>NC_138184.1:2674817-4103869 GCF_964194105.1 Spermophilus citellus | reverse complement strand
TTCTCTCTCTCTCTCTCTCTCTCTCTCTCTCTCTCTCTCCACATATCCGTGGGGTGTCATGGATGTTTCCCGCTCTTTCCTCCCAGCCCCTCTCCTGAATCTCAGCACGTTCTGGTTCTCTCTCGGGTAACTCTGCCCCCTCCTTTTCTCTGTGTGTTGCTCTCTCTCTCTCTCCTATCTCCTTTGATCGTTCACAATGGGTCAAGGGGACCCTCCTGTCTCTCTGCCTCATTATTTCTGTCTGTTTTTTCTCCGTGTGACTCCCTCCTGTATGGCTTTTGGAATCTCTCTTTCTGCTTTCCCCTCCTCGCTGCCCATCACGGGGGATTTCCCCAGGGCTCCCCCAAATCCAGTACTTTTGCGGAGTCAGAGGATAGCCAGGCCTCAACCGCCTACCCCCACCTCCAGTGGGACTCCCAGAGCCAGGCTCAGCCACCCCACCACCCTGCGCATCTCCCCCAGGATGCCCGGACCTTTCCTGGCCTGTCCCCACCCACCCACTTGGATGCTTCCCGTCAGGAGCCCCTTGGGACCCCACAAGCAGAAGGCCGGAGAGTCCAGATGGAGAAATTCCCCTTAAAGCCAGGAACACTCGGAAACTCAAATTTCCCGTTTGCCCGGCGGTGGTGGTAGCCGAGGCGGGAGGAGGGGCATAGAAGAGGCCAAAACCAGGCTCCGAAAGAGGAATTGAAAGGTAAATGGTCCTAGGCAAGCCTGGGAGAGTGATCTTCCCAGACCAGCAGGGAAATGGGGACCACCTCCCTGCCCGCCTCCCAGCCTCACTTTTTCCACGGGGAAGTGGATGGTGGTTGGTATGCCTGTCTCAGCACTGTCTACAGCAGGAGGCAACAGCTCATGAAATGGGGAGGATTTTTTATTATTATTATTATTAATAGTACTGGAGATTGAACCAGGGGCCCTCTACCATGAGCTGCATCCCTGACACCCCCCCCCCCACACACACACACACACACAACTTTTTTTTTTTTGAGTCAGAGTCTCAGGAAGTTGCTGGCCTCAAATTTTCTTTCTTTCTTCTTTCTTTCTTTCTTTCTTTCTTTCTTTCTTTCTTTCTTTCTTTCTTCTTTCTTTCTTGTTGTTGTTTTGTTTGTTTGTTTTATGTCCACCAATCTTTTTCATTTTATTTGTTTGGCCTTGAATTTTCAATCCTCCTTCCTGCCTCAGCCTCCCACTAAGTAGCCTAACAGGTGTGTGCCACAGCACCTGGCATGTCAGAGAATTCTCATGCAACTCAACAAGAGTCTTGAGATGTGTTTAATCCTGTATTGAGTTTGGCCGAGGAATTATAGAGAAAACAGTCATGATATTAGCTGATGTTATGGGAACACAAAAACTTGCCAAACACTTGGGTGACATCAGTGAGTCTCCAAGTGTGGGCCCCCAAGCAGCAGCAGCGACACTTGGGATGTTTACTCTGCAGATTTTAGCAGCCCAGCTGTCTGAGGGGGACACCAAAGTTAGTGTTTTCTGTTTGGCAGTCACTTGGAATAAGCTTTCCAGAAGATTCTGATGCATCTTTGCCCTTGCTGATCCTTTGTCTGGAATCTCCACGCCCCACCCTCTTCTGCAGACACCTCCCCCATTCTCACCATTCATGTCTCCATCAAAACTGTCCTTCTTCCCCTTTACGCACAAATAAAGGTTTGAGTTCTAAACTCAAAAGCAAAACAAAACTGCCCTTCTGAGTTAAAATGGAGTGTCAGTGTACTTTCACTCGGACCTGGAATCCCATGGTGATGACAGGCGACTGTTTAAAGTGTAAATCAAAACTACAGACCAGTAGGGTGAAGAGTTTCCTCCAATTCGCCACCCTCAGGCTCAGTTGTGGGCAAATGGTACTCCACCTCTGAGCCTGATGGCGAACAGCGGCTGAAGCACATGAGTTCTCAACAAGTAAACCTGCTGAAGGCAGACGCTTCTCTCCATCCATCAGGGCAGAAAGAGAGGAGAAAGTGTGGCGCTATAGGTGGAGGAACAGTCGGGCATAGGCAATCCACGCTGCAGTCAGATGTGCCCATGGAACTTGGAAAACATGTGTTGGAACCCAGACACTCACACGGCACCAGCCCTGGCCCTGCCCAGCATCCACGTCCAGAAGATGAGGGGGTGAAAGAAGCCCCTCCAAGGAATGTGACTGTCAGAAGGAAAGGTCCTAGACAAAGAGCCTCCCATCACTGTGCGCTCTGCCAAGAAGCTCTGAGGCCCCAGAGCCATTCTGTTTATGATTAAGCCTCAAGCCATAGCCAAGGACTGACTAATCAGCAGAAGTGTCAAAAGAGGAATTTGTCAGACAACAAAAGAACCTCCTAGAGACCCAGTTGAAAGTGCCCCTCCTTCCCCCAGGCCCCAGATCCAGCCACTGAGCCGTCCTGCCACTTCCACCATCCAAATGCCCTTCCCCCGCTACTTGTTGGCTGGCTCACAGTTATTCCCCTGCTGATTGGAGGTCCCAGGCAGCATCTTCATCTCTTTAATTCTGATGGCGCCTCCAGAGCCTGGGACACCGTGGCCTCGATGATACTTATGGAAGAAAGGAAGGAAGGATGGGACCAGGGTGGGAGGAAAGAAGAAGAAAGGAAGGAAAGAAAGTTAGATGGGTGGATGGATAGATGGACGGGTTGAGAACGAGGAAGGAAGGAGGGAGAGAGACCATGAGTGGGCAGAGATGGATGGATGGGTGGGTGGGTGAAAAGGGAAGAAGAAAGGAAGAAAAGTGTAGGCCAATGGCTAAAGTGTGACTTGGGTAGAGCAGGTGCTGAATCCCTGAATATCCCCACTAACACACACACACACACACACACACACACACACACACACACGTGAAAGGGAAGAAGATAGACCTCCAGGGTGGTAAGAAGCTTGCTGAGCTCCTTGGCAAGCACACAGTAGGTGGAGCCATCATTATGCTCCTGACTCCTTCCTGTGACTCAGTGGCATGTCATCATCCCCAACATGTGGATGCGGAAACGAAGATTCCAAAAGAAACTAGGTCCAGGCATTGCAGAAACTGCTCCGTGCTCCTCGCTAAGCTTGACAGAGCTCTGTACATGCCCTTCAGAGGGGAAAGAAGGCCTCCCAGCCAGACTGCTCAGGCCACAGCCTGGGAGCACCATGACGCGCTGTGGTTGGGACATCTCAGCCTGGCGGCCCCACCCACTCAGAAGACTGCAGCATCACCCTCCTATCACCCTGTGTTTGGTGAAGTCACACCTCTGTGCTCAGCTGTCTCCCCAAAATGACTGTGGGCCCTAGCTCTTCTCACCTGTGGGGGAGGGCCTGATCTCCACCCTGACGCTGTCACAGGGCCCCAGAGGGATAGGACAGGAAGTCATTGGAGGATAGCACCCCAGCTCTAGCACCCCACCTCTCCTGGGAAGCCCCTCTCCTACCTCTGAGGTCAGTGAACAGGCACAGAAAGCATACCTTGATTTCACCTAGCAGACACCAGCTCACGGGATCCCTGTCACTTGCCATCAATTCTCTGCTGGTGGCTATTGTGGCTACTCTAGGGTCGTATATTTTTTTTTTTTTTTAATGTGGAGTCTAGCCATGTTGTGAGGCTAAACTCCTGGACTCAAATGATCCTCCTGCCTCAGCTTCCAGAGTACCTGGAATCCCAGGCACAACCCACTAGGGCACCTAGCAAGAGCCAACTTTTCTTTTTTGGGGGGATACCAGATATTGAACTCAGGGGCATTTGACCACTGAGCCCCATCCCCAGCCCTATTTTGTATTTTATTTAGAGACAGAGTCTGAGTTACTTAGTGCCTCCTTTTTGCTGAGGCTGGCTTTGAACTCACAATCCTCCTGCCTCAGCCTCCGGAGCTGCTGGGATTACAGGCATGTGCCACTGTGCCCAGCCAAGTGTCAACATTTAACTTGCCTGGATCTGCTGACTCCACAAGGCAGAGGCAAAGCCTAGCAGAGGGTGTTAGTGGTGTTTGCTGAGTAGGTGAGCAAGGGACAGAGCAAGCAGGAGGAAAAAGGGGCCAAATGTGTGCATGAACGGAGAAATGAAGGAAGAAAGCAAGGAAGGAGTTGCACAGCTGGCTGTGAGCCTTGCTATGTAGACGGGTGTTGGAAGAAGACACACAGGGGAATCACATCATCTGAATTAGTCAAAACTGGATCCAGCCCTCCTTGGCCATAATTAGACCAGAACACAGCCCAGCCCGTGACAGTGTGCACTAAGCAAGGCGTAGGCACTGCGAGGCAGCCAGGGCGCATGCCCTTCATCCCAGCAACTTGGGAGGCCGAGGCAGGATTGCAAGTTCCAGGACAGCCTGGGCAACTTAGCAAGACCCTGTTTCAAAATAAAATAAAAGGAGCTGGGGGATAGCTCAATGGTACAGCACCCGTAGGTTCAATCCCCAGTACTACCAAAGGGAGGGGGGGGAAGGGTGTTTCGAAACATGTCTGGGGCAAGCAATAGACTTTTGTGGAGTTAGGGCGCAGACCTGGCTGCTCTGCTGCGTAACTGAGTGTTTCCAGTGTGGTGCTTTGAACTCAGGGGTGGGTGCATTTCCAATTGAGGGAAAGTACCGCATAGGATCCAAACCACTGGCCTTCAAATCCCAGCTCAGAGGGCTGAGATTGTGGCTCAGCAGTAGAGCGTTCGCCTAGCACTCACGGGGCCCTGGGTTCCATCCTCAGCACCACATAAAAAATAAATGAATGGAATAAAGGTATTGTGTCCAACTACAACTAAAAAAAATAAATATTGAAAAAAAAATCCCAGCCTGGCCTCTTGCTACCTATAGGATCTTGAGCAAATTCCTTGAGCAAACACCAAGACTTGATCTTGTCAGCAAATAACTGAGGTCCAAAAACCAGTGCCAATGTCTTGGTAAAAAGACAGCGATGTCTGTTTCAAAATTGTTCAGAATGGAACTGACCTCAACCACCGTCAGAAGGGAAATGGTCGCATTATTGTTGTAGGCTCAGTTCTCTAATGGAGCATCAAAGACAGTTGACTCATCCCCCTGGGCCTCGATAGAGATCTCTGAGGGCTGAGAAAACAAAGCAAGGTGCGGGCAGCTGTTTGGAGGGTGCAGGTTTTGTTTGAGACAACAGACCTATTTGTATAGAATATTTCTGGAAGGTATGCAAAAAACCGGGGAGTCAGGTGTGAAGATATGAACCTTTTTACTGTACTTGATTGTGCGCTGCTTGCATTTTCCATGGGCTTGGGGGTTTTCTTTTCTTTTCTTTTCTTTTAACATTAAGCACAGAATCGTGGTCAACTGTACACACACCAGGAAAGAAACTCGGTCACGGTTGTTTGGAAGAAGGGAAAATTTAGTACCAATGACATCAAAGACAGGAAATGGTATTTCCCTGTTAAAGGCTGTGGAAGGACCAGGTGGGGGGCACTGGGCAGGGCCCAGAGACCCCTCCAAGGGGCCCACCAGTCACCTCATTGCTGGGAAACAAGCTGACCTGCCTTAGAAAGGGAACCCCAGCAGGGCCACCCCCTAGAAGGGACTCTCCAACCCCCAAAGGGAGGCAACCGTTACTGAGCAACCACAGACACGGGGACACAAAAGATGTCTCCATCGGGGGACATACACAATCACACAAATCAAAATAGATACACCACTGGGCACAGTGGCGCACACCTGTAATCCCGGCAGTTTGGGAGGCTGAGGCAGGAGGATTGCAAGTTCAAAGCCAGCCTCAGCAACATAGCAAGGCCCTAAGCAACTCAGCAGACCCTGTCTCTAATAAAATACAAAAAGAAGGGCTGGGGATGTGGCTCAGTAATTAAGTAGCCCTGGGTTCAATCCCTGGTAGCAAAAAAAAAAAAAAAAAGACACACCATGCAGACACATACACAATCACACATACCTGGACACACAATCATAGAAACACAAGGCAAGCACCACAAACACACACAAAGAACCCACACGAACACACAGTCAGGGTATATAATCAAGCACACTGTGATAGTGAGAACCCCAGGCTCAGGACACACGGAAACATCTATGGCCACACATACTCACTAGCACACAGTCTTAAGAAGATTCAAGGGGGCTGGGGATGTGGCTCAAGCGGTAGCGCGCTAGCCTGGCATGCGCGGAGCGCTGGGTTCGATCCTCAGCACCCATAAAAATAAAGATATTGTGTCCACCGAAAACTAACAAATAAATATTTGAAAACTTCTCTCTCTCTCTCTCTCTCTCTCTCTCTCTCTCTCTCTCTCTTTCTTTGAAGAGGAGGAGGAGGAGGAAGGAGGAGGGAGGAGGAAGGAGGAAGGAGGAGGAGGAGGAGGAGGAGGAGGAGGAGGAGGAGGAGGAGATTCTAGGACTCTGGGATTTGCAATCAGAGACCCAAAATATCAGACACCCAGGGTCACCGCACACACACAAATCACACGCTAAAACAGATCAATCTTCAGAGATGCACAGACAACCAAATCAACAAGAACACAGAGGAAAGAACCATAAAAGCCAGGACTTATCCCCAGAAGAGACCTAGGTCAACCTGAGGCCACCAAAGACCCACCTCCTCCCAGAGAAGACCCCAGTACAGAACACCCAAGATCCATACCCCTAGGCGCCATCCAAGTTCCATCCTCTCCACTGGGACCTCAGCCCCCACCCCTCACACCACGTAAGACCCATATTCCAATAGGAGGCCCAGGCCACCCCCTTTGGGGACCTGGTTCTCCCCTCTCTTCTTGGGGGAACCCGAGTCCACGTCTGGGTCCGGTTTCTTGGCAGCGGTGTCCAGTGAGAGCAGCGGGCGCCCCCTGGTGGACCCGAGCCTCAGCCCAGGACTGGACCGAGAAGGGGCCCGGGAGCCGAGATGCTTGGGGGTTCCGCGGGGAAGTTCTCCGGGTCTTCCCGAAGTCAGGTGCACAGCCTGGGGAGAAAAGGGCGTGGACGCGGAAGAGCGGAGAGGAGCGGCCCGAACCGGATCAAACAGGGCCCTAGACGGGAATCCAGGCCACAGACGTGGGTTGGAAGCTGGAAGGACCGTGGGACCGAAGACACTCCGCGGTCACAGTCTGCAGCTCTGCAACCCGCCAGGCCCGTGCCGCTTCCGGAACCTGGAGAACCGAGCCCCGAGGCCGACTCCCACTGGGCGGCGCCGGTCCAAGGAGGGCGGCGAGGGCAGCTGGTCGCGCGGCGGTGGGACAGAGTTGAGGATCCTGCCAGCCCCAGGCTCCCAGCCGGAAAGTGACAGCGAAGCATCACTCAAGGTCTGGAACCCCAGCGCCCAACCGGGACCACCAATACCGATCTGCTCGCGGCCTTTGGACCCTAGAGAAAGGCGGGCCGCCCATTTCCAGGGTCGACCCCAGCCTCCCGGTCCCCCACTCCCCGGGTCATTCTCCCTAGGCCCCGCCCCCTCCACCTCCCCCTCCCGGCTCCTTCAGCCCCGCAGGCCCGGCTCAGGGCCCCATCCCTCCGGGTTCTGGGTCCTTCCACTCCCACCCCCCCCCCCCGCCCCGCAGCCGCCAGCCTCCCAGGCCCTGCCCATTCCCCGGGCCCCGCCCACCTGCTCCGGCGTTCTGTCTAGGCCCCGCCCACAAGAGTCCCACCCACTTCTCTGTCACTCTTCCCACTCTCCCCGGGCTCCCCGGGGTTTGCATTCGGTCCCGCCCACTCCCCAGTCTCTCCCGCATCCCCGAGAGTCACCCCCTTTCCCAGCCCGGAAAGTGGGCGCTGCCAGTCCTCCTGCCCCACCCCTTGATCGGCCTGAGTCCAGCACCACCCTCTCCCCAGGCTCCGCCCCGCTGTGATCTCTTATCTCAAGCCGTACCCCCCTTCTCTCGGTCGCACCTTTCCAGAGCCCAGCGCCCTCTCGCAGTCCAAGCCTGAGACCGACCCCATCGCTCACCCGACTCCCCTGGAGACTTCAGGGCCGGCCAGTCTGCTCCGTCTTTGTCCTTTAGCCCCGCTTCTCTGTTAGGCCCTCCTGTGTTCCAGACCCCATTCACACCCAAGAGCCCACGCCGGAGCCGGCACCCCCCCGGTGTGGGATGGAGGGTGTAGTGAACTCCCTAACCTACAGAAAGAGGCTTCCCAGACCCTGTCTATCCTCAGGGAGGCCCCGCCCCACTGGCCATCTAGGTGCCGCCCTAAAATGGGACACTGCCCCTTCCCATGATGGTCCTCACCATCCCTGTTGGCTTCCCCCACTTCACCCCTCCTGGCTCGTGAACTCTCACCCCAGTCTGGGTGGGTACACCCACCTCATTGCTCCCCGACCCTGCCTTGCAATCCATCAAATTCCACACGGGGTCAAGGCCCTGTGCACACAATCCCCACTCACTCTGCTGCTGAGCTCGGGGACCACCAAGATGTTGGTGGCTTTGTACCTGCTCTGCTGGTGCGAGGTGAGCCCCTCCCCACAAGCCTTGAGCCCTTTTTTCCAAAATCCAAGTAGCTGTGGAGGGATCTGTCTTATCTGCGGGTCACCAGATTGGGTGGCCAGCTGTCTGCCCTACTGTGTGTAATTGTGTGTACTTGCTTCATCCCTGTGTGGGTCTCTGGATCACTGTGTGCTTGCGTCAGTGGGAGAGAAGAGACTCCACAAAAGTATTTTTTTTTTTTTTTTTGTACATGGCTGTGCATCTGTCTCCTGGGTTTCTGTCCTGCTTCTTTGGGGATTGTGTGTTTGTGTTGCATATCTGTGATTGTGTACACACTGCTTGTGGTACCTGGCTCTCTGGACAGTATACATATGACATGTGAGCACATGCGTGGGTCTGCATTAGATCTGGCTATGTCTGTCCTGGGGGTCTGAGAGTAGCATGTATCTGTATTTGACTCAGTATGTGTGTCTCTCACTGGGTCTCTGTGCCTTGCTGTCTGGCGATCGGTGGCATTGGGAAGGTGTGGCATTTATTGTGTGTGACTGGTGACTCCCATGCATGTACACAGCCTGTGGGAGCCTGATTATGTGTGCATCTGGTTGAGGGTAAATCCAGTGGTGTCTGTATTCAGAGTGTGTCTGAATCCATGTGAGCCCCTGTACTGTGTGTAGCTGAGTCTGTGTGTCTGAGTTAGACTACAGTTATATTATGTCAGTGTTTGTGTTGGATTCTATGAGTGTGCATCTGACATCCCTTCGCCTGTACTAGCCTGGGGTATAAATACACGACTGCCACATGTCATCCCCTACCAGCTTCACAGTGGGCGAGCCAATGACCCAAGTGCCATTCCCCACCAGCCCAGAGAGGGAGTCAGGGGCTGCAAGAGGCTGGGTTCCACTCCTTGGTTCTGTGAGACTTCAGTGGGTGGCTGAAAGAGAGGGGTGGGGAGCCCAGGGGGAGACCTTTGGGGTGGGTAGAACTGACAGAGAGCCAGCACGTTCTGGAGACCAGCCCCTGCCCTGCCTGACTTGAGATGGTGGTGTCAGGAGCTGAGGATCCCCAGGCCCTATTCACATAGGACATTTACACTAACCCGCCCCAGGCCAATCAGCTACAGCAATACAGATCCCAAATAAGACCACGCGTGCAAACCAGGCTAATCCACGGACATACACAAACACACACACGCACACAACATGTACCCATCTCATTCACAAGCCCAGAAGTGCCACAGTGACCCACCCCACTCATCCCACCACCACCTCACACAGCTGAGAGGACCCCACCCCTGGACGGGCCCTGCACAGCCTTCCTGCCTCCCACTGTGCCCAGGCTGTGGAGTCAGGAGGCCAGAAGGCCCGAGGAGAGTAAGCCTCAAGTAAGTAAGGCCCTGAGTGGTGGCTCCTCTGCCCCTGCAGGCAGGGTCCCCACACTGCGGGGTGAGAGCAGTTTGGTAGCGCCCTGATTCCAGGGCTGATTTTGCAACAATACCACCAGCACCTAAATACCCTCTAGTGTCCCATCACTTCAGGCAGGACTCGTGCTCATGGCCCCAGGCTGCTTGGCCTGCGTCTTTGAGGCCCCCACTGCCACCACCTCAGAGGTGTGTGACTGTGCCCCTCACCCTTTTTCCTGTAAAGTGGGAAGCCCTGGCCGAGGCAGCGGGTGCCCGGTCTCTTTTACTACTGAGATGGGAACGTTCCCGCTCGGTGGTGTAGAAGAAACCTTTCATTGAGGAAAAGGTAAGACTTGAAGGAGGCAGAAACTTACAGCACCCCCCCCCCTGGGGTGGGGGTGGGGGTGAGGGCTCTGACCTTTGCCAATTTCCCTTAACTGCCAAAGTTCTCCTGCTGCCAAAACTAAGTCCACCAAAAGTATCTGACAAATTCCTCCCATGACCCGGCCCCGCTAAACCCTAGAAAACTCAGAGCCTGCTGTAGCCAGTCGCCATTTCCCTCTTGAAAATATGCCCCTCTGCATCGCTGATCCGTTGAGGTCTGTGGCCATTTCTTTTTTGTTTTCTCTTTCATTTGCTTTCAAGACTCACCCCTTGTTGACCCCGAATGGAAGGAACACCACCTCTCTGGCAAGCACATGAAGCCAGAGGAGGATGAGCCCCTTCCCTAACAGAGAAGACCCCCACCCCTGCTCCTCCTGCACAAAGCATAGGCAGCCTGCCCCTCCTCTGGTGGCCTGGGACAGCTCCCCTCTCCCACAGGGGAACAGCCTGCCTCTCTCCTGGTGGAAAGGGAAGTCTGACTTCTTTTCCTGTAAGAGAAGTCCCACCCCTCAAATACGGAACAGGAAATCCTGCCTGTGCCCAGCACAAGATAAGGAGATGTCCCACCTCCCCTTCCTAGTCTGGCAGGAAGTCGCCCCCCCCTCCCCGGCGGATACGAAATGAAATCCTGCCTGCGTCTGACATAAAATAGGGAGGCATCCCACCCCTCTCCTTGATGAAATGGGAGGCCATGCCAACTTCCTCTTAAATAGGGAATCTTGTCAGGGGAAAGCCTCCATCTTTGCATGTGAGGAAATGAGAAGCCCCATCTTTTGCCTGTAGCCCTTTCCTACAGGAAAGGAAGAGTGGAAAAGCAACCTGTCTGGATCGAGGATTTCCCCTTGGCTCCCAGCAGTGACTGTGCCCCACCCCATGCAGCCATAGGTCAGCCCGAGAGATGATCCAGGAGAGTCCAGGGCCCAAAGGAGGGCTCACCAGCCATCATGAACACCTATGTGTCATGGCCTACACTCCTCCCTGACCAGCATGGCCCAGATGACCCCAGGGAACTCACGACCCCACTCCCTGATGGTGTGCCTGCCAGACCCTGGCTCCTCAGCAGGAACAATGACCACATCACCAACTACACCTGCACGGGGCGTGTCTGACACCAGGCAAGTGGGCAGGGAGGGCGGAGCTCGGCAAGCGTCTCCACCCCACCAGCCCCGATCTCAGCACCCCTGCTGCCAGATCTCAGCACCCCTGCTGCCAGGACGTCCCTCCGCTCTGAGCAGGCCTCCTCCGGGACGCACTGCATGTGTCTGGGGTGAGTGTTGGCAGGGGGTGGCCACATGCCCGGCAAGGCCAGAGGACACTCCATTGTCCCCTCCTCCCCCACGCCACCCCCACCCTGTACCGGGCGCAGCAGTGCCAGGCACCGCGTGCCCAGGGCTTGTGTTGCCCCTGGAGTTGGGAGGGCTTCTCTCTTCTAAAGGCTCATTCAGCATCCCGGCCCCAGAACAGTAACTTCCAGAACCCTCCTCCTCCCCTGCCCACAGCTGGAGAGGACCCATGCCAGGCTGGTCCACACGCAGGACTGAGTTCTGCCAGGGCAGAGGGAAAGGAAACAAGACCCAGCCGAGGTAGAGGTCTGAGGCCAGGGCAGTGAGGCGGAAGGAAAGGCCCGCGGCGGCGGGGGAGGCGGGAGCTCTGGGAAAGAGCCAGGGATGGCAGGCCCAGGACACAGAATGCAGACCCAGATGCTGGGAAGCCAACTGCAGGCATCGCAGCCAGCCCCAGGGCACCCACGCTCCATGGGAGGCAGACAATGACATGCACAGAGGCCTGGGCCATGGCCACGTGACAGTCACACGGCTGCTCCACACTGGCAGCATCTTCCTCCTGAGAGACTGTCTGTGGGTCTGCTGGCCTTTTTTAGACCAAGTGATGATGTGGCTATAACCTATACAGCATCCTGTGGTGAAAAAGGGCATGGGCTTTGGACCCAGAACACGCAGGTTCCATTGGCTCTGTACCCAGCTTCAGCAGTGAGTGACTCCAGGTGAGACTCAACCTTGGGGTCTCTGTCTTCTCACCATGGAGCAGCACTGAGAGCCAGGTCTGCTATGTCCTTGTCCCCATGCTGAGAATGGATCCCAGGGCCTCACACGTGATCAGCATGTGCTCTACCCTTGAGCCAGGCTCCAGTACCCCAAATGGAAACTTTGTTTTCTTCTTTTTCACCTCTAAATCAGGAGCCAATCCCTGCTTTGCTTTCTGAGAGTTCTCTTGGAGCCCAGGGACTCTGCTGAAGGTTTCTGGGGTGGCTTCTGCACCTGGAGGCTGGCCCCTTGCGGGAGGTGGGAGTACTGGGCCCTGGTGTCCGGCCACCTGAACTGTCTCAACTGCCTGCATGATAAAACTTGAAGTCAACATTTAACCCATCTCAACACCCAGACATAGTCAGTAAAACCTTCTTACAGGGATGGTTTGGGGGGCCACAGTCAGCACCTACTTTCTATGCTAAATTCCATTTTCTTATAAAACTACAAGGTAGAACATCCTGAGAGCATGGCCACGCAGGATCAGACAGATGAGGGGCCATAAAAATTCAGCCCCTCTAGCTATGGGCTCCCAGTCCTCACGGTGCCACCTGCCTGCTCCCCAGCTCCCTGTGCGGGCTGCTGCTGGAGACAGAGGCCAGCTCCTACAGCCCGTGGCCCAGCTTTCTCATATCCCTGGCTGTGCTCCCTGGCTACATCCAATCCTTGGATTAGTGACATCACCCTACAACATGGTCATTGGACTCCTATGGAGAACACGGATGGCTTTCTGGGTGGCAGGTGATACCATGGGATGCCTGGGTAGCAGGATGAGTCTGCCTGCCTGGGGACCCTGGGCACACCTGGCTCGTGTTACATCCTGGGATTGGAGCCTCACAGGGGTCAGACTGGGAGGAATCCAGGTGACGTCACCCACCCCACACCCCTCTTCCCTCCATCCCCACAGGCTGTTTGCGTCACTGATCTTCCTACATCTCAGGCAACTCCAGAGCTCAGCAGGCCACACATGGGAGGTCACCCCTGCTCTCTGTTCTCCTTCCTCTGGACTCCCTGACGGTCATCCAGAGCCCAAGGGATGCCCTAATCCAGACAAAGATAGAGAAGATCCCTGCAGGAGCTGGATTCTCCAGGGAGCTGTCCTTCCCGGGAGGGTCATCCAGGTGGTCCTGCCCCTCCAGGGCGGAGTCCACACCCCAATTCAGCCCTGCCCTGGTGGGATGACGCAGAAAACCCCACTTTCCAGGACCAAGCTCACACACTCCATCAGCCCCTCCCGGCAAGGCCGCTTCCTTTTCTATTCCTTTTTTTTTTTTTTTAAGACTCCTATTATATTAAAACATTAAGAAATGCCACTTCCGGGTTTATGGATTCTTGGCACATTCCTACAAGCATGTATCTGTGATTAACTGTAACAATATGTTGGTCAAAAACCTGAAAACTCTAAACCACTGTCCCTCCACTTGGCACTGTTGGTTTTGACATTTGGGGTCCAATAATTATTTGCTCTGGGAAATGTCCTGTGAGTTGAAGGACATGAAGCAGCATCCCTGGCCCCTGGGCACCAGGGGCCAGTAGCATTCCCCAGTTGTAATGATGAAAATGTCCAGACCCAGGAAAGTGTCACCTGAGGGACAGAATTGCCCCTGGCTGAAAATTTCTCATTTAGGTGACTCCATTGACCCCCAGACACGACGCATTCCACAATTATCTGACTGACTGAAGTCCTAGGATGCCAAACAATTATAAATGCCATAGACTCCGCTTATCTGTGGTTTCACTTGCAGCAGTTTGTTACCTGTGCTCAACTATGCTTTGAAAGTATTAAATGGGGCTGGGGATGTGGCTCAAGCAGTAGCGCGCTTGCCTCGCATGCGTGCGGCTCGGGTTCGATCCTCAGCACCACATACCAACAAAGATGTTGTGTCGCCGAGAACTAAAAAATAAATATTAAAAATTCTCTCTCACTCTCTCTCCTCTCTCACTCTCTCTAAAAAAAAAAAAAAGTATTAAATGGAAAATTCCAGAAATAAACGTCATAAGTTCTAAATTGGATGCCATTCTGAGTAGCATGATAAAATCTCTTGCCATCCCACTCTGTCCCACCCAAGATGTGAATCATGCCTTTGTTCAGTGTATCCACCCTGTATATGCTACCTGCCTTTTAGTCATTTACTAGCCATCTCAGTGTCAAGGTATCACTGTTAAGGTATTGTAGTGCTTACATTCAGGTAAACCTTATTTTACTTTGTAGTAACTCCAAAGAACAAGAGTAGTAATGCTGGGCCTGGGGTGAAGCTCAGTCTTACAGCACTTGCCTTCCATGCATGAGGTCCTGGGTTCCAGCTCCACCAGCAAAAAAAAAAAAAGTAGTGATGCTGGAAATGCAGATATACTGAAAAGAAGCTTCAAAGTTCTTCCTTTAAGTGAAAAAAATGAAAGTTCTTGACTTATAAGGAAAGTAAAAAATCATATGCTGGAGTTGTTAAGATCTACCATAAGAATCTTCTATCCCTGAAGTTATGAAAAAAAGGAAAAAAGATCAGGTTAGTTTTTCTGTCACACCTCAAACTGCAAGTCCCAGCCATGGTGCACCGACGTGCTGAAAGGAAAATTGCAGGAGTCGATGGTGTCCACAGTTTCAGGTGTGCACTTACGGTCTCAGAAACCTCCCCGTGGACAAGCGGGGACCACAGTATGCACATCGAGGGCTCTTGCAGTAAAGGTCATGGATGGAGCATGTTTTTAGCTCCTCCGACTCCTTCCAGCCTGTCTGGCAACTTCCCCGGATGTTCTGATTTGTTTGATGCTGGGGATCCAACCCAGGGCGTGGTGCATGCTAAGTCTGTGCTGTGCCATGGAACCACGCCTCCATCCCAGACCCGTCCAGACTGTGCTTCAGCTGCTCTCACTGGAGCACTCCTCTGGGTGGGAATTAGAGATGCCACAGTCGTGGCCCAGCACGTGAGGGGAAACAGCGCTCCGATCTATCTGGTAAGCAGGATGCAGAGTGGAGCTGTGACCTCGAAACATGGACATGGAAGAATCATGGAGAGCCTGTGCACAGAGCTGGAGAACCAGCTTAGCAGTCCTCTTACTAACCAAGAACCCATTCGTGAGGCTCTGCTGGTTCAGAGAGCTGGACGCAGGAATATATGCAGTCAGGTGTGTGCAAGATGACAATGTTTCAAGTCCATCTAGAGTCTAGTTGGACAGCCATAGCCATGGGGAAGAACTATGTGAAAGGGAATTCTTCCTGATAAAAGGTATAATGCAGCTCTGGAGCTTGAAGGAGACATCCACAGCCCTCTTGTTTGTTTGTTTGTTTTGGTGCTGGGGATTGAACCCAGGGGCACTTGACCACTGAGCCACATCCCCAGCCCTATTTTGTATTTAGAGACAGGGTCTCACTGAGTTGCTTAGCACCTCGCAACTTGCTGAGGCTGGCTTTGAACTCGAGATCCTCCTGCCTCAGCCTCCCAAACTGGGATTAGAAGCATGCACCACCACAGCCCACAGAGCCATCTTAACCCAAGAGCTGAAGGGCAAAGGCAAAAGAAGATAACATAGAAGACAGAATCCACAACAAAACCAGATTTAGGAGGCTTACTCCAGTTGCCGTGGAGAAATGTTTGAAAAGTCTCTAATTTCAGATCACTTGTCTAAATAAGTATGTTTAAATGTTTTGTTTTGCAAACTTTTCACGCTTACTTCTACCTGGTTTCATGGTCTAATTTTTTTAAATGACAATAAATCATAATAAACGGTTACATTCACCTTCCCGCTTTTTAGGAGTTAGTCCTTTCTCTTTTTGAGATAGGGTCTCACTTCCTGGATACAGTGATCCTCCTGCCTCAGCCCATGAGGGGCTGAAACTGGTCACAGGCCACCATGCCAAGCAGGAGTTAGTAAAATGTTAACATCTATTTTCCCTGATTCTTATCACAGCTGACTTCTGGAAACTACATTACGAAGCAGAATAATGAAACCTCTCTTTAATTTCTTTAATTAAGTATTGGTTAAGTCAAAGTAACAAGACCTGCTACCCTCTTTACTATCGGACCTTACCAGCCCAGAGAATCTGCAGACTATGGTGGGAAGACAGATGTCTTCAGGTGTTGTTAAGTGGGAAACAGGGAAACCCTAGGCTGCCTTTGAGATTGTATTGGAGCTACAGAAGTTGCAAAGCCAAATTTGTTTCCCATAGGAGACATATTACACAAGTGAAATTTTAAAAATGTTTTGCTAAACACACACACACACACACACACACGGAGGAAAGGAGGTCAGTCCTGAAAGCTGGGGGGATAGCACTGGTTTATAACATCTCACACATCAGGAGTTTATTCTGGGGGTCTAACTCAATTTTTTCCCCAAATAATAGTGCAGGTTTTCTCTGCCTCAGCCTTACTGACATTGGTGCTGAATCAGTCTCTATGCTGGGGCATCTTCCCTGGCCTCTACCTACCCCAGCCAGAAGCTCACACTCACACACACACACCCCACCCACACACGAAGAACCACTGCCCAAAGTGAGGGGCTGAACCACATAGCCAGCATTGCCCACCCAACTTAAAGAGTCCCAAGTCCTCTTCTGGGTGAGCCTTGGGGTTTAAGGGGGGGGGGGGCGGGGAGCTGGAGGATGCCAGCTGAAGGTGGCCTCAAGAGGTCTGTCCTTCATTTAAGGGGCTGTACATTAAGTCTTGCCCAGATCTTGAAAGCAATTGTGATAGATACAATTTATTATTGGCTCTGTTCCTGGTAGTTGCTAATTGCCCATCTCCTCGGCCCTTCCCAGCATTCCCCCGAGGGCCAACTTTCTCCACTTCCTGGTATTGCAGAGGGGACAATTCAGGCACAGAAGTGGCCTGGAGCAAGGTCATAGAGCTAATAAGAAATGCAAAGGTGGAGCCCAGCACCGGCCTGTAATCCCAGCAGCTCAGGAGGCTGAAGCAGGAAGATAGAGTTCAAAGCCAGCCTTGGCAAAAGCGAGGCGCTAAGCAACTCGGTGAGACCCTGTCTCTAAATAAAATACAAAATAGGGCTGGGGGTGTGCTCAGTGGGTGAGTGGCCCTGACTTCAATCCTGGGGAGGGGGGGGGGAGAGAGAGAGAGAAGAAGGAGAGGGGAGGGGAGGAGAGGGGAGGAGAGGGGAGGGGAGGGGAGGGGAGGGGAGGAGAGGGGAGGGGAGGGGAGGGGAGGGGAGGAGAGGAGAGGAGAGGAGAGGAGAAGTGAGAGATGTTCATACTGAAGCAGAGAGGCGAAGAACCGCGGGAGCCCACCACCACCACCGTGTGTAATCCAGCCCCAGCCTTCGATAGTGATGCTCCTCCCTCAAGCCAGACCCACGGTGACCCCACCTGCAAAAAGCCCGAAGCAGAGGTGTCCAGAGGAGCCCACAGCTCCCCAGTCTCCACCAGCTTCCACAAGGGTTCCTAACCTAAACTGGTGGCTTATTCCGCAGCATCCAGACGAGTCCTCCAAAACCAACCCCCGCTGCCTGCACCCCACCTCACCTCGAGAGCCCCAGCTCCACCCCACTCGCAGCCCTCCCGGCGAAGGCGAGGGTTCTGGGGAAAGAGGCCTAAATGCAATGGGAGGCTGGGGGCAGAAACTTGAGGGGGCTGGGCGGGAGGGGGCCGGCAGGGTGTCCAGCTCCTGCTGACGCTGGGCTCCCGCATCCCCCCCCCCCCGCCCCATTTCTCTGAAACCCGGGTGGCGCGGGAGCCAGGAACTGATGACCCCGCAGGGCCTCCGCCCCTGCCCCGGGGTGGGGCGAAGGGACCCAGGCACGACCTAGGCTGGGCCCGGGGAGCTCTCGGAGGCCTCGGAGGAGGGAGATCCCTCCTGTCCCCCACACCCGCCCCTCCGTCCCGGGGCGGGACCGGAGGGCGGAGCGGCCGGCGGTGACGCGGACCCCGCCCGCTCATATAGAGGCATCCCGGGGGCGCAGGGACAGAGCTTCGTCGCCGCCGCATCAGTCGCCCTCGCCGCCGCCGCCGCCGCAGCAGCTCAGAGCGTCCGCGACACCGCCGCCGAGTCCACCAGCAGCGCCACCACCATGCGGGAGATCGTGCACCTGCAAGCCGGCCAGTGCGGCAACCAGATCGGGGCCAAGGTGCGTGGGGTCGGGGCCGAGAGGGGCAGACCCGGTGCGCAGCTAGCTCCCCCAGGCTCCCCGACCTAGGGCCTTGCGGGACCCGGTCCCCAGGAGGCAAGCGCCCCCGGGATGGTGGGGGAGGGGCGCTGGGGGCAGGGCCAGGCTGGGAACAAAGAGGCCTGTCAATCGGCGTAGGGCCCAGCCTTCTGTCGGCTGGCCACAGCTGGTTTCACAGCTGGCCCACTGTCCCCTCCACGCACAAAGAGACGGCGCCCCTCCCCCGGGCTGCGGCCAGGGTGCGCTGGCACCAGCAGGCTCGGGCTGCGGTGGTGACGGCCTCACCCCGCCCCCACCTCTTCCTTCTTGCTGCCTCATCCTCGCCATACCTCTAGGTCCCCCAGTCACCTGGCTGGGGGCCCGGGGGTGGGTGGTGAGCTGCAGCTAGGGAAGTGGTTCTGGGGGGATCCCAGGCCCGGCCACCTGGTCCCCCTCTCTCAACCCTTCCCATCACTACCTGCTCTAGTTTTGGGAGGTGATCAGTGATGAACATGGCATCGACCCCACCGGCGCATACCATGGGGACAGTGACCTGCAACTGGAAAGGATCAATGTCTACTACAATGAGGCCACAGGTAGGGTGGGGGGCACCTTCTGGTGTGAGGGTGTGGGTTGGCTGGGAGGGAACAGGATGCTCTCAGGCGCCTGTGATTCCTGGCGCTCACACCAGCTGCCCTCCATCTGCCTCCCTGCAGGAGGGAACTACGTGCCCCGAGCCGTGCTGGTGGACCTGGAGCCTGGCACCATGGACTCCGTCCGGTCCGGCCCCTTTGGCCAGATATTTCGGCCAGACAACTTTGTGTTTGGTGAGTTCCAGGAGTGGGGCCCAAGGAAAGGAGCCCCTTATTCCTTCACTCCCGGGTGCCTTGATGAAAATTCTCTACCTAGCACCAGAGTTGGCAGTGACCACTGAGTCCCAGAATGGACAGAGAAGTCAGGGACGTGATGGGGTCAAACAGGTCACGGTGGAGGCCCTGGGGAGGGCCTGGACAGCAGAGGGATCTGGTAGGCTTCCTGGATGAGGTGGCATTTTAAGTGAACTGTCGGACTAGAGCCAGGTTGCAGGGTGCAAGCCCCGAGCTCTGCCAACTCATGCACTGGACAAAGAGTTAATGAGCTCTGACGACATTCCAGGCCCTGCACCAGAAGCTGGAGTACAGCAGAACAAAGCAACCTGAGCTGTCTGCTGTCGGGGCCCACTCCCTACCCAGGCCCTGGAGCGGCCATCCTGGTGGGGAGCCCGCTGCAGAGATCCATTAGTACAGCTCAGCCCTGGACTGTCAGCTGGGTGACTTTGGACGGGCTCCATAACCTTTCATGACTCAGTTTCCTCATCTTCAGAACAAGGATATAGATGATCCACTGTTTAGAACCAAGGAGATGGCATAAAGCTCTCACTGTGTGTGGAGCTGGCATAGAGGAAAGGGTAAATAAGCATGTATTGTAGTTGTTTCCATTATCATTATAAATACCTGCCACCTAACAGGTGAGTGGGACAAGGACTGGCCAAGGGACTTGGAGAGAATAGCATATGCAAAGTCAGTAAACACAGTTTTGGAACTTAGACTCAAGGGAGTACTCGTGCTCAGTCATAGTCCTTATTGGAAGCTCTTTTCAAGATTGGGCTGGTCACATATACCCTAACCTGACCTAGGCCCCAGAACCCCTGCAAGCCTTTTCCTCTGAGCAAGGTGGTTTGAGTCTGAAGTCTGAATAAACTGTGTGACCTTGGACAAGTGACTTCCCCTCTCTGATCTATACAAAGATTCTGAGAGATAATGATGCACCAATGTGGGCATGATTCCTAAAGGGTCCTCAGGAATGGCTGTGGAAAGAGACACAACCGAGGTTTGAGGCCTTTTTGAATGACCACGGGTGGCTCACAGTTGGGCCAAGTGATTCTATGGTACATGCTGAAAGTGTGGACTCGGGCCAGACCATCTGCTCGGAGCCCTAGCTGTCCCACTTGCTTGCAGTGTGACTTTTCACCTAGGAGCTAGTCTCTCTGAATCTTCATTTCTCATCTATAAAATGGAAGTAAAAAGAGTATGTAAGCTGAGCACTGTGGCACACACCTGTAATCCCAGCAACTTGGGAGGCCAAGGCAGGAGGATCACAAGTGTGAGGCCAGTTCTTAGCAAGATCCTGTCTCAAAATTAAAAGACAAAGGGCTGGGGCTGCAGCTCAGTGGTAAAGCACACCTGTGCTCAATCCCCACTACCCTCCCCCAAAAGTATGTAAGTACCTCAGAGAACTGGGGGAAGGATTCAGAGATGCAGGACGTGCCCAAGCTTAGGGCCTTTGGAGGCTCCTGGCTCTAAAGGACTGTGTTCCAGACACAGCCAAGACAAGTCTTCCTCCCCTTGGGTCTGCTCCAGCCAGGAGTCAGACACGGGAGTCCCTCAGATAAACACACCACAACATGCATAAGGTTGAGAGCGGCGGGTGTAGGAAGAAAAATAAAAACAATCTAAGGGTGTGGAGGAGGATCCATATGTTGGATCCTTATCCTATCTGGGGATTGTCATCTCTGAAGAGGTGACATTGAGCAGAAAGTGAGGGAGGAAAAAGAATCCCAGGCAGCCAGAACCGCCAGTGCAAAGGGCCTGAGGCAGACCCAGTCTGGCCTGTTAGGGGAACAATGAGGAGGCCCTGGAGGCTGGAGCAGGTTCCCTGGTGGGGACGCAGCCCCCAGGGCTTTGGGAGGTGAAAGACAAGGTGGGGCTGAGGCTCAGGTATTCACAGGCGCCCTCTGGCGGCTGCACAGAAGACAGGGTGGGGTCGGGAGCCCGTTTCATGTGGGTGAGGATGGAGCTGGACCAAGGGGAAGCAGGTGTTGTCAATAATAACAGCCAGTATTCTAGTACTTGACTTGAATTGTCCTCCTGCAGCTTGCATTCCTCTGTGAGATTCCAGGCAATAAACATGATTAATATGAAAACAAGTTGTCAGTACCACAGGGACGAGGAGTGAGAAGTCGGGGTTGAGCCACCAGTGGCAATGGCTGAGCCCCACGAAGTCTTGAAGGAGGAACCTGGGGGCACAGCATTCCCGGCAGAGGCACATCCCAGGACCAAGCCTGGCGTGTTGGAGGAGCCCTGGTGGCTGGAGCAGAGGAAATGCGGGGGAGGGAGGGAGGAGGCCAGGGCGGATAGCGCTGGTCCGCAGGTCGGCTATTGGTCAAAGATAGGAGTAGGGGAGACCGGCTCCGTGGTGCACGCCTTCATCCAGCTATTCTGACGCCAACCTGGGCAATTTAGCAAGTCTCAAAACAAAAATGAAGAAGGGCTGGGGGTGCAGTTCAGCGGTGGAGAGGCCCTGGGTTCGATCCCCAGTGCCGCAAAAGACAGGAGGGGCATCTGGGGATGGTTTTGAACTAAGGTGGGACACAACCTGATTTCGGTTTCCCATCCTCTGGCTGCTGGACAAACCTGGAGGGAAGCAGAGAGAACAGTTAATGATAAGGATAGCAATTTGTGCTACTGTGCAGTGAGGTGAGCACAGAGGGCAACCATGTGCTGTGCATTTCCAACACTTAGAAGAAAGGATTTTTTTGTGGGGGAGGAGTACCAGGGATTGAACTCAGGGGCACTTGGCCAGCGTTGTTGTTCAACTAGCCGGGGGCCCTCCAGATACCGGGTAGACAGGGTGGAGGTCAATGCCTGTGCTGGGCCCCTCTCCCCGCCCCAGGCCAGTCGGGAGCCGGCAACAACTGGGCCAAGGGCCACTACACCGAGGGCGCAGAGCTGGTGGACGCCGTCCTGGACGTGGTGCGCAAGGAGGCGGAGAGCTGTGACTGCCTGCAGGGCTTCCAGCTGACCCACTCGCTGGGCGGCGGCACGGGCTCGGGCATGGGCACGCTGCTCATCAGCAAGATCCGCGAGGAGTTCCCGGACCGCATCATGAACACCTTCAGCGTGGTGCCCTCGCCCAAGGTGTCGGACACGGTGGTGGAGCCCTACAACGCCACGCTGTCGGTGCACCAGCTGGTGGAGAACACGGACGAGACCTACTGCATTGACAACGAGGCGCTCTACGACATCTGCTTCCGCACCCTCAAGCTGACCACACCCACCTACGGGGACCTCAACCACCTGGTGTCGGCCACCATGAGCGGGGTCACTACCTGCCTGCGCTTCCCGGGCCAGCTCAACGCCGACCTGCGCAAGCTGGCCGTGAACATGGTGCCCTTCCCGCGCCTGCACTTCTTCATGCCGGGCTTCGCGCCGCTGACCAGCCGGGGCAGCCAGCAGTACCGCGCGCTGACCGTGCCCGAGCTCACCCAGCAGATGTTCGACGCCAAGAACATGATGGCCGCGTGCGACCCGCGCCACGGCCGCTACCTGACCGTGGCGGCCGTGTTCCGGGGCCGCATGTCCATGAAGGAGGTGGACGAGCAGATGCTGAGCGTCCAGAGCAAGAACAGCAGCTACTTCGTGGAGTGGATCCCCAACAACGTGAAGACGGCCGTGTGCGACATCCCGCCCCGTGGCCTCAAGATGGCGGCCACCTTCATCGGCAACAGCACGGCCATCCAGGAGCTGTTCAAGCGCATCTCGGAGCAGTTCACGGCCATGTTCCGGCGCAAGGCCTTCCTGCACTGGTACACGGGCGAGGGCATGGACGAGATGGAGTTCACGGAGGCCGAGAGCAACATGAACGACCTGGTGTCCGAGTATCAGCAGTACCAGGACGCCACGGCCGAGGAGGGCGAGTTCGAGGAGGAGGCGGAGGAAGAAGTGGCCTAGGACCCCTGCATTTACCTCCCGTCTGCCCACACCCCCAGCCAGGCCTCTGAACGTTGACCTTTGCCTCCTCTGCAACCCCAAGAACCTCATGACCTCCCCACCCAGCCTGACCCTAGGACCCCACCATCCATCGTCTCTCTGCCTTGACCCTAACCATACTGCGGAGTTCACATCACCTCTGGTCACCTCGTCTCCGACCCTAGCCCAGCTTTGACCTGGAACCCTACCTTATCTCCAAACCCCCATGGACATCCTCCAACTTGGACACCTCCCTAACCCTTGCTTCACCTTTTCTAGCCCTTCGACGTGCACCCCCCCCCCTCCTTATTAACCCTCCTTTATCCCAACTCCCTCACCTTTGACACCCCCAGGCCCCATAAGCCCTGGTTTGCTCTTGACCTCTCCCTCCGAGCCAAGCCTCATCTTTGACCTCAGGAACCCCTGCTCCCCTCTCACCACCTTCTCTCTGGTTCTCATCAGCTCCCATTTCCCCCCTGACTTCTCTCCCTGGGCGCCCCCTACCTTGGCTTCCCTGGGAGTACTGTCAGGGAGCACTCCCGACTACCCCTCCTCTGCCTGACCCTGGATGAATACATGAGTCCTTGCCTGGTGTTTTTGTGGAGTTCATTTCATCACCTTGTGCAGCAAGCAGGGGCTTCTCCCTAGAGGGTGGAGGTGGGTGCCAAAGGCTCAGCTATCTCAGGGGGATGGGAGCAGAGGCTTGGGAATCACAGGGACCAGGCCAAACCACTGAGCAGCCCTCCGGTGTTCAGTGAGCCACCACCCTCCGACTCCCCTGCCTGTCCCTCATCTGGGGCTGTTGGTATGAGCGAGTATGACTGTGTGGGGGACCTGTCTGCTGCTCTGCCTGTGTCGACCTCTGCGCCCCCTCCCTGGCTCCCGTGTGTCCTTTCCTTGGGCCACCTCCCTCTGGCAGTGCTGTGTGTGGGGTGGCTGGTGAGAATGGACCAAGGGAAAGTGCAAGGAAGAGGAAGCACTTTCGGCAGACTGAATCCTCGCCTTCCCTGAAGTAAGGAAGGAGAGGGGAAGGCCTGAGTGTGACCGTGGGGACAGGACATAGCCCAGCCTCCAGGAGGACCTGAAGGTTCAGCCTCTGAGCCTGCCCCTATTGCCACCCATCCCAGAGAAGCCTAAGCAGCCGGACGCCTAGGTTTCTCACAGTGGGTGGGGGCAGGGGCCTCCGTCAGGGAGGACGTCACCCGTTAAACTTCCTCTGTCAGCCACACAGGAAGCCGAGCCGGCTCAGGGCCCAGCCCCAGGCAAGCACAGGCCCCCAGGACCCTTGGGGAAAGGGCCCAGCCGGGCCAGCCCTGCAGGGACCATGGGATCCAGAGCTGAGTAAGAGCTGCCCCCTCCCTCATCCTGTGGGCCAAGATTCCCAGGCCTGGGCTGGGGCAGTGGGGAGCCACGGCGGGGCCGGCTGGGAGGTACAGTGACCCATTGGGACAGGCGGCAGGCATCAGGGCAGGACCTCAGCTGGCCTCCCCTGTGTGTTCTCTGGGGCCTACTGGGCCACGCTTGGCCCCTCCTCTCTCTCCTTCCTGCTCTGGGTGGTTTCACGGGCTCCTCTGGACTGTGCCTCTGGGGGGTGTGAGTGGCTGCTCTGGGAGTCAGCAGAGTGGGTGATGTGAGGGGGGGAGAAGCCGTGTGTCCACATGGGTGGGTGCCTGACTCGTGCCCGAATGAGGGTAAAGTGCCAGGGACTCCGTGCAGCTGGACAGCACCGTGTGTCTTCAGGGGTCTCCTCTGGGTCTTGCCATCTCTCTCCTGGAGCCCAAGTCCCAGCATCCTCTGCATGATGTGGGGGCAGGGAAGGTGGGGGTGGTTGTAGGGCTGACAGTAAGCACCAGGGCATCCTGCTGTCCTTCCTCTGGTGAGGAAGGTAGGGTCAGCCATGGGGACCCAGGAAACCTCACCCAGGGGCACAGAGGCAAACCACAAAGATGCCCACTCACCCAAAACACGCACAGCCATGGTCATCCGCACACTTGCTCTGTCACACACATACACACACACACACACACACTCATATAAGCAGGCATTCAGCGATCCACACTGCTGTGTTCTCTGGCTCTGCTGCACACTCACAGGCCTGCACCTAGAGCTTCCCACAGCCACACACGCCACCACAGACACCAGTCACACACCAGCACACCTGCTCACACACACAGGCACAAATCACATGCAGAAACAAGTCCCTGGGTCCTCTAAGCCCTCTTCTGTCCCACAGAGGGGGTCCCCCAGCGGTGTTTGATTGGTTCTTCGAGGCAGCCTGCCCTGCCTCCCTACAGGAAGGTGAGTTTGGGGCCCTGGGGGTGGGGATGGAGGAGGGGCCTGACGCCCTGGACTTAGCAGCCCACTCTCCCTGCAGATCCTCCCATTCTGCGGCGGTTCCCCCCAGACTTCAGGGACCAGGTACTCAGGCGGGCCTCTTGCTCCTTCCGGCCAGGGCCAGTCCCATAGAGGGCTGAGGCTCTGTGCTTGGACCTGGAACCCACGGATCCTGATCTGATTGTCAGTCTGCTTCTCTCCTTTTTTCAGGAAGCCATGCAGATGGTGCCCAAGTTTTGCTTTCCTTTTGATGTAGAAAGGTATGGAAAGGAGCAGAGACAAAGGGACCCCAGGCTCTCAGGGACCCTAAGTGTTAAACACACAGCAATTCAGACATTTGGAGACCCATTACCCCGGGACCTGGAGACCCAGGGACCCAGACAATCAGGGGCCTGGATAACTAGTGACCTAAATGCATAGAGACCCAAGGACCCATGAACTCATGGTCTCAGGTACCAAATGATCCACAAACCAGGGACCCGAACACCCAAAGTCCAGCCTGGTGGGCACAGCACTGGGAGCATGGTTGGAGGGAGTAGGGCATGGGGAGCTGGATTGTCAGGACTCCCTGAGAGTCTTGCCCACCTCCAGGGAGCCCCCCAGCCCTGCCGTCCAGCATTTCACATTCGCCCTCACCGACCTGGCCGGCAACCGCAGATTCGGTTTCTGCCGCCTGCGAGCTGGTGCGCAGAGCTGTCTATGCATCCTCAGGTATGGAAAGAGAGCCTGAGACAGGGTGGGAAGCACCAAGCCTCGGCCAGGGTACTCCATTCAGCCCCTCCTCTCTCCGCAGTCACCTGCCATGGTTCGAGGTATTCTACAAGCTACTGAACACAGTTGGGGACCTCCTAGCTCAGGACCAAGTGAGACCAGCCCCCCTTTCACTCCTGCCAGAATCCCAGCCCCTGCCCCATCTTGTCTCCAGCCCTTCGCTGAACTCCCAGACCGGTCCTGAGTCCCTCAGCACCTCCGAGGCCACCTGGCCTGAGCCAAGGCCCTCAGAGTCCCAAACCCTCCTCTTGGTTCAGACACTCCCCGACTTCCACCCAGGTCTCCGAGGCTGAAGAACTTCTTCTAAATCTGCTGCAGCAGCCCCCTCCTGGGCCCCAGGTCTCAAGAGGGCTGGAGCTGGTGAGTAGCTCCCAACTCCTGGGCCACGGACGTTAGATGGATGGGGAGGATGTACCCCAGCCCTGAGGAACACGCAGCTATACCTGTCCCCCAGGGCGGTGGAGTGACCATCTCCGGTGTGCACGGAATACTCCCTCCTGCCCCCGGGAACAGCAGGCTGGTGAGCGGGAATCGGGTCCCTGGAAGGTTGGGCACCCAGGTGAGGTCAACTCGCAGACTGATTGCTTACCCCCACCAATGCCCCCCCCACCAGCTTTCCTGCTTCGTGGCTCCGGACTCCGGCTCCCTGCCCTCCATTCCTGAGAATGTAAGTAGGGACGCGGGAGGGAACTCCGGGGGCGGGCAGAGGTCCCAGAACCCAGAGTGGAACGCCAGATCTTGGCGTCTGCCCACGCTCAGCGCGTGCCCCTCTGTTCCTCAGAGAAACCTAACGGAGCTGGTGGTGGCGGTGACAGATGAGAACATCGTGGGCCTGTTCGCCGCGCTCTTAGCTGAGCGAAGAGTCCTGCTCACTGCCAGCAAGCTCAGCACGGTGAGGCGGCGGAGAGGACAAGGCCAGGATCCACCCGCGGGGAGGACACAATGGGAGGGGCTGACAGTGGGAGCTCCACCTGACCCACCCTATCTGGTGGAACGGGAGTGCGTGTGGTGTAGCTCCTCCTCCTTGGGCAGGCTTGGCTCCGCCCCTCTGGAGGATAAGATCCTAGAGCCCTAAATTCTAGCTCCGCCCCTAGGGGAATAGATGGGTGGGATCTGAATATACGGGGCGGTGGAACCGTGAGCTGGAACCGGGAGCTGCCTTAGAGTCCCTCCTCTTTAGGGGTTGGGGTCAGTGGAGGGCTGCCATGGCTCGGTCCCTAGGAATGGGATCTCAGCGGGCTGAATCTTAACTCTGCCCCTTACAGGAAGGAATTAGGACAGGCAAAGTCTTGGCTCCACCCACTGAAAAGCACGAGACAGTTCTCCGTAACACTGTAACCTCGGGGGAATTGCTTCCAGGACCCCAAAGGATACCAAAATCAGCAGATGCTTAAGTCCCTTATCTAAAATGGCATGGTATTTGAATAGAACCTATGCATGTCCTCCTATGGACTTTAAATCATCTCTAAGTGACTTCAAATACCTCATACGATGTAAATACTATGTAAATAGTTGTTATGCTCTGTTGTTTGGGAATAATGACGTGGAAAAAAAGTCTCGTTCAGCACAGATGCATTTTTTTAAATATATTTGACCCAAAGTCGGTTGAATCCGAGTTTGCAGAATCCTCAGGTACCCAGAGCGGACTGTAATTAGACAAATTCTTGGTCTCCATCTGATTCCTAAAGGGCTCGTCTGAGTTTTCCCCCATTTCACCGCAGGGTGAGGGAGGAGGAGAAATAGGAGACTGGGAAGGTTTGAGCCATCGACTTAGAGAGGGTCCTTGAAGTTAGGAGGCCCTAACTCTAAACCCTTCATCTGTCCCCAGCTGACTTCCTGTGTTCACGCGTCCTGTGCTCTCCTGTACCCCATGCGCTGGGAACACGTGCTCATCCCCACGCTGCCCCCGCACCTACTGGATTACTGCTGGTGAGGAATGCGGGCCTGGAAGGCGGGGCAAGCCTAGGGAAGAGGCCTGGGGTGGGGGCAGTGCCTGCATGACCCTGGCTCTCGGTCCACAGCGCGCCTATGCCCTACCTCATTGGAGTGCATGCAAGTCTTGCCGAGGTGAGAACGAACCGCCACCCCGCAGGTGGCGGGGCGGGAGGGATCCCCTTCCCCACCTGGGAGGGATCCTCAGGCTCTGAGAGAGCATCTTCCATCCCTTGCAGAGAGTGCGCGACAAGGCCCTGGAGGACGTCGTGGTATTGAACATAGACTCCAATACCTTGGAGACGCCCTTCGAAGACGTGCAGACGCTGCCGCCAGACGTGGTCAGGGTCACCCCCTCCCACTCCTCTCCAGGAGCCGGAAACCTCACATTTGCTCACTCAGTGCCTCCCTCTGGCCCTACCTACAGGTGTCCTTGCTGAGGCTAAGATTAAGGAAGGTCGCGCTGAGCCCCGGGGAAGGAGTGTCCCGTCTCTTCCTCAAAGCCCAGGCCCTGCTCTTTGGCGGCTACCGCGATGCGCTGGTCTGCAGCCCGGTGAGCAGCAGGGCTAGATGCCGAGAGAGAGGTGGCTCTCGCTCGCTCCCGCGTGCGCGCTCTCCCTCGCTCTCTGGGTTCCTGAAGGATTCACAACGCTAATAACTTGGAGCGTTCGTGGAGGAGTGACCTGTGCTTCTGTTTGCTCCGCTGTAAAATGGGATGCCGGTAGTGCCCACCCAAAAGGGTTGTTTGAGTCGGCGAATCGGCATATTCCAGGCACTTTGCACCGTGTTAGCATATACGGAGTCCTCCATAAACGCCGGGTCTTGCTATTATTTAATGCTCACGCTGAGATGGCTACTATTAAAGCCCCATTTTGTAGATGACAAACCGAGGCTTGGAGAAGCTCCACGTGGAGTGGGAGAGTGGAATCCAGAACACTGATCTGCTCTCAAGCTCCCTCATCCCCACACACATTTTTCATAACTATTCTTTTAAAACTGAGGGGATTCCAGGGTCATTTACACATCTGGCTTTCACCTCCAACGCTCCCTAGTGGCCTCCCCATTAGGACTTCCCACCCTCTACACTGGCTCTGTCCTGCCTTCCAGAGTCTCCTCCCAGCAGGGGTCAGAGGTTACCTGGGAACACCTGAGTCAGGTACCATACCTGCTCTGCAGCTCTCCCAAGGCTCCCAACTCTGTAGAGGTAAAAGACCATCCCATGGCCCATGAGTCCCTGCAGGGGGTCAGGAGCACAGCAGCCATCCACATGGCTTTATGGTAGAATGAAGGAGGTGGTTGGGATCAGGAGAGCCACTGGGAGCTCAGGACAGGGCTCCTTCTTCCAGGGCCAGCCTGTAACCTTCAGTGAAGAAGCCTTCTTGGCCCAGAAGCCTGGGGCGCCCCTGCAGGCCTTCCACCAGCGGGCTGTACACCTGCAGCTGTTCAAGCAGGTGGGTCAGAACCCTGAGGGTGAAGCCAGAGAGGGCCTGCTGGGTTCCCAGGGGTGGGTTGAGGACCGCCTCTGTGCCAGAGGCGAGGCTCGAGCAGACCTCTGAGATCTTAGGAGGGGGCTGGGGCTGCTCCCAGGGGACTCCCCAACTCCAGAATCCCCAGGTGGGTAAAAGACCTACTTCTAGGCTCCTGGATGGATTAGGGGGGTCCAAGTTCCTGGATCCCTAGGTGGGCATCTGTGAGTCTGTAGAGAAGGCAGGGCCTGACTGTGGACTCCCTTTTGGGTGGAGGAGGAAGTAGGTAGGGACTCCTGGGTCCTGGGAATGTGGGAATAGGGAGCAGGACCAACTCCTGGGTTCCTGGGAGAAGGCAGGTGAACTCCAAAATCCTTCCATGCCAGGCTTGGTTCTAGGATTCCTGAAGGCGGGCTCAAGTATTACAGGCTCACAGGAAGGGGCGGGCCAGGCTGGAAGGGCAGGGCTTCTCATTTGGTCCCAGTCAGGGAATCAGATCCCTGGGAACAGCTCCCGACTTGGGGCCAGGACAGAGTAGGTTCTGTTTCCTGAGGTGGGCTCCAGATTCCTGGACCTTAGGGTGGGCCTCTGGAGGAGCTGGGAGGGCAGGAAGGGGCACCGGCGGACATAGCCCTGACATCTAGGTGTGTCTGACCCTGTGCACACTGCAGTTCATTGAAGCCCGGCTGGAGAAGCTCAACTCGGGGGAGGGCTTCTCCGATACCTTTGAGCAGGAGATCAGCTGCTGCAGGGATTCCTCAGGTGAGCCCCCTGCTGGCTTCCGGGTTCTCCCCCTACCAAGCCCCAGCCAATGCCTGCCTTGGATGATACCTGCTCTCCTCACCCCAGGCACCCTCCGCTCCTATCAGCTCTGGGCCGACCACCTAAAGGTAGTAACACCAAACACTGCTACATGTTGATTGGATTAATTTAATCCCACAGTAGTCCTCAATAGGGTCCGTGGTGATTATGCTCATTTATAGAGGTGGGGGAATTGGCCAGCAGCACAGCCCGGGGTGGGAGTGGGGCCTGGGGCCCAGCCCTAGTATGGTGGCCCCAACATCCCAAGTCTCTCCTTTGGCAACCTTCTTCCACAGAAAGGCGGTGGTGCTCTCCTGCATTCGGTCAAAGCCAAGACCCAACCAGCCGTCAGGATCATGTGCCGCTCGGTGAGCTGGGCAGGAGAGGCCAGACTGCTGGGGTGACGAGGGGGAGGGGACCGAGGACATTTTGAGGCTCCAAGGGCGATGGGTCACTTAACCCTGACAGGCAAGTCCTGCGAAGGCCTTCATCAGAGCTGATGCAGCAGCCAAGCTGGGAACAGTCCTCCGGCTCTCATGTCCCCTCCAGCAGGCTCGGCTGGGTCAGAATCACTTCTTGCCCATTTAACATTGACAGCCAAAGATTCACTGGTGACTCTTGTCCTCAGAGGATATATCCCAGCTTCTGCCCGTCTTTTCTTCTCCAAAGCCTGAAAGTTTCTTGGGGCTTAAAATTGTCCATCCAAGTTTATTCTTTGTTTGATGGAGACAGTGACACATTTTTACAAGGCTGTAGGGCCACTCCCTGTTTTATGTGGGGTTAGGCCTCCAGAAATGCTTCTGTATTAGTCAAGGGGCAAAAGTTTATGTTGACTTCAGAGGTGGTGCCCAGGGAGTAGTGAATGTATTTGGAAGGCACAGAGACAGGTCCTGTGGCAAGGCACAGCTGTGCTAGGGGTCAGAGGACTGACCTCAGATGCCCAGTGTCCAGTCACCCATAGGTCTAACTCCCCTCGGCTTTTCCATAGGCCAAGAGTGGCCTGAAAGGAATGCAGAGCCTACTGCTGTACAAGGTAAGGCCATCAATGATGGGCGGCAATGCCCTGGGAGGGAAGAAGAAGGGGCCTCCAGTCCTGCATCCTCTTCCTAGGATGGGGACTCTGGCCTGCACAGGGGAGGCTCCCTGAGGACCGCAAGCCTCACCAGCCGCTCAGATCGCCTGCAGCAGCGCCTGCCTATCACCCAGCACTTTGGACAGGTAAGAACGTGCTTCCCAGGCGCACACCTGGATTTATCACCAAATCCTCCACCCCGTCCCCCCCAGTCTCTGCCTGAACATCTCGCCTCACTCCTCACATACACCAAAATTTGGTGCTCACTTCAAACGCACCCTCCTCCAGAAAGCCCCAGCCCCCTGATTCTGCAGCTCCACATCACTGCCCTCTCCACATTCGTCTTTTGTAGAACAGACCCCTTCGCCCCAGCAGGAGACTTAAGCCAGAAAAGGGATTTTCTGAGCCCCTGGGGGAGAGGTAAGACTCAAAGGGGACCAAGGTTGGAAGTGGAAGACCAGGAGGGATCAGAAGGCTCTCCAAACATTAGAGCAGACCAACCAGGTCTCAGGAAACTTGGGGTGCCCTTTCTCACCCAGGACACCTCCCCTGAGCCCTGAGGATGCCCAGGGTCCATGGGCAGAAGAAGTTCTGGACAGCAACTTTTTGGGGTCCGGAGAAGAACTGGATTTGCTGAGTGAGATTCTAGACAGTTTGAGTGTACAGACTAAGAGCACGGGCAGCCTGAGGCCAAGCCAGAGCTTAGACTGCTGTCACGGAGGGGACCTGGCCAGCTGCTTCAGCCTGGTGAGAGGGTCCCCACCCCCCACCCAATCTTTCCCCAACTGCCCGTCCAACCTGCCAGCTCTTTCTCATCAGCAGGTCAGCAACCTGCTCTCTCCTCCCATGCCCCACCCAGCCTGACCTACCAGGAAGAACAAGATGGCAACCAGATGAAGAGAAACTGCCAGAGCCCCAGCCCCTGTCCCTGCCTGCACACCTGCCATCCCTTCAAAACACACCATCGTTGGAAATCACCTGCTCCTCAAAGAACCCCAATTCCCAGCTGCTCTCAGGCTCCAGCCAAGAAATCATCTCTCCATCCCAGCTTTCAACAGCTTCTACAGACACAAGCAGCCCAGGGGACCCCGAGTCCTCTCCTCTCACTGAGCCCTCAACCCTTCGTCTCTCCCCTCTTCAAAAGGCGACTGAGCATCCTGCAGCCTGGGAGATCCCTTGCACCAGGCTCTCCGAGGCAAACACCCAGCCCAGCCCTCCAAAAAGTCCCCCACTTCTAGCCCCCCTGGAACCCAACTTTGATACTGTCAGGACATCCCAGTCCCCTGAGTCTTCCCCAGACCCCAGTTTTCCAAAGAACCCCAGAACCCAGCCTCCCAAGGTCCTGCTAGAACATGCTCACTTCCAGTCCCCCGAGGAACCAGGAACCCCCAACACCCTTACCTCACCCACCAGCGACTGGCAAGAGCCGCAGGCCAGGAAGAGGCCCCGAGTTGCTGATCTTAAGAAGTGTTTTGAGGGATAAGGATCAGGGGTCTGGAGGAGACCCTGGATCCTCAATAAAGCCACAAGAACCCAAAGCTGGTCTGTCCTGGTGAGTTTATGGGGGGGCCTACTCTCTGCTCAGAAACCCACCTACCCCCACCCGCCCTCCAGGGGCAGCCCTTCTGGCTCCTAGGTGCACCTAAAAGCCACTCTCTTCCAAGAAGCCCCCTCACGCCCCTAGGATCCCCATAACCTTACAAGTCACGGCTACCTTCATCTCTCCATCTAGGCTAATGTTCCCACCAACTCAAAAAAGCTTTATTACATCTCACTACAACTTTACATAAATGTATAAAAAGTGAGCAGCCCCCCACCCCCTGCCCTTGGGAGCCAAGTCTCTGAAGCACCTTCTTCCCTTCTATTCTCAAGCACTGGGTGAGTCCCATTGCCTAGAGAGGTCACCCCTTCCCCAGAGAGGTCACCCCTTCCCCAAGGTCACACAGCAAGGAAGCGAGATGGAGGAAGGGAGGGACCTAGATGGGCAGGCAGCCCCGCACCTTCTCCTTGGAGTCCTGGGGGGCTTGGGCCTCCGCTGCGTGAGAGAACTGAAAGAAAGGATAGGGGGTTGTTGGGCCTGCTGCAGGGGACAATACACAGCACAGTGAACACGAAGACGGTGCAGCAAGCAGGAGTGGCCCCCGCCCCGGCCCCCCAGCTGCATGCAGAGTCGAGCAGAGGCAGCATGCTGCACAGCCACCAGGCCAGCGCCCCCCAGTGCCCCCGAGTCGTCAGAGCTGGTGTCTCAGTGGCGGCTGCTCTGTGCGCGGGGGTGTTGGGCAGTCCTGGGCAGAGCGGGCAGCTGCAGCTGTCCACAGCCTTCAGATGAGCCGCTCCTCCGGAGGCAACTTGAGGTTGGGGGGCGGTGGCGCGCGGGCACCCACCTGCTCCTCGCTGCTGGGCCGGTAGGTGCCCTCTGTCTGCCGCTTCTCCCGAAGTTTCCGTACCAGTAGCACCAGCCCCACGGCCAGGAGCAAGGCGGCCAGGATGGAGAAAACCACGATGATAGCAGTAATGGCCTCCTGAGACTTCGGGGAGTGGGAGAGGACAGGTGTGACCCACCTGAATCATCCCCAAAAGAGCTGAATCTGGGGCTCCTAACCCCCTCTACACACTCAGACCTGCCACTTTGGGTGATCTGCCCCCCCCACACACCCGGGATTCCAGGATCCTCATCTACTTTGGGGGTTCAAGGCTTCCCCCACCTGCCACATCTGGGACTCCTGCCCCCACCACACCTGCCAGCTCTGGGCTCCTTATGATTGTCATATGTGGATCCTGCCAGGACTCTTGGTGTCCTTATTCTGGGACTTTAGGTCTCCCCCTTGTCCTGTTGCTATCCTAGCCTCACACTTGGGGCTCTCCAGTGCCACCTTGATCTGCCACTAGGGAGTGGGGAGGCAGTCCCCTCCACCTGCCACACAGGGGACCCCTACACAGTATCCCAGCTGCCCTCTTTCCACATAAACCCCAACTCACCAGACCCCCACTGGGGCTAGGGGTAGAGGGCGTGGTAGTGCCATTCCCCGAAGAAGTGTTCAGTGCTGTGGTGGCTGGGGAGAGAGGATAAATGGATCCCCATCTCAGTCCCTCTGCACCTTCCTGGGGCACCCCTCCCCACAAGTGCAGCAGTCCCCAATTAAAATTGCTCCCCCAAATCTCTTATGGGAAGAGAGATTACAGAGGCCCCCCACCCCCACCCCGACCTTGCAGTTTGAGCCTTGGGCCAGGCCCAGCTCAGCAGAGCTCAGCAGAGCCCAGCAGGGAGTAATCAGCCATCAGTTGTTTGTGTTGAGTTGGGGGCTATGATAATAGAACCTGGCGGAAGCCCGACCATCCCCCCACAGCCACCACTCCGGCCCTGGGCCCTTAAGGACTTGGGCGTCCTGCCTGGCCCTGGAGTTCCTGACTCACACCTCCCCCTCAGGCTGCCGAAACTGCAGAAGTGGCTGGCTGAGTCCACACCTAAGGCTAGCCATGTCAGCAGGACCCTGCGACCCAGGCAACCTCCTCCTGGCTCTGGCAAAACCCCGTCCACCGATATTCAGGTCCACCGCCTCCCTTCCTTCACCTGCTCGGGTGAGGCGCCTTCCTCCTGCACCCCAGCCCACAAATTCCACCCCCTCAAGAGCTCAGTTCTGATAGAGCAGCCCACGCTGCCCGAGGAAGGAGTCAGGAACTCTTCCCCCACCCTGACCCCTGGACCCCGCCCCAAAGCAACCCATGCCCATTTCCCAGTTCTGGACCCTCTCTGTGCCCCAGGTGCCCAGCACTTTGAGCCGGCCCTCAGCAGAGAGACCCGGGAATCCGCACGCCGCGCCCCGGGCGAGTACCTACCGTGCCCCCAGGCTCGGCCCAACAGGGCCGGCAGCAGCGGCAGGCCGAGCGCCAAGAGCAGCCCCAGGGCTGGGGTCGCCATGGGCTGGGCGACGGGTTGGCGGCGCCGGGCCCGGGCTTCTCGCGCTCGCCGCTTCTACCGCATCTTGGGCAGAGGGTACCTGAGACCCAGCACCTGGGGACGAGAGGAGAGGCCGGAGCGTGGGGTTGGGGCTGGACCCAGGCGCAGGCCCAGGGCAGAGGCGACGAGCGCCAGGACACCCCGGATCCCGCCCCGCCCCCGCGGCCGAGTTTAGAGATTAAAAATTAACTCCCGGGCCGCGTTCCTGGGCCGGGAGAGGGAAGGGCAAGAGGGTGGGGGCGGGGGCAGCCTGCTGAGCGTCCACCTCCCTACCTGGCCGGACGTCTCTGACCTCACTCAGGTTCCCTGTCTCGGTCCCTCACCCGAACCCTGGGTCAGTCCGCCGGTCGCTCGCTCCGACCCCACCAGCCCCGCCCGCTCACGTGACCCGGAAAGTTTAGTCACTCACCTGGGAGGGGATGGCACTTCCGGCCAGTGCACCTGAGCCTAGAAGAGGGGGCGGAGTCAAGAGGGGCGGGGCCGCGCCGCCGGCGCACCTGTAACGGGAATCCAATCCACCGTGGCGGGGTAGCGAAAGGGCCCGAGCGCGCAGGTGTGAGGACTTGACACCGGTATTTCTGGCACATCTTCAGGATCATACAGGTGTGGAGATACTCGGGGCATGCAGGCACGGGTGAGTGAGGCACCGCGCCTGGGTAGATTCGGCACTTTTCATTCGGAAAGTTCCTAATGAAAAAACACCTGTGTAGTAAACACCTGGCTGGAAGCAAATCCGTGTAGGAGACATGGGCAGGGATGTTTACCTGTAAGAATACTTACCGAGACATCTGCGTCGAATCTCATCCATTCGGAGTACAGCTGAATGGAAGCATCCCTGTGTTGGAAACATGCGCATTAGAACTAACACCAGACAGAGGCACTCCTGGGTGTCCTACACCTGCTCTGGAAAAGAATGCATAGCTCACCTACGAAATGCACACCACTTGTATGAGGAATTCCTGTGTGGAGAGGTATGGAGATAACTTTCCAAAACACACCTGCAGGGGACCCACTGATATGGAAACATACCCATATAGGGGAATATTTAACTGAAACACACCGTGGGGAGCTGTGCATTCACAGAGGAACGCCTGCTGCAAAACATACCTGTGAGGTGACAAATTTCCTTGAATAAAGAACGCTTGTATACAAGGGAAGACCTGGAATCACCTGAGGCACTCTCAGCACTGAGGCACATCTGTGGGGAGAATCATCAGGACAGAGGTGCAAGCGTACTGAGGCCAACTGTCAGGGAAACATTTGTGAGAAAACACATACTTGGGGCATCTCATTGGAAAACACCTGTATCCCAAATATTGTAGGGCACCCGTAAGGAACACCCAGGAATGAAAACATCTGCAAGCTACAAGAGGTACTCAAGCACAGCTTTCTGGGCAGAGGCAGGGCGAGAAGCAAATGAGCCCTCAAAGCTGTATCTTTGGATGAAGTGTGATGATAGTCACAAGACCCCTCCAGAGGACTCTGGGGTAAAGAGTGATGATTAAAAGGAAATTAGCTGGGAGTGGTGGCTTAGCCTCTATCCAGCCATTCAGGAGTCTCAGGCAGGAGGATCACATGGTCAAGACCAGCCTGGGCAATTTAGTGAGAGAGAGATGCTTTCTCAAAACAAACAAACAAACAAATAATAGGAGGACTGGTGCTACAGCTCAGCGGTCAAGCACCCTCAGTTCAATCCCAGTACCAATAAATGGATGATGATGATGATGATTATATACTGGGGTGAACCCAGCGGCACTTTACCACTGAAATACATCAGTCCTTTTGATTTGATTTGATATGATTTTTAAGATTTTTAAAAATATTTTTAGTTTTCAATAGACCTTTATTTTATCTGTTTATATGCATTGCTGAGAATTAAACTCAGGGCCTCATACGTGCAAGGCAAGCATACCACCACTGAGCCACAACTTCAGCATTGATTTTTTTTTTTTTTTTTTTTGACACAGGGTCTCTCTAGATAAGTTGCTGAGGGCCTCGCTAAATTGCACAGGCTGGCCTCAAACTTGCCATTCTCCTGCCTCAGCCTCCAAATCGCTGGGTTTACAGGAGTGCACCAAGTCTGGGTTTTGGGGGTTGTTGTTGTGTTTATTTAGTTTTTGGGGGTACTGGGGATTGAACTCAGGGGCACTCGACTACTGAGCCACATCCCCAGCCCTATTTTGTATTTTATTTAGACACAGGGTCTCACTGAGTTGCTTAGCACCTCGGTTTTGCTGAAGCTGGCTTTGAACTCTTGATCCTCCTGCCTCAGCCTCCTGAGCCGCTGGGATTACAGGTGTGCGCCACCACATCTGGGTTTTTAATCCCTTCTAACATATAGAAAGATGGTTAAGGGTCCCAGATCAATTTAAATCCCGGCTTTGCCTTTTAGTGGGAATGAGGACTGGAAAGTATAACCTTCTGTTTCCTCATCCGTAAAGTAGGAAAGCTAGAGTCTTGACGAGGACGATGAGAGAAGTGAGTAAAAGGTCTGGCATGTGCCATGCACTAAATCAGCGTTAGTTGTTTTTTTATTATTATTATTATTATTATTATTATTATTATTATATTGTTCTCTGTCAAGTGGGCCCTCTGATGGTGAGTCGAGAAACTGCACCCGAAACTAGTGGGCGGGGACGCTCGGCAGGTGCATCGAGAGCGACTGGCTAAGGTCCCAATTCCAGTGCTCCGCCACCCAATCCTTACCCCTATCTGCGCCCAGAACACAGAAGTCCGCCAGGCGGGTCACTATAGAGCAGTCTGCTCGGCGTCTGGATCCGCCCCTTTAAGACTGCCTGGCGGGTGGTGGGACTGAAAAGCTAAGGCAGTCTAAGTCAGCTGGAGGCTCCGCCCAGGTGGGCGGGCGGGGAAGGACGGACCCGCGCAGCTCACGGGCCTCTGACCAATAGGAAAGCGACTGTGCAGCCGCGCCGCGTGTTGATCTTTCGTTTCCCCGTTTGAGTGAGGCCTAGAAAGAAGGCGCGCGGGCAGAATGAAGGAACACCGAGCAACGCCTCTTGATCTTCTGTTTCTGTAACTGAGTGGGGAATCTGACATGCGCGGGCGGGCAGACGAAGAGCTTAGCCGGCTCAGAGTTCTTGCGTACGTCTGGAAAAAGCGAGAACTTGAATAGGATTAGCAGGAGAGGGAGGTCAAGTGAAAAGAGATTATGAAACCCAATCCCTAACGTCTCCCTCCCTCGCTCTCTTTAGAGAACGGAAAAGGGTAAACTGAGGCAAGCAGGTGGAACTCTAAAACAAAAACTGAAAACACTGAATTACCTATCCTCTCTTCCCAGAGGAGTCTTGGGACTCTTGGGCTGTGCGAAACCGGAGCATCCTAGACATCCCTCCCCACGCCCCCAGCTCCGCCCTCGGTACCCCACCCCCTCCCCATGCGGGTAGGAGGAGGAGACGCAACTTCTGGAGCAGGCGGCGACGGCTAGCAATTAGCACCTCTAGCAAGTGCCAGAGCCCGGCGGGCAGCGCAGAGGCTGCGGTGCCAGTGGCCGCGGAGCTAGCCCTGCAGGGTCTCGGGGGGGAGGGGGAGCCGCAAAGCCCCCGCTGAGGCCGCCGCTGCCGGGCCTCCCCTCCCCCCCACCCCGAGCAGGAGCCATGAGGGGGGGCGCAGGTGACGCGGAGCGGCAGCAACGCTGGGGTCGTCTATTCGAGGAGCTGGACAGTAACAAGGATGGCCGCGTGGACGTGCACGAGTTGCGCCAGGGACTGGCCAGGCTGGGCGGGGGCGACCCAGACCGTGGCGCCCAACAGGTACTCCCGCCGGACCCTTCTAGCGCGCTGCACTGTGGCCTCTGCCGGCCCAGTAACCCGAGCCTCTGAATGGGGCGGCTGGAGCCGCGGGGGACTGACGACCTGTGGCTGGACTCCAGGTCCCCTGTCTCGGTTCCCTTCCCCCTACCCACCCGTGTCTGGCTTAACGGGATCGCAAGACAGGGCCGCCAAGGCCCCAGGCCTGCAATTTGGTTGCCAGCGCCGGGTACCCTCGAGGGTGGGGGATGCCTGCCAGGGAATAGAGCTGGGCGCTTTTCTGCCCACTGACTGTGACACACCCTCCTCTGGCCTTTGCACAACCCAAGAAGACATGGCCTGCTCCCACATCCAGAGGACACACCCTCCCCACCCTGAGGGCACCCACTGCCCTCCCAGCCAGTCCCTCTGTTTACATTCCCTGCCTGTCCTTTCCTGGGCTGGCTCATTGCCCCACGTTGCCCCAGCCAGGGACTCCAACCTGTCCCAGGCCACTCCCAGCTGGGGATCAAGGCAGAAACTTGCCTTCCCTCCCCTTCCTTGCAGGTGTCCCTCATACCTTTAGCTCCCAGATGCCCCTGAAGCAGCTCCACAGCATCCTTGAGACCTTTAGTCCAACTCCCACTTCCCAGATGGGTAATATGGAGACCCTGCGGTAGCTCGCTTGGATCCATCATGCCCCTCATTGTCCAGGGCTGTTCCTAAAGGGAACCCCTGAAACTGCCATGTGAACAGGTTTTTTATAAGAGACAGAACAGGCTTTGGAGACAAGAACCCAAGGTTACCACTTCCCAGCTCTGTGACCTTGAACCAGTTTCTTGACTTTGCAGAGCCTCAGTTTGTTTGCCAGGAAAACTGGACAATGCCAGGCACCTCACATGCCTATTGTGGTCTTGGGCATCTTGCTGGGAAGTGAGCCGATCAAGGGAGGGGGATGATGTACCCTGTAGCCCTCCTGCAAGTGCTGGGGGCTCAGGGTTCCTGTGGCATAATGCTCATTGTGCCCTCTCCAGATGGGGGAGCAGCCTCATGGAGCCCCTTCTGTCCCCTTCCCCTTTGCCAGGGCATCTCCCCTGAGGGTGACACTGATCCAGAGAGCGGGTTCAACCTGGAGGAATTCACCCGTTACCTGCAGGAGCGGGAACAGCGCCTGCTGCTCATGTTCCACAGCCTTGACCGGAACCAGGACGGTAAAGCCAGTCTGCAGGCGGGGGATGGGGCCAATGGGGTTAGAACTGGCAGCGCTGAAGGAGGGGGCAGGGCTGCCTCTCCCTGATGACTCACCAGCTATTTTGGGGAATTCTCCTCACCCTCAACTAGGTGGTTCGAGTCCCAGCCAGCCCATTCCACTTCCTTTTCCCTTCCTGAGTGGGGACCCCTGTTTTTCCCCTTAGGTACCTAGTTCTCAGGGACAAAGATCACCCACATTGCTTCTAGGTTTCCTATGGGGTAGATACCCACTAAGCATCATCTGTGGGTTCTAAGTATTGTCTTTAAATCCCTTGTGACACAGGGACCCCTATCATTGCCACTGGATCCCTCACTCATGGAGCAGAGGACTCCCCAGCATTGCCTAATTCTACCTCCAAGCAGTCCGCACAACCCTGGGTTTCTGGACCTCCTGGTCTTGCTAGTCCATGCCCCATTCCAGCCTGCCCTGATCCGTGGTCCTGGGGTACCCCAAGATTCCCACACACGCTCTTTCCAACCTCTGAGCCCTCTCCAGGTCACATTGATGTCTCTGAGATTCAGCAGAGTTTTCGAGCTCTGGGCATTTCCATCTCACTGGAGCAGGCAGAAAAAATCCTACACAGGTAAGTCACTGGAGGTTCAGAATCCTGGGCCCCAGAAATCCCAGAAACTCAGGCCCCTGGGACTCCTCAGTCACCTCCATATTCTGGGCCCCAGGCCCAGTTCCAGAGAGGGTAGAGCTGAGTTGGGCTTTGGAGTCAGACAGATCTTGAGCCAGTTCCTTGAATCTCTGAGCCTCAGGCTGTCCCTCTGCAAGTTAAGGGTAATCATGGGAGTACCCAGTAGGCTTGGTATGGAGGACCAACACCAGACAGCCCGGGAGTGTGATTAGAACAGTCCGAGAAACGTGGGCAGCTCTCAGTGTGCCCCAGACTTGCAAAACCTGGCAGCACCTCTCCCCAGAGCCAGACACTGAGATTGTCCCCACCCAACTCCAGCATGGACCGCGACGGCACCATGACCATCGACTGGCAGGAATGGCGTGACCACTTTCTGTTGCATTCTCTGGAAAACGTGGAGGATGTGCTCTATTTCTGGAAGCATTCCACGGTGAGGTGGGGGCTGTGCCTCCTCCCTGGTGGGCTTGCTACAGGCTGCTTGGGGCTGGGAAGGGCTGAGCCAGGACTTGTGAGATGGAGGCAGCTGGGGGGTGAAGCTGTGTTCCTTTCTTCCTTCATTTGGGGTCCAGCAGCCTGGGGTGTCTCTGCTGTCTGATCAAAGCCCTTCAGACTTACTTGGGCTTCAATCAGGGGCCTCCAGGAGCAGACGGAAGGGTTGGAGGCTACAAGGAAGAAAGAACTCACCAGATGGGGTCCCAGCCTCCCACCCTCAACCCACACAGCTCCCTTTCTGCCGGATTCTCTCTGCCTGAATAATGGATTCTGCTACTGACCTGAAAAGTTAGAAAGCCCATGGCTTTGAGTGGGGATGGGGGGTCCAGTGGGATCCACTGGAAGGAAGTAGGAAGTAATCAATTCTCTCAGTGGGCTCTAAAGGGACGATGACTTCTGGGGGACAGTTCCTGTGGGGGAGTTCTCAGAGATCTTAGGAGGCACCCGAGGGATCTGCTGGGGTCTGCACAGGAGAAGTTCCTGGTGGGATATTGTGTATTACTAGAGGAATCTTCTGGAATCTTTCCATGGGAGGCCCTTTAAGGAGATCCTTTAGTGGGATCTGATAGCTCTGGAGATCGTTATGTGGCAAATGCTTGGATGGGATCGTCTGATGGGAACTGGACAAACTTCCTGTGGAATTTTGTGGCTCCTTAGGCGGGATTCAGTGGATCCTTTAGCCACTCACTGGGTTGGGGGTTTTGATGGCACCTGGTGGGATCCAAGAGTGTTCTTCTGTGCATTCCAAGCAAGATCCACTGATGGGCTCCCTGGGGTGCCCTGGGATTCATGGAGGAGACTCCCCAACCAAGGACTGGAGTGCTTCTCCCTACCTCCACTATAACATGCCATCATGACGTGACACCTCGCCGATGTCCTCAGGTTCTGGACATTGGCGAATGCCTGACAGTGCCAGATGAGTTCTCAAAGCAGGAGAAGCTGACGGGCATGTGGTGGAAGCAGCTGGTGGCTGGTGCAGTGGCAGGCGCGGTGTCGCGGACAGGCACAGCTCCTCTGGACCGCCTCAAGGTCTGCATGCAGGTGAGAGGCCCCAGAGGGACTTGCCTACTCCCCCAGGCCCAGGACCTAGGAGGGAATCACAAGGCTGCCATTTCTCCCTGCTCAGGTTCACGCCTCAAAAACCAATAGACTCAACATCCTTGGGGGTCTACGGAGCATGATCCAAGAGGGGGGCATCCTCTCCCTGTGGCGTGGTAATGGTATCAATGTACTCAAGATCGCCCCCGAGTCAGCCATCAAGTTCATGGCCTATGAGCAGGTGAGGGCAGGTGTAGGGAAGGGTGTGCTTGGCTGGGGAAGCTGGGGTAAATATGAGGACCTGCGGGTTGGCCTGTGAGTGGGGGATGGTTGGGGCCCCCAGAAATAGACGTTTGCCCCTGCACAATGCCCACAGCAGTCCAGTTCTGTGGAAGCCAGGGGACAGTAGAGCCCATGAAAGGCCCCACCCCTGAGGGTCTGCCCCCCGTCTCTGCCTCCCTCAGATCAAGCACGTCATCCGGGGACGGCAGGAGACGCTGCAGGTGCAGGAGCGCTTCGTGGCTGGCTCCCTGGCTGGTGCCACAGCCCAGACCATCATCTACCCCATGGAGGTGAGGTCTGTGGGAGGAGAGTCCTGGCGATTCCCTCCTCACTCACACCATGCATGGGGATGGTAACTGCCGCTCCCTGGGCAGGGACCCCGGCTCCTGACAGCAACACCATCACTTGCCTGGCTTACCTAGTGCTACAGTCTCAGCCATAACTTCTAAGACCACGGCGCTGGTTAGACTGGACAGTAGGCAGGCATGCAGCCATTCAGGGCTATGCCTCGCCGAGGACAGAATGCTTGTTCACAGGGAGTATCCTTTCTAAGCATCACTACTTTGAGATAAATCATTTCAGGTTTCAGGTTGTATATCATTAAGATTCTGAAAATGGCGGGAAATTCAAATAACATGAATGAAGTCTTGAGACGATAGGTCAGGCCTGGAAGGGTGGCTTCAGAGCAATAGAGACCCAGGTCCTTCTGTCTACCTTGTTGTTCCACTAACATGGCAGGTAGCACTCACCTCATGGATCAACATGGCTGTTTGTGCTCTGCTCATACATTTCAGTTCCAGGAAAGAAGGACTAAGCCACAAAGGAGGGAACACCATCCTCTGAAAGTCATGCATAGCTCTTAGCTCTTTTTACTTCTATTTTTCTTTCTTTCTGTTTTTTTTTTTTTTTTAAGTTGTAGATGGACACAATGCCTTTGTTTTATTTATTTATTTGTATGTGGTGCTGAGAATCGAACCCAGTGCTTCACACGTGCCAGGCAAGCACTCTACCACTGAGCCATAACCCAGCCCCTTTTTCCTTCTGTTTCATGGTGTAGGACCTGGTAATGTGGCCACTAAGGAAGGCAGGAAGTGTAGTTTTTATCTCTAGTGGTTATGTGCTTGCCAAAGTTATCTTTCTGTTATTCAGGAAGAAGGGAACTAGATGTTGGGGGACAGTCAGTGGTGGCTGCCACAGGTCACTCTAGTTGGTGGGTCTGCTTCTGGGAGTACTGTTTCTAGGTCTTCATCCCTGGATGTGACAACTTGGGCAAGGGGTGGGACCAGCTTTTCCAGGGATAACTGAGTTTTCCCAGGTGCTGAAAACACGGCTGACCCTGCGCCGGACTGGTCAGTACAAGGGGCTGCTGGACTGTGCACTGCGGATCCTGGAGCAAGAAGGGCCCCGCGCCTTCTACCGAGGCTACCTGCCCAACGTGCTGGGCATCATTCCCTACGCGGGCATCGATCTGGCCGTCTATGAGGTCTGTGGCAGCCCCCGCCCCTCTGCCCTCTGTGATTTGCCCACAGCACACCCTTCAGTCAACCTCCCCATTGTCCTAGAGAAGGATAATCATGGGGTGAGGAGCACCATGGGCGTGGAACCCTGGGGAACCCCTCCATGTGCTGGCCATGAACTGCTGCAAGAAAGTTTGACTTACAGTTCAGCCCTCTGTGGTCACCTAGGAGTTGGGGGCCACTCTAGCTCACAAGAATCCTGAGAGCAGGCAAAGATGAGCCTCCAAGGTGTGCATCTCCCCCAAAGCATGGACCAGCCCCAGGCTCTGTCCCTAGGCTGATGAATTCTTCAGGGCCTGCGCATCTCAGCATCTACCGTCACTAGAGAAACCAAGCCCCTCAACCAGCACCTTGGGCCCTTCATCAAGGGACGCGGGAGTGGGGAGTTTTTGCTGTTTCTCCTTGTGGGTCTCATGTGTTGCTTTAGCCTCCTCCTGGTGGGGTCATCAAGTCCTCCAATCAGGACAGCTGTAGATCCCCCGGAATCCTCCCAGTTTTTGTTTGTTCGCTTGCTTGTATGTTTGTTTTTGGTACTGGGGATTGAGCCCAGGGGCGCTTAACCACTGAGCCACATCCCCAGCCCTTTTTATGTTTTTATTTTGAGACAGGATCTTGCTAAGATGCTTAGGGCCTCACTAAGTTGCCGAGGCTGGCTTTGAACTCGTGATCCTCCTGCCTCAGCCTCCCAAGTTGCTGGGATGACAGGTGTGCACCACAGTGCCTGGTGCCTGGCCTCCTCAAACCTTTCTATCCAAGACATGCCAGCTCCCTGAGTGTGAGAGCAGTCACCAAGGGTCCTGTGCTCAGAGGTGCCCACACTGAGCGATTCTCTGCTTAGGTCATCTTGAAATTCTCAGTGATTTTTCTTTGTAAAAGACCCTGTGTTTTGTTTTGCACTGAATCCCACAAACTATGTCATCCTTCCTGGTCTGAGTCTGTTCCTGCCATACATATCCACGTTCCCCAGTTCCCAGCATCAGGACAGGGGAAGGAGACAGGCCCTGTTCACACACTGTGTGTTCAGACCTCCACTCGTTCCTCTGTCCCTTCACACGTCCACTTAGCCTCTGTCCAGTGAGCACCTGCCGTGCGCCTGGCCTGGGTGCTCGCTGCCACAGGGTGCAGAATGAGCCCTCCATAACCCCTGCCCTCCTGGGACACTCATCCCAGTGAACCCGGAAGCCCATCACCCCACAAATAAGAGTCTCAGCTCCCACGAAGCTCCCAGAAGTTGGAGGACAGGGTTTGTCATCATCGGCAGTGGTGGGCTGGAGGTGGGGGGACACCTTTGGGCTGGTGGCACTGGAGCCCAGTGACATGACATCAATAAGAAGTGGGAGTGCAGCAGGGGCCCAGCAAGACAAACCAGGGACCAACTTGACCTGCTAGAGGGCCCTGGTCTTGATCAGCCCAGGGAACTGGGCAGATCAGAAGGTGAGGTCAGAAAGGTCAGCCGGACTCCCTGGTGAGGGGTCGGGTTTTTCCTAAGTGCAGTGGGAAACCATGGAGGTTTGTGAGCAGAAATAGGATCTGACCCTGTTTAATACATTTTTCTCCCAAAAAAAGGGAGTTCACGTGGCTAAGAAGCTTAAGAAACCCTGTGCCCTCTTGGAGTTTCAAAGTCTATGTTAGTCCTTAAAGGCTCTGACGAGTCCTGCAGTAAAGTGATGGAACAATTATTTTAGAACCTCTTCAACACAACAGCTCCTCTCCCACTTTGCCCCCACCCCTGTGCTGGGGATGGAACCCAGGGCCTTGCACATGCTCGGGAAGTGCTCTACCACTGAGCTGTACCCCAGCTCCAGAACAGCTCTTAATAACTCAGTTAACATCTATTTGACAAATTAGGGTCTGAACCTTAAGAAGACTATTAAAATGGCAAAGGCGGGCCTGGTGAGAAGGCCAGCATCTGTAGTCCTAGCTACTTGGGAGGCAAAAGTAGGATGATTACTTCAGCCCAGAGTTGGAGACCACCCTAGGCAACATAAAAAGCCTGTGAGACTCCCGCCTCAATACAAAACAAATAAAATAGCTACATATTATTTTTTATTTAATTAATTTATTTGCAAAGACAGTAAACACTTGCCTGTGTTTTCTAATCTACACCTGGACCAGACATTACTAATCTATCCCAGCATTGAGTCCCCCTCCGAACACCTCTGGTTCCAGGCAGACATTTACCAATGAATTAAAGCTGCCACAGGAAATGAAACCTACAAGCCACCCTAGTGACAAGGCACAAAAGGTCTTATCCTAACAAAGTCCTTGGCAGGGAAGTGAGGGAGTGGCTGACTAGCAGGCACCAGGCCCTGGTTTTAATCCCCAGGAACCCTCCTCTCACCCTCCCACCCTCACCCCACCCAAAAAAAAAAAAAAAAAAAAAGATACAAAGGCTTTGGCAGCAGCTTCAGAAGGGATTAGCCACCCTAAAGACTAAACACACAGTTCTGGAGTCGCTGGCTCTGAATGTTGAGTCTTACCTTGATTTTGTAGCTTGGAGCAAGTAATTTCCCTGAGCCTTAGTTTCTCCTCTACCAAATGCAGATAGTAGGATTAATTGTCTTCACCGGAGATCTGAGAGCAGCTGCAGAGACAGGGATGTGAGGGCAGGGTGGTGAGAAGGCAAGGCAGGGGGATAAGGCATGTGTGTCTATTTCCCAGGGCTGCTGCAACAAAGTATCCCCAGCTGGCTAGTTACAGCAGTCAGAAGGGACAGTCTCCCAGCTCTGGAGGTCAGAAGCCCAAATTCGAGTGTCCAGAGCCATACTCCCCTGAGACCTGTCGGAGGGAGTCCCGGTACCGCCTCCAGCGTCTGCTCCTTACCACTGCTGGCATTCCTTTTGTTTTTGTCTGTCTTTTGACACCAGTCACAAGGTCACACTGTGTCACCCCAAGTGCCTTAAACTCCTGAGCTCAAGCAATGCTCCCGCCTCAGCCTCCCAAGCAGCTGGGGTTCCAGGAGCCCAGCAGCATTCCTTGACTGGAGACGTTAGCCTCTGCCTCCGGTCACTGGCTTTCTCTAACTTGGGTATCTCTGCGTCTCTCCTTTTACTGCACTGAGAGTTCACCCTACTCATCTTTGCCAGTTACATCTGCAAAGACCCTATTTGCAAAGACCGTGTCCTAAGATGCCAACACAGCCAGGTGCAGTGATACCTGCCTGTCATCCCAGCTACTTGGGAGGCTGAGGCAGGAGGATTGCAAGTGCTAGAGCAGCCTCAGCAACTTAGCAAGACCTTGTCTCAAAGTAAAAGGACAAGGGCTGGTGTGTGGCTCAGGGACCAGTGCTTGCATGGTCTGTGTGGTACCGGATTCCATCCCCAGTACTGCAGGAAGAAAAAAAAAAAAAGATAGGCACATATCCTGTGGGTGGGGGTTCACGGTTCATAATGGTGTGTTACCAAGCAAGTTGCCACTCTTGGCAAGCACTGCTCAGTCCCTCTGGGGTCCTCTGGCCGAAGAGCCAGAAAATGCCCCCCAGAAGGGTGGGGGCTGGAGCACTAACACGCCCAGCCAGAGCTTTGATGGCTGCTTCTGGGGGTGCAGGTTCCCCGCACTTGCCTCCAGTTCCTAGTGCTCAGAGCATCCTGATGTGGGTGCAGAGAAGGTCCGGGGGCAGCTCCATGGGTGCTGGCAGGCAGCCCTCAGGAGGTCTGAACCAAAGCAATAAAGGAGAAGGGAGGACACCCACAGCGGAGGCCACGGACACCCACCTTGGAGGGTGTGCTTGGTTCATATTCACTTCCTGTGGCTAAAACAAACTGCCACAAACCTAGTGGCTTAAAACAACACAAATTTATTATCTTACAATTAGGAAGGTCAGAAGTTCAAAATGTGAGTCCTGCTGGGCTTTATGAAATGTGGCCGCCTCCTTTTCAGAGGCTGTGAAGAATCCTTTCTCTGCCTTTTGCAACTTTCCATGATTCCCGCGGCTCATGTGGCCCCTTCCTCCACGTTCAGAGGAATTGTGGAATCTTCTAATCCACCAACCAGTCTCTGCTTTTGTCTTCATTATCTCTTTTTTTTTTTTAACTGGGAGTAGAACCCTGGACCTTGTGTATGCTGGGCAAGTGCTCCCTAACTACCGCACCCTCACCCTTTTTAAATTTTGAGACAAGGCCTAAGTTGCTGACCTCACACTTGGGATGTCTGTCCCGCCTCAGGCCTAAGTATATGGGATTATAGGTGTGTGCCCACACCCAGCTTCACATCTCCTTTTTTGACTCTGGTTTTCTTTGTTTGTTATTGGGTGCTGAGAATGGAACCCAGAGCCTAGCTACACCCACCCCGCCTTTTGACTCTTGATAAGGATCCTTGTGATGATAGTGAACCCAGACAGGAAAGCCAGGATATTTCCTATCTCAAAATCCTTGGCCTTAATTTAGCGAAGTCCTGTGTGCCACGGAAGATAACGGATGCACAGGTTCCAGGGACCAGTGCATGCAGAGCACAGGGATTCTGATTCCTTGTCACAGAGGGCCTCGGTGGGGGTTAAGTGAAGGCATGCAGCTCAAGTGCCTGCAGAGCCCAGGATGCACTGTGCACTCAGCTGGCACCAACTGCCAGAGGACACCAAGCTGGCCATCAGGTCTGTGGAACCAGGGTCCTGGTCTCTGCTCCTCCCAACCCACCCTACTCCTTTCTCTACCCCAGACCCTGAAGAACCACTGGCTCCAGCAATATAGCCAGGAATCGGCAAACCCAGGGATCCTCGTGCTCCTAGCCTGCGGTACCATCTCCAGCACCTGTGGCCAGATAGCCAGTTATCCCCTGGCCCTGGTCCGGACCCGCATGCAGGCCCAAGGTGAGGCCTGGGTGGGAGGATGGAGCAGGGGAGTGGCCAGCTGGGGTCCACCTTCTCTTCCCTAGCTCCTCACAGGTGGAGTCCTAGGCTGGAGTCCTCCTGGATTTGAATGGCCCTGATAAGTCCTGCCCCTTCTCTGGGCCTCAGTTTACTCACTGGTGACTTTGAAAGGGGAGTCCTTTATCCACAAGAAACTGAGGATTAACTAGCAGAACAGATGCAAGAGTTCTGGCAAAGCTCCCTAGCAATGGTAGCCAGAGGCTGCTACTGGCCATGGTGGAGCCTTTCTGGGCTGGTAACTGGAGCTCCTATTTGCAAGGCTGAGTTATAGCAAGGCCAGGTTGGGGAGAGGCTAAGAACCTGGGTTAAGGAAATTCAGGATCAGGCTGGTTGTTGTTTTTCTCTGAAATTTTCTTTTATGGATTCTTTTCCCCGTCCCTGAATCTGTTTTAAGAATTTCCTTGGGAATTTAGCAATTGTATTTTGTGATACCAGGGAGGTATGAGTGAATGAGACAGACATGGTCCCCACCTTCATGGAGTTCAGGCTGGAGAGGAAGAAAGATGCTAAATAAATCATTCCATAATTAACCTTTGGTTGAGGGTTGAATAAGGGGAGGAAGAGGATCCTGACTTGGACAGGGTGCCAGGGAGGGCCCCTTAAGAGCTGGCTTTGGAATAGAGGCTGGGAAGAGAAGGGCGTTGACTTCCAGGACGAGGACATTTCTAGCTCCTCCCACCACACATGCTGCACACCCATTCCATTTCAATTTATCCCCAAATTTGGGCCCTCAAGATTGACAGCCGATTTCAAGTACCACAGAAGTCCTGACTCTGGCCAGGGCGTTGCTCAGTGGGAGAGTGCTTGCCTAGCATGCACCATGCCCTGGTTCCCTCCCAGCACTGTGGGGGGCACTAAAAAGTCCTGACTCAGTGGTAGGTCCAACTTCTAGTCTAGCCTCTCCTTCCTGTGGCAGTGGCCACCTGGCCCAGCCCTGAGGGGTAAAAGGGAGAAGGGAAGGAGGAGCTTCAGCCTCACCTGGTCCCCCACCCCCTCCCAGCCTCCATCGAGGGCTCCCCGCAGCTCTCCATGATGAGTCTGTTCCGTCACATCCTGTCCCAGGAGGGAGTGTGGGGCCTCTACCGGGGCATTGCCCCCAACTTCATGAAGGTCATTCCAGCTGTGAGCATCTCCTATGTGGTCTACGAGAACATGAAGCAGGCCCTGGGGGTCACGTCCAGGTGAGGGACCCAGAGCCCATCCCTCCCCCAAGATCCGTCACCCCAGTCATGATGTTCCCCAGATTGATGTCCTTGGCCACAGGAGACCAGTGGCCCAATCAATGGATCCTAGTTCCCCTGCCTAAACCACTGATCCCTACACACCAGCCACAGGATCCCAGTACCCGAATCCTGGATCCTCAACCCCCAGACCCCAATCACTGAATCACAGGGTCCCCACACTTTGACCATGGATCCCAATACTCCAACTCTAGATCTCAGATTCCTGTACCCCCAACTGCTGGATCCCACACTTAAGCAACCTAAATCTCATACCTGAACCACAAGATCCATAATGATCAACACCTCAGCCCTTCATCCCCTCCTTCCCAGACCCCTAGATCCTGCATTCCTCCACTCCCAAAGTGGATCCTATGTTTCCCTGCCCCACCCACTGGGTCCTGGACCTAGATCCCCCACAACGTGGTGAATGGATCCCAATCCCCAACCACAGGAATGTACATCCCTATACCTCATCACCCTGACCCCAGCTCCCTCAGGTACCAGATCCAGTGTCCTTGTGTAGCACTGGGTCCCAGATCCCCAACCCCACTGGCGAATCACAGATCGCCATGCCTCAAGCCCCGTCTCCAAGCTCAGCCGCTGGATTCTGGATGTCAAGAAACCTCAGCCACCGGATCCTGACAGTGCAATGCCTAGATCCTGGGGCCCCCCACCACTGGACCCAGATCCCCTCACCCCAGCCACTGGATTCTGATTCCTTTACCTTGACACTGGGTCCCAGATCCTTCTGCTTCGACGGCTGGACCCCTACATTTCAAGCACTGTGCCCTCTGCCCCTTACCACTGGATCTTGGATTCCCAAGTCCCAACCCACTGGATTCTGGCTCCTAAAACCACAAATGTGGGCACAACAGCACAGCAAGTGGGTCCTGGCAGGTGCAGCTGCTGGAGTCCAGATTCCAGACAGTCCCCACGCCCAGTCCTGCCAGCACTGGATCCCACGCCCTGGACCCCTGCCTCCCAAATGCTCAGACCCCCAGTCTAGATCCCAAAAGGCCAATCACAGCACCATGATCCCACATGTCCCCATCCCAGAGACACACTGCAGCTTACCATGGCTCAGGATCACACAGACCAGGGAGACCTGGGGAGGCCCAGCTGCCAGCTCCAGAGAACCCAGGGGCTCTGTCCCATGTCTTCATGTAGCTCATGGCCAGGCAGCAAGAGGGGAGATGTGTCTCCTGTGACTGCATGGATGCTTGACCCCCCACCCAGCATGGACACCCCTCTTGGCCCTGTGGGGCTATTGCTCCCTCAGACCACCCCACCCCACCCTGCAGCACCCCCCCACACACCTGATCAGCTCATAACCCCAGAGCCTAAGTCCTCTGGAGGGCCCGGCCTCTTGTTCTTGGGGGCTGGCAAACAGGCGGTCTGAGACCAGAGACTTTCGGGGGGTCCCCCGTCCTAGCACTGCCAGCCCTTCCAGGGCTTCAAAGATTTGTGAGCCAGGAACAAATCCTCATCGACCACCCTTCCCTACACTCAAGCATCCAATTATACAAAACCAAACAAAAACCCAAACCCCCAAACTCACTCCAGGTCTATTTTTCTATCAGAGAGAGGAGCAAACCCCCACCCCCAAACCCAAGCCCCCAACTCCCCCTTCCCATTCCTCCTGCACTTTATTGTTGGATTCTGAGCTTAGGATGATGGGGCCCCTCTCCACTGCTACCCAGTGCCTGGGGAACCCCATTAAGGGACTGTGAAAGAGGACTGGGATGTTGGGGCCTAGAGGACCATCCCTCCCGGCTTCCACCTCCCTCCACGGCACTTGCCCCCTCCCTGCCTGTGTGTTATTTCAAAGGAAAAGAACAAAATGAATAAATTTTCTAAGCTCTTTCATTGTATTTTCTTTTCTGAAAAGAGGTGGGTGGATGTGGGACCCCATCTACCCAGAGGGAAGGGACATGGGACTGTTTCTCATCTCATGCACACACAGCTCCAAGGGACTGTGTGACTCAGACTCGAGCCTCGGTTTCTACCTCTGTCTGTGAAGCAGTAGCAGGGAGGGAGTCTACCTCATGGCCTCTTCTATTTTTCTGTTTTCTTTTTTGATTCTACATGTGCATTCGTTTTCTGTCATATTACCACAAACCAAGTGGTTTAAAAAATAAAATTTGTTAAAACATGTTTATTGTGATAAAATATACATGACATAAAGCGTACCATCTTGCCAGGTGCAGGGGCACATGCCTGTAATCCCAGTGGCTTAGGAAGCTGAGGCAGGAGGATCCCAAGTTTAAAGCCAGCCTTAGAAACTTAGTGAGGCCCTAGGCAACTTAGCAAGACCTTGTCTCAAAATATAAAAAGGGCTGGGGATGGGATTCAGTGGTTAAATGCCCCTGGATTCAATCCTTAGTACCAAAATAATAATAATAACTTTAAAAATAAAACTTTCTCTATTTACCAAGTTTAAGTTCACAATCCAGTGGCATTAAGTGCTCTCACGATGCTCTGCAGCTGTCCCCACCATCCATTTCCAGAACTTCCCATCTCCCCAAACTGAAGCTCTCACTCCTTCAACACTAACTTCTAGCCTCTCCCGAACTCCCTGTCTCCATGGATCTCAACTCCAGGGTCCTCCTGTGGATCCTGCAGTGTGCGTGATGTGGCCTTCTGTGTCCGGCTCATTTCCCTGAGCACAGTGTCCTCAAGGTCAATCACAAAGTAATGTATTTCAGAACCCCTTCCTTTTTCTGGCTGAATACTACTCAGCTGTGTGAGTGGACCACACAGTATGTATCCCTTCATCCATCAATGGACCCCCTACCATTTGGCTACTGTGAATAAAACAGAAATTCATCTGTGACAATAAAACAGAAATTCATCTGTGACAATTCAGGAGGCTGGGAGTCTGAAAGCAAGACCTTGGCTGGGGACATTCTCCCCACAGTTTTCTGGCAGACTGCAGTCCTTGGTGCTCCTTGGCTTAGGGAGGTATCACTCCCAGACCTGCCTGCCCTCCTGTGGCCCTCTCCCTCACGTCTGCGTTTCTGTGTCTAAATTCTCCTCTTCTTGTAATGATGCTGTCACTAGATTGGAGCCCCCCGCCCCCCTCCAGAGTGAACTCACTTTATCTTGATTACATCTACAAAGACCCTCTTTTCCAAATACAGTGACATTCCCAGGTTCCAGAGCTTAGACCTTCAGAACTTCTTTTGGGGCATACAGTTCCACCCACAACAGCAAGTAATTTGAATTCATTGTAGAAAGCAATAAAAAATTTATAATATATATAGAAATAGATGAATGATTGATAGATACATAATCAGTACATAAATGCATTGTGATAGGACTACAGTTGGCTCTCTATATCCATGTTTTGCATCCATGGACTCAACCAACCTTAGATGGAAATATTCAGGAAAATTGCATCTGAATCTAACATACATGAATATTTTTTTTGGTTGGTATCCCTAGGCAAGACAGTATTTCAACTACCTACATAGCACTTACATTGTGATAGATGTTATAAGTCATTGAGAGATGGTTTCATGTTTAAGGAGCATGTACAGAAATTCTATGCAAATAATCCACAATTCTATATAAAAACTTGAGCATGCACTGATTTTGGTACATGCAGGGGCTTCTGGAACTGATTCTCCAGGGGTTCTGAGTGACAACTGCACAGTCTCAAGGTTAAGACAATGCGGCTACCATCTTGGACTCTCCCTGCCTGGCTCTCATGTCATTTACTCTGAAAGAAGACAGCTGTCAGGTCCTGAGCAGCCTTATGGAAAAGCCCATACAGTGGGGAACCCCAGCCAATAGCTACGTAAGTGCACTTGGACTTGAACACTTCTTTTGAGGGTATATAATTTAACCCACAACAATGAATTATACAAATTCACTGTAGGAAAAAAAATAGAAAATTCAGAATATAGAAAGAGATAATTGATAGATTATAGAAAATAGATGATTGATTGATAGATAGATAGACACACAGACAGACAGGAAGAAGATCCAGATTGCAGCCTTGTGAGACACCCTGGATAATCCAAACACTGCAGACCCTCTCACTGGCTGCCAATACCCAAATCCTGAACTTTATATCCTTATACTTCAAACATTGGAACACCCTACTAAGCGGCTCCTGAATTCCTGGTGCTCAGAAACTGGATGAGACGATAAATGTCATTGTAAGCCGCTGAGTTCTGGGGTAATTTGTTACAAAGCAATAGCTAGACAATATAGATGCACTTATGTACATATGACTTTCCATGCATTCAAAGAAGAGATCAGGGAGTGGGTATAAAAAATATATAATGGATTAAATCTTGCTAACTATTTTGTGGGGTTTTTTTTCTATTTTGTGTTTTTACTTTCTTTAAATTATGTTCCTAGGATCACTTTCCACAAGTGCAGTCACTGGGTCAAAGGACATGGCTCTCTTGGGATCATGCCACCAAAATAACTGTACACAACATTACAGCTACCAACAAGAGTTGGCATTTTTAACAGCAGCTACCCAGGCACTGAGTGTTAATTGTATTTGATGGGGATAATTAACATCTGCTTTCCTGTCCATATTCTTATATCCCACGATAATGTGGCTGAGATTTAGGAGGCTTAGCTAACCAACATGCAGCATGAATTAGTCAGCTTGCCATCACTATAACAAACACCTGAGACAATCAACTTATGAGAAAAGTCTTAGCACATGCCTGTCATCCCAGACACTCAAGAGATTGAGGCAAGAGGGTCACAGGTTCCAGGTCAACCTTGGCAACTTAGGGAGACCGAGTCTCCAAATAAAAAATAGAAAGGACTAGGGATGTGGCTCAGCAGAATAGCCCCCCAGGTTCCATCCCCAGGTCTGCAAAATAAAAAAGGAAGGGGCTAGGTGCAGTGGCCAGGTGCATGCCTGTAATGCCAGCCACTGGGGAGGCTGAGGCAGGAGGATCACAAATTTAAAGCAGCCTTAGCAATTTAGCAAGGCTCCACACAATTTAGCAAGACTCTCTCTCAAAATTTAAAAAAAAAAATATATATATATATATATATATATAAAGGGGTAAGGAAGTGCCTCAGTGGTTAAGCACCTTTGGGTTCAATCCCTGGTATCAAAAATAAATAAATAAAGGAAGGGGGAGGGGAAGCCTTGTTTTGGCTCTTGTTTTGCAGGTTTTGGTCTGGGATCAGCTGGCCCATTGCCTTGGGCCTGGAATGGCACATCACAGTGAAGAGCCTGGTGGCGCAGCACTGCACACCTCATGTGAGGGAAGTGGAAGACAGAAGGAGAAGAGATGGGCCTTCCACAAGCCCCTTTGAGGGCACACCCCCAATGACTGGAAGACCTCCCATCAGGCCGCACTTCTTAAAGGTTCTGCCACTTCCCAACAGAGCCACCCTGGGGACCAAGCTTTCACCACATGGCCTTTGTGAGACACTTAAGATTCAGATCATAGCCAGGCCCAGTGGTGCACACCCAAAATCCCAGCAGCTCAGGAGGCTCAGGCAGGAGGATCACAAGTAGAAGGTCAGGCTCAGCAAATGAGTAAGGCTGTCAGCAACTTAGCAAGACCCTGCCTCAAAATAAATAAAGAAAGAAAAAGGGCTGGGATGTGGCTCGGTGGTTAAGCACTTCTGGGTTCAATCCAAGACCAAGGACCAAGAAAAAAAAATCCATATCATAGCAGATGGACTCATTTTCTCTTTCTAAAACTCAGTTTCCTTTGACATCATTTCAGGGAAAAGAACTTACACTTATTGAGCAAGTACCACATGCCTCATGCTGTACTGAGTAAGGCCTTTCGTGTGTTATTCATGTTAATCAAACACTTACTATGTGCTAGATTCAGTTCTAAATATGGGATTATAGAAGTGGATGACAAAACAGACAAAAGTCTCTGTTCTGGCAGAATGAGATTGACCAAGTTATGCTGTATACATCCATGAATGCACCACAGTGAGCTCTGCCTTTATGGACATCTACAAAGCACCAATAACAAATGATAAGCCAATAGAGGAAGACCAATAGAGTTAAAGAAGGGAACTGGGGAGAGAGGAAGGGAGGGAAAAGGGAAGGACTGGGGACTGCAATGGAGCAAATTATATTCCATGTTTGTACAATGATGTCAAAATGAACCCCAATATGATGCATAACTAAAATGCACTAATAAAAACATTCTTGCCGGGCGCAGTGGTGCATGCCTATAATCCTAGCAGCTCGGAGGCTGAGACAAGGAGGATCGCTAGTTCAAAGCCAGCCTCAGCAATGGGGAGGCGCTAAGCAACTCAGAGAGACCCTGTCTCTAAATAAAATACAGAATAGGGCTGGGATGTGGCTCAGTGGCCGAGTGCCCCTGAGTTCAATCCCTGGTACAGAGAAAAAAAATTCTTAAAATATTTGTCCTCACAGACCCTACACTCCAGTGAGGAGAGACCAAGAGCACAGGAGGATTAGCTATGGAGTGGCAGGAAGCAGAGGCAGAAAGGAGAAACATAAAAGAGGGAAAGGGAATAATAAATACTGCAGAGTTTAAAGTTTCATCAGGTCGACCCAGAGGCCTCCTAAGAAGGTGACTTGTGAGTGAAGGTTAAAGGTGGGAAGGGAGAGTGCCATGGGATGTCCAAGGAAGAACATTCTAGGCAGCGAGCACAGCCCATGCAAAGGCCCTAGGGCAGGGCATGTTGGTGGCACAGAGAGGCACCTGTGTGGCTGGAGCAGAGGCATCAAGAAAGAAAAGAAGAAGGGGGAGGCAGGGAGAGATGGGGCAGGTTGTGCAGTGCCCTGTAGGCTCCAGGGAGGACCTGGGCTTGGACCTAGAGGGAGGGGAGCCAGGCAGGGCTGTGGCAGAGGAGAAGGCCCCTGACTCAGGTGCTCACAGGTGTCCTTTGCTGCAATGTGGAGGACGGGTCATGGCAGGGTGATGGCAGGGGCTGGGACCAGAGCCATGGGAATTGCACTAGTCCAGAGGAGCAAGTGGTGGGGTGGTAGGAAGCAAGAGACTCTGGACATGTTCCAAACACTAACCAACAGAATCTAATGGGAGTGTGGACTTGGAAGAGAGAAAGAACTCAAGCGGGGCTGGGGCTGGGGCTCAGTGGCAGAGCGCTTGCCTCGAACACATGAGGCTCTGGGTTCGATCCTCAGCACCACATGAAAATAAATAAATGAAATAAAGATATTGCATCCGTCTATAACTAAAAAATATTTTAAAAAAAGAAAAAAAAAAACCTCACTTGAGGACAGTTGAATTTTTGACCTGAACAACTCAGAGGATGGAGGTATCCTCAACTAAGACTCTCATTAGATTCTACTGACAAAGCTACACAGTAGGGTTTACTATTTATCATTCTCTCCAATTTCCAGAGGAGGAAACTAATGCTCAGAGAAGGACAGTGTAAACATACCTCAAGATTACACAGTAAGCCAGGGATGGTGGCGCACACCTGTCATCCCAGCAGCTCAGGAGGCTGAGGCAGGAAGATAGTGGGTTCAAAGCCAGCCTCAGCAACAGTGAGGTGCTAAGCAACTGAGGCAACTGAGACCCTGTTTCTGAATAAAATACAAAATAGGGCTGGGGATATGGCTCAGTGGTCAAGTACCCAAATCTAATCCCCAGTACCAAAAAAAAAAAAAAAAAAAAAAAAGATTATACAGCAAGAAGCCAGGCATGATGGTGTGCATCCGAGTTGCCCCATAGCAACTCAGGAGGCTGAGGTTGGAGAACCACAAGTTCAAGGCCAGCCTGGAAAACACAGAAAGACTCTGTCTCAAAATTAAAAAGGGCTGGTGGTGCAGTTCAGTGGCAGAGCATTTATCTACATGTGTGAGGTGCTGGGTTCTATGCCCAGCATTACAAAGGAAAAAAAAGATCACACAGCAAGAAGCAATCAAGATGGGAGTCAAAGCCAGATCCCTCTGACCCCAAACCTATCCTTGTCTTATTTTGGGGACCAACCATGTACTTCTCTACTCTAGGTCCCCAGACCTTCCTGTGGTCCCTCTGTTCCCTCTCCTATTGTCATGGCAACAACAACAAAAAGAAAAAACAGCAGGAGTTCTTCAGGGCTGTGTATAAGTGACCACAGACCTGTTGGGTGGCTGGAAACAAGACAAATGCATGGCTTTGGAGGTCGGAATTCAGCAATCAGCTACGGATCTTGCTGGATAGGAATCGAGGCATTGGCAGGATTTGTCCCTTCTGGAGGCCCAAGGGTGAATCTGTGTCCCACCTTCTCCAGCTCCTAGAGGTGCCTGCATTCTTGGCTTGTGGCTCCTCCCTCCATCTCTGAAGCCAGCATGGCTGGTCCAGCTGTTCATACATCTCATCCTCATGATGCTGCCTCTCCTACCTGCCTGTCCACACTTCAGATTCATGAGGTTACACCTGGCCCACCCCGTTGATCTAGAATGACCTTCCCATCCCCCATCATCTGCTTAGCAACTTCAATACCATCCGCAAACATAATTCCCCCTTGCCAGGTAACATCTGTCTTGTTGGCTCAGGCTGCTATAATGAAATTCCACAGACTCGGTGGCTTAACCAACAGGCATTTATTCCTCACGGTTCTGGAGGCTGGAGTCCAAGATCAGGCTGGTTCAGTTCCTGGTGAGGGCTCTCTCCTCCTGGCTTGCAGAGGGCTGCCTTGGTGCTATGTCCTCATGGTGAAGAGAGGGACAAAGTTCTAGTCTCGCCTTGTTTTCCTATAAGGGCATTAACCCACCTTGGAGGCCACCCCCTCATGATCCCATCTGATGTCATTACTACCAAAAGCCCTGCCTCCAGCTTCCATCCCACAGGAAGTTAGGGCTTCAACCTAAGAATGTCATCAGGACACCATTCAGTCCAAACAGTTCTATATTCACAGGTTTCAGGGATTAAGATGTGGACATTTTGGGGAAAGGAAGGATCACCATTCTGCCTACCACACCCCGTGAGGTCACAAGGGCCTCTGTGACCTCATCATCCCTAGGACCCAAATTTACAAGACATTCCCATAGCCACTCCCACACGACAGCTGGTTAGACTCCCCCAGGGATGTGAGCCCCAGGTGTCCTAACCTCCAGCTGCCATGGGAGTTGATCCTGAAGAAACCGAGAAGCCCTGCTCTAGGGTCCAGACCCTGTTTAGGAGGGTCAAGACCCTACTTGCTGAAGCGCCACCCCCACCCCCACCCCCGCCCCCACTCCCACCCCCACCCCCACCCCCCTCCTGGAACCCAGGCTGTGCACACGTCTATGGCTACGTATTTGGGCATGTGCTTGAAAACAACCTGGAACATCTCCCGTCACAGCCGGTGAGTTTGGAAACCACAGGGGTCCCGTGTCTCCAACCCGGACCACAAGGACAGGGAGACAGTTATGCTCCCATGCCCCATGTGGGGGCCACACAGACCTAGAATGAGCCACACTGAAATGGGCGGGGGGCATCAGGGAGGGATCTTACCCAGGAGGATTTCCCAGAGATGTGCCCGGGGAAGGAGCTCCAGCATCGCTGCGCATGGGCAAGGGCTGGGTCTGCCCAGCAGGTGCTGGACACGGGGGAGCAGCTGATGGTCCCCGTGGAGGTGCTGGAAGTGGGCGGCGAGGGGGCCTTGTGGAAGTTCCTGCTGTCGGGGGCCATGGCTGGGGCAGTGTCTCGCACAGGCACAGCCCCTCTGGACCGCGCCAAGGTATACATGCAGGTACGTGAGCCACTGGGCACAGGACGTGGTGGGGGGGTGGCAATGGTACTGCAGGAGGTAGGGCTAGGAGTGGGGCTGGAACGGGGCTCTCACGGGGTGCTGCTGGGCCTGGTCTGGGAAGTGACACAGCTGGTGTGGATGGGACACAGAGCTATGTTGGGGACCAGGGAGGGGAGCCAGATGGCACAGGGTCAACCCTGAGCCAGGGTCAGCTCAGAGATCAGGGAGCTGGGAACAGGTTCTTCAGATGGGTTTGAAAAGTAAATAAGAATGGAGAAAAGATGGAGATGAGGGAAGAAACAGGAAGGTGGGCCAGCCCTGGGGTCTGGGTAGGGGTAGGACTGGCTGGGGACTGAACCAGAGAAGCCAGGGGCACGTGGGCATGAAGAGGGTGGGGTGGCCTCCCAACAGAGCTCTGCAGAGCTCCCCACAGGGTCCTCCTGGGTCCTCCCTCCCCAGGTCTACTCCTCCAAGACTAACTTCATGAACCTGCTGGGGGGGCTGCGGAGCATGGTCCAGGAGGGCGGTGTCCGGTCCCTGTGGCGAGGCAACGGCATCAACGTCCTCAAGATCGCCCCTGAGTACGCCATCAAGTTCTCTGTCTTTGAGCAGGTGGGGAATGGTCGGCTTTCCCCAGTTTGGGTCCAAGCCCCTCCCACCCCACTCCCAAAAGCCCCGAACTCACCCAAGACAGCATTCCACCCTCCAGGCTCCAGGTGACTCCCTGGATGGCTTCAGTAGGAGGTGGCTGGCTCCGCTCTCACGTGCCTCTCTCCCATCCCAGTGTAAGAATTACTTCTGTGGAGTACATGGGTCCCCACCCTTTCAGGAACGGCTTCTCGCTGGCTCCCTGGCTGTGGCCATCTCTCAGACACTCATCAACCCTATGGAGGTAAGAGGATGTCTGTGCCGGGGAGGAGGCCACGGCAGAGCCGCACTGCAGCCTCCCCTCCGCCTCCTCCCTGTTCCTCTCCTTTTACTTTTCCTTCCTTCTCCCCCTCCTCTTTCCTTTGCCTCCTTTTCCTCTTTCCTCCTCCTCCTTCCAATCTTCCTCCTTCCTTCTTCTTCCTCCTCCTTTTCTTTTTGTTTTTTTTTTTTTTTTTGGTACTGGGGATGGGCTCCAGGGACACTTTCCCACTGAGCCCCATCCCCTGCCCTTTTTGTTTGGTCCAGGGATCCAACCCAGAGGTGCTTTACCACTGGCCACATCCACAGGCCTTTTTCATTCTTATTTTGAGACAAGGTCTTGCTGAGTTGCACAAGCTGGCCTTGAACTTGCAATCCTCTCACTTCACCTCCTGGGTTACAGGTGTGGCCACTGCACCGGGCTCTCCTTTTTTTTTTTTTTTTTTTAATATATATTTATTTTTTAGTTGTGGTTGGACACAATACGTTTTTATTTATTTATTTATTTTTACGTGATGCTGAGAATCAAACCCAGGGCCTCACGCATGCTAGGCAAGCGCTCTACCTCTGAGCCCAGCCCTGCCCTGCCCTGTCCCCTTTCCTCTTGATGTGAGTCATGCATCAGTTCCCAGTCACCTCAACACCTTTCACTGGATGGTGTGTTCTTTTTCTTTAAGTTGTAGATAGACCACAATACCCTAATTTATTTCCTTATTTATGTGGTGCTGAGCATTGAACCCACGCCTCACACACGCTAGGAAAGCTCTCTACCACTGAGCCCCAGCCCCAGCCGTGGATGGTGCATTCTGTATCCCCAAAGAGCCAAGATGCCACTTTGTCATTTATTAAATTCCCATATGAACTTGGGGTCATTTCTGTCTTTCTCTTCTTGTTGCTCTGCTGTCTCTTCATATACTATTGTCGTCGTCGTCTTCTTCTTCTTCTTCTTCTTCTTCTTCTTCTTCTTCTTTTAGTAAACAAGACTATTTTTAGAGTAGTTTTAGGTTTTCAAAAAAAAAATGGAGGAGAAAGTACGGAGAGTCCACATCCACCATCCTGTCCCTGGGCAGTTTCCTCCGGTTTAACACCTTGCACCAGTGGTAATTGTTACAATCAATGAACCCATGCTGATACATTATTGTAACAAAAGCCCGTCCTTCACCTTAGGGGCCTTCTGTGCTTAGAGTTTTAAGGAGTTTGACAAATGCACAATGAGTGTCCACTGCCCTAAAAAGAGCTCTGCTTTCTACCAATGTCCCCCTCTCTCCTCCTGAATTCCTGGCCACAGTCATCTTTTGACCCCAACATAGCTGTGCTTTGGTGTTTTGTTTTGGAGATCTGATGGCATGTTTCACCGGCTCCCTTCTCTGCTCTTCCTCAGTACCCAGGCTTTCCTCCCATGCTGATGTTCCCATACAAACTCTGGAGTCTGTCTGGGTAAATAAAACCCTGTGGCATTTGTTTTTTCGTGGGATGATGCTTGATTTACACATAAGCTCAGAGAGTGAGTCTACCAACTTGCCTTAGTCTGTCTTCCGTTGCTATGACAGAATACCTGAGCTAGGACAATTTGTAAAGAATAGGGATTTATTTTGGCTCATGATGCTGGAGGCTAGAAGTCCAAGGACTGGCAGCTACGTCCTGTGAGTACCTCCTGAGGCACTGAAACATGGCAAAAAAGCAGCAGGGCCAGTGGGCAAAACACAAGGGTCATAGAACAAGTCACTTTTTTTATGGTGGTGGTATGGGGATTGACCCCAGGGGGCTCTACCACTATTTTTTGAGACAGGGTCTTTCTAAGTTACTGAGGCTGGCCTGGAACTTGCCATCCTCCTGACTCAGCCTCCTCCCGAGTCACTGCACTCAGCTAACAATTCAGTAACTAATCTGGTCCCCAGAGGACGCCACTAACTCTTCTTAACAACCACCTACCTCGAAGCACTCCCGCCACTCTCAATATGATTCCCTTGGCAGCTTTTCTCTTTATATTTCAATCTGAGTTTCAGGGGGTCAAACCACATTGAAACCTTAGCAGTAGCCAACAACATTCCACTCCTTCACCTCGCTCCACACTCTTTTCAGGGCATCCTAAAGTTTTCTTCCTATATTCTTGCCCTAAGTCTGTCTCCTGTAGCCTAAGGATGTTAGTGTCCTATTGCTTTGTAACAAATTGCTACAAACAGCATTTAAAATGACAACAATGATTTCTTATCTGTTTCTGTGGGTTGTGTCTGGGCACCAATTAGTTGGGTCTTTGCTTAAGGTCTCATCAGGTAGAAATCAAGGTGTCAACTGGGCCACAAAGAAAACTCATCTGAGCTCAGGTCTTTTTCCAAGCTTCCTGCTTGTTAGCAAGATTTCTTTCTTTCTTTTTCAGTACTGGGGACAGAACGTAGGAGCAGTCCACCACTGAGCTACATCCCTACAACTTTTTTTCCCCTAAACAAGGTCTTAAGTTGCCCAAGCCAGTTCTGGACTTGTGATTCTTCTGCCTCAGGCTTCCAAATAGCTGGGATTACAGGTGTGTGCCACTGTGCCAGGCAGGATTCAGTTTACTACATTAGCCTGTTTTCTGTTGCTACAACAAAATACCTGAGGCTTAGGTGATAGATAAAGAGAAGAGGTTTATTTAGCTCACAGTATTGGAGGTTCAAGAGCATCGTCCTGGCATCAGCTTGGTGCTAGTGAGGGCTCCTATGTCATGGCTGGTAAGGGCTTTCTGTTGCTTTAATAATAAAATACCTGAGATAATTAATTTAAAAAGAGAAAAGTTGCACAGCACTTGGCTAGCACAGGTGAGGCCCTGAGTTCCATCTGGGCACCACAGAAAGACGGATGGAGAGTTGTTTTGGTTTGGTTCACAGTTCAGCGGTTCCGCCTATGGTCAGGCAGGCCCACGGCCTTCAGGCCTCCTGTGAGAGCCCATGGCAATGAAGGGAGCTCAGGGCAGAAGAGCGGCCAGGGCCCACCAACCCTCCGGCACATCACAGCTGCCTAAGGGCCCCCACTAGGCCCCACCTCCTGAAAGTTCCCTGACTACCCGGTAGCACTGCCCTGGGGCCAAGCTTGTCATACATGGACCTTTGGGGGACACTCAGCAAAACAACCCCCTTGGCTGAGTCACATGGCTCATGGCATGGTGAGAGACAGGAGCCAGAGGGCAGGCGGGCCCATCCTCCTCTTGGGAACTGATCAGGGACCACGGGAGCTCCATCCCTCCCCAGCGCCGCATCCTCAGTCATCCAGCTGCCTGCCCCTGGGCTGCAGGGCTTGCAGGTCCCACCACCTGTCAACGTTCCCCTCTGAGGACTAAGCTCCCAACACACAAACCACATCCAAACCAAAGCACCCTGGCCACAAAACCAAGGTCCCCGGAGGCCTGTCCTTGTCAGATGGTCCTCTCCACACACGGCAGGTTGGCTGCTTTACAACCAAGAGAAGGGCCTGGGGGTGGGGCTCAGTGGCAGAGCACTCGCCTAGCACAGTGGGAATCCGTGGGTTCCATTCCCAGAAAGGCAAAACGATTGGAAATACCAATCTTCGGTTTCGTGGACAACAGATACTCACTGAAAGCACTCATCTGATTAGGTGAGGATCACTCCAGAAAATTTCTTTGGATTACCTTAAAATCGACTGATTAGGTGCTTCAATTATATAAACAAAATCCCTTCACGTTTGCCTTATACTGTAACCTAGTCAGAAGAGCAAAACCCTGTCACAGCCAGGAGGGCAGTGTCGTACAGGGCATGCGCACTGTGGCGGGAATCAGGGAGTGCCTTCGTAGGTTTTCATCAGTAAAATAAGACACCTGAGGCCCTGCGACTTAATAAGGAAAAGAGGTTTATTCAGCTCACTGTTCTGGAGGTCCAAAGCTTCCAATAGGGCGACAGCCTTCTTGCTAGCAGCCTTGGACCTTGAGAGCCTGCCTAGAGGTTCTGGCAGGAAGCAAGCTACCTGAAGGGGCTAGGGCTAGGGCAAGGGTACTGGTCCTCCTCCTCAACCCAGTGCACAGCCTTAGGAGGGACACACATGGAGAAGAGAGAAAGCAAGGGTGCACCCACCTCGACAGGCAGATCAGCAGATCAGCCCTGGCAATCAGAGGGGTGGCAGATGTCACAGCCAGATCGCTTCACATGCCTGGCAGTCTTTGTGCCCAGGGCATCATACAATGCAAGCCAGGGAGCACGTGTGTGTGTGTGTGTGTGTGTGTGTGTGTGTGTGTGTTCTGGTCTCTCTCCCTCCTTTTTTTAATGGTACCAGGGATTGAACCCAGGGGCACTTGGCACTTAACCCTGAGCCGCACCCCCTTTTTTACAGCACTTTTTTTACATTTTATTTAGAGACAGGGTCTCACTAAATTGCTTAGGGCCTCACTAAGCTGCTGAGGCTGGCTTTAAACTTGTGATCACCTGCCTCAGCCTTCTGAGCCACTGGGATTACAAGTGTGTGCCAGTGTTACTTCTTATGAAGCCACCAAAATTCATTCATGGGCCCCATGCTGGTGACCTCACCTATTCCTAACCATCTCCCACAGAGGTCCCACCTCTAAACATCATGGTTGGATTCAAGGTTCCCACCCTCTTAAGACCTCACGATAGAGATTAAATATCAAGACACTGACGCCCCTGAACATTCCCTGCCACACCAGCTGTCAATCTTTTGCAGGATTGTAGCATCAGGTACTTTAACAGTGCAGTGTTTTGTAAAGATTCCAACTTCTGGCTTCTACAAATCGGTGAATCTGGCCCTCTGGGGCCTGCGGGCCTAGTGCAGCAGTAGCTGGCACAGGCCTCACGTGGGTCTTGTCACCTTCCTTGCCCTCTTCATGCATTACCACATGAGCTTCTGAGTCCAACTTTCAGGAGCAGGCGCAGCAGGGAACGTGACAGATCTGGTTCTAATCTGCTCATTGCACTCCTAGCCTCAGACCCTCATTGTAAGGTGGGGACCATGGCTACTACTGAGGTCTACGAGGAGAATCAAGTCCCATGAGTGGCCTTCCTCCCCCCCTCCCCAGGTGTTGAAGACAAGGCTGACTCTACGCCGTACGGGTCAGTACAAAGGGCTGCTAGACTGCGCCAGGCAGATCTTGGAGCGGGACGGCACCCGTGCTCTTTACCGTGGCTACCTGCCCAACATGCTCGGCATCATCCCCTATGCCTGCACCGACCTGGCTGTCTATGAGGTGTGGTACCACAGAGGAGGAAGTGGGGCGGCCTGAGCCCAGGCCCATCATGAGCTCACTCCTTGCCCCTTGCTCTCTTCATTAGTATTTTTAAATGACACATAATTATGCAAATTTACAGGGTCTGGTATGATATTCCAATATATGTATACAATGTGCAATGATCAGATAAGCTATCATTGCTTTGTGTTGGAAACATTAAACATATTGACTTTTTTTTTGTACCAGGGATTGAACCCCAAGGGTGTTTACTTAACCACTCAGCCACACCACCCTTTTTATTTATTTTTTTTAACTTTGAGACAGGTTCTCACTAGGTTCCTCCTGAGCAACTGGGATAACAGACATGCACCACCATGCCCAGTTCTAATTGCTATTTTGAACAGAAATTATTCTTCCTGTCCAGCTGCATCCCTATTTCCTATTAATTGTCTTATCTCCATTCTCCTCTCCTTTCCCACTTCCCAGCCTCTGGTAACCACTATTATACTATCTGTATCAGATCTATTATTTTAGCTTCCATATGTGAGAACATATGCTATTTGTCTTTCTACATTTGGCTTACTTAACATGATGTCCTCCAGTTCCATCCATCTTGCCGCAAAGGTCAGGACTTCATTTTTTTTATGGCTGCATAATATTCTATTGTGTATATATACGTATATGTACATTTTCATTCACCTATAAGTGGACATCTTGCTTGATTCCCTATCTTGGCACTTATGAATAGTGCTCTAGCCCTCTTATTTTGCAGATGCTCCGGTGCTTATGGCTGAAGTCAGGAAGGGACATGGAGGACCCCAGTGGCTTGGTCAGTTTGTCATCTGTAACGCTGTCCACAACCTGTGGCCAGATGGCCAGTTATCCTCTGACTTTGGTGCGCACCCGGATGCAGGCACAAGGTCAGCCTGGCCCTAGTGACCACCACAAATGCTCCTTCCCTGACTTACCCCAGTTCTCTGAATTTTCTTACCATCCCAAACTCTCCATATTTGATCCTGGCCATCATTGCTGACCCCTGAACCAACCAAGACTTCTTTCTCATACTCACCCTCAAATCCAATCCCAGTCCTCAAATTAACCCTTTAAAAATCACTAAAACATCAGTCTCCTAAATGACCCCTCCTAAATAACTCCACCCAAATGTGACCCAGACTCCCATACTGGTCCCCAAAACAAATTCCCCCCACAAAAGACCTCCCAAGTCAGACCCATCTCTGTGCTTGCCTTTGTCCCTCACAGACACCGTGGAAGGTTCGAACCCCACCATGCGTGGCGTCTTTCGGCGGATCTTGGCCCAGCAGGGCTGGCCGGGGCTGTACCGAGGCATGACCCCCACGTTGCTGAAGGTGTTGCCAGCGGGTGGCATCAGCTATGTGGTATACGAGGCCATGAAGAAAACCCTGAGTGTATAGGTCGGCGGCTAGATGACAGACAAGGAGGGCAGAAAGACACTGGAAGACTTGGTGTCCCTGGGTCCCAAGGGCAGTCCAGGCTAAGGCCCTGGGGCTGTTTTGGGTTGCAAAAGCCAGCTTGGGTCGGTAGATTGTCAGGACTGCCTCCCCAGGGTACAGTCTGAGACCTGAGTTTGGACTCCAGTCTGGCTTCTGCTGGCTCGTCCTGGCTCCAGGGCTAAAAGGTGCTGTGCAGACAACCAGGAATAAAGAGAGAATTTCTGCTGGACGTGTCTGGTAATACCTGGGATCTTTGGGTCCAGGGTTATAGATAGCAACAGGCTCAGATCCCTTATAGGAAGGGAGTAGGGACGGTGGAATTTGGGGCTGGGAAACCCTTGGTCCTAGAAGGGAATAATGTCAGGGAAAGAAATTGATCCCTTCAGTACTGGAAGAGGGTGGGGGCTCCAGGTCCCTGAGTCGAGAAAGAAGCGGGTGCAGGGAACCCCTGGGTTCCCTCATCTCTCAGGCCACTTTACTCGCGGAAGCAACACATCTGCAAGGCTTCAACCAGGCCACGTGCCAGGCCTATCCAGCCAGGCCCCTAACCTAGACGTCAGGCCTGAGCACCAGCAGCCGGTCACCACCGCCCACGTTAGCTGCCATTCACCCCAGCTCCCACTAATCCCCTCTCGCGGAGCGGTGGCAGCTCCGCCCCAATGCAGCTGCACTTCCACTGGCTCCCACCAAAACTGGGCAATTTTACTTTCTTCATTGCCATTTGTCCAGACCAGCATCAGTCACCTAACGCCCGCCCCAGTCACTCAGGCATTGGTTTAGATGTCCGCGCTGGAAAAGGATTCTGGTTAACAAGAAAAGCTAGTCCAAACCCAATCTCGTCACTCAGAACTCGTCAGGAATTGGATTAAATTGACTGTCAAACTTTATAAGCACCTCCCGCCACGCGTATTCATTGGCTTGCCTGCACGACTATCACGCTGAGCACCTGCCCTGCGGGTCTAAAGGAGTCTTTCGCTAAGCCCCTCCTTCCAGTCCACGTGACTCTTCGGAGACATCAATCTAATTCCGAAGCCGCCCCCGCGAATCTGGAACTCACGCTTTATTGGGCTTCCGGCCTTCTTGGATCGCCTCGATTTGCCCGCCCAGCGCCGGGGGTCCGCAGCCCATTGCCTCCTACATCTGTCAGTCACTCGGAACCTCCCGCCCAATGTCCCTCTCAGCACTCCGATTGGCGCCTAGCCTCCAGTTTCCGCGATTGGTGTGCAGCGAGCGATGCGTACCTCTCATTGGCCAGAACACGCCGTCCGTCACGCCGCCGGCGGGAGGGGGCGACCCTCTCCCCGCTCTTCGTCTTCCCAGCCGCTGGGTTCCCAGAGTGCTCCGCGGCCGTGTGGAGCGAGGCCTTGTTCCCGCGTTGAGCCGCCGCCGCCGCCGCCTCCTCCTCAGCTTCAGCCTCCGCGCCAGGCCCGGCCCCGCCGCGCCATGTCGGACTACAGCACTGGAGGACCCCCGCCCGGGCCGCCGCCGCCTGCCGGCGGGGGCGGAGGAGCCGGGGGCGCCGGGGGAGGCCCTCCGCCGGGCCCGCCGGGTGCGGGAGACCGGGGCGGCGGCGGCCCGGGCAGCGGCGGCCCGGGCGGAGGTTCGGCCGGGGGCCCCTCGCAGCCGCCTGGTGGGGGCGGCCCGGGGATCCGCAAGGACGCCTTCGCCGACGCCGTGCAGCGGGCCCGCCAGGTGAGGAGGCCGCGGGCCTGAGGGGCGCGCGCGCGAGGGCGGGGGAGGGGGCGGGGGTCACGTGCGCGCGCGCGGGGTCGCCGGTGGTGGGGGCCGGGGCCGCGGCGGGGTCACGTGGGTGGCAGGCTGGGGGCCTGGCCCTTCCTCTTGTGTCTCCAGTGGGTTCCTCGCTGGTGACCCCCCCAGCAGGGGGTAGGGACGTACTGGGGGTACCATGAGCGGCCCCTGGGTGTTCAGGGGCCCCAGAGCCCTGGAACTCACTTTGGGACTCTCCCTTAGGACACACGAAAGCATGTTCCACTTTCCTGGAGGCCAAGGTCCACCTTCCCGGGTAGAAGGGTCTTGCTCAGGCCCCCACTCCACATTGGAGCAAGGGGCCGTGTTCGCTCTAAACCCAGTCCGGTTTCTGTCCTCTCCCAGGGAAGGAGGGACTTGGTTAGGGGGAGTCTTCCCTCCTGAGAGTGGACACCTTTGTGACTGTAGTGGCTGAGCATTTGGGTGAAATGGGGAGGACGGACATAGGAGCCCTTTGATGTTGTGGATAGTTTGAAAGCCTGGACTGTCTCTGGGAAAGTGGGGAGGGTCCCATTGCTGTGTTTTGAAGTGCGATGACAACGTGGAGGTTTCACTTGTGTGACTTGACCTCCCCACACACAGCGCCTGGAGGCGTGGGGGCTCTTAGAATGAGAGGACTTCTCTGCCCTTTCAGGAAGCAGGCTTTCTCCCTGGTCAGGCCCATTGAGAGTTCTCAGGGGTTGTCCCAATGCCTGGGGCTGAGGACTGGCTCCTCCCAAGATGGGTGGACCCCTTAGGTGGACTCCTGCCATCTCTCCAGGAGTGGTTTCAGGCTTCCTCACTTTGGGAGTGGGGTAGGTTCTTAAAATTCTTAGTACAGTTGATCTGGTTGTCCCTCCACAAATGTATCTGAGGCAGCTTTAACTGGGAGAGTTGGTGCTGTCAGAGTGATAAACATACAGCCCCATATAGGCATCCCAAGAGCTTTGGTGCAAGGTAAGCTTTTTTTTTTTTTTTTTTTTTTTTTTTTAAGAGTTGAACTCAAGGCTGGGGACATAGCTCAGTTGGTAGAGTACTTGTCTTGCATGCATAAGACCTTGGGTTCAATCCCCAGTACCACAAAAAAAAAAAAAAAAGTTCAAGAGTTTGGGTTTTTAAACCATAAACAAGACTGTGGTCATAAATTAGTTTGTTGGATTAGGGTTTACTTGAAGTTGCTGTTCATGTATCTAAAATGTAACCTGTGTTCCAGAAGGGTCTTTTGTTTTGGTCTGGTCACATGAGAATTTCAGGTGCCTTGAAGCAAAATGCTTCCATCAGATTTGTTCAGTAGATTTTTTGCAAGGGTTTTGAGGGTGAGGGAGATAAAGGAAAGTTGTACTTCATCCTTGGTGTTCAGGAATTTGGCTAAAGTCACAACTTTCTAGCTGTGCACCAGGGCCACCTGCATGAGGAAGTGTCTTGAGAGCTCCTTAAAGTGGACCCAACATCAATTGCAACTTGGCTGCCAATAGGTACAAATCCTACTGAACGGAGGAAAGGGGAGATTTTGAAATTCCTAGATACCTTGTGAGAGTTTTGAGATCTTTGGTGAAAATTTCATCTGTAGTCTCAGGCCCTTCCCAAACTCAGGAGGGCTGCTCCCCACCAGATAGCAAGACCTGAAATGTTCTGAGAAGTATTGGTGCCACAGAGGGTTGTTTCAGGTAGTAATTCTTCTGTGCTTCTTACTTTATTTCTAGATTGCAGCCAAAATTGGAGGTGATGCTGCTACAACCGTGAATAACAGCACTCCTGATTTTGGTTTTGGGGGCCAAAAGAGACAGTTGGAAGATGGAGGTAACTCCCACTGGCTGCTTTTCATTTGGGAGGAAGGGCTGAGGGCAGAAAGGAGTGCTTCTGTTTGAGTGGGTTTTGGTGGCGGGGGACACCACTGCTGTTTGGTCTTTTAAAACCTCAGCCATCCCAGCTTTGTTAATTCTTTTTGTTCGGTTTGCCATCCTGCGATATCAGGTGGCTGAGAGGAGGGCACATTGATTGTGGCTAGAGTGAAGTTGTAGGTTCCCAAGATTAATCCTCCCCTTGTGGGAGCTGGGGAAGTAAGGGGCCTGAAGTCAAGTTGAGGCATCCTAGGCATTACCACAGAAGCAGCCAGTGTTCAACTCATGATTAACTCTTTTATCCCAAACACTGCCCCCGCTCCAAGAAGGATTTGGGTGCTGCTGCTGTTGTTCGCTAGTTACAAGGGCTCTTTTATTCTGGGTACTTGTGGTAGGACTGAAAGGTGTCCCTCACACTCTATCCCACCTTAGGGCTTGCCTCTTCTTCCTGTCTCAGCCCTCATGCTAGGGCTGGGGGGTCGTTTGCCCAGGACATGTGGTATCGGCATCAGGTCTGAGGCAGCCATAGGTGGGTGGGTGCTGCATCTGATATCTTCTCTTCCACAGATCAGCCGGAGAGCAAGAAGCTGGCTTCCCAGGGAGACTGTAAGTCCATGGGGTGATGTAGGCACAGGGCAGCTTCAGGGTCTTGAGGTTGGGGAAGTCAGGAGCTATAAGCACTGAGCAGGTGGCAACTTTTGTGGAGGGCTCATGATGTTTACATATGGGTGACCTGTGAGTTCTAGGGATCCCATAATCCCCTGAAATTAAGGCCAAAAAATCTGCATGTGGGTTCATTCCCTGTAGAGGCCATCCCTGTTTTTGGAGGCTGGGAATGTAGCTCAGTGGTAAAGCACTTGCCTGGCCTGCGCGAGGCCCTAGATTCAACCCCTAGCACCACGAAAAATAACTTTATCAACCAGGGAGTCTTAAAAAAGAAAAGGAAAAAAAAGGCAACTGTGTGTGTTTTTTGGGGGGAGGACTACAGAGCCCATCAGGTGCAGGAATAGACATAGAACCACTGTGATAAGCACCAGTGGTCCCTCATGTGAGCAGGGGTACCTGGGTATGGCCATATGTGGGGCATGAAGACGAGCTAAGCCAGTCTTTTCTTTGGGATTTCTCCCTGCAGCAATCAGTTCTCAACTTGGACCTATCCATCCTCCCCCAAGGTAGGTTGTGACATGGAGAACAGGTTGGTTTCTCAGTTGTCCCTAGCTGTGTGGACTGACTTGGGAGGTTTCTGTCTGGGCCTGTACTCTTCAGGGTGTTCTTTTCTGTTGCTGGTGGACCAGTAGGTGCCCAGTAGAGGGAAGGCAGGGAACTGTCCACTCCTTGTGCTCCCAGTGGAGAGGGCAATTGTAGTGGTATCTAGTGATGAAGGGCAGGCTCTGCCCCCTTGCTTCCTCCCCTGGGCTGCAGACGCTCAGAAGCACAGACTTCAGTCTTGCAGGCACTTGTTCCATTGAGCCTCAGCCAAGCCTGAGGGTCTTTGCTACATTTTTGCTACCTCAGATCTATTAGGTGATTCTGACATAGGTCATTGGGGAAGGGCCTCAGTTTTGTAAAATACAATAAAAACTACTTGCTAGGAAAATGAAGTGAAAACAAGGATATACAACCAACTTTATTATTGGAGGCAATAGACGTAAAAATAAGTTGACTTGTTGTAGAAGCAACTAAGTATGTGCTCTCCCTGAGGCAGGGAGGGGATACTGAGACCTGCAGAGGTCATGTGACCCACTGTGGGGAGAGGGACCCCTGTATGTTGTTGTCTGCTTAGATCTATGGCATCTTGGACCCCGGGTTGCAGGAAGTAGGGTCTGTAACAAGAAGTGCTGACGTTCCCAGAGGCAGGGCCATGGCTTCAGGTTCCCAGGGCCTTTCCTCCAGAAGATTCTCAAGTCTTCCATCCTCTTTCTCCTGCTCAAGGCTGACCTTCAGTTCTCTCTTTTCAGGACTTCAATGACAGAAGAGTACAGGGTACCAGATGGCATGGTGGGCCTAAGTGAGTGTGGGTCACTGTGGTGAGGGGCGGTGTTCTGAGCCCCTGCCAGCCCAGAACTCCTGGTCAGAGAGATGTCCCTTTTCTGCTCTTATTTCTCCTTCCTTCCTCCCCTGGGCAGGGAGGATGGGTTTGGAAGCTCTAGGATTGGCTGCCTACCCACTTGTTGGCAGAGGGGCCCAGTGATCAGGAACCCCCACCCAAATATGCTGAGTTCTGGGCTCCCTTAGCCAATTCCTGCTTTTCTTCTTTTTTTTTTTTTCCACCTAGTCATTGGCAGAGGAGGCGAACAAATTAACAAAATCCAGCAAGATTCAGGCTGCAAAGTACAGATCTCTCCAGGTATGGAGAACTAGCTTCCTGTTGGAATGGTGGCTGGGGCTGGCTTGGCCTCTGCTCTTTCTCAATCTCTCAGTCTTTCTGGACCGGAGCAGTGAGCTGGGCTGACGTTTATTAGTGCTTCCTGTATGGTCCATAACATACGTACTGGACCCGGTGCAGTACTGCAACCAGTGTAGCACCACCAAGTTTAGCTATGACTTTTTTCTTTCCTGTATAAGTGGCTGAGAGCGGATTGAGGTGTAGGATCAAGCACAGGCGCCTTTCTTTGGGCAGTAGGTGCTGAACCATTGTTTTAGGTTTTTTCCTAAGTAACTACAAGGGAGGAGTATGTGAGGCAGTGTGGAATATTAGAAGAATAATCATTTGACATCAGGCCTGGGTTTAAGTTCCAATTCTGACTTCTGCATTTGACCTCAGACAAGTCGTTTGCCTCTGAACCTTGGATTCTTGAGCTGCAGAATGCCTGCTTGGCTGGGGCTTTTTGAGGATTCTCTTGTGAAATGCATTGACCGCTGAGACTGGTGGGATCCTCAGTGGTAGTAGGGGTAGGGAATAGGTTTTGGGCCTTCTGGAATCTGCCTCTCCCTCCACCTCATCTTTTCCTTTAAAACTGTTTGCTTTATTGGACGTTAGCTTCCTGACCTTGGTCTTGAATGGAGTAACCTTCCAGGCATTTGTGGGGAGGTAGATTGATTTGTCAGGCTGGGGAGTGGTGACAGAAGTGGCCGCAGGTGGTTCTGGGAGTGTCCTCATCTCTGTGCAGGTCTTTCTGTGCCCTCAGGCCCAGAAGGGTACTGACCCCATTTTCCCTTCTCTCCAGACAGTGGTGGCCTACCTGAGCGCAGCGTGTCCCTGACAGGAGCCCCTGAGTCTGTCCAGTAAGTCTCTCACTGGCTCTTGGTGTGGTGAGGGGACTAGGCAGAAGCCCCTCCCTGTCCTTCCCTTTAGAAGTTGAGGGTAACACCCACATGTGTCGTCTTCTCCTGCCCTCTAGGGAGCTGTATTGATATATTGATAGGTTGATTCCCAGAATCCAGACATCTGGGAAAGCTACAAGCCTGAATGTTCCCAGTGCCCGTTCCTTTCTCTTGTTATATATCTGATAAATTCACTGGGGTCACTCCCCCCACCACCCCCTTTAAGCTGGGTGGGGCACCTGGCCAGTTCCCTTATTTGTAAGAGACAGCACCTTATTCTTCACCTCCCCAGGAAAGCGAAGATGATGCTGGATGACATTGTGTCTCGGGGTCGTGGGGGTCCCCCAGGACAGTTCCACGACAATGCCAATGGGGGCCAGAATGGCACTGTGCAGGAGATCATGATCCCTGCAGGCAAGGCTGGCCTAGTCATCGGCAAAGGCGGGGAGACAATTAAGCAGCTACAGGTGAGGGGCAGCACCAAGAACAGGCAGCACAGTTCCCTCCTGTGCACGGGGGCTTCCCCACCTTCTCCAGCTCCAGAAAGTCACACTAACAGTTACCATTGGTTGTCAAGGAACGTGCTGGAGTGAAGATGATCTTGATTCAGGATGGTTCCCAGAATACGAATGTGGACAAGCCCCTCCGTATCATTGGGGATCCTTATAAAGTACAGGTGAGGATTCCCTGGGATGTGCTGGGCTCTTGAGAGCATAAGGGCGGGCAGGCTGGTGGCAGTTCTGCATTCTTTGGAATTTGTGTAGGTGAGTGCAACGTGGAGAGGTTTTCAAGAATACCAGTTTTGAGGTCAACCTTGACCTGTTCTTGTGCTGAGCTATTTCAACAAGTGGCCTCAACTTGACCTTCCGTTTCCTTATCTGGAAGATGAAGCTGCGGGTGGTGCCTGCCCACTAGGGTGGCAGATAGAGCTCTGCGGAGTGTTGTGCTGGGTTCCACAGAGGCTTGTGGGGCCTTCACTATGACTGGGAGCCTGGGGGACAGGTGTTGTGGGTGACAGGGTTTGCCCATGCTGTCTGTGCCCCTTATGTTTGCAGCAAGCTTGCGAGATGGTGATGGACATCCTCCGAGAACGTGACCAAGGAGGCTTTGGGGATCGAAATGAGTATGGATCCCGGATTGGTGGGGGAATTGATGTGAGTACAAGACTACCCCAGGAGATAGGCAGAGGGCAACAGCTGCAAGAGATGGACTTGGGCTGACCCTGTACCTCCTGCTCTTCCAGGTGCCTGTGCCCAGGCATTCTGTTGGGGTAGTCATTGGCCGGAGTGGAGAAATGATCAAGAAGATTCAGAATGATGCTGGTGTGCGGATACAGTTCAAGCAAGGTCAGGGCTGAGTCTGCCATTGGTGTGGGTGGGTTGGCGGGCACCTCCTCTTAGGATCAGTCAGGGGCCTGTGACAACCAGTCATGCCTCTGCACCCACTCCAAGCCTGCCAGTTGCCCTCCCTGGGAGGAAGACCCTGAGTCAGCATGGCACTGGTTAGGCTTTAGCCCTTGAGAGGGCCTTCTTGCTCCTGGTCCAGCCATCAGGACCTGGCTTATCCTCTTCCCTTCTCTAGAAACAGCCATGTGAGAGTTGGCCATGATGTGGTCTTTCCATGGGAAATATGTTTTCCTGTACACATCAAATCCACTAGGGCAGCCTGGGGGTACCCAGGTACTAGGTCAGATGACTACCCTAACCTAAGCTTTTGACACCTCAACATAGGCAGAGGGACCCCTCTCTCCATTGTTTTTTGGATTTTGTTGTTGTTGTTGTTGTTTAAGAGATTATACTATAAAACCACTCAGCTGACACCCTAGCTTCTGCCCTGAGAGTAGTTCTTCCTCTTTCCCAGTCCCAGAGGAAGCAGGATTTGGGGGTCCCTCTTGAGAGACTTCACAGATGTTTGGCTTGGCATAGTATTTGCCCTGAAGAGGCAATGTTGCAGGGGTTTGGAGTTTTGCTTTTCTTTTAAATCAGTCTCTCTGCTCTCTTGGTGCTGGCCTCAGATGACGGGACGGGACCTGAAAAGATCGCTCACATCATGGGTCCCCCAGACAGATGTGAGCATGCTGCCCGGATTATCAATGATCTCCTCCAGAGCCTCAGGGTAGGTGGCTTGGGAGTATACTGAGTGGGCTGGGGAGGCCAGGAGTAGGCTGGCCTGGCCACCCCAGCAGAGTTTAGAACCAGGCAGACTTCCTGGTTCATCCTCCTCCTCCCTGTCTGGCAGAGTGGTCCCCCGGGTCCTCCTGGGGGCCCTGGCATGCCCCCCGGGGGCCGGGGCCGAGGACGAGGCCAAGGCAGCTGGGGCCCTCCTGGTGGGGAGATGACCTTCTCCATTCCCACCCACAAATGTGGGCTGGTCATTGGCAGAGGTAAGGAGCCCTGTACACCCTCCACCCCTGCCCTGTGCCCTGCCCCATGCCCTGCCCGCTCAATTTGACTGGCTTTGGCTCTCCACAGGCGGCGAGAATGTGAAAGCCATAAACCAACAAACAGGCGCCTTTGTGGAGATCTCTCGGCAGCTGCCACCCAATGGAGACCCCAACTTCAAACTGTTCATCATCCGGGGCTCACCCCAGCAGATTGACCATGCCAAGCAGCTCATTGAGGAAAAGATTGAGGTGGGCTCCTGGAGGGATCTGAGAGTGTGGGTCTATACCATTCTCCCCACCCACCGATCACCTCACCTGCCTCTTCCTTTCAGGGTCCCCTCTGCCCAGTTGGACCAGGCCCTGGGGGACCAGGCCCTGCTGGCCCCATGGGGCCCTTCAACCCTGGGCCCTTCAATCAGGGGCCACCAGGGGCTCCCCCACAGTGAGTATTCCTCTCAGCCTCTTGGGATTTGGGGGCATGGGGTTGCTGGCCTGAAGAGGACAGGCCCCATTTCCATTCCCACTAAGAAGCCTGCTGCCACATCTCAGATGCTCGTTGTCAGGCCTGATGCAGCCTGTTTTATAGATGCCACATAGAAGCAGTGTGACTGCTGGCCTTGGCGTCTTCCTCATGCATGTGCTCAGATGTTCTGTATGTGTTAAGTCTTGAGGACTTCTGTTTCGTGTCCTTGAGCCAGCATGATTGTTAGTGTCCTTTGCCCTTTGTGTTGCTAGTTGACTGCTCTGCCCACATGCCCTGTTAAGTGTGGTGGTCAGGGCCTCTGACCTGCTGACTGCGTGCACGCATCCCTGCCCAATGCTGATGGCTGTGGCCACCACACCTCAGCTCATTGTATTCCCTCTTGTCTTTCAGTGCTGGTGGCCCCCCTCCTCACCAGTACCCGCCCCAAGGCTGGGGCAATACCTATCCCCAATGGCAACCGCCTGCTCCTCATGACCCAAGTAAGTGGTATACTGCACAGGGGAGGCTGGGGCCAGGCCGCCGTGCCCTTTCCTCATCCTGGACTCCCCTTTTGCCTGCAGATAAGGCTGCTGCAGCAGCTGCAGACCCCAACGCTGCCTGGGCCGCCTACTACTCACACTACTACCAGCAGCCCCCAGGCCCTGTTCCGGGCCCCGCCCCGGCTCCTGCAGCACCGCCCACTCAGGGGGAGCCTCCGCAGCCCCCACCCACTGGCCAATCGGACTACACTAAGGCCTGGGAAGAGTATTACAAAAAGATAGGTGAGTCTGTAGTGCAGCTGGGGTGGTTCCAGGCCCACCCAGGAAGGGCATCCTCTGACCTCACTTGGCCCCCACAGGCCAACAGCCCCAGCAGCCCGGAGCACCCCCGCAGCAAGACTACACGAAGGCCTGGGAGGAGTACTACAAGAAGCAAGGTGAGCTGGCACTGGAGGGCTGGGTGGGGCTGTAGGGGACAAGTGCCTAGCTCTCCCACAGCCACTTACCCTCCTCCACCTCCAGCGCAAGTGGCCACCGGAGGGGGTCCCGGAGCACCCCCAGGATCCCAGCCAGACTACAGTGCCGCCTGGGCAGAGTATTACAGACAGCAGGCCGCTTACTACGGACAGACTCCAGGTCCTGGTGGCCCCCAGCCGCCTCCCACCCAGCAGGGACAGCAGCAGGCAAGTGGGAATTGCCACCCTCCTCCTCCTCCTTTCTCCTTCCAACCCCCGGCCACCGTCCATCCTGCCTTAGTGGGTAGCGCCGGAAACCCCTTCCCCTGCGGGGTGTGCCCTTGATGCCTGCAGCGGGGCCGTGTGGCAGAGGTCTCCAGGAGTGCCCACGCGCCCGCCGGGAAGCGCACGTTGGGTCCAGAGGTTAACGAAGAGGCCTCCCTCCGCCAGCTGCTTGTTCCTGTGTAACGCTGTCGCGATGCTGGGGGAGCGCGAATCACACAAAGGTGGAACTTGTGAACTGGTGGGTAGTCCTGGGGGTGGGGGACAAGCAAGCAGCGTTGGTCGCCATCCCGGCTGCTAACCCACTCACTCAAAATCTGGCCATTTGGGAAGAAAATGTCTATTTTTTCCCCCTCTGCATCACTTTTTTTGGTTTTTGTTCTTTTTATTCTTTTATTTTTTTAAGCCAAGATCTTTTTCCTGTGTCCAAGTGACTGTTGCAGGCAGCCCTGGTTCTGGCGGGGATGAGGGGAGCCAGGAGCCCGCTGAGAGGGTTAGGGGTACTGTTCAGCCTCCTCCGCTCTCGCGCTCGCCTCTGTGTCCCGGTCTTGTCTGTGAAGTGGGCATGACGATCGTTGCCACCTTCCAACCTACCTCACAGGGGTGTTGTGGGGACACCGTGATCTCTGATTGTTAATGTTGTGATGCGCCGGGAGCCCGCCCCCTCTTCCTTCCTTCCTTCAGACAGGACATGCTCCTCCCTGCCCTGCGCCTCTCTGCCTCTGCTTCTCTCTTGCTGCGTGTCCTCCTCTCTCCTCCATCAAGGAGCAGTCTTGACTCCAGCGAGTCCTGTGAGGCTAGACTCACTCACCTCCGTCCTCCCTCCCTTCCACCTGAGCCAGCTGCAGGTTTGGGAGCGGCTTCCCAGCCCCTCCCGCCCCGCGTGGGTGTTCCAGCCTTTCCAGCCTCCTCGACACCCCCAGTTCCTGCTCCCCCTCCCCGTAGTGACCAATTCCTATCTCTTCCCTCTCCGCAGGCTCAATGAATCGAATGAATGTGAACTTCTTCATCTGTGAAAAATCTTTATTTTTTTTTTCTCCATTTTGTTCTGTTTGGGGCTTTTTGTTTGTTTTATATTTCATTTGTTTGGCGCTAGAGCGATGGCCGCTGTGGGGGTGCCGGGGAGCCCTCGCGGTGAGTGGCCGAGGTGGCGGCACAGGCTACCAGGCTCTCGCTCTCTCGCTCCTTCTGTGTGTCTCATACTCTTCCTTTCAAAATTGGGATACTTCACGTTGAGCCAGCCTTAGAAGATAGCGAGAATTAAATCTCTGCCAAAAAGAAATTTTAAAAATTAAAAACAAAGAGCAGAACAAAACCTATAAAATGATATATAAATATATATATATAAATCTCTATACCCCCCCCAGCCTTCCTGAAACCGCCTGAGGGTAAAGTGATCATTTTCTCCCTACTGCCGGTGGCCCTCTTCTTGTTTTTAAAATAAACTTTTAAAAAGGAAAAAAAAAAGTCATTCTTGCTTTTTTTTTCTTTTTTCTTTTTTTTTTTTTTCTTTTTTTTTTTTTAGTTAGAGTTGGAACATTCCTTGGACCAGGTGTTGTATTGCAGGACCCCTCCCACCCCGCCTCTCTCTCCTTCTCTCGCTCCTCTTCCTCCCTTAGCTCGGCCGCACGCCCCCCCCCCTCCCCAGGACTGGTCTGGTCTTTTGTCTTTTCATCTGTTCAAGAGGAGATTGAAACTGAAAACAAAATGAGAACAAAACAAAAAAAAAAATTGTATGGCAGTTTTTACTTTTTATCGCTCGTTTTTAACTTCACAAATAAATGATAACAAAACCTCCCTGTGTCTGCTGGGTGCTGTCTGTCTGTCTCCCTCTCCTCTCTCCTCCCTCCTCCCTGTAGGATTTTGAAGCAGATGTTTGTTCTTTATAGATGTTTAAAAAAAATGGTAATGGTGATTGGAAATTACAAGCTTTGTGTTGTGTGTGTTTTTTTAAGAAAACCAAAATATAAAATAGTTTTTTGCAGGTGCACTGTGCTTTCTTATCCCCTTCCCCCCTTTTTTTTCTTTTTGTTAAATAAACTGCTTTTTGTTAAAAAGAAAAAACTGCATGTCGACTGCAGTTATGTTTGAGGAGAAACAAGGTTTAACCCAATAGAGTGGGGTATGTTCCCGAAGACTGCCCTTCACCTATGGAAAGGGGACAGTGGCTAAGTCCTAGCAGGGCAGTCTTCTGTCCCTGTTTTTCCCTCTGGGAACTTGGGGACCAAAGCACCCTCCAGGGACAAGTGTTCCCATGGATGCAACCGTTACTTCAAGGTCTTGTGCTGTGCCTGTGTCTCACAGGAGTGGCCCAGCTTGTCCTGGGTCTGGCTTTGGTCTGTTCTGACAGAGCCTGGGGTAGAGGTCTGGCTTGTGCCACTGCTCACTGGGGCAGCTGGATGGCAGAGGGCACCAGGAACCACTCAACCTATCTGGCCCAAGGCAGACAGCCGGCAGGTCTGAGGTTATGGTTGAATACTAATATACACAAATCAGGTTTCATAATCAAAATGTAATGGCCTGGGTCCACTGGCCAGGCTGACCACACCAAGCAGGAGCTCACCCTTGACCAGATATGATGGGTACCTACCTACCCCCACTGAAAGGGCCTGGGAGGGAGGATTTGCTCAGGGCATGGCTACCTGGGTCCCTCGTAGATGTCTCAGGCGCCGGCAAGCCCAAGCCCCCAGCCCCTCCTGGCTCACCACAGACTTTCAATGACAGAGCAACACTTGGCAAAAATGTTCTCTGGAGCTTCTTCTGCCGATATCTAGAAAAGAGGGAGCCCAAGGATCAGATGTAAGTCCTGCAGCAGGGACACTGCCCCCCACCCTCAGGTCAGCATGGGACACCAGCAGATTTGCAGGCCCAGGTGCTACCCCCCAAGGCCGAGCAACAAAGCAAGAGAGGAATGAGTCGGGGTGGGAAATTCTGTCCCTTGGCCCAGTCCAGGAGGACAAGTGATGCAAGAATGGCCCTCTGACCATCCCATTCCAGCTAAAGGTGGACCTCGAGGTGCTGAACTTGGGCCTTGGCTGGTGGGGGAAGGTGACATTTCTCAGGCTTCTGACAGGGACAAGGACACACATGGTCAGAGTCCTTGCATCTTCCTTGGAGTGAAAAGTACAGGAGCCAGTCATGTAAACTGGGACCCCGGGCATGCAAGGGAATGGCACTGGGGTTTTTCACAATATTTTGGAGTCTGTTACACATTTATGTGCCCCACACAGCCTGTGCTCAATGGAGGAAAGATCCAGGGTGGATGCTGGTAACCAAGGCCAGCCCCAGTGCGACACTGAGCTGGTCAAACTGGACTCACTCCTAGGATGTGTGACTGACCAGTGGGGAGTTACCTACATTTCGCAGCAGTTTTTTCTGTTGGTAGAAGGTCAAGACAGGCTCGCACAAGGTGTAATAGGTTGTTAGGTGACGGAACATGACCACTTCACAGTCTTCTGCCCTGCGCTCCACCTGGCCCCGGTGCAGCACCCGCTGGACCATGGTCTGCATGGAACAGTCAAACGCGATGACAATGTCGGGGGCCCGACCCACCTAGGCACCAACCAAGGGGACTGGATGAGGAAGGGGCCCTGGGCACCAGTTCTCCCAGAGACCAGGAGTGTGGTAAATATCAGGCCTCCCTAGTCTCTTACTTAATTCAAGTTCTGGGTACTTATTTTTTGGAGAGCTGAGTCAATTACGTTCACAGAGCTCCTGAGCCACACAAGGCACATGAGATACTGGGTCTTGCCATCCTACCTACCCAGATCCACCCTCCCAGGAGGCAGTGAGGACATCTACTCTTGACCCTCCTGCTAGAATGACCTTAGAGTGTATAGTACAAACAACTATGGCTCTGATATTCTTTTCCTCCTTTTTTATGCAAGTGGTAAAAACATGATTTACCCATGAGTTCACGCAGTAAAGATGACTCCATATCAGCACATATATATTTCCTGACTGTCTATGAACACTTGCAGTTGTCCTTCAATATCACCAGGGGACTGATTCCAAGACTCCCCACAGGTGTCAGAATCTTGGATACCCAAGTCTCTCTCATAAAATGGCATCATTATTTGCCTAGAATCTACATACATTCTCCTGTAGACTTTGTGTGTATGTTATACTGGGATTGAACTCAAGGGCACTCTCCCATTGAGCTACGCCTTGCCCCACCCTTTTTATTTTTTGAGACCAGGTCTTGCAAAGTTGCTGAGGCTGGCCTTGAACTTGCATCCTCCTGCCTCAACCTTTTGAGTTACTAGATTATAGGCAGGTGCCAAGTGCCTGGCAGAGTTTAAAATCATTTCCAAATGACTTGTAATACCTAATGCAATGTAAATGCTGACCCACTGGGATTATACGTGTGTGCCACTGTGCCCAGCCCAGATACAATTTTTTTTTAATATATATTTGTGATCAGTGGTTGGTTGACTCCACATTGGCGGGACCCATGGATGTGGAACTGGCAGATACAAAGAGTTGCCCCTATGTTATAAAGGAGCCAAGTCTTCCTAAATTAGTTGATAATTTAAATGTGATAAGAACATGTTTTTAGTGGAAATAAGGTTGATTTTCACATTCATGTACAAGAAGAAACCAGCAGAAATGGCCAGGAGATGCTTGGAAGAGAAAAGCAATAATAGGTGGTGGAAGTGGGGGAGGGGTATTGAACCCTCCTAGACATTAAAACGTCATAAAGCCTCTCTAACAGCAGCACACAACCAGATAAATGGACCCCTGGAACAAAACAAAGAAAGAAATAGATCCAAGTGAATGTAGCAACTTGGCATATGGCTAGGATGATATCCTAAGTCAGTGGAAAAGAGATGGACTTTTAAATAAATCATGTTGGGATAACTGGTTAGCAACTCAGAAGAAGCTGAAATCAGCTCCTTCCCTCACTGTCGGAAATCGCCTCAACAAATAAATGGTAAATGTGAGAAATAAAACCATATGAGAACTAGAAAAAAACAACATGGAAAAAATCACCTTATAACCTGAGAGCGAAGTAAATTACAGTCAAAATCCAGGAACAATAATGGTAAAGGTTGACAAATGGGATGAACATTTGAAAACAACATGCATTGGCCAGAGTAGGCTTGGCACTTGGGAGGCTGAAGCAGAGGATCACCTGAATCCAGGAGCCGGGCTCTGTGAACAGCATGGCAACAAGTGAGAAGGAGCGGGAGTAGGCGAGATGAGAAGGGAGAGAAGGAGTGAGGAAATACAACTCGCTTCACAAAAAATAAATTACACACACACACACACACACACACAGAGTTAAAAGATAACTGACAAATTGAGAAAAAATATCTGCAAGCCATATCACAAAGAACTAGCACCACTGATACACAAAGACCTCCTGAGAGTCAACAGGAAGCTGATGCAGTGGCACATGCCTATAATCTCAGTGGCTCCAGAGGCTGAGGCAGGAGTATTACAAATTCAAAGTCAGCCTCAGCAACTTAGAACCTGTCCCCCCTCCAAAAATAATCTCTAAAAGTGCTGGGGATGTGCCTCAATGGTTAAACACTTTTGAGTCAATCCCTGACACACACATACACACACACACACAAAAAAAAGAAATCAACAAGAAAAATGGCAACAATTATTTGAAGAAAAATAAAATGTACAGAGGGAGTTCAAAGAAGTGGCCTTTAAACTTTGGAAAGATACTTAAACTTAGAGAAACACCCGATAAATGTGCACTGAAATATCATTTCTCAGTTAAGCAGGTTGACAAAAATCCAAGATTCTGGCAGCATCTTTTGTTGGTGTGGCTGTAAGGACACAGGCACTCTGACAAATTGCTGATACCAATGTAAAATGAAGAGCCGCTTGACAGTTTCCAGCAAAAGTCCGTTTCAAAGATAGTAGTGAAATTAGAAAGTGACATTCAAAATATGGTGGCATGGTTTTGGAGACAAAAGATTGGAAACAATGGAAGGCCACAGGAGACTAACTGAACACATGATGGTCCAGCCACACAACGGACCACTACAAATTCATAAGAAGATCTCCTGACACTGACATGCCATCTTGGAGATGAGAAAACACTGGAAGTGGGGAATCGGGGGGGGGGGGAGGGAAGTATACACAGAATGACATGGTGGGACACACACACCCCTACTTTATTTCCAAGTGCCACAAGAACCCAAGAGCTGCTGAAAAGGGTGGCCTATGGGAGGAGGAGGGCAGGTCTCTCAGGAGTGTCTTTATGTGGCTCTGTTTTGGAAGCATGAAATGATTTCTCAGTTCAAAAACTAGATTTTAGGAACAGCTCAGTAGTAGAGCTCATACTAGCATGCACACAGAAAACAAATAAGTAAAATAAAATAAATATTTAGCATGCACAAGGCCTTAATTTTGATCCCCAGTGCCATCAATAAGTAAATGATAAAAATCTAAAACTAAAAAAGCAGTCCCTAACTATAAAAGGCCAAACTGAAACAAATGAGCCCAATTGTGTCTCAATTTCATCACATATAATTACACACAGAGAAAATCATTTTTTCAAGTGACCTGGTATTTTTACTGTACATACATAGGGGGATATATTATAAGGAAAAGTAAAGAAAGCTTCAGTAGTTTTATTCTTTTTTTTTAAGAGAGAGTGAGAGAGAGAGAGAGGGAGAGAGAGAGAATTTTTAATATTTATTTTTTAGTTCTCAGCGGACACAACATCTTTGTTGGTATGTGGTGCTGAGGATCGAACCTGGGCCGCACGTATGCCAGGCAAGCGCGCTACCGCTTGAGCCACATCCCCAGCCCAGTAGTTTTATTCTTAGGGAAAAAAAAAATTGGTGGTACTGGGGACTGAATCCAGGGGCACTTTACCACTGACCTATGTATCCCCAGACTTAACTTTATTTTTTATTTTGAGACAGGTCTCACTAAGTTGCTGAGGCTTGCAATCCTCCTGTCTCAGCCTCCCAAGTTGCTGGGATGACAGGTGTGCACCACTGCGCCAACTTTAGTGGTTAATAATGACATGTTGTTTTGAAGCTATTTTGTATCTCATGAGATAATGCAAATGAGTACATTGATAGTATTAGCAACCAAAATTTTTAGTGGAAGAGAGAAATAAAAGCACTGTAAATGTTACATGTGAACTGTCAAGATCAGTGTGGACTTATATTTTTCTTTTCAAAAGCACGTGTTCTGATCTGAGGAACGGCTCAGTGGCAGAGGACTTGGTTAGCACCGGAAGACCCTGAGTTCAAGAAGACCATGGGTTCATTCCCAGCTCCACAAAACAAAAAGAAAGTACAAGTTTCTTTGCTCTGTCTGCTATTGGCTGGAAACAACCAGCAGCAACAGGGGCTCTCTGCACTCAAACTGTGCACCACTTAAAAAGGGCCTCCTGAGAAGTGGACTACTGGGGATTGGACAGGAAGAGTGTCAGGGAGTCCTGTGCCAAAGAGTCCTGTGTGTTTCAGAGTCCTGTGCCAGAAAGCAAAGCAACGCTCAACAGGAAGAGGTCGCCAGTGTCAGTGGGAAGGGGCTCCCTACGCTAAACATGTGATCAACTGAGCATCAGAAAGATAACTGCACAAATAAAGTATAAATAAATAAATAAAGATAGAAAAGAAAGATAACTGCAGCTGACAGACACATTGAATAGGGACAGCTGTCCCTTGGTATCTATGGGGGATCGATTCCAGGAACCCAGCAGATACCAAAATCGAAGAAGCTCAAATCCCTTACATAAAATGGCACAGTATTGCGCAGAGCCTGCACGTCCTCCCATAGGTTTTAATCGTCTCCAGCTGACTTAGGACACCTACCACGATGTCAACACTGTCAGAGATGCTAAGCTGGTGTTTAGGGAACCCCGACAAGACAAGAAGCCACATTTCCCCAGTTCTGGGGACTGAACCCAGGGCCCCCGACACAGCCACACCCCCAGCCCTTTCTATTTTTCACTTTGAGACAAGGCCTCACTGAGTCGCCCAGGCTGCCTGGAACGTGGTCCTCCACCTCAGTCTCGAGTGCCATCACACCCAGCAAGAGGCGATGTTTAAAATGAATGCCTTCCATCTGCAGCTGCTTGAATCCATGGATGAGGGACCCACAGATAGGAGGGCCAACTGTGCATGAAGAGCCCGGAATTCACCGTGAGTGAGAAAGCAGGGCGGAGGGCGTCCTATGCGGCATGGGGGCAGGGCTTGGACCCGAGTCCTGTCTGCCCTCGCAGGCCTAGTGTCGGGCATCTATCCTGGCTTTCTCCTAGGGGCATGGTTTCAGGATAACCAAAAAGTAGTTGAGGAAGGAAACGTTCTTCATTAGGGAAGAATTCCAATACGGAAAGATGGGGAAACTGGCCAGAAGGGAAAACTTAGCATTTAGGAACATTTAATTAAATAAATAATTCAGCTTAGCAACAGATGAGACCAGATGGGCGTTTTGCAACAGTAACTGCATGACCCCTCCTCGGTTTCCAGCGCTGTCTTGACAAAGTAGCAAGGGGGATCTAATGACACAGACAAGAGAACCTGAGGCTCCTACAGTCTGGAGGCTGGAAGTCCAAGGTCACAGTGTCTGCAGGGCTGCTTTCTGTGACTTCTAGAGGTCGTTTTCTCCCTGTGTTCCCACATGGTCGTCTTTCTGTCTGTGTCCTTCTCATAGGGACTGTCCTGGTACTGGATTAGGCCCTCACTAATGAGCCTGTCAAAGACCCTATTTCCAAATACAGAAGTCACATTCCAAGGTCTTAGGGCTTAGAATTTTTACTTTTATTAATTTTATTTATTGTTTGTGTGTGTGCACACACGCACATGCTTGGGATGGAACTAGGACCTCATACTTGGTAGATGAGCGCTCTATCACTGAGCCACACCCCGGCCCCAGGTCTTTCTCTTTTTCGGTGCTAGAAATTGAACCCGGGGGTCTCTACTACTGAGCTACACCCCCAGCCCTTATTATATTTTTATTTTGAGACTGGGTCTCACTAAATTACCCACGCTGGCCTTGAACCTGCAGTCCCCCTGCTCAGCCTCACCAAGCCACTGGATGACAGGTGGCCCCCACTCCTGCTGAGACAAAATTCAGCTCCCAACAGACTCCTTCCTAAGAGGGGGCCGTCAGGCATCCAGAAGCCTCCTGACACGTTGCAGAGCGATGCTATGCTGATCTGTCTGCCATCATGGCCTGGCTGGCAAGCGCTGCAGAGCTGGACTACGCGGAGACAGACAGAATGCCCCACCACCGTCAGAACACAGCAGAAAAGGACCTGTGCCAGCCCACGTGAGCCTGGGTTTGAGTCTGTTCGTTTTTCCATTGCTGTTGTTCTGGGTTGGCTTTGGTCTGGCTGCTGGGATGGACCCCAGGGTCACATGCATGCCAACCCACCCCACAACGCTGTTCTTCCCCTTTCTCAGGACCACCACTGGGCCCCAGAGAACACTGGGGGCCTGACACATTTAAGAAAACAACAACCATCTCAGACAATATTCTAATAGATGGGACAAAGTGACTCTGAGTCCCAATTCATAAGAAAATACAGAGAGGCAGGTGTTCAGAAAACCCAGCTTGCAGGGACGGCTCCGTGGTCAAGCGCATGCCTAGCACCGTGAGGCCATGGGTTCACCAGCACCAAAAAACACTACAGTCAACGCATGCTTTGCACCAGCAAGATGCACACCATGTGACACTACAGTGAACTGAACACCTGGTTTCTTCACCAAATTGCAAGGAAAAAAAAAGGCCAGGATAAAAGAGAACCTGAGAAGAAAAGCTACGCAGGACCCGCACAGCCAGCTGCAGCAGCCTGTGTCACACGACCCCGATCACAGCAAGACGCCAACAGAAACAAACTGTTCAACACTCACAGAAATCTGAACATCGACCATCAGTCTGAAGAGTGGAGAATGAGCTGTGATGGCAGGAGCGCTCTGATTTTCCAAGTCTCCCCCTTGGAGAAATATATGCTAAGATATTCGCAGATGGAAAAAAATACTCAACTTGGATTCAATAAAGCTGTGGCTGACCTTCAGGTACAGGGAAGATGAAGGACACAGTGTGGAGGACAGACTCTGGTGGGCTGGGAGAGGCCCTGAGGAGACACGGCTGCAAGGCTCCCCAGGCTGACCAAGCCACTTTAAGAGGCATTTAAGAGAAGAGTCACATCGGGCAGTACGGAGGCATTCATGTCGATGGTTTCAGAGAGGTTGTGTGAGGTTTGCGGGGAAGCACCGTCATGGGAGCGAGAAGACACACAGCAAGAGGGCTGGATGCACAGAGAACCAGCGGCCACTCTGTGACAGGGGCTCCGCCTGGCATGAGGGCTCCTCTCTACGTCCCACTTCTGTGAGTTTCACATTGTCATCACAGACACTTGAAAGGCTTCTTTGCTGGCATCCCACTCAGGGAACAGTGGGAACACAGAGGTGACAGATTCTCGCTCTCTGGTGAGGACAGCGACTGTGACTGGGGTGTCTCAAGTCTCTCCCAGGCTTCCACGGGTGGCCTGGGTGGTGCTTCCAAACCTGCTCGCTGCCAGCACCACTGTCCACCACACAGGCCGCCTCCTTCCTTTGGCACTTTTGTTTTTTAAGGAAGTGGTATCATTACTTGGATCCTTGGAAAATTGACATCACTGGCCATAGGGGAACCTAAAAACAGTGTCACGCTCAGCCCTCTGTATCTGTTTCTGCCGTTCAACCAAACCCAGCAGAAAATATCTGAAAAACCGCGTCTCTCATCAGTGTGGTCTTTCTTCATTGTTATTCCCTAACAACACGACACAACGCGACAACCACTGACAGGGCACAGACAAGGTACTAGGTGTTGGTAAGTTCCCTGCAGATGTTTCAAGTCCACAGAAGGGGACTAGGGGTGTATCTCAGGGCTAGAGCACTTGCCTAGAAGGCATGGAGCCACGGGTTCCATCCCTGGCACCCCCCAAAATGAAACAAATGTAAGCGCCTACAGAAGAGTGAGCTCAGGCTCTGTGCACACTCCGTCCTTTAATAAGGGTCGTGAGCATCTTTCCATTTTTGGCCTCTTCAATGAGTCCTGGAACCAATGTGGATGCCAAGGGGCGGCTGAACTGTCATGTGTTCAACTATTAGTTCAACCTCCGACCCAAGTAGTACCAGGAAGCACGCTGCCCTGGCCTGGGCATCCCCACTTCACAGGACAGGTGTAGCCCCTGATCTTCAGATGCCCGTGCGCAGACGCAGAGACACCGCGCAGCCGCGCAGGGTGCTGCACAACAGTGAGCTCTGTGGTCCTGGTCAGCAGATGAGGAACGGCAGGGAAGGGCGTCTGGGAGAGCTCAGTTTGGCGGGCGCAGGTGGTAGCCCCCTTGAGAGAGGACATGGAGAGTGAGTGACCCATGCTGGACAAGTCAGAGTGAATTTCTTCTGGTTAATTTTACATGTCAACTTGGATCTTACCAAAGGACCTGTATGGACACCAGATCAGGTGCCCTGTGGCATGGAGAGATCATTTCAATAGTGTTTACAAATGAATAAGCTGGAAAGAGAAACCCGTGGCAGGCTGGCGGTCCCCAGGCGTTTCTGGGATTTGTGAAATTCCACTTAAACCCCTTCAAAGAAATCCTGGCACTTTGATGGAATCAAAGGTCACCGGAGGCTGGGTCAGCTGTCCCCATGGGTGGGTGGGGCCGTGCCCTTTGTTCACACCTCCATGGCAGTAGTCATGTTGGGCTCACTGTGATGAAGTGACAGGCTATTAATGGCTCCCTTTCTTTCCTGGACACAAGAGCTCACGGAGGGCAAAGGCCCAGCTGATTAATTTCTTGGTGTGCCTCAGCCCCCACCCAGCACCAAGTCTAAAGCAGGTGTCCTGTGACAATGCCAGCTACATGTATCCCACAAGTGTGCAGAGCCTCAGGACAGAAGCTGCGACACCCAAGCCTCGAGTCCCGTGGTCCACCGTGGGCCATCCGGACTGCACAGCCTTATCCATTTTGTTTTTTTGGGAATCCAGGCCCAACACTTAAAAATGGGGGAGCTTCCACACCAGCTTCTCTGGAAAATTGACTGACTTGGCAACTCGGGGGCCTGCACGTCCCCATGGCAACAGCAGTGTGAACGCTTTCTGAGCTTCTGCAGAGCCCAGCGCTATTCTCAACACTCTGTGTGGATGAATTCATCTTCTGGAACGTTCCACGTGCTCACACCATTATTATTCTGACTTTTCACAAGGGATCCAGGGCTTGTCCAGGGTCACACAGTTTAGGTGCTGGAGGCAGGGTGGAAGCCCAGGCAGTCCCAGTCCCAAGGACCCAGTTTAACCCTCCCCAAATGCAAAGCCCACCAGGAGGAGTACAGACCCTACTCCTTCTTTATGGACTGTCTGGGAGCTAAACCCACCACACCTCATGAGGCAGACAGTTTGCCCCCCAATTGCCAGGGGCAGGGCAGCAAGATACTGCAGTGGCTGCCTCTCTTCACTCAAAGAGCTCACCAGTTCCTCACCCAGGTTTATCCCTTCCAATCTGCATCCAGTGCAGCCTCACCTGAGGTGGGAAGGGACAGTCTTACACATACACGCGCGCGCGCACACACACACACACACACACACACACACACACACACCGTGGGGGGGGCACTCACGATGCGCTCAAACTCCTTGGCCTGCTTCAGCTCCTGGGGAAAGCCATCAATGAGGAAGCCCCGGCTCTCTGGGTGGGACAACATATTCTTGCTGATCATGTCTAGGATGAGGCCCTGGGAAGAAAGTGGGAGAAGTCAGTGCTTGGGCCCCAGTTTCTACAATGGTCATTCCTTAGTTGGGACTTTAGGTGAGGATGGGGAACTGCCCTGGGTTTTCTTTTCTTACTTTCCTCCCCCACCAACCCCCCCAGCTCTGTGCTGGAAATGGAACCCAGGGCCTTGCATATGCTAGGCAAGTGCTCTGCCACTGAGCCACACCTCCAGAACTAAATTGCTAGGGTTTTCTTTGTTTTGCTTTTGCTTTTTTGAGAGAGGGTCTTGTACCCTGAATTCCAAGTCAGCTCTGATCCCGGGGGAAAGAGTTTTCATTCTTCCCTTTTTACTTTTTGCAGTAATAGGACTTGACACAGGGCTTCACACATGCTAGGCAGGTGCTGTACCACTGAGCCACACCCCCAGCCCAGGGGAACAGGGTCTGAGGACTGGGCACGTCAACCATGTGCTGGGTGAGTGTCTGCCAGGGGTTGGCTGCCATTTAATCTTTACTATGATGCTATAAGGTAGGTGCCAGGATTACCTTTCTTTTACAGTTTATGCAACACTTTCAGAAGAGGCCAGTGACACGGGGTTACAAAGAGAATAAACATGGTGGTCCTTTAGTACACAAAGGGAATTTGTTCCAGGGCCTCCACAGACACCAAAACCCAAGAATGCCCCAGCCCCTTGTGCAAAATGGTATAGCATTTGCACAGAGCTCAAGCACAGCCTACTGTAGACTTGAGGTCATGTCTAGACACACCAGGTAAAGACTGAGAGAACAGCTGGTAAGACAGTGTTGTTTAGGGAACGCTGACACAAAAAAAAGGCCTACTTATCTTCAGCAACTTCTTCCTGAATATTTTTGATCCACAGTTGTTGGAAACTATAGATGTGGAGTCTGCTGACTGTCTCAGCTGATTTTATTAAGTGATTCTTAGGTACCAGGCACACTTCCCAACACTTTATAGGAATGATCTCTTCCCTACTCACCACGACATTTTGGGGGGTGCTGCTGGGGAGCGAGCCCAGGGTCTTGTACATGCTCAGCACACTCTCTACCACTGAGCTGTACCCCAGGCCTTGACACAGTTGTTGATGTAGTCTCCCCATTTCCCAGATAGGAGGCTCAGCATAGCAAACCAGTGGCCCAGGCGGGAGCCACAGCCTTCCCAGAGTTTGCCCTGATGTCCACCCCCACCTCCTCTGCCCATGAGCTCTCACCGAGGGTACCAGAAGTCCCTGCAGCATCATGTCATGGATCTGTCGGCCCCGATGGGTGCTTTTCTGGGCCTCCTGCCGCAGCAGCTGACCCAGCCCCACATGGCAGAAGCCATACTTAGTGGCCATGTTCTTGCACTGTGTCTCTTTGCCACAGCCTGGGCCACCCACCACAAAGATGATCAAGGAAGACTTGAGGATGTCTGTGGTGCCCAGGAGGAGGAGCAGCAACATGGTGAGTGCCTGCAGGGACCAGCTAGCACCGATGGGCTTGTGTCCTCAAGCTAGTGTGTGTCTTTGGATGATAATGGACACAGATCTCGGGGCATAGCCTCTTTTGGCATAGGGGAGCCTTGGGGGCATATGTGTGTTCCCAGAGGTACATCTAGGAGTGCTGTGCAGCCATGCAGGAGTGAGCATTTGGGCCTACACAGGCAAGGCCTTGGATGCACGGCATCTTGGGGAAGCGTTCCGTTTTTACAATTGAGGAAACTGAGGCTCAGAGAGGGGCAGGAATTCACCTATGCCTTCAGACTCATGCCATGCTGTGTGCCTAGTGTCCTTGTTTTTGTTCCTGAACTTGCCAAATTCATTTCTCCTTTCTGTTCCCTCCACCAGGAAAATCTCTGCCTATCTCAATCTCTTCTGGTCATAGCGCAATCATCAGGTCTTCCCTGATGCCTATCTAAAGAGATTCTCTGTCTTAGAAACCCAGTCATGTACTTAGTTTTGTGTCCCTAGCCACCCTCTGTACTCCAGGAGGGCAAGGGCCGTTTCTGTCTCACCCATACCTACACTCCCACCAATTGTCATGGTTCCTGGCATCTAGTAGTGGATGGGGAATAAATGAATGTCCAGTCAGTGGTTTATGGTTCTTTTTTGTGTCTTGCTTCCCTACCCCTTTGCTTAGCCAACTCCTATGCATCCCTCAGTGCCCAGTTGAAATTACCCCTTTTCCCTCTGCCCTCAGAGCCTCACAGTGCTTCCCCTGTTGCCTCCTTGGGTGTAGATTCCATTTTTCTGAGTCTGTCTCTTCTGCTACATTGTAATCTCCAAGGAGACAAAGAACTGGTTTAATCTTGAGGGCCCAGAACTCAGAAGTGGCTCAGTGAGTGGATGACTGGGAAGATGTGCAGCTTTGTTACTGCTGTGCCTGAGAGGGGTGTACACACGGGATGGCGGGGAACCTGCACCTCTCTTCTGCCCTCTAGTCTCCTTTCCCCCCCGCCCCAATAACCCAGCTACCCCCCGATATTACCCTTCTCCTGGGGCCTCAACGGCTTGGCCATCTGGGGCAGCTTGGACTTGTACAAACCCATCCTGCCAGCATCCCTTGGGGTTGTCGCACCCCATCCCCACCCACTCGCTGACCCCTCTGGGCTCTGCTCTACGTCACAAGGCCCTCCCTGCCCCCGATTACTTTGCCGGATGCTGGAGATTCCCCTTACACACCGGGGCAGGGGGCGGAAATGAGCCCTCAACAGTCCCAAGCAGAGCCTGGCTGCTGCCTGACCCGACCAGGCGAGCCGTGGTTGCTATGGTGACGCGGCCTCCTGGCCCCCATTTCCGGAGCGCGGGGACGCATGCGCGAGGCACCCGGGACCCGCGAGACGTTTCCTCCCAGCTTACCCAGGGTGCCCCGCGGCCCCTGGCTGTGACATCACGGAGGAAGGCGTTTCCACACGTCGTGGTTAAATTATCCGCGTCGTACACAAGCATGTCTGCCACCGAAGGCGGCTGATTTGTCTCACAGTGGGCCTGGGTGTGTTGAGTCTGAGATGGGACGGGGAGGGGGAAACACAAATGATAGTTTTGACTGGCCTACAACCCTGGAGGATGGTGCCGTCGGTCAGCAGCGGACTTCCGCTTCCGGCCGGGCTGCGGCGCGTGCGCAAAATGACGTGGGAGGGTTACTTCCGGGTGTTTTTTTCCCCTGGGCCCGCGGCGCTTAGCGCTTGCAGTCTTCGCTATCCTCTCTCGGGATTGGAAGCCTGACACCTAGAGTGCGGCTTGCTCGAGACTAAGGGACGCGGGCCCCGCGGCAGACGAACAGAATCCACATCGGACTGGACCCGACCCACTGACCATGGCGGCCCTGGTGAGTACGAATGAAGCAGGGTTCGGGGGGTCCCGGCGGCGGCCTGGCTGGCGGCCCCTCCTCACCATCCTGCCTCCTCTCCGCAGGGTCCCGGCGCTCCGAATGTTACCGAGTATGTTGTTCGAGTTCCCAAGTAAGTCCCTGGCCCTGCCCACCCCGAAAGAAAAAAAATTGAAACCTTAGCGAGCTTCCAATCAGCTACTTTGTTCTGTTTGAAACTGGTAAAATCTTTGTACATACTGTCACCTCTGCCACTAGTGTCCTTCCATACCAGCTGTGATTCCATCCTGTAAAATTCAGTTCCAGCATTTTCCTTCTCCAGGAAGCATTCCCTGCCTGTGCTCCCTCCTCACTAGGCCAAGTTCTCAGTTATCCCCCACATCTTGGGTTCCCCCAAATCTTTGTTATTCCTCATCTTTTTGAGATTGGGAGGAGATGGATCCAGCTTCCATGACAAAGTGGGGATCCTTGGAGTCTTTCATATGTTCTCAGCACTGTGCAGCACAAAGAGCTGAACCAGGGTGGGTTTGCTGAATGACTAATTGAATTAGCATTGCCTTTTTTGCCCCCTCCAGGAACACAACCAAAAAATATAACATAATGGCTTTCAATGCAGCCGATAAAGTCAATTTTGCTACATGGAATCAGGTAAGTCCTGGGTTCTGGGAAGTGGTGGGAGATTAGAGAATATGACCTTAGACTTAAGGATGGTTATGGTTCTTTAGCTGTAATGGTAACTAAGGTGCCAGAGGCAGTGGTACACACCTATAATTCCAGCTACTGCCAAGTCCAAGCCTGGAGAATCATAAGTTTAAGGCCAGCCTGGGAGGCCTTAGTAGGTGTCTCCATTATCAGATCAACTGTTCTGATATCTCATTGCTTGTGTTCCAGTAACCCTTCTTTTACTAAGAACCCAAAAGCACAAGAGCAATGATGCTGGAAAGTTGGGTATGTCAAAGGCATAAAGTGCCTCTTTAAATGAAAAGAGGAAAGTACAAGGTATTTTGAGAGAGTCTTACAACTTTCGTTGTAATAGATTATTATCATCGTTCTATTTAATAAGTAGTTGTTGTTGTAAGTCCCAAATTCCCTTTACTCAGATTCATCAAGTGCTAGCTAGCATCCTGTGCTCTTTTTGCCAAGAGGGAAATTGGCTTTGTTGGAGTACAGTGTAGTGAGAATTAGGGGTGTTCCTCACAGGAGCACGGCCCAAGCCAAGGTGGGCCCCTGAGAGACTTTTCTTCCTTCCCCTCCAGGCCCGGCTAGAGAGGGACTTGAGTAACAAGAAGATTTACCAGGAGGAGGAGATGCCCGAGTCGGGTGCAGGCAGTGAGTTCAACCGCAAGCTTCGGGAAGAGGCTCGTCGGAAAAAGTACGGCATCATCCTCAAGGAGTTCCGGCCTGAGGACCAGCCCTGGCTCCTACGTGTCAATGGAAAATCAGGCAGAAAGTAAGTGGCAGCGGGAGAAGTGTGCCAACCTAGGGACCACCCCCCACACACTGTGCACTTGTTGGGTGCCCCCTCTGAACCTCAGTTCCCCAGCTGTGTGAGATAACCGGGCCTGCACTTCCTCCCTTATTTTGTTTTTGGTACTTATGCCTGGTTCTGTGGCAGCCCTGAGGGCCGTCAGTGGTGCTTGTCTCTTGTGATGACCTTTTGGAAAGGGCATTCTGGGGCAGAACAGGAAGGGTGATGCAGGTTGGCGCAGGTATTCCAGGTAGAACTGGGTTGTGCAGGGTTCTGGGTGCTCAGGGGGGCCTTGAAAAGTTATAGGCTGGGAAAGGACTCAGAACAAGATTGCCTGGATTTGGGATAACAGCAAGTAAGGGTGGAGGCCATGGGCAGTTGTTTGGGCTCAAGGAGATGGTGGCCTGGGTTGAGTGTCCACTTCAGATCTGCTCCAGTCTGGCTTCTTGAGTTCCTGGTCATAGCCCATGTGACAGAGCCATTAAGTGATTGTTGCATAAGCCCAATATTGAACTTGCTGTACTAAGAGGGAGCGCTGTAACTGCCCTCCAGCTGGGAAAATCGAAGCTGGGTTCGTCTGGGCTTGCCCAGGGCTTGTCATGGGCTTTCCCCAGGGAACCCAGGCAGGTGCTACAGAGGAGGCACACAGGGAGGCACGTGCAAGCCGTAGGCAGGTCCTGTGCACCTGTTTCATGGGCCAGGCCATGACCTGACTGTGGCTCCCTGCAGGTTCAAGGGCATAAAGAAGGGAGGAGTGACGGAGAACACGTCCTACTACATCTTCACCCAGTGTCCTGACGGAGCCTTTGAGGCCTTTCCTGTGCACAACTGGTACAATTTCACACCACTGGCTCGACACCGCACGCTCACTGCTGAGGAGGCTGAGGAGGAGTGGGAGAGGTGAGCTGGCAGGGGCCAGGAGGTGCTTCCCTAGCAGCAGGCCAAGCTGTGCTGGAGTCTGGGCACTTGGCGGACCAAGGCAGTGCCCACCCGCCCACATAGAGCTCTCAGGGAGATATGGACCCTTGGGAGCTGGTGAACCTGGTGCAGGAGGTGGCAGAGCAGCGTGGGGCCAGCTGGCAGCTGCGGGGTTAGCTGCCTTGGTGGGTCTGCTCCACGTGCCACTGCAAGGGGGCCTTTACAAGGGGGCTCAAAAGGGGCCTCCTGATGCAGCCATGGCATTTCTGGCCTTGGAAATGGGGACAGCACAGGTACAGTTGTGGGGCCAAGGACATGGCAAAACAAGCTGGAGCAGAGTGATTGTGGGGAGAGCTGGGAACATGGGCCTTGCAGTCCTAGCTGAGGATCTGACATTCCTGGGTCACTGCAGCCCTGGGGCATCCATTTGGTGCAGGATGGCGCTGTGGGCATGTCTGCAAAACTCTGTCTGCGTGTGTCACAGAGTGGCAGGAATGGCCCAAGGAATCACAGCCCTCAAAGGGCAGAAAGACATCCTCCCTTCCTGGCCCCACCTTTGTTTAATCATTTCCTTGAGTTGAAATTTTCACATTGGGCAAAGATTAGCTTAGCTCCAGTCCCCTTGTCCCCTGGGTTAGCCTCTGGCCTGGGATCCTCTGCCCGCTGCTAGCTGCTGTCTGTGCCTTGCTCTGCTTCTTGACCCCCTGAGGCTTTATTGTGGCCCTGGGCAGGCACCCCCTGTGGTGCTCTCTGCTTTCCTCTCTGTTTGTGATATTGTCTTTAGAATCTGCTTTCACAGCTTCCAGGAGAAAAGTTTGTTTTAATGAGTCAAAGCAGGAGGGATATGCCATCTCTGGATCACAAGTTCAGTCTGCTTAGTCAACAAGCATTGTTGTGCTTCCCTAGCAGCAGGCCAAGCTGTGCTGGCACCTGTTTGATGGGCCAGGCCATGACCTGACTGTGGCTCCCTGCAGGTTCAAGGGCATTTTTTAAATTGTAAATTGTGATATATGACAGCAGAATGCATTATGATTCATATTACACATATGGAGCACAATTTTTCATATCTCTGGTTGTATACAAAGTATGTTCACACCATCGTGTCTCCATACATGTACTTAGGGTAATGACGTCCGTCTCATTCCACCATCCTTTTTACCCTCTTGCCCCCTCCCTTCCCCTCCCTCCCCTTTGCCCTATCTAGCATTCCTCTAATCCTCCCATGCTCCCCCTCCCAACCCCAGCCTCCTATGAATCAGCCTCCTTATATCAGAGAAAACATTTGGCATTTGGTTTTCTGGGATTGGCTAACTTCACTAAGCATTATATTCTCCAACTCCATTCACTTACCTGTAAATGCCATGATTTTATTTTCTTTTATTGCTGAGTAATATTCCATTGTGTATATATGCCACATTTTCTTTATCCATTCATCTACTGACAGGCATCTAGTTTGTTTATATAGTTTCTTGAGGGCCTTGAGGGCCTCAGGCCAAGGGACTAGGGACACCTATTTTTACTCAGCTTTTTTTTTTTTTTTAATTATTATGTTTAAAATTTGTTCTATTTAGACACATGTGACAGTAGAGTGTTACTCATCTTTTTCTGATGTGTAGACAGGCACATTAGAAGCAGAAGTCAGGACATTTGGTCAGCACTCATCAGTCTTATTTATTTATTTTTGCGGGGGCAGGGGCGGGGATCAGGGAATAGAACTCAGGGACACTCGACCACTGAGCCACATCCCAGCCCTATTTTGTATTTTATTTAGAGACAGGGTCTCACTGAGTTGCTTAGTGCCTCACTTTTGCTGAGGCTGGCTTTGAACTCGTGATCCTCCTGCCTCAGCCCCCTAAGCCACTGAGATTATAGGTGTGTGCCACTGCACCTGGCCTGTTTTGTTTTGTTTTTAAGGACAGTCACACTGTTTAACAATGGTCACCACCAGTCATCTACAGAATTTTACCATCTTCCCAAACTGAACCCCAGTGCCTGGCACCGGCCATGATGTTCTCAGTCTCTGGATCTGAGGGTCCCAGGGCCCCTCTGAGTGGAGTCCCGCAGCGTGCAGTGTGTATCCTTGCGTATTTGGCTTTTTGGTTTTTTTCCTTTTTTTTTTTTTTTTTTTCAATGCTAGGGACAGAACCCAGGGCCTTGTGCATGCTAGGCACGTACGCTGCCACTGCGCCACACCCAGCCCAGGGTGTCTTCCATGTTCCCTGAGCATGTTGTCTTTGGATTCATCTGACCTCTACCAGGGCTATTCGCCTTTTTTTTTTTTTTTTTGGTATTAACCACTGAGCTACATCCCCCGCCCCCTCTCTTTTTTAATAATTATGAAAACCTTAAGATTGTGGTTTAAAACATAAAATATCTCGTCACCATTTCTCAGGGTGCGCTTATGTAATGTTAAAGGCATTCACCGTGTTGGGACAGGTTTCGTTCCTTCCTACAGTGCCTGTGAATTTTGCACTCACTGTTGGATGTAGCCCCTGAGCCCTTCACTAAGTGAAGGGCCGTCATTGGTTGCCATGATCCATGGAGTGGTGTTCCAGTGGAAATGTCACTATGCCTGTCATTAAGACAAAGAGAAAGGTACCTGTAAAGGATAAGAGGAGTGTAACATGAATACGAGATGGCCAGTCTGTGGCCTGGGAATGGCCCTGTGCCCCAGGGGGCAGACACTCTAGCACCATCCAGACCTTGAGGCCCTCGGGTGGACGGAGGTGGGCAGCCAGTTCCCTCATGGGATTCCAGTGAGCCCCTTGCTAAGGCAGCGTCTGGTTCCTGTCACCCCCTGGGTCCTGCACACGGAGGTGCAGGTGCTGAGCCCCTGGTCACCCTGCCTTGCCTTCACTTGGCCCACAGAAGGAATAAGGTCCTGAACCACTTCAGCATCATGCAGCAGCGGCGGCTGAAGGACCAGGACCAGGACGAGGACGAGGAGGGGAAGGAGAAGCGGGGCCGCAGGAAGGCCAGCGAGCTGCGCATCCACGACCTGGAGGATGACCTGGAGATGTCCTCTGATGACAGTGACGCCAGCGGCGAGGAGGGTAAGTGTCGCTCGTGCTGACTGTAGATGGAGAGGGGGCTGATGGGATGATGTCACCCAGAGAGGCTTGTTGTCATTGTTGTCCTGGAAATGACGGGCATGAGGGCCACCTGGAAGGCAGGAGCTGGAGAGCTGAGGCACGGCCTCCACTGGGGCTGAATGACTGGCGTCCCTCACCTGGCTCTGGGTGATTTGGGGCAGTGGTGTGTGAGCCTGGGGCTGCGGGCGGCTCTGGACTGGGCTGCTTGCTGTAAGCGCTGCTCGCAGATCTGCCCTCACTTCTGGAAGAACTGGCCAGGCCTGGGGAGCCAGTCATCCACTCCCAGGATGTCAGAACATGGCAGAACCTGAAGGACGCAGTGGTCCATGGCCTGAGTCCCCTCTGCCCTCCCCCAGGCAGCAGAGCCCCCAAGGCCAAGAAGAAGAAGCCACTGACCAAGGCGGGCCGGAAGAAGAAGAAGAAGAAGGGCTCGGATGATGAGGCCTTTGAGGACAGTGATGACGGTGACTTTGAGGGCCAGGAGGTAGACTACATGTCCGATGGCTCCAGGTGAGGCAGGCGGGAGGTGGGTGTGAGACCCTGGCTGGCCTCCAGAGGCGCCCGCTCAGCCTCTGGCCGCCTCTGTCTTACAGCAGCTCCCAGGACGAGGCAGAGGGCAAACCGAAGGTGCCACAGCAGGAGGACGGGCCCAAAGGTAGGCGGGGGCCAGGTGCTGGGGGCAGTCAGCAGGCAGGGTCCCTCCTGCTCTGCTCACCCCGTCCCCTCCCCAGGTGTCGATGAGCACAGTGAGAGCAGCGAGGAGAGCGAGGAGGAGAAGCCTCCTGAGGAGGACAAGGAGGAGGAGGAAGAGAAGAAGGCCCCCACCCCGCAGGAGAAGAGGCGCAGGAAAGGTGGGCTCCCCTTGCCGGCCTCGCGCAGGCCCTGGTGCCCTGCCCCCCACCCCTCCCCCTGGGCCTCCTGCCCTGATGGAAGTGAGGCTGGGCAGGGGGTCTTGCTCTGGTCCTGACTCTGCCAAGCTGGCTCCTGCAGACAGCAGTGACGAGTCAGACAGCTCGGAGGAGAGCGACATTGACAGTGAGGCCTCCTCAGCCCTGTTCATGGCGGTGAGTAGCGGTCTGGGGCCTGGGCCAGGCAGGTGTCTGTTTGCAGGCTCATACCCCCCACCTTAACCTCTGCAGAAAAAGAAGACACCCCCCAAGAGGGAGCGGAAGCCATCGGGAGGCAGTTCTCGGGGCAGCAGCCGCCCTGGCACACCCAGTGCAGAGGGGACCAGCACCTCCTCCACCCTGCGGGCAGCTGCCAACAAACTGGAGCAAGGTGAGCTATCAGCCCCATCTGTGTGCTCCTGAGTCCCTGAGCTAGGGTCCACCCTCCACCCCAAGACTCATCCTGACCCTGCTCCCACAGGGAAGAGAGTCAGCGAGGCACCAGCCGCCAAGCGGTTACGGCTGGACGCCGCGCCCCAGAGCCTGTCCGGAAAGTTGACCCCGCAACCGCCCTCTGGAAAGTCCACGCCCTGCAGCGGGTAAGTTGGTTAGGACGCAGGGGCTGGGCAGGGGCCACTGCAGGATCTCGCTGACCCTGACCCTCTGTTCCTCAGTGATGTGCAGGTGACCGAGGACGCCGTGCGCCGCTACCTGACGCGGAAGCCCATGACCACCAAAGACCTATTGAAAAAGTTTCAGACCAAGAAGACGGGGCTGAGCAGTGAGCAGACGGTGAACTTGCTGGCCCAGATCCTGAAGCGGCTCAACCCCGAGCGCAAGATGGTCAATGACAAGATGCACTTCTCCCTCAAGGACTGAGATCTACCCCTGCCCAATAAAACTGTGTGCTCCAGACCTGCCCACGTCTGCTGCCTGGTTGTCCTGAGTCCTGCGCCCCTGTATCAGCAACCATAGAAGTGCCTGGGCAGTGTCCTTCCCCAGTCACTCTCTGGTCCTGCGTCCTGTTGCCTTACAGGCACCTGGAAGACAGGGCTCTCCTGGCAGCTCAGCACGTGCACTGGGACAGCCCAGTCATAGCAGCTGTGGCTTCGACTGCCTTCGGGGCTTCTGCCTTCAGCCAGGCTCCTGGCCCAAGACCTGGCAAGCGCTCAGTTCCAGTGACTCCACTGTCAGTTGCCCACACTAGTATTTTTGGTTTTCAGATCGACTGCTGTGTTTGGGTGATGTCTTGTCCCTGATGTCTTTGATCCCCTCTTGAATTTTAGGTTTTTATTTTAAGCATCCCTACCTTACAGCCTGTTTGACGAGTCGAGCATCTGCAGTGTCCTCTGCCTTCCCTTGTGGATAGGATATTTCTCAGGTTGTGATTTGGGGTGGGGTCCTCGCAGGCCTACTTTTTTTTTTTTTTCAAAGAGAGAGTGAGAGAGGAGAGAGAGAGAGAGAATTTTTAATATTTATTTTTTAGTTCTCGGCGGACACAACATCTTTGTTGGTATGTGGTGCTGAGGATCGAACCCGGGCCGCACGCATGCCAGGCGAGCGTGCTACCGCTTGAGCCACATCCCCAGCCCAAGGCCTACTTTTTAAGCAGGTCATTCAAGATGGTTTTACCTTGGCTTCCAAAAGTTACTAGGAGTGCGCCCCTGCCGGTTTTGTGTGTGGTTCTCAGCTCAGAGTTCTGTTTGTTTTTTGGTACTGTGGACTGAACCCAGGGCGCTTAACCACTGAGCCACATCCCCAGGCCTTTTTAACTTTTATTTTGAGACAAGGTCTCTCTAAGTTGCTCAGGGCCTAACTTGCTGAGGCTGGCTTTGAACTCAAGACCCCCCCTGCCTCAGCCTTCCAAGCTTCTGTGATTACAAATGTGTGCCACCCTGCCCAGCTCCCCTCAGTCTTTGTCTGCACGGCCACCAGAGCCTCGTGTCCTTTTTTCTGGCTTTAGCATCTGGGCCTATTTTCAGTTCCCTAGGGGGTTTCTGGGGTGTCCTCTCGCCTTTCAAGCCAGGTGATGCTTTTGCATGTCCAGCCCCACCAGGTTCCCTGCAGGGAGGTTTCTGGACAGCAGTGTGGCTGAGAGATTTGGCTACAGCCACTACCTTTGAACCTGTCTTGCATTGTGGGAAAGAACCAGCCCCAGGTGTGGGTGACAGCTGTGGATGGGTAGAGTGAGAAACCTCCCAGTGTGAGCGAACAGGAACACCTGTTTTCTCTAGGACAGGCCATTGGAAACATCCAGTGGTGACCCTTCCTGCCCTCCCCGACCGCTTGGCAGGCTCCCTTACTTCCCCGTAGTACGGTTAGTTTTGATCTTTATGATGATGACTGGCTCCAAGATGTTGTGCTGCTGGCTTATACAATGGTGATGGGTAGACATGCCCTACATAAACTGTAGCTCTGCCGCGATAAAACGAGCTCAGCGCCACCAAGCCTGACTCCCGGAGTTTTCGTGTGTGTGGACTCCGTTGCTTCACCTCCTTGCGGGATGCAACCCCACCACATCACAACATCTGGTGTCCCACAACGTGGGGCGGTCCCCGTGGGACGACTTCTGTGGCAACAAAGGCGAGGTGAGTGCCCCTGATCGGCTTATATGTCTGCGCCTGGTGAGCGCTCGGACCTCTTTGCCCCCTTTTTGCTTTTGGTTTGTGGTTTCAGTTTATTGCCTCTATGATAGGATTTATTAGGGAGGCACATAACCCCCTGCTCCCTGGCTTGCTACAAAGTGGGAGCCCCTTGGTTCATTCAGAAGAAACAAGTAAGGGTTTGGTCTCCCAGTGCCTAAACCATGAAGGTCACGGCTTATAGCCACCCTTCACTTCTGAGAGACAGTGAGGGACATATGGGTGACAGCTGGCCCCCGGGGTGACAGCAGGGAAGTCTCCCTCCCAAACAGCACTTTTTGACCCAATACCCCTTTTCCATGTCCCCTGATTCCTTCCACCTACCCCCTTAACATCAGTGGGCCCCAATCCTAGGATTTCTCCTTCTGAATGCCATAGTAACCGTTGTTCTTTGGCTCTTTGGGCTCAGGATCCTTTCCCAGAGCCGCCGTCTCAAGACCAAAGACCCTGATATCTTTGACTTCAGGGACAATGTGGTTTGCTTGGCTCCCTGTATGTCCTCTGATACACTTTGGGACAAAGAGCTCTGGCATCACTTCCTTGTGTTAGCTGGGAATAGGGGAATTCAAGAAGGCCAAGCCTCCCCCTCCCTTTCTTCCCAGTCCTTACCGCCATCATAGCATGTTTAGGAGGGACCACTGAAGATGATGATGTCAGCCAGCACAATGTCCTTGTAGCTGAAAGGCCTGATCTTAGATTTGAAGGTTCCTCTGCCACTGCCAGCCCCCCTCCACAGGAAGCAAAAGCACCCTTAGGGGCCTCCGCCAACACTTCCTCTGAGGCACCAACACCTGCCTGCCTGAGCAAGGGGACCCCTCCCTGTACCCAGCCCGTAACTGCAGGGGTCCATGGCTCACCTCTCCCTTTATCCTTGGCCTCTACTGCCATCCAGTGGCCAGTCTCCTCCAGCTCCGCAGGCCCCACACCGCCCTATTCTAATAACTTCTTTTTGAATCAATACTCAGACTTGCTCAAGATGAGGTCCCATGCCACCCAGGCTTTCCCTGTTGATGTGGGGCCCAATGTAGCAAATCAGCCTTGGATTGCTCCAACCCAAAAGGATCTAGCCGCCATTCATAAGGCCACCCTAGAAGATGGTCTGGACTCTCCCTATATGGAGCAGCTTATGGACCAATGGGCAGATAATCCCCAAACTCCCCATGATTGGATCCTTACAAGACCCCAATTCCTACAGTGCAAAGCTTCCTCTAGTGATGAATGTGGCCCACGGGCCATCTGCAATGCTGCTGCCCAAGTTGCCATGACCGTGGATATGTGTAAGGTGAAGGAAACCATAGCACCCCCAGGCTGTGGCAGGGGTGGCCCAATACTTTAATCAGGTCCGTCTGTGTGCACAGCGCGCCTTTTTTTTTTTTGAGAGAGAGAATTTTAATATTTTTTTTTTAGTTCTCGGCGGACACAACATCTTTGTTGGTATGTGGTGCTGAGGATCGAACCCGGGCCGCACGCATGTCAGGCAAGCACGCTACCGCTTGAGCCACATCCCCAGCCCACACAGCGCGCCTTTAAGGGTGTCCCCTCTACTCAGGCAGAAGTCCATCTCAGGTCCTTAATTCAAAAACCCAATGAGTGTTTCCAGAATTTCTCTCCAGAGTCGCCCAGGCTGAACTCTGCATGGGTGTACCTTGGGCAATCAAGACAGATAACGGCCCATCCTATACATCCCCAAAATTTACAAAGTTCCTACATAATTGGAACATCACTCATACAAATGGTATCCCCTATAACCCCCAGGGACAAGGTATAGTGGAAAGAGCCCACCGAACCATAAAAACTCAACTACAAAAAGAAAAAGGGGGAAATAAGGGGACCCTAACACTCTCCTGACACAATCATTGATAACTTTAAATTTTTTAACTTTTGATGCATCAGGTCTTTCCCCAGCTACTAAGCATTGGGGTTCCCGCTCCCCCTAGTCCACTGGAAGGACCCAATGACCAATTGGTGGAATGGCCCACACCAACAGCTAACCCAAGGGCGAGGTTTTGCTTGTGTCATTCCAGAAATGGCTTCTCAGCCCATCTGGATCCCGGCAAAGTCCATCCGCCCAGTCCTACAACATGAATCTCCCACCCAGGATGGTGGAACCACCAGCCAGGCGCCTGAAGGGGCTCTCTGTTGACGACACCCCACCTCCCGGCTCCGCCTGCGGCTTTCCTGGTGCTTTGCCTGCCGACACCTCCACTGCCACCAGCAATGGAAAGAAGAAATGCCCACACCATCACTGACCATCTCATGGAAGAAGAGCACAAAAAAGAACCTGGGGGACATAGAGAGCTTGGCTCAACAAGCCCAGGATAGGCCCCAGACCCGGAGCCAGGGGCGGACACTCTTTTCCTGTTACCCTGCACCATCACCACCGCTAACTCACGAGCACAGGCGTGATGGGCGGGGGCACCAACTCCTGGAGTTTTGTTACCTCTTGGCCTAGACGATACAGTCCTGCCCTTCTTGCTTGCTACTAATGTTACCTCTCATTCCTGTAATGTCAGATCCCATGGTACAGTATTCCTGGAACCCATCACTTAAAGTCAATCATACAAGGACCTTTTTGCTTCTTGCTAGCACTTCCAATGTGGGGGAGATACGCCAGTCTGTACCATGCTTCCCTGATGACACCCTCTGGGAACCAGGACTCTCCAGGGCATCATGGGATATAGGCCTCTCTCCCTAGAAGGGGAAAGCATGGAGGTTCAAGTTAGGGAGTCCCCCTCATGGCCCCGACCATTCTTACAGCCCTGCCTATCACGCAAATATACAAATAGCTCTACGCCTCTAGAGGCCATAACATGGAGAAATTGCCTTTCCATCATCCGACCATTGGTCCTCTCGGATGAGCTCATTAGTTGGTCTCAGCCCTACAGCTGGGGAGGCTCCCACTTAAAAAACAGCACTGCAAAGCCAACCAAAATCCAGAAGGGCAAATCTTAGAATACAAACTACCCCTGGTCCTGCACAACTGGGTAAACCAGGCGGGGAGGCGGAGCTCGCCTGCCTTGGTGGAGGGCCAGGCGGCGGTAGCCAGTGCGGCGCTCAGTCCGGGCCTAGGGAACAGCGGCGCCGGCGGGGAGCAGCGGCTTGGTGGCCCCGGCGGGCGAGGCGCGCCGGGTGCTGGTGATGGGCTCGGGATGCGTGCAGGCCTTCCCGGCCCGCATCGATGTGGTGGAGAATGAGGAGGCCAGTGCTAGTGTCGTTGTTAGGATGACGGACTCCTTTACCGAGCAGGCTGCCCAGGTGACTGCTGAGGTTGGAAAGCTCCTGGGTGAAGACCAGGTGGACGCCATTCTCTGTGTCGCTGGAGGATGGGCTGGGGGCAACGCCAAATCCAAGTCTCTCTTTAAAAACTGCGACCTGATGTGGAAGCAGAGCATGTGGACATCGACCATCTCCAGCCATCTGGCCACTAAGCACCTCAAAGAAGGAGGCCTCTTGACCTTGGCTGGTGCCAAGGCTGCCCTGGATGGGGCTCCCGGAATGATTGGCTACGGCATGGCCAAGGGTGCTGTCCATCAGCTCTGTCAGAGCCTCGCGGGCAAGAATAGTGGCATGCCACCTGGGGCTGCTGCCATCGCCGTGCTCCCCGTCACCCTGGATACACCGATGAACAGGAAATCAATGCCGGAGGCTGACTTCAGCTCCTGGACACCCTTAGAATTCCTAGTCGAAACCTTCCATGACTGGATCACAGGGAAAAACCGACCCAGCTCAGGAAGTCTAATCCAGGTGGTGACCACAGAAGGAAAGACGGAGCTCACCCCAGTGTATTTTTAAGCTTCATCTTCAGTGCCTGGGAGGGGCCTGCCATAAAAGTCACTAACCTGTCTCAGTGTGACCGTGTCTGGCCGTGTGTTTTCTGTAACCCTGTGTGTGGTATGAGATAGCGAGTCCTGGTTTTCTCTCACCTAACGTTCATTTGCTCTTCCTGGACAGTGTAATATGTTTATGTGAAATAACACATGATCGGGGCCTGCAAGTAGCACCACCAGTCTGTGCTGACTGCACGAGGCGGTCTCAGAATGCCCATCTGCGTCAGCGTTGTGCTGGATCGCTCTTGAGTCACTTGTCTGTTCCTGACAGAGGCTGCTGCCTCCGCTAAATCAGTGATTTCTTGGTATTGGGTCATTTTGAGGGCTATTTTTGAATGTCACTTATTGTTTTATGTCATAGATGTAGTTTTTGTGACCTTGAATTAAACTGCCTTAAAACTACTTTTGTGGTGTCAGCAAAATCCCCTGGACTCTGTCATGGTGTCCTTTTCTTGTGCAGTTGTAAAGTGTGCCCTGGCCTAGGGCTAAGTGTGCAAGAGAACTACTGGTGAGTCTTTGGAGTGTTTTCTCCTAATAAATGCACTTCATTTAAAAAAAAACTGGGTAAACCATTAATATATGGCCCCTATAAATGTATGGATATTAGCCCTATTGTCACCGTTGATGCAATCTGGTTTAATGGCACCTTTGATTCTCCTGTTGCTACCCATGCTACTCGGGGACATGTGTGTGTTAAACCACCTTTTTTCTTTGTAAGTTCTACAGTCCACCCCACCAGAGGTCACCCGACTGCACTAATTCCTCCTGTATGTTGACCAGTTGCTGGAACTCCTCCATTAAGTCAGCAGTGCTCATGAGGACACCCCCCATATTGTGGTTCCCAACAGATGACAGACAGTTCCTCTGTCCACTTCACTCACCAAAGGTACACTTCACCAAAGAGATCTCCCTCTTACGTCCAAAATGGGATTTTGATATTACTGCTGCCATTATTGCTGCCTCTCTTGCTGCGGCAGCAGCTGCCACGGCTGCTGGGATAGCTTTAGCCCAGTTACAGCTAACGCCGCCACTATCAACCAGGTAGTTCAACGCTCCGCTAGAGCCCTAACTGTGTAAGAACAACTTAACCTGCACTTGCAGGGAGGTATCCTAATGCTATAACAACAGGTTAATCTCATGGATGAAAAAATCGATATCCTCCAGATAAATGTAGGATACCCTGTATTCCTCAATATCTGTATGTTGTCAAACAGCTATCCCTGTAGAAAATGTCACAAAACCCTGGTTTGAATTAACTCAATGGTTAAAAGGACCCTGGAATCTAGCTTTTAGAAATTTCACCATGACGCTGCATCCCCATATTCTTAGCCTAAATAAAACTAAAGCAAACCTAATCCTCAATCCTTCCTTCCTGCAGAGGCTATGGGACAAGTTTTCAGCTCTGATTAATCCCACCAACTGGGTTATCGCTGGCATAGGTGTCATTTGTATTGTTATACTGTATGTCTTTATAAAGTGTCTACACTTTATAAGATGGAAACTAAGCAAGCTATGTTAGTATATGTATACCAAAAAAAGGGGGGGAAATGTGGGAAAGAACCAGCCCGCAGTGTGGGTGACAGCCGTGGATGGGTAGAGTGAGAAACCTCCCAGTGTGAGCGAACAGGAACACCTGTTTGCTCTAGGACAGGCCATTGGAAACGTCCAGTGGTGACCCTTCCTGCCCTCCCCGACCGCTTGGCAGGCTCCCTTACTTCCCCGTAGTACGGTTAGTTTTGATCTTTATGATGATGACTGGCTCCAAGATGTTGTGCTGCTGGCTTATACAATGGTGATGGGTAGACATGCCCTACATAAACTGTAGCTCTGCCGCAGCGATAAAACGAGCTCAGCGCCACCAAGCCTGACTCCCGGAGTTTTCCTGTGTGTGGACTCCGTTGCTTCACCTCCTCGCGGGATGCAACCCCACCACATCACAACATTGAATGACCTGGCTGAAGGCAGAGGTCAGGCCTCGGTCCTACCCTCAGTTGGAAACTGCAGGTGGAAAACTGCCCCACCCCGTTCTGCAGGCCCCTGGCTGCCTCGAGGGATGCCTGAGATAGCAGGCTAATTCCCAGGAATCCCCCGTGTGGTCCAACTTTCCTCCCGTCCTTCTGCCAGGGTTTTGGGCCTCAGGACAGCAGCACTCACTCTCTACCCGGGAGGTTCCACCCCTGTCGTTCCTGCTGTGTGTATTCTGACCCAGGGTCCACCTCAGGCCAGGAAGCATCTGAGGGAGGCAGTGTCACCTTTGGTCAGGCTAGAAGCCTGGCATTCTGGGGACCTGGGGCTCAAATCCCAGGTGTAGTTCTGGATGACTTAAGTGACTTTTTTTTTTTTCCTGAAAGTAACATAAATATGTACTGCAACAAGAACAACCACGACGATCATGGACGCAGGTCCCTGCGGACCCATGGCTTCCCGTAACCAAGGTGCAGCTAGTATCCCTGGGCTTACAGCTTAGTTCCCAGGTGGAGGAACTCCTGAAGGAGGTTTCCTCAGTTGCTCATGCAAAGAGCTACCAATTTACACTCCCAATCATGGGGTGCAGCATCTCCAAGCTTTAACCTCTCCTCTGTGTGGGACCAGGCACCTCCTCACACACAGTGAAGCTATTTGTAATCTCCTGCCTCAAAAGCTCTGGGCAGAGGGCTGGGACTGTGGCTCAGCGTAGAACGCTCGCCTAGCACGGGTGGGACCTGGGTTCCATCCTCAGCACCACATAAAAATAAAGGGATTGCGTGTGTCCATCTACACCTAAAAAAATAAGTATTAAAAAAAAAAAAAAAAAGCTTTGGGCAGCTCCTCAGCGTGAGGCATAGCACTAAACACTGAACACTCACACCAGGTCCCATGGGTGTGAAGGCCACCAGAACCCATGCCTCGCCATGACTTACTGCTGGCTTCACCCTGGACCTGGAAGTCTAGCTCCCCTTGGCTGATGCTCTCAGGTCCCAGGATAGGGCTGCAGTTGGGCCCTCAGGTTTCCTTTCAAGACAGGAATCCCTGCCCCATGTCCCATGCTTGGCCATCCCCAGCCTCTCCCTTTTCCTGTTTTGATGCTGGCTGAGCCAGGCCCGGAGACAGGGGCATGATGTCTTAATCCTTCAGGAGGAAGCCGTGCTGGAAGATTCCCCTTGACCTGACCACCTGCCAAGCCGCCTTCCCAGCACTCAACATGGGGGTTCCTGAACTAGACAGCAGGGGCAGCAGGGACACTGGTTGTCCACACTGGGCTCAGGCCTGGCTTCCAGCATGACTCGTAAATCAGGGGGCGACGGGGGTGTTGGAAATGGGTCTGTGGAATGTCTGGATGGGGTGGGGTGGGGGTGCGCCCTTAACTCTTAGAAGGACGGATGTGGGGCAGAGGGAACTGACGCCTAGAGCTGAGGACTGGGGGACCAGCTGTGCAGGACGCAGGCGAGGAAGAGGTTATTTCCCTGCCAGGCAGGCAAGGGATAAATTCAAGGCACAGGGCTCCCCAGCCTCAGGACCTGCCTGACACAATGGCCACGGGGAGAGTCCTGCTCGGCTTTCTGCTGCTCCTAGCACTACAGCTGGGCATCGGCTGGAGCCCTGACACTCAGGGGGCTTCTGTGGCAGAGAAAGAGTTCTTGTCTGAGCGGACAACAGATGCTGGAGGGACCTGCAGGCCGCCACTGGGTAAGAAACCCCAGGGCCCCCAGGTGACTTCCCAGCTCTTTCAGGCTGATAACTGACCCTAAACCAAGCCCCTTTTTTCCCTAGACACTCACCACCCCCATGCCCGCTTACGCCGAGCCCCAGCCAGCCCCTGCCAACTATGGAGCCTGACCCTACCCGTGGCGGAGCTGGGCCTGGGCTATGCCTCCGAGGAGAAGATCACCTTTCGCTACTGTGCTGGCAGCTGCCCCCGCGGAGCCCGCACCCAGCACGGCCTGACGCTGGCCCAACTGCGGGGCCAGGGCCGAGCCTTTGGTGGGCCCTGCTGCCGGCCTACCCGCTATGCTGATGTGGCCTTCATTGATGACCATCACCGCTGGCAGAGGCTGCCCCAGCTCTCAGCAGCTGCCTGCAGCTGTGGGTGACAGTGCCCAGCCCAGAGCTCCGGTTCCCTGTGCATGGAGCTCTGGAGGAGCTGGGCTCACTTATTTATAGGAGCCTGGAAGCAAGAAGACAAGAAGGGGTGGTGGGCTGGGTGCTGGCAAAGAGCACAATAAAGAATCTGCTTTCCTGGCCTGGTGACTGTGTGCTAAGCCAGCATGTTCCTAACTGCCACCCTGGCAGCCCTGAGCTTCCCCTGCAGGGGTCAGTCTCAGGAGACAGCAGAGCAAGGAGGCTGCTGTCCCTTCTCCAACTTTATTCACAAATCCAGAGTCTGGGTAAAACAGGAATGGACCTGAGGGTCAGCAGGCTGGCGGTGGCTGTCCAGGTTGCCCTGGTCCCAGCCCCTCAGGGAGAGAGCGGCAGATCACAGAGATGCGTCGGCTCCGTGGAATCCGCCGATCCCCAAAAAATGACTCTTCATCCCGAAGAATCTCATGAGAGAAGTCATAACGGGCTGAGCCCCTGCAAGAGAAAAGAAGGCTATGAGTTCTAGGTAGACCAGGGTTCCAGTCCCCCTGCAGCCCTCAGGCCCGCCCTGGGGTAATGGCAGTCCCTGCTGTGAAGGCCAATGAGAGAAGGGGCAGGACGCTGGTGGGGTGGGGCTCTTTGGCTGGATGGACCTTAGGATATAGAGGGAACCAGGCTCCAGCAACAGTTCCAGCCACTGCCCTGGCTCCTGGGTGTGCACAAGCCGCATGACACTGGGAGACAGTAGGGACAGGCCAGCGATGGTGGCTCCACAGAACTGAAAGAGGCAGCATGGTGGTGGGTCAGACTCTGGCCTGGCCTGTCCACCCCAAGCTGGGAACTCCCAGGTGCTGGCTTCTGCCCACCTTGACACTGTCGACGTGGGGCTTGATGTAGCCCTGAGGTTCCAGGTCTAGCACATGCACCCGGGACAGCAGGGTCTGGCCAGGGTCAAAGGCAGCTGACTGCACACGCTGCAGGATGGCCCGGCTGGCCTCTGACCAGCGCGACTTCTCTGTCTCCCGGAAGCCGTGGATGGCCTGCACAGAGGGCTTGGGTCATGCCTGAGAGCTCCCAGAGAAAATAAGGAAACTGAGGCACAGAGGGACAGAGTCCAGAGCTAAGGACTGGTTTTTCCCAGCATGACCTTTATCCCTGCCCTCCACTCACAATCCCATCCCTAACCTGGCCCCTGCCACAATGAAGGCCTTAGCTGGGTCTCACTGATACTGGAACCCTCTAACCCAGGCCCCATCTAGATCTGACCTCAGGCTCCAATTCCAGGTCCCCAATGCCGACAGCCCCATCCCAATATCCATTGTTTCTGTCTCCACCCTCAACCTGATCCCACCCAAGACCCTAGTCTGTCCCCAACAACTGACCCTCCCTCACCTCCTCCATATCCATTTCTGACCCTTGGTCCCAAATACCCCTCAGCTCCAGATCTAGTGAGGACCCGGCTCTCATTTCCAAAGAGCTCTTGCTGTTCCCAGGTTCCCATCCCCCAGGTCCCACCCCTCTGCAGAAATTCTCACCCCCTCCCACAGCAACGCCCCATCTCCGTAGGGCTCGCATCTGGGCCCCAGAGCCTCAGACCCCAAACCTGTCCTAGGCCCGTCCCCAGCTGATCCCCGGCATTCGAGTGGCTTCCCTGTCCCCGCCCCTTATCCGCAGCCCCGCCCAGATATGGCCCCGCCCCCGACGCGGACCCGGGCCCCGCCCGCCTCACCGCGTCCCAGTGATCATATTCGTAGCGGCGGCGGCGCAGCTCAGGCTCCAGCTCGCGGCTCAGCGTCTCCTCCTCGTCCTTGCTCAAGAAGCCGGGCTGCACCACGGCCGAGTCCTGCAGGCGTCTCAGCACCGCCGGGCCCGAGCCCCGCACCCAGCCCGACCCAGGAAGCGTCCGCAGCGCCCACCTCCCACTCCCGGCCATGGTCCTGGAGCCGGGTCTCGGAGGAAGCCGGAGTTCAGGGCAACGCCCCCGCCCTAGAGCCATTGGCTGTGTCCTCTCCAGTCTCCTGCAGCGATTGGCTTTCCCCACGGCCCCGCCTCTTGCTCAAGGCTATTGGTTGCCCTGCCTCGCCCTGTCTAGCTATTGGCTCTCCTGAGCGCACCTCCTCTCCACCGCCGTCGGCCCGGCGACCTCGGTAGCTCGGGTTGTGTTGGCTGTACCGCGAGTCCGTCTGCCGCCGCTTCTCGACCCGCCTCTTTTATTGGCAATGGGAAAAGGTCCAACTGAGCTGGCTCTTGGCCAGGATCTCGTAGGAAGGTCCAGAGAGGTTCTGGCCTGGCTTTCAAGGTAGGAGGATTGAGCCAAGGTCAAGGTTATGGAGACAGGCAGGCACAGAGGTTAAGTGCAGGGGTGAGAGGAAGGGTCAAGAGTAGAGGAATCTAGCAGGCTCGGTGACGCTCGCCGGTAATCCCATCAGCTCCGGAGGCTGAGGCAGGAGGATCGCGAGTTCAAAGCCAGCCTCAGCAACATCAAGGTACCAAGCAACTGAGTGAGACCCTGTCTCTAAATAAAATACAAAATAGGGCTGGGGATGTGTCTCAGTGGTCGAGGGCCCCGAGTTCAATCCCCAGCAACCCCCCCCCCCCAAAAAAAAAGTGTTTATGGGATGGGGCCAAGTTTGCGGTTAGGGAGTTGTGAAAGGTCAAAGCCAGATGTCATTCATTTCCCCTTGAGAAGTACTGATTTTTGTTAGGTTTGAATGTAGCAGTGTAGTTGTTTTTCAAAGATTCCTTCGATTATCACGACCCTCTAGATTAAAAAAAAAAACAACAAACCTGTTTCTCCCTCCAGCTACATACCCTGGACTCTGTTCCCTTTACGCTAAAATCCCTGAAAGACACCTATTGCTGTTTTCCTCATTTTTCCTGGATCCACTGTAGCCTGGCTTTTGGTCCCCACAGCATCTGAAGTGCTCTGATTTATGGCCACCAGCAACATTCCCAGTGCCAAATCCACAGCCAGCTCTCAGTCGGGCACCTACTTCATCTGTACACTGATGGCTTCTACATCGTTTCAACCCTGACCCTGGGATGCAGAGAGGCAAATCAGATACCAACCATAACACATTTCCTGCTGCTCCCTCAGCTTCCCACCTCAGTTAACAGATCTCCCCTTTTGGAACTGCTTTGGGCCAGTAGCTTGGTTTGCAGACTGCTCTCACATCTCTCTGGTGAGCTCTGCCTTTAAATCCTATCTAGAGTCTGATTACATCCTGCCACCCCATTGGAGCCACCATTAATCTCCATCTGGATTATACCAAATCCTAAATGGGTTTCAGAGTTTTGTTTTGCTTTTTCGCAGCACTGAGCTTCAGGCATAGGCTACTGCTCAGCCACACCCCGGCCCAAGTTTCTGTTGTTGCTAAGCTCTACCCACGGCTCCTGGGGGTCAGCCATCCTTTTCATCCCTCTTCTCAAACCTTCCATCACTCCCCATCCTTTTTTTGGGGGGGTAGTGTTGGGGATAAAACCCAGAGCCTCACGCATGATAGACAAGTTCTCAACCACTGAGCCACATCCCCAGCCTATTTTTTTTTTGCCTTTATACATGTACTTTTTTTTTTTTTTTTGCATTACAATTTGAACCCAGTGCTTCACACATGCTAGGCAAGCGCTCTACCACTGAACCCCAGCCCAGCCCTAAACACATTTTTTAAAAGTAGTTGATTTTTTTTTTTTGGAGTTGTCAATAGACCTTTATTTAATTCATTTTATATATACCACAATTTTTGAGTTGCGTGGCACCTTGCTGTTGCTGAGGCTGGCTTTGAATTTGTGATCCTCCTGCCTCAGCCTCCCCAGCCGCTGGGATTACAGGCGTGTGCCACCAAGCTGGCTCATTTAACATTCTTAACACCCTGAGACAGTAACTGCTTTTTCTTCTGATTGTAATAAGGAAGCAGACGATCAGGACTAAAGCAACTCACCCCAGGTCAAATATCTAGAAAGTGACAGAAGGAGGCAAGCCACGTCGCCTCTGAGCCTGCTTCTCGCCTGTGAAATGGGAGCAGTGCTTGTTGCTCCTTCCCAGGTTCCTTGTGAACATACAGTGGCCAGCTACGGTGTTTCTCCAGCAAGAGAACTTGGCAACACAGGGCAGTGCATGCAGCTGCATGGCAGGCAGGGACTCCTTCGGAACTCTCCCTCATTGCAGGGCTGCCTCAGAGCTGGTGACTGATGCTGCAATTTTTTTTGGGTGGGGGGTTGAAGCCAGGGATTGAACTCAGGGGCACTTGACCACTGAGCCACATCCCCAGCCCTGTTTTGTATCTTAGAGACAGGGTCTCACTGAGTTGCTTAGGGCCTCCATATTGCTGAGGCTGGCTTTGAACTCATGATCCTCCTGCCTCAGCCTCCTGAGCCACTGGGATTACAGGCGTCACCACCGCGCCTGGCTTGTCTGACGCTTCTGGACACACAGTCTCTCTGTTGGACCAGCTAGACTGTGCCACAGGAGGTGCCTCCTTTGGCCTCACCCTTTACACAGGCGGTCTTTCCCTGCAGATGGCTTCTCCTTTCCCTTTGCTGGAGGCTTCCAAAGTTTCCTTGGTTAAATAAAAGTATTAAGCCTCATAATTGTGGTGTTGGTTACACAAATCTGTACGCGTGATGAAATCCCATCAACACCCTCAGCCAGGCCTGTAGAGCTGTTGAAATCTGAATGCAGGCTCCAGATCATATCAGTCCAACGTCCTGGTTTTGAAATGATATTGTTCTGTCACATGTCACCACTGGAGAAGCCGCACACAGGGTACTGGGACTGCTCTGCTCTACTTTTTTTTTTTTCTTTTTGGTGCTGGGGATTGAACCCAGGCCCCACCCGCACTAAGCATGTGCTCTACCACCGAGTGGCACCCCAGCTCCTGCACTATCATTACACCTTCCTGCAAGACTGTCATTATTCCAAAATAAAAAGATTTTTTTTGAGTTGTCAATAGACCTTTATTTTATTTATTTTTATATGTTGTGCTGAGGGTCGAACCCAGTGCCTCACACATGCTAGGCAAACGCTCTACCACTGAGCCCCAGCCCAACCCTAAACAGATTTTTTAAAAGTAGTTGATTTGGGGCTGGGGGCGTGGCTGGGTGGTAGAGCCCTATGCCTATCATGCTTGAGGCCCTGGGTTCAGAATAAAGGTTGACTTATATTCCCTTCCTTCTTTCTGTACTGGGATAGAACTCGGCAACACGACCACTGAGCCATATCCCCAGCCCCACTTTTTAATATTTATTTTTTAGTTATAGGTGGACACAGTATCTTCATTTTTTATATGGTGCTGAGGTTCAAACCCAGGGCCTCACACATACTAGGTAAGTGCTGTACCTGTGAGCCCCAGCCCCAGCCCCAGCCCCTTTTATTTTATCTTGAGGCAGGGTCTTGCTGAGTTGCTGGGCTGACCTGGAACTTACCATCCTCCTGCCTCCTGAGTCTCTGGATGACAAGCATGGATGTGTTTTTAGTCAACGTGGGAATGGAGAAACGAAATGTCCCCTCTTTGCACAATGGAACATTACTCAGCCTTTACAATCAGGACAAAAATCCTGGCACCTGTCCCAACAGAAGAACCTTGAGAACATTATGCTATAATGCTGTGTTTTCATGTTTGGAAATTTGAACGATTCGAATGAAAATAACGGTACACGCAACTGGTCATGTGAACAGGGACCACACATGAGCAGAGGACTTGAGAATGTCACCAGCTGAGCAGCCCTGGCAACCGCAAGCACTTCCTTGTCCAGAAAGGAGGACTGAGGACAGGAAGGACCAAGGCTGTCTCTAGCCCAGTGTGGGGCCCGCGCCAGTCCTCCCAGCTGCTCGGGAGGCTGAGGCAGGAGGACCGTGTGACCCAGGCGTTTGAGGCCAGCCTGGACAACCTGGCAAGGCCGCTCAAGAGGGAAAAATATGCAATCTAAGATCTCCAGTGAGTCTAGAAGATTTGATCTGGACACACCTCCGATTGCAGCCACATGTGGGTTGGGTCAGGACAGGTGACCTCAAACTTCCAAGAAATCCCTCACATGGGCTTCTAATATGGGTTAACTCCGTGGCTGACCTGGAAAAGTTTTGCCTGATAAAATACAGGACACCCAGTTGGATTTGAATTTCAGTTAAGTTCCATGATGAGTGACTATTTTAAAAGGATGTTTTGAAATTACTGTTCAATTTTTTATGTGGTGCTGATTGAACCTAGTGCCCCACACATCTGAGACAAGCACTCTACCACTGAGCCACATTCCAACCCTATTCTGTATTTTATTTATAGACAGGGTCTCACTGAAATGCTTAGCACCTCACTTTTGCTGAGGCTGGCTTTCAACTCACTATCCCGCCTCAGCCTCCTGAGCTGATGGGATTACAGGCGTGCACCACTGCACCTGAGATACCTCCATGTCTTGTCTCATCTCTTCACTCTCCTTCAGCCACTGGCATCCTTGAGGTTCCTCCCCCATGCCAGGCACAGAACTACCACAGGGCCTTTGCACTGGCTGTGCTCTCTGCCTGGACTTCTTTCTCACGATATCAATGCTTCCCTTGATTCCTTCAGGTCTTAGCTCAAACATCACCTTCTTGGCAAGGCCTTCTGGGACCATCCCATGTAGAAATCTACACACCTCCTTCTCTCCTTTTAATTGTCTATCTTTCCTCCAAGAATGTGAGTTCTTTGATGCTGGCTTTTTGAGTTTTCTTCACAGCCTGGAACGTAGGTTGTGCTCAGGAGTTTGCTGAAGAAAGGGCTGGTCAGAGACTGGGGTTGGGAAAAGGAAGAAGAGGCCTGGTGACATGCACACGCAAGCCCAACATCATGTGGCAGTGAGCAAAGGTGCCTCAGACACAGGACAAAGTACAGAAAGATTTAATTTAAAATCACAGTGTCGCAGCCAGGCTGCCCTGCCTGTCAAGGCACCCCCAAATCCAAAGTTCCTCAAGGGGCTCCTCCAGGCTCAGCAGTCAGAGGTGAGCGGGGTGCAGCCTTAGGGTCTGGCTGGCCCAGGCCCTTGGTGCTGCCCTGGAGGGGAGCCCTGGCTTTCAGGTGCTTGCTGGGGCGGGAGGGTCTGTCGGCGTCGCCACAGGCTCTTTCTGCACCAGCTCTGGCTCATCCTCACCATCCTGCGGCGGGTGGACCAGTACCTTGTCTAGGATGCCAAACTCCTGGGCCTCCATGGGGCTCATGTAGCGGTCCCTCTCCATGGCAGATTCTGGCCGGGAACAGGATGCAGGACAGTTAGTAAGAACAGAGACCTGGGCCAGGGTTGGGCCTCCTCAAATTCATGTCAAAGTCTCAACCTCCAGGGGACGCAGTCTGAAGTTGGGGTCTGGGGAGGTGAGGGAGTTAGTGACCCCCGAGGGAGGGGCTCCCAGGAGGGGAGCAGTGCCTTTATAGATGACGCTCCCAGAGGGCAGAGGAAGGACCAGGTGAGAACACAGGGAGAAGGTGGCCTCTGCGGCCCAAGAGAACCCTGCCCAGGAATCCACCATGCTGGACCTTGACCTTGGACTTTCAACCTCCAGAACCCCAAGAAATAAGTCTCTGTTGTTGAAGACACCTGGCCCATAGCATTTGGTTACGGCCGCCTGGGCTAACTAAGACAGGGCCTCGTTCGCCAGTTCCCTGGGTGACCTTGGCCTTCCTGTTCTTTGTGCCTCTGTCTCCCCATCAGTAAATACTTATTTCAAATCTTTTTTTTTTTATCTTTTTATTGATGATGCATAATATACTTCCAAGAAGGGGCACCTACTGTCAATGGGCAGTGTGATGAATTTCAGACTGAATGTACTCACCTGACTAGCACCCAGATGAAAAAGCACTGCTAGCACCCCAAAACCCTGTGGGGTCCACCTCCGTCACCTATCCTCATCACCCCCATCCCACACCCAAAGCAGCCCGTCCTAACAGCTCAGTGCAGCTGGGCCTGTGCGTGCTGCGGAGTGGTGGTGGGGACTGCTCCCTCCACAAGACCGCCGAGGCGCCCACACTGTCTGCTCACTGCTGTGTCCCACTCAACTGCTGAACAGGCGCCACAGTGCACCCATCATTGGCTGATGGCCAGTGCGGGGCTTACACAGGATCACCACCAGTGTCCCTGTGCCACCATGGTTCACGGCCACACACTGAGTGGGACACAGTCCTTTCGCGTGTTCAGCTTTAGCTCCTGGTCTGCACAGCTCTGCAGAGGGGCAGACGTCTCCACCCCCACTCGGGGTGATCTCCCCTGCGCTCCACATCCTCTCAGCCTTTGGGTCGTGTTTTATGTCTTAGCCATTCTAGCATTGACGCGGCATCTGGCCGGGATTTTAGCCTGCCTCTCTACTATGTTGTTGTTATTTGCAGGGCGGGGGATGGAGCCCAGGGCCTTGCACATGCTAGACAAATGCTCTGCCACTGAGCCACAGCCAGCCCTTAGAGACGTTCTTGGTTGTCATAAGGGAAGGAGATGATGGGCAAGAATGGATGGAGGCTAGGGATGCTGCTCTGGACCCCACGGTGCCCAGAATGAAGGCCCACAAGGCCAAGGTGGGAGAGCCCTGGCTTAGCACAAGGCCCACCACGCGGTGTGTGACATAGGGAGTGGCCAGCCCGCCCTGGGCGCTCACCGATCACTTGCAGGCTCTGCTTAGTGTGCTTGGCGTAGATGTTGAACAGCTGTTTCTTGAGCTTTATGATCTCCTCTGCCTGTATGGCAATGTCTGTGGCTTGGCCCTGAGGGATGGCCCAAGGGGAGTAAGAGGGTGGAGGCCAGAATTAGAGAGTCCACCCCTCCTGGGGAGACTGGAGGCAGGGAGAGCACCCGCCCTTAGGTTTCCAGTTTCCAGGCAAGCCCCCCCAGCACCCCACCAGCAAGGCCTCCCGCGGGTACTGGCTCTTTTTCTTTATTGTTGTTCTTTTAATATTTATTACTTTAGTTTTAGGTGGACACAATATTTTTATTTTACATTTATGTGGTGCTGAGGATCGAACCCAGTGCCTCATGCATGCTAGGTGAGACTACCACTGAGTCACTAGGAGACTTGACCACTGAGCCACAGTCCCAGCCCTATTTGTATTACCTATTGTTTGCATTTTTGCCACACTGGGATGGAATCCAGGGCCTGGTGCATGGTAAGCACACACACTACCTCAGAGCTACACTTCCAGCTTAATCTTCTCACTTTTTTTTTTCTTTTTCTGCTGTTAACTATATTTTCTTATTTTCTGCATCTGGGGCCTTGTAAACAGGTAGGAACAGCCTCCCCCGGGGTGAGATGGCAAACAGCTCACCTTTGAGTGCAGCTTCAGATGGAAACCTACCAATCCAGGGCCCACACCCCAACAGTCCCCCTTGCTGGGCTTTCACTCTCCCAGCCACTGTCACCCTTTCCTAATCACCCCAGGGCCAGGTACCAAACCCCCAGGGATGGCCCCCATGCCAGAGCCCGCTGAGCTGATTCCAGCTAGCCAGTGCTGAGCCTGCTTACCCTGCCTGGCCTGTCCCTTCCCACAGACACCACCATGGCCTCCCCCACACTCTGGTGCCTCCTGGATGGCATGTGTGCTGTGCCCTCTTCTCCTGCAGTAACAAGCTCTCTGTTCAGTGACAGCTGTCTCCTGATCTGTTGGCCTCACCATACCTGAATCATGATGAGATTAAAACACTGCTGCGAGCCGAGGCAGCTCAGGGTGGAGCTCTAGCACAGCATGCGCAGGGCCCGAGGGTTCAGGCCCCAGCACCACCAAAACATGAAAAATAAATAACACCCACACACCTAATTTCTGCCCAGTCACTCCTGTCTAAACCTCCATCTGCATCCCAAGGGTGGCTCGTAGGGGCTGGCACTCACCCGGGCGCCCCCCGAGGGCTGGTGGATCATAATGCGGGAGTTGGGGAGTGAGTGGCGCATGCCGGGGCTGCCGGCGGCCAGCAGCAGGGATCCCATGCTGGCGGCCTGACCCACGCACCACGTGCAGATGGGGTTCAGAATGTACTGCATCGTGTCATAGATGGCCAGGCCTGCGGTCACCACACCACCTGCAGACAGGAGCACAAGTGAGGGGCTGTATCACCCCCCTTCTCTCAATCACCCCTAGCACTGCAGAGGGCTAAGAGGCAGCCCTTTAAAGCAAGGGCACAAATGAAAATGTCCCCAGGGGTGGGGAGGTGACAAAAAAAGGTGAAGCAGAACTGAAGAAAGGAGTCAGTGTCTGCTGTTACATGCACAGGTGGGCTCAAGGGGGCAGGTCGACCAAATTTTTAAGAGAAACTAGAAAATGGAAGAGTGCAGTGGTTAAGAGAAAGGCCCCCTTCCCTGGCTGGACAGTTCACCTCTAGGTCTTCAGTAAGTTACTCAGTCTCTTCTCTTAGATAGAGAGTACTAAATAGTAGCCGCCATGTAGGGCTGTGGTGAGGAGAGGAATGATCTCCAGAGCTTCAATATGTGTCAAGTACTTCACAAAAGACTGGCATAGTAAGTGCTCATCCAAATGGCTATTCTTTTTTTGTTGGGAAGAGACAAAATCTACAAATTCTAAACTGTGGACCAGATCAAGTTGGTAAAACTGTGTGGAATTAAAAAGGCCACAACCTAGGGGCGACCGGCAGTGGCTGGCTGGTGATCCTAAACTTAAAAGCAAGCAACAGGCAACTTTTGGCGGTGTCGGGGCATGTTTGGGATTCCAAAGAAAGCTCTGTACCTTTTCCCCACAGAAAGGACATCCTGGTAGGGGCTGGGGATATAGTCTAGTTGGTAGAGTGCTTGCCTTGCATGCACAAGGCCCTGGGTTCAATCCCCAGTACCAAAAAAAAAAAAAAAAAAAGGACATCCTAGGCCACAGATGTTGTCCCAAATCACCGAATGTCTCCAGAGGAGTGACCCCAGCACCCAGGGCAAGCCCTGCTCACCAGGGCTATTGATGTACATGTGGATGGGCTTCTTGTTGCTCTCAGATTGCAGGAAGAGCAGCTGAGCGATTACCAGGCTGGCCACACTGTCATCAATCTGCAGGTGGAGAGGGCAGAGGTGTCCCCAGATTGGGATGGGAGAGAATTTTAAGGGAGAGAGTTGGCGGGGACACTGGGTATGGGTCAGAGAACCAGGGAGGAGGGTCAAAGCCCAAATAAGAGGGCTCAGGAAGAACTTAGCACCCAGGAGAGGATGGGAGTGGTAGGACCCCAGGGAGTTTGGAAGAAGGGAGGGGATTGTCAGGGGGCTCAGGACACGGTAAGGGAAGAGGTTAGCATGGTTGGGGACAGGGACTAGAGCCTGGGAATGAAGAGTGGACTCAAAGCTGTCAAGGAGGTCTTCGGAGAGCCGGAGGGGAGGAGCTGAGGGCTGCAGGAATGGGCGGGAGCAGGCGGGGCTGAGGACCGGAGGGGCTCCCGGGGAGGCGGGGAAGGGACGGGGCGGAGCCGCGGAGGAAAGGCCGGGGGAGGTGGGGGCTGCGAGGGAGGGCGCTCACCGGGCCCATGACGCACACGATGCGCTCCCGCAGGAGCCGCGAGTAGATGTCGTAGGCGCGCTCGCCGCGACCCTGGGAGAGAAGGACGGGGTGAGGGGTCAGGCGGCCGGCGACCCCACCCCCGGCCCCGGGGCCGTGTCCCTGCCGGGCCGCGGTACCGTCTGCTCCACCACGATGGGGATGAGCGGGACAGCCCGGGCCGCCGTCGCGTGCAAGCTCCGCCGCAGGGCCAGGCCGCTCCCGGGGGTCCGCTGCGCGGGAAAGCGAGCGGCGAGGCGAGGCCCCAGCGCCCGGCACTTGCCTGGCGCCACCCAGGCCTCCACCGCCAGCATTCGGGACCACATGCCGCCGCAGTCCTCCTCGGCTTCCGTTCTCCAGCGGAACTACGACTCCCGGCGTGCTCTGCGCCCGCGGCGCATGCTCACCAGGCCCCCACTTCCGGGAGGCTGGGCGGACTTCGTGGGGGCGGGGCCTAAGGGGAGGAGCCGGCGGAGGGAGTGGAAGTTCTCCGGCTGCTGTGTCCCCACCAGTTCGTCAGTTTTGTGCTCTTATGTTTAAAAAATCAGCTCCAGCGTGCTCACAGCTCATCTTGGAAATGGCGTCCTAGAGAGGACTCAGCCTGGGCTGGGGCCTGGGAGAACTTCCAGCCTCGTAGGGTCAACTTCCCCTGAGATAACCCCATCTATTTTTTAAATAATATTTTTTAGTTGTAGATGGACAGAATATCTTAATTGTATTTATATTTTTGTGCTGAGGATCGAACCCAGCGCCACACACATTCGAGGCAAATCCTCTACCACTGAGCTACAACCCCAGCCCCTCCCCATCCATTTTTGGTAACCTGTGAGATAGAGGGAGGAACCCCACGTGGTGGGAGTCATCTGCGCATGTTGTGGACTCTGCCTGGAGAACCACCTGCAAAGCTTCGTACGAAGTTTAGGTGTGGGCTTCAAGATCCAAGGTGGCACATTTCCAGCCCCAGAGAAGGATGGAGGGTGCACGCCAGCCAGCTGTAGTGTTGGGCTTCAAAGCATGAGTAGGAGTTCATTCGCTGGGAAAAGTTATTCATATCGGAAGAGAATGGGCAAAGGGAAGAAGTAGGCAGTCCCTGGTGAGGTTTCAGGCCCTTGTTTTCTCCAGATTTTTTCAAGGTGGATTCTTTTTCATCTTTTAATTCTAATGTCACCTTCTGAGAATTGTCCCGTACTTCGCGTGCAGAGCCTAGAAAAGTGCCTGATTAAATCACAGTTCACACTGAGCCAAGAGACAACGATGTGATAGGGAGGAAGTTTTGAGAGCAGAGGGCTTTCCTGGCAGCAAATGCCTGACATCTCAGCAAATCAGGAGGCTGAGGCAAGAGGACGGCAAATTAGATGGCAGCCTCAGCAACTTAGCAAGACCCTATCTAAAAAAATAAACAGGGCTGGAGATGGGGTTCAGTGGTAAAGCACTCCTGGGTTTAGTCCCCATTACCCAAAATAATTAGATCAATCGTTCTCAGCTCAAATGTCAACCTCTTGGAGAAGTCTCCCTGGACCACATTTGTCTTGTTGACATCTTCTGTGTGGTACCACTGTCCAGGACAATTCCATTAATTTGTTTGTTTTCTCCTTTGTTGACTGTAAAACTGAGCTGACTGGAGCCAAAGTTTCTGCTGTCTTATTCATCTCTATTATTCTCAGGAAGTATTAATCAGACCTTTTTGATTAGGAATCAGAATAAAATGCATCTTTAAATTTATTATTATTATTATTATTATTATTATTATTATTATTATTATTTTTGTAATTCTGGGACAGAACCCAGCGCCTTGCATGCACTATCCAAATGCTCTACTGCTGAGCTGTGCCCCCAGCCCACAGAACCACTGACTTAAATCAAAGTGGGTAGTGAACAGAAATCTTTAAAAAGGAGAAGAAGGAACTTTAGAATAGTGCTTGGCACATTGTATTTACTCCAGAAATACTTAAAAGCATTTTGAGCCTGGTGTGATGGTACATGCCTGTAATCCCAATGATGCAGAAAGCTAAGGCAAGGAGGATCGCAAGTTCGAGGCCAGACTCAGTAACTTAGTGAGACCCTGTCTCAAAAAGGGCTGGGGATGTAGCTCAGTGGTAAAGTGCCCCTGGGTCCCATCTCCACTACTGCAAAAATAAGTAAAGTGTGTTTTGTTGCTTTAAACTTAGTTGGGCTCAGTAAACTCTGAACAAATGAATATTTTGGCTCTCCGCTGCAAATCAGCCTGTCCCACCATTTAAAAAAATTTTTTTTTAGTTGTCAATGGACCTTTATTTTATTTATTCATATGTGGTTCTGAGAATCACAATTTCCTAGCAGTGCCTCACACATGCTAGGCAAGTGCTCTACCACTGAGCCACCACCCCAGCCCCTGTCCCACCAGTTTTAAGTTATCACTCATGGTGGGAGAGGAGCTCTGATTGCTGTTATCTTTGGGGGAGATGAATGCAAACAGGCCTGCTGCATTGATAGAACTGAAAATTAAAGAAGAAAAGGAAATAGTGCCAGAGAGGCAGTAAACAGATACTCTGGTGTATGGACAGTGCTACAGCTTTTCTGGGAATTATGTTGACCCCAGATTTGAAAGTTGCATAGTTAGCAAAGAATTGGAAATAAACCCGTGAGGGAGGACTCATAAAATAATTTACATTTAAAACTTTAAAAAAATCCAGTATCGATATGGGGGAATATAACTCATTGATTAAGCGACTGCTGCGGTCTCTACTGGTTGAGCATCCTGTGAGGGTGGAGGCACGGGCGACTAGCTAAAAGGAAAGGCTTTCTCTTCAGGTAACATGGGGTGTTGGCATCCAGGGGAGGTGAGGTGGCTTTGTCACACAGACTCCAGGGACCTTCTCTCAGCTCTCACCTCAGTCACCCAGAGAAGGATGGAGGGTGCACGCCAGCCAGCTGTCCCAGAGGGAAGCTGCCACCCCCTCCTCTTATATGCCATTGGCCAGAAACTAGCCACAGGACCTTGCTGCACAGGTATTGGACAGTGCATTTATTCACTCAGCTGCTACTTGCTGAAGCCTCCGTGCCCTGGAGTAGAGCAGGAATACAGCTCGGACCAGCCCCTGCCTTTCTGGAACTTACCTTGCATGACCTAGTCCTCTTTTGAAGACTTGCAGCCCAGCTGAGGGAACAGTGGTCGCCCAAAGCCTCCACTTTGCAGCTTTATGGTCACCTTCAGCTGTAGAGATGTCCCATCCTCCCCCAGGAAGCCGCCCTCAGGATCTCAGCCAACAGGAGGAACCAAGGTCTGGACATCCTGACTTGACAGGGGTCGCTGATGGGCCATGGGAGACTGGCAGTGGGCTAAGGCCTCTCCCCTGGCCAGCACTTTTATTCATTTATTTTTAGGTATTGAAATGCTTTCTCATTTTATTTATTTACATATTTCTTAGTGGTTTTTCCTAATTAGTTATGCATGGTAGCAGAATGCATTTTGATTCATGGTACATAACTGGAGCACGACTTTTCATTTCTCTGGTTGTACACGATGGAGAGTCTTACCACATGGACCTATTGTCACTTTCTTCCACAGCTGTTAATCCCCGACAGGCATCTCTCACCCCAGGCTCCCCTCGGTGCAGTTGGCCCTGAGGGTTCTTTTGGGTGTGTTTTCTTTTAAATTGCGTTGGAACTGAGCAGGTACAGGTTTCTCTTTGTCACTGTTCGCTTCACAACACAGTGTAACAGCCCTTATGTGGCACTCACATTGTCTTAGCCTAGAGGTGATTTAAAGTCCCCAAGAGCAGATTATGCTTAGTGAAGCTAGCCAATCCCTAAAAAACAAATACCAAATGTCTTCTTTGATATAATGAGAGCAACTATGAACAGAGTAGGGAGGAAGAGCAGGAAGAAAAGATTAACTTTAAACAGAGACATGAGGTGGGAGGGAAAGGGAGAGAAAAGGGAAATTGCATGGAAATGAAGGGAGACCCTCATTGCTATACAAAATTACATATAAGAGGTTGTGAGGGGAATGGGAAAATAAACAAGGAGAGAAATGAATTACAGTAGATGGGGTAGAGAGAGAAGATGTGAGGGAAGGGGAGGGGGGATAGTAGGGGATAGGAAAGGTAGCAGAATACTACAGTCACTAATATGGCAGTATGTAAAAATGTGGATGTGTAATCGACATGATTCTGCAATCTGCATTTGGGGTAAAATTGGGGGTTCATAACCCACTTCAATCTAATGTATGAAATATGATATGTCAAGAGCTTTGTAATGTTGTGAACTACCAATAAAAATAAAATAAAAAAAAAAAAAGTCCCCAAGAGGACTTTAGCATGACACCATTTTATAGAAGGGAATTGAGCACCTGAGGATTTTGGCACCTGCAGGGGATCCTGGAACTGGTCTCCCATAGGTGCCCAGGAAAAACTGAATCTTGCAGAGAACCCAACTGTGACAGAGTTTCATTACCTTTTCTTAAAACGTGTGTGCCACTCCATGACAGGAAGACCCGTCAGTTATTTAGGCTCAGCCTTGATCCTCCACTCCCTCACCTCCTCTCCCTCACCTCCGCCTTCCCGTGGCTGTAGGTGCGCGTTGGTGACCTGCCTCAGGCCCTCTGCCTTCTTGTCTCCATCAGCCCCGTTCCTCTTCCCCCTGACCGTCCCTGCCAGCTCTGTCTTCCACCTACACGTCTCTGCGGCTCCAGACTGTCCTCATATCTTCCCTCAAAGGCCTAGAATTAACTCTCAGATTAATGCACCTGAGACTGCTCCTATCTCCGGGCCCCACTCATCCTCCTCCAGATGCCCCTGCCCTGCGGAAAGCGTGGAGTCGCCCTGGGTTTGTCTCTTCTCGGCTCCGCGGGTCCATTCCACTGGCAGCTCTGGCTCAGCCTTCCACACTTACCTGGACCCCAGCACCTTCTCTCCCCACTCCACTGGCTGCTTCCCTGACCCAAGCTGTCACCACCGGGCCACTGTGTCACCTTCTCCCTTTTGTCACAACATCTACTCCTGCCTCCAAAAGCTATTCTCTCCGTAGCAGCTGGAAGGGGGATCCTTTTAAAACTTGGATGAACTCAGGTCATCCTTCTGAGAACCCTCTGTGGCTCCCTGCCACCCAGCATCCTAATGAGAATCCGCCATGTTCTACTCCATCGACAGCCTCTCCTGCCTGCCGCAGCCACTGATGGCACCTCCCTGCACCCTCTCCCTCACTCACCCACTGCTGCCACACTGGCCTCCTCCCTGTCCTCCAGCTCACCGTCCTGCGCCTGCCTCAGAACTCTTGCCCTGTTTCGACTGCCTGGAATGCTCTTTCTCTATAATCTCCATGGCTCCCTCTTCCCCTCCTGCAAGTCCACACCCCGATTTAAAATCGCAGCCCCTGCTGGGTTCAGTAGTGTACAGGCCCCTAGTCCCAGGAAACTTGGAAGGCTGAGGCAAGAGGATCACTTGAGACGCTGAGCTCAAGGCCGGCCTGGGCAGCACAGAGACCATGTCTCTAACAAAATAAATAAATAATAATAAAAATAAAATAAAATTGCAACCCGCAGTGCACGTTATTCCTTTTTCCTACCTTATTTTTCTTTATCGAAATTATGAGCATACTATTTTCCTACTCAAAATATACTTTATAGACCAGTCACTGAGATCTAATGCCCCTGAGATCTCGATAGAGATATAGACACTTGAAGCTGGGAGCAGTGGTAACTTCCCATAATCTTAGTGACTCTGGAGGCTGAGGCAGGAGGATCTCAAATTAAGGTCAGCCTCAGTCATTTAGCAAGACCCTCAACAACTTAGGAAAACCTGTCTTTAACAAAAAAGGGCTGGAGATGTAGCTCAGTGGTAGAATTCTCTTAGGTTCAATTCTCAGTACCCCCACCAAAAAAACCACAAAACCCCACAAAACCAGAAATATGGACTCTTGGGCTAGGGGTACAGCTCAGTGGCAGAGCACCTGGCTAGCTTTGCAGGCCCAGAGTTCTATCCCCAGCACCCCAACAAATAAAAGGGACTCTCAACCTCCACCCCAGACCTGCTGAATCTAAATCTGCATTTTATTTAACAAGACTGCTGAGCCAGTGCTACATGCCTGTAATTCCAGCAATTTGGGAGGCTCAGGCAGGGGGATTGCAAGTTTAAGATTAGCCTCAGTGATTTAGCAAGGCCCTAATCAATTCAGTGAGACCCTAAGCAACTTAGTGAGACCGTGTCTCAAAACATAAAGATATGGGCTGGGGATATGGCTCAGTGTTTAAGTGAGTTCAATCACCAGTACCAAAAAAAAAAAAAAAAAAAAAAAAGACCTTCAACAAATTCACGTATACACCGAAGTCTGAGGAGCCTCTCTATGATACTTGGCTGCTTCTCGTTACTGTCTCCCCTACTGAAATGGAAGCCCGGAGAGCACGGACTTTTCTCTGTTTCACTACAAGTCAGCAGCCATGACAGTGTTTGACACTCAGTGAAGAAATGGCCAAGAACATGTGCCCGTCGGCGTTGTTGGTTGGAAGCCACAGAAACTGTCTCAAGCAAAAAGAGAATCCTTTGGTCACTCAGGTACCCCAGCACAAGTGGGAATCGAGAAGGTGCCCACGGGCACAGGCAGAGTGTTCAGAGACAAGCACCGGGGACCGGAGTGTGCACCGACTTGGGCAGTGAGGGGGCCCCGGAGCCCAGCCCCTAGGAATAGAGCGGAGAGGGGACTACAGTGTGGGGCCTGACCACGGCTTACCGTCCCACTGTCCTGAGGGCTGCTTGCCGGAGACCACAGTGTCATAGGGCGCGTTGGTGACCTGCCTCAGGCCCTCTGCCTTCTTGTCTCCATCAGCCCCGTTCCTCTTCCCCCTGACCGTCCCTGCCAGCTCTGTCTTCCACCTACTCGTCTCTGCGGCTCCAGACTGTCCTCATATCTTCCCTCAAAGGCCTAGAATTAACCCTCAAATTAAGGCATCTGAGACGGCTCCTATCTCAAAGGGGAATCAACAGAGGGGATCCCTCCCCCTCTTCCGGCTCCTGGCGCTCTTTCTTTGCCGTGGCTTGTATTTAGAGATGCTTCGCTCAATCCTGTGTCTGCACTTGACTTCTTCCTGTGTCTCTGTGCCTGTCTGAGCCCCAACGTCTCCTTTCTAGACCGAGGCCAGTCATATTGTATTAGAGCCTACCCTGGGCTCTTGTTTCCACATCAGGTCCCATTGTGTTCTCCAAGTTAAGCCAGAAGCCCCCCCCCCTTCTCCTTTCCCGTCCTAGGGCTCAGCTTTCTAGAAGAAAGGAGGGGAGCGCAGCTGCCATCAGAAGTACAGTGACACACCTAACAGTCCAAACCTGCAACTGCAGAATCCCCACTAGTGACGCCGGACCGCCAGCTGCCCTGATCCCCTGCCAAGGGTGAGACAAAAGGGGACCCGGGGCCTGGGGCGTGAGCTCAGTGGCAGAGCACTGGCCCAGCACGTGCAAAGCCTGGGCTCAGTTCTAGGCCCTGAAAAAAGGTTGACCTCATGATAACAACTTGGGGCTTTTGTATTTTGGAAGAGGCAGAAACAGGGAATAACATGGTGCCATTTCATGGCAGCTGTGGTGAACAAACAAACTTAACTTTCTTTCTTTTGAAATTGAATCTAGGAGTGCTTTACCATTGAGCTACATCCCAAATCCATTTTATTTTTAATTTTGAGGCAAGACCTCCCTAAGTTGTTGAGGATCTTGCTCAGTTGCCCAGATTGGCCTTAAACTTGCCATCCACCTGCCTCAGCCTCCTGAGTTGATGGAATTACAGGAATTCACCACTGGGCCAGGATGGCACTCTTTTTTGGAGAGAAGAATGGGGCTCAGTTAAAAAGAGGCAGTGGTCCCTGGGTATCCACAGGGAATTGGTACCAGGACCTAACCCTGCTCCATGGATACCAAAATACTGGAGTTCAAGTTGCTTATGAAATGGCATAATCTTTGCATAAATCATACACATATTCTATTGGACACTTTATTTATTTATTTTTTTAAGAGAGAGTGAGAGAGGGGAGAGAGAGAGAGAGAGAGAGAGAGAGAGAGAGAGAGAGAGAATTTTTAATATTTATTTTTTAGTTCTCGGCGGACACAACATCTTTGTATGTGGTGCTGAGGATCGAACCCGGGCCGCACACATGCCAGGCGAGCGCGCTACCGCTTGAGCCACATCCCCAGCCCCTATTGGACACTTTAAGTGGTCTCTAGATGACTTGTAATACCTACGGCACACCAGGCATGGTGACGCACGCCTGTAATCCCAGTGGCTCTGGAGGCTGAGACAGGAGGATCATGAGTTCAAAGCCAGCCTCAGCAATGGCAAGGAGCTAAGCAATCCAGTGAGACTCAGTCTCTAAATAAAATACAAAATAGGGCTGGGGGTGTGGCTCAGTGGTAGAGTGCCCCTGAGTTCAATCCCTGGTACCAAAAAAAAAAAAAAAAAAAAGAAAAAGAAAAAAGAAACAAATACCTAAGGCAATGTACATGCTGTGCAAATTGATGTTTTACTGTATTGTTTAAGAAAAATGCCTGTACAACTTTTCTTCTGAATGTTTTGAGCCACAGTTGTTGAACCTGCAGGTGTGGAACTGAGGAGACAGATGGCACCACAGTATTATCAAATAAAAACACAGGCAACCTATTTAAGAAAAACAAGGAATCATTTTTTTAGTCCAAGTTGGTCCCATGCAACATATAGGAATACGTTTATGTCAAAAAGTTAACTCATCGCCCAGCTTATCTGAAACTGAAATTTAACTGGGCATCCTGTATTTTATCTGGCAAAACTTTTCCAGATTAGAGCAGAGGACAGTGACCCCAGCCTGACAGCTGTGAGGAGGAAGGAGGAGCAGAAGACAGCAGTCCTGGCCTTCCGTCCAGTAGGAGGAGAGTGACCGTGCGTGTGTGGCCAGAGGAGAGCAACTGCACTGCTCATCTACCAACGTGTGGGGTGGCTTTCCCTGTCAACTTCCATCTAGTGACAACAGCCAGGATCACAAGGCCATCATCCAAGTCCCAGCAGACAAGGCATTGGTGACCTGCAGTGACACTACAAGATTCTACGGTAGAAACTGTAATACCTCGAATCCACACTTCTAGAGAAGAAGACCTATGGATGCCATGAAGAAACAAGGGAAGGAATTGCCCAAAACACACCAGCTGATGCCATAATAGATCCACTGACAGCACCGTAGATGAAATGTCAGAGAAGGAGTTCAGAATGTACTTAATTAAAATGATCTGCAAAGCCAAGAGTGAATTCGAGAGCAAAAGATTACTTCAAGAAAGAGATAGAGACTCTGGAAAAAAAACCAAACAGAAATCCTTAAAATGAAGAAAATAATAAACTAAATAAAAATTCAATAGAAAGTATCACCCATAGACTAGATCACCTGAAAGATAGAATGTCAGATAATGAAGACAAAATACACAATTTTGAAAATAAAGTTGACCACACAGTGAAGATGGTGAGAAACCATGAACAGAACTTCCAAGAATCATGGGACAACATGAAAAGACCAAATCTAAGAATTATTGGGATAGAGGAAGGCACAGAGATACAAACCAAAGGAATGCACAATCTCTTCAATTAAATAATATCAGAAAATTTCCCACACATGAAGAATGATTGGAAAATCAAATACAACAGGCTTACAGGACACCAATGTACAACACTGCAACAGATCCACACCAAGGCGTATTATCATGAAAAAGCCTAGCATACAGAATAAGGATAGAATTTTAAAAGTTGCAAGAGAAAAGTTTCAGATTACAATATGGGGGAAACCAATTCAGATCTCAAAAGATTTCTCAACCCAGATCCTCAAAGCCAGGAGATCCTGGAACACTATATATCAAGCTCTGAAAAAAAAAAAAAAGTGGATGCCAACCAAGAATCTTGCATCCAGCAAAATTAAGCATCACATTTGATGATGACATAAAAACCTGCCATGATAAACAAAAATTAAAAGAATTTACAATGCAAAAGCCTGTACTACAGAAAATTCTCAGCAAAATATTCCATGAGGAGGAAATGAAAAACAACAATGAAAATCAACAAAGGGAGGAACTACACTAAAGGAAAATCCAATCAAAGGAAAAACCAAGTCAAGTTAAAAACCAAAAATAGGGCTGGGGATGTGGCTCAGGCGGTAGCGTGCTCGCCTGGCATGCGTGCGGCCCCGGGTTCGATCCTCAGCACCACATACCAACAAAGATGTTGTGTCCGCCGAGAACTAAAGAATAAATATTAAAAAAAAGAAACTATAGAACTCAATAATACAATTAATGATTTAGACTTAACAGACATATCTAGAGTATTTCACCCATAATCAAGCGAGCACACCTTCTTAGCAACACATGGATCCTTCTGTAAAATAGATCATCTATTATGCCACAAAGCACCTCTCAGCAAATACAAAAAAATAGAGATATACCCTGTATTCTATCAGATTATAATGGAATGAAACTAGAAATCCATAATAAAATTTAAAAAAGAAGCTCCTTGAGACTAAATAATATGATATTGAATGAGCAATGGATAGCAGAAGACATCAGGGAGGAGATGAAAAATTCTTAGAGGAAAGTGGGAGCACAGATACAGATATCAAAATCCCTGGGGCACTGTGAAGGCAGTGCTAAGAGGAAAGCTCACTGCATTGAGCTCATTCATTAAAAGCATAAAAAATCAACAAATAAATGACCTAACATTACATCCCAAAGGCCTAGAAAAAGAACAAATCAACACAAAAGTAGTAGAAGACAAGAAATAATTAAAGTCAGAGCTGAAATCAATGAAGTTGAAACAAAAGAAATAATTCAAAAGTTCAAAAAATGAAGAGTTGGTTCTTCGAAAAAATAAATAAAATTGATACACCTAACTTAGTCACAGTAATAAAGAGAAGGAGAGAGAAACTGAAATTACTAAAAATTTGTGATGAAAAAGGAAATATCACAACAGACACGATTGAAATACAGAAGATAATTAGAAACTATTTTAAAAATTTGTACTCTGATAAAATAGAAAATCTCAATGATACTGACAAATTTCTAAAATACATGATCTACTCAAACTGAATCAGGAGGATGTACACAATTTAAACAGATCAATTTCAAGAAAGGAAATAGAAGACATCATCAAAAGCCTACCAACCAAGAACATCCCAGGACCAGATGGATTCTCAGCCAAGTTCTATAAGACCTTCCAAAAAGAATTAATACCAATACTCTTCAAATGATTTCATGAAATAGAAAAGGAGAGAACCCTTCCAAACTCATTCTATGAGGTTAGCATCACCCTGATACCAAAACCAGACAAACAATAATCAAGGAAAGAAAACTTCAGACCAATAATCCTGATGAAGGTAGATGCAACATTCTCAATAAAATCTTGGCCAATGGCATACAAAAACATATTAAAAAGATGGTGCACCATGATCATGTGGCGTTCATCCCAGGGATGCAAGTTTCGTTCAACATACAAAAATGAATAAACGTAATACATCGCTTCAATAGACTTAAAGAGAAAAATCATGATTATCTCAATAGATGCTAAAAAAGTATTCAATAAAATACAATACCTCTGGGCTGGGGTTGTGGCTCAGTGGTAGAGCACTTTCCTAGCATGTGTGAGGCCCTGGGTTCTATCCTCAGTACTGCATAAAAATAAATGAATACAATAAAGGCCCATCAACATCTAAAAATATATTTTAAAAAATGCAGCACGTCTTCACTTTCAAAACACTAGAAAAACTAGGAGCAGTAGGATTATATCTCAACATTGTAAAAGCTATCTATGCTAAGCCCAAGGCCAACATCATTCTAAATGGAGAAAAATTGGAAGCATTCCCTCTAAAAACTGGAGCAAGACAGGGTGCCCTCTTTCACTACTTCTATTCAACATAGTCCTTGAAATTCTAGCCAGAGTAATCAGACAGGTGAAAGAAATTAAAGGGATAAAAATAGGAGAAGAAGAACTCAAACTATCATTATTTGCTGATGACATGATTCTATATTTAGAAGACCACAAAAATTCCACCAGAATAATACTATTATGAATTCTGCAGTGTAGTAGGATATAAAATCAATATACATAAATTAAATGTATTTATATACATAAGTGATGAATCCACTGAAAGAAAAATTAGGAAAACTACCTGGTTCAAAATAGCCTCAAAGAAAATAAAACATTTGGGAGTTGATCTAACAAAAGAGGTGAAAGACCTCTACAATGAAAAAACTACAGAACACTAAAGAAGGAGATTGAAGAAGACCTTAGAAGACGAAAAGACTCTTGGATAGGCAGAGTTAATATTGTCTAAATGGCCATACTACCAAAACTGTTTTAATTGCATTAAAACAGATTTAATGCAATTTCTATTAAAATCCCAATGACATTCTTCATAGAACTAGAAAAAGCAATCACGAAGTTCATTTGGAAAAATGAAAGGCCCAGAATAGCCAAAGCAATTCTTAGCAAGAAAAGTGAAGCAGGAGGCATCAGGATACCAGACCTTAAACTGTACTACAGAGCTATAGTAACAAAAACAGCATGGTATTGGCACCAAAATAAACATGCAGACCAATGGTACCGAATAGAAGACACAGAGACCAACCAACATAAATAAAGTTATCTCATACTAACAAAGGTGCCAAAAACATACATTGGAAGGGATAGCCTCTTCAACAAATGGTGCTGGGAAAACTGGAAATCTATATGTAGCAAAATGAAATTAAACCCCTATCTCTCACCCTGCACAAAGCACAACTCAAAGTGGATCAAGGACCTAGGAATAAAACCAGAGACCCTGCGCCTCATAGAGGAAAAAGTAGGCCCAAATCTTTATCATGTCAGATTAGGCCCCGACTTCCTTAACAAGACTCCTAAAGTGCAAGAAATAAAATCAAGAATCAATAAATGGGATGGGTTAAAACTAAAATGCTTCTCCTCAATAAGAGAAACAATCACGGAGGTGAAGAGAGAGCCTACAGCATGGGAGCACATTTTTACCACAAGCACATCAGATAGAGCACTAATCTCTGGGGTATACGAAAAACTCAAAAAACTTAATACCCAAAACCAAACAACCTAATCAATAAATGGGCTAAGGAACTGAACATACACTTCTCAGAAGAAGATATACATGTGATCAAAAAATATATGAAAAAAATGTTTAACATCTTTAGTAATTAGAGAAATACACATCAAAACTACTCTCAGATTTCCTCTCACCCCAGTCAGAACGCCAGTTACCAAGAATACAAGCAATAGGGGCTGGGGTTGTGGCTCAGAGGTGGGGCATTTGCCTAGCACGTGTAGGCCCTAGGTTTGATTCTCAGCACCACATAAAGATAAATAAATTAAAAAGATATTGTATCCATCTTCAAATACAAAAAAAAATTTTTAAAAGAATACAAGCGGGCTGGGGATGTGGCTCAAGCGGTAGCGCGCTCGCCTGGCATGTGTGCGGCCCGGGTTCGATCCTCAGCACCACATACCAACAAAGATGTTGTGTCCGCCGAGAACTAAAAAATAAATATTAAAAATTCTCTCTCTCTCTCTCTCTCACTCTCTCTTTAAAAAAAAGAATACAAGCAATATAAGTGTTGGAGAGGATGTAGGGAGAAAGGCACACTCATACATTGCTGAGGGGATGGCAAACTGGTACAACCAATCTGGAAAGCAGTATGGAGATTCCTTAGAATGCTTGGAATGGAACCACCATTGACCCAGCTATCCCACTCCTCAGCCTATACCCAAATGACTCAAAATCAGCATACTATAGTAACGCAGCTATGTCAATGTTTATAGCAGCGGAATTCACAATAGCTAAACTGTAGAAGCAACCTAGATGCCCTTCAATAGATGAATGGATAAAGAAACTGGTAAAATATACACAGAGGAATATTACTCAGCAGGAAAAGAGAATAAAATTATGGCATTTGCAGGTAAATGGATGGAGTTGGAGAATATCATGCTAAGCAAAGTAAGCCAATCTCCCAAAACCAAAGGTCCAAAGTTTTCTCTGCTTAGTGGATGCTGATCTATAATGGGGGAGGGGCGTAGGAAGAACGGAGGATCTTTGAATTGGGCAAAGGGGAGGGAGGGGAGAGGTTATGAGGGTAGGAAAGATGGTGGTATGAGATGGACATCACTACCCTAGGTACATGTGTGACTGCATGAATCGTGCGTCTCTACACCGTGTTCAATCAGAGAATTGAAATGTTGAGCTCTATTTGTGTATGATGAATTGAAATGCATTCTTCTGTCATGTACAACTAAGTAGAACAAATAAGAATGAATAAATATAATTAAACAAAACGTTTCCAGATCAGCCGCAGGGTTAACCCACATTAGAAGCCCATGTGAGGGATTTCTTGAAAGTTTGAGGTCACCTGTCCTGACCCAACCCACATGTGGCTGCAATCGGAGGTGTGTCCAGATCAAATCTTCTAGACTCACTGGAGATCTTAGATTGCATATTTTTCCCTCTTGAGCGGCCTTGCCAGGTTGTCCAGGCTGGCCTCAAACGCCTGGGTCACAAGGTCCTCCTGCCTCAGCCTCACGAGCAGCTGGGAGGACTGGCGCGGGCCCCACACTGGGCTAGAGACAGCCTTGGTCCTTCCTGTCCTCAGTCCTCCTTTCTGGACAAGGAAGTGCTTGCAGTTGCCAAGGCTGCTCAGCTGGTGACATTCTCAAGTCCTCTGCTCATGTGTGGTCCCTGTTCACATGACCAGTTGCGTGTACCGTTATTTTCATTCGAATCGTTCAAATTTCCAAACATGAAAACACAGCATTATAGCATAATGTTCTCAAGGTTCTTCTGTTGGGACAGGTGCCAGGATTTTTGTCCTGATTGTAAAGGCTGAGTAATGTTCCATTGTGCAAAGAGGGGACATTTCGTTTCTCCATTCCCACGTTGACTAAAAACACATCCATGCTTGTCATCCAGAGACTCAGGAGGCAGGAGGATGGTAAGTTCCAGGTCAGCCCAGCAACTCAGCAAGACCCTGCCTCAAGATAAAATAAAAGGGGCTGGGGCTGGGGCTGGGGCTGACAGGTACAGCACTTACTTAGTATGTGGGAGGCCCTGGGTTCAAACCTCAGCACCATATAAAAAATGAAGATACTGTGTCCACCTATAACTAAAAAATAAATATTAAAAAGTGGGGCTGGGGATATGGCTCAGTGGTCGTGTTGCTGAGTTCTATCCCAGTACAGAAAGAAGGAAGGGAATATAAGTCAACCTTTATTCTGAACCCAGGGCCTCAAGCATGATAGGCATAGGGCTCTACCACCCAGCCACGCCCCCAGCCCCAAATCAACTACTTTTAAAAAATCTGTTTAGGGTTGGGCTGGGGCTCAGTGGTAGAGCGTTTGCCTAGCATGTGTGAGGCACTGGGTTCGACCCTCAGCACAACATATAAAAATAAATAAAATAAAGGTCTATTGACAACTCAAAAAAAATCTTTTTATTTTGGAATAATGACAGTCTTGCAGGAAGGTGTAATGATAGTGCAGGAGCTGGGGTGCCACTCGGTGGTAGAGCACATGCTTAGTGCGGGTGGGGCCTGGGTTCAATCCCCAGCACCAAAAAGAAAAAAAAAAAGTAGAGCAGAGCAGTCCCAGTACCCTGTGTGCGGCTTCTCCAGTGGTGACATGTGACAGAACAATATCATTTCAAAACCAGGACGTTGGACTGATATGATCTGGAGCCTGCATTCAGATTTCAACAGCTCTACAGGCCTGGCTGAGGGTGTTGATGGGATTTCATCACGCGTACAGATTTGTGTAACCAACACCACAATTATGAGGCTTAATACTTTTATTTAACCAAGGAAACTTTGGAAGCCTCCAGCAAAGGGAAAGGAGACACCATCTGCAGGGAAAGACCGCCTGTGTAAAGGGTGAGGCCAAAGGAGGCACCTCCTGTGGCACAGTCTAGCTGGTCCAACAGAGAGACTGTGAAGCGTCAGACAAGCCAGGCGCGGTGGTGACGCCTGTAATCCCAGTGGCTCAGGAGGCTGAGGCAGGAGGATCATGAGTTCAAAGCCAGCCTCAGCAATATGGAGGCCCTAAGCAACTCAGTGAGACCCTGTCTCTAAGATACAAAACAGGGCTGGGGATGTGGCTCAGTGGTCAAGTGCCCCTGAGTTCAATCCCTGGCTTCAACCCCCCACCCAAAAAAAATTGCAGCATCAGTCACCAGCTCTGAGGCAGCCCTGCAATGAGGGAGAGTTCCGAAGGAGTCCCTGCCTGCCATGCAGCTGCATGCACTGCCCTGTGTTGCCAAGTTCTCTTGCTGGAGAAACACCGTAGCTGGCCACTGTATGTTCACAAGGAACCTGGGAAGGAGCAACAAGCACTGCTCCCATTTCACAGGCGAGAAGCAGGCTCAGAGGTGACGTGGCTTGCCTCCTTCTGTCACTTTCTAGATATTTGACCTGGGGTGAGTTGCTTTAGTCCTGATCGTCTGCTTCCTTATTACAATCAGAAGAAAAAGCAGTTACTGTCTCAGGGTGTTAAGAATGTTAAATGAGCCAGCTTGGTGGCACATGCCTGTAATCCCAGCGGCTGGGGAGGCTGAGGCAGGAGGATCACAAATTCAAAGCCAGCCTCAGCAACAGCAAGGTGCCACGCAACTCTGTGCAACCCTTTCTCTAAACAAAATACAAAGAAGGGCTGAGGATGTGGCTCAGTGGTTGAATGCCCCTGAGTTCAATCCCTGATACCTCCTGCAAGGAAAAGAAAATTAAATGAGATAATACTGAATGCTGAACACGTAGAAAAGAGCCTGGTGGAGGTATGAAGTTGGTAAGTGAGTGCCAGTCCTCATCACCATCAAGATCACCATCTCATAGGCTTACCTTAAAGCTCAAGGTCACCTATAGTATGAAACACCATTATCATTTAAAAAATTTTTTTAGTTGTAGATGAACACAATACCTTTGTTTTATTTATTTTCATGTGGTACTGAGAGTCGAACCCAGTGCTTCACCCGTGGGAGGTGAGCGCTCTGCCAGAGCCCCAGCCCCAGCCCACCAGTATCATTTTCTTGCTCTTCTGATCCCGACAGGGAGCTTAGCCCTGGACCAGCTGTCTCTGTAACAATCGCATCCATGAATGTCACCTTCCTGTCCCAGGGGGCAAGCTGGGGATCAGACAGCAGCACCCACCACCACCACTCCGCTGATTGTAAGACCAGTGAGATCGAGGCTGCTCAGGCTGGCCTCAAACTTGCAATCCTCCTGCCTCATCTCCTCGGAGTGGGGACTACAGGTGCGGGCCACCACCCAGTGCGCATGAGGCCTTGACCACCAGGAGAAATGGCTTCCATCCCACCCAACTTCACAGAGGTCCTGGAGGGGAGATGGTAGGATGGCGTCTCCTAACCAAGGGCTCTGTCCCTCTGAGCCAAGCCCATTGGAGGGGGTGTCCAGCTGCTGCCCCCGTGCAGGGCTTCGAATGGCGCCCAGGCAGTAATGGTTAGGGGCCTGAGGTTCAGCCTGGTTTTTGCCACCAAGTGGCTTCTCCCTCTGCCTCAGCTTGCTCATCTGTGAAACGGAGAGCGTGGCGCACCCACCACGGTGAACTCTTGTCCTTATTACCGTTCTAGAACAGCCATGGACCCCAACTTCTGCTCCTTAGGAGCCGGGATGGGAGGCCTCCTCCCTGCTCACCCACGCCCCCCTGAGCAGCACCAGCTCTGTGGTTGGTGCCCAAGGCCACCACTGTCTCTGCGTAGCATCTGCCAGGCTGCCCTGGTGCAACCGGGGAGCTGCCCAGCAGGTTTTTCCTCTTGGCCTGCCGCGGGGCACGGAGCCGTCCTCTCCGCCTCACCTGGGCCGGGCCCTTCTGGGCTCCCTTGCTCTGCCGCCCATCTCTGCCAGGTGCAGTGAGCAGGTGGCAGTGGCTGGGTCAGGATGCCCAGCATCTTGGCGTACCAGAGCTCTGAGGTGGACTGGTGTGAGAGCAACTTCCAGTACTCACAGCTGGTGGCCGAGTTCTACAACACGGTGAGGACCCACGGCGCTGGGTGGGCGGGAGGGAACCTCCTGGGGTGCGAGTTCAAAACCTGGCTTCTGCACATCCTCTCTGGGGAATCTGGCTCGAGCAGTTCGCCTGTCTGTGGCTCCGTCTTCTCATCACTTAGGCTGGGAGTGTCGGCTTTCATTCATTGATTTTGTCTTTATTTGGCATCAACCTGCGTGATAGGAAACGCAGCAGAGCCAGGCAGGGAGCAGGCCTCTGCTCTGAGCAGAGAGCACCGAGATGACTTCAGGCGTCTGCAACCCAGGAGGATGGTGCTGTGATGGGGGGCACAGAGGCAGCTGTGAGGATACCCAGAGGAGGCCTCTGAGTCAGTCAAGGTGGATCAGGGAAGGCTTCATGCAGGAGGTGACTGTGGCTGGCTGGTTCTCATGGCTCTTCCAGCTCAGACAAATCATTTGTCTTCCTGGGATTATCCTATTTTTAGCACTGAAAGTTTCCCCTTCCAGAAACCCCCTCGGTTCTGGGCATAGTGAGTTGTTCAGTCACCAGCCCCACAGACTGTGCTATGGCACAACATTGGAAGTGCTTAAGAATCATGGACGGGTAAATGACAATGACATTGAACCAAAGCTTGAGAGACGGGAGCAGTCATGGAAAGACTATGCTGAGCTCTTCCTGAGCAGGGCCTGGTGCCGAGGGGGCCGGGCGCTCTGGAGCCTGGCTGCTGCCGCTGGGCTGGTGGGCATGCAGGCGGTGCTCGGCTCTGCACCCTGTGAACACGGGCTTCACCGGGCACTGGCTGTGTGCCAGAGCTGTCCGGGGTGACGCAGGACGTGGGCTAGCCCCGCGTTCATCCCAGCTTCCCCGAGGAAGCGCTGCTCAGCTGGGGCTCGGCTGGCTCTTACAGCCGGGGTGAGCCTGGACTTGGCAACTCTAGGAGACTTTGGGGGACTAAAAAATGCGGGGCGCTCCGTTTAGGCTGCCCAGGCTGGTTCTGACCCTGTTAGCTTCGGACTAGTGGCTTCCAGGAGCCGGAGGCGAGACCCGGGGCTCCTCCTGACCTCCTGAGCTCGCTCCTCCAGGGCTGGGGAGGCCCTTCTGGTCCTCAGTTGTCCCATCGGTATCCTGGGAAGGGGACAAATGTGCCGCTCATCAGAGGCTAGGGGGAGGGGTGGGGTTCTGGGACTCTCCTGTCTGCATCTCCTGGAAGGCCCCAAATGTTCTCTGAGGGGCCCATCGCCACAGGGTGTCCCCGGAGTCGGGAGGGTGGAGACTCCTCCTTTAGCCCACCCATGGACACCCCGAGAGGCCACGGCAGGTCTCCAGCGTTCCCAAGTCATGACAGAGATTGGGAAAGAGTCTTGTCTGGGACCTGCACCTCTAGGAACTGACCTTCTGTGTTCCCTGGTGCAAGTGTACTTGGGTCTCTTCTGTGCAGGGCTCTGAGACCACTGTGAAGGTGCCCAGGAGGCCTCATGGTGGGGGCGGGGGTTAAGAAATTCTTCCCAGAGGAGAAGAGTGTCTGCCCAGCCCAGGGTGACCAACTTATCTCGGTTTTCCTGGGATTGACCCTGTTTTTGATACTGAAAGATCAAAAGAGTTAGCAGTCGAGCTGGGTTAGAGGGGTTTCCTCACTGGGCTCAGTGGGGCACCCTTGTCATCCTAGTGACTCTGGAGGCTGAGGCAGGAGGATCACAAGCTTGAGGTCAGTTTCAGCAACTAAGCAAACCTCAACATAAAATAAAAGGGGCTGGGGGTGTAGCTCAGTGGTAGAGCGTGTGCCTAGCATGTGTGAGGCCCTGGGCTCCATCCCCAGCACACACACACACACACACACACACACACACACACACACAGAAGTGTTTCTTCAAAGTTTTCTCCTCCTGGACACAGCTGAGTGATCATCATATCATTCAAGGGTGGGGGCTGGAGTGGAGTGACAAACTTGTTCTGCACAGACCTATTTACAGCTAGTAAATACTTTCAGCTGTATGACACATGTGGTTCGTGTCCCAACTCTTCAGCTTTGCTAAAGGTTTCAAAGCCTCCTGGGTGATCTGTAAGTGACTGGGTGACAGTGTTCCAATAAAGCTTTATTTATGGATGCTGCAATACGGATTTCCTATGATTTTCACATGTTGCAAAATAATTTTCACCATTTGAAAAGGGAAGCGATATTTCGTAGCTTGCCAGTCCCATGATACAAGGCAAGGGGCTCAATTAGGCTCATGGTCAGGGTTTGCCCACCCCTGACACACTTATGCCAAAAAAACCATTCAAGTGGAGGACAGTAAGATGATGGTATTCTTTGCTCTGAATTACCGATTAAGATTGAGTATAAGAGGGTTGGGGTGCAGCTCAGTGGTGGAGCGCTTGCCTAGCACGTGTAAGGCACTGGGTTGGACCCTCAGCATCACATAAAAATAAACAAATAAAGGTATAAAAATACAATAATTAAAAAAAATAAGTAAGGAGTTTAACTCAGGAGTCGTGACTTTGTTGTACTAGCTCCTCAGAAGGCTGAGGAGGGAGGATCTCTTGAGCCCAGGAGTTCAAGGCCAGCCTGGGCCACAAGTGAGGCCCTGTTCAAAACAACAAAATAAACTAAGAATAAAATGAACAAGTTCTTCCTCGTGATGTGGCCCACCCTCTTGCTGCTATTCCCTGGGTGTGCTTTGGTGACTTGTGCCTAGGGATGAATTTACAAATGATGCCTGTTCTGACCTAGTCATTGCACCTCGGGGAATTTGTACCAAAGAAATCATCCCAGAAGACAACAAGATTTATACACAGAGTCGTCCCCGAGTCATTTGTGACTGTGATAAGTGAAGACACCCAGTGGAGCTGCAGCCTTGGGGCCTGTCTGTGGGGCTGAAGGCTTCCCGGTGACATTCTGTGAAGCCGTCTCAGAGCCTGCTTTTGATCCAGGGATATAAGTGAAAGACTAAGCATGCAGCAGAAAACATTTAAGAAATCTGTTCCCATTGCTCTCATCACGACCTGCTTAGGAGTCACGATTCATGTTGAGAATGTGACTCTAAAGAGGAATTTGTCTCTGCTTGCAGAGAGCTCTGAGTCGGGTTAGGAGGCAGAGCCCAGATGCTCACGGTCAAGGTTACAGAAGAAGAAAATAGCAAAGGAGTCAGCCCAGGTGTTGGGAGGCTTCATGGAAAAGGGCACACAGGAACTGGGTCTTGAAGGACGAGTCGGAGCCCACCAAGCATGGGAGAAGTCCGGACAGGGAGAGCAGAGGATGTGCAGGATTCGGGAAGTCAAAGAGGAGCTGGGAGATTGGGAAAGGAGAAAGTGTTTCTGTGGCTGGAATGCGAGGAGGAAGAGGAAGCCGAGCTGTCTGTGAAACTTTGGGAGTTTCACAGACTTTGGATCGTCCTGCCTCAGCCACTTGGCTCCCAAAGTTTTCCTGCTGTGTTGAGCGCTGGAGATCGTCCGGCGCTCCTTGGCGAGCTCATTCCTTCAACAAAATGCTGACACCAACGACAGCAGGATGACCCTTAGGTTCCAGGAGGCCCAGGGTGCTCCGCGTGTGGGGTGTGTCCAGAATTAGAGGTGCATTCCTGCCCCCCCTGGTGAGTGTGAGGCCTAGGGAGGAGGAAGGAGCGGAAGCTGGGGGTGGGAGCCGTGGGGGTGGGGCCTCTTGGGGAGGAGAGGTCGAGGGTGCAGTGTGCCCCAGGTCTCAGGACCGCAGTGCCTGTGCTCGCAGGCTACTGGGCAAAGGGCATGACGCAGGCAGAGTCCCTGAGGCAAGAAAGCACATCCTGTTGGAAAGTAGCAGGTGGTTTGAGGCCAGAGCACAGGTGCCTATCACAGAGGCACTGAGGGTGGGAGGAAGGATGGGGAGGTTTCTGGGCCAGGTCAGCAGCGCCAGGCTGAGGAGGGAGGCCATCAGGGCACTGATCAGCTGAGAGGTGAGAGGTCAGCAGGTTGGGTTCCACTGTGGGCAGGAAGAGAAGGAGCAGAGGTCGGGGGTGCTGGCTGGGCAGGGCAGGGCAGGGCAGAAGTCAAGGACACGGTCACATGAGTTGGCACCCGTCCCTCTTGGCCTGCTGACCTCCTGCCGGGCGACTGGGCGCTTGGGAGAGTTCAGATTTCTGAATGGTACAGGTGGAAGGTTCCAGGGCCCTGGGTCCTGGAGGCTGCGGAGATGAGTTCCCCCCTGGGGTTCTGCTGCTCATCCTCTTCAGAAGACTCTTCACTCTGGACAGAGCAAAGGGGTGGCCTACCTGTCTAGGGAAAGGCGGGCGGTAAGAGGGGCAGGACAACCCGGGGCCATGAAGAGAGACCAGAGCGGGGGCAGTGTGGAAGGGTGCTGGCTGCTCTGCCCCCTTCTCCAGCACCCTGCCCACCTCCTCCCTGAGCCCTCCGGCAGCTGGCCTCTGCAGTGTTGCCAGCCTCGGCTCTTCCTTGAGTGCTGTGTGACCCAGGGGGCAGCCATCCCTCTCTGAGCCCCGGTTGTGCCCTGGGCAGGGAGCTCTAAGCCACGAGCGCACTAGAGATCCGGTGGTACCTTCCTCTTCTGCCTTCTCCCCCACTGACTAGCAAATGATGACCTGGTGCCTCTGGAGGGTGGAGTCCTTGTCCTCAGGCAGGGGAGACACCACAACTAGAATAGTAAACGTGTAACACTGGTCACTCTTGATGCAACTTGGGTGCAGACCTGAGGTCCCTGGGGACCTCTTTCCTCCTTTGGACGATGGGTGCTGGTGGCCCAGGCTGTTGGCCCCCGGCGGAGGAGATCCACCCTGGGACAGCCGCTCTCCATTCTGTTCCCATAAGGATGGCCAGGGCATGTGGCCTGTGCCAGGCGCTGCCCCGCATTCTGGGGGTTCAGAGGTGGACCCCACCCTGGTGGCTGCTGTGCAGGGAGGCTCACCGCCCTCTCCCATCCTGCTCAGCACACACCCGCTGGGCACCCGTCGGTCTCAGCTCAGGCCACACACCTGGAGGTCCCTCTGCCACCAGCAGGAGCAAGGTGACAACCGCAGAGCTGATGGGCCCAGGACCTGGTGCTCAGTGAGAGCCAGACACACAGGCCACAGTGTGTGACCCAGGGATAGGAGACGTCCAGGACAGGGGAGCCCAGGGACAGGATGTGGGTCTGTGGGTGCAGGCCCGGGGACAAGCTCCTCTGGAATTGGGTAGAGGTGGTGGTTATGGAACTTGAAGTGTGCTAGAAACCACCGAATTGATTTCTTTCAGAGTGGATTTATAGCACATGATCTATGTCTCTTTTTAAAAATGGTGGCCCACGCCTGTAATCCTAGCAGCTCAGGAGGCTGAAGGCAGGAGGATCGTGAGTTTGAAGCCAACCTCAGCAAAAGTGAGGTGCTATGCAGCTCAGTGAGACCCTGTCTCTAAATAAAATACGACATAGGGCTGGGGATGGGGCTCAGTGGTCGAGTGTCCCTGAGCTCAATTCCTAGTACAAATAAATAAATAAATAAATAAATAACAAAACCTCACAGCTCCCGAGACTTCTAAGCATTGAATGTATTGAAACTATTAACATCAGAAGCAAACAGCACAGAAGGGCAAAAATGTTATTTGTTTATCGACTTGACATTTATTAATTTTATTTAATACATAGCGCTTCATATAATACTCATAAAAATCTTAGGTAGTAGTTACTCTTATGTCCCCCAACGGATGGAGAAACAAGAGTCAGAAAGGGCAAGCTCCTTCCTCAGGGTCACACAGCATGCCAAGACAGCCCCGTCCCAGAGCCTCTCACCTCCCCACAGCGCTGAGGGCCCTGGTTCCCCAGTGCTTAGCACCGAATGGCGGGCGCCTGATTCCCAAGCCAGTCTGGCGCTGTGGCTGGCGCTGCTTCTGTTCACCCTGCCCAGGACCAGCACTCGTGGGCAGGTGTGCAGTGGACGCAGGTGACTCTGCTTGGCAGGCGGTAGCCGGGCGTGGGCGGTGGGTTGGGCTCAGTGACGAGGAGAGAGTGAGGCGGCGTTGCCAGGTGCTACTGCGCGGACGGACGGATTCAGCACTGGCTGTGCCGCGTGACACCTGCTAGGGACACAGGCATAAGACAGGTGTCCCCTGTCCTCAGGGAAGTCCCAGTCCAGTGGGGGAGGCCGAGGCAAGAAATAAGTCAAGAAACGAGTTAATGGAAAAGCTGAAGTGGAACGTGGCCCTGAGAGGAGGGAGTGGTGGGGACTGGACTGCACTGGGGTCAGGTGACGGGGAAGGGCCCTGAACCCGAGTCCTCCCAAGGGGGCCGTGGGTTCCTTCCCTCTGGCCGGTCCCGCCTCCCTCCCTCTCGTCCTCCCCACCCCTCAGGCTCCTTCCTGTCTTTGCCACCTTTGTCTTCCCCTGCCAGGTTCCCGCGGTACCAGGGCACGGGGGGGATTCCAGAGCTGTGTCGGTGCCCTGTGTCCCTCCTGCACAATCGTTTTCCTCCCCTGCCGGCTTTCTCCCTTTCCTGGGGACTGACCCCGGGATGCTTGACCACTGAGCCACACCCCCAGACCTTTTTATTTTTTATTTTGAGGCAGGGTCTTGCTAAGCTGCTGAGGCTGGCCTTGAACTCAAGAGATCCTCCTGCCTCAGCCTCCCCAATCCCCGGGATCATAGGTTTGCACCACTGCGCCTGGCACAAGCATTGTTTTCTACAACAATTGACTGAGCTCCTACTATGTGCCCAGCATTGCCCTAGAGGCAGGTGTGGGGATGTGGCCAACTCCCCAGCCTGACATTTAGTTCTCCGACCCTTCCCTCGGTGCTTGGAGATCTGGGAGATCCAAGGATGAGTGGCAGCATAGAGCCGTGGGCACTGGACAAACACCACAAAGGCAGGGATTTTGTTTTGGGGCACAGTTAAGATCCTCGGGTTTGTGGTTGGGAGCTCAAGGAATGGTTGCAAATGAATGAAGGAGCAAACGAATGAAGGAAGGAGGTGACGCGGGCTCCGGGCCTCACCCAGGGAGCCCAGCCCACGAGAGTCCTAGCTGGGGCTGAGCTGGCTTTGGACAGGATCCCAGACTGAGGCAGCTCCAGCCTCACCCCGCCTGGGTGGGACGAGGTTTAGGGAAACGTGGGAGCTAGCCCTGGAGGCTGGGAGGGGGACCCGGCGTCCTGCTGTTATCAGAGACCCTGGAGCCAGCTGGGCCCTTCCGTCCCGCCGTCCACACGCACTGCCCGGTACTGACTCCACATGCTCAGTCACAGTCCTGGCAGTGGTGGGCCGGGAGCCAGAGTGTCCCGGGCCATGCAGACAGCATGTGCAAAGCCCTGGGGGCAGGGAGGCAGGAGCACGGCCTGCCCGTGTGCGGCCACCTCTCAGTCCCCTCAGCCTGGGCTGCAGAGCTGCAGTGAGCCGGGGAGGAGTTTATTAGCCAGGTTTAAGAGGCTGGGTTTTGTTACGGGAGCTGCAGGTGTGTTTTAATAGGGGTGCTGGGGTTCGGGGGACTGGTCTGGTGAGCATCTCCGGGGTGAGTTGACTCACATGCCCCATGGCTGGGGTTGGCGCTGGGGCGTCAGGAATGCGTGCGCATCAGCACAGATGGGGCGGGACCCAGGCCAGGGGGACGCAGGCCAGGGCTGGGGGTGGCTCCATGGTGGGCCCTTGCCCATGTGTAGGGCCCGGGCTTCCACCCCCAGCACCACACTCGCACACAGAAGGGAAGGAAGAACTGCAGGCCGGCCTGTCGTGCAGCTGATGGATTTCCCCGTTCAGTACGTCTTAGTCCGTTTTCTGTTGCTAATAACATGAAGCCGCAGACTGGGCAAGTTTTAAAGGAAGGAGGTTTATTAGGACTCACAGTTCCGGTCCAAGGTCAAGGGGCGGCAGCGGGCACTGGCTTCCTTGCTGGCAGTCCCACATGGAGAGACTGGGAATGTGTGACTCTCATGGCAGACCCTCCTAGATAACCCTTATCTGTTAACCCCACGACAGCCAGAGGCTGGTCCTCTCTTAGTATCTCATTGTGGCAGCAAAATTCCCGTGTGAGGCTGGGAGCAGTGGTCCACGACTGTCACCCTAGCTACTTGGGAGGCTGACGCAGGAGGATGGCAAGTTCACAGTCCAGCCTCAGCAATTTAGGGAGACCCTGTCTCCATAAAAAAAAGGTGGGGGCTGGGGATGCAGCTCTGCGGTAGAGCCCCCCTGGGTTTGATCCCCAGTACAAAAAGAAAAAAGAGTTTCAGGGGGGACAATTCAAGCCAAGGCTCGTACCCATCTCTCAACAGCCAGATGCCCCTCCCCTGCCGGGAATGGTCCTGGTGGCTGTGTACACAGAGTGTCCCTCTCCCTCTGACCGAGGATGGGATGCGGTCCAGAGTTCGAATCTCAGACCTGGACCTGGGAGCGAGCACAGTTCTTGTCCCGAGGGCCCACAGAGGCTCAGAGCGGCTCAGCCGTCCCTTTGATGAGTGAGGCCCCTGGAGTGACCGAGCGGATGAGCGAATGAGTGGGTGACCTATGACCGGCTCCCAGCCTGACCAACGGCTGGTGGGTTGAAAATATCCCTAGTGGAAAACCCGTTTAATACACCTGGATGGTCAGACCTGGCACCCGGGCGGCACCCTCTGCTGCCGCCGGTCGCTGGCCCTCGTGTGGTGAGGCTCACCAGAGCTGCGACCGTTGACCACTCGCCACCAGCTGGGGAAAAGACCGAAATTCAGATGTGAAGTGTGATTGCCACTGAGGGTGTGTGGCATTGGCACCACCATAAAATTGAAAAATAATCTGAACATCTCCCTACAGGCACATATATATTTCATAAATGTTCAATAAATAATATTTATTGCATACTTGCCATCTCTCGGTCAATATTTAGTAACTGTATGTTATACTTATTTATCTATGATTTTTTTTTCAGTTGTAGATGGACACAATGCCTTTATTCATTTACCTTTATGTGGTGCTGAGGACGGAACCCGGGTCCTCACACTTGCTAGGCGAGCACTGTGCCACTGAGCCCAGCCCAGCCCAGCATGTTATATATTTTTTTAAACTTTTTTTAAAAAAATATTTATTTATTTATTAGTTATTGGCTGACACAACATCTTTGTTGGTATGTGGTGCTGAGGATCGAACCCGGGCCGCATGCATGCCAGGCGAGCGCGCTACCGCTTGAGCCACATCCCCAGCCCAATGTTATATTTATAATATAAGTTTCCACAATCATTTTCTGTTGCTTGCTACCAAAGAACCCAAGCTAACACACTGGTGGTGATGACTGTTAGATCCCAATAACGGAATGCTGGTTTAAGCAAAAAATCAAAAGAAAACAAAAATTTAGAACCCAAACTTGCAGTGACAAGAATGCAATGGAAAGACACCAGAATATCTTAGAAAAAGAAGGAGTGAGAAGTCCATGGCCGGGGCAGCTTTGGAGGGCTCAGGAGGAGGGCATGTAGTGTCCTGGGATATCTGCACTTGTTCTCAGCCTTGGTGCCTCATGGCCACAGGTGGTGGGCTGGGGACAGCTAAGTTGGTAGAGAGCTTGCCTCACATGCATAAGGTCATTAGATTCTTGTCAATGGTTGACTCCATGTTGGTGACTCCTAAGCTGCAGAACTTCACATTTTAATTCTCAAGTCAGAAGACCTAATCGGCCGGGGGAGAATTAGGGGTCTCTTCCAGTGAGGTAGGGACCTGCTGACACAGATATGTGGTCATTCAGAGTACCTCTGTGCTGGGTAGGCCTTAGGAACTGACCTGGAGATGGGCATGGCTTGTCCTCTGGCAGACAAGGCCCAGGGTGAGAACCGAGAGAGGGTAGATGTGGCCTGGGAACAGCTGGCTCACAGAGCCCAGGCTAGTCCCCCAAGTGGGCTGTTGGCACTGGTTCCATGATCCCCGAGGACAGGCCCAGGAGGACTCCTGCTCTGGGAAGTGTCAGGCCCAGCCCATGGACGCCCACCTCTGTGTTCTGACTTGGTGAGGCAGCATCCCTACGGCCGGGACTCCGAGAGGAGCAGGCGCCCAGTTAGCAGGGTGCTGTTTCTTCCCTTGCTAAGATGAGGTGCAGATGACGACGGAGGAGCCTGATAAGAGGAAGGGTCTTTCGGGGAGGGAAGGCTGTCCCTGAGAGAGCAAGCGGGCTGTCCTCAAGTCCGAGGCTGCAGAGGAAAAGCACCCCTGAGCTCCCAAGTTGCCTGCTGTGGCTGAGGCGTCCGGGGGAGTCTTTGTGGGGAGTCAAAATCCCGCGTCAGCAGATCGGGGCCTGGAGCCATTGATGGTTGAAATCTGGTGTGAAGGTTGATGACCTGAACTGCACTTGTAGCTCCTGACACCTGGGACAGTCAACAGCACTGAGAGGAGGTAGCCTTGCGTGCATTTCACAAATTAGAGATGAAGGTAATGGGTTTGTGTCACCTTTCAAAGGCACCATCGACCTAGGGAACAAGGGAGCAGGGATCCAGTCCTATGTTAGGTCTCTACGTTGGGAAGCACTGATTTCAACAAAACAGCCAACTAAAGATCACTTGCACAGAAAGGAGAACATCTTAATTTTTATGGAAGTGGAAGTCTGGAACAGGCTTACCGCCAAACGGCTGGGTTCTCCCCGTCTTTCTGTTCTGTTCCTGTGTAGTCCTCGCAGCACTGCCCCGGACCCGGGGCCTTCCCAAGACCTTGTAGGGGGTCCTCAAGGAGGGAGGAGGGCGGCTGAACTCCCCAATCCCACCTTCCACCCCAGCTGCTGCGTTCTTGGTGGTCTTCACTAATCATGTGAAGATGTTATTTGCCTTTTTGGCCCCAATTCTCTTCTGCAGGCACAATGGAATCTTCCAGAGGTTACATGATACATAATGACCCCACCCACTCTGGTGCCGAGGGAGTGTGTGCTTATGCAGTCCTGTATTTCTAGAATTTTTTTTTTAATATTTATTTTTTAGTTTTTGGCGGACACAACATCTTTGTTGGTATGTGGTGCTGAGGATCGAACCCGGGCCGCACGCATGCCAGGCGAGCGTGCTACCGCCTGAGCCACACCCCCAGCCCTCTAGAATGTTTTGATTTCAAGTTCTAATACAGTAAATCTCAATTAATGGAATTCATATAAGTAAAATCTCTTGGAGCTTTTTCTTTCTGTTTAAGAATGTAAAAGGGTCCTGAGACCAACGAGTTTTGAGAACTGCTGTCCTTGACTATTAATTAGGTTTTATTCTCACCTTGCTTCCTCACAGTTGCAATATAACTGCCATCTTAAACACAACAACACTGTGTAAAGGTTCTATTAATGGTTCAAGTTTTAATAAAGAGAACTTCCCAGAAGTTCCCCATCAGACTTTCCTTCATGACTCCTTGGCCAGAATTTTATTACACACCCGTTCCTTAACCAATGCTTCACAATGAGGATGATTCATGCCTTGGGACTCAGACCTGACCCCTTGAAGGCCACGTCCTCCTGAAGGCTGAGCAAAATTTGGACTTATTCAATAAAAAAAAAAAAAAAAAAACGAGGAAGCATATAATTTAAAATACAGGTTAAATTGTGGCAAAGATGAAACAATAAAATAACAGTGGTTCAATAAAGGTAGGAGTCTCTCTCTCTCTCTCTCTCTCTCTCTCGGGGCAGGGTATCAGGAATTGAACTCAGGGGCACTTGACCACTGACTTACAACCTCCATCATTTTTGTTTTTAATTTTGAGACAGTGTCTCATCAAGTTGCCAAGGGTCTCACTAAGATGCTGAGGCTGGTCTTGAACTTGAGATGTCCTGCCTCAGCCTGCAGAGAGTTGCCAGGATGACAAGCACGTGATGCTGTGCCCCGCTATTTCTCCTGTAGATAATGTCTAATCCATAAGCTTTCAGGGCTGGTGGGAAAGCCCCCGATGCCAGGGACCAGGGATATCCCTAGAGTCACTTTGCCATTTCTAGGCCATTGCCCTCGTCTGTGTGGCCCAGGGAGCTATCCTGTCACACCTGCATCCCAGCAGAAAGTGGCTAAGGACTGGTCACATACTTTCACTTTAAGAGTGCAACCTGGAAGCCACTATTATGCTCACTCTCATTGGCCAGAACTTAGGACATGGCCACGTGGAGCCGCAAGGGAGTCTGGGAAAGAATTCTGCTATCATAGAAAGGGGAGAACCAGATCGGCTTTCACTGACTGTCGTTCCCTCCCAGGTCTGGGGTTTGTCTCCCCAGAATGATGTGTCCTCCTAATACTGAACCAAACCAGTTTGGTTAGTGAGGAAGGAGGGAGGAGGGTGGCTGAACTACCCAATCCCACCTTCCACCCCAGCTGCTGCGTTCTTGGTGGTCTTATTGTTGGTTATCAGTTGGAACCTGGTAAATAGTTTCTGCTGCTCTGATAAACGGAACTCTGCTCCATCTTGTCAGAAATTCACACGTTCTTGGACTCTGGTCTCAAATTCTGGATTTTTCACTTACTAGTCCAATGATGGGGCTGGATGATTCGACCACTCTGAGAATCAATACCTTCTCTATAATGCTGTTTTGAGGATAAGAAGAAAATTCTGGAAATAAGGAACTTTACCTGGGACCTGAAATACAGTAGCTGTCTAACCCTGGGGAGACCCGTTATTAAGCCACAGATAACCTTCAAACCGAAAAGCCATGCCCTCCTGGGGCTCTGAACAGGTGCAGCCATATTTCCTGGTCTCTATTTTTCCTCCTCTTCCCAAGGAAGCTTTTCCTGGCCATCGTGACCCACAGTAATATTTCCTTTTTGTCTCAGCTAGCTAATACTGCCTAACAAGTTATCCTCAAATTTGGTGACCTGAAACAAGGACAACTTTTACTCATTAATTCATCTGTGGTCTAGGTCGGGCTCATCTCTACTTAGCATCGCTGGAAGGCTGGGGTGCAGCTAGAATCATCTGAAGGTTCATTGGATTGTGCTGCAACTGAACTGGGGAGAATCAAACATCTGGGGCTGGAACAGATGTTCTCCAGCATCTCTCTCTATCCTGTGTGGTCTCTCAACATAGTGGCTTCAAGGGTAGCCAGGCTTCTCGCTTGGTGGCTCAGGGGCCCACGGTCTCATACTTTAAGATAAAGAGAGTCAGGTGGAAGCCACAGCTCCTTTTATGATCTAACCTTAGAAGCCGCACAGCCCCACCTTTGCTTCACACAGTTAGGAGGCAGTCATTAGGGTGCTGTGTCGTCTTTCTTTGTCTATGAAGCTCACATATGACCACCATGTCGACATTTCAATTCACGGGATAAGGGAGACAATATAGGGCAAGACTTAAGTAGCTTCTTAAGTACTGACCAGGAGGCAGAGATGTCCTTTATGTCCTTATCCCAGTAGCCAGACTGGGTCACCAGGTCACAGGAGTTGTGAGGCAGGTGGAAACTGTCTTCTCCCATCGAGTAGCTGTGTGCTCAGCTAAAACCTGGAAGATACTATGATGGTCCCTTGTTTCCATGGGGACTGGTTCCGGGAACCCCCACAGGTACTGAAACCCACGGATGCTCAAGTCCCTGATATTAAATGGCATTTTTATTTGCATAGAACTTACATAATCCTCCTATAGACTTTAAATCATCTCCAGATAGCTTATCACACCTGATATAATGTAACTGATGTGGACATAGTACTTACACTGTGTTGCTGAGGGAAAAATGACCAGAATAAAAATCTGTACGTGTTCAGGACAGAAGCAATTATTTCCTTTTCCTGAGTATTTTCAATCTGAAGTTGGTTCAGTCGATAGTTACAGAACCTATTGGATGTGGAGTTTTTTTCTAAAAAGAAAAGGGGGAGAATATACATAGAAGGTCAGTATATCGTCTTTGCCACACTCTTGAGTGAATGGATGAACCCCTAGAGTACCAGGTGGAGTACTGGGTCTACTGCTGACCAATGCTTTGTCCACATCAGCAGAGGACAGTGGGTGTGGCTCACTGGTGGAGCATTTGCCTAGCATGCCTGGGCCCTGGGTTCCATCCCTAGAACCATGACAGACAGAGAGAGGGAAAGAGAGATGGGAGGAAGAAAGGCAGGCAGGAAGGAAGAGAAACAGCTGGAGGGGTGACAGGTGAATGATTGATAAGTCTTGGGCTGATGAATTGCCCGGAAGGTTGCAGATGATCCACTGGCTGGTGACTGAGGGATTGGACTCAGGAAGCCCCTGCCGTCTCCTGTCCTGACAAGCCCCCTCCCACGTCTCTGTTCCAGTTCAGCAACATCTCCTTCCTGATCTTTGGGCCACTCATGATGTTCCTCATGCACCCCTACGCCCAGAAGCGCTCCCGCTGGATCTATGGTACCTTTGTCCTCTTCATGATCATTGGTAGGTGTGGCTCTGCCATGGAGAGGAGGTGGGCGTGGGCACGGGTCACCTCTGACGCCTCCCCTTGCCTCTGCCTCCCCAGGCCTGTTCTCCATGTACTTCCACATGACGCTCAGCTTCCTGGGCCAGCTGCTGGATGAGATCGCCATCCTGTGGCTACTGGCCAGTAGCTACAGCATCTGGATGCCCCGCTGCTACTTCCCCACCTTCCTCGCAAGGAACAGGTGGGGCAGGGGCTGTCTGTCGGGACAGGGTGGGGCTTGAACTCTCTGTGGACCCTGTGGACCTCTGTGGATCCTCACCTGTCCCCCACCCTGGATCCTTGCCCTGAGCCATTTGGGGGCCTTAGAATCCCTGGCCAGACCCCCTGGGGGTCTCTCCCCACCCTGCTTCACTTACCTGGACTCCCAGCCCCCCCCCCCATCCCACCTTGATAGCCTGGGATCTTCTCCAAACTTTGTCTGAGCCACCTGGAGATCCCAGGACCCCGGGCCTAAGCCTTCCTGGGCCCCAGGATACCTCCCCCCAGTCTTTCACCTGGACTCCTTGGAATCTTTCAGCCTATCCTCCCGGGCCCCTGGGACCCTCCGACTTGACTGGAGGCCCTTCCAAACCTCTCCTAATCCTGTGTGACCCCACCTAAGGCTTCTAGGACGCCACCCTCTCACCACCCCAGACACCCCATCATCACAGTCCCTCCAGGGACCCTGAGATCTTTTGTCTGACCTCTCCTTAATTCACGGCGGCTCATGGATCTTCCTCCAAGCCTACTGGGTTCCCTTGAGCTTCTTGCGGAACTCACCGGCCTCTGGAGCCTTGATTAACTTTCCTGGGCTCCTGAGACCCTCTCATCCTCCTACCCAGCCCTGGGCCCAGCTTGGCCTCCCTGGGACCCTCATCGGACTCTCCTGAGCCCAAGCTCAGGATACATCCTGGGCCTACCTGGGCTTCCCCGAGCCTTTCTCCTTCCTTTCCCTCTCTGGCCACCATAAGATGACCAGGCTTGACCCTCCAGGACCTCCTGTCACTCACAGCTGAGCCCCTCTCCCTCCAGGTCCCACTTCACCTGCCTGGTCATTGCCACCACCATTATCAGCACCTTCCTGTCCTTCCTGAAGCCCACGGTCAATGCATACGCCCTCAACAGCATCGCCATACACATCCTGTACATCGTGTACCGCGAGTACCGGAAGTAAGTGGAGGCTACAGACACTCGTGTCCCCGCCTGTCACCCCCGAGAACTCACGTGCTCTGGGCACTGACTCCTTGACTCCAGGCCCTGGAGGGGAGGCCCCTTCCCCAACATCACCCACTAGCAAGTGGCGGGGCCAGGACCCAAACCTAAGTCTATCTGACTGCAGATCTTGTCCTTTTTACAGTGAACCCCTAAAACACGCATCTGAGAGGAGAGAACAGCCCTAACCTCCACTCACCCATTAACCAGCCCAGCAACCATTGACATTTTGCTCTTGATGGGTTACATTTTTTCCCCTGAATCTCATATACATTTCAACTCGAAACTTTTCAGGATCTAACTCCCCTGATAATTATGGTTTTTAACCCACATTGGGTCTTAGCGGGATAGAGAAGGGTTTCTCAAACAGGGATATTTATGGAAAATTGAATAAAGATTATTCACAATACAGAAGTCAGGGTATAGGAAAACCACTGGGGCTTGTTTAGCATCTCTGTGCTGATAAGAGTGGGATTCTATGTCTAGCTGGAGACCCAAGGCAAGGGGTGATGGGAGAGGAGGAAGGAGGAAGAGGCCACAGGATCCAAGAAGCCCCAGGAGAGAGGAGGCTTAGCAGGACTCTGATTTCTAGTTGCTGGTTGCATCCAGCCTGAGGCAACCCTGCTGGAAGAAGTAAATCTCCTAACACTACCCTCCTTTTTCCCCTTTGATTTCCTGCCCCTGCCAGGGCTCCACATTGACCAACCCAACTGGAAGCCATTAGCTAATCCAGGTAGAAACCACTGGCCAACCAATTAGAAGACTCCGGTCTAGCCAACTGGAAACTAATGGCTGACTGAACTGGAAGTTCAAGGACAAGGGAGCCCCTGGATTTGGTCTGCACAGGTGGACAGCCCAACACATCCCCCAGATGCACAGGGATAGATAGAGAAGGAAAGGGACAGTCTCAAAAGACAGATGGGAGGTATAGGGCATGCTCACTCTGTACAAAGTTAATGGTGCTTCTTAAGACAGCACCTAACATTGTGTGTGGACACATGGCCTCAGTTTCTGAGAGGTGCCTGGTTGTGTTTAAATAAAGACCTCACCATGGTCTCGCAGCTCCCCTTTATTTCATAGGTCTCTTCTCCCATCCCCCTTTCTTCATGCCTTTGTTTTTTTTGGTTTTTTTTTTAAGAGAATTATTTGTCTGTAGCACAATTTATGTTCTGGATTTGGCCAACCGTTTCCTCTAGCATCTTTAAGTTTTCTCGTACCCTGTATTTCCTGCAAATTAATAGTTGGATTTAGGTCTGTTCTTCCTTTGTTTTGGCCAAAATATTTCACGGTGGCATCGGTGGTTCCTGTCCATCCCCAGAGCCCGCCCTGCAGGGTTTGGATGTCCCCATGGACGGGTCCCCTTGGAGGGTTAGGGCTGGCTAGAGGATTTGGCTGGTTTCACCAACATTTGCAGATGTTTCTCCAGCAGCTTGAGCCAAGTTGCTGGGGCCATGACCTGGCTAGCAGCAGTGAAAGGGTGGCTTGCACCTTCTGTTGTCCTTACCTGGAGTTTTTCCACCCAGAAGGACTTTTGCTAATCAACCTTGAAATCCAGTTTGAACAAGTTGCATAGATAATTGACTTTTTCCTTTTATCTATCGACTTCCAGAGTAATGAATTGGTGTCCTAGGAGTCTCTAGTAGAGACCCATGAAGCAGATTTTTTATTATGAACATAAAGGTTTTTATATCTCTGACATGTTTTAATGCATGACAGTAATTAGACTGTTTTTAAAATCTTTTAAATTTTTAAATAATTACAGATTTACAGAAAGTTGCCAATATAGCACAGAATTATCATGCACTTCTCCCCAGTTTTCCCCAAAGGGAACAGCTTATGCAACCCAAGTATATCTCAAAAGGAAGAAATCGATGTTGATATAATGCTGTTAACCAGTTTACGGGGTTTAGGCTGACTCTCCAGTTCTTACTCACAGTGCATTTTGATGTTCAGGCTGCTCAGTTCTAGGTGAGTGAATACAGTCTAAGCTTTTAACCAAAAAGGAGCTGCTGTCTCATTTATCCGGGTCACGCTCTTTGCCAAGGAGCCCTGGGGTAGCTCTGTTGCTGGGAAACACAGGCGTGGCCTCCAGAGAGTGCACCCCACCCCAGACACACACTTACTGTGACACACATAGTCACACTCCTGCAATTCACAAACACATGTCTTCATGCACTGACCCAGAGGGACACATGCTTATAACCCCAAATACACAAACATAGAGGGACTTGCTACATAGGAACACAGATTACACAATCTGACCAACGAGGATTGGATCCCAGCCCTGCCACATCTCAGCCATGTAACCATGGGTGGGACTTGACATCACCACCTGTACCGCAGTTTCCTCATTGACAAAGGTGCTTTGAGGACTGGGTTAACACCTGCCCCTGGGTCCTGTCAATTCTCTGCTGCTGGAACACACACCTGACATGAATCAACTGACACAGAGGAGGGGCACGCTTGGCCCATGGCTGTGGTGGTTTCAGCCATGATCAGTTGGCCCCGTGGCTCTTGGGTCTGTGGTGAGGCCCACGTCATGGCAGGGGCACTTGGAGTGGCAATGAGCCACTCTCCTTGTGGCCGGAGGCAAAGGCAACAGGAAGAGATCCGGGGGCCATGATTTGCTGCAAGGGCATATCACCAATGGCTGGACCTCGTCCTTCCAGGCCCCGCCTCTAAAAGCTTCTGCTCCTCCCAATAGGACCAAGCTGGGGACCAAGCCTCTGACACCCAGGTCTGTGGGGAATATTCCAGATCCAAACTAGAGCAAGCACCAACTTGAACCCTCAACCCCTCCCCTCCCCTCTTCCCAGCTCCAGCCTCATCTGGGATGGAGGAATTCTGCATCAGTCCCTTGGCTCTGCCGCCTGAGCCCAGCCTCATCTCCCTTCCTCCCCTCCCTTCCTCCCCTCCCCCAGGACCAGCAATAAGGAGCTTCGGCACCTGATTGAGGTGTCCGTGGTTTTATGGGCCTGCGCTATGACCAGCTGGATCAGCGACCGCTTCCTTTGCGGCTTCTGGCAGCGGATTCATTTCTTCTACCTGCACAGCATCTGGTGAGCACCTGCCCTGGACCCTGGGACCCCACCACCAGAGAGCCTCGGCGCCAGGCTTAGAGCCAGGAGCTGGGAGGCCGAGTGGGAGGAGACCCGGATGCCAGGGCTGGGGAGGGGGGGGAGACGGAGGCTGGGGACTGGACCCAGAAGGCCCCTTGGGAAAGTGAGATCCGCGAGAAGTAAGGAGAGGAGGCGGTGGCGCCGGGACATCTAGTGCCCTCAGCACCTTCTCCCTGCACCCCACAGGCATGTGCTCATCAGCATCACCTTCCCTTACGGCCTGGTCACCATGGCCTTGGTGGACGCCAGCTACGAGATGCCAGGCCAAACCCTCAAAGTCCGCTACTGGCCGCGGGACACTTGGCCCATGGGGCTGCCCTATGTAGAAGTCCAGGGCGATGACAAGAGCTGCTGAGGCTGTGGACACCTGCAGGGTCACCTGTATCTGAGGGACACTCGCGGTTCCTCCCCTTTCCCTTTCCCAGGCCCCTTGTCCTGCACTTCCCTGCCCCGAGGCAGGGGACAAGCTCCCTGGTGGTCCTGAGCAGCAGTCTACTGACCTGGGGAGGACTGCCTGCACCTCCCTCTGCCACGACCTGCCCCGGCCTCTTTCTCTTCCTCCTCTCTGTCCACAGATGTCACATGATCTGGTGGGGTCGAGTCACCAGTTGCTGGGATGACTGGGTGATGTGTCACCTGCTTGGCATGACCCAGGCTGAGGCTTGCTGTCTGGCATCTTGTATGTATTGGTGACCTGGGTCTGTGGTTGGACATTGGATGGCCATGTCCCTGGTACTTGGGAACATCCCAGAGAACACACATGACTTGTGGGTACCCAATCTTTTTTCTTTCTTGGTGCTGGGGATTGAACACAGGGGTGCTTTTATCACTGAGACACATCCCCAGTCCTTTTTATTTTTAACTTTGAGACAAAGTCTCACTAAATCGCTCAGGGTCTCACTACGTTGCTGAGGTTGGCAAGGAACTTGTGATCCTCCGGCCTCAGCCTCCCGAGTTGCTGGGATTTGATGTGCACCACTGCACCCAACCCAGACACCCAACTGTGCACCCACAAGTGTGCATGCAGAGACCTCACAGACCTCCCACGCGGGCCTCTGAACTCATGGGGAACAAGTCATGAATGGCAAATAGCTGAGGGAAATGGAAGCCCACACTGGACAAACCAAGCACCGTGGAGCGTGGGGCATCAGAGAAGAGCTGGGCAGCTGGGACCGCTGTGGTGGGGTAGGAGGATGCTTTTCAGGGTGGTTAAGAGCCTATGGCCTGGGGCCAGACAGACCTAAGCTTGAATTCCCACTTGACCATTTCTAGCTGTATAATCTTCAGGATGTGATTTATCCTACTTTTGAAGTTCAAGCCTCTTATCCATAAATAGTGTTTCTTCCTTCATAGGAATTTTCACGTGCATAAAACAAGTTGACGTATGTGACATGCTTAGTATATGTCTTGCAAACACCCATCCATCTGCCCATCCTTTAATCTATCCATCTATCCACCCATCTGCCCATCCATCCTTCTATCCATCCTTCCATCCATTCAGTTTAGCCAACCATTTGTTTATTCATTAATCTGCCTAAGTTATCCAGTCCCTTTCCCGTGCATCTTCCTCCTGCTCATTCATTCATTCATTCATTCATTCATTCATTCATCCCTTCAACAAAGGTACACATGGAGTTCTAGCTACAGGCCAGACACTAGGCTCTTTGCAAGACAGCTGACATTGAAGTCCCTAACCCAAGGAAGGAGACAGATGTCAGACAAACAAGAAGACGCAGGACCAAGGCACTTAGAGACACCAATGGGTGTTACAGAGAAGGTGAATCAGCGATGTTCCAGGGAGTGATGGGCTGGAGAGCCGTCCTCTCAAATGGGTGCTCAGGCAGGGTGCCCAGGGGATGGCAAGCATCCCCTTGTGGAGCGAGTGAACTTGCAAGCAAGAGCAACAGAAAGCGAACTGTTGCCTAAGCTTAGTAAATGAGGAGGAACACATTAGTTGGAGGTTCTTAAGTTGAGAGCCCTGAATGGGTTTCAGTGTCCGTGACGATTTCACATTGTCTGCAAAAGATTAGTGTTGGGGCAAATCACCTAGACCTCTGGAGTGCATACCTTCAGATAGACATGAACACTCTCATATTATAGTTGTGGCCCAGAGAGGGCAAGTGACCTGCTGAAGATCACACATCCTAGGCTTGAAGCTAGGTCAGCCTTTCCCCAAAACTCTTTGTATCACTGTCATCAGTAGAATTGAATCTGGATTCTGGGTCTCCTGCTTCTGGGTCCTTCTGTTTAGTTTTAGAAACCAGAGGATCTTCATTTGTGACTGATTGAGGTACTAGAAGGAGGAGTTTCTGTAAAATTGTGACATTATCTACAAAATGCTGTGTGTCTGGGTATGTTTGGGGGCATAGGAGATGTGCTTCCATGAAATTCCCTAAAGGGCTCTTTGACCCCCTATAAGTTAAAAACTTCTATACCCATAATCCCAGAACTTGGGAGACTGAGGCAGGAGACCACAAGTTCAAGGCCAGCCTGGGCAACTTAGCAAGACCCTATCTCAAAATAAAAATAAAAAGGGCTGGGGTGTAGTTCAGTGATAAAGCACCCCTGGGGTTCAATCCCCAGTAAATCCCCCACCTCCCAAAATTAAGAACCTCAGTTCAGAAATCTCTCAGGGTGGCTGGGGGGGGGGGTGAAGTGGTAGAAGAAGCTTCTCCCCCATTTCTCTTTCCTTTCTTTCCTGGCTTATGTGGCTCTGGTGTGAAATCTAAACAGTGCTTACCAACAGATGACATAAAAGGGCACCTACTGAGTCTGCTTACTTTCATGTGCGGAGCAGGCAGATCCACAGAGACAGCATTCTGTGGTTGCCAAAAACAGGGAGGGGTGTGAGTCACTAATGGCTCGATGGGCATGGTTTCCTTTTGGGGTGATGAACACATCTCAGAAACAGGGGTGATGTTTGCATAACATCGTGACAGTTCTAAACACCACCCTGATTGGACACTTTAACGTGGTTAATGGTTAAATGTTATGTCAGGTAAATTTGACCTCTATTGAAAATTTAAGAAACTCCCAGAGTCATTCATGGACAAGTTTAGGTCATGGGCCCATCTTTAAACCAGTCCCAGTAGCTAGAGGGATGCATGCCTTTGGATTACTCAGGCCAGAGGTGGACTTCCTCACTGGGAGTGGGGACAGGGTAGTTCCACAGCGTGTGTGGTCTGAGAGTGGGGGAGGGGCAGCTGGGGGCAGCAGTCCTCTCGGAAGCCCTGTGACCTGCCATTAGCTGGCATTGTCCCAGGAGGGTGCTAAAACTTCACACAGAGGTGCCTTAAATGCTTACACTGGCCCTGGGAGGAGGGAGCTCCCAAATCAAGAGACCATTACCAGAAAAGGGGGTGGTTTAAGAGGGGAAATCCAAATGTTCAGGGTGCTGCTGCTTTTGAGGTCTTCTTGTTACATATTTTCGGTTCACTCCCAAACCATTCAGGGTCCCCCATTGCTTATGGATGTCCAAGGCCTCAGTGTGACAATCAAGAATTTCTCTGCCTTAAAGACCCACACTCCAGCAGGTCTCTGCTGGCTGGCCACGAGGCGCTGCTGGAGATGGTCACCTTGGTGTCACCTTTGACATTGTGACAGGTGGCTGTGTGTACATTTGTGGCTGGCTGCCAAACTGTGAGGTGCAGAGAGCAGAGGCTAAGCCTGAAAGAGGGTCCAAAAATGTCCCCAAGGGCTGGACCAGCTACAAGGGGAAATGCAGGTGAACCTTCAGGTCCTCCCCTTGGGTGCAAACAAACCAGATCACTAGAGGGCGGTAGAGACTGGATGGAGCCGGGCTGCGTACAGAGCAGATGTCAAAAGGCAGGCAAACTGCTCCTCTTAACTGTGGGGCCTGGGAGGGGGCGGCGGGAGTGGAATGCCCTGTCTATATCTGTTTCATTTTTTGTAACATTGAGATAGCACGTAAGATGCTGCCGTTAAACAGATTTAACATGACCAATTACAGATCCTCAAATAATCATTTTTTCTGTTTAAAAAAAATCTATTCTCTTTGCTTACATTGATATGTTAAAATAGGAAACATTGTATCCTCTGGTAAGTGATCTGTTATAGGTCAAAAGTATCCACAGAACTAGATACAGTAACACAAAAAGTGTTAATAACTGTAGCTCAGTGCTGCTCAAACCAGGGGCTCTGGAATCCCCGGGGGGGGGGGGGGGAGCGGAGGGGTGGTCTCTGCCGCTCCCCAAGAAGGAAGCCAGAATTCTTGGGGCAGAGCCTGGGTATATTTTAAAGGTCCCCAGGAGATTTCAATGTCAGGTAAGGTTGGGAGACCTTGCACTAGAAACTACCACCTACAAGGGTGGGCTCTGACCCCCAGGGCTGTTTTCTTTGTCATCAGACAGGTGACTTAAAAAAATAATGCTCATTTATTTCTCTCACAAATTTGCATTTTTAAAAAGTTGCTAGGGAGACGTCAAAGATGAATAAGCATCAAGCTAACACTTTCTCTTAGAAGAAATCAGGGGGACTAGAAAAAAATGACAAGAAACTAAGCTTCAAAAAAAAAAAGAAGCTAAGCTTCTCACTATTCAGTATCATTTCATTTTTGCAACAAATATTTATCGAACACCTATTATGTGCTAGGCACTATGCTTAGAATATATCACAAAAAAGAAAAAAATATATTGTTCTCTGGGAGCTGCCATTCGAGCTGGGGGAGATGGACAAAATTTAATAAGCAACTGCGTGTGTGTCAGTAGGTTGTAAGTGTTGTGGAAACGGAAAAAATTTAAAAAGGAGGAAGAGCATTGGGGGACTAAGGTGGAGTGACAGGATAAATAAGGTAGTCAGAAGAGATCCCACTGAGAAGGTAATTTGAGCAAAGATTTGGAGAAGGTAAAGTGGGGAGCCAAGTGGCCTCTTAGGGGAGATGGTTCCAGGCAGCGGCTGCTCAGTGTGTCCAGGAAGGAACGGGCAGCAGGCAGTGAGGGAAGATGTAAGAGAGGGTGTCCACACCAGGCTACCCTTCTGGTCCTTGACCTTGCAGACAATGCTGCAGACTAAGGGCTTCACTTTATTTAAGGGCAAATTAAATAACGTCTGTAATCATCATCTGTAATTACTCAGGGTAAGGGTTTTGGAGATAATGTTTTGGAAAAATGTGCATTTTCCAAAATGGCTACAACAGTACCTCTACCCCACATGCCTGTTCCCCTTCTACCCTTCCTCTTCCTCCTCCTCCATCTTTTTTTCTCTTCCTCCTCCTCCTCTTTCTTCTTCTTCTTCTTTTTTTTTTTTTTTTTTTTTTTTTTTTTTTGTGGTACTGGGAGTTGAATCCAGAGGTGCTGTACCACTGAACTCCTCAGCAATTTTTATTTTGAGACAGAGTCTCACCAAGTTGCCCAGGCTAGCCTGGGACTTGGGATCCTTCTGTTCCAGGCTCCCAAGTCACTGGGATGACAGGTGTGTGCCGCTCTTCCTGCCCCACATGCTCTTCTTATAATGGAACTTTTACACTCCTCCAGTGAACAGATGGGTCTCTGTTCCTTCCCCCTTGAACCTGGGTGTGCCTGGACTATAGTGGAAGTGACTCCACGTAACTTCCAAGGCTAGGTTATACAAGGTCATGCAACTTTTGCCTGATTCTCTTGGGACGTTTATTCTTGAGATTCAGCCGCCATGCCACAAGGAAGCCCAAGCCACCCTGAGGAGAAACCCAGCAATAACTTTGGCAGTTGTGGATGAGTGAGCCGTGTTGGAGGGTGATCCTCCAACCTCAGGGGTTGTTCTAGCTGTCCATGTTGCCCAAAGTGCAGATGCATGAACCAAATAGGTTGCGTTGCTAACAATGCTCACTGAACTAGGATGACAACAGCATGGCTCTTCTGTTGAAAATTTATTTCTCCTTCTTGGCATCTAGCAGGCATCCACAGGGGCTGGTTTCAGATTATCAGAAGTGGAGAAGTGGAGATGAAGGTCACCTTCTAAGGTTGTGAATGAGTTTTGTTGCTCCAATATGGACTCATGGATAAGTTATATGTTTATAGGGCCGAGTAGTCATTCCATATATATCTATATCTCTCTCTATATTTTTTAACCTTTAAATCATTTTCAAATGTCCAGTTCTGTGGCGTTCAGCACATCTCCATGGCTGTGCAATCATCATCTCCATCCACCTCCAGAACTTTCCATCTTCCCAGACTGAAAGTCCATCCCCATTCCTCCATCTCTTCCCCAGCTGCCTGCACCTACTGTGCTACGTCCAGTCTCTATGGATGTGAAAATTCTAAGGACCTCCTATGAATGGAACTGTACAGTATTGTCCTTCTGTGACTGGCTTGTTTCATGAAGCTTGGAGCCCTCAAGGTTCATCCACATTGTAGCAGGTGTTGGAATTTCCTTCCTTTTAAGGCTGAATGATATTCCACTGAATGGTGGACTGCATTGTGTCTCTCCATTTAACACCTGGGTTGCTTCCTCATTATCCTTTTTGACTCTCCAAGGCATCCAGCTCCACCAGCAGGAGCCCCCGGGAATGCATTTTGAAAGTTATAGTTCAGAACATGATTGAAGGATAATTTCCCAGCTGAGTAGGGAGAGGGCTTTCTGAAGCTTATCTTTGTAACAATTGTAGCTCAAAGGTTCTCCCCTGAAAGCTTCCTTCAGAGCAGATGGCTACTCTCTCCCCACTTCTGTTCCTTTTCCTGGGGTTGGGAGGTGTTCTGAAAGACCAGCCACCTCAGCCATCTGCAGCGCTGCTTAACTACTGAGTGCTGGGCAAGCACTGAGCTTCTGATTCTATAAACGGGAGAGGGAGTCAGGATCTTTATTCCTAACAGAGTTCCCAGGTGGTACTAACACTGCAGATTTGGGGACCACCTACTGATCTACTTACAGTATTCAGGTATAACGATGAAAATAAATAGTTGTACCAACATTAAAGTTGCTGCTTATTTTCTCAGCATCACCTCCAATTTATTTTTGTTTTCAGCCTGACTACCCTAAATTCAAAAGGATGGTAGTGCTATCATAACAGCGATCTCGCCTTCTTAGACAAACTTCCATTGCAGTGTTTTTTGTTGTTGCTGGTCTTCAGGACAAAGCACTTGTCCCACCTAACTAAGGCTTACCTGATACTTAAATGAGAATTGGAACAAACCAAAACCACCTGATTTTTAACTATAAGAAATTATTTTAAATACATACACAGGGATCCCCTAATTGCAGGTAGAAGTCCTAAGGTTCCAAAGACTGGTGACTACCAATCCTGAGAAAGACCAGGGTATGTCCGTTTCTAACCTAAAAACTGCTGACAAGTCCCTGTGAAAATTTGTGATCCTAAAAATTAAAACCACAAGTTGGAGAGACCAATTTTATTTAAAATTTCATGCATTAGACTTTAACAATTTCTAAAAAATATAGATATATATTTTAGTTGTTGAGACCTTTATTTTATTTATTTATATGTGGTGCTGAGAATGGAATCTAGAACCTCACACATGCCAGGCAAGGGGTGCTACCACTGAATTACAACCCCAGCCCCCCACCCTCTGCAAAGACTTTTAAAATTTTTACTGACCCATTTGTATATACTCACCCGCACAAGGTGATGCTTCCATACAAGTATACACTGTGAATGAGAAACTTGGGGTAATCAGTATATCTGTCATCTCATATTTATTGTTTTTGTCATGAAAACGTTAAAATCCACTCTTATTGTCGCAGTGCCACAAGCCTGTAATCCTAGCAATTCAGAAGGCTGAGGAAGGAGAATCGCAAGTTCAAGGCCAGCTGGGAAACCTAATGACATGTCTCAAAAATAAATCAATAAAAAGGGATGGGGATGTAGCTCAGTGGCAAAGCACCCCTGGGTTCAATCCCCAGTACCAAAACAAAACAAAACAAAACAAAACAAAAACAAAAAAAAAACAAAACAAACAAACAAACAAAAAAAACACTCTTCGCAATTTGGCAATATATGTCATTATTTGCTGGGCATGGTGGCATGTGCCTGTAGTTCCAGCCACTCAGGAGGCTGGGGCAGGAGGATGTCTTGGGCGCGGAAATTTGATACCCAGCCTTGGCAATGTAGCGAGATCCCAGTCTCTAAATAAATACATAAAATAAACATACATCATTATTAACTATGGTCCCCTTGGTGTGCAAAAGATACCAGAACTTATTCCCCCTGGGAGAAGGAGGCTCTTTTGATTATTTTAGCGAAGCACGATGTCAAATACGTATCCTACCAATGGGTCGGAGCAGAATCGGCCGTTGCTATTCTTGTCCCCATTTTACAGATGCAGAGACAGATTCAGGACGAGGCGAGCACACGCAGACTCCAGGTTGAAAATGAATCCCTAGTTGTAGAACCCATTCCATCACACAGTAGCTATTCGCAGCCGCACGACAAAGGCCCCCGGGGTTCACTCCCCAGAGGCCCAAGCTGCAACCCGGGGGGCGCGGGAGAGACGCTCCCGCCCGGCTGCCTGGCCGCTTTGCGCAGGCGCGACGCGCCCGTCCCGCCCCCGCCCCCCTCCACGTGCGGCGCACACCTCGCGCTCCCCTCGGCAGCGTTCGCCTCGCGCCTCCCTCCCTCCCTCCTCCCGCCCCTCTGGTCCCGGCCTCCCATTGGCTGAGGGCTTCGTCCCTCCGACCGCAGCCCGGCAGGCCCCCACCAGGCCGGAAGTCCCGCCGTACTAGCGGCGGTCGGTCCCGTGGATTGGCCCAGGTGGCTGTCCGTCGGGGCGGCGGGCCCGAGTCGGCGGCGGGGGCCCGCGGTCGATGAGCGGCCCGGGCTGGCGGTGGTTTCCGGTTCCGCGGGGCTGGCGGGCGGGCGGGCGGCCCGGAGCGGCGGCGCCTGACAGACAATGAGTGCGGCGGGGCGGCGTTGAGCGGCGGCGAGCGACGCGGGGCCCGGGGGCGGGGCGGGGCGCCAGCCATGGACAATCAGGTGAGGAGCGGCCGCACCGCCCGGGCGCAGCCCGCCCGGACCCCTCCCTCCTTCCCTCCGCCCGCCCGGCCCTCCTCGGTCCCGGCCTCCCCGCGCGCCCCGCGCCCGCGCGCCCCGCTTTGTGCGCGCCCGCCGCTGCCCGGGCCTTTATGTGGGGCGGGCGCGCCCCTCCCCCACCGCGCCCCCCGCCCGGCCCCGGCGGCCCAGAAGCCCCCCCCCCGGGGGCCCCGGCCGGGCCCGGCCTGGCCCCGCGCCGCCTGGGACGCCCCTCGGAACTCTAGTGCGACCCAGAGTCTCGGGATGCTCCAGGAGCCCCAGCCTGGCCCGGGACCCTTCGTGCTGCCCCTCCGAACCCCGCGGACTCTGGGGACCCCGTTCGGCCCAGCGTCCTCACAGACGGCTCCGGGGACCTCGTGTCGGCGCAGGAGCCCCCTCGGGCCTCTTTGGGGACTCTCCCCATATTTTGCCCGACCCTTTTCTCATTTCGGGTCCGGGACCAGCCCATGTCTCCTTTTCTCTCGGGACTCAGTAGCCTCAGACTCCCTGACCCGCTCCCTGCAACCTGCTGCCTGTTCTCCCTTCAGCCTTAACTCAGATTTGGGTGTCCCCAGAACTGCCCGCACCCCTCCTTCCCTCCTAGGCCACGGTCCCTGCCCTCCCCTCTCATCCACTGCTACCTTTTCTGAGTATCCCTTTCCCCTTGCACCCTCGCCTGACCCCCTCGTCTTCCCGCGACCCCAGCCTTCCGTCTTTTGCCACAAGAACTCAGGCCTGTTTAGAGTGTCCCTTCTCTTTGGTCTTACTTTGACCCCCCCATGCCGCCTTGGCCCCCATCTGGTTTTAGGCTATGCTCATTCTCCCTGGGACCCCCGGGCCTGAAGAACCGTTTCTTGCCTTCAGTCCTACTTCTCTTAGACCAGGGCCAGAGCAGTTTCTTCTCGGACCTGACTACCTACCACCCCAACCCTTCAGACCATTGCTCTTGCCCCGCGATTTTCAATTGTGCTTCCCACATTTAATCCCTGTCCAGCTCTCTTGCCTCAATCTGGCTCCTCTCCCCGCCACTGGCCTGGCTTCTCAGTCCCAGTCTCCCCAGAACCCTACATTCCTTACATTCTTACATTCAGGGTCTCCCACTCTACCCAAGCCCCCTGACCTGCTAACTTTTTAGCCACTACCCTTTCCCCCTCTCCACCTCATTTTTGTCTCTTCCCCCCACATCTGAGAGCCTCTGTCCAAACCCCAGGTGGATTCCCCATGCTCCCCAAACTCCTGGTGGCAGCTCCCCCTTCCATCTGGAAACCATCCTTCCTGCTGCCCATCCTCTTGGTTCCTGTAAACCTGAGGCCTTTCTGATCCCCAGTGTCCCCCCTTACCCAGCACTGTATCTCTTCTTCATCATCTGAGTTCCTTCTGTTCTCAAACCCAGTGTCACTCCTGCTCCCAACCCGGGATCACTTCTTCATTCTCTGCTGCTGCCCTGGCTTTCAGGGGCGCAGAGCCAGGAAAGGCATTGTGGGGCTGTGGGGGTGGCAGCTGAAATCTCTGCCTTTAGCAAGGGCAGGTTGGGGCGTCCCTGGCTGCTGGCGCCACAGAGGCGGCTCTGTCTGGTGAGGCGCTGTGTGGCTGTGTGGTGTTGGGGACTGTGAGCAAGGGATCTTCCCCCTGCCAGTCCTGATGCCTGTGGCATAGGATCATTGAGGCAGGTGGCATCTCAATGATATCCTGGCACCCACTCACTGTGGCTTACCTTCTAACTTTGGTGTTACTCTATCAGGAGGTGAGGAGAGGGCATGGCACCTGGCTGGTGGATTTGCAGTGTGGTGTCAGATGATTTCCTTTGGAGACATAGAGCCTGCTGCCTGTAATTCTTAGTGAATTAACCAAATGGAATGTCCCTTCAATGTCTGTTGTCGATGAATCTCACCCTTGGGATGTCTCTTGGCACCACAAAAGGCATAGAGTATGGCCTCTGTCCCTACTCCTTAGTCCAGGTCTTAGGCCATTCCCCTTTTGATGGGTTGGATCCTAGATGTCTGGTGGCTGTCATGTAAGTGGGACTGTGGAAAGAGGTGATAATTCTTGCTTTGTGACAAGAAGATATAGGTCCCACTCAGGTGGTACAGGCCTTCAAGAGCTGGTACTGTCCAGGATGCCAGTCACTAGCACCTGTAGCTATTTTAAATTTAACCTGTAGCTATGTAGCTTAAAAAACTCAGTCCCTCAGTCACCCCAGTCACCCTTTTGAGTGCTCAGTAACTACAACTGAGTTGCCAGCTGCTTTGTGTGGCTGCCTAGAGAGAACATTTCCATCAGTGTAGAAAGTTCTATGGGCAGCACTGGTCTTGATGGTTGCAGAAGTATTTGTAAGTGAAACCAGCCCCTGAGGGAAGGATGAGGGTCTGAAGTCTAGTTGGCCTTTCCCACCATGCTTTCATGCAGATTTTAGAGAGCTCTATCCCTATCTCTTGATGACAGTAAGACCCCTGGGGAGGCTGGAGAATGGTGTCACTGACCAAGTAGGTGAGTGTGAATCTGTGGAGTCTTGCCTGTCCCCATGCCTCAGACCTGTAGTGCCTCACTATAGTGGGAAACAGTGCTCCCTAGCTTCTGGAGGCTTTGATTCTTTCCTGACCTGACCTTCCCATAGGCCTTTCAGATTCAGCTAAGAAGGGGATTTCCCGTTCTGCTCTGTTGTCCCAACTTCTCATTGGCATCTTTTCCCCATGGGCAGGAAAAGATCTTTCTGGTTCTCTTTGCCCTAACCTGCACCCACATGTATGACTCTTCTGCTCTTTCCGCTCCACACCTGCCCTGGTGCTGTCGTGGCATTTGTATTTTCTTTGTAGAGGTATGAGTGAAATCTTTGCTCAGCTTACTTAGGGGTCTGGTCTGGGAGAAGTGGGTTTATCTCTGAGGCTGGGGTGTGATGTGGAATGGAGACTGAGTGGATGCTGAAAACATTGGGGAAGGATAGAGGAGTGGGTCAATGGGGACCAGGGAGATGGGAAGTAGTGTCAGCAGCCATTTGGTCTCTTGTTCAAAAGGACCAAGGAGCCTCTCCTTCACAGAGCCAGCCCTTCACAGTGGCCTTGCTTCTGAGGTGGTGACAGCCCAGTCACATCAGAAGATGGAATTGCTGCTTGCTGATTCTTTGCATGTGGGGGCTTCGAAGTGTGAATTGGAGAGTGACTGCCTTATGATGACACTCTTCCCAGAGGGAGGTTTGTTTTTGATGTTGGTGCCACAAGCAGCTCCCTAGCCAGCCATTGTGCAGGTGTAGAAATGCAGACCTAAGAAGGTCCTCAGATGGATCAAGGTCCTCGTACCTCTGCTCTTATCCCCAAACCGCTTCTAGAAAAACTCAGGATTACCCAGAGTATTAACTGCAGAGTGACTGGTTTGCCTTCTACTCCCAGTCCTAAAGGTTGGAAAGTCTCCTTGCCAAGTTTTATTCTCAAGTTGTTACATTGTAAAATACTTGAGGGCAGGCACCAGTGTCTTTTTCCCTTTGTGTCTAACACAAGGTTTCACTCTCTTTGCCAAGTGTTGGTTAAATCAGAGCAGCCAGGAATCAGTCTGTTTGCAACCAGGCCTTCCTACTCTGGCAACAGATGCCTTGATTGGGATTTTACACATTCAGAAAATATCACCCAAGACTGTTCCCCTTGTTCCTAGGAGACACCTGGTGCTGTGTCTGCACATCATTGTGCACCTTGTACTTTAATGTCTGGTCCCTGACAGGTGCAGTTCTGTCTTACCAGGAACCTGAACACTGAGTATTGTGGGTGTATTTGCATATCCATGTGGTTTGTACACCTGAGTGTTTAGAGAGGAATTCATCAAACCCCTTCATATTCCTTTGTCATTAACCTTTTGCCCTGGGTCAGAGGAACCAGGGTAGATAGAGCCAGAAAAGGACTGGAGGTGCTGGCTACTGGCCATTGGTACAGTGATTGGCTTTGTCCCCACCTTCTGGGCAGGCATTCCTCACTTATGAGGATTGTCGCAGGGGACAATCCATTGTTTCCCCTTCTTGTATTTTAATTCAGTGGCTACCCTGAGAGCCCCCAGCTGGACCTGGAGGGAGAAGGTTCTGCAAAGTGTGACTTATTTGGTCTTGTTTTACCATTCTCTGGAATTGCCCAAGCTCCATTACCTGGCCCCATCAGCATGTGTATTTGGAGCACTCGGCCAGCACCTCTGCACAACCAGTTGGTATTGAAGAGGGATAAGACTTAGCACTGTCTCCTGGGAGGGGAGCATATTGGTGCACCTGGAATTAGGTGCAGTTGTCAAATTCTGGGTGTACTTATACCAGATTCTCAGAGGAAGGGGCATTTGTTGGAAAGAATTCCCACCAGAAAATTAGAGGAAACCTTATACACTCACTGCCAAAGACCTGCCTTCTGGGTCCCAGACACAGGACAGGGCCCAGGAGAAGCTGGCTGACTGACCAAATCAGAAGAAAGGACCTAGAATCTGGAGCTGTCAGAAAAGGTTCTTCCTCTTTGCCAGGGGTTGGGGGTGGGGGCTTTTCAGTGCACACCTGGGAAGAGCTGTTCTCTTTAGTGGAAGGAGGCCTTGGAAGTGGCCCTCTAGGATCTGTGTGCCTGGTTTGCTGGATTTAGGATTCTGGCCCTTTGGTTCTAAGTGCCCTCTGCCAGCTGGCCTGGATGGAGGGAAGTGTCCCAGTTGAGGCTTCCTGCCCAAGCTTAACTGTCCCCAGATGGCCCCCGAGCCCTTGGGCCACCCTGTCCACTGGCTGTCTTCTGGGTGATTTTCCAGGAGTAAAATGGTTAACACTTTCCAGGGCAGACCTGGAAGTTTCCCTTTGTTCTGGGCTTTTGTTGGGGAGTGGGCATCGAGGTGAGTCCCAAATATGCAGGAAGTGGCAATCACAGGTTGAGCCCCTTGGGGTTGCCCTCCATTCTGAGAGTTCCAAAAGTGGGCTCCAGGTAGCAGGTTGTCCTGATGCCTGTGGGGGACACAGATGTTGAGACATCTGTGTGGGATACTGGGGGTGGGGGGTGGGGACAGCTGCTGGCAGGTGAGGTTCCCTCATTCCAGGAGAGTCTGGAGCTTAACCTGAGCAGCTGGCCTCTCTGCCAGGCCACCCTCCTTGAGAACCAGCTGGTTGGTTTGCTTCAAATCTTTGGTTCTGATGGCCATGGAGGGAGTCCAGGTGGAGTAGAGGAAGGAGGGGATGTTAACAGTTGACTCTGGAATTGGCTTAACTGTGGTAATAAATTATCATGACTTGACCCATCAGGATAGTTGGCCAGGGCTCAGCTTGCTGGCTCCAGTGAATGTGGCTCTAATGTTTTACTGAATCAATGCTTCCTTTTTTTAAAACAGTGGAACAGAATCTGTGTTATCCCACTCTCTTTATTTCTTAGCAGATTCCAGCATTCAGGGGAGTGTGCAGGAGGTTGGGCCAGGGAGCCTTGAATCTGTCCACCAAGTCTCTGACATGCCCTTAACCAAGGGTGTTCAGTCTGCAGTTGGCGCCAGCCCCTGGGGCATAGATGTCGCTGGGTGGTGCTTTGGGCACTGCCAGCCGGCTGCGAAGATTACCCATCACTGCCTCAGAACCTTCCTGTTTACTTTGGCCACTGCAGCGCAGTTTTGGCGCCTACACTCTCCCCCTCTCTGATGAAGCTGTGGTCCATTCTTTCACAATAGCTGCTCTGCTGCTGGCATGCCCTGGGTGGGAACTTCATGTCATCAAAAATGCTGGGAAGCCAGCCGAGGGCTGAGTAGCTGGATTGGTGCATAACTGATTCCGAGGTGACTGTCATCACGCAGGAGTGAACTCGAGGGAAGCAGAATTCATTCCCCATATAGCGTTGTTGTCATTTTCACCTGTGACCTTCACAGCCATTCTCAGAGTGGAAGCAGGTTGGGTAGAGAGGCAGAGGTCAGTGGGTGTGAGGTGTACACGGTGATTACAGCCCACTAGGGGTCATGCAGATGCTGCTTGGGTTGAACATTCTCATACTTAGCACTATTCACATAGATGCTTGTGGTTGGTTTGAGTGTACTTATCTCTCTACTTAGTCACGGGCCCTCTGTGTGTGTCCCAGGAGTACTGAATCTCTTCACCCTGGGTTCTTGCCGGTTTCCCTTTTCAGGTTCTGTTTTCCTCTTTCTGGCCTCTCTGGTTGCCTCCTAGCAGGCTGCCGTGGCCCTTGTTTGCTTCTTTCCCTTTCCTTCCTGTAGCCCTGGCCATACACAGATCACCGGAGGATTTTACTCAGATACCGTTCCCCATATCCATCATCCATTTATATAGTCCATTATCATCCCTGTTGTGTCCAATCTGGACTCCACTCTGTCCCAGCCCCTCCCTCCAGTGTCCTAAGTGAGTTACTGCTCTCTTTCTGGAAGCCCCAAAGGGACCATCACCCTGAGCCAGGGGAACTCCTTCTGCCCCATTTCTTTTTTTAAAAATTAATTAATTTTTTAAATTGACAAAAAATTGCCCTGTTTCTTACACCAGGCTGCCCAGTGCCTGGAGCCACAAGTCTCTTGCCAGCTCTACACACACTGGAGCCACCCGTCCTTATCTGCCTCTTGGCCCTTCCTTCTTGGATGGTGCTCCTCAGAACTGTTGGATGTAGAAGGTCCTCTGGCTAAATTAATCCAGTGTTGTTGATGCACTGTGTACTATGCTTCCAGGATAGAGGCGACAAGGATGAACAAGATGTCCCTCTTGTCAGAGACTTCTCAGGGGCATGAGGGGGACAGCAGGAAACAACCCTGAAAGAATTGGCCACAGACTTCATTGATGATTGGTTCTGGCACAGTGATCAAAGGGGCCCTGGAGGAAATAGTCTTTGAGTTGGGACTTAAGGGATGAGTAGAATTTTGACCAGAAGAGAAATGAGCTTAAGGTATTCCAGGCTGTGGGGTGGAAGAAATGCACACAGATGGGTGGGTATTCCTGGAGTGTTTGGGGCTGGCCAGCCCTGTGATGGAGCTGGAACACAGAGTGTGCATTTCATTTCCTGTGTTTTCTCAGTCCTGGGATTCTTTAAGACACACCACTGACTACTGTAACAGCTTACATGTGTGTGCCCAGGAATGCGCATGTGTGAACATGCATACAGAGTGGGAGGCCCTCAAAACCTGAAATTTACACATCTGGACTGCCTTGGATTCTGACTTCAAAAATAATATTAAAGTGTGAAAAAGATGAGCACTTTTTAGACATTTGGAAGGGAACAGGTGGAAGGCAGGAGGAGTGCCCGGAGCTTGCACTCCATTCTGATGGGGTTGGCAAACTGTGGGATGAGGGCAGAGGGGAGGAGACCAGCTGGGTGAGGGCAGGCTCACTCAGCCAGTGGTGAGGTCTGAACAGAGGCAGGTGCCTCGGATTGCACACAGTCACTTAGAAAGAAGGTGAAAGGTGATATGGGAGTTCTGGAGTCCAGGGCAGGGGAGGGTGGCTCCATCTGGGAGGCTGGTAGAGCCCAGTGAGTGGGAGTGTCACACAGGCAGCTTGGGACTCGCCCTTCATGTCTCTCCTGCTTATCTTGGTACTTACAAACAAGTGTCCACTTGGCCTCTGCTTCATTCTGTAACATTCTTGTATTTGATACTAGGTGTCAGGGTTGTGTCTGGGGAGGTTTTTGCAAACTAGAGTGGATATTTACAGTACGTTCCACTGGTAATCAGCCTAGACATTAAGAGTGCTTTCAAGGATTGTGGCTTTGTGTTCAGTGGAGGGGGACTGGCCTCATCTGCCTTGTAGTTCAGGAAACAATGCCAGACACGTGAACGGCAGGGAGCTCCGCTGCCAGCAGCCAGTCCACCTGGGTCCTTTCAGCAGGTGGCTGTACACTTGCTTCCTCCTGCCTATTGGGAACTGTCCTTGGTTCTTTTGAAACCAAAAAAACCGTGTTTAGGGATGACTTAGGGGAGCAAGAAAGGCCCCTGCCCTCATATAGAAGTGCATGAAAATGAAAGTGTGCGTGCTGTGCCCTGGCCAGGGAGGCAGGATAGCAGAGTAGTCAAGGGAGTGGCCCTTGGCTACAAAGACCCAGCCTCAAATCTGAGGCTGCTCCTTACCTTGCAAGTGCCACTTAGCAGCTTACTGTCAGAGTCTCAGTTTCCTCATCCACAGAATTGCAGTCTGGGTTGCACATCTGTATTCAGTGATATCTCACTTGGGAGGAGCTGATGGTAGGGGAGAGCAGGTGGACAGCAATCAGCAAGATGGTTTCTGATGGTTTCTTGAGAAGAATGAAATAGGTAGCAGGGCATGGTGGCACACTCCTGTAATCTTAGCTCAGGAGGCTGAGGCAGGAGGATCGCAAGTTCGAGACCAGCCTTAGCAACTTAGTGAGGCCCTGGCTCAAAAATAAAAAGGGCTGGGAATGTGTCTGTGTCTCTGTGGTGAAGCACCTCTGGATTAAATCCTCAGCACTCCCCCCCCCCCCCCCCCGTCCCCAATAAGTGATGTAGAATGTCAAAGTGCTATTGGCTTGGGCCATTAGGGAAGCTTCCCTGCAGAAGTGACAGCTGAGCCTTGAGTGATGAAAAGGAGCTAGGGTAGTAAGTCTAGAAGAAGAGCTCCTGCAGGTGCCAGGGCCTAGAGGCAGGAGTCAACTGGGCTGACAGGAAGACCAGAGACAAGGCTGTGCAGGTGGAGCAGAGGACGTGAAAGCAGGTGAAGGACACACAGGCCCTGTGCCACTTGCTGAGGAGCCAGAACTTGTGGGGCCCTCAGTTCAGTGCTGGTGCCCTGGAAGCACTGAAGCATTCATGTTCCTCTCCCTAGCTTGGAAACCTGTCTCTCTGCTTGGAGGCTTTTACTGAGTGTGCCTGTGGGTGAGGGGGCAGGACATATCTGAATAGTGCCTTGCTTTGAGCTTTGTACTGACCTGTTCCAATCTCTCTCCCTGCCCCCAGTGCACCGTTCAGGTCAAGTTAGAGCTGGGGCACCGTGCCCAACTGCGCAAGAAGCCCACCACGGAGGGGTTCACCCACGACTGGATGGTGTTTGTTCGTGGCCCAGAGCAATGTGAAATCCAGCACTTCGTAGAGAAGGTGATCTTCCGGCTGCACGACAGCTTCCCCAAGCCCAAACGTGGTGAGTAGCCCCAGCCTTGAGTTAGGAATGCTAACCTACCCAGCGTTCCTTCTCCAAAGGCTGTCCCTGCCTCCTGGAATTTGGGACCCACATGCCCATGTATTGTGTCAAGATGGAAGGAAAGTGTTCTGTAGCAAGTGCTGGGGGTGGGGAGCTGCCCAGCCAGGCTGATGTTGAGGTAGTCCTCAGCCTCCTCCTCCACACAGTGCACCAGACTCTTCTCCAACTGTCGAGTCAGTCACAGGGGAATGGAAAGAAAGTGGTGACTGTTGTTATCATTTAGATGGCAGCCAGGTGGTGAGTAATCAGGACATTGCTCACTGGGCCTGAGTTGGATTAGGGTGCCATTCTAAGAGTTCATAGTATGTGGAGTAGAAAAAAGAAAAGGAGTTCCTGTCATCCTATCTTGACTCCCCTACCCAGTCCCACATAGGCTGCTGCTTGTTAAACATGAGTGCCCCTTTTGTGTACCCCACCCATGTCTCCACCTGTGACAATGTGGCCCTGGCCTTTCTATAGGACATGGTCTGAAGGAACAGAATTGGGAATTAACCCTCTTTATGATCAGAGATGGCTTTCTTGGAAAGGACCCTGGGCAAGGCTTTGGTGGGAAATCTGGGGACAAGGTTGGTCTCTTCTGAGTGTTTTGGGGGGCTAGAGCTGGTTTTCTCATCATCGAGTTCCCAGTGTGAGGCTCAAGGCCTGGCACATTATGGGGGGTACAATACTTTTTTCCCTCCAGTGCTGGGGATGGATCTAGGGCCTTGTGCATGCTAGGCAAGTGCTCTCCCACTGAGCCACACCCCAGCTCCCAATAAATATTCGTTGAACAGGTGTGTTCAAGGGGAACTGCTGTACTGGGGGGTGGGGAGCTGCTGCAGGGCCACCCCTGACCCCTCCACCTGCAGTGCAGGCCTTCCAGGGCCACAGGAGTGGTTTAGAAAGCTTGTCTGTAAGAGGCTAGCTGTTGAGCAGGGAGTGAAATGCCACAGAAGTAGAAACTGCACTTTGAAAGGACATGCAGTTGACATCGCTAACAGCAGCATTTCTTTTTCTTATAGTTTCTTCAGTATTCAGCCACTCCTTTCCCTCCTCATTTTTGCTTTGTCTTCACCTTCTCCCTTTTTTCTTTATTCCTAGCCTTTTAGAAGATGGCAGATAGGATTACTGACAACAGCAAATACTCAGCACTTTTTTTTTTTTTAATATTGATTTATCTTTGTCCCTTATTTTTTTTTTTTTAAGAGAGAGTGAAAGAGGAAAGAGAGAGAGAGAGAATTTTTAATATTTATTTTTTAGTTCTCGGTGGACACAACATCTTTGTTGGTATGTGGTGCTGAGGATCGAACCCGGGCTGCACACATGCCAGGCAAGCGCGCTACCGCTTGAGCCACATCCCCAGCCCCACTCAGCACTTTTTAATAAAAAGAATATGAGCCATGGGCTGGGGCTGGGGCTCAGTGGTAGAGCGCTTGCCTAGCATGTGCAAAGCCCTGGGTTCGATCCTCAGCATCACATAAAAAATAAACAAGTAAAATAAAGGCATTCTGTCCATCTACAGCTACAAAAAAAAAAAAAAATGAGCCATTTGCATAGCACTTCCTGCTGGGCTGTCCATAGACAGGGTCCAGGCTTCTTCTCACCATGTTGTGCTTTTATAGATGGTGACAGAGTCTTAAAGGGCCAGGTCAGCTGCTCATGCTTTAAAGTGGGTGGGAGGAGGTTAGCAAACTGCCCTTGGTCCGCAACCAGCCACTGCTGGTTTAATTACTGGCATGGCCAGACATTTGTCCAGGTGTTACCTGTGATGCTGGTAGAGCATAAGCTGAAGCTGCCTCCCTTTCTCTCCTCTGGCAGTATCCACTGCATTCTCCTTCTCCCTCTCCCTTGTCTGTCCTCTCCCCTTCTTCCTGTGCTTGGAGCATGGGGACCAACCCAGGATGATGGTTTGCGTCTGCTTGGAAGCTATTTTCTCTTCAGTTCCCACCATGCATGCCCAAGCAGTTCCTAGAAGTCATGTAGTAATGATTTGCATTCATCGTGCTTTTACTCCATGCCTGGTGTCATACCTTGTGTTCCTGGTGACAGACCTGCAGCCTGGGGCCTCTCAGGATTCCTGGGAGGAAGACGTGGAAAAGGATGCAACAGAGCAGGCCAGGCACCTGCCTGAGTGCACATTCTCAGGTCCTTGAAAGATGAAGTGGTTGGTGAAGCTCATTCCCCTACAGTGTCAGTTTGTGGCTACCTTTCTATTAGTGGCTGAGACCTGTTTGTTGCAGTCTGTCTGGGTGTCTAGTACAGGGCAGCTGCTTCAAATGTATCTCAAGAGAACTGCTGAGGTCATCAAGTCTATCAAAGACAAATACCCAGTTCACTCTGTTGCACTGAGAGAAATTGTGTCAGAGTATATCTTTCCAGTTTTCAATGAAAAGTAGATCAACTCTTAAGAGTGGGGGGTGAATACCTCTGGAATGGTATTTCATATATTTAAAAAGTATCTTTCACATCAAATACACATTCATTATAACAATTGAATAGGGCAGAAATGGTCGAGGTAGAGAGTGGTAGATTCCCATCTCCTCCCCCAATCTTACCACCCTACCGGCAATCTTTCTAACCTTTTCCAGAGTGTGTGCTTTTTTTTTTTTTTTTTTTAAAGGAGAGAGAGATTTTTTAGGTGTAGATGGACACAACACAATGCCTTTATTCTTATGTGGTCCTGAGGATCGAACCTTGGTCCCGCCCGTGTTCTACCGCTAAGCCACCCAGCCCCTAGAGTGTGTTCTTAACACCAGCTGATTTGCTAACTATTTCTTGATTTGTTTTTCAAATGTAAATGATGTTTATTGATTTACCAGCATAAAAGATTAGAACTTGGGCTGGGGATGTGGCTCAAGAGGTAGCGCGCTTGCCTGGCATGCGTGCGGCCCGGGTTCGATCCTCAGCACCACATACCAACAAAGATGTTGTGTCCGCCGAGAACTAAAAAATAAATATTAAAAATTCTCTCTCTCTCTCTCTCTCTCTCTCTCTCTCCTCTCTCACTCTCTCACTCTCTTAAAAAAAAAAAAAAAAAAAGAAAGATTGGAACTTATCCCAAAATACCTCTATTTCTTCACCATCCTTTCTACATTGTTTATAGTTAAATGATTTGCTTTTCATTCTTTTTATGGCTTTTTTTTTTTTGTTTTTCACGCTGGGAATGGAACCCAGGGCCTTGCCCATGCTCAGGATGTGCTTTTCCACTCCTTTTCCCAGCAGCTTCTTTGTGACTTTGCATGATGAGGTGAGAGCCTGGCCGTGCTTACCTTTGGGTTCTTTCACAGATGGAACCCGTGGTCCTTTTGGGACATCCTCTCCCTGCTGAGTCTGAATTGTAGTCTCTTTCCCCAACACATCTACATAGCCTCATGTTGCTGAGCTTGTTCATTTTTCTCCTTAGCACCATCTTAACATATTTATTTATCTCCTCCCTTACCTGCAAGTAGAAGTTCTGTCTATTTTGTTTGTTTCTCTGTCCCTGGTGCTTGCAAGGATGCTGTGGTCCCGCACCAAGTACTTATTGAATGAATGAGTAAATGAAAAGGACCTGATCAGGGGCCCTGCCTCTTCTTGAGCTTCCTTCACCCTTCTGTTGAGGGTAGCTCTTGACATGGTTAAGTTTGTTGAACTGAAACTCAGATCATCATTCCCTGATGGGAGAGTGTCTCTGAAAAATGAAGCAGCACATGGTGAGATGTCAGGGTTTCTTTCCCTCTCACTGTGTCCCTAAGTTCTAACTCTAAAGCCCTCAAGGTCAGAATCAGTTCTTTTCAGCATTTTGGGTTAAACTTGGGGCTATGATTTTTTGAGTAACTGTTTGCAGCTGCTTTTTGTTTTGTGTCTTTAGCACATCTTCCTTTTCTCCTGTCTTGACCGTGTCACTTGTCTTTGTCTGGTGGAGTGTTGTTTTGGTCTTTTTCTTTACTCTGAGCATTCTGTGTGCTTCCCTTTGCCTTCCGCCTCTAATCAGATTGGCTTCTCTCTGGCTCTCACGCTGGCCCTTTTCTTCACTGTGCTCCTTGGGGGGATTTGATTTGTTCCTCTTTGTTTTGGTTATTTTCTCCTTTTACTAGTACAGTTTCTCAAGTGCTGTCCCAAGAGGCTCATTACTTAAGAAGTTCCCTAGGAAAGCTATGTGGGAAGGGACTTCTTTGAGTCCTTCTCCTCTTACAGCAGAGTGATGGTGGGGTTGGGTGTCACATGCTGGATGAGAATTACTAGAATTATATGGTTTAGAACTCTGAAAGCGTCCTTCATCCCTCTGAAGAGTCTGAGGCTGTGGGTCTGGGTACTGCTGCTGTGTCCTGTTTTTCTTTCCAGAAGCATTTAGGATGTTTCATGTGACATGTTTCTGGGATTTTTGTTACTGTTGTTCAGTGTATTATGACATTTTGGTGTCTTTATTTTAGCTCTGGAAAGTTATCTACACCTGGGACAGTTTCCTTCCATCTGTGTATTTCTTCTTTTTTCTTCTTTTTGGATGCTCATCATTTAACTTCCCTGGGCTTAAATCTTTCATCTGTAAAATGAGAAAAATTGCATCTTCTTGTAAGATCATTGTGAGCAGTAAGTGAGCTGAGGTGAGCACTGCATAGTTGATGCTTAGAAATGGCAGCCGCTGTCAGCGGGATCATTTAATCTGCTGAATCATTTCTTCATGTCTCACTTTTTTAACAAAATATGTCTTTTTGCTCTGCTTCTTTCCTTTAATTTCTATTCATCCAATTGAATTGAAAAACAGTAATATCGTCTTTTTTTTTTTTTTTTTTTTTTAGTTATAGATGGACACAGTATCTTTATTTACTTTTATATGGTGCTGAGGATGGAACCCAGTGCCCCACACATGCTAGGCAAGTGCTCTACCACTGAGCTACAACCCCTGTAATATCTTCTTAAGAGCCCATTCCTATTTTTTAATTTGCCCCTTTGAATGTATCTTGTTTTTAAGGTGGGCAAGATGGCATGTGTCTGTCACATCAGCCACTTGGGAGACTGAGTCAGGGGATTGCTTGAGCTGAACTCAAGAGTTTGGGGGACACTGTGGCCCCCTCCAAACTAAAAAATAAAAAAAAAGTATAGATCTTTCTGGCTGCCCACACAGGAATGGTGTAGAAGTAAACTTAGGGCTAGGCGGCTAGTGAGGTGCTAGGAAGTATTTCTTGTTGAGAGGTGTAGCATGTGGGCTAGGGGCTGCATTCTTGGGCAGTTTATAAGTTTGAAGGCCTGTTTGATAGCGGTTGGTGACAGGTGAGCCTTGGAAGAGGAGCCAGTTTCCTTCAGATCCTTGGGTGAATGTTGGGCAACCTGGGTCCCTGACTGTGGGGCACTGGAGAGGTGCAGATTTAGGGATGCATCAGAAGTCTGTGTGGGTGAGCTATATCTGAGTTCCCTGTCCAACATCTCCAGCAACCTGTCCAAGGAGCCAAAAGAGACAGGCTGAAATGGAGATTTGGTTGTAAGCCATCTGGGACAATTCTCCCCAGGCTGAAGATTCTCCCTACTGATCCAGATTGTCCAGCAGGCAGGACTGCTCCTGCCTTACCCAGTTTGAAAGTGACAACAAGGGGCCGGAGGTATTCTTGTGGCTTCTGTTGTCCTCTAAGTCCCTGACACTGTCAGACCATGAGCAGTGGACTGGAGGAATGGAGGAGTGAGCCAGGTGTAGTTACTGCAGTTGGTAGCAGCAGTGGTTTACCTGCAGAGCCTGGTGTCAGTGAAGTGGCTAGAGTGCCTGGCAGAGGTGGTTGCTATAGACTTTAGTAGGTCACTGCATGGAGGTGAGTGTTAGGACAATTGTAGGGACAGGGCAGGCAGCTGGAGGGGAAGCATCGGCAGCCAGGGGATTGGAGAGTGATGGCATTGGTGTGGAGCTGGGCCCTGAGGGAACCAGGGGCTGCATCAGGGGGACAGTGGAGGTGGGTAAGAAGGAGCCTTGGTATCACTGACCCCTGTGCCAGTTTTTGCAGCTCCAGGTTTCAGGAGCCACAGGCTCCTCTAGTTTGCCTTTCCCTCCCAGTTTGCAGACTGGGTTCCATGCGAGGCTGGCTGTTTAGCCCTACCTTCAAGGGTCCCTAGTCACTCCAGGCTTGCCCTCCCTGCTTGCCAAGTTTGTTTCTATATATACATACAAGGTTGATATTTGAGAGCCTTTTCTCTTTTTTTGAAAGAAAAGTCTTTTTTTCCCCCTCTTATATTGAGAATTGAACCCAGGGGAGCTCTACCCCGAGCTTTATTTTCAGCCCTTTTTATTTATTTTGAGACAAGTTCTTGCTCAGTTGCTCACATTGCCTTTAACTTGTGATCCTCCTGCCTCAGTCTCTCTAGTACCTGAAATTGTAGGTGTGCACCACCACACCCAGCTAATTAAGGTTCAAATGTCATGTTTCATTATGTTTCACTGTTTTCTAGCAAATTCTGGGGCCCACTAAAGAATTAACTTACTTATGCAGATATGTGCACATAAAAGTTTTTTTTTTTTTTTTTTTAACAATTGATATTCTAAAATGAAGTATGCCAAACAGAGAAAGGTAAACACTATGTGATATCACTTATATGTGGCATCTACAGTAGTCCAACTCAGAGAAGCCGATTGGGGTGGTGGCCCAGGGCTAGGGACAGGGTATAGGGTGGTGGTGGTCAACTAAAGCAATCTTTAGTAGAATCTGATTGTTGTTGGTACTGTATTGTGTGCTTAACATTGCTCAGAGAGTAGGTCTTCATTAAATATTCTTAGGAAGAGAAAAACAATCAAAGGGCAGGAGGAAGCTCTGGGAGGTGAAGGAATGCCTCTGGCCTTGGTAATGATGGTGGCTTTATAGACTTACCCCAAACTCACTGAGATATATCATTCAGTATGCAAACTTCACATATCTTTCCAACCTCAGGGAAGTGGTTAAAAAACCTCACAAGCAATTGCAGGATTCTTCCTTTCTCCCAGGAATGGTAGCCTCTGGAGAGGGAGGGATGGAGAATAAGGGATTTGATCTTTATGTCCTGATTTTAGTTAAAAGCAGGGGAATAGTATATTCATGGTATTTGCATAATGTCTGTAGAAATGTGGAAACATGGATGGGTTTTTAAAAAATTTTTTAAATTTACCATGTTTTTAAGATTTTATTTATTTTAAACATGAATGGTTTACTTTGAATGAAATTATAGGCATATATAATTTTATATATATTTTACTGTTTGTTTCTTCCCTTTTTTAAAAAAAAATTTTGGGTTAATTAGGCGGGCTGTTCAAATGGCTTGGACTGTTCTCATTTGGTGCTAATGTAGAACCCAGGAGCAGAACCCTCTGAGATCCTTCCTGCATATCCTGTGTGCCTGTCCCTGGCACAGAGCGAGTGTGTGCACATGGTGTAGCCAGTGATGAGGAGGTCAGGACTGTCGGGTGCTCCTCACTGAGGAGGCTGAGGCTCCAGGTCTTTCATACCTGAGTCAATTGAACTTGTGCAGCCTTCTCTGGCAGGAGGAAGTGCCTAGAAGACAGAGTCTTGTGCCCCTTCCTACTCTGTCTGCTGGATGTTCCAGGGGTCCATTCACCTTTCTCCTGTCCAGCTCTGCCCCCTTTTATTTCCCAGGCACCTTTTGGCATGCAATTTTCCTGACTTCCCTGGGGGAGCACGCCCTCCTGAAACGCTGCCTTCAGAAGGAGGGAGGACAGCAGAGTGGGGGAGCTGCTACTGCTGCTTGTTGGGCCTTTGGAAGAGCAGGAGGCTGATGGATGGTTTTCCCTTTCTTTTTAGTGTGCAAGGAGCCCCCCTACAAAGTGGAGGAGTCGGGGTACGCTGGCTTCATCATGCCCATCGAGGTGTACTTCAAAAACAAGGTAGGATCTTCCAGAGCAATGAGCAGGATGTGCATCCCATTAGAGACCCCTAGGCAGAGGATACCACAGGCAGCTCACAGGGAGGAGACAGAAGTAGCTTGTGCAGATAATATGCATTGCAGGGACTGCCAGTGAGCATGTGCTGGTGTGGAGTTCTGCAGTTTTCCTGGGGCCCCAGATGGCCTCCTTGGAAGTTGAGTAAGCATGACATGTCCTGATGGGCGGGTTCTGTGAGGGTCCTGGAGGGTCATTCACTGGGCCATATGTGGTGAGAGAGAGCTGGAAGTAGTCTCGATGTCACAGCAGCGACTAGGTGGGGTAGTTATATGCCTCTTCTGAGTAGGACCTTGATGACCCTCAGGGGAAGGAGTTCTTAATACTGTTCATGAATGAAATAAGTTACAAGTGTAATAGGTATAGAGAGGACTTACATGTGTCATCAATGTCAGCAAGGGTAATATGGACGGGAGGATTCCAGGAGATTTTTTCCCCCAGTATATTTTAAAATTATTTTTAAGTTGACATAAATGTGCTTTTATTTGTGGGGTACAATGTTATAATTTGAGACATGTTTACAATGTATAGTGATTAAATAGGAAAATTAGCATTTTCTTCTCCTTGTATGTTATTTCTGTGTGTTGGGAACCTTCAAGCTCTTCTAGTTGTTTTTCAGTGTGTAATAAACCATAGACTACCATCTCTACGCTATGCTATGCAATATGAGGGCTTTTATTTTCCCAGTCTGTAGTTTCTAAACTTTTTTTTTGCTCTGTAATTGAAAAAAGAGGCTGCCCTGCAGCCTGCTTTTGATGCTCACAGGTGCCACCAAGGGGCCAGTGGTGGCATTTCCTGGCTCAGGCCATTCTGGCAAATTGCAACTAGACTGTCTTTCAAGGAGTAGGTCTCTGGCTGTTGGGTACCGCCCACTTTGCTGTAAAGAGTTCCTTTGTTTATACCCACTGGGAAGCAGGAGTCAGGAATCACACTGTTTTACAGACTACCTGGTCTTAGGGCGCTCTCAGGTGACACTTAGGTGTGCCACCCCACTGGAGCCCAGTGGCAGGTGTGACTCAGCCAGGTTTCAGGTGCAAGGCCTCCTGAAATCTGAAAGGCTGTTCACAGACACCTGGTTCGTTCTGTGACATTTGTGGGATGGAGACCACAGAAGCTGGTGACTAGACCTCATGGCAGCAGAGCTGAGCCAGTCTGCAGGTAGACTCCTTAGGTCCCAGGGGCGAGTCCCCTGGCAGACCTGCACCCAGCTTCTCAAGACCCCTCAGTGAATGTGTGGAGGAGGAGCAACCCCATTAGCCACTTTTGGGGTAGTTGAAGGCCGGAGTCCTTCTGCTGAGTGCTCTTATCTTGGCATTCTTCAGGGTGTGGCAGGGGACAGAATCTCTGGGACTGGTCAAAACTCCCCTGGTTTGACTAAGAGTACCTTTGAGGTCAGAAGCAGTTGGAGTCCCATGAGTCTGTGGGCTTTTGTGTTTCTGACACTTATGGTCCCTGGCACCTTGACCTTCCTCTCCCTACCGAGGGCTGAACATGTAGCCAGTTAGGGCTGCTAAGGTGGACGCTGATTCCTGGAGCCCTTTCACGGCCCAGGGGACCCTGTGTCCTGAGAATGTCATCTCTGCTAGGCTGGAAAACCCTGGCCAAGCCGTCTCTTCTAGAGCAAGACACTCAGTGCTAGCACAGAGGCCCCTGCTGGAATCCTCTTGGCCCTTGGTGTGGCCTCTATAGTTTACTGTAGGCCTGTTGCTGTGCCTGGGCTGCTGATCTCTGTGGGAGGGAGAACGTATGTGGTATCTGTGTGGTACCAACCGAAGGAAGGTAGACAGGTCTTAGTTGCCTCATGGGCCCAGCGTCCCCAGATTCTTGATGAGCCAATCAGAGCCCTTTGTAGCAGAGAGGAGTGCTTCACACTTGTGACCCAGAAAGCTGCAGTCTCCTTTACCTCCCTACTCCTGGCAGGAGTCTGCTGTTTTCCTTCTCATATGGCTGCCCACCAGGAACTGGTCAAGGTTCGTGCTTGCCACAGGACATAGTCAGTTTGGTGTTCTCATTTCTGAGGTTGCCATCTGCTGAGGATGGAGGCCCCAGAAGACTTGGCCTGGTGTCCTCTGCTCTTCAGCACATGCAGTAGTGGGGACAGTGGAAGGAAGTCCACCTCACTGGGGGAGAGCACTTCAGCACCTCGATGCTTGGTACTTGGGAGGAGGCCACTCCTGCCCCTTTTCTTTTCTTTGTTTTGGTCCATGTTCCAGAGCTTCCTTGGAGTTGAGTTGTCATCCCACATTCATGGACATCTTGTTCAGCCTTGCGTCTGCAGGTGGGTGGGCAACCCACAGAGGAAAAATTGTATTCCCGGCCTTTGGGAGTGGCCTGTGCTATCGCCACTCCTAAAGGCTGGGAATACCATGGAGCAGCATGGAGCAGCTGTATGTGGACTTCCAGGACCTCCCTCCCGCAGACTGGGAGTGGGCTTGGAGGCAGGATGGGCAGGTCCTTGGCAGTAGTGTTCATTCAGACCCTGCTTCCCATCCTCACCCTGTGTGGGGAATCTCAGGCCAACTGGCAGCCAGGTCCCCCAGCGTTGGAGCAATGCACACATAGCAGAAACCTGAGGGAGCTCAGGTCACTCACCTGCCTTATCCTGTAGCCCACACCTGAGCAGTGCTTGCCTGGGTCTGATCTCCAGATTTCAGGGCTGTTTTTGTCCTGAGTTCTCTGTGGTTCTATCCCCCTTACTTTCTGCCCCTGATGGGGAAAGGGACTGGGCAGTCCTTTGGACATATGGACATAGGACTGCCCCTACTGGACTCATTATCCTCCTCTGTGCTGGGGATTCAAGAAGACAAGGGGCCCTCTCTGAAGGGGTTGTCTGGATTCCTGACTGCTCTTTTAAGATCCTCAGGCCTTATTTCAGGTGTGTCTTATGTGCTTGAATGGGTGGTACAGGACTCCATGTTCTTCTGCAGCACCCATTGCCTTGTTCTTTGAAAGGCCCTGAGGTGCTTCCCCAACACAGTACCACATCCCAGTTTCCATCTGGAAGGAGCAGGTGTGCTGCTTACTGTTCTGTTGCCTCCAGCAATCCCCAGCAACTGTTGGCTTCAGGTCAAGGTGTTTTTTAAAAATCTGGTTTATCAAGGTATAGTTTACATATAGTAAAATTCTCCTGTTTTAGGTGTAGTGGATTTTTTAGATCTCAGTATATGGTTTCATTTGAACCCCGTTGGAGGAGGGCCAGTTTTTCTGTTTCAATGAAAGAGAAGAGGCTGCATTCCCATGCCAGATGTTGGTCTGAACAACTCCTGCAGAGGCTATGGTGGCTGCGCCTGGGTCCACTGCCTCCTCTTCAGAGAATTGCCATGTGTCTTTCAGCAAGGTCTCAGAACAAGGGCTTACTGCCTGCTCATGCTCTGTTTCCTGCTCATTGGGAATTCTATGTTCTTTTTAGAGGGTCCTGGACTAAGGGAGTCCAGGAGGTGACCCCACCACAGTGCAGGCACGCAGACCCTGATCTCCACTGTGGTGGTGTGTGTGTGTGTGGTGCACCAGCTAGTGCCTCCAGATGAGCCCCCGAGGGAGGGAGCCACCCAGGCCGTGGAAGAGGGAGGAGGAGAGGACCCCCCACCCAAAGCTGTGGAAGAGGGAGCTCTTGGATAAGTCTCTTGGTGAAGGCCACAGGGGTTGGCAGGACTGGACTCAGAGTCAGCTACGAGCAGACACATACCTGTTGCTTAAATAACTGAGACAGAGGTGACCTAGGATGACTGTTGTCAATAAATTTGGGTTTTTACTTAAACTTAGGTGACAGAGACAGTATTATTCTTTGTATTACATTGCCTTTATTACCTAAATGTGGGTCCCTGCTTCTCAAGTTTTGTAAAGATCAGACAGTTGTGAAAAACTATCAGTTGATTGCAAAAACAGCTTATCTAGGTTTGGAGAGCTGTTTGAACCAAGGCTGTGGTGAATGGATGTGTGCTGATTTTTCTGTCTTCAGGGAGCCAGGCTTGCATCTGGTAGTAATCTATTGGTTATTCATCAGCAGCAAGTCAGAAATATTATGATATTTCACTCGAATCTATTATACTCAAATAGCTTTTATTGAAAGCTCGTTAGATATCTTTTACTTGGGTGTCAGCACGTGTCAGATACCTTGCATGAGGCATACCTCTGTATTAGCTATCTTAAATGGGAGCATGTGGATGCATACAGTAGCATACAGATGTAATGAAATGGAAGTCTTACAGTCATTTATTCACTTACAAAATATGTGCCATGTCTTCAAAACTCGGTGTTCTGTGTGTTCCCACACAGTGAATTACACTGGGGATTCACAGATTGTTTCAGGAGGCATAGATTGTGTCTTTGAGTATTTTATGATGTTTATTGTAAACACTCAACAGATAATACAAGTTAGATGTGTGTGAAAATTAAATGTAATCTAAATGAGAATGAAAGAGTAATATAGTAATTGTATATTTGGTGAACTATTAAAATACCCAAAAGGATAAGTTGAATGTAAGGTCAGAAATCAAGGGGAAGGTGACCAAGTTTAGCATGGGGATGGTTGTGTGGCCACCCTGGGTGGGGAGACCAGCTAATGGTGTAGGTTGGAGGCAGGTACACAAGGGTTCAACTTCCAGGAAGTGTTTCTGTCACCACTGGGGCAGGGGACCTCTCTAAACCTCAGTTTCTCTTTCTGTAAGATGGAGATCCTGCCTGTATCAACTTGGAAGACTCAGGTGGGGCAGCAGGTGAAGCCTTAGCCCAGTGGCCATTCCACATGCACTAGCCGGTGTTATTGTGGATGGCCAGGCAGCAGAGTGCCAGGGGAGAAGAGCCTGGGGGCTTTTGAAGGCCTGAGGAGGTGGAGGTCCTAGGGACCAAAAGATGCTATTTGACTTCTCTGGAGGGGTCTATAACCAGAGCAGAAAAGGTTCTTTCTCAGACATCAGCTTGTATGGTGCACGGTGAGCTTTTTGCTTGTGTATTTGCCTTTGAATATGGCTTAGTCTGTAAAGTAAAGGAATTATGCTTTACATGGTGTTGAACACTAGGTTTTAAAGGGGGCTGCATTTTTTTTTTTTTTTTTTTTTGTAACCAATTGGTAGGAGCAACTTATTTGTAAAGAGTTCCCTTTCTCTCAAGGAGGCCTTCATCTGATAGCACAAGTCATGCATGTGTGTCCTAAAGAATTCTTCAAAATTGAGGTGACGTTTGCATGAAGTGCATTCTAACCATTTTAACGCATTCAGTTTAAGGGCATTTACCACCTCTCCTCTAGTTTCAAAAGTTTTTCATCACTTGAGGAGGGTACTCAGGAACTTTCACCCTCCATTTCCCCTTTTCCTCTCCTGGCAACTGCTAATCTGCTTTCTGGTCTATGGATTCGTGGGGTGTGGACATTTCAGGTAAGTGGAATCATGTAACATGGGACCTTTTGCACCTGGTGACTCCTTTCACGCAGCCTGCTTTTGAGGCTTATCCAGGTTGTGGCCTATACCAGGACAGGTTGAGGACTACAAGTTTTTCAGATTTTGGAGTTTTGGGTATTGTGTGTTATTTGTATAGACTTTACCCATAGAGCATCTATAATATGAAAATCCAAAATTCAAAGTGTTTTCACTTTCAAGTTAGGAATGCTCAACCTGTACACCATGGTTTTCCTGGCTGAGTGCACCATAGCCAATTCTCATTATTTGAGAACAAACACTGAGTTGGCAAATACTGCCCCGTTTCGTGTATAAGTTCTTCTAGTCACAACCTTCTATCCACTGATGAATACATAACTTTGTTTCTGTTTTAAAGACACCCTATTTTATATTGTTGATTCATTGATGCTAAACTCATGGCCATCAGCATTGTAAGTCCTGCCTGAGTGAAGCTCATCATTGAACACAAATGTTTTCTCTTCTTGCCTCAGGAACACTGGACAGTGCTGTAGCAGTATGCTTAGAGCTCCTTTTAAACAGCCAAAGTGGGGTGGAGGAGTACAAAAATGTGGAGAATGTGGCACAGTGTTCACAGGGCGAGCTGCAGCAAGTGGACAGCACCACCTCGTCCCATGTCCCTTGGGAATGAGTCCATTGGGCAGTTTGGAGTTTTTACTGTTCTGCATATATTTACAAATAACTATGAAAGCCTTGAGTATTTTGGGTTTACAAATAAACTTTAGTGAGTAGGTGACTTAACAAGTATGGAGTCTATGAATAATGTGAACTGACTATCCTACAACTTGTTTACCCCTTCAACTATAGATAGACACTTGGCCGTTTCTGAGCTGCTGTGAATACAGCTAGCTGCTCTGACAAGTGTGTAGATGCACGTGTCTGAGGACCAGTTCTCCAGTCTTTTGGGAGTGGAACTTCTGGGTCATGTGGTAATTCTGTTTAAAGTTTTGAGGAACTGCCAAAGTCTTCCACAGTGACTGTACATCTTACATTTCCACCAGCAGTGTATGACGCTTCCTTTCTCCCCTGTCCTTAGCAGTGCTTGTTTTCTGTTTCACATGATAGCCATCCTAGTGGCTGTTACGTTCAACATCTTTTCATGTGCTCCTTGGTTATTTGTATATCTTCTTTGGGGAAATATCTGTGTACATCTGCCCATTTTCAAATTGTTCTTTTCTTATTGCATTGTAGAACTTCTTTGTGATTGGCAAATATTTCCCCTCCTTCTGTAGGTTGTCTTCACATTCTTGATAAGGTTGTTTTAAGTACCAAATTAAGTTTTTATGAAGTACCGTTATCTATTTTGTCATTATTGTTGCTTGCACTTTTAGTGTCAAACCTGTGCCTCCAATACCAACTCTGAGGTCATCAAGAATCACTCCTCATGTTCACTTATACTAGTTTTATGGTGTTTGCTTTGTTGTTTGGAGCTGGGGAGCACACCAGGGCCTTGGACACGCTAATCACATGCTCTACCACTGAGCTACATTCCAGCCTCCAGTGTAGTTTTAGTTTTTATCTTAATGTAGTTGGTCTTCCCTAAGTTAACTTGTGTGTGTGTGTGGAGTGAGGTAGGGTCCAGCTTCATTCTTTTATGCAGTTTTTTCCAGATGACCCACACCATTTATTGAAGAGATTATTCTTTTTCCATTGAGTGATCTTAGCATCCTTGTTGAAAATAAAGTGGCCATAGAATTTGGGTTTAAAACCCAAATTAATTAATTCCATAGTATTGGTTTATATGGCTGTCATTATACTAGAACCATACTGTTTTGATTACTGTTGTTTTCTAGGAAGTTTCAAAATTGGAAAAAGTATGAGTTTTTTCCTAACTCTGTCAGATTTTCCTCTCCTGCTTCAGTATGATTTTGTTTATTCTGGGCTCTTTGCTGTTTGTCCTACTCTATTTTCTGTACTCTAGTAGAATGCCTGGGACTGGGACATTTATAACGAAAAGAGGTTTATTTTGGCTTCTGGTTTGGGAGTCTGGGAAATCCAAGAAGGGGCAGCTGCATATGATGAGGGCGTCTTGCTGCTTCACAATGTGGCAGAAGTCAGAAGGATACTAGGGTATGTGTGGAAGAGACAGAACAGGCAGGGTGACCTCATTTTATAAAAGTTTGCTTTTGTAGTAACTAATTCAGTCCCACAAGAGCCAGCATTAACTTGGTCCATGAGAAAAGCTTTACTCCTTGCTGATGACCAGGTCACCTCCTAAATGTTCCATGTCCAACAATATCACGATGGAAGTCAAGTTTCAGCTTGAGCTTTGGGTGGGGGACAAACTACATTCATTCCATAGCATCTTTCCGTATGACTATTTGAGATTTGGCTTTCCCATTTTTGCAAATAATTCCATTGGAATTTTGATAGGGATTGCATTGACTCTGGAGATTGTTACCATCTTAGCAATAAAGTCTTCCAGTTCTGTGAATATTGTATGTCATTCATTTAATTAGGCCTTTAGTTTCTTTTGGCAAGGTTTTGTGTTTTGGAGAGTCTTTTACCTTCTTGGTTAAATTTATTCCTAGGTATTTTTTTCTTTAGAATGCTATGTAAATGGAATTGTCCTGATTTGTTTTTTGTTCACTCGTTGCTGGTGGATAAAAACACCACTGATTTTTTGCATGTTGGCCTTTCACCCTGCATCTTCATTGAATTTGTTTGTTACCTTTAGTAGTCTTTGTCTTTTTAGGACTTTTTGTGATGGAGTCATGCCTCTGTGAGTGGAGCTAGTTTGACCTCTTGCTTTTCAGTGTGGTTGCCTTTTGTTTCTGTTTCTGTTTGATTGTGCTAGTCAGGGCTTCCAGCAGTGTGGAGTGGCTCTGGTAAGAGAAACTTCCTGGTGGGCTTCTGACCTTAGGTGAGAGTCTCTAGTCTTACAGTTAACTGTGATTTCATGTGTGGGGTTTTCCATAAATGCCCTTTATTGGATTAAGGAAGTACCTTCTAAGAGGAGAGAAAAACAACAGCAACACTTTCTTTCTCTACTCACATTTCTGACACCAAACGTATGGGTTTCCCCACAACAAACCTGCTTCTGCCCCTCCTATACCCATCACCCAGGAAGTTACAAGGGTTTTGGGAGCTCTGTGCCAGGACTGGGGGCAGAGACCAAACACATTTCTTTTATGAGACATATTCCTTGTGTACTTTTTTTTTTTTAATCATGAACAGGTGGGGCTGGGGTTGTGGCTCAGTGGTAGAGCGCTGGTCTTGCATGTGTGAGGCACTGGGTTTGATCCTCAGCATCATGTAAAAATATATAAAGGCATTGTGTCCATCTATAATTAAAAAATAAATTTAAAAAAATCATGAACAGGTGTTAAATCCTTTCAAATGCCTTTTCTGCTTCTATTGAGAAAATTGTAGGTATTTTCTTTCATGCTAGTAATGTGCTGTATTATGTCGATTGATTTTTATGTTGAACCGTCCTTGCATTCCTGGGACAGTCCCTTTTTGTTTGATGCACTGTCTTTTTCATGTGCTATTAGGTTGGTTTGCTGGTGTTTCCTTGAGGATTTTTTGTGTCTCTTCATAAGGAATATTGGTCTGTGGTTCTCCTGTGGCATCTTTGTGCTTTGGTATCAGGGTAGTAATGCTGAGCTCATACTGACCTCATACTGACCTCATAGAATGTGTTAGGCAGGGTTCCCTCCTCTTCTCCTTTTGGTAGAGTTGAGTACGTTGATGGTCATTATTCATTTTGTTTTTATTTTTTATTTGGAGCTGGGGATGGAGCTGAGCTCCAACGCAGGCCTCTTTCTTCTTTGAATATTTGGTGGAGTCCACAGGGAAGCCATCTGGTTTTGGACTTTCAGGGAAGTTTTTGATAACTGATTCATTATCTTGTTATAGATCTGTTGGGAATTTCTGCTGCTTCTTGATTCAATTTTGTTAATTCATTTGTAGGAATATGTCCATTTTCTCTAGATTTTCACATTTGTTGCGGTATGATTGTTTGGAGTGTCCTCTTAGATTCTTTCACTTTCTGTCAGCTTGGTAGTTCTTAATTTTATTTCTGATTTTGGTTATTTGTGTATTCTTGCTTTTTTCTTAGTTTAGCTAAAAGTTTGTCCATTTAGTTGATCTCTCTGAAGAACCAAATAATTTGATTCACTCTGTTGTTTCTTGTTCTCTGTTTTATTTATCTCTATTGTCTGCTCTTCTGGCTTTGGGCTTAGTTTGGGGTTTACTTCTTTTTCTAGTTCCTTAAGGTAGACAGTTAGTGGCTGATTGTTTTTTAACGTAGGCATTCACACCTTTGAACTTCCTCTGAGCAATGCTTGTATTGAGTTCTGTAAGCTTTGGTGCATTGTTTTGTTTTCTTTATCCCAAAGTATTTTCTGGGGCTGGTTGTGGCTCACTGGTTGTAGCTCACTGGTAGAGCACTTGCCTAGCACGGGCAAGGCTCTAGGTTCAGTTCCTGGCTCCACAAAAAACAAGGCAAAAACCCAAAAGAGGCAAATTTTTATAATTTTTCTAGTGATTCTTATTTAACTCAGTGGTTGTTTAATTTCAGGGTTTTCAGTCTTCTCAATTTCTAACTGGATAGTTGCTTTTTCTGTGGCTTATAATCCAGTCCTCTTGTTTATTGAGTTATCCTAAATGCTCTCCTCTTGGCCAGTGGGAGCTTTGTCCATGTGTGCTCTGTGCCTTTTTATCATGTTGCTGTGGTTTTCTGGGTGCTTCTGTACATTTGGGTCCCCTAGGGTTTCCTGACCCCAGCTTTAGAGCTAGTCATGGCTTCGAGAAGTCCTAGTTCCTTTAATTGGAGAATGGAATTTAAAAGCCAAAATCTGGGAGCTAAGTGTGCTCATTGCTACTGGAATGTCACTGTGTTTGGGCCTCTTGCAGGACAGCTGGGAAAGGCATTGTATATAAACAAATTCCCCTTGACATACATGTTTATTTCTTTAACTCTGCCTGGTCATACCAATGTTTCCAGCTGCACTCCGGCTCTGTGGAATTCATTGCCCCTTCCTGGTGGCTTCTTGGTCACTGCTGTTTCTAAAGGAAGGAACCGGTTCATTATTTGCTCTGTATTTACTTCTTTACCGCTGCTGAACCTGGAATACAGCTTCAAAATTGCTAGCTGGCCACCTGTGAGAGACACCAAGCAGAACACAGTGTTTGTGTGCAGTTCTGTCTTCACCTCCCAGAGCCTAGTCAGAGGTTTTACCTCTTTCCTGAATCTTCCTCAGTGTGTTTTGTCATCCATTTGTAGCAGCTATGCATTCATCATTGAGTCTGCATTCCGTCTCGGGTTCCCTCCCACCCCGCTCTGGTTATTATCACTATTATTTTTTTCAGTTTGTGTTCAGTGGAATCCACTTTGGGTTTTGACATATAGAGCGATGCCCGGCTATGACAGTTCCATGCAAAACAGTTCTGCCCCTAGACTACCACACACTGTCCCTTTGAAGCCAACCCCCAGCCCCACATCTCTTTTCATCCCTGTGGCTTGCCTTTTCCGATTGCCATATAAATAGAATCAGACAACATGTAGCCCTTTGTGTCTGGTTTCTGTCATTTAGCAAAATGTACTTGCAGTTCCTCAGAATTGTGGCAGGAATGAATAGTTTGTTTCTCTTTTGCAGAGTAGCATTCTGTTGTAGTATGGGTTGCAGTTTGTCCCTTCACCTGGGAGGGGTGTCGGGTTGTTTCCAGATTTGAGTAATCATCAATAAAGTTGCCATGAAGACTTGCATACCAACTTTGGTGTCAATATAAGTTTTCAGTTTGAGTAAATACCCAGGAATGGGGATTGCTGGGTCACATGTCAAGGTGTTGTCCAGCCATTTTGCCATTTTCCCCTTCCCTCCCTCTCCTTCCTCCCCCTCCCATCTGTCCTTTCTAGTGGGTATATAGTGGTCTCTAAACAGCTCTCCTGGGACACAGTCCCCATGACACACAGTTCCTCCATCTCACATGCACAGTTCTGCGTGGAGTGTATTCAGAGTTGTGCTTCGTCAGCCCATTGCCACTCTAATCCAGTGGGATTCCTAGGTCTGTTGATGGCTTTGTTGAGCTGTCTAACTGCCAGGCATCCACAGTAGCCACTCCCGTTTCCATTCAGTGGCATCAGAGGCCCAGGCTGTGCACCTCATGGACACTCACTGTGTCTTTGATTGCGGCTGCCCAGGTGCTGTGGACCTGAATTGGGCACCTTAACTGAGTCGCCTCTCCCCCATGGCTGAGGACACTGAGTGTCTTTTATGGACTTATTTGCTATTCAGATATTTTCTTCAGTGCAATATCTGTTCAGAATTTTGCCTTTTTTCTTCTCTCTTAAAATTGACTTAGTTTTCTTATTGTTGAGTTTCAAGAGTTGTTTATATACTCTGGGTACAGGTTCTTGATGTGGTATATAATTTACAAATATTTTTTCCAAGTCTGTGGCTCTTCTCTTCATTCTCTTATGTCTTGCTGAGCAGGTTTTATATTTTGATAGTCAACTTATGGTTATTTTTTCTTTCATGGGTTGTGTTCTGGTAGTGTATCTAAAAATCCTGTGCCAGACCCAACTGGTTTCTTCTAGCCCGTCCTGGTAGTCCATGCAGAGCTGCTGTGCCTGGAGGCTGAGGGAACCACCCTCGGAGCTCCAAGAGCTGCAGTGATTGTGTATTCTTTGCAATTGAGGGCTTAAAAAATTCTCAATTTACAGTGAGGAGGAAGAGGAGGGATTGCTTTTCTTCTTTACTTGCTGGAGTTTTATTGATTTATTTACACAACAAATGTTTACTAAGTCTGGGGCCTGATATCCAGAGGGGTTGTGGCCCCATTTCTTTTGGTGTTCACAGCTTGAAAGGGCAAGGGAGAACCACATATTCATGGAAGCAACAACATCAGAATGTATCCTCAGCTCCATGAGGCCAAAGTTTAGGGTGTTCGAGCACTGGGGGACCTGGGTAGAAAGGGGATAATTTCCTGTAGGAGGTGAGATTGATGCAGAGGCCTGCAGGTGACACAGAGTCAGTGAGGACAGGAAACTTTTTGGGCAAAGGAGCAGCTATTATGAAGGGCAAAGCCAGGATGATTGGGATGCAAATGTGTGGGTGCAGAGGGAGGTGGACAGCTGGAGAGCTGGGCAGGGCTGTGCACACTGAGGACCCCTGGAGTATGTTGTGCTAGGGGTGACAAGATGATACTTGCTTCTAGACCCTCAATAAATGACTGAGTCTTCTGAATCCTCTGGATTCATCTGCCTCTTTGCATAAGATCTAGTGGCAGTGGCTTCAGAATCCCATGAGGTTCCCATCATCTCTCAGTCTGTAGCATCAGTCATTATAGAGCAGAGCTGGCTTAGTCTTTCCCAGAAGGAAGTCAGTGGCTGCCAAATAGGAAGTACTTGCCTGTGTCCTGGTTTGGTTAGAGAGCTGGGTCAGGCCCAGAGAAGGTGGGTGCTGAAGTGTCCACAGGAAGGGATCTCCAGGGCTGACCTGGAGGTTCCCAGGAATGTAGCTTGGTTCTAGGGGCATGTGTGGGAAGGAGCCAGTTGTTGCTGCCTGCCCCAAGCCTGAGGCCTACCCAGTGCCCTCTCCTTCCTTCATTACTTTGGTTGGGGCAGCTCCTGAGGCCTCTGGGTTGTGTCACTCCATGACCCCACCCTTCACCTGCTTGTGTCACAGCAGGTGCACTTTCAGCACAGCTGGGTCTTGTGTTTTGAGTTGTTAGCTAAGACCAGCCATTGGACTTCAGTGCATTTTTTTTGTGACTGAATATCCCTAGGGAATCCTCTTAAATCTGTTGCTTTCTTTTTCAAATGAGAGTTGGTTGCCACTTAACTTCTTATTCCAGCTTGGAATCTTTGACAAAGCTAAGAGGTGAGATAGTTAGTTGCAGGTGGGAAAGAGGTTGTTCCAGTTCAGAGACACTGACTGTCCTTTCTCAGCTGATGCAGGGCACAGCCCCCTCCCAAGTGCCCATTTGGCTGTTCCTTAAGTGAGCTCTGGCCTGGGTGCTGCCACTCCCATAGCACCTGTCAAGGGCCACGCAGCCCTGTGGGCACAGCCTTGCCCTGCTTCTGATGCTGGGTTCCTTCCCACAGTCTGAGTCTCCCTTCACTGCCAGCTATCCCTGTGATTTGGGGGCACATTTGGGAGGAAGAGAGACATGGTACGCATACACAGTGACTTTAAGGGACAGTCCAACATTGAAAACATTGAAATGTAAAGGAATTTCATTTGGGTCATCGCAGCTAACATTAAATATTCTCTTTTCTACCCCCTCCTCTCACAAAGCCAGCCATTAGTGGATAGTGAGCCATGACTGTCATGAACTCTCTGTGGCCTTCCTCAAACACAGTTCTCTGAAGCACAGGAAGGGCATTTGGCATAATTGATGAGGAGGTGTGCATGGCTTCATGCAGAAAGGCTTTTTAAAGTGAGTTAAGTTGTATTGCTTCAGAGCCCTAGCACCCCGGGAGGCCTCTTCTCCACGTGTCCTAGCTGACTTGCACTGGGAAGCTGTGGGCAGCTGCCTTGGCGGTATGGTAGGTGACCACCAGATGCTCTGCACCCTTGGCGGTATGGTAGGGCCACCAGATGCTCTGCACCTCTCTCCACCCTTTTTGGAATGGCAAAGACTCATGGATGCAAAACTGTTCTCAGGCCAGGGCTTGTTAGACTTTTGTTCTTGCCCTTGATGTAAATGGAACCTTGGAGAGAGCTTGTCCAGAGTGACATCAGTGGGGACCCAGGTTCTCCTCATTCGGCGTACCCTCCACCGTCACCCTAGATCAGCAGCATGGAAGCCGCCTACTCCTGTGCTCCCTTCCCAGGCTCCCAGGCTCCCAGGCTTCTAGGCTCCTGGGGACTCTGCAGAGTTCAGGAGGTGGGCAGCCCCTCCTTGAGCCCACAGAGTTCTCTGCCAGGGACAATTGACTGGTTGATGCTGCTGAGCGGGAAGGCCTTGCCTTTGGGTTGCTGAGGGAGCCAGAACAGAAGGGGTATTGTGTGGCAGACACAGAGAAAGGTCAGGGGGCTGCTGAGTTGTGACAAGCCACATGAATGCAGGTCGACCTACTCGATTGTCTTTCCATGTTGCATCATTCCCTTCCCCCGGGTGGGATCCAGGATGCATCTGTACTTCCAGGAGGGCAGGGTCTGGAGTGGGGGAGAAAAACCCCTTGAAAGGGCCAAGGCGCCCTTGCAGTGCACAAGAGGAGACACAGCAGGGCCGGCAGTGTGCCCTGTGTGTGGTGGTCCCCTCCCAGGCACATGGCTTGCCCCCACCAGTATGCCCTCCTGGTTCTCTTAAGAAAGCTAGGGTACCACATGGAGTGGGAAATTCACCTGGGCACATGCCTGAAGGCAGCCTTCACCAGCTTCATGCAGAAAACAGGAAGTGCAAGGCGCAGGCCCTTGAGCTGCAGCTGCCCACAGGGGGCTTAGGTGCTACGAGCAGGCATGCCAAGCAGCAGCCCTTCACGGACAAGGCCTTGAGTTGGACTCTGCCTGAAAGCAGCCTGGGAGTAGGGTGGGGCACATGAGCACCAAGCCAGAGCACCCTGGGAGGAGCTGTGGGCAGGGGGGCTGACTCCCCACCATGTGTTTGTGGCCCGTATCTCCTGTCTTATGGCCATCCTGTGGCACAGGTGGGGTGGCCTCTTATAGAGAGGGACACTGAGGTTCAGGGCTGCAGGCTGCTCTCAGTCTAGCTGCATTGCTGCTGCTGGCTTCCCAGGGCTCCTCCTGGGCCCTCTCCCCCTATCCCTGGGTGCCAGCTCAAGTTTCTTTCTCACGTTGCCCTTCTACGCATGCGCGTAAATTGCAGGCTTCTTCCTTCCCTCTTTGGAGTTAGCCTGGGAGAAACCATGAGTTGGGGCTCCAGATTTTGAAGCCCACCCCAAGCCTAAGCATGCTTGGCTGTTCCCAGAAATGTGCTCTGCCATGACATGGTTGCCCTGCTGCCTTCTTGTGTCTGATTGCTTCTGGGCCTGGGAGCGCATCCAGGGTACAACAGACACAGCCGAACTCCCTCCCAGCTCTGCTCAGTTTGCTTGCTTTCTCAGGAGGTCAGCAGTGGACTGTCCAGTTCTAGACTCTTTTGCATGTCTTGCAGTGGACTTTTTGCTCACTGTTTTGCAGCTCATTCTCTTCTGGCACCCCGGGGGACTCTCTCCATGGAGTATGTGCCAATACGCAGCATTTTGAGCACCTGTATGTGAAGTGGGTTCCCTTATTTCCACTTTGCAGGCAGGGAAACTGAGGCACAAGCAGAAGGAATAACCTGCTCAGGTCACACATCCATGGAGGAGCCCCTGTGGCTCAGGTCTGCCTTCTTTGTCTGTTTGCTGTAAGCATCAGTTCTGTCAAGTGGCAGCAGAACAGCGTGCTCCATGGTGGAGTTCACAATTCGGAGGTTGTGAGGAATGGCAGTCTTTTCTCCAGCTTACTGCCTTGAAATAATCCTGATAAGCAGTCAGTTGTGTGTGCTTCCAAGTGTGTGTGTGTGTGTGTGTGTGTGTGTGTATGTGTCTCTGTATGCATGCTGCATTTTTTTTTAAAAGAGAGAGAGAGAATTTCAATATTTATTTTTCAGTTTTTGGCGGACACAACATCTTTGTTGGTATGTGGTGCTGAGGATCGAACCCGGGCTGCACGCATGCCAGGCGAGCGCGCTACCGCTTGAGCCACATCCCCAGCCAATGCATGCTGCATTTTTAAACTTACTGTCTCTGAACCTTCCTGAGCCTGCACATGTAGCTTTGCCTTGTTCTCTCTGGTGTCCAGGTGGTGTACCCTGCAGTGTAGATAGCCATAATCTATTTGACTTTTCATGTTCTTTGATGCTGTTACACTGAGGGACGTACAGATGTCTCCAGATGTCTCATTATTGTGGGAGTGCCTCACTGCCCCTCCTTCTGTTTACATGCTTACGTGACTGGGTCATACTACCTCCTGGGATTTCAGGTTTGGTGGCATTTGTTTCTTGGACTTCTTTTTCTGTTCCTTCCCTTGCTTTCTTAATGAACTGCCGACACTTTTCTCCTGCTGCAGTGAGAATAGCCCCCTTCATTTGCTGTGGGCCTGGGCCAGGGAACCCGGGAACCCAGTATTAGGAGAACTTTGTTCAAAGACCTGGCAGGGCCTGTGAGAGGCTTTTGATGCGTGTATTAGCGTGTTTGCCTTTATTGATTCCATGTGGCTTCAACACATGCTCAAATGGCAATAAGTCTCAGTGTCCTCTCCTGATGGATGGCTAGAACAGTGAGTCAGTCTCAGTGTTTATGAGGCTAAAACCATGTGCTGTGTAAATCCTGTGGTACAGCAGAAAGTGAGGTACTTGCCTGGTGGCCTTGGAAGACCCCTGTTGGTAGAGGGGCTTGCCCTGAGCCCTGCCTTCCATTCAGCAGCAGGATGGAGGCAGGCCAATAGGACACAGATGGCACTGAATTAAAATTCAGAGCTGAGCTGTAAGGCAGGCTGGGGGCAGAGCCAAGCATATATACTTAATATTTTTTAATGTAGAAAATTTTAAATATATAGAGTTACAATGGCTAAGCGTTGAGCAACTCCATCTGCATCCAACGTCAGCAGTTACTGAGCTGTGTGCAAGGTTTTCTCACCGCTACCCCCAGGATTGTTTGGGCGCAGGTCCTAGACATCATCATATCTTGTAATCTGTACACAATTTGGTGTCTGTAACAGTCTTTAAAAAAAGACATAAATGATATCATACCTAGAAATCAATAAGTTAGCAGTTGTTTCCCTTCACATACCCAATAATGCCAGTCTCCCCTGTCATCTGCTGTGTGTGTTCATTTACTTTTGAATTTTTTAGTTCTTAGAGATGGAGCCCAGGGCCTTGCGCATGACAAGCACTTGCTCTGCCACTGAGCCACACCCACAGCCCCATATTATTCTTGTTTTTCTTGAGTAAGCTCCTTTCGTCGCCCCCAGTTGCTGCCTTAGGAGCCTTTTCTGCTTTCCTGGTGTGCGTGTGCTCTTTGCGCAGAGTTCCCATAGGGGTGTTGTGAGGCGTGTCAGCCACTGTGGTGATATTCCTGGGCATTTCCTTCCAGCTGGCACTTAGGTCTGGGGCTGTGGTCACATTTAGCTGTCTTGGTAGGCTTCATGAGTGTCTGCGGAACTCATGGGGAAGCTCAGATGGCCCAAAGGCGTGCATTGGCAGGGCAGAGGTAGCCAGGAGCCAGCCCAGCCTCAGGAGCTGGGAGACCTCACAGGATGCTAGCTTCCCTGCTCTTATACCCTGCATGTGGGAGCAAGTCTGGGTGCCCCCAGGGCCAGCTGAGAAGAGGAACCAGTATGGAGTCCTTCACAGGGAGGACACAGCATTGCGGACTTTATGTGGTCACCTAGCCACAGGCCAGGGGCCTTGCCAGGGTCATCCTGGCACTTGGGCCCCCATGACCTTCTCAGTGAGGAGGCTAGTAGGCTCATGCATCAGTTCCCCAGCCCAGGCCCAGATGCTGTGGACGGGTGCGCACTGTGGGTTTTGGTGCCAGCACTGGTTTGGCCAGTTCAGCTACATCTTGGCTTTTTGCTGAGTTTGGAGAGATGCTGGCTCATGACCTGTGGCCTCAGGAGTGGGTGGCTGCCATTGTTTAGAGGGGAGACCAGGTTGGGGTCCAGCTACAGTGACAAAGGGCAGTACCTCCGGGGTCACTGATTGACCACCTTGGCCTCAGCCTTCCTCACTCAGCATGGTGCCTGGCCCCCATCCTAGAGTGCTGGCACGTCTTGACCTCTCTCAGGAGGCCATGTTTTGGGGGGCAGTTTTGTGACTGTCCTCAGAGATCCTGAGCCCAGGCCTGAGGTCTGGTCCAGAGGGAGTCCCACTGGCCACTGTTAGTGTGCAGTGACTCATGGTGGCAGCCTGCTTGGTCCACCACTGTGTTCTCCAGGGGTCCATAAGAACATTACCTGGCTGGTCCTTGCCATCCCTGCCTTCTGGTTTGCCTTGAATGGGCACAAGGAAGCCTGTCCACGGGCTCTAGGCCTGGCTTTGCCACTTTTCATTTCTTCATCTGTGGAATAGTGACAGTAGGACACCTGCATGTGGAAGTGTTTGCATACATTACGTGCTCAGAAGCCATAGTGGAGTCTCCACCATCATTACCTGACCGAGGTGGACAATGTCCTAGCAGCACCACACTGCCAGGACCTCCACCCTCCCACTCTGACTCACAGAAGAGGCACCTTGCCTCCTTAGGCCCCATCATTTCTGAGGACACTGCCGTAGCCCATGACATGTTTGGATGGATGTGGGTTGAGTGTTCATCAGATGTGAGAGCTAGCTCAGGGCTAGGTGTCAGGGACACAGCAGAGCCAGCCTGCTACTGATGGTGCACGGTCTAGTAGGGAGCACTTAAACCCTTCTTTAATTGTTATTAATTAGTTTAGTTTATCATTAACAATTCCTTGATCCCTTAATAAGTCAGTGTTTAAAATGTTTGCTTCTTTCCATTTGGGTTCAGGATCTCAGTAGGACTCCACATTGTGATCTTAGAACCCTTTTAATCTGTACATTTACCTCTACTCCTTCCTCCCTCCATTCTTTCCCTTTGCAGTTACTTGGCTGAAGAAACTGGGTCCCTTGTTCAGAAGAGTTTGGCACTGTCTGGCTGTTGCTGACTCTGCAACCTGGGGGTATTCAGCTGTGCTGCCTGCTGGGTCCCCAGACTGGGGACATCATCTTCCCATGGGCAGAGCCCACCTGGCGCTCTGTGAAACTGGCCAAGTGGGCAGTCAGACCCTGGTTGCTCACTCAGGAGTGGCCCAGCAGCGGGGCCCGTGCCCTCCCACTTCCCTCCCTGTCCCTTCCTTTGCTGGAACATACCCGCATGGCTCACCTCCCTTGCCTCCACCGCCTGGTCTTCTCTCTGTCTACCTGTTCTTTCTGGAAAAGGTGGGATGAGTGCTGGCTGCCACACACACTCATGTCAGAGTCATGCCAACCCCTGGCCTGGCACTGATGTCCTATAACCTGTCCTTGGCACATAGGCCAGAGAGTGTGACTTCCAAGACATGATGCTGACTGTCCTTCCTGAGCTCATGCCCTCGCTCCTCTGGGGACAGGCTCCCTCTCTGCAGAGAGCCGAGGTCCTTCCCTCCAGGGGATACTGCTGCTGCCTCCTTCATCTTCCCCTTTCAGCCCCAACCATATGGGACTCTTGGGGTCCTGATCAGGGTTCTGTGGCCTGTGACACTCTTTTCTTCATTAGGCCCTGCATACTCCTTGCTGGTCTTTCCAGGAGCTTCTCCCTTCTTGTCTTGCTCTTGGTGATCTTGCCAATGCCAGCCCTCCTCCAAGCCTGTCCAAGCTTCCAAAGAGCCCTCATGCCCTTCATACGCTTCCCAGTGTGCCATCCATTTGGTTATTGTGGAGTGCCATCGCTGGACGCCTAGAGGGAATAGAGGAGAGGTTCCTATATGGCGGGAAAGTACTGCCCACCTTTGTAGAGGAAGGAAGGACTTGGTGACTTTCTGGTTTCTTAGCTAGGGTCACAGCCAGCTCCCCATGGCAGGTGCGTGTTGGGCTTAACCAGCAGCTGGTTTTCTTGTGGGGCCAGAGGTTGGGAGGTGCCAGTGCTCACCTGCCTGTGGTTCTCCAGCAACATCCCTGTGGAGACTGCCACACCTCTGCCTCCCCTTTTTCATTCCAGCCAGAGGGGAGATAGTCAGAAACCTGGTGATTTTGTTTTGGTTTTGGGCCTCCCTAGGCCAACTTCCTTCTGTTACCTTACCCCAAAATGTCCTTGGAAGGACATTTCCAAGTCTGGTGTGGACTGGGCTGGGTTGAAACCCACTCGTCCCAGACCAGGCTAGAGTCAGCCTCACTCAGCGTCATCTTGAGAAAGCCCATTCACTTGTCTGCCCCTTCACTGTACCCACTGCTCCTGGAAGCTCCTTTTATCTTCCATTCATTAGGATGGTGTCATCTGCAGTTCCCCTCTTGGTTGAAATGGGCACATTGCCAGTTAGTTCTAACTCAGGCATTGCTGGTCCCAGGGCTTGCAGAGCTAGAGTGTACATGAACTGTGAACCACTGAGTGGCCTAGGAGACTCAGCCAGGTTGCAGCCAAAGCTCCTGTCTCTGTCCCCTTCTCTTTCACCAACATAAGAAAGTGGTTGAGCCCGTGAGCTTGGGCTGCCAGAGGAAGAGGCTGAATGGAAGAAGGACCCAGAAGCTGCTGGGATGAGTTTGCCTTCAACTGAGCAGTCGGAAAGTCTCCTTGGACTTCCTGAACGCAACATTCTTCTCCTGTGCCCAGAAATTTTTCTCTGTGTTGTACAGTATTTTAATAGACTGGGATGAAGCTCATGCCCCATAAAAAAATAATTCCTTTAAAGTGTCTACACTCTTTGAGTTTAATATATTCACGGTGTGTAATCATCGCAGTTTTTAAATTCCAGAATATTTCTGTCACCCCAAAAGGAAACCTGGTCCTCATTAGCATTCATTTCCTATGTGCCTGCTCCCTGAGCCTCTGGCAACCGTGATGCCCTCTGTCTTGCTAGGCTTGCTTACGCTGGACGTGTCACGTAAATGGAGTCAGTCTATGTGCTCTCCTGTATCTGGCTTCTTTCCTAGGCACACGGTTTTCAAGGCACATGCATGTGGTGCTTGGTTCTCTTTTAAGGCTGAAAATGCCCCCTGGTGTGAAGGAACCACAGTTCATCCTTTCATCTTTTTTGATGGCCATTTGGGTCATTTCTTTTTTGGTGTAGGGTGAGTGTTGCTGCTGTGGACATAGGTGTGCATGTGTTTGTGTGACTACACTGTTTTCATTTCTCTTGCTTGTATACCTAGATGGTCTGGGTCCCTGATTACTTCATACTTGGCATTTGAGGACCTGCCAGACCGTTTATCCAAAGTGGCAGCACCATTTCACATTCCCACCAGCAGTGCACTCGTTTTTCCTGGTGTCGTGTGTGTTTTAGCTGTCCTAGTGGGTATGAAGTAGTATTTCATTGTGTTTTGATTTGCATTTTGCTAATGATTCCTGATGCACTTCTTTTCATGGGCTCATTGGCCATTTGTGTATCTTTGGAGAAATATCTGTTCACATTCTTTGTCCATTTTTAAACTGTGTTGTCTTCTTATTGTTGAGTTGTAAGATTCATTTTTTTTTTTTTACATATTCTGAACAGTGAGCCCTTATCAGATTAATGATTTACAAATATGTTCTTCCATTCTCTTGGTTCCCTTTTTTTTGTGTGTATGCTGGGGATTTAGCTCAGGGGTGCTTTACCACTGAGTCACGTCTTATTTTGAAATAGGGCCTCGATAAGTTGCTTAGGGTTTCACTGAGTTGCTGAGACTTGTCTCAAACTTGTGATCCCCCTGCTTCAGCCTCTCAAGTTGCTAGGATTACAGGTGTGTGCCACCATGCCTGGCTGTGGGTTCTTTTCATCCTCTTGAATAGTGTCCTTTGTAACACAAAATTTTTAATTTTGATGAACTTTAATTTCTCTTTTTTATTGTTTGTTGCCTGTGCTTTTGGTGTCATGTGTAAGAAAAATTGCCTTATGCAGCGTCATTGTTTGTACCCTGTTTTCCTTTTGAGAGTTTTAGCTCTTAGATTTAGGGCTCTGGTCCATTTTTTAGTTATTTTTTTTATATATGGTGTGAGATAAGGATCCAGTTTCATTCTTTTGCTCGTGGATACACAGTGATGATCTGAGCACCATTTGTTGAAGAGACTGTTTTGTCCCTGTTGAAGTGTTTCTTGGCACCCTTGTTCACAGTACAGGCATACCCATCGCTCACCCTTCCATATCTGCAGGTTCTGAATCCTTGGGTTCTGCACCTGCAGATTCTGCATCTACAGACCTGGGAATACTCAGAAAAAAATAAAACTTGGGTCTGTAGTGAACGTGTACAGACTTTTTTCCTTGTTATTATTCCTAAACAATATAGTGTAGCATCTATTTCACATAATTTTACATGGCATGCATTGGGTAGCAGAAGTCACCTAGAGAGGATGTAAAGCATAGGGGAGGGTGTGTGTAGGTTCCATGCCGTCACTGGACCATCTTTTATGAGGGGCTTGAATCTCCATGGACTCTGGTTTTCGTGCTGGTGCTGGAGCTGATCCTGCATGGATGCTGAGGGGTGGCTGGTAAAGGGATTCCCCACCTGGCCTCACAGCTTTTCCCACACTCCCCAGTCACCCATTTTTCTAACCAGTCAGATGTCTTTGCAGCAGGGACAGATCTAGGTTTTGTGGGACCTTAGGGTTTTGTAATTTGGGATGGGGTGGGGTGGGACTTGAGAAAAAGCAGGAAAATGACTTGTTCTGTCATGGTTTAGGGAAAAGTGATCCCCAGGCTGCGCCAGGGCTACTGAAAGAGCTTCCTTCCCAGGAACCCCCTGATCTTTCTTTGTTGGCGTCAGATCCCTCGGTCTGTCCCTTCTTCATGGATGCCTCTCGTGAACTCTTCACTCACAAGTCTGTTGAGCCTGCTTCACGCTGGGTACTATTCCATGCTGGGGGTGATGCCAGAATCATGTTCTCATCCTTTTGGGTGGCCAGTGCAGGGTGGTGTGGACAAAGCCTCCTGGAAACCAGACAGTTCTCATACTCCTCTTTACTAACCTGTGCCCACCAGTTGCTCTGGGCTGTAGCCTGTCTTGGGCTCCTTCCTGGCTAGGGTCAGGCCTCAGCACTGCCCCTGGAAAGCTGTGTGTTTTTGAATCTCAGTTTCCCCATTTGCCAGCCACACAGAGAGGCTGAAGGGAGCGTGTTCTCGTGAGGCTGCATGCAGCAGCAGCATTTCTTGTAAGTGCCAGGGAACACTGTGACTGATGACTGTTGTTTCCTGAGGCCTCCTTTGCTCTGTCCACTGAGTGGTAAGTTAGCTTATTTGAGTGATGGAAGAGGAGAAGCAGCAGAGGAGGATCTGGGGGCAAGACAAACAGAACTGGATGAAGGAGCAAGCAGGGCTGGCAGCTGGCAGCCGTCCCTGTCCTGCAGCCACAGCCTGCCACCCGCCCCTCACACGGACTTCCTTGTTTCCTTTGTTCAAGGAGGAGCCGAGGAAGGTGTGCTTCACCTACGACCTGTTCCTGAACCTGGAGGGCAACCCACCTGTGAACCACCTGCGCTGCGAGAAGCTCACCTTCAACAACCCCACCACTGAGTTCCGGTACAAGCTCCTGATGGCTGGAGGGGTGAGTGTGACCTGCTGCGGGCCACCTGTCTGGCCCAGTAGCTGCCGTGCCTGCCCAGGGTGCTCTGCTGGCTCCTGGGCTGGGCTGTGTGAGTACTCGTCACACAGCTGTTGCCTGGCCGAGCTATACGGCCCCGGGGGCTCCCTAGCCAGTGCTGGGCGTTGGCAGCTGTGGATGAAGAGTTGAGACACCGGCTGTGCCGGCGTCTCCTGGGTGGCTGTGGGTAATTGGCATCTTCCTGCATGTGGTGTGAAGCTGGGTGCAAGGCCGGTCTGTCCGCATGGCCAGGCCTGTGCCACCCTTTAGCTGATGGAGCAGGGCTGTTGCTGGGCACCAGGCCATTCGGGAGGCACTCTTGTCAGTGTGCACTGCCTGCCTTGGAATTCCACGTGGTGGCCTGAGCACAGTCCTCCAGGTGCCTCTACAGGCTTTGGAGATGGGCAGGGCATAGGGTGCTGATGGCTGATGAGGAGGACAGGCCACGTGGCTGCTGGCTGCCCCATCTGTGGAGGCCAGTGTAGGCTGAGGCTTGGTCATGGGACATCGAAGCCATTTTTGATGATCCAGGGTCACCAAGCATGCCGAGATGCCAGCCACCCTGTTTCCACGCTATGGTTGGGCCACACATGTGTGTGCATGTGTTGGGAAGTATGTCTGGTGTGTTGATGGTATGTTTGTATAGAATATATGTGGTGTGGTGGGGGGGTTGGGGTGTGTGCCTGCTTAGGTGTGTTCTGATGGTATTTTTACAGGATGTGTGTGTGTCGTGTGTGTGGGGGGGGGGGGGTTGTGTGGGGTACCCATGGTTTGTGTGTGTGTGTTTGTGTGTGTGGTGAAGAGTGTGGGGTGTGCATGTGGTGTTGGGCAGGCTCACTTCCAAGTGGCTGTGGGCTGGTGTGTGTATGTCTTTGGGCTTGGGCATAACTCCTGCCTTCTTGTTCTATACAATTGGGTCTTTAGGAACTTTTTCTTCTTAAATAAAAGTAATGCTAAGGAAGGCTGAGGAAGTCCTGAGTCTTCTAGTAAGACTGTGTTCCTAGTAACAGCTTTGCTTGTGTTTCTGCTCTGGTTGGCAAGGGCTGGGAGAGCCTGGGGAGGCTGCAGGATACAGGAGGGCTTATGCAGAGGGGGACCAGGTGTGGGGAGGGCTGGTCCCAGAGACCTCCCCACTCTGTTGTCCACCACCTTTTTGTGGCTGTGTATTTTCCACAGTATTTCCACAATGCATTTGTGGGCGTCCCCTGAAGGCCCATAGTCACATTTCTTTGGGAAGTAGTCAGCGTCCCTAGGCCTCTTTGCCTCTACAAGAGGCATTTCCTGTGCTCTGAAGAGTGGAGACTCTGAGGGCATCACCTCAACACATAAAACAGGGCGGGGAGGAGCAGGTGAGCCAACAGGGGAGAGGAGGTCTGGCTCAGTCTGCCAAGGGCCATTCTGGATGCAGCAAGTGGCCCAAGGCACCTGCTGGACCCCGAGAGGCACTTGGGCCAAGGTCCACATAGTGGTCTCCACCAGGTGCTGTTTCTTGGAGAGGGCTGCCCAGGGGAGCTGGCTGGCCAGTCTGGAACTTCCTGGTCTTCCTGGGCTGACAGCTGAGCAGCGCTTTCTAGCCTTAGGAGCAGCCTGGTTATGGGACGGTGGCCCTCCTAGGTGATTTCCAGGACCAGGTAACTGTGCCCCTGTGCTAGGCCTTCCAGTCTCCTTAGTGTCCACAGGGACAGTGTTTGCCACCCCACAGCAATGGCCCCAGCCCTGTCTGTGCAGCTGCTGGTGCTGGGAGAGCTGGAGGAAGGAGCCAAGCTGCCGTCTGTACTCCCTCTTCACCAGGTCTCACTTGGTGATCTGGAACTCAGGCTATCCTTGGGAGCAACTGGAGCAGGGCTTCCCACTGCTTAGCAAGTCAGAGCCAGCCCCATACCCCTAGAGCTGTCTCCTGTCTTCTGCCCATTGGCCAAGGGCCTGTGTTTCTGTCAGGGAGCCAGGAACTCGCAGCAGCACCCTGTGGAGGAAATAGCAGAGCCTGCTGAGCCACGCGCGCCTCTCTCCTTTGTTCTTAGGATCTTGGTTAGCAAAGAGACACATGGAGGGCAGAGAATGCTCTCCTTGGAGGGTTTGGTCTAGTTAACTTGAAGGGAGGGAAGGTGAATTCCCACAGGAGTAGAAGGAAAAAGGTCTGGGAGTGCACCAGCCAAAGCTCCAGGAGCCATCTGTGATTGGGGCGGGCTTCTGTCCTCTGTGAAGCTGTGCATGTGTGGAGCTGCCAGCCAAGGCACAGAGGATCCTATGTGGCATGCTTTCAGGGAACTGGGCTGGTAGGGCATGGCTGGGGGCAGATGTGTCCTTGGCGGCATGCCTAAGTGTTGTGGGCAGGGGGCTCTGATGAGCAGCTCACAGGAGAGACAGCCCCAAGGCTCTACTGCCCTCTCTGAGCCCAGTGTCCCGTGGTGTCTGCAGATGAAAGGGATCCTAGGTGCTCAAGCATGTTAGTGGTGCTTCTGAATTAAGGCCTTTTAAAAAGTGCCTTTTATTTTGTTCCATCTTGCTGCCATCTAGAAGGCTTTCTCTGAGTGGCTGGCCCTGTCGCCGTGTAAACCTGTAGTGTTGGTGTTGGAGACCTTCCCAAGCACTCTGGCCCTGCAGCAGGTGTCTTAGTTGCTGCCGGGCAAGTAGCAACTTTCCTGGAAAGACCTGAGCCCTTCCTCTTCTGTAGCCTTCTAAGCAAGGGCAGGATGGCACTTCCCTCCTCCCAGCTGTGTATGGGGCAGCTTTGTAGACCCCTGCGGCCACAGGCTCTGATTAAGTCAGCTTCAGTTGCTGCAGGTGGTGGGAGGAAGACTCACCCCTTAGGACATGTGTGACCTGCTGACATCGCATCCGGCAGATTCCTCAGAAGCTACTCACTGCTGTAGGGCCATTTGCCCTGGTGTCCACCTGGCTTCTCCCTCTCCTGGCTGTGCCTGTGGGCTCTGAATCTCAGTGCTTAGCCTCGGCTTTGGCCACAGCCGCCTTCAGGGCTTCTTGGCACACTCTGCAAGTCTTCTTGGCTTGGCCTTCCTGTTTGTCGTGCTTGGGGCCGAGTGACCCCTACTGGGCCCAGCCATCCTGGGATCCTAGGCTTCTCTTCGCTCTGCACACTGAGCCTGCTTCACCAGCACCCCCCTTGGCACCCGGCCCTTCCACAATTCTTTTGGGAAAGTGGCTCTAGCTCCACCTCTTCCCTCCCCACAAACCAAGCTCCTTGGCCTTCAGCTGCCACCGCCCCTTGCTCATTGATAACATCTGTCTCTTCTTTGTCACTAGGTGATGGTAATGCCCGAAGGAGCAGAAACGGTGTCCAGGCCCAGCCCTGACTACCCCATGTTACCCACAATTCCACTCTCTGCCTTCTCTGACCCCAAGAAGACCAAACCATCCCACGGCTCCAAGGTTAGTGAGGTGGAAGGCCCAGTCACGTGAGAGCACTGGGCCCAGCCATGGCAGGTCCCAGCCAGGCACCCCCTCTGCCGTGCTGGGCCTTGTGCACCTGGCCTCTCCCTGGCATCTTGCACCTTGAGCTCTCTGCTCCACCTTGCTACTCACTGCCGCTTCCCTAGGATCACAAGGAATAGGGCAGGTCATCAAGGGCCCTTCACCTGTTCCTCTTGAGGCTGTATGCCCTACCTAGCACCCTCCTTTCCCTGTTGAGCCAGCGCTGGGCCTTATGACTGCTTGGTTCAAAGGCCATTGTTGGACAGAGAGTTTCCATTGCAGGCTGTGGCTGCCTACCTTCTCCGGTCTCCTGAGTGAGGTTCCCACCCTCGGCTGTTTCCGGCTTCGCTTCTCAGCAGCGGCTTGCCACAGAGAAAAGCTTGCGTGGGGGTGGCCAGTGGGGGCATGATGTAGGTGATTGAGCTGAAATCCTCTGAAGAAGAAATGTCTATCATCTTATCTTGGCCCAGGTGGGCAGGTGGCACTCAGGCTGCCTGAAGAACAAGCTATAAAATGCTTTGGATGGTATTGTGATGTGCTTATAAATGCATATAAACCCTTGAGCCTGCATTGTGTTCCTCTGCGACCACCTGCTCCACTCAGCCTTCTTGGGATTTCCAAGCTCTGTGTGGCTCTCAGGGCAGCTGCTGGTTGGCATGTATCTGACCCACTCCACTGTGCACTTATCTTCTTGGCATTCTTCTTGCTTCACTTAATGTGGGGTGCTGTGAGCCTGGGGCACCACTGTGGGACGAGTAGAGCTCTTAGGAAGTCTTCTCGTCTTACCTATGAGCACTGCTGGGGCAGACACCACCCAGACAGGGTCACTCTGGCTCTTTCCACAAGGCCAGTAGGTCTCGGAAATCCTCAGATTCGTCAGCATCTTGAGTGTGGAATGTGGCCCTGGGGAATCTCCTCTCCACCCTCTGGCCCAGACAGACCATTCCCTACTAGGGATCTCAGCAGCTTTTCTTCCAGACACCCCACAATTCTTTGGAAGTCCATGACAACTAGGAAGGGAAGAAGTTGCTATTTCTTATGCGTGGATGCTACAAAGGTCACCTAAAGCCCTATGAAGAAATGCCTTCCCAGGTGGCAGGGACACTGGTAGCTGGCATGGCTGCAGATAGAGGGCAGGGCCACATCTCTTGCTGGACCCCTGGGATCCTGCAGCCCAAGGGCATGTCTGCTGGGCTCAGAGCAATAGGCAGGCACTCTAGCTCTGTCCTCTGCCTCTCAGAGCCTCTGTGTGGTGTTCCAATGCAGCACAGGGTCCACCAGGGCTCTTCTCCATTGACAGTTCTCCAAGAAGCCCCGGCTTTACCAGCATGGTCCCAGCTTCTGAACCATCATCTGTGTGCCATCCTTACAGGCACAGGCCTATGAGAAGCCTCTCCCTTCATTTGGGCATCTGTTTGCCCCCACGTTGGTTCTCTGCTACCTGGGCCTAGGGAGACAGGTGGCTGGCCGCGTGCTTGAGGCTGAAGGGCCCTAGGCCTCACCCATCAGAATCCCCCATGCCAGGGTACTGCTGGCGATCCCATTGTTGCTCCTAGGGCTGAATCAGTCTCTGGTAGTCCCACTGCCTCCTCTCCCCCAGGTGGCAAGGTGGGCAGGAGTGAGCCTCTGAAGAGCCCTTTGGACCGCCTGCTGGGCTCTCACTAGGAGGAGCCCTGGACACCAGACCTGCTCACCTGAAGACAAAGGGGCTCCCATGGTGCCTTATTGGGCGTCAGGCAATTGCCTGGTTGATCTTTCACTAAAAGTCAGTTTTAACCATTTTGAGGTCATGGGCATCTTTGGGAAGGAGGCTACATGATCTTCATCTCTACCTTCACATGTTTTCAAAATCCAACATGAATTCAGAGAACCCAAGGTCACAGGTACCTGTGTAGGCTCTTCCCTCTCAGAAGGCCCTGGTGGCACACACTGGGAGCCACTTTAGATGCCATCAACATGCTCCTGAGGTTTGCTCTCCTTCTGTCACACCGGCCCAGCTCCTATGGCCTGGCATGTGTACTCTTTTTGAGAAGAGGCAGGGATTTTATGTGCCTTCCTTTATTTTTTGCCTCCCTAGCAGCTGGTGGGTATTGGAGTCCCCTTCCATGTGCCAGCCCCAAGGGGTATGCCCCTTGGGAGTGCCCATGGTCCCAGCTGGCTCTGGCAGCTTGTGGTATGTGCATTCCTTCCCACTACCGTGGGATGTCAGAGCTGGACCCAGTCACATGACCTGCCCTTCTCCAGGAAATGTGTCTCTAACCCTTTGACATCGTTTGGGTTGTGGACTTGCAAGAAGACACAGCACGCTGCACAGATCAGAGATGTGGAGGCAGCTCTGTCCCTGGATGCACAGGTGGCTCTGAGAGCAGGTGGCAGAGTGTTTACCTGGCCAGCTGTCTACTCTGTGTGCCCACCTCCCTCCTCCATGATGCTCTTGGCTGACTCATGGGAGCCTCCAAGGGTGCTGTGGGCCGCCCTCAGGTCTGGCTGCTGTTGGTCTCTTCACCTATGAGAAGTGTTCATCTGGAGAACTCTGGGGCCCACCGTGCACCTTTCCACCTGAGGGCTGGAGCCTGCATCAGCCCACAACAAAGGCACCCATCCAAGATCCTGGGACATATGGGGTGATTATGGAGGGTTGATAGGGAAGATGGGGCTTCTGCCTTCTCCACTGGCTGTGTTGGGGAAGGAACATGGGGAAAATACAGATATACGAAGAGCTCAGCCTAGTGATCGGCCATGCTGTCAGTTACAGGCACTGGCCATAGTGTCCCCCTTGACTGAGAGTGCTCCCTGTTTACCAGGCCTGTGCCCTTGCCCTGTGATATAACAGAGGTAACATCCTGCCCAGGCTCCCTGGGGGCTTGGGCAGGGCAGCTTTGCCTGTGTTCCACCTCTGTCCCTAGAGTGTCTGTCCAAATCCAAGTCCCCTGCCTAAATGCTTGAATTGAAGCAAGGCAGAGACCTGGAAAGGTCCTCTCTGTTTCAGGAGAACAGCTCAGGCAGTTCAATTCTGAGAGACCTGGATGCTGTTTGTTCTGTGCAGTACCCAGGAACCCAGCAGGTGCTCAATAAGTGTTTAGCCTAAATCAGATAAATGGCTCTGCCCCAGGCATGCATTAAGGACTGGCGGGAGCAAGGCTGGAGAGTTGGGGATTGGGAGACCTGCAGGAGAGGGTCCCACAGGGCCCCGGGAGGAAGGCCGAGAGCCACCAACAGGGAACATTCAGGATGCGCCCTGCGGGCCAGAGAAGATGGGCAGGGCCTGCTCCCTAGGCCACTGGAACCTCTGGCGCCAGGCGAGCCTCGGACCTCCTGGGCCAGGGGCAGCTTACAGGCATTGGCGGGGCGGCCAAGGTGGCCCTGCTTGCATCTGACTCACTGTGCTCTTCTTCTTGAATCCCTCAGGGAAGTCAGCTCAGTTCCAAGGGATCTTAGCCTGCAGTCGCCCGGGACCTGCTGACACTTCCCAGTAGTTTAAAGGGACAGCTCCATTTAAAAAACTCACCTGCTGCCTTACTTTTTCGCTTTATGGAAGATTTTCTCTAGCTGAGTCTCAATCAGGTGGATCATACTTTGTAGGGGTTGGGGGTGGCGGAGCCGGGTGGCCCCGAGATGCCGGCTGACCATGTCTGTCTCTGCCCTGTGCCCTCCCTGCTCTTGGCATTGCAGGACGCCAACAAAGAAAGCAGCAAGGCCCCCAAGACACATAAGGTGACCAAGGAGCACAGAGAACGACCCCGCAAGGACTCGGAGAGCAAGAGCTCTTCCAAGGAGCTGGAGCGCGAGCAGGCCAAGGGCGCCAAGGAGGCTGCTCGGAAGCTGGGTGAGGGCCGGCTGCCCAAGGAGGAGAAGGCCCCACCTCCCAAGGCTGCATTCAAGGAGCCCAAGATGGCCCTGAAGGAGACCAAGCTGGAGAGCATGTCCCCCAAGGGGGCACCCCAGCCCCCGGTCCTGCCCAAGGCTTCCAGCAAGCGGCCAGCTGCCGCAGACTCGCCAAAGCCCAGTGCCAAAAAGCAGAAGAAGAGCAGCTCAAAGGGGTCCCGGAGTGCCCCCAGCACCTCGCCCCGCACCTCGTCTTCCTCTTTCCCGGATAAGAAGCCGCCCAAGGATAAGAGCAGTACCAAAGGAGAGAAGATGAAGGCCGAGAGCGAGTCCAGGGAGACCAAGAAGGCCCTGGAGGTGGAGGAGTCCAACTCGGAGGATGAGGCTTCTTTCAAGTCAGAGGTGAGAGCTCTCTTCTCCACCCCTCATCTTGTCTGTGCATCTGCACAGCTGGGGGCAGCCAGTGAAGGGCACCCATGAGGCAGGTGGTGGGGCGCTGGGCCACTCATTGGCTGCCCGTGGCTGGAATGCTGGCAGAGGAACAGGCAGGAGCCAACGTCCAGGGCTTGGTGGGCTATTAGTTCTTCCTTCTCTGTGTCACTGGTCCAGCCTCCGCAGCTTGGGCCTCAGTCTTCCCTTCCATCCTGCAGTTGGGCCTGCTTAGGAGAGCTGCCTCTATAAAGATGGTAGTTAGTGGATCCTGTATGGGGTTGTGGGCAGCTCTGGTAAATAAAGCATATGGTCTGATGCCTTGGTTTAGCTCTGTCTCCTCCTGTAGCCCCCTGCACAGGCCAGGGCCCCGGTGGTCACCTTGGAGCTAGGCAGAAAATCATGTCTCACCGTCCCTTCCTTCCCCGGCCATTGCATGGCCAGCCCAGTGAGGAATGCACTCCCTCTGCTAACTGGGCGTCCCCAGGAATTTTAGTCTTGCTGTCCCTGACTGGAAGTTCAGTGATGGTGACTGAACTGTACCCAGTTTTGGTCCCTTCCCACCCATTTGTGCTGACCAATACATAGCAGGGACACTGCTACTCGTAGTTGGCTCGCTCTCAGCAAGCAATCTGTCCCTATGAAGTGCTGGGCTTGTCTGGCAGCAGCGTGTCCAGGAGACCCTCTGAGGACCATTAGCGGGGACACTGTGCCATAGGACTTAGAGCCCAGCCCTCAGCCTCATGGCTGGATCTTGAATCAGCCTCCACTATTGGCTTTGTCTTCAGAGGCCCCATGTGACATACCTGAATGAAAAAGTGCCCAGGTCATGGCCCCAGTGGCTTTTTTGGTTTCCAAATGGTACTCACGCCAAGGCGGGAGCTTTACCTTCAGGGATGCTGCATGGAGCTGCACTTGGGAGGTAGTTCCTGGAGAAGAGGTCAGAGGGGCTTTATGTTAGCAGTGCTGGGTTTGTGAGTGTGTGGCTTCCAAGAGCACCTCACTGGAGGTAACAGCACCTACTGGGCATGGCTGTCCATCCTGTGGGTCATGGCACACACCCCTGCTTCTCGGGCACCCACCAAGCTGGCAAGACTGAGCACCCAGCTTCTCAACAGCTGCTGACCCACCAATGCTCCTGGGATGGGAGGATCCCAGGCATCACAGAGGCCCTGGACCACCTCAGGGGCTACCCTTCCTGCCCTCCCTGCCCTGCAGGTGCCCTCTCTGTCCTCCTCCCTACCCTGTGTAGCAGCCAGAGTTCTGGGCAGGTCTTAGTCTCTTCCTGCCCATGCCAGGGAAATGGTCAGGGAGCTGGTGCTGGGTGAGATCCAGCCCCACAACCAGGCCTTTCCAGGTGAAAGCAGCCAAAACCCAGCTTATATGTCAAGAGATGGGGGCTGGAGCTCCATAGGGCTTGCCTGGTCAATGGCCTCACCTTGGGTTTCTGTACTGACGTCAGCAACCACCAGACGTTTGTGGGGAACTGGATGTTGAGCCTGTGGCCTGAGAGCACTATGGTCCCAAGGCCAGAGATGCCCCAGGAGACTTGAGGTTTCTGACTGGTGAGCAGCCCACGTAACAAGTGACTTCGGAGTGGTGCCTCAGCCATCCAAGGTTCCTGCAGACTGACCCCTAGGCCACCAACAATGTGCCCAGTGATTTCTGATGTTTCCCAGCCCTAGGGCTTGGGCAGAGCACAAACTTCTGTGGCAGAAGATGCAAAGAAAGGCCTCCCAATGGCAGTTACACAGCCTCTTCTTGACTGTCTCAGGCCTTTCCTGCCTGGAGGCTGCATGTGGCCTCACTGCCAGAAACTTGGAGTCACCACACCTCGACACCCCTCGCCCCGCTGTCCTGGTACTCGGCTTGAATAGAGCCCACGGGGCACGTTCCTAGGCCCAGCTCCCCAGTTCCTCTAGCGATTGCTTGGAGGTCTCCTTGGCTCTTGGGGCAGGACTGAATGGTTCAGTCAGTCCTAATCCACTCGGGGCCAGTTGTGCTCTGAAGGGAAGAGGATAGGCCATGCCCCTCCTGGACACTTGACATGGCCCAGCTACTTTGGGCTTACCGGAGTGTTGTCAGCCACACCAACTCTAGGCTTTTTAAATCATCTCCACTTCCTTTTCTTCCTGTCCTTGGATTCGTGTGGGAGAAAGATGGCAAGCATGGCTGTGAGCTCCACTGGCTTGACTCTGCTGGACACAGTGCCAGAGCAGGGGCTCTGGGGCCCTCGCCTCTTCAGGCCCTGCTGACTGGAGCAGCCTGCGGGCTGGACGCCACTTCTGGCCCCCAACACCACTCCATAGACAGGCATGGGTGCAAGGGGGCTGAGCCAGCGCCGGCCTGCTGCCCTGCCTGCTCCCAGCCCTGCTCACACACTCTCCCTCTGCCCCAAAGGCCAGAGAACGATTGGCTCCTACCTGCATGTGCTCAGCAGAGGTTGGCAGGGCAGCTCCTTTGCAGATGGGGAAACTGAGACTTAAGACTGGGGGCTGCCTTGGCCCAAGTAAAAAAGCCAGCTGGTTGGAACAGAGACCCAAGGCAGTGGCCATCTGTTTATCCATCACTTACTCTGCCCCCACAGACACGAGGGTTTACATGTGAGAGGATCCATGTGGCTCTAGGCCCATTCAGGGTTGGGAGGGGTGTTCCTGGACTCAGGTTTTGTGGGGGAACCCAACTGGTCTGTTGGACTTCCCCCAAGTGTTCCTACAATGAACAGTGGCCAACAGGAAACTATTCTGCTGGGTTCCTAGGGCCACACCATTCCCTGGGTCCCAGAGAACACCCTTTGTCAGTTTGGGGAAGGTGGGCCTATAGGGACACTGGCGTGGCAGGCTTGGAGAGGCTGGGTTGGGTCAGAAGAGGCTGCAGCAAACCCTGGAGCACACAGAGTGCAGGAGGTGTGCCCTCCCCAGGCAGCCTGATTGCACTCTGGATCACCAAGCCAACAAAAACCTACTGCCTTCCTGGTGCCGCTCTCATAGGGTAAGGCTACCCTGGTCCCACACACCATGGGGACAGAAGACGCCAGGGGAGGGGGGTTGTTGGCATCTGCACTGCCAGAGGGCATGTGTGCCCTTTCTTCCCCTCTGGCCTGGAACCCCATGGGATCCTGGGCACTAGAGGTCCTGGTTCCTATGAGTCAGGGACTCCTCTTCCTGCATCTTCTCTCAGGACTGATGGCTCTAGTCCCTCTGCCAGAATCCAGACTAGCTGGCTGCCTCTGTTCCCTCCCCTCTCCCCCTCCAGCCCTCCCCTCCCCTTTCCACAAGGGGAAGGCTCCATGTACTTGCTTCCTTTATCTGGTCCACCAAGGGGCAGGGCTGGCGCCCAGTTCAAGCAACAGTTTGGTGGGTCTGAGGTGGCCTCCCCAAGGTCTGGGCAGCTTCCCAAGCTTCAGGCCTGGTCTCCTGCCCAGGTTTTGCCACACACACCTTTGGTAGCCATCTGCAGAAACCTATACCCAGAGCAAGGACCAGACCCAGGATCGGCCCCTTCCCCATGCAGGTGTCTGTGTGGTTGACTCTTGGCCACCTATGACTTCTTGCTGGGCACCTGACCTGCTGCGCCTTGTCACTTTTGCTTTGGCTTGACTGCCCCCTGGTGGCTGAGTCAGGGTGCACAGCTTCAGGAAGAGGAGGAAGCATGAGCCAGCTTCCACTGTGTCTGTCACACTTATGTGTGCACACACACATGCGCACACGCTGCTCATCAGCTTCTGGGTGGCTGGAGGGTGGTGGTGACACTTGGGTGGGAGGTGGAGCTTTGTGCTGCCCCAGGAACCCTGGGGTGGGTATAGCTGTGGGTCTGAATGAGAAGCCAGGCCTCCTTGTCACCTTCCCTGTCCCCACTGTGCACCAACCAGCACCTGCTCCTATTTTCCTGGGCCAATGGACAAGCTGCCTGGGGGGGGGGGGCTGCAGCTGCTGCTGCTGCTGGAACCTCCATGTGGAAAGGAGGCCCCTCCACACAGCTGTGTTGTGGCACCACAGCTGGTGGGTCCTGTGCAGGGTCAGGGTGCCTGGGGGACACCGTGGGAGGGGGGTTGTTGGCATCTGCACTGCCAGAGGGCATGTGTGCCTGTTCTTCCCTCTGGCCTGCAAGATGACTGTTTTCTTCCTCTTCCTTTCCTGCCCGCCCCCACCATGGGGGTGAAGTCCGCCCAGTCCAGCCCGTCCAACTCCAGCTCCAGCTCGGACTCCAGCTCAGACTCAGATTTTGAGCCCTCTCAGAACCACAGCCAAGGTGTGTGATGAGGCTCAGAGGCCAAGGTGGGCGGGCACAGAAACTTCAGCCCCCACTCGTAGGCCACTGGGTATGTGGTTCATCATCAGAGAAGATGATCTGCGAGACACTCCCTCACGAGACTGAGTTTTGAGGGGGCTTGTTGCATGCCTGAGGGTTGGCCGCAGAGGCGGGAGGCAGGACATAGTGGGAGCTGCTGCTGCCACAGTCAGACTGGGGGGCTGGCTGGGGGTGCAGGAAGCCAGGGCCTGAGGCTGTGCAGCCTGACTTGGGCTGACACGGCTCCTTAGTATGGAATGTCCCGGGGACCCGTGTCTGTTGAGTTTTGGTGGTGGTGGGGGGGGAGTTTGTATGTAAAAGCAAAACAGAAGTAAGTCTGCAGACCTGCGGCCCTTTGGGGCCCGTTTTGCTTCTCTCCTGCCAATGGCCCCAGGTGTCCATTCCACAGGCTTCAGGCCTGTAGCTCCTTCTGATGGGGGCTTCAAGGTTCTGGGGACCCTCCTCTCCGGGACCTCCCAAGCAAAAGTACCTTGTGGGCAGTTTTGTGCTTTTTGCCCGTCCTGTCCCTGCCCCCATCAGAGGTTCATGCTTTCTGCAGACTGGGAATTCTCAGAATGCTCTGCTGTCACTCAGGCATTTGGCTGGCACTTAGGCCTAGGCCACCATCTCTGCATGTCTGCTCTCTCCCTACAGGCCTCCATGTGGGGTTTTAGGGAGAGGGAATAAGGCCCAATTGACCACTACAGCCTACCCCAGGGTGGGAGGGAACTGGGCAACCTTCAGGACGCTGGTATGAGAGCAGCTGGGGCCCAGCATAGACCTCAGCAGCCACCTTCAAACCAGAAGCAGGTCTTCTAGGGATGGGAATGAAACTCTCCTCCCCTCTAGCTGGAATCCCTTGGTGGGGGTGGAGTCGGGGAAGTGTAGGGTCTGACCTGGAATTCAGGCACGGGTTGGGGGATGGGGTCCTTGAAGCCCACGCTTATTGGCTGGTTAGGGAGGGGAACCTACTGAAGCGGCATCATGTGACCAAGGTAATTGAGGGCTTTGTGTCCCTCTGTTGCCTTGGCAACAGGAATATAAACCAAGATGCCGTCTGTAGGGGACTGGAACCAGGCGCCTCTGGAGAAAGGGGAGGACGGTGGGCTGGGAGCAACAGACAGGGTTGCTGAGAGGCTGGGTAGGCCTGAATAGGGCCGCAGGCTGGACAGGGGTCTCTGGTTCCTGGCACAGCATTCGAGCCCACGCTCTAGCTCCTGTGCTTTCCTCAGTGAGGCTGGCTTGTCCTGAGCTCTTGGGAGCCTCTAATATCTGATCCAGTGGCTTCGTGATGGAGGGGCCCTGTGGTCCTGCTGCAGGCCAGGGACCCGAGACCTGCGAGGAGGGCCAGGAAGGTAGGGAGAGATTGGGAAGAGGCAGAGGGTCCTTTAGGAATGGGACACTGAAGGGCGGGGAACAGTGTTTAGGGATTGGCCGTTAGGCCCTCCTAGCAGGAGGGACCTCCAGAGGAGACTGTGCATTTGGAGGGGGGTCAGTGTCATAAGGTCTCAGTAGAGACCTCCCCGCCTCGTTCTTCCCCAGGACCCCTACGCTCGATGGTGGAAGACCTGCAGTCTGAGGAGTCTGACGAGGATGACTCTTCATCAGGCGAAGAGGCGACCGTCAAGGCAAACCCGGGCCGGGATTCCAGGTGACTGGGCCCAGCAGGAGTGGGCACTGGTGGTGATCAGGGTGATTATCAGGGCCCATTTTGCTTCTCTCCAGCCAGTGGCCCCAGGTATCCATTCCTGGCACTGGCAAAAACCGGCAGGCCAGAGGGGGGCTAGGACCAGAGGGTCTCTCAGGAGAACCAAGCCAGGGTCAAGTTGCAGCATGGGGAGACACCCTAGCCAGCTGGACATTGGGCCCTGGGCAGCTTCATCCTGCCTCCGCCCTAGGGTCAACTGTCCTCTTCTAATCACCAGGGCTGTGGGCCTCCTGGGCCTGTTCTCCTTCCTAGGGGGCCTTTCCCTGTTGCTGAAGGTGTGGCTGCCTGGCAAGGGGGATTCCGTTTCAGTTGTCCAAGTACCAGTGCTATAGGAGGCATTGGGGGGGGGAGCACACTGGTCCTCTGCAAGGACCCCTCAGCTCTCCCCACATGTGTGGTGGGGTGAGGGCCACCTGAGACGCTCTGCATGGAGAGCAGTGTCTGGCCTCCTCCCAGTGAGGGATGAGTATGTCCTTTGGATGCCCCTGATGCTTGGAGAGGTCCACTTAGGGTGGGTGAGTTCTGTGTTCCTAGCCTCCAGATCAGGAATGCCCTAGAGTAAATCCTGGCCTTGGCTTTAGGACCTAGGTATCAGGGGAGGCTCTGAGCCCTGTCAGGGCAGTGAGCGCCAGCTGGACGGCAGGGGCCAGGGTCAGCTGAGGCCACTGGGCCCTCTTTAAATCAGAGGTGGATGCCAATCTACACCAGTGGGCTTCATGAACCACAGAAGGCTTAATGGACACGTGCAGCCCTCTGTGCTGTTGACTAAAACCCTCTTCTGGAGTGCTGGGGCCAAGAGGGTGCTCACACAGGTCCACCATGTGCCAAGGCTCCCTGCCACCCCATGTGCACAGAGGAGCCCAGTAGAAATGGGAGCCTGGCAAGAAAGATTCAGGCCTGGGCACCAAAGGGGACTCAGTTCCTGGGTACAGGGAGAACTGTGACTTTCCCAGGACAGGAGAAGCAACAGGCTTCTGCCTCGTGTGGTGATGCCAAATGTGGATTCTGCACAGGCACAGAGCCATGCGCTCAGACAGACAGACACAGTCCTGTTGGAGGGGCCTACAACAGTGTGGGGACCCAATGAGAAGCAGCTCTTCTGACTTGAGTCCACTTCCCAGGGGCATTTGTGAAAGGCCCTGGTGACAGCTTGCTTGTCAGAGAAGGCCCACGCAGGCTGGGAAGCTGCAGCAGGTGCTGGCAAGGCCCCACCCGTCCTAGTGTGCTCCTTGGAGAGACCCTGGGTCTGTGATGGCATCCAGCACCACCTGTTGGACATGGAAAGAAGCAGAAGTAAGGAGTAAGCGGAAGCTGTCACGTTGCCCTGGCAACGAGAGAGATCTGGCTCCAGCTCTCAGCCTCAGAGCAGGGGCTCCCAACAGAGCCTAGCTGACTGCTCCTGGACAGCGAGCGGGAGGAGCAGATCACCACACAGAGGGGTGGAGTGCACCCTGCTTGGCTCCAGCCCGCACAGCCTCGGCCACATTGCCCAGTGGCAGGGCCTATGTGAGGCAGGAGAGGAAGTGTGTTGAGCATGTCTGTCGGGGGCTCCCTGCACAGCCCTGACAGGGTCCCTGACAGAACAGGGATCCAGGCAATGGGATGGGTAGCACCCACAGGGCAATTTGGGGGTCCCTCTGTGTATCCCTCTTGCTGTACTGCAAGAGATGTGGGAAAAGCTTGTAGGTCTGGGCTGGGGTGTTTTACCCACACTGAGAGGGTGAGGGCCACGGGGCTCCCAGGAGGCCACCTCTTGCCTGCCTGTGGCCATCACTGTAGAGTGCTCGTTACCTCCCATGTGATCACACAGCCTCTTTTACAGATGAGGAAACTGAGGCAGAGGTGGAAGTTCCCCTCAGGGCATCTCATCACCACCAGACACCCCCATGTTGGTGGCCCCGCTGGGCATCGGGGCCCTGCATGGGGTAGATCCTCTGGCAGGCGGCACCTTCTGGAAAGGAGCAGAGCCGGGCTGAAGGGCAGACTCCTGACACACCCTGTCTGGCAGTGGTGACCTCACATGGGCACACCCTTCCTCCATTCAGCCTCCTGGAGCCCAGCACAGGCTGGTGCCAACACCGCAGCCTGAGTGCAGGGCACTGTCTTAAGGCCAGTGGCCGTTACACCTGATGTGCTGCCTTGTCTGTCATTCAGGTTGAGTTTCAGTGACAGTGAGAGTGACAATAGTGCCGACTCCTGCTTGCCTGGTCGTGAGCCCCCACCCCCGCAGAAGCCCCCCCCACCCAACAGCAAGGTGAGCTCCTCACCCCCAGGCCTCACATGAGGTCTCTGTGGCCCTCCTGGGAGGGTTTGGAGGGGTTGGTCAGAAGAAGGAATGAGCTCAGCAGAGACCTTGGGTTCCCCGCAGGCATCAGGCCGGAGGAGCCCCGAGCCCTGCAGCAAGCCTGAGAAGATCCTCAAGAAAGGCGCCTACGACAAGGTGGCCGGGCGGGGTGGCCGGGTGGGCGGCACAGCCTAGAGGCTTTGAGCCCCCAAAGCTGGACTGCCCTTGGGAGGGGGTGGCCTTTCCCCAGGTCCCAAGGAGGTGCTTTCCCCCCAGGGGGCAGGCACTGTGCTGGAGGGGCTGCAGGTGGGGCGGGCAGGCTGGGGGGCTGTGCTGAGGCTCCCGCCCTCCCAGGCCTACACAGACGAGCTGGTGGAGCTGCACCGGAGGCTGATGGCGCTGCGGGAGCGCAATGTGCTGCAGCAGGTACTGCCCGGTGAGGGTGGGGCACGAGCACCCTACCCTGGAGCCTCCCTTCTTGGGGGTCTGCGGGGCCACCCTACCCTCAGCCTTCTGACCCAAGGCCACCTGCCTCTGCCTTGCAGATCGTGAACCTGATTGAGGAGACTGGCCACTTCAATGTCACCAATACCACCTTTGACTTCGATCTCTTCTCCCTGGACGAGACGACCGTGCGCAAGCTGCAGAGCTACCTGGAGGCCGTGGCCACATGACCCTGGGCCAGGTGCCAGGCCCCCACCGCCAGGGTCCTGGGAGGCCATGTCCAGGCCCTGCCTGCCTTCCTCTCTCTTGACTTGCCTGCCCGCAGCACTGCCTTAGTGACCGCCCTGCCCTCAGCCCTCACAGCCAGCTGCACTTTTCTGGGTGGCTTCCAGCCTGCCACCCACCACCCTGTTGGGAACCTGGGGCCCAGGGGTCGGGCCAGTGCTGCGGCTCCCAGCCTCACGTGCACCATCCCCCGGGCTCCCCTCAGAATGCGGTTTATGTTGAAGGCAGCGCTGGGCCTCGCTCCCGAAAGAGGAAGAAAATTCCATGGAATGTGTATGACTGAGGGCCCCTCATCCGACCTAGGGACCAGCCCCCTAAACAAATGGTGGCTGTGTCCCCAGCTCCATGGGGGCTCTGTGCCGCCTTTTCTCTGTCTGGGCCTCTCTGAGCAGCTGGGGCCACCTCCGCAGCCTGCCTGGGACCTGGGGAGGCTCTGTCTGTGCACCAGGCTGGGCCACGCTGCCCTCTGTGCCAGCTGGCATTGCGTCCTGTGTGGGCCCTCACTGTGCCAGGCCTCCGTGCTGTGCAGCTCTATGTATAGTATATATATATGTGCGCGCTGTGTGTCCAGAAGCAGTTTCCAATGTGCGTTTCTGTGGCCACGGTGCACGTGGGGGGTGGGGGGTAAGGTGGGGCTTATAGGTTAAGATGTCTCCGTGGGTCTTCTTGCCGGCTGGCCTCCCAGGGCATAGAGGAACCCCCACTTTGTGGGTCCAAGGATGCCGCTGCCCCCCTGCCGGGGCTCCCAGAGCCAGTGAACATGACCACGGGGCGGCCAGTCCTCAGGGCACTGGGGGAGCTGCCCTTCCCTGGCAGCTCCTCAGGTGGGTACCCAGTCTCTAGGGACAGACGCTTAGCCTCTGGGCTGCTCCTCCTGTAGGATTCTCTTCCTCCCCTTCTGTTAATCAAGTCTTCGAACTTTGAAAAAAAAAATGAGCTTTTGCCAAATAAGACGGGATAGTCTGTGGTTTGGAGGTGCGTGTGCACTCAGCCTGTGGCTGGGGTGTGGACCCTACCGGGCATAGGCCTCAGGCTCCTCTCCTCATGCAACTTCCGCCTCCATGGCTGCGGTTCACCCTGGGTGCAGCCTGGAGGCTGAACTGTGCACCTGGGATTCTCCAAGGACCGAGCCAGTCCAGCTCCGCCTGGCCCACCTTTCCAGGGCCCGGAGCCCTTGTAGTCAGCCAACTCTGGGTTTTCCCAGACCTTGATCCAGAGCTCCTCCACACCCCGGCCCCCAGCTTCAGAGTCTGTTCCAGTGTTCGCGCCCTGACACAGCGTGGGAAGGAGGACTGGGCCTGCGGTGGCCCCCGGTTCTCCAGCCCGTGGTGGGCGTCTCCATCTCGCCTGCTGATGTTCAGACACAGGAGGCGGCAGGGTCCCTCGTCTTGTCCTCGCTCTGGGTCTGCCTGTCAAGGAGACCTGAACACTCCCTGGGGGGACCCCAGCTCCAGCTGGGGAGAGCCCCAGATTCTCGGGGAAAGGCCAGGAACTCAGAGGAAGCCTCAGCACCGACTCTCCCATGCTCACTTTCCTGCCCACTGCCTTCAAAAGGAGGAGGGCAGGCCACCAGTACTCCAGAGGGGAACGTCTCCTTCTCTGGGAACACTCCAAGACATGGACAGAACAGACCGGCCCTGCAGAGGCTGCTGGGAAGATGGCAGCTGTTCAGTCCTCGGTGCAGAGGCAGCAGGTCACCAGTGGGCCCTCAGCCCAAGGGGCTGTTCTTTCTCCTTGGTGGGATTGTCTGGTCCACACAGCAATGTAGGAAGCCCTCCTGCCTGCCTTCGGCAGCAGCGTCCAGTCCTTCCTTCAGTTCTGTGGCCTCCGGAAGCTTCGACCCGTTTCTCAGTTACCTCCTCTGACCGGAAGGCCTCACCACTGTCCCCTGGAGCTGCTATGGGCCCAGGACTGGCCCTGTGGCCACCAGTGGAGGTGCCAGGCAGCCAGGACCTGACTGCAGGGTTCCTGCTGCTTCCCACCCCCTCTGGGCTCTGGGGACGCTTCCATAGGAAGGGCCCAGCACTCTGTGACTGCCATGTGTCTCATGTTAAAGCCACCTGCTCTGGTGCAAATCCCTGTGTTTCACTTTCTCCTGAGCAAAATGTAAACCGATGCCGGACAGCAAAGGGTGTCCAAGCCTTTCTCACCCACAAGGGTTTTTACCAGAATCTGTCTCGAGGAACTGGGACACTTAATCGGCCTGAGACCAACTCCTGGGAAAAAGGAATAAGGAGAATTGTGTTTGTAATAAGTTACAGGATTGTTTCTGTCCTGAATTTTAAACTTTTTTTTTTGTTTGTTTGTTAAATTGTGAAATTATGGAGGAGTTTTATAGAAAAAAAAAAGTGAAATAAAGTCAGATGGGAAAGCAGCCCTCTGCATGCATGTGGTGTCCCGGGACAAGGTGCACAGTCCTCTCGTCCCCGTTCTTGTAGACCCACTACCAGGAGAGGGAGGGAAGGCTGGCACCAAGCCTGGTGGGCTGCAGGTGGGGTCGACAGTGTGAGGGGTTGGCACCCTGGAGAAGCAGACGCAGCCCCCCAGGGTGCGTGTGGCCTTTGCTGCTGCTCGGCCGTCTCCTTGGAAGCAGGCAGCAAAGTCTGGGTGGCAAGGGGAGCCTGACTTCAGGGGACGGAGGCGCATGGTTGGGTGAGGAGGTGGAGGTGGCGGGAAAAGAAAATGGGGGCAGAGGCACCCCTGACTGGAGTCCAGGTGACAGCCAGCCTGTTGATGGAACCCAGCAGAGCTCTCACTCTACCCAGCGAGCAGCACTGCCCCACCCCCAGTAGCAGCCAAGGATGGAGAGCACTTGTCAGCAGGTGGCAGCCGGAGGACAGGACACAGCTGAGCCCTGGATCACTCTAGGAACATGTGTCCTCCCTTCTCCTAGTCAACAGCCAGAATTTGCAGTCCCAACATGAGGGCTACAGCCTCCTCTGCCCCTGCCCTTCTTGTGAGACTAATGCAGTTTTGGGGGAGGGTCTTGGATCGGAGTTCCTGAGGTTGGTACCCCCAGCCCTGCTTATTTTTCATTTTGAGACAGGCTCTCACTAAGTTTTTAAGGATGGCCTCAACCTTGCAATCCTCCTGTCTCAGCCTCTCATCTCACTGGGATGACAGGCACGGCCACCGTGCCTGGCTCTGAGCTCATTTCCACGCCTCTTCTAATAGTTGGGTTCTGGGTGGGGTTTAATGTGCACCATTTGAACCAGGAGTCCCCTAAGTGTTCCTCATGAGTACAGTGTGTGAACCTGGGTGGTGTCCCCTCCTCCCTGCACCTAGGCTCACCCAGCACCTGTGCCTCAGGCACTGGCACACAGCAGTGGCTCCTGTCTGTGGAGGAGCCTTCTCCAGCTGCCCTTCAGTGGCTTCTCACATGAATCATTTTGAGAGTAAAGCAAGAAGCCCGTGGGCTCCATTGCAGCAGTTCTGAGTCTCCCAGGACCTCTACTCAAAGCCAGAGTGAGGACTTGGTTGAGCCCAGGGTCCCTCTCAGCACTGAGACATCTCAGAGCTGGGCGGGCAATTCCTCCTGCTGAGCACTCCAGGCCAGCAGCTCCCCAGGCTGACAGACACAGGTCCCAGACACCACCCAGGATCCCCCGGGAGCAGGATCGTCCCAGCTGAGAGCCGCCCTAGTGAACCAAGTTTATTATTAAAATGTAAAGCCCTTGTCCAGAGAGAGCCAGTTTCCTTCAAACCCGCCTCACTACAGGCACTTTCCCTTCCTCTGGGAATCAGCCCTGGACTGTCAACAGGAGGGAGAGAGGCAGGGGTCAGGCCACCTGCGGAGAAGGCAGCCCAGCAGAGCCTCCTGGTCATTAACCAAAATCCTTATAGAAGTCATCGATTTCCGCCTGGTACATCTTGGCCACCGCCACCCTCTTCAGTCTTTCCATGATTCCTGTGACAGAGCAGAGGTATGAAGTGGACCTGCCCTGGGAAGCCCCCACACAGCAGGGCGAGCGGCTCCAGGGTGTAGAGGGCGGGTCCTGGGGAGCTGGAGGCCCTACTGGGAGCCAGCGGAAGGGAACCAGGGGGCAGGTGTGGGGACCCCACCCTGAGATCTGGAGCATTCTGACAAAAGTGTTCAAGGTCCTAGGGTACAAATGACCCCTGGGGTGGAGACTGCACCAAAAGTCTGGGTCAGATGTGGACATGCAGGGTGGGGGGCAGCGTTGGGGGCAGCGCCTCTTCCATTCCAGAAGCCCTGGGGAAGGGAGCCCACACACGCACGGGGCTGGGGTAGGTTTGGCTGGTCAACGCCTATCCCCCATGTCTGGGGAGCTGGCAGGCCAGTGACCAACCAGGACCACTGCCCACCATCTGCTCACCAAGCTCCCCGCCACCCACGGAGAAGTCTGTGTCCAGTATGGCCCACTTGATGATCCTGGCACTCTCCGAGGGCGCCTCTGCATTCACAGCCTTAATCCCCTGGCTGATGAACTCCATGACAACGGGGTCGTGTTTGTGGAGGATGTCCGTCAGCCTGGTGGACTGGCTCTTGAGCTTCCGGCAGAAAGCCACGGCCTCACTGGTCAGTGCTGTGCGGGGCTCTCCAGTCTCTGAGTTGATCTGGCACTGTGGAGGGGGCCGGGGTCAGGCTGCCCCCCAACCATCCATACCCACCACCACACCAGGCCAGGGGCTGGCCACCGTGGGTCACAGGTCACTAGACTGTCTGTCCTGTTCCACCCAGCCCATCCACTGCGGGCACTCACTCCCAGACCCAGGTCCTGGCTGCCTCCAGGAGGAGGAAGGGGATGTCCCCTGTGTGCAGGGCTCCCCTCCTGGAGAGGGCGAGCCTGGCGTGGTTGGGATGCTGCTCTTGGGGGAAGTTCCTGTCCCTGTGGAGGCCAGCACCTCCGGTCCCCAGAGCCCACTCTCCCCTACAACCAGAGGTCCTAGACCTGGCATCCCTGAGCAGTGGCCCTCCACCCACTCTGAGAAAGGCCATAGGACAAACACCAGGCTCCACTGCCCTCAGAGCCAGGGGTGCCCTCCGTGCTGGGGACTGACAAGTCACCCCCCCAGCTCTGAGCCTCGATTTCCTCTTCCTGCAACAGGACAGCAGTTCCCACCAACCAGCCGCCATCCCAGACTGTCCGAGGCACCTTCAGTGTGAGGAGGGCACACAGGTACGGGGCGTCCTGGCCCACCACCATGACGTGGCGCACGATGGGGATGTGCATCTTCACCCGCTCCTCGATGGGGCAGGGGTTGATCTTCTCCCCTGAGCTCAGGGTGATGAGGTCTACACGTGGGAGGGAGGAGGGTCAACTCTGAAAAGCCACGTCCAGTCGGCCACCGGGGATGCCAAGGCAGCAGATCAGGTAGGAGACACCGTCCCACAGCAGCCCCCCCTTGCAGAACAGCAGCCCAGGCACACAAGGGTGGCCCTGCCTCCAAGCCCAGTATTGGCCCTAAGTGGCCTTGTACTGTATGCCACCTGCACCACCATCCATGGCAGCCCCACAGACCCAACCCTGCCTCACCCTTGACATTGCCCAAGACATAAAGGAAGCCATTAACATCCAAGCAGCCCAGGTCTCCGGTGTTCATCCAGCCGTAACAGTCCATCATCTTCTGGGTGCCCTCCTTGTCATTGAGATACCCCATGAAGATGTTCCGGCCCCAGATGCAGATGTTCCCAATGCACTTCTCGTTCTCCTTCACCTTGGTGTGGGTGTTGGGGAGCCCCTTCCCACAGCTGGAGGGGAGGGGGGTGGTCAGACGCTGCCAGGTGCCACACCCTGTGCGCAGCCCCTTTTAAGGGTTCCTGGCTTCCTCTGGGACCTAGAGTCCCACAAGGCACAGAGCCAAGGTTGAAGGGAGACTGCCAGTGTGATCTCATGGCCCCCAGCCTGGGGGACACAGCAAGACGCCTCTAGGGCCTGCCAGCTGCTGCTGCAGGTTTCCATGCAGGAGAAGTAGGATCCAGAATACTGGGGCTGGAGGGGGCTCTCCTGCTGCTCAGCTGCTTGGAGACCTGGCCCTTTGCCTCTCCAAGCTCCAGGCTCCTACCAGGACACGCGGGTACCCCCATCCCTGCCGTGCTTTCTCCCAGGAGACCCAGCTGGACACTCAGCTGGGGCCAAGCAGTGGCCAGGTGCTCATCGCTGTGGCCCCAACTGTGCCCTCTCTGGCAAAATTCACATGCATAAAACCCGGACTCCCCAGGGGTGGTCCCTGCAGATGGGGTGGGAGGTGACTGGGTCAGATCAGGATGTGCGGGGCCCAAGGTGGGATTAGTGCCCTTATTAAAGAGGCCGCAGAGAACGCTCCTACTTTTTTTTTTTTTTTTGTCACTTGAGGACACAGTGAGAGGCCTGCCACCTGCAAGCCAACGAGAAAAAAAGTGAAGGTACGAAGGCTGAGGCGGCAGGGTGGGAGACAACAAGCAGACCGCACTGCACCCGCTCCAGGGGGACGGCCAGCAGGCTGCGCTGCACCTGCTCCAGGCCAAGCCCCAGAGCATCCCCCTCCACTCAGACAGACGACTGAGGTCAGGACCTGCCACCCTCAGTGCCCTGCAGCTGGGAGGGCCCCTGTCAGCCACCCACCCAGAATGGGTCTTGCAGTGTAGGGGTTCTGCCCAGCCCAGGAGCTGCCATGAAACAACTGCTGCCCAAATCCCCTGCTAAACCTCCCCCATGAGCCGCTTTGGGACCCTGAAGGTCCTGGTGCCTCCTGGTGTCCACATCCTTGTGAAACCCCTCCCCCATGGCGATAGGTCTGGTGTCCCATGGCTGGAGAGATGTGGCAGAAGTGACCAAGTGCCACTTCTAAAGTCAGATCAAATATAAGACACCTGCTTAAATTTGAATGTTAGGCAAATTTTGGTTTTAGTATAAGAATGGCCCATATAGTACATGGGATATACTTATACTAAAACAATGATTCACTGTTTATCTAAATTGCAAACTTAACTGGATGTCCTGTATTTTTTTTTTTTTTTTTTTTTTTTTTTTTGCTAAATCTGGCCACTCTCAGAACCCTAGCCCCAGAGGACATCATGCCTTTCACCTTAATCTCTTGCTCTGAGGTAAGTTGGCTGCCATGTCAGGAGGAACCTCAAGCAGCCCTGTGGTGAGGGCCACATAGCAAAGGAACTAAGCCTCCTGCTAAGAGCCAGCAAGAAGCTGGGTGGGGCCTCCAGCTTCAGCCATGCAAGGGAGTCATCTCAGCAGAGAACCCTCCAGCTCCAGTGGCCTTTGGGAGAGATGGCCCTGGTCAGCAGCCTGTCCCCAAACTCAGGACCCAGGAAGCAGCTCCCAGATTCCTGATCCATAGGAACTATGAGATGTTGTCCTGGGTTACTGAGCTTGGAGGTCACTTTTAATAGCAGCTCATAGAGACACCAGCCAAAGATGACTATTTTTACCTTTAGTAAAAACAATAATAATGATTTTCAAATCAAAAACAAAACCAAAGGGCTTCAGGTCCGGACCCAGAAAGGGTACTGGTCATGTACTTCCGGACATGTGTTCCTTAGATGGGAGGCTGGCTGGGGTGACAGCCATACTCGGGAACTGCACAAGCCTCGGGTGCATCCAGGTCCTCGCCAGAACCCACCTCGGCAGCCGGAAGGCCTGGTGGCTGGAGAGGGTGTGGATGCCCGTGCTCTCGGACAGGCCATAGAGCTCGAAGATGGGGATGTTCAGGCTGAGGAAGAAGTCCAGGGTGGCCGTGGGGAGCCCCGGGCCAATGTTGAAGAACTGCTCGCAGTGACTCAGGCCCAGGAACTTCCTGGCTCTGTTGAACGTCAGCATCTTGGCCAAGCGGAAGCACAGTGGGGGGTGGACCTGCCTGGAGAAGCACACCCATGGGAACCTGGCGTGGCCTCGGCCGCCCACCCCACGTCCCTGCGGGTGCCCAGCCTCACTCAAACATCCTCTTCTTGTTGGTGCTGAGCCCCAGCTTCATGGCCCAGCAGTCCAGCTTCCGGCGGAAGGGGGAGGAGTCCAGCTGGCTGGTCTTAAGGTTGTCCAGCATCCTCTCCCAGATCCACGGGGTGCCGTAGAACGTGGTGGGCTGCACCTCCTGCAGCATGTCCATCAGGAAGCCCTGCATGGGACAGGATGGGGCGCCATGCTGGTCCCCCAACTGGACAGCACTGTCCATGTCCAGCCCTCCATCCACCCTAGGGCTACAGATTTGGAACTCTAGGCCTGAGGATGGCGGCTAGGACCTGGGGTAGGGCTGGAAGGATATAGGGACAGAGTGGTGGCCACATCCAGAGCAGGAGTGGGCTCCAGAAGCATCTGCCCTGGCATAGGGATGGAGATGCAAGCCAGGAGGGCTTGTGAAGGCCCAAGGCCCTCATAGGGAGGCAGTGAGGGCAGAGGGGGGAAGAAGGGGGAAGAGAAAGGGAGGGAGGAGGGAGCCAGGGAGACAGGGAGGGAGGGAGGGAAGGAAGGGGAAAGGAGGAGATGGAGAGAGAGTGGAGAGATAGAGGCAGGGAGGGACAGAGAGAGATACACAGAGACATTCAGAGATGGTGCTAGGAAGAGAGACAGAAACAGAGAGGGAGGGAGAAAGACACAGAGCTACAGACAGAGACGGCACAGAGCTAGAGCAAGCCAAGAAGAGAGGGCCAAGCTGAGATGGGGAGAGACAAGCACACGACACACAGAGCGAGGCCAGGGGAGGGTGGGGGCGGGGGCAGTGGAGGCGAGATAAACTGATTTTGTCATATTTTATAGTCTTCTCTCACTCTTTTTAAAAATAACTTTATTTAATTAAATAATTTATTTATTTTTATGTGGTGCTGAGGATTGAACCCAGGGCCTTGCACATGCGAGGCAAGCGCTCTACCGCTGCTGTACCCCCAGCCCCTAAAGTCTTCTCTTACCAAGAAAGATTCTGCCATGACCTCAACCAGAATATTGGTAGAGAAGGATGGAGAGCAAGACACTGGTTAAGATGAACCCAGGATCACTGGCACCTGTACAGGGCTCTCTGCCAGTATGTATGTACTTTTAAAATATTGCTAGAAGAGCTGGGCACGGGGGCGTGTGCCTGCAATCTCAATGATTCTTGAGGACGAGGCAGGAGGATCACAAGTTCAAGGCCACCCTCAGCACTTAGTGAGGTCCTAAGTAACTTAGCAAGACCCTGTCTCAAAAAATAAAAGGGTCTAGGGATGTGGCTCAGTGGTTGAGTGCCCCTAGGTTCAATCCCTGGTACAAAACCAAAAACAAATAAAAAAAATTGCCTAAGGATCCCAACACAAAAATGGTCAGTGCATAAGGCGGTACGAATGCTGATTGCCCTGATGGGATCCACGGATTGAATGGTCACGCTGAATCCAGACACTGACAACTGTGTATCATCTAAACATTTTGTTTGTTTGGCCCCATAGATTGAACTCAGGGGCACTCAACCCCTGAACTACATCCCAGCCCTATTTTGTATTTTATCTGGAGACAGGATTTCACTGAGTTGCTTAGTGCCTCGCCATTGCTGAGGCTGGCTTTGAACTTGTGATCCTCCTGTCTCAGCCTCCCAAGCCAGTGGGATTACAGGCATGCACCACTGCACTTGGCTCATTTAAAGGTTTTAAATTGATTCTTAAAAATTAATTACTTTTTAAATTTTAAAAGAAAATTGTCATACAGGGGCTGGGGCCCAGTGGTAGAGCACTTGCCTTGCATGCGCCAAGTCTTGGGCTCCATCCCTAGCACACCCCCAGGAGGGCTCCCTGACAATGGAAACAACATGAAATTCCAGTGTTCATGTCCATAAAAACTTGCCTTCTTTCCCCTCAAGAAATTTGTGAAAACGCGTTCTTTTCCTAAGTCTACAAACACCATTAATTGATCTCTGGGCCCAGAAAACTGAAATTGTCCACTCCTCGCTCCTTCCCTGGAGGTCTGCAGACAGTGGTCCCAGGGCAGTTAGTGTGATGCTTGATGGCAATGTGCACCTCTGTGTTCACACTGGGGGCGGGGGGGCAGGCGCAGCAGGAAGGGAGTCTCGCCTCCTGTGCTGGAGACCTGCTGTGCTTTTGTTTTTAATAGTGTACAGAATTCACCAAGTTAGCCTGTTTTTCTTTTTCTTCTCCTTTTTTTTGAAATGGGGTTCTCAGCGTGCTGCCCAGGCTGGCCTTGAACTCCTGGGCTCAAGCAATCCTGCCTCAGCCTCCTGAGTAGCTGGGGACCACACACACTTGCTACCTCACCCAGCCTCATTAACTAGGTCTAGGTTCAGTGGCAAAAGCACAGTCACATGCCCATGCAGCTGTCCCCACCATCCATCTCCAGAGTGATCTCATCTCCCCAAACTGCCCATTCACCACTACACCCCATCCCAGCCCCAGCTCCCACTGCGCTGCTTCCTGTCTGTGGATCTGGAGATCCCTGGGACCTCCCGTGGGTGGGTCTTGCAGGGTGAGTCCTTCTGTGACCGGTTCTCACTCAGCATCTTGTCCTCAAGGTCTGCGCACACTGCACCTTGTGTCAGAATTCCCTTCCTTTTTTTTTTTTTTTTTTTTGGTACCAGGCACCAGGGATTGAACCCAGGGGCCCTTGCCCACTGAGCCATATCCCAGCCCCTTTTTTATATTTTATTTAGAGACAGGGTCTCGCTGAGTTGCATAGGGCCTCACTAAGTTGCTGAGGCTGGCTTTGAACCTGCTACTCTCCTGCCTCAGCCTCCCGGGCCACTGGGATGATGGGTCTGCCCATGGCACCCCCAGAATTCCCTTCCTTTCTAAGCTGCTGTTCTCGCGCGCAGTGGACCCCAAGGTGTGGCTCAGCTCACTCGCCAGAGCCCCAGGGCATGTCCACGCTGCTCCTGGTGCTTCCATCCAGCTGTGTGCACTTGCCCTTCTGGCCCGAGTGGTGGCCACATGTTGTCACACTCAGTGACATTGGTTGACGTCTGCTCCACCCCCTGTGCCTTGCACATGGGAAAACTGAAGCCCAGAGAGGGGAAGGACCGAGCCCGAGTAGCCAGGGGGTGCAGGGTGAGGATTTCTGTTCTGGACCGAGCCTCCCACCCAGAGAGCCCTCCCTAGCCGCCGACCTTGAGGGAGGGAAGAAGCAGGAAGAGAAAGGGGGGAGAGAGGAGGCCACTCACCGCTCCAGGGGGACGTGGAATCATACACACTCTCCCAGCCTCTGGTGGGGCAAAGTACAGTGTCCCCGCCACCAAGATGGCCACCCACATGTCGAAAATCTGGGCCTTGATGTAGCTGAGTGGCAAGTAGCTCACCAGGACCTCCTGCCCTTCCGGGGGACACTTATAACAGAGGCTCTGGACAGTGGCCGCCGTGGTCCAGGTGATCTGAAGGGCAACTGACTAGTCACCTGCAGGCTGTTTTAGTCTCAATCCCCAGGAGTAGCCACATGGCCAGCTGGGGACAGCCGGGTAGGTTCCATCCCCCTCCAGGCAGATCACTCACGTTGTCATGGCTGAGCATCACAATCTTTGAGAGGCTCGTGGACCCCATGGTGTAGACCAAGGTGCAACACTGGTTGGGTTTTTGGGAGTCGATGACCCGGTCAAGTTTCTCATCTGAGATGTCACCTGCAAGGTTCAGGAACTCCTTCCACTTCAGAGAGGTCTGTGGGTTACGCTCTTGGGGCCAGAGGCAGCCCCTGGAAGGGCCCCCAGTGCCTCCCACAGCCCAGTGTCCTCGGCCCCAGGCCAGAGGCTGGGGCTCTTGGTCCCTGGCCAGCTGTGGCTGCCTGCCTGCCCTCCCCGGCTGGGGCATACCGAATATAGATTCTCCTGCTCCACTTGAAGCTCATCCTTGTACTGCACGATGCCCTTCAGGTGCTTCAGGTAGCTCTGGATCTGGAAGGCACACTGCGCTCAGCAGGGCATGGAAGCAGGTAGCTCCCAGGCTCCAGCTGTCCGGGCTTCTTCCAGAGGTGAAGAGGGGGTCCCTCATGTCCTTAATGTGGCAAAATAACGTGTTATCGTACCACCCTGAACCATTCTAAAGCAGACGAAGTCAGGAGCACATTCATGATGCTGTGTATATGACCTGGTTCCAGAATATTCCTTCATCCAAAAAGGAAACCCCATTAGCAGTCATTCCCCTTCCTCAGCCCAGTGACCACGAAGCCACCTTTTACATGGATCTGTATATCCTAGACGTTTCTCGTAAGTAAAGCCACACCCCACGTCCTTCGGTTCTGGTTCTTGCCAAGTGCGAGGTCCTCAAGGTCCACCCGTGCTGCCATGTGTGTCAGAGCCTGCCCTCTCTCACGGCTGAGTGGTACTCCAGGGTCTGGGTGGACACTCTGAATTTGTCCATTGATCTGTTGATGGACACTTGGATTCCTTCCCCCTCCTGAATACTATGAATCATGCCACTGTGACTCGGGGTGGGTTCAGATCTCTTTTCAAGATCCTATTTTCCAATCTTTTGGGTGTATACCCAGAGCAGGGAGCAAGGTCTCAGAGCCCCTGCCTAAGAGCACCTCGCTGCCGCTCAGCCTCGCACTGTGGACAGTCAGGTCCCCCACTGTGGATTTGGTTGCATGATATCATTAAGGTGACAAATCTGCACAAGCAAATCCCTAAACGCAAGGTGGATGGCTGGCTTCCAGGTCTGGAGAGTGACTGTCCCTTCAGGGCAGTGACAGTGTTCTGGAACCAGAGGCAGTGATTGCACTTATACAATGCCATGGTGAGTGGCACGTCATGTCCACTCATGGGACACACATGGGACTCCCCTCATTACTAGGTGAGGCCCGTGCCTTTGCCTGCACTGTGCCCCCTGGTGTGCCTCCTGGTTTTCGCAGGCCAGAGTGTCACTAACCTGGGTGACTTTCTGCAGCTGCCTGTCATTGTCCACCACAAAGATGTCCATATCCGTGTTCTCAGCGATGACCTGGCAGGCTTTTGGGGAGTTGGTGGACAAGATGCCAACAGAGAAACCTCTGGAAGCAGAATCCAGGAGCTGAAGGCCTGCTGGGGAGTGCTCTGGAGAACTAGAAGGTTCTTGGGAGTCCCTGGTACCCCAACCACCATGATGTACCCTGAGGGTGGGACCCAAGGATGGCCCCAGCCTGGGCCTGTCCTTAAGGGATTCCCCCAGTGTTCGGGATTAGTGGAGGGAGGGCTCAGTGCGGGGGAATCCTGAGGACTGGGAGGTAGGCTTCCTGGAGGAGGGACGGGAGAGGTGGCATCACAGCGGTGTAGGAGTTTGCTGGGGGGAGAACATCTGGAAGGTGAGCTGAGCTCCGGACTGGCACTTAGACAAATCCCACTGAGCACAGCCTAAGCTGGAGTGGAAGTCAGCTCCTTGTCCTGGGAACTCTGCCATGAGACCCCCACCATCTACAAGGGGGAGGGCTGGTGGCCTTCTTCCTTAATGGCTCAGGAGAGAGACCGGCACCCCTTACCCTGCCATGATGGCTCCGATGCTGGCGATGGCCCACTCCGCAGAGTTGAACCCCATGATCCCCACGCTGTGGAAGCGCTCCAGGCCCAGCTGGAGAAGGGACAGCTGGTCAGGCACAGATGGGCTTGGCTGTCACCACACCCAACCTGCCCGGAAGCTTGGGAGCCCAGAATCTGGGGATCCCCACTCAGAGGAACATTGGTCCTTTTTTCCTAAGACAGCCCTCATGACAGACCAGCTTCCACATACTCATGGGGGTCATGACCAGGGTGATTCTGCCCCCTGGGACATTTGGTGACACCTGAAAGCATTTTTGGCTGTCACAACTTGTGGGAGGGAATACCGCTGGCCCAGACAAGTGTCCACCACAGAGCATGTTCTGGACCCAAAGCACAGCAGCCCAGAGATTAAGGAAGTCAAGAAGACACTGACAACATGCTCTGGCATTTTATGCTGAAAGTCCTGTGGAGCCAGGCCACTCTGTGCTCTGCTCTCCTAACGCCTATGTTCACACACCACCATCTTGGCCCCTCTCCTGGCCTTCAGCTATTTCCCTACGATGTCAAACGCAACATCTCAGAGACACAGTGTCGTCATTTCAGTCTCCCCCCGCCAGGCTGAGGTTTTGGTGGCTCCTGGTTGTTAGGTTTGAATTGTTTTGACCTTCTCAGATAAAATGTTGGTGTGGATGGCCGGCGCTCAAGCTCTGCCTGCACACATGACTGACAATCCAACATGGCGCACAGGGGCTCCCTCCCTGGCTGGGGACTGAGCAGGTGGTCCCATCGGACCTGGGCAGGGTCTCTCCTTTCCACCCCAGACTCCTGGATACAGCAGCCTGTCTTTGCTTCCTCGCCCAGACCCCACACAGCACAGTGGCAATGCTGATGTCTCCCGGCCCATGTCTGCTCCCTCCTCTCACCCTTCCACAGTCTCAGTCGACCTTGGCTCCACCTTCCATGATGCACAGGTGAGAAGTCTTGGTCACTCTCAGTGCCTTTCATTGTCTGACACACCCAACCCACGGAAAATTCTGTTGGATCCACCTTCAGAATCTGATCACTCCTCCTGTCCTCCATCTCTGCCAAAGTATCTTCATCTCCACTTTGCTTTCCCTGCGTTCCTCCCCACAGCAGCCAGAGCAGGTACAGTGGGCATCTGAGCCTAGTTCTGTCTCTTCTCTGCCCAAAGTCTCTCAGCCACCCCTCCACAGCTTCCACCTCCTGGCGTTAAAGTCCAAGTCCTCTTTGTAGCCCACAAGGCCCCGCAGGACCAGCCCTACTCCCCCACCTGCCTCCCCCTTTCCTCTGCTCCAACAGGGGCTCCTTGCTGAGCCTCCAACACGCCAGACACAGTTCTGCCTCAGGGCTTTTGCACCTTCCTCGTGGCTCTTTTCCCCAGTTCCTGTGGTCTTTGCTGAAAAGTCACCTTCTATCACCGAGACTCTCTCCATGGCCATCATATTTTAAAATTTCAACCACGTCCTTGGCGCTTTCTAATCCCTTTTCTGCCCCAGTTTCCTCTGGGTCACAGATCACTGTCACCTACTGCAGCTATTCATTGTGTTGAGCGGGCATCACTCGGGTCCCTTTCCTAACCTGAAAAACGGGTGTTCATACATCGACACACACCAGAAGGGAGCTGCGCCAGAGCAAGGCAGTCCCCACTTCTCATCCTCATGGGACAGACCAACCAAACACACAAATGACCACAGGATCCGGCGGCCATGAGGGCTGGGCAGTGACAAAGGGACCATGTCACAGAGGGCACAGGGAGGTGGGTTTTGAGAACAAGGACAGTCAGGAAAGACCTGGCTAAAAATGCCACCAGAGAAGAGACCCAGTAACAGCCATCCTCAGAATGGCAGCTGATGGCAGTGCCAAGTCCATGTGTGGGGAGCTACCCAGGCATGCAAGTCCAGCCCCCACCGAGAACTGGGTTCTGGAGTGTTTCATATATTTATACATGAGACATCAGTGTGTATTAATCTAATATACAAGTATCAAATGGATAATGTCAACATATAAACATATGATAGATTGAATACATTAGACCTATTTAAGATATGTATTCATTTATTAAAAGAAAATTTTTGGTGGTTATAGATGGACAGAATGCCTTTACTTTATTTTTTTATTTTTTATGTGGTGCTGAGAATCAAACCCAGTGCCTGACACATGCTAGGCAACTGCTCTACTACTGAGCCACAGCCACAGCCCATATTTAAAATATAAGTAGAATATATAAAACATTCATGTGTGTAAGATATATAAAAGCTATATATGCATAATACATAAACCATAGTATATTTTGCATATAATGTATATTAATACAGCTGGGCCTGGTGATACATGTCCATAATCCCAGCTACTTAGGAGGCTAAAGCAAACAGATTATAAGTTTGAGGCCAGCCTGGACAACTTAGTGAGACCCTGTCTTTTTTTTTTTAATTTTTAAATATTTTTAGTTATAGATGACACAATCCCTTTGTTTTATTTATTTTTATGTGGTGCTGAGAATCAAACCCATGCTAGGCAAGTGCTCTACCACTGAGCTATGACCCCAGCTCCAAGACCCTGTCTTAAAATGTAGAATGCTCCTGGGTTTGGGCATTCTACATCCCAGTACTGTTAAAAATAAATAAATAAGGGGCCTGTGGCTCAATGGTAGAGCGCTTGCCTAGTATGCATGAGGCACTGGGTTTGATCCCTGGCAAATGGAGTATAAATGGAGTATAACTTCTCACTATTCTAGTTGTGGAGTTTATTTTTTGTATAAGATATAAAATGCATTTCATGTATGTATAACATAAAAACAAATAAATAAAATAAAGGTATTGTTTCCACCTACATCTAAAAATAATAAATAAATGAATAAATAAATATGCACGCACACACACAATACAAACACATATAAGGCTGGGGTTGTAGCTCAGTGGTAGATCACTTGCCTAGCATACATGAGGCACTGGGTTTGATTCTCAGCTCCACATATAAATAAAATAAAGGTACATTGACAACTAAAAAATATTTTAAAAAAGAAATATATGCATAATATATAAAACAAATATACACATATAATATATAAAACATGTATAAAATTATGTTCACATATGTAAATGTATAATACATATAAATATCCATATTATATATCCACACGTACAACATATGCACATTATTTTATGTATGATATATAAAACATGAAAACTATCTTTTTATTTGTTCTAATTAGCTATTCATGACCATGCATTTTGACATAAGTGGAGTTAAATGGAGTATAACTTCTATTTTAGTCGTGGAGTTTATTTTTTGCATAAGATATAAAATGCATTTCATGTATGTATAACATAAAACATTTTATATGTAAATATATCTTGCATATATTTGTTTATTTTTTGCTAGACAATCCCTGAGTTCCACATGGTTTCACATGGGGAAAACGAGGCACAGAGGGGCTAACGGGGACCTAGGCCTGGAACCCAGATCCTAAGGCTTAGGCTCTCAAGCCTGAGCTCTGAGGCGGCCTCGAGCAGCACGCGGTGGAGAGAGAAGCCGCGCAGGCGCGGGAGGGACGCAGCGGCGCGCAGGCGCAGGGGTTCGGTGCCCAGGCGCAGCAGAGAGGCGGGCGGCGCGCCGCGGGACTCACCTTGAGGAAGGCCTTGGCGGCGCGCCGGCACTGTTCGTAGTACTCGATGTAGGTGAGCGTGTGCCAGCCGTTCCTGTGCTTGGAGCCCAGCGCGATGTAGTCGGCGTACTTGATGGCCGTGTCCATGACCATGTCGTGCACGGTGTGCGGCGCCTCGGAGTCCGGCGAGTTCTTCTCCAGCCGCAGCTGCACCTGGCCGTGGCGCTCCGAGGTCCAGTAGTTTTGGCCTGCGGGCGGGCCAGGGTGTGTCCAGGGGTCCCCCAGTGGCGAGCAGAGATCGCGGGTCGGAGGGAGGGGAGGGCGGCCGATGGAGCCTGGACAGGAAAGGCAGGGGTGCACGGGGACGCAGGAGAGGGCAGGACAGGAGAGGGCAGGGCGGCGGGGTGGGCAGACGCACTGGCCCAAGGGCAGAGCCCAGGGGGAAGCCGCCTGAGGCCCGTAGGCCCTCCCTTGGGCTCCAGGCGGCGGGACTGCCACGCTTCCCCTCCCGGGCAGCCTTCTTGGAGGCACAGTCAGCAACCCCAGGGCGCCAGCGCTGCGAAGGCCTCCCCTCGCCCCGGGTTCCGAGCCCAACCTTTGTTTTTACTTTCTGGGTGGAGAGGGTGCTTCTGTGCTGCCCTGTGACTCTTGCGGGAGGACATGGTGTGCAGAGCGCCTTTGTCTCCCTTCCCAGGGTCTCAGGGGGCGTCTTGGCTGCTGGGCCTGGGCAGACACACACACAGGCATTCACAGGGCCCGCCCAGAGGCCCAGCTCTCACCTGGTCACGGGCTGGCCAGGGAAGGCTTCCCTCCGGAGTGGTGGGAGCTGGCCCAGGAAAGCTGCAGCGGAGCCTTTAGAAGAGGGGCCGCCTCATGAAGGTCCTTGGGGCTGGCATGGGGGGAGAAGGGGGCTCACCTTAGTGAAAAGCCATTTTCTAGTTCTGTGACCACCCCCCATTCACTGGGCTGCCTGGGCCATCCCGGGAGCAGCGGAGATCCACATCATCCCCAAGCCCTGCTTCCCACCCACAACACATTTTCACCCCTCTCTGCCATTGGCAGGGTCGTGCTTACTCCTGTATCCAGCTTCTTTTTGTCAGCTTTGTCACCCTCCCGACTCTAGCCACAGGAGGACAGGTATTGTCCAGACTGGATGTCTAGAACATTGCTATTGATGGCCAACCCTTGTGACATCACTTGGTTCCATGGCCCTAGGCCATGATGGCAACCTGGATCACTGTCCCTTTACAGAGACTAGTCTTGGAGGACAAAGAGAGGTTCACTGTAAGAGGACTTCTACCATGACCCCTAGGCAAAGGTTCCCAAGGGGATGGTGCCCAGGGAGGAGCTGGGGGCAGGGTCTTGGGCTTAGGTCTGGCAGCTGGAGGGACTGGAGTTGCTGCTGTTCACTGTTTGAGTGAAAAGGTTCACAAGGAGCCTGGGGAGGAATGAAAGGAGGAAGCCAGTGAGGGAGGTGTGGCATTCCAGAGGCCAAGCAGAGAGCCCTGGCCCCCATGAGGCCCAGCCTGACAAGGGCTTGGAGCCCCTGAACTAGTTTGTCCACCAGGTGGGGTCCGTACTTAGAATAACAGGCTCCTAAAGTGTGTTCAGTTAGTTTGCAAATATTGGTGGAGGTTGTTGAGCCTGGGAAACTGAAAAGTCACTTAAAAGCCTGCCTGGTTCTTAGCAGAGGATGGCCATCTTATCCTGCAGTTCCACCACTGGGGTGTGGCCAGGAGAACCAAGAGCAGAGGCTTGGAGGGTGGTGGCTGGTGGCCACTGCTACAGGGAGAGATGAGTGAGCTGTGTTAGGACAGGAAGAATATTCTGACATCTGCTGCAGCGTGGCTGACCTTGAGGACATTGTGGAGCAAAGTAAGCCAGTCACAGAAAGAGAGACACTTTGACCCCACTTAGGAAGTTTAAAGTGGCCTGTTTCCAAAGAAAGAAAGCGGCGTGGTGGATGCCGGGCCAGGAGAAGTGTTGTCAGTGGGGTCAGTGTTGAGTGGGGCAGAGTTAGTTTGGAAAGATGAGAAAGTTCTGGAGATGGGTGGTGAGGATGGCTGCACAACCAGGAGAGTATATTTAGTACCACTGAACTGAACACTTAAAAAATGGTTAAAATGATACAAAATAATGATAAAAACACATAAATGATAAAATACATAAAAAGAATTTTACGTATATTTTACAATTAAAAAATAAATTCAAAAGGCCTTTCTGAAATAAGTGGCTTCTTGTCATTTCTCAAAGAATAGCCGTGAAATGAACAAGGCCACAGCAAGAGTTGTTGCAGGAAACATGTGGATCCCTTTACTGATGTGGACCTTTTTTTTCCCCCTCGACAATGTAATTGGCCATTTGTATTTTCTTGAGGAATCAAGATTGAAAAGGAAGCAAAAATTGTTTGCGGAAATGCTCATCTTTGTAAAAGCCTCTACATTTTGAGAAGTAGATCAGCGAGTGCTGCAGGCGTAATCACAGAAGTACCAGTAGCTTTCTTGTGTGCTGGCACAACCACCCGGGAATCTCCAAAAGAAGGAAAGCCTCAGCTGTAACAGACAAACAGTAGCCAGAATTAAGTTGACCAAAAATTGTACAGGATAGATAGGATAAAATGCTAAAAGTTTGGAAAAGATACCATATAAATGAATGTAACAAATGGAAAAACTCAATATTCTTTAGATCAATCAATCAATATGGCTTTTTTGTTTTGTTTTTGGCAGTGTTGGGGATCAAACCCAGGGCCTGTGCATGCTAGGAAAGCACACCACCTCTACATTCCTAATGCCCCCCAAATACATTGTCAGTAAAGAATTCAAGAATTTTTTTTTTAAAGAGAGAGTGAGAGAGGAGAGAGAGAGAGAATTTTTAATATTTATTTTTTAGTTCTCGGCAGACACAACATCTTTGTTGGTATGTGTTGCTGAGGATCGAACCCGGGCCGCACGCATGCCAGGCGAGCACGCTACCGCTTGAGCCACATCCCCAGCCCAAGAATTCAAGAATTTTTTAAAATTTTTTTTTAGTTGTAGGTGAACACACAGTATCTTTATTTTTATATGGTGCTGATGTTTGAACCCAGTGCCTCACACATGTGAGTCAAGTGCTTTACCACTGAGCTACAGCCCCAGTCCAAGAATTCAAGAATTTTTATGAAACTTGACAAGTTGGTTTCAAAGTTTGCATAGTAATTTACAAAAAAAAAAAAAGATTTAAGCAAAAGATCTTATCTTAACCCAAATCAAACTATATTATAAAACTAGCAACTAAAGAAGCACAAGGGATTTTGTTACAATGCATAAGGAACCCTTACAACTCAAAAAATTAAAAATGGCCCAGTTTTTAAATGGACAAGGAATTTGAGCAAACATTTCTCCAAAGAAGATGTGCATATGGACACAGGTGGTACAGATCAACAAGGGACCACTACTCAGCCATTAAGAAGGAAAGAGATGCCGGACACCGTGGCACATGTCTGTAATCGCAGCAGCTCAGGAGGCTGAGGCAGGAGGATTGCGAGTTCAAAGCCAGCCTTAGCAACAGCAAGGCATTAAGTAACTCAGTGAGACCCTGTTTTTAAATAAAATACAAAATAGAGTTGGGTCTGTGGCTCCATGGTCAAGTGCACCTGAGTTCAATCCCTGGTACCACAAAAAAGGAAGGAGCTGCTGGTACCTTGCAGATGGAATCACGCAGCGGAAGAAGCCAGACACAGAAGATGATGTATTGGATGTAGTTCAGTGAACAGTAAGAAGTACAGGTTCGAGGAATATGAAGTATGTCCTGGAGGAAGACGAAACCTAGCCCCATTCTCACAGCAGAGGCTGGAAGCTAAAATCTCCCTTCTCCAGAACTTCACGCAGGGAAGGTTCTGGACATGGTCAGATTCCACTGGTCATGACTGATTTGGGTGTGAGTCGTGTGAGGGGCAGAGCCAGGGTGGACCCTGTCAGAAACAGTGTGGTTCTGGGGCCAGCAGCGGCAACATCAGCCTTCTGCATTGGCTAGTAGGTTGCTGAGCCAGCAGCTCTTGGACACAGCCCTTTTCTTGACTGCCCAGGATCATGTGGTCAACTTGAGATTACGGGGCCTCCTGGACTGGGAACTGGGGTTCCTATGGCCACAGCATCCAGTCCTGCCACCATGGTTCAGACGCTTGTACCCCAAGGGTCCCTGTGTGGCAGCTTGGTCCCCAGTGAGGGAGGTGAGGGAAGCTCTAAGAGGCAGCACCTAGTAGGAGGTGGTCAGGTCACTGGGGGCGTGTCCTCGGGACATCCAGGTGAGGCTGGTGAAAGCCTGAGACAGGTCTTCGTGAGCTGTGAAAGCAGCCCCTCCTTCGCCGGCTTCCTGGCTCACCACGTGCTTCCCTCTGAGGTCCAACTGCCATTGGGTACAGAGTTGTTTTTGTTTGTTTTTTGTAGCCAGAAGCTGAATTGCTGGGCCTTGTAGTACCTCCATTTTTTAACATTTCAATAAACTTCCAAAGGGCTGGGCCACTTTGCATTCCCACAGCAAGTGAGAGAGTCCCCATTCCTCCACCTCCTTGACTTGCCGTCAGCCATCACGTTTTAAGAATTTTAGCAGAGGTAATTGGGCACAGTAGCCACACCTGAAATCCCAGCTGCTTAGGAAGCTGAGGCAGACAGAGGAGGATTGTAAGTTCAAGGCCAGCCTCAGCAACTTAGTGAGACTGTCTCTAAATATAAAAGGCGGGGCTGGGACTGTGGCTCAGAGGTTAAGTGCCCCTGGGTTCAAACACCCCCTCCCCCCAAAAAAATGATTTCAGCAAGGCTAGAGCAGTGAAGTGGTCTCAGTGGCTAAGGATGTCAAGCATTTTCTCATGTATTTATTGGCCAGTTGTATTATCTTTTTATAGAAACACATTCAAATCCTTTGTCCATCTTTAAATTGAGTCATTTTGTCGATGTTATACTGAAGTGGCTTTCAGGTGTAGTTGCACATTACTTCCCTCCATTTACGATTTCCTCCCTTTAAGTTCAGGTGCACCAGGTTCCTGGTTCATGCTACTTTGTAAAGTATCTATATGGCAAACTGTTGGCTGTAGAAACCAAACAAGTTTGAATCATGGATATATTTGGATCCAACTAAAAATGTTCAAAGCGGTTGCAAAGACCATATGGTCATATTGATTATAGCACTCATTACGTTCTCACCATCAGAGAACACCTGGTGTCTTTACAGTGTTTTCCATCATCTTTATTTTTTTCCAGTGAGATGCAGTTCTTTTCATTATTGAGTGGTAAGAGTTCATTATATATTCAGGCAGCAAGTTTTTGTTAACATTTGCCTGGCTCTTTTAATACTTCAGGATATCCTTTTCCAAATTGATATTTTATATATATATATATATATATATATATATATATTTTTGTTGTTGTTGTTGTTGTTGTAGGTGGACATAATACCTTTATCTTTTATTTTTATGTGGTGCTGAGGATGGAACCCAGTGCCTCACTCATGCTACATGAGCACCCTACCACTGAGCCCTAGCCCCAGCCCACAAGTTGATGTTTTCTTGTCAGGATCTTTTGAGGGGCAAGAGACTTTGATGTTGGTACAGCCTAGTTCTGTCAGTTCTTTTAATTCGTAATTTGTGTGTTGGCGTCATGTCTAAGAAATCTCCACTTGATCCAAGGGCATCAAGATTTTCTATAAGTTTTTCCTGAAAGTTTTATAATTTCAGCTTCTGCTCAAGTTGTGTATGGTGTGGGGTAAAGGCCTAAATTCTTTTTCTCCCCCTTATGGACATATTATTCCAGCATCATTAGTTGAAGGGTCCATCCTTTCCCCATTGAACTGTTGAACTGCCTTGGCACCTTTATCAAAAATCACTTGGTCAGGGGCTGGGGATGTGGCTCAAGCAGTAGTGCACTTGCCTGGGAGGTGCAGGGTGCTGGGTTCGATCCTCAGCACCACATAAAAATAAAAATGAAAGATGTTGTGTCCGCCGAAAACTAAGAAATAAATATAAAAAAAATCAGTTGGTCATAAAAGTGGTGTTTCATTTCTGAACTCTGGTTTTATTGGTCTACAAGTCTACACTTGTAGTGGGTTGTTGAATTTTGTGCCACCCTTGCTCCTCTATCCAAGGCAAAGATCTGGGCTGAGGGACAGGAATAGCTGGCCACCAGCAGTTGTGGGTTCTGTTTATGACCACACAGGTTGACCTTAGCAGTCACAGCTCTAGGTTCAGGTCTCACCTCTAGGCTTGCTCAGAGGGTCTTCCTATGGGTGCCTTGAGCACCCCTCACAGCTGCAGATTCTGAAGTGTAACATGGAGTAGATTCACACAGCCTTGCAAGCTTTTCATGGGAGGGGGCATTATTTGAGAAAACATGGTACCCTAAGAACTGGAACAGTGTGATTTGGGAGGATTCTGATGACTGTGTCCTGGGCTCCCAGATCCCACCAGCTGCCCGTGCTACCAAAAGCAGACCTTCCTCCCGGCCCAGGCCAGCCTCACTTTGCTGAAATACCTTTGATGCCCCCAGGGGCCCTTACGTTGGCAGCATTCGCCAGTCTCCCTGCCCCGCCCCCTCACCGTCTCATGGCCTGCGCGTGTCAGTGGAGTCAGACCTCAGGATGTCCCTGAGGCTGGTCACACAGTCAAAACTTGGTGAAGACTGGCGAATGGCCAACAGGGTTTGGCTGGCCTGTGTGGGGACACGTGTGGGGTTGAATTCTGAAGGTGCACGCCAGGGAGGGAGAGGCAAGGTTAAATCAGGCCAATGTGTGAAGATGGGCGTGTGGTACTGTCCACATCTGTAGAGTAGTTGCTGTGACAGCAAAAATGTCACCTGGAGATGGGTTGTGAGATGTAAGGTTTATGGAAAAATGTTTCTGGGGAAGATCTGATGGTGACGGGCTGGACAGGTGCTTTGCAGAAGGTCCAGTGGCGATGGCTGGACAGGGCTCCTGTTTCCCACGGTGCCTCTGGTGCTTGCTTTGCCATCCCACATGGCTGTCTGGGGCCAGCTGGATGGGCACGCCCTGTCCACAGCATTGTATCCTGCCTAGCTGCCCCAGGGAGAGGGGTTAATGAGTCAGGCTACAGAAGCAGTGACACCCCAGTCCAGCTTGGTTTGTCCCTGTAGGACCAGCGCTCCAAGGACTGTGGCAGGAGAGCCGCTTTCTCCAGGCAGCCCTGGTTCACCTAATTCCTGGGAGGGACCCTGTCTGGACACGCCAGCGCAGGCTTGCTCTTGTTTTTCCTCACTTGGCCAGGTTTCTTGGGAATGGAGAGGAGCGTTTCAGGAATGTCGTGTTTTACTGGCCTCCTTTTTTCCAAGGATGATACTGTTGATGCTTAGAGATGAGGCTCCTGAGATTGCTCGAGCAGTGGGGGGTGTCCTGCTTGGGCACTTGGTCTACAGACTGGCCCACCCTGGCCTTTGTGAATGCCGCTGCGCAAGACGTCAGGAGGGTATTTGGTGCAGTAGAGGAGCACTCTGAAGGGATAGGTGTGCTCTGTGCACGGGGAGACATGCACGGCTGCTCACTGCAGTGTGGGGGAGTGACAGCAGCCCAGTGTCCAGCGATAGGGGACAGACAGGAATACATGCAGGGGCTGGAAAGAATGGGGCAGTTGTCCTCAGAGAAAGATGTCCATGGCATGCCTGCTCACAGAAGGAAGGGGGCTAGAAATCAGCCAGAGGTTTTTAAAATGTATCTCCAAGTCATGTATTGAAGTATTTTCAGAGTTACAGAAAACTTGCCTGCCGCAGTCTGGCTGGGGACAAAAACACGAGCCACTCAAGCAGGAACAAACTTTATTTTTTGAAACTGCCGCCAATGCCCCGTCTGCGCCCGGGAAGATTGCCGATCCACCCACGCGGCGTTCTCCCGGAACCCCAGAGGAAGTTCCTCCCCGGAATTCCCTCCTACCGCACTTCCCCAACCAATGGGAACTCTCCAGGAGTCCCGTAGCAGGCCGAGGTGAACAGCAGGAGGCCAATATCCATATGAATGCAAATCTTAACATAATCATATCATCTCCATGGCTAGCTGGCGTCACCTTTCAACCAAAAATGCCATGCATCATATTACTTGGCTGTGGCTCTTAGCACTTGCCAAAGCAGTGAAAAGATCTCCCACATCCTCTTTGCCAAGACTCACCACTTGTTAACATGTGACGCCATTCCCTGCCTCTGGTGCTGCTGAGGGTTAGCAGAGTTTCCCCAAAGGCCCATGTGCTAAAGGTTTAGTCCTGGACCGCACTTGGGGGGAGGCTGGAGCCTTTAAGAGGTGAGGCCAGGTGGGACGACTTCCTGTCCTCCACAGAAAGAGCAGGACCCTTCCCTGCCCTTCTGCTCCTGGCCATGAGGTGAGCAGCCGTGCTCCACCACGGGCTCTGCCATGGTCCAGAGCAGCAGGACAGTCCCGACTGAAACCTCCAAGACTGGGAGCCCAAAGCAGCCTTTTTTGTTTGTTCTTGTTTCTACAGTAATGGAGCTGGTCTCTCCCTCTACTTCTCCCCGCCCCTTCACTCTCTCCCTTTCCCTCCACTGCACCCGTCTTCCCTGTGCATTGCAGCATGTAGTTTCCCCAAACAGGGACACTTTCTTCCTTACAGCATGTACCCACCCAAACCAGGGAGCCAGCCCTAGTTCAGAGCATGCCCCCGTTCACCTCTCCCTCTGCCCGTGGTCAGCATGTCCGCCTCCTGCACTCGGGGCAGGTGTCAGTTCCTCTCCTTTCCCCAGTCTCCCGTCCCTGGATGTCTTACAGAGATCAGCCCGATCAGATCCGGGCCATCTGGAGCCCGCCTACTGTGCAGGCCAGATGGAACTGCACCCAACACCTGCTCCCCTGGAGGGAGACCCCACCCTGACATCCCTGCCCCTCTTCCTTCCCTCCTGCCCTGGGACCCTAGCCCACTTTCCCTCTGAGTGGCAGCAGCTGGAAGTCCCTCCCAGCACCAGTCTGTGTGCGGGTGCCACCTCATGGCTACATCTTTTCTCTCAAATCCCCTCCCTCCCCCCCCCCCCGCCCACCTTCTGCAGGAAAAGAAATGACTGAGGCACAGGGTGGTGACCTGCCCCTCCCTGGTGATGGAATGGTCACCTCCACCTTCCACACCAACAGCCTTTCTCATGGCCCCCGCCCCCCACCACTGGCCTTCGCACCCCTGACGATTGGCAGCCACTCGTCCTGATTTTAACACTCCTTCTACTTTTTCGTTGGCTTTTGAAAGAGTTTAGATCTTAAATGTGCCCAGAGGCCCATGTGTTAAAGGGGTCAGTCCCCAGGGTGGTGCCACTGGAGAGGCGTGGCTGGGTGGGAGAAGTCAGCTCACTGGGACGTGCTGTCCCCCTCTTCCTGCCTCTGATCCCTGGCTGCCCTGAGGGGGCGGCTCTGCTGTGGTGCTCCTGCCATGATGTGCTGCTCACACAGTCAGGGCCAGGCCGTCGTGGACTGCAGACTCCTGGACTGGGAGACCAGACAGCCTTTCTAATGGGTCTAACTGAGGCTGCTGGTCACAGTGAGGGAAACGGATCGGCACCGCGGTCTGCTCACGGTGGACTCTCAGATGAGACAGGCGCAAACATCCAAGTTGTGGTTATTTTGCACTTTATTACAACAGCAAAACTCACTCCTAAGGACGGATCAGTCAAGAGTCATTCTTCTTCCCTAACACCTGATGGCAGTGATCCGCCCCTAACTTGAAGGGGCTTTAGCCAGTCATGTGATCCCTGTACATGATCTCAGTGAACTTTCACAGCCAGCCTGTGAGATGCAAAACCTCAGAAGCTGGCCCACTGCCTCTGCAGTCCCACCCACCCCCCCCCCACCCCCCCGCACCGGCCCCACGTCAGGATGAGACACAGAGCACCTTGTCATCAGAACTTACTGGAAGGGCTTCCAAGGTGCTTCTGGGCAAGTGGGTGGTTTGGGGTCCAGTTCTTCAAACTTGTGAAGGTTTCTTTCTTTCTAGTGTTTCATTAAGTCCTCTGGGGAGAAGAAAAATCCAAGTGGAACCCCCAGGGCAGACTTCCTCCACAGGCAGTTCTTGTAGACCTCCCAGGAAGCTTCCCTGGGATGGTACTTGAAACGCTCACAGACTACAGCCATCTCAGGGCTTGGAAAGGTGTGGAGGGTCCACCTCTGAACAGGTGAGCAGTAAGGCACTGACTAGCAGGAACGCGGCTTAGAACAGGAGGGAGAGCCCCCGCCTGGAGCAGGAGGCCCCCGAGGCTGCGAGTCTTAATGTTGGGGGACACAAGTCATCAAGTGATGGGCAGTCATCCTCCAGAACAACACTCCTCCATGATGGGCCTCCTGGCAGCCAGCCCTCACCCTGAGTGGGCCTGTCCCAGAGAAACCCACCTGTGCCATCTAGATTTTTCCAGTAGCCACTTAGGAAAGGACGATTAAAATTAACGCAATGATATGTTTTATGTACCCGCTTTGCTCCAAGTATCACAACATGTCATCAGGATCTTAAAATATGAATGAGGTATTTATATTTCTTCCTTCCCAGCCTCAAAGTCACGTGTCTTGCACATCCCCATGCAGGTGGGCCACCCTGGGGCCAGGGGCTGCCATGCTGGGCAACACTGGTGTGGGGAGTGGGTCCACCCCCCACCCCCACCCCGTCTCCATAGCTTCTCACCTGCAGAGTGCAACTGGAAGTCTCATGAAGGCCGGGGTACGGAGGTGTGGGCAACCAGCCCCCACAGGACCCCGGGGGTCAGAGGGACACACCAACCTGGGGGGGTGCTGAGGCAGGTGCTCACCCTGGCTCGCCTGTTGAAGTTCCCACCCCCCAGCACCTCAGACACTCCCTCGTTCAGAGATGAGAGGTAGAGAAGATAAGAAGGGTCCTGGGGTGGGCCCCAGCCCAGCATAACTGTGTCCAGTCACGACTGGTGTCCTTAAGAAGAGATTCAGACACAGATGCATGGAGGGAAGACACGAGGTGGGGGAGAAGGCGGCTACCTGCCTGCTAGGGAGCAAGGCTGGACAGTCCCCTGTGTCCTCTGACGGGACCACCCCGCTGGTACTTTGATCTCTTAGCCTCCAGAACTTTGAGACAAGAAGTTCCTGCTCTCTGAGGCCCAGGCCTGTGCTCTTTTATTATGGCAGCCCAAGCAGACTCCTACCAGTGGGCTGTGTGGGGCATCAGCAGAGAACAGGTCTGCCCACACCAGGGTCACGTGGCCTGGGGACAGCTGAAGGCACATTCTCTGCTGGCACTGCCCAGAATCCCCACTGGAGACCGTGGTGGAGTGGAGGCCCCGGACATGACCTGGGGGAGAGGGGAGAGGGGAGGCACTGCTCATCCTTCGGGCTCCTGGCAGGTGGGACTTCCACCAAGGTTTCTGACCAGAGGCCCCTCTCCAAACAAGCCAGTGAAACGTGGAGGCTTCAGGAAAATGCCATCCTGAGCACGAGGGTCACACCCTTCCTCCTTGCAGGAAGCAGAAGAGGCAGAGTGCGGCTGTCCACTCACAGACCAGCCCTGAAGGAGGCTCTACACCCCGGGGAGGGGAGCAGGAGTGAGGCCAGACGCTCCCCAGAACCCACTGTGACTCGCCCCAGGTCGGGATTCTACCCACTCCTGCCCATCGGCAGAGCCCAGCCAAGCCAAGCAACTGGACCTCACCACAGGGGCAGCCAGGGCTCTGCCTGGGCAGTCACTGGTAGAAGTTCTCGATTTGGGTTTTGTATTTCTGGGCTATGAATGGCCTCTTCATTTTTGTTGTTGGACCTGTTGAGAATGGAGAGATCGATTGAGTCATGGAGGAAAGGAAAGTCCATACTTGCAGCAGGACCAGGAGACAGAGTCCCCTGGCCAAGACCCACAAGCCCTCTGACCCCCAAGAGGCCACATGGCCCAGATGCCGGCAAGGGACCAGCCTCTGAGGTCGGCGTGGTCAGCTGTCCAGCCCACTCACCAAGCTCTCCCCCTGGGATGGAGAAGTCCCTCTCCAAGATGACCCACTTGTGGATCCGCTGTGCCTCGCTGGGGGCCTCCAGGTTCACAGCGTCTATGCCTTGCTGGATGGCCTCGTAGACGAGTGGGTCTTGCTGCCTCACAATCTCGGTCACCGTGTCTGCCTGGCTACCCAGGCTCCGGCAGAAGTTGATGGCCTCCGAGCTCAGCTTGTTCAGGGGCACTCCGCTCACCTGATCCGTCTCACACTGCCCCAGGACAGCCCTGTCACCACACACGTTCCTTGGCCAGCCCCACCCAACCCAGGCCCTGAAGACCAAGAAGTGATTTTGAACCTGCAGGCCAGCTCCTGGCCCTGGAGCCGGGCCGGGCTGGCTGTGGAGGCCCCAGGGGACAGCAGGGGCCCACCTCACCTTCAGCGTCAGCAGTATGCTCAGAAACTTGGCTCTGTCGCCCACCAGCATGGCATTACTGATGATGGGGATCCTCTCCCTCACCAGGTTCTCGATGGGAACGGGGGCCACGTTTTCACCACCAGCAGTGATGAGGATCTCTGCAACAAAGCTTGGCTCAACCAGGTCCACCCATGACAACAGGAAACCCCCACTGGTGTGGGCACAGAACGGCAGATAACACCTCCAAAATCTCAGGAGCATGCAGGCCCTGGCCCCACCTCCCTGGTCACTTGCTTTCCCATCAAGAATCCCAGTCCTAGTTCCCGCCTGGCCCCAGGCCTGTCCTGGCCTTTCTCACGTCTTGCTTACAGGCTAGTGAAGGCCCTGGGGCCAGGCTCTGTCTGTCTCTTGCTGCTGCTTCCATTGCCTGGCCACCTAGGAGTCTAGTTCCAGTCTTACCCTGGGGGCATGTGTGGCATCCCTAATTCTCTAAGAATCCTTCCCCCTCTGCCCAGTCTCCAGAAATCTTCATCTCCAGAATTCACATCTCCTACCCTGCACCCAGAAAATTTTACTCTTTCATTCTGTGATCCTGTCTCCTCCTGTCCCAGGACCTGGCAAAGCTGCCCTTACAATGGCCATTTGTCCCAACAGCATCTTCACTGTGATGGTGCAGAACACCTCTGTGGCATGGCCTGCCCAGGGACCCCTCCCTGGGGACAGCACTGGCTGTTTCACTAGCAATCTGCTCTTTCATGCAGTTGGCCTGGGTGGGGTGGACCACAGGGATGACCAGGTCTAACAAGTCGGCATATTCCACCCCCTACAGTGAGACTCATTCTGAGACACATGCATTCCTCTTGATAATCTTTTCTCCATTGGTCCAGTGAAAGCCAGACATACAATGTTTGCACTGGAACTACTGGAAATACTACTCTCTTCCCTTTGGAGTTAGATATGAACCTAGACTGTTGGTAGCCTTCTTGCCAAAAACAGGAACCAGTTTATTAGCAATGGCATTAGCACAGAGAAGGAAAAAGATTCATTGTGAAGTCATTTTGGTACCTGGATCCAGCTATGCCTGAAGCTAGAACTTCTGGACTTTTCAGTTATATTTAGCCAACAGTTTTGCTTTGCCACTCAATTTGAAATGAGTTTTCTGTCACTCATCACAAGAAATAATGTTAACATAGCCCATTTATTGAATAGTTACTGCCTATGTCAGATTTGATACCAAATGCTTTCTATATGAGTTGGCCAACTACATAGTTCTGTGCGCCAAATCTGGCCCATTGCTCAATTTTGTATGACCATAAGCCAAAAATGTTTATTTTTTTAAATATGTATTTTCCAAGTGGACAAAAGGAAGTGAAAGGAGGATTATTTGTGACACATAAAATCACGTGGAATTCCACACCCATTCCTTCATGCATCGTCTGTGGCTGTGCCAAGGTGGCATGACCGAAAGTGGCAGTGGAAACCCAGGAGCACTTTCCATAGGGCCTTCTCCAGGAAACCCTGGGAGATCCTGTCCATGTCACTGCAATTAACCCCCAAGCCCTGGACATCAGCATCCTCACATCCTCAAGCTACAGTGGAGGGGCTGGGTGTTTCAGGGCCTGTCTCTCCCAGGTCCATCCTCCCAAAGGAAGACTATGGAGTGCCAGATGATGGAGGGGTGATTTCCTGGGCACAAGGAGGAGGCTGGGTCGTGCCCACCAGGGTGTCCTGCACAGACCTTCATGGGAGGTGGGAAAGCCAGAAAGCCTTTGAACCAGCACGTGCAAGAGGCCCTCAGAGCCCAGACCCTGGCACCAGTGCTACCTTTGATGCGGCCGGTGATAAACAGGAACCCCTGGTTGTCCATGCGGCCGAGATCCCCGGAGTGCAGCCAGCCATCCGCGTCAATGGTCTCTAGAGTCGTGTCCTCCCTGTCCAGGTAGCCCATGAAGATGTGCCTGCCCCACATGCAGACCTCCCCAGTGCCGTCCTTGTTCTGCTGGACCAGCATGTTCTCACACCCACTCACGATCTTGCCACAGCTGCCAGGGGGACAGGAGTGGGGAAACCGAGGCTCAGAGACAGAGTCACCCACAGTGTGCTCAGAGGGCCCAGCAGATGTGAGGAGGGCCTGCCAAGTGTTCCATCTGCTAAATCCCAACACTTTGTGAACTGGGAACCCTAGCAGTGATGTCAACCGGTTTTGGTTTCGTTGCTTTTGGGGGGCAGGGGAAGGTTCTGGGGGTTCAACTCAGGGGCACTCGGCCACTGAGCCACAGCTCCAGCCCTATGTTGTATTTTACTTAGAGACAGGGTCTCACTGAGTTGCTCAGCGCCTTGCTTCTTATTGAGGCTGGCTTTAAAGCAATCCTCTTACCTCATCCTCCTGAGCCGCTGGGATTATAGGTGTGCACAACCATGGTTGGCTGTGGATTGTTTTTATTTATTTATTTGAAGTGCTGGGCATCAAACCTAGGGCCTCACCTGTTCCAGGTAAGTTCTTTGCCACTGAGCCCCAACCCCAGCCTCTGTGGACTGTATTTATACCCATGTACATGGGAGAAGGAAAAAGTGCTTAAGGATAGGAAAAAAAAAATCCCCCCATCCTTGAGAAAACAGCCGTGTAGACCTATACATCTATACTGCAGGTCACCCTGACCAGGACAGCTGACTATAAGCAAACCAACCAGCTAGAATCTCCCTAGAGGTAAAAAGTTACTTCCATAAGATAGCAGAGCATCATCTGAAATCTGGATTCTTATAAGACTCATTTCTCTAGAAATACACTTGCAAGGGCAGTTTTAGGATGCAGAGATAAACATGTTCTTGCATCACTGAGATCTCCTTCCCTGGAAACTAGAAGGATAAGGGTTTAAGGTTAAGCCTAGGAATCATCTCAGCAAGAGAAAAAAGGCAGGGCTGAGACATTCAGAACTTAAAAAAGACTTATAGCTTCTCCACTGAAGCCTTTCTAGATACGTAGAAAAATCTAGAAGCCATAAAACAAGATTGATAACTTCAACCAGATAAAAATCATAAATTTCTGTACATCAAAAAACAGATTATGGCTGGGGTTGTAGCTCAGTGGTAGAGCACTTGCCTAGCATGTGTGAGGCACTGGGTTAGATTCTCAGCACCACATTTAAATAAAATTAAGGTCCATTGACGACTAAAAAATATTTTTAAAAAACCAGATTAACTGGGGCTGGGGTTGTAGGCTCAGGAGTAGAGCGCTTGCCTAGCACATCCAAGACCCAGGGTTTGATCCTCAGCACCACATAAAAATAAATAAAATAAAGGTATTGTAAAAAAAATTAACTAAAATTAAAACCCTAATGAAAAAATGAGGGGGTAAAATATTTGTAACTTATGTGAAAGACAAAGGGTTGATTTTCCTAATATGTAAATGCTAACAACAAATAATTCAATTTTTAATGGGAAGATAATGTAGACAGATAGTTCAGAGAAAAGGAAGTACAAATGGGTTTTATATGTGTGAAAAGATTATTTCTAACTCCACTTATAATAAAAGGAAGAGAAAAATGGAGATATCATTTTGCATCACAGTACAAAATGTCTATGTCAAACATTCATTTTATCATTATTTATGGGAACACCTGTGGGAGAAATTAAGCCCTAAATAGTCACCAGTAAGGGAACCACTTAATAATTTATGGTACAACCATTTGTGTCCTCTGGAATACCACAAAGCTGTTAAGAATAAGGCAGCTGGGGCTGGGGTTGTGGCTCAGAGGGACAGCTCACCTAGCAAGTGCGAGGCCCTGGGTTTGATCCTCAGCACCACATACAAACCACATAAAAATAAATAAAGTAAAGGTGTTGTGTCTAAGTACAATTAAAAAAAAATTTTTTTTAAAAGAATAAGGCAGCCGGGCAGGGGCTCAGTAATAAAGTTCGTGCCTAGCATGCACTCGGCCCTGGGTTCCACCCCACGCACACACCACGCGCAGGTGCACACATACACAGAGCAGCTGTTCTACTGACAGGGAACATTCTCCACGTGATAAGAACCCCTTCTAACAAAATCCATCTGACTCCCAGCATAGATGGTGCCAGTCCAGGATGAGGGGAAGTTTGCCCTGAGTCCAGCTTGGGAGGGAACCCTGTTGCCTGAGCTGATCTGGTTCCTGGGTTGCAGAGAGAACAAGAGTTCAGAGGAGGAGGGTTCTGTGTTCTGTTTTGACATGGAAAATGCTTCTGTTGGGGATGAAGGCACACAGCCTATGTCAATGCCTGACGTGTGCCAGCTTGACTAGAAAGAACACAGGTGGTTTTGCCTCTGGGAGGTGGTTACAGGTTGAATTTTGTTGTTCCCCCCACCCCCTTCTCCCCAGTTCATATGTATAAGTCCTAAACCCATGTAGCATGGCATGTGACCTTACCTGGAAACAAGGTACTGCAGGTGTAATTATTTAAAAGGAGGTCACACTGGGACAGGGTGGGCCCTAATCCAGTGTGACTGGTGTCCTTACAGAATGGGGAAATGGGGACACACCCACACACAGTACCACATGAAGATGGAGGTGAGAGGGTGACACTCCATAAGTCAAAGAACACCAGAAAAATCACCAGAAGTTGGGGAGGGGCCTGGGGCAGATTCCCCATCACAGCTTCAGAAGTACCGCCCTGCAGACGTCCTGATCTGACTTCCAGCCTCCAGAACTGGCAGCCCACACACTTCTGCTGTTTAGTGTGGGTGCTTTGTTATGGCTGCCCTAGGGGACTCAGGAGAGGGCTTGGGTGGGGACTTTCATGATGCCATCTTTAAGCCTGCTGACTCACACATATCACTCACTGAAAAGGATCATTTGAAGACAGAGACTGGCATTGGCACTGCTTTTTGGTTCTGAAAAACACTAGGGGGCCTTGGGGTTCTGCAGAAGACAGATTTTGATGGGAGTTTAGAGGCATGAGGGGGGAGGCGGAGACGTTAAGGTGCCCGCAAGTCAGAGGCAGGAGAGGGTTTCGTCAGGTTAGGAAGATTTAACTTATGTTTTGTTTTTGAAATATTTTTATTAGTTGTTGATGGATCTTTATTTAATTAATTTATTTATATGTGGTGCTGAGAATGGAACCCAGTGCCTACCTCAGCCAGGCAAGCCTCTGCCCCTGAGCCCCAGCCCCAGCCTTTTTTGCTACCTCAGTTGGCACCTGACAAGGGAGAGCCCCAAGCAGGACAGGGAGGTGATAATGGTGACACGGTGGCAGGGCCGGGTGTCAGAGAGACCCTACCGGAAGATTCTGTGAAGGAACAAGGCTCAGCCTCAGCGCTGAGCTTGCCCTTGGTGATCTCCTGGTTTTGGTATCATCTGGGTCAACCTCTCGGCCTGGGGTGAGTCCAACTTGGGAAAACCCAGAAAGGGGCCGCGGAAGTCTTAGAGATGGAAGATGGTCAAGTGGAGGGGCTTCCAGGTCACAGGACGTGAACTTGGAGGCAGAACTCGCCAGCGACATGGGGGCGGCCCTTGCTTTACCTGACCAAGCAGGGATCCACGCCTCAGGAAGCTGGGGCGCTGGAGGCCCGAGACTGGGGTCTTCCTGGAGAGGCCCGGAGGCCACCTGGCCCCTGCCCCCTGCCCCCACCCCCTCCCCCTGCCCCCTACCCCTGCCCCCGCCAGTCCCTGCCCCAGCCCCTGCCCCCAGTCCCTGCCCCCTGCCCCCTGCCCCCGCCTGGGCCTGCCCCCTGTCCCTGCCCCCTGCCCCAGCCCCTGCCCCCTGTCCCTGCCCCCGCCCGGGCCTGCCCCCTGCCCCTGCCCCCTGCCCCTGCCCCCTGTCCCCTGCCCCCTGCCCCTGCCCCCTGCCCCTGCCCCCAGTCCCTGCCCCCTGCCCCCGCCTGGGCCTGCCCCCTGCCCCTGCCCCCGCCCCTGCCCGGGCCTGCCCCCTGTCCCTGCCCCTGCCCCTGCCCCCTGCCCCTGCCCCTGCCCCTGCCCCCTGCCCCTGCCCCCGCCCCCGCCCGGGCCTGCCCCCTGCCCCTGCCCCCTGCCCCTGCCCCCTGCCCCCGCCCGGGCCTGCCCCCTGCCCCCTGCCCCTGCCCCCTGTCCCCTGCCCCTGCCCCCAGTCCCTGCCCCCTGCCCCTGCCCCCTGCCCCAGCCCCTGCCCCCAGTCCCTGCCCCCTGCCCCCTGCTCCTGCCCCCTGCCCCCGCCCGGGCCTGCCCCCTGCCCCTGCCCCCGCCCCCGCCCGGGCCTGCCCACCTCAGGATGCGGTAGTCGCTGTGGGTGGAGATGGAGTGGGGCCCCGAGCTCTCGCTCAGGCCGTAGATCTCGCCTATGGGGATGTCGAGGCTCAGGAAGAACTCGGAGGTGCTCTCGGGGAGCGGCGCGGCCCCGCTGAGGAAGGCGTGGCAGTGCTCCAGGCCCAGGGAGCTGCGGACCCTGCTGTACACCAGCGCCTTGGCCATGTGGTAGCCCAGCGGGAGGTCGCGTTTCCTGCGGGCCAAGGACGTCCTGGAGCCGGCGGAAGGCTGGGCTGCCCCGCCCGGGCCTGGCCGCCACCTACCCCAGCATGCGCTTCGTGTTGACCTTCAGGCCCGTGTCCTTCGCCCACGCAAACGCCTTCTTCCTCAAGCTGGAGGCCTTGGCCAGGTCTTCCTTGATGGTGTCATGCATCTTCTCCCAGATGCGGGGCACCCCCAGGAAGATGGTGGGCTTTATCTCCTTCAGGGTGTGCACCAGTGTGCCCTGCGGGACAGACGGGGCAGGTCGGGTCGGGGCAGGGGCAGGCCCCGCAGGGCCTTGGGGGGATGTGATCCGGGGTGTGGCACAGCCCGAGGACCTTTCCCTCGCGGATTGGACAGCGCGAGTCCCACGGGAGCTCATGCTCTCCAGGGCTCGGATGTGGCACCCACACCGGGAAGATGCTTGGAAGTGAGCCGAGGGGTGTAGCTGAATGAAAGACTTGAATACACAGAGAAAGGCAAACAAGATGTGATTTGTGGCATAATGGAAACAACTTGCATGTTAAGCAAGCGGGATCAGCTAAAGAAATTGCCCAAGCTTGTAATGGGACAGTATGCAATTGTGAAAAATAATAATTAAAAAAGCAAGATTCACCTCCCAACTGATCTTCTGATCCCCTCAATCCCTGTCCAAATCCATGCAGGAGGTCATGTACAAATCAACAGGCCGATCTTACGGTTTACATAGAAATGCCAGGCTACCAACAGGCAAAGCGATTTGGGAGAAGAACAAAATCAGAGGCTCCTACCTAGTTTTAAAACTTACTATAAAATAGGCTAATCCACTGTGCAGGCTTTCCCAGAACTGAAGGGGTTCCAGAAATGCAAGACTTTCAGTTTAAAAAGTGGGGAATCCCCAGGAATTCCCAGGCACACTGGGACAAGTGGCTCACCCTGATACAAAGTGCCATGACCAAGGCAGTATGGTTTTGGCCTAAGGATGGCCGTGCTGCTCAAGGGAGCAGAGCAGAAGTCCCACAAGAAACCTTCCATTTATAAACAACCGATTTTCAATAACTGTGCCGAGGACTGCAGGGCAGAGAGAGGGACTCCACACAGTGAGCCAGGGGGCTCCGCTTGGCAACACTAAAACTGAAATGGGCATCGCCCTAAAGTGGAAGTGATAAAACAAAATCCTTCTAGAGGATAAGAGAAGAAAATCTCTGTGATGTTAGCGTGGGCCAAGATTTCCTAGAAACGAGAACAAAAGCATAAAAGGGGGAACCCATAAGTGGGTCTCATTCAAGTTAAACACTTGACACTCTTCAAAAGACTATGACGAAAACAGAGATACACACCACAGGACCAGGAAAGCACCCCTGTGAGTCTTCTATTTGATAAAGAATTCATGGTGGGGGGGTGCTCAGTGGTAGAGCGCTGGCCCAGCACAAGTGAGGCTCTGGGTTTGATCCTCAGCACTGCATAAAAGTAAATAAAATAAAGGTATTGTGTAATTACAACGAGAATTTTTAAAAATCATAACCAGAATATGTAAAGAACCCTTAAAATCAACACTAAGGTTAAATATCCAACCAAAATTTAAAATGCAAAAGATTCAAACAGACATTTCTCCAAAGAAGATATACAAATAGCCAATAAACACAGGGAAAGATCTTACCATCATTGGCCATTAGGGAAGTGCAAGTTAAAGTCATAAGGCACCACTTTGTACCCATTAGAATGGCCGTAAAGTAATTTTAAGTGGATACGTGCTCCGGGCACCCATGGAGAAACCAGAACCTTCATACTCCCCCGTGGATGTGAAGCGCTGCAGCTACTGTGAAACACACAGGCAGATTCTTAAACCTCAAGACCCCTCAGCACAACTCTGATTGACAATTAAAAATTCTGACACTATTAGGGACTGATAAGGATGTGGGAAGATGGAACTTCTTGGATCCTGTAGGTGACTGTGGATACTTTATGCATTCAGTTAAAAAAATAAAAAAGCATGCCTTATCGAGTAACTGCAGTGGCTTAAGCACTGAGCAGAGGGGACAGGAGAGTGACCGAGAGACTGAGGAAACAGTCAAGCAAAGAATGAAGTGACAGGGAGAGTCAGCCACTCACAGAACAGGAGAAGGCCCTTCCAGAAGGCAGAACAAAGGCCTCCCCCCAAATATGTCCTCCTCACCCTAACTCTCAGAACTGGTGATGACCATGTCTTTGGGGACAGAAGGGTCTTTGCAGATGTGGTTGAGTTGAAGGGTTGTTGAGTTGAGGGGTTGAACCCAAGCTCCCTCATCACTGAGCTACACCTCGAGATCTCTAGTCTTTTTCTTTTTAATTGAGTCAGGGTCTTGCTCAGTTTCTGAGGCTACCCTTGAGCTTGAGATCCTTGTGTCTCAGCCTCCCAAGTTCCTGGGATTACAGGTATGGGCCACCAAGCCCAGCAAAGTTGAGAATCTTGAGATGGGGACATTTCCTGAATCATCCGGGCAGCCCAGTGTCATCACCAGGTCCTTGCAAGGGGGAGTCAGGAGGCCAGAGTCAGGGACATCTGATAATGGAAGCAAACTGTGGAGGAGGGTTGAGAGTGGAAGATACTGCACTGCTGGTTCGGCAGGTGGAGGGAGGCCACCACTGAGGACCGCGGGAGGCCCCTAGAAGCTGGGAGGGGAAGGAAGGAAATGGATTCTCCCCAAGACCTCCCAGACAGAACCAGCCCCGAGGACACCAAGAGAGAGGCATTTCGGACGTCCGACCTCCAGAGCTATGACATAATAAAAGTGAGCCTTGCTAAGCCACGAACTGTGCGGTCAGTAAGGTGGCAGTACCAGGGAGCTCACGGTGCAGCAGGGGCTTCGTTATGTTTGCAAAGTCCAGACACAAAAGAAATCAAAATTCCTCCCACAGAATTACTCTGGAAAAGCTACCTTGGGCGATCTCCAGCCACAGGAAGGAATATCCAAAAACAGGACACAGTGACCCCGGAAAACAGACCACAGGGTGGGGGAAGGGATAGCCCTGCATGGCGGCTTGTAGAAGGTGCTGTGGGTGTTCTAGCCTGGTCCCCACAGTGCACGGTGTCTACTTTTTGGAGAGGCGGCCTTACTCAGAAAGGCCTGGCAAGTTGTGCTCCCCTGTGGTGCGTGAGCCTACAACCAGTGACTCTCTGAGACACAGACACCAGTCTTCCTGGCCCAAGTGGGGCAACTCTGTGCTGCATTCACGTCTTAGGGCTTCCCATGGATTGAAGGAGGTTTTAGTCCAGCCAGACCGACACCCTTTCTTGGCTTCTTCCCCTGACCTTCTCTGCTCCTCTCCTTTCACTTGAGAGCTTCCTCTCAATAAATCACAAAAATACCCATCTCAGATTTTGCTTCTGTGTGGTCCAACCTAGGACAACAGCCGTCCAGATTAGAGCTAAGAATTGAAGGGAAAAAAGGCAACTTTTTTTGACCATTTGAAAAATGCCAATGAACATGGGCTGGATCAAATGGAGCGACTGGACTGGCGTGCAAAAATGTCACCAAATTGGAAACGAAAAGCAAGTGTTAACTCTAGGAAAACCAAAAAGTTGTACCCGACAGGGAAACATAACCATATAGTGAAGTGCTGGGCTAAACTGTTAAGAATGACTGCCCCCAAGAGGACGGGAAGGGAGATGTGTGGAAACGGGGGAGAAAAGGAAGCCAATTTTTATTTACCACAGTGGAAAGGTAATTGATGATATTTAAAATTCAATAAATCAAGAAAAGATGGTATCACATATTCAAGGAATCTTGGAGCAGAAGGCGAGGACTGAGGAAAAAGCCTCATAGACCCAGAGCTTAGCAGGACACCTGTTCCCTGGAGGGACAGCCCTCCACCCCTGGGGCCGCCCAGAGGATGCCGTGGGGCCCAGGTCCTCACTCAGCCTTACCTTGAGCGCGTCTGATTCAGCAAAGTAAATGACAGCGCCGATCTTTATGGGTACCCACATGTCCATCATCTGCGCTGCAATATGGCTGAGGGGTAGGTAGCTGACCACCACCTCCTGATGCTCGGGGGTGGCCGTCAGCTCCAGGTCCCTCACCACTGCTCCAGCCATCCACGTGATCTAGAACACAAGAGAGGCCACAGGCCCTCACCCCCCCAGGGCCTCACCTCCCCAGGGCCTCACCTCCCCAGGGCCTCACCTCCCCAGGGCCGTACTGTGTTCCACCTGCCCAGCCTGCTCTGCAGCTCCAAGCTGCCAATTGGCCCTGCTCCCAGCACCTGGGGTCCGTGGCTCCCTGTTCCCCAGCCCGTCTCACAGATGGGGAGCAGCAGCACAGGGCAGTGCCACTAGCCATGTGTGAGTGCGCCTTTCTCCCTACGTCCTCACCAACATTTGTTGTTCCTTCTCAGTGTAGTTTTAATTTGCATTTCTCTAATTGCTAGAGATGTTGAAATTTTTTTTTTATACATTTGTTGTCCATTTGTTTTTCTTCTTCTGTGAAGTGTTTATTCAGTTCTTTTGCCCATCTATTAATTGGGTTATTTATTTGTGTGTGTAATTATTTTTTTTTCAGTTTTTTGTGTATCCTGGAGATTAATGCTCTGAGGTGCAAGTGGCTAAGATTTTTTTCCCATTCTGTAGGCTTTCCATGTTTTTGACTGTTTCCTTTGCTGTGAAGAAGCTTTTTAGCTTGATACAATTCCATTTACTGATTCTTGGTTCTTTCTTGTGCTTTAGTAGTCTTGTTGGGGAATTTGGTTCCTAAGCCGACAAGATGGAGATTTGGTCCTACTTTTTCTTCTAGTAGGCACAGGGTCTCTGGTCTAATGCCAAGGTCCTTGAATCTCATGCTTATTATAAAACAATGGAACCAAACAGGCCACCCACGATCCCATCACACAAATACGCCAACAGTGAGCAGACTGGTGCTTTCCCATTTCCAGGGCATACCTTCAAGTAAAGTTTTAGTGTCTACAATTTCGCTATCTGTATTTCTCAATGTTGTCATAAATCTACAGGGAACAGTTACTGTGCTAGTCTAGCCACGTGGACCTCACAGCTGTCCCTCCAACTCACCAGGCCTGCTTCAGCCTCAGGGCCTTTGCACTGGCCAGTCCCTCTTCCTGGAATGCTCTTCCTCTGGCTTCCCGCCCCCCACCTACTCCCACAGTGGGCTGCTGCTTGAATATTTGGTGTGGCTCAAATGTCACCTCCTTAAAGGGGCCACCCTACACGGCTTCGGTTGAAGGTGTTATGGTCTGAGTCTTAGCACAGCCTGTGTTTGCCTGTTCACCTCCCATCTGTCTTCCAGGGATCCAGCATTGGGTCTGGCTTGTTCACTGTGGTATCCCCAGCCCTGGAACGTCCCCACCACGGTGTGTGCTTGACAGCTGTTGCTGGGTGAGTGGACGGGAGAGAGGATGGCTAAGTCCAATGCGTGGAGCATTTGGCCCCAGATATGTCCTCGGGATTAGTCCATCTCCTGCTCTGGGTGGCCAGTCAGAGGAGTCTTGACAGGTGCTACCACTCACAGCCGCAGTCCTGCCAGTCTGAGGTTGGTCTGAACTGTCTGCCAGGGGCTGTGTTGGAAGTTTGGTCCTCAGTCCAGAGATGGCGGGACCTTTAAGAGCTGGGGCCTACTGGGTGCCCCTGGGTCACTCAGGGTGCTACCTTTGGAAGGGGTGGTGGGACTTCAGCTCTCCGCCTTCCTCTTTGGCCATAGGATCTCCTCCCACATGCACTCCTGCCATGGGACCCTCCCCAGAGCCAGTGCCATACTACGTGGACTCTCAGTCTCTAAAACTAATAGCTCTTTTCTTTATAATGTTAGCCTGCCTCAGGTGTTTTGTTACAGCAACAGAAAACAAACTAATGTAGAAACCACTACTGCCACTCCTGGGTAAATTTTTATATAGATGGAATCATGTGACATGTGTCCCCCTTATTCTTTTATAACAAGGATCAAATCACCAGCAGCTCTGGGCTCTGCCTCTAGACCCACAGTCAGCCCTCCTGATCCAGATGTGAGTTGCACATCCTTGGAGTCACGAAACCACAGATGGAAATATTCAAAAAAAGGAATCGCGCCTGCCCTGAACATGAACAGACTCTTTCTCCTTGTCCTTATTCCCTACACCGCACAGCACAAGGACTCTGTGCATGGCTGAGGGTTTCTGAGGCATCCACCACGATTCAAGGTCTGCGGAAGACGCGGGCAGGGCCACGCACACACCACGTTTCCACCCCGCACCCGCGCACCCGCGCACCCGCACACGTGGCGCTCGGAGCGGGTCCCAGGGGGTCCCGAACCACCCGCTGTGGCCATCGAGGGGCCACTGCGGAAGTTTCTCCAGCCAACCCCGCTTGCCGGGAGCGGACACGCCCTGCTCTCCGGCTCTTATTTAGAAAATAGAATCCACCGGTTTTGGCTCTCTACAAACGAGAGCCCCGGGTGGAAACGCCCCCATCCCGCAGATGAGGAAACCGAGGCTTGGAGAGTCAGGCCTGGGACAGGTCTGCCCTGAAGCCCCATCGCCCCCGCGCCCCCGCGCCCCCGCGCCCACAGCCAAGGGCTTGGCGCTTACGTTGTCGTGACTGAGCATGACGCCCTTGGGGAGGCCGACGGTCCCCGAGGTGTAGATGATGACCGCACACTGATTAGCTTTCTGGGTCTTGATGATCTGGTCCAGCTGGGTGTCAGGAATGCTGTTGCCAAGTTCCATGAAGTCATGCCACTGTGCATGGACAAGAGAGCCGAGGATGGGGGCCGCCGGCTCCGGGGGACCCACCCACTGGCTGGCCCCCGCCAAGGTACAGCTCTGCCTGCGCAGGGCTCCAGGCCCCTCGAAAGCTCTGCGCTTCCCAGTGCCGTCGCCTCTTTGGGCCTCAGTTTCCTCATTTGTGAAATGGGAATGATTTCAGGACCCACTCCTGCGGAGGTTCCCAGCGGTAACAGAGTCCACTCATGGAGGAGGAGGAGGACCGGGAGGAGGAGGGGGAGGAGGGGGAGGAGGGGGAGGAGGGTGTGTTTTCCAAAAGTGACAGTGATGCCATTTATGGTGTCACATCTCTTTGGGGGCCTTGCCCCTCCCTCGGTGAGATATGGTGGCCCTGCCCTGTGGTTCCTGGCAGAGCTTTGGGTGGGCTCTGCGACTTCCAAGACAGGTCATAAAAGGCAAGGCAGTGTCCACCTGGCCAGCTGCCTCCCAAGACATCCTCTGTGGGAAACCGACCAGCAAATGAGTCTGGGGTCTCCTGGTCACAGCTCCGGAGCCATATGGTGAAAGCACAAAGAGACAGGGAAAGAGGCTGGAGGAGTCGCAGCTGACAACAGGGTGAGCACTAGGGCTGGGTAGGGCATGGAATTTAAGACACACACACCCCTTGGTAATCAAGATGAATAATGTTACAATGCACTTCAAAAGTCACTATTAATGCAACAAATCTGATGACTATATCAAAATTTTAGATAAAGACTGGACCATTGGGTCCAAGCCATAGCAGAACCTGCAGCCAGAAGAAAACTGTGTGCGACCGATATATGTTCTTTTACATATTTTAAAGTGGTCAGTGGTTTGTTTTTTTTTTGGGGGGGGGACTGGGGATTGAACTCAGGGGCACTTGACCACTGAGCCATATCCCCAGCCCTAGGTTGTATTTTATTTAGAGACAGGGTCTCACTGAGTTGCTTAGCATTTCACTTTTGCTGAGGCTGGCTCAGAACTTGAAATCCTCCTGCCTCAGCCTCCCTAGCCACTGGGATAACAGGTATGTGCCACTGTGCTGAGCTTCAGTGGTTTTATTTTTGTCTTCTGTGGTACTGGAGATGGAACCCAGGGCTCCTGCGTGTTAGACAAGTGTGCTACCACAGAGCTATATCCCCAGACCCAGTAAATGGTTTTAATAAAAAATATTATTGGGCTGGGGTTGTGGTTCAGCAGTAGAGAGCTCGCCCCACATGTGTGAGACCCTGGGTTTGATCTTCAGCACCACATAAAAATAAATAAATAAAATAAAGGTATAAAAATTATAGATGAATTTATATCTGTTGTTAAAACCACACACACATATACACACACACACAATAAATTATGGCTTGGGTATCAGTAAAATATTTAACTTTCAAATAATGTGAGTTGCAGGGCTGGGGCTATAGCTCAGTGGTAGAGCACTTGCCTAGCATGCGTGAGGCACTGGGTTCAATCCTCAGCACCACATAAAAATAAACAAAATAAAGGCATGCTGTCCACTTACAACTACAAAAAATATAAAAATAATAATAATGTGAGTTGTATATTTGAAAATCACTTAGACTTAAAGTATTCTCACACACACAAAAAAACAAGTATTTAAAGTAATCCAGGGGCTGGGGTTGTGGCTGGGAGTTAGAGCGCTCGCCTAGCATGCGTGAGGCACTGGGTTCGATCCTCAGAACCACATAAAAAATAAAATAAAGATATTGTGTCCACCTATAACCAAAAAATAAATATTTTAAAAAATAAAGTAATCTATATGGTAAATAGTTTGATTTAGATATTCCAGAGTATATACATATACGAGAATATCATATTGTAAAACATAAATATGCATAATTTTTACTCATAAAAATAAATTTTAAAAATGTGTTTTAATACACCTTTCAATTTTTTGGTATTTTTTCAACCACCTTCATGTTCTGAAAAAAAAAAATGAAATGATTGTTGCTGTTTTAATCCACCAACTTTGGGGATGTGTCCTTATCCAACAATAAGTAACCAGAACAGACACCTTCCCACTGCAAAAGAAAAAAAGAGTCCCAAAGTCCTCCAGCTTCCCGTTACAGGGTCCCATCCACTCCCCTGATAAAGCCTCACCCATCCCTCTGCAAGGCCAGCCTCTCCTTTGCTCTCTGCCCACTTCCTTTAAGAGTTCCCACCCACTTCCCTTACCAGGTCTAGGGCTCAGGGCATGGCCACGCCCATGCCCCAGCATGGTCCCTCCCACTCCCCAGCATGGACCCACCCACTCCCCAGCATGTCCGTCTCACTCCCCAGCATGTCCCTCCTACTCCCCAGCATGGTCCCACCCACTCCCCAGCATGTCCCTCCCACTCCCCAGCATGGACCCACCCACTCCCCAGCATGTCCCTCCCACTCCCCAGCATGGACCCACCCACTCCCCAGCATGTCCCTCCCACTCCCCAGCATGGACCCACCCACTCCCCAGCATGTCCCTCCCACTCCCCAGCATGTCCCTCCCACTCCCCAGCATGGTCCCACCCACTCCCCAGCATGTCCCTCCCACTCCCCAGCATGGACCCACCCACTCCCAGCATGTCCCTCCCACTCCCCAGCATGGACCCACCCACTCCCCAGCATGTCCCTCCCACTCCCCAGCATGGTCCCACCCACTCCCCAGCATGTCCCTCCCACTCCCCCGCATGGCCCCACCCACTCCGCAGCACAGCACCTCTCACTCCCCCCCAATGACCCTGTCCACTTCCCTTACCCCAGCTCTGCTTGCCCATGGACCGGCTAACCCACCTCCCTGGCAAGGCCCCAGTCCCCTCCCCAGCGCCCGCCTCCGCCACTTACAGAGTACAGGTTGTTGCTTCTCTCCTTCAGTGGAGGCTTGTACTGGATGATCGCTTTTAGGGTCGCCAGCTTGCTTCGTGGAATCTGAAACAAAGTTCCCTGTGGGGCTTGTGGCAACCCAGCCCTGGGGAAGCTGACGCTGGCAGAGTCTCAGCTCTGTCCTGAAGCAGCTCCAGCCTTTTGTCTTTCCCCGCCCTCTCTGCAAAGCACTGCTCTGTCTTGGCCGGTCTGGATTCTTTGGGGTCGCATCAGTAGTAGCCTGCAACAGGCAAGAGTGGATGAAGACCACCGCCTGCGGCCGGGTGCTTCTCAGGCCGTTCTGCTGCTCTGCGTGGCGGATGCTGGCGGGCGAGCTAAGCATGTCCTGGTTCTCCCCTTTCCAGCGACCTGCACTAGGCAGCAGGATTCCGCTAACCTAGGCAACAAAATTCTTCATGAAGGTGGCTGGCACTGGATACGCTGGGAGCCGGCTACCGGGCCTAGGACTGTACGGTTCAGGCGACTGGTGCGATTCCTACAGGCTGTTTGTGCAAAGGAGGGCACTTTTATGACGTTATCTGGCCAGCCCAGAGAAAGAGCCACCTCCGGCATGCCCTGTGCTCAGACAAGAAGCTGGTGGGACAGCCGGGCAAGAGTTTTCCAGGGGGAAGAACCAGATGCTCAGCAGCCTGGAAGAGGCCCAGCCTAGGGAGTTTGAGGACCCCAGAGAGCATGGCCAGAGGGGACACCAGGACAGTGACAGGGAAGGAGGCAAGAAAGGGTGGTGAGGGCCAGCGGGGTGGAGCCTGGGAGGCCAAGGCAAGGAGTTTAAGCTGTTCTCATAGGAGACAGGAAACCTCTGGGGGTCGAGGGTCATGATCACAGGAGGGCCATGGTCATTGCCCCAAATCAACGCTCTCCAGCGGAGCTTGATATCCAGTTTGAATCTTTTATACAGAGCAACTAGAACAACAAATCCGTCTCTCCAGAACTGCGCCTTCCACAAAACTAGGAAGAGAAATAACTTGTTATGCATGGGAGGCCAGACATGCCAGAATCAGGGCTGTAAGGTAGGGCATCCAGGGAGCTGTAGAGGGAACCGTCAGGGCATGTGGCATATTTCAGTGACAGAAAACTCATATTAAGCCAATATGCATGGCAGGAGGAAGGACCCCACCCACCCACCATCACCCCTGGCCCCATGCCATAGTGTGAACAAACAGCCGTGACATGGGTATTGGAGACCACAGCAGCAGCACTTAAGAAAGCAATTCCCAGAAGCTTAAGGCTGGAGCTGTCTGTCATTCCTGAACCCTGGTATGGAAGCTCAGCGGCTCTAGCTGGGAGTTTGTTGAGTCTGGACAGTGTGCCTGAATTTCAGACATGGGAAAACACATGATCGACATGATCAGAAGATACCATCAATGGCAAGACATGTCTGTTCTCTAGAGATATTACAAGTCAAGAACTGTGTGACTCAGAGGCTTTGGAGCTGAATGAGGAATTTGGTTGCCTACAAGTCTCTTCCCAGGACTCTCCTACCTTCAGGATCCTCCTGCCAAAAGCTGATGCAGGAAACTGCAGCTCATTCAAACAAATTTTTACAACATTTATACAAAGACACTACCAAAAGAAAAGAAGAAGAGAGGCTAAATTTCCTTGCACACAGAGAAAACTCACCTGAAAATTTTACCACAAAGTGAAATAAAATTGCAATCCAGCTCTCCAGCATAAAATTTAAAAGGTAATGAAGCAAAGAGCACAAAGCAGACATTCAGGTGCTCAGGGAAGGAAGGGCCTGTCACCAGGGGAAAAGAATGAAACAGGAAGGGGCAGAACTCAGGAAAGAAATAGAAAAGCAAAGTCATTTCAGAAATGAAAACAGTGACAAGAAATGAAGAAAATGTCAGGGAGCGTGGCCTTGAAATCATCACACTCCTAAAGGAAAGATAGATCGTGTCTGTAAAATAAAATGGCATCTATAAAATCATGCATAAATGCATTTTTTGCGTGGAGGTTGAGCCGTAAACTCAGTTACCGTTAATTGGAAATTAAACCCCCCACAATTTGCTGCCTCCACAAAAGCAGCTACCCCCGGACCTTGGTGTGGTCATGGGGGACTCTTCCCGAGCCCATTTCAGGGGGAACCCCCATCTCAATCATTAGCATCTACCAGGGAGTCAGATGAGGCCTGGCCAGAGCCCTGAGGTCTCCGGGGTGGCTACGGCGGGCAGTGCTAGGTGAGGCTTTACCGAAAGTATTTTCTGTAACTGTTGATCGTTTTCAACCAGCAGGACGTTCACCTTGGCATGCGAGATGACATATTGACAAGCATCAGCAGAATTGGTGGCATAAATACCAACACAGAGGCCCCTGGGGAAAGAAAACACATTTGCATGTGTACTCACTCCCCTGGCAGTGAGCCGGCAGGGAGGTCACAGTCCCAGCACCAGCTTAACCACATTGAAACAACAGAAGTGACATCCATGATGAGCGGGAACTCCTACATTCTCACCATGACAGTGGATCACAGAACCCTGACCACACCCCACTGTACCCCAAGAGAGAAGAGGCCAGCACAGGGGCTGCTTGCTCAAGGTTATATGGCAAGGAGGGGTCAGGCGTGGGATTTGAACCCCCAGCCCAGGCCTCGGCTCCTTCTCCACTCACTGTCTTTGGTTCTCACGTGTAACCTTGCTGGTGACATACAATTGTGGTTTTGTGTGCATTTCAATGGCAGATGACACGAAGCATCTTTACCAGTATTGATGCGCTGCTTCTCTGTGCGACTTCTGCTCAAGTCTTTCACCCATTTTAAAAGTTTTGTCTTTTTTTTTTTTTACGGAGTTATGGAATTTCTTTGCACATTCTAGATACAAATTCTCTGATAGGTTCAAGTTTTATGAATATTTTCTCCAAGCATGGGGCTTGCCTGTTCATGTTTTTTTTTTTTTTTTTTTTTTTTTTTGGTGTCTTCTGATGAGCAGACATTTTTTTTTTATCATTTATTTATTTATTTATTTTTGTTCTGTTGCATTTTTATTTTAAAAATTTATGGGTTTTACATGACTATAATAATAATGGATATCATATTCTTATCATAACCAAAACTTACAGGGCTTACTATATGCTTAAAGTATCTTTTATTTCCTCTTTACAACAACTTTCAGGTATTATTATTAGCTTCACTTTTTGCATAGAGGAAACTTTGTGTTAACAGATGTAAATAACGGGTATATGTCCTCAAGGTTATGTAATAGTAACACTAGGCTTACATATAGGTACATGGTGTATTCTTCACTACTTTAGAATCATTTTAATGTTTTTTTTTGCCAAGTTTTTTTAAAAAGCCAATTTGTCTACTTGTAGAAGTTATTTCCTGTCATTCTTTTTAGAAAATCACATTTCTTTTAACATCATCACTTATGTTTGTTGTTTTATATTATTTCCCTGGGATTGATGATTAAAATGGTATTACTGAGTCAAAAAATGTAAATTTTTAATGTTAACAAAGCCCATTTGTCAGCCTTTTATTTTATTTTATTTTTATTTTGCTTTCTGTGTCCCAAGAAGACTTTGGATACTCCAGGTTGTGAAGATATTCTCCTGTGCTGCCTTTTTCCAGACGCTTTAGAATTTGGCTTTTGTGATTGGGTCTACAGCTCACCTCAATCTAAGTTTGTGTATGGTGTGAGGTAGGGATCAAGGCTGACACATTTCCATGTGCACATCCAGCACATTTGGATTACTTTGGTGCTTTTTTATGAGAGTCAGTGACCAAGTATATGTAGGTCTATTTCTGGGCTCTCTGCTCTGTTGATCTAGTTGTGCTGCTAGATTGTGCAGGAAATCATTCAGGTTATAATCATGTGAAATAGTTACCCTAATCACTGTTTGCAGGCATGCGCTATTCTAGGCTCTGTCCAAGGGCTTAATCCTGTGAGGCTTGGAGGTATATTGAAATCATCCTCATTTTCCAGATGACACAAGATCTTGGGAAGACCAATCGCTCTAGACTCAGCTGCAGTCTGGGACCAGAGCCCACCCACGCACCACACTGTCTCACCACGCTGCCCTGAAGCACAAATTGACTCTTTGTTAAAGTTCATTCTAACACACTAATAAGTCAGGACTGATATATGCTCGTATGAAATTCAGAAGTAGAACGTACTAGAGTGTGTAGGTCTTCATGCCCACACGTGTACATGCTATGTCTGTTTTGGCCATCGGCCTCAGTTTCCTGTGTGGGCTGCTCCATCTCTGCCCACGCTGGGCACCACATTCACTCTTGATGGGCAGCATCATAGGGCCTCAGTAGGGCAAATGATCATGGGATGCGGAGTCTCTCGGGATCCATGGCATCCCTCACCTGGGGAGTCTAAACGGGTGATTCTGTCCCACGGGGGTACACTTGGAAATCCTGGGGACATTTATGGTTGTCACAACTTGAGGGTACTGCTGACATTTCCAGGGTGGAGACCAGGGATGGCTGGGATGGTCCACCACAGAGAACGGTTCAGCCTCAGAGGTTGTCAGTGCCGGGAGGGAGAAACCCTGGTGTAGACAAAGATGGCTGATCTTTTTCCTTTAGGGATTATTTGTAGGTTTACCCCTTACACACAGAGACTTCACATGGGCTTTCACTTGACCATACAGATGGTCACCATTTATGAAATACCTACTGCATCACCTGGTGAATTATGCCCCAAAGGTGGATTAAACAGTCCCCATCCATGTGGAACGTAACTCCAGGGCGTCCTGGCCCCCCATAACTCCACCATTGGCAGAGAAGTTCCCTCTGGAGACAGGACAATATAAATTCCATGTTATTCACATTTTATCATAATACAAATTAAATGAAAATGAATAAACGAGGCCTTATGCAGCCGGAGGGAAACAACGAGGGGTTTTCTGGGTGCAGCTGACCAAGAGCCTGGGTCTGGGGCTGGCCCTTCCGCCCCTGGCTCTGTGAGCCCTGGCTCTCTCCTCTGTGCCTATGGGGTGGCAGGGCCCACTTCACATTGCTCTGTGAGAGCACCGTGCTTGGCCCGTGGTCAGAAGTCTCCAGATGTTACCTGTGATCCCTACTTTGAACAGAGTTCTCTCACTGAAGGAAAAAATGTACCGGCTTAAGGAACACCATCACCTGACCCGAGATGAGAGTGACTTGTGCGTGGGTCCTTCCTGCCCGCGAACCTGGGGCCGGCCATCGCTGCCAGGCCCAGGGCGGTGGCTCCCCAACACTCCCAGTGGACCAGGACGGCGCCTTACCCTGCCAGGACGGCGCCAAGAGCTGCGGTGAACCACTCGACTGAGTTGAATCCCAGGATGCCGACCCCATGGAACCGCTGCAGGCCCAGCTGGAAGGGAAGGGAAGGCAGCGGGAGTCAGAGAGCTCGTGGGCCACGATCACCAGGATGTGAGAAGTGGGCTCCAAGGTAGTCAGTGTCACGACGGAAACGTGACTCTGGGAGGTGGGTTTGCCTCCCCCTGTGTGACACTCCATTTGTCTATCTTTTGTTTTTTTGTGACAGAACATGAGTCATCTTCACCGTGCAGTGTGCCGTCCAGGGCGCTGCCATCCCCCGTCCATCCCCAGAGCTTCCTCCTCTCCCCATCTGGCAGCTCTGTCCCTTCTGACACTGGCGCCCGCCCAGTCCCAGCCCCAGCTCCCACCATGCTGCTTCTGAAGATGCAGGTGTGTGTGGGGGGGGTCCTGGGAGTGGGACCGGGCGGCATTTGTCCTTCTGTGACTGATGGCTTGCTGCTCAGGGTGCCTTGGGTCACTCATGTTCTGTCTGGATGATATCCCCCATTTTGGACCCCCTGCTGCTTGGCTACTGTGAATGGCGGTGGCGAGCGCTCGGCCGCACAAATACCTCCCTGTGCCCTTGCTTTCAACTTGGATATCCCCCGGGAACAGAGCTGCTGGACACATGGGGATCCCAGGTCTAATGCCTAAGGACCGCCGTACTCTTTTTCAGACGGGCCCAACCGTTTTGCATTCCAACAACTGTGCAAGGTTCCCAGTGTCTCGGAGTCCTCACCAACACGTGTTATTTTATGGTTTCTTTAAAACCCTACACTGGGCGTGGTGGTGCACACCTGTGATCCCAAAGACACAAGGCTGAGGCAGGAGGATGGCAAGTTCAAGACCAGCCTGGGCAACTTAGTGAGACCCTGTCTCAGCAACAGAGCCCCTCCCCCGAGTTCAATCCCCAGTACAAAGACCCCAAAACTAAAACCACACACACACAACACACACATATGTATATATGTACATGTATGTGTGTGGGCATTTGAATAGATGTGAAATTATTTTTATGTCTAATAACAAAAGTACTCAAGAGAGTAACATCCTATAGTGATGAATTGCACACTTTAAAGTGCAGGCCTATTGCAGATGTGGCTGATAACGACCCAGGAAAGTTGATGAAGTTGGCTGTCTTTGAGGGAGACGCCCTTTTGTTCTGGGTACCACATAAGTAATTTGGACAGCTTGTCAGCAGCCTCAGGAGGCGCCCTGAGCCAGAGCCACCCAGCAAAGCTGGCCCTAGATTCATGGAAGGAAACAAACATCTGTCATTTTAAGTCACTGTAGGATAACTTGTTATGTAGCAGTGACTGACTCATACACTGAGATGCCATAATAAGGGACAAAAGCCAGATTCAGAACCTTGTGTGTAGATGACACCACGTGTGTAAAACTGTGCAAACATGAAACTTGTATGATATAGACATATGATTTGTTCCCCAAAAGGACATGCAAAAAAACTGGCAATGGTGGCTTCCTCCCCAGGGAACCCGGGTGGCTGAGGGTCAAGGGATACGGGGAGCCATTTCATCAATTGACTATTGCATGTTTTAGAGCTTCGGTGTTTAGTACCAGATCCCCCTACGTGGACCCCGCCAACGTGTGGTCCAAACCCGCTCACCTTGATCAAGGCTCTGGCGGCCTTCCGGCAAGCTTGGTAGTACTGGTAGAAATTCAGAGTTTCCCATTTCTCGTCATCCTTCCACGAGAGAGCCGGGTAAGAGCCGAATCGTTGGACTGACTCTTGAAAAAGCTCAGGGATGGTCATCGGGGTCTCGTGGCCTGGCCCGTGCTTCGAGAGCCTGAGGAGGACTTCTCCATCTCGATAGGTGGTCCACAACCTGGTAGGACCTGTGAACAGCCAAGGGGTTGGGGGCGGGGACTTCATTAACGGAGTACCTTGGGAGGGGGTGACTGGGTTTTGGAGAAAAGTGCTGAGCACTTAATTAACCCCCTCCTTGGGTAAAAACGAGTGGGCAGAGCTGCTCTACTGAAGCTCCTGCTCTCCTTTATGAGTTTTTACTTATTTATTTATTTTGGGCTACCAGGGATTGAACCCAGGGGCACTCAACCACTGCACCACAACCCCAGCCCATTTTAATATTTTATTTAGAGACAGGGTCTGGCTGACTTGCTTAGGGCCTCCTCGATAAGTTGCTGAGGCTGGCTTTGAATTCACGATCCTCCTGCCTCAGCCTCCTGAGCCGCTGGGATAACGGGCGTGGATCACTGTGCAAGGCTCAATTATTAATTTTTGATGGCCCCTTTCAATAATTTATTATAAAAAAATTCAAGCATGTAAGAAAGTGGAAAAAAAACTATGGCAAACGCCCGCTTGCCCACCACCTACGTGCCACCGCAGCTGGCATTTTGCTGGGCTGGCCAATCACACACCCCCAGGACGCGCCCATCCTCCATATCCAGCTGCATTTCAAATTGAGCTGAAGCTACCCACCCACCTCAGCCTTAAATGACTGTGCCTCTGAACCATTAACTGGAGTCCACGTCACAGGAACGTTTGGGAACAGAAATGCTTCCGACGTTTGGGTTGTTTTCGGGTTTTAGAACATTTGCCTGTACCTAATGAGGTGTCTTGAGGATGGGACCCAGATCCAGACACAGAATTCCCTTAGGCGTCACATGCACGCACACAGACTGAAGGTCCTTTTGCATTGGGCCTGTGGTGCGGCTGCACTTCTGCGGCCACCCGGGCGTGGGGTCGGGTGTGGGATCTTCCTCCTGGGTGTGGTGTTGGTGCTCATGAGGTTTGGGTTTTGGAGCATTTGGGTTTGGGATTTTCAGGTTAGGGATGCTCAACCTGTATTTACATGGATTTTTTTTTTTAAGGTAAATTAGCACCAAGTGACTCCATGTGCTTCGGCCAGTGATGGATTGTGTCACTGTTGGGCTCTTTCTGCTCTATTCTGCTACAAAGTCGGAGAAAACTTATGTCAAGGAGAAGCCCCCTGCTGGGCGCAGTGGCACATGCCTGTAATCCCGGTGGCTTGGGAGGCTGAGGTAGGAGGATCGCGGGTTCAAAGCCAGCCTCAGCAATGGCGAGGCTGCTAAGCAACTCAGTGAGACCCTGTCTCTAAATAAAATATAAAATTGGGCTGGGGATGTGGCTCAGTGGTCGAGTGCCCCTGAGTTCAATCCCTGGTACCAAAAAGAAAAAAAAAGAAAAAAAAAAAAAATAGAAGCCCCTGCCCTAACAGCAGACACGTGACGGGGCAAGACATAAGCTCATATTTGGCAAAGCCATGGAGCGAGGGGAATGTTCGTTGCCTAACTTGGAAACAGGGGTTTTGCAGGTGGACTTGGTTAAAGATCTTGAGGTGAAAACATCATGGATGTAGGGTGATCGCCAACTCCAGTGACTGCTGTCCTCCCACAAAGGGGAAAGGACACAGAGGACAGGGCCATGCGCACCCAGAGGCAGGTGCCATGGTTGGAAGCAGCTGGTCCCCTCCAAGCGCGTGTTGAACTGAGCGGTCACGGCGGCCGTGTTGGAGGGGCCAGTGAGAGGGGTCGACCAGGTTAGTTCAAGCAGCAGTGAGCGAACCCTGCCCTCGCAGGACTGTTTTAGTCCCACGTGAGTGGGCTGTTACGGAGCAAGGCCCTGCCCGTGTTCTGCCTCTTTTGCCTGCGCCCAGTTGCTGCTCTCACGTGCCCCACCATGGACGCCACGGGCCATGTCACAACGCAGCACAAGGCCCTGGCCAGTGACCGCCCTCAATCTTGGGCTTCCCGGCCTCCAGAACATGAACCAACCTCTTTCTGTTATGATTTTCCTCGTCTCACTGGACGGACTGAGACACAGGGGTTGGAGCAGTGTGCCCACAAGCCAAAGGACCCCGAGGAGGGCTCAGCCACAGGAGCCAGGAGACGCTTGAGACTGACTCTCCCTCAGAGCCTCTGAAGGCCCTGCCTACACAGACGCCCAGTCCGGGTCGCCTTGTTCTGACAGCCTGGGAGGCGGACACATGGTTTCTAAGCTCATCGCTGATTGAGAAGGAGGGACCACGAGTCACCGTCGGGCCACCATTTTATGTGCTCTGCAAAGCACACAGAGCTGTGAGGGTGGGTGCAGGTCTGGATGATGGCTCGAGGCCCAGGGTTCGCTCAGCGGTCATCACCTCACGATGCCACATCATCGGGACTCTGGGTGGCTCCTGGGCACTGGCCCTACACGGGCCCACCATCCTGAGGGGAGGAGCCATGGTCAGTGCCTGAGTGACTTGGGCTGGACTCGTGAACTGGGCCTGTGACCTGGGGCCGGCTCCACGCCGCCGACCAGTTCCTCCGTGTTCCCTGGGAGTGGTGACGGGCTGAGCAGGGCTGAGAAGGGCGGCTGGTCCCTTTGTGCCATCCACGTGCCCCTCACTTCTCTCGGGGAGCGGCGTACCTTGCGTTTCGCTCATGTCTGTCTTAGGGTCCTTTCCTCGAGACACTGGAGTTCAGCCCTTCCAGGTTCCCGGAACCATTCTTTGCAGGACTACGAGGCAAAAGAGGGGCACTTAGCGACATGGCAAAGGGCCACTCCCAGCCACAGGTCATGTCTGCCCAGAATCCTGGGATGGATTAGTCACGCCTGCCCCGAGCCTGGGAGGAGAGGATCTGTAAAGCTCAGAGGGTGTCCGCCTGTGAGTTTGTAGAAGAGACTCTGCCACGGTTGGAATACAAGGTCTAAGTGGATGAGGAAATATTTTGGAACCTCTCACGGGGAAAGAAACTCTCACAGTTTTCAAAGAACTCTGCTCTAGCCACCTTGCCTTACAGAGAGTCGCCCCTTGGTATGTGTTGGGGATTAGTTCCAGGACCCCCTGCAGGCATCAAATGTACCTCAAGTTCCTCCTGCAAAGTGACCCACGAGTTCAGCATTTACACAGAAACTGCACCCAGCCTGCTGTAGACTTTAAATCATCTTGCCATGATTTATAACACCAGGACAATACAAATGCTATGCAAATAGTCGCTGCACTGCATTGTTTAGGTTATAATGACAAGAAAAATATATAAACATCCAGGACACATGCAATTTAAAAAATATATATATTTTCATTTGAAGATTGGCTGGGTTTGAGGATGTGGAGATGGGGGCCTTACGTGTAACATGAGAACCCCAATAGCATAAAGAAAGGAACAGGGTCATTCTTGGCATATTAAAGTTTTAAATTTTTCCACAAGGCAGCAAATATCATCAACATGATCTAAAGGTCAACAACAAACCAGGGAAAAAATACAGGCAAGATTTCCAATAGATAAAGGTTGTATTTCCTTCAAATGTAAAGAACTCTGGTGAAACAATAAAAAAGGGTCCAAGAACCATTGAGAAAGTGGGCAAGGGACAGGGTGAGATAATTCTAAAACAAAATTGAAAATGACTTTTAAAGACAGGAAAACATGCTCAAATCTCAGTTACGAGAGAAAAGCAATAGAGAATAGTAGAAAGTAAGTTTCACCTCTCAGATCAAGTTCAAAAACGTTGAAAGTACCTTATCCTAGTGAGGGTGTGGGAAAACTCTCATACATTGTGGTAAAAATCCATGTGTCTCTTTGGAAGACGTTTGTAAGCAAGCAGACTTAATGTCACGAGGTGTTAGCTCATCCGTCCAGGACAGGATCCTTGGTCACCCCAACTGGATACATCCTCAAAGACCAGCCAGCTGTGGTGCCTCTGCACAGCCACACTGTCACCAACAGGACAAGCTCTGCACCCACAGAGCAGTGCAGCGAGTCTCCCGGCCGCTGCTGCCTACAGACTGCCCGACGGGAAACCAAGCTCAGCCTGACTTACAGAGTGCGACCTGCCGTTTGTGCAGCTTTCTGGGGGAAACAAAATACAGCGTCAGGCAGCAGATCAGTGGTTGCCATGGGCTGGGAGAGGGAGGAGTGGCTCGAAAGAGAGAGAAAGGGGTTGGGGGAGATAGAGAAGGAAGGAAGAAGAAAGGAAGAAGGAATTACAGGGGTGTAACAGCGACTGGTTCCGGGACCCTCTGCTGACACCCCAGTCTACAGCTGTCCAGTCCCTTATATAAAACAGGGTAGCATTTGTCTAGAGCCTGCGCCATCCTCCCGCAGGCCTCGGATCCTCTCTGGAAGACTCCTGTACCTAGTGCAAGGTCAGTACTGGCCTGTCCTTGTTACACTGTATTGCATAGGAAAAGAGCCTGTGTGTGTTTGATACAGGGTTTTTGTTCTGAATATTTTCTACCCACAGTTGGCTGAATCCAAGGATGTGTGTCGTGGAAGGGCAGCTGCCTGTTAGGTGTGGAAAATGTATTCTGTGCCCAAATTGCACACTCACCAGATGGAGTCCAGATTTTAAATAATTAGAATGTGATAATGCACCGTGACAAGCTGGGCCTGTATAGAGGGACCATCAGGAAGTGTCTGTTTCCATTTGGGAATAAAGTCTCACGTCCCCACGAAGCCACACGTCAGTCCCAGGTAACCAGGAAGGCCGAGGAGCTATGCACCGCCAGGCTCCCCACTCCCGGCCAAGCACGCCTACCCTGCTCAGGCTGAAGAGCAAGACGCATGAGTGCAACCAGAGGGGCTGGTGGGTGGGCCTGGACCCCGGCAAGGTGCAGACCCCTCGGCTGTGTGCAGATGCCAGGAACATGCCCATGCCACAGCAGGGTCTCCCCACAGCCAGGGCGGCAGCTCAGTGAGAACCAGGCGCACCGGCCACACAGGTGGGACCCACGGACAGGAAACAGCGCCGCAGGTGACTCCAGGGACTGGGGAGCACCTCCTGCTGTCCTGGGGTGAACCAGACCCTGCGCCTTGCGTTTCCTCTGTGGCTCCATCACCACTTTGTAGTTCTGTGAATGTGTGTGTGTGCATGTGTGAGTGAGTGTGTGAGTGAGTGTGTGCGTGTGCGCGTGCTCGCTGCCGTCTTGTTGATTATTGTCTCCTAACACCTAACCCCGTGCCTGTCACAAACAGGCTCAGTCAATGTCAGCGGGATGAGGAACACCTGAATATATTGACTTAATAGAGCTGAAATTCTCACTGGGGACAATTCTGCCCCCTGGGAATACACTTGGCAGAGAGCGGCCAGCTTTGGTTGCTACTGGTATCCACTGGATGGAGCCGGATGCTGCAAAACACCCACAGTGACCAGGACACCTTCCTCCCACCAGGAAAGGCCCAGCCCACATGTCACCAGGTCCATGCCGACCCTTGGGGACACTCTGGATGAGACTCAGCAGGTGCCATCAGAGTCTTTCCTACGTCCAGAGCAGCAGCAGCTACAGAGAGCAGCTGTGCCCTCTGGGCAGGAGGAAGCCCCTGAAGCCAGCAAGGGCTGGACCCTGGGTAATGCACGAACCAGGGCCATAGAACCAGACCCACACGGTCTCCCGCACAGCCCTGTCCCAGAAGTGTCCACACACCAAGGCCCCTACCGAGTGCTGCTCTTCACCACGTGTGGCTCTGGCCATCAGGGCCAGGTGTCGGGAGCTGACATGGCACCGCACAGCGTTTCCTTCTCGAAGACAGTGAACAGGTGCCCCTCCTGGAAGCCCAGGCATGTGCTGTCCCTACCCCGCCCCCTGGGTCCCACTGGGATGATGGTGGTGGAGGGAGGCAGGAAGGGGGGTAGTTTCCCTCCCTCCTCCACCGTCTTCTACCCCATTCATCCTTCCGGAACCTTCCGTCCAGGCCATCCCTTGTGACATCACTTCCCCGCCCCCTCCCCTGGAGGGAACTGCTCCTGGGACCTCGTTCTCTCACTCACCCTTCCGCGTGCTGGCGCTTCTGCGTGGGCTGGGACCGGCGGGCCACAGCCCTAAGGCCAGCACCGTGTGGGACGCCAGAGGCAGGAGGGTCTGTCAAGGGGACCGCGGGCGAGGGCACCCAGGGCCAAGAGACCAGGCACGCCGAGGGCTGACCTCGGCGGCACTCTCAGAGCCCCACAGGCTGTCCCAGGGCGGCCGACCCGCCCTGCCGTCCCACCTGCCACAGCCCTGCCTCCCACACGACTGTCACACACACTGTGCACGCCTCACATGCACTAGTGCCTACACTCTCACACAGCACACACACCCCTGGTAGAGGCAAACACACTCACACAGGTGCACAGACACGCAGCCACGTGTACACCCACACATGCTGCACACGGACACAGACACAGACAGGCACACACGCTTACAGACACACTGTTGCACACAGAAACTGCGACACACACACAGACCTGCACTCAGACACAGGATAACACACATATCACACACACACACACACACACACTCAGGCACACACACTACGGAAGAGAAAACTCACTCGGGAAACACCTGTTAGGCTTAGCAAGGCCGAGGGGACACTGCCACTTTCCCAGGTATCTTTAGGCGTGAAGGATGGCTCCTGGCTTCTGGGAATGGTGTTGGGCAGACCTCTGCTCCCTGTCCCTTCAGTCCAGCGGCCTCTGAATGGCACCGCTCACCCAGGCTGCCACTCCCTTCCCAGGACACCTAGGATCAGCCCAGGGTATGATGTCCTGCCCCTCACCCCAGCTCAGGACCCAGAGAGAAGCCATCCCAGCCGCCATCTTCCCTGGGAGCAGCCATCGTCCTCCTGTCCCTCTCTGTCCACTCGTGATTCCTTCCATTCCACCGCTGTCCATCCCAAGAGAGCCCCTCTGAGTAACCTTTTGTCCTCTCAGTTCCTCTCCTCTGGTTCCCAAGGGTCCTGCACATGTGACCAAGGCAGCAATGCACACCACTACAGCCCCTTGATGCTGGGTTTGGATGTCAGGCGTCCCCCAAAAACTCCTGTGTTGGGCTGTGGCTGTGGCTCAGTGGTAGAGCGCTCACCTCGCATGTGGAAGGCACTGGGTTCGATCCTCAGCACCACAGAAAAGTCAAATAAAGGTGTTGTGTCCACCTACAACTAAAAAAAAATTAACAAAAAACCCCTCCCGTGTTGATGAAGGAATGTTCACAGGTGAAATGGTTCAGTCAGGAGAGCTGTAAGCCATTGAGTGGGTTAACCCACTTGACGGACTAATATTGTAGAAGGACTAACGGGTGGTGACGGTTGACAGGAGAGGCGTGGCTGGAGGAAATACGTCACTGGGGTGTAACTCAGGAGTTCATATTTTGTCCCTGACACTTGCCGGTTCTCTCTGCCTCCTGACGGTCATGAGCTGAGGGCTGTCCCCCACCAGGCCCTTCTGCCATGACGGTCCGCCTCACCTCGGGCCCAGAGCAAGTCAGTCATAGGCTGACCCCCTGAAAGTGTGTGTCCAGAACAAACCTTCCCTCTCCTGAATTTTGTCAGGCATTTTGTTCTTAGCAATGGGAAGCTGGCTAACACAGAAAGTGGTGCTAGGAAGTTGGGTTGTTCTGTAACTAACCTGACCACGCGCTTCAGAAGCTTTTGGAACTGGTTTGTAGGAGGAGTTTGGAAAAGCTTTAAAAAATTAAATATTGTAAGCAGATATTAAATCTGCTTTTAATAAGATATCAATCCTTTTTAATTTAAAATACTAAAATATTGCAAGCAGAGCTTAATGGGCAATTCTGATGGGAAAAGCGGTGCTGATAGGAATGCAGATAGTAAAGACCGTGCTCATGAGGACTCTGTTGGGAATTGCACTAATGGCCATTCATATCACACTTTGGCAAAGAACCTGTCTACATTGTATCCTAGTCCTGAGATTCTGCGAAGCTGGGTTTAAAGGTGATAGACTAACTAATCTGGTGGAAGAAATTTCAAGGCAGCACAGAATTGAGGCAGTGGGATGGGTGATGGCAGCTCTTAGACAGATTCACTGGGATAACTGGGAGCATAAGGTAGACAGGAAAGATTCAGAAACCTTGCAGCTTGGCCAGAGAAGCACATGTAAAATGGGGGCCAAGAAAGTGGTATTGAAGAGATTATCACCATTAAAGAGAAACCAAGTACTCTGCCCAGAGACCATTCGAAGACACCCCGGGGGAATGTCAAGAATCGGCCAGATCACACCCATGGCAGACTCAGGGATGTAAAAACAAAACCTCTCTGGGAGAGTCCTTGGGGACAGAGTGCTGGCACAGGGTGGCCTGCAGAGCTGCCTTCCGTGATTCTCCCACCAAACGCCCTGGATGTCAGACTTGGAGTTCCGCGACCCAGTGTTTTCCCGGCTGGGCTTTGGTCTTGATTTGGTCCCAACCCTTCTTTCTATGCCCCAATTCCTCTTTTAGAACGAGAACACCTACTCTGTGCCACTGGGTATGGTATACATAACTTGCTTTTGATTTCTAGACTCATAGACGAGACTTTGCCTTGAGTATCTAGGGAGACTTTGAACTTGGACTTTGGGCAAGGCTGGGACTGTTAGGACAATGAGGATTCCTGGTGACACACTGAATGAAAGCATTTTGCCTTGTGACATGGATATAAGCTTTGAGGGCCGGAGTGAATGTTCTATTGGGATGTGAGGTGTCCCCCAACATCCTATGCTAATGAAGGACTGTTCAGAGGTGACACGGTTCCATTAGAACTGTAGCCTCGTCAGTGGATGAATCCAGTTGATAAGTTAATAATGTGGGTGAGCTCGCCGGGTGGTAACTGTAGTCAGGTGGGGAGAGGCTGGAGGAATCGTTCATGGGGGTGTGCGTTTGGGGTTCATATCTGTCCCCAGCACTCTGCCGGTTCTCTCTGCCTCCTGACGGTCATGAGCTGAGCAGCTGTCCCCCACCAGGGCCTTCCTCCACGACGGTCTGCCTCACCTCGGGCCCAGAGCGACCCTCTGAAACTGGGGGTCCCGCAGAACTCTCCCTCCCCCGAGCCGCTCTTGTCAGGCCTTTTGGTCACAGAATGAAAGCTGACTAAGACACTCAGTTTGTCTTCCCTGGATCGTACTGACCCCAGGTGAGACAGTAACATGGGCACTCCCCACCCACAGCCCTGCCCTGGGGACCCTGAGCTGCTCACTCCCAAACCCCTGTGGTCAGCCCCTTCTTTTCATGAGCGCTCCCTGTACAGATCTGAGCTCAGGGGTCCCAGGACTGAGGACCCCTCCTCCGAGTGGAGCAATGGAGCCCACCCCAAGCCTCTGATTAGATTTTAATTGAGCAAGGACTGACCACAAAGAAGCAGTCACCAGGCCAAAGCCATCCACCTCACTTCAGCAGACCCCAGAAGACCCCTGTCCCCAGCGCCAGGGCAGCTCCAGGGGCTCACGCTGGAAACTGAAAGGGAGTGACTCTCCGGGGTCCCCTCTCTGGGCAGGGGAGTCGGACCTGGCCGTGGTTTGAGTGTGTCCCCCAAAAGTTCATGTGTTGGGAACTTAATCCCCAAAGTCATACCCTGTCATCCTTAAAGGAAAGGAGGACAGTAAAACACTGTCCCCCAAATGCCCCTTTCCACTCCCTGGAACTGAGTCAAGTTCAGAGACCAATGGGCCAAGGGCTGGGCTGGGGCTCAGGGGCAGAGCCCTCGCCTAGTCCACGTGAGGCACTGGGTCCGATCCTCAGCACCAAAAGTAAATAAATAAATAAACAAACAAATAAATCAAGGTCCATCCACAACTAATCATTTTTTTTTAAAAAGAGTGGGCCAATGTCCTTCGAGATCGTATGTGTCCGGACCTCCTGAAGGACACTGGCTCTCTCTGTCTTTTGTGTATTGCACACAGGGCCCACCAGTGTCACCTGTAGGCACTGCTTTCTTGCACACATGCCAGGGCAGCTGCTCCCTAGAGGCAGGTCATCCAACAAGAAACGGAGCAGACCAGTGACAGCACGGCTTCTGCCCTGATTTGTAAAGGCCTGTCCCTGTGGTGACTGCCGCACATCAAAGCCCCATGGAGCGGGGAGTGCTCATCTCGGTGGCCACCCTTATTTTCTGGTGACACACGGAGGCACCATGTGAAATGGGGTGCACCTGCCCCATCCGTTTCCACCGCACCTTCTGGTGAAGCACTTGTAGAGCCTGTCACCACGGAACACCCGTCCAGTCCCCTGCCACCAGACCCTCCCCAGAAAGCATTACTCGATAAACCTAGCGTCTGCATCCCATCTCCGGGGGGGGGGGGGGGGGGGCGGGCTGTGGATGTCACACACACACGCTGAGGGCATTTGGAGGTGGGACCTATAGGCTGGCGGAGGTCGTGAGGGCGGAGCCCCCATGAGGGGAGAAGAGAGGTGGGCTAGCACATTTGCTTTGCCTCACCAGGTGATGCCCCACCATGTTGCACACCTCCCTCGGCAAGAAGGTCCTCACCAGAGGCTGAGGACATGCCGCGCTAAGCTCTCAGCCATGTCAGGCTCCGGACCGTGGGCCAAAAACATTCTGTTGTTCACAAATGATCTGGTCTCAGGTATTTTGTTATAGAAACTGAAAATGGACAAAGACAGATATCAAGCTCTCTGGGATGGCTCCGGGAGCTGTCTGTCCAGGAAGGTTGGATCTGCAGATGCAAGGGGCCTGAGGGATGGCCGCACTCCGCCGTGAACTTGGCATGGCACCTGGTTGGCTGCTCTGGGAAGGTTTTGCTATTGAAACTTTGTTTCTTTTTGTTGTTGTTGTTTCTCTTTTCTTCTCCTTCTCCCTTCCTCTCATTTTCTTTCCAATTCTCCCTTCCTTCTCTCTCTGCCCCTCTCCCTCCCTCCCGGCCCTGCCCTCTGGTCCATTTCCAGGCAGCCTGGAGCTTCAGCACAGCCATTCTATCCCCAGCTCCCTGGTTGCCTAGAAGTGTTTAATGATACATTTGACTAAAAGAAAATGTGTGCGTTTTTTTAAAGAAATGCATTGGATGCCCACTCAGCGGCCCCTTTGAAGGCTGGCGGGGTCGTGACAGTTTGCTATGGAAATGATTTGGTGTCGCAGAGAAATGTGACAGAGGGATGGCAGGAGAGCCACCACAAAAATAGAAGACGCTGTAGCACTCAGGTGCTTTTCACGCAAAACCCGCTCTTCAGAAGCTCCGTCCTTATGGAAATTGTCCTTTTATTCTACTCTCAAGAGGATCAGATGCTCATACTCAGGCCTGTGCCAACTAAGAGGCTCTCGACCCACCCCTCGGTGCAGAATGGCTCATAAAGTTCCAGCCACGCTGCTTAATCAACAGTCATTAGTGAAATAAAAACAGGCAATTAGGAAAAAGCCCGTCTGTCCAGGGAGAAAGAGTTCCAACGGCCACGCAGCAGGCTCTCGGGTTGCGGCTCCTCACATTCTTGTCCTTCATCCTGTTCTCCGTCCACCAGCTGTCTGTCCAGGAAGGTTGGATCTACAGATCCAAGGTTGCATCTGCTTTCCTTGTCAGCGCTAACATCTTTTGTTCCATTTTCTATTTTAGCAGGAAAAAAAAATCCTTTCATTTTACCATGCCTTTGGGGTTTTCTGGCAAAATGAAATTGACCGGAAAGGTAATGTTGGTATTTGGTAAATGCATGCAAAGACAGACACACTCCACAGCATGAAATCACCTGAATTTGCAGTCAGCCTACCTTGCACTGCGAGAGAGAGAGAGTCTTAAATTATATCTATTATTTTTCCAGAAATATCCTCTGCCATTGAGTGTGTTAAAAAAGTGCACGGGTACTGGGCACAGGGGTGTCTGTCATCCCAGAGACCTGGGAGGCTGAGGAGGGAGAATCAAAAGCTTGAGGCCAGCCTCAGCAATTTAGTGAGACCCTATCTCAAAAAAAAAAAAAAAAAAAAAAGAAAGAAAGAAAATCAAAATGGCTGTGGCAGTGGCTCAGTGGTTCAACCCTCAGTACCCAAAATTGACAAAAGCACATCAGGGAGATGTGGGCAGAGCAGATGCAGGGTGGGGCTAAGCACAGGGAGCAGAGCTGAGCTCTGTGGGCTCTTGGTGTGGAAGGGCAAATACTCACCTCCAACTCTCTTAGATCTTAGGTGAGTCTTCATTGGGGTCCAGGAGCCAAATGAACACAGGGAAGATTAACAGGAGCAAAGTAGACGCATTTTATTAATTTTGCATGTACATTAGGACCCCACAAGAGAGCGAATATCCAAAGACGTGGCCCAAACCAGAGGCCCTGTCCATTTTAGACAAAGAACAAATTTGCGAAGCAACGGCAGGACTCAGGGATTTCTATGCTAGGAGCTGTGCTTCGTAAGAAGGTGACTAGGAGGTAGGTGGGGAATTAGAGCCAGTGGAAGACAAGGCTTCCTCTAGCGAGTTTGCTGAGCTCCGTTGGGGCGCCAGCCTCAGCCGCCAATGATAAGGACCCCTTCTCTCTCTGGTGTGTGGGGTGCCCTCCCCCAAGTCCTCATGACCTGTTACATGTAGCCGGGAAGGTCAGCTAGCCTGTCCTGCAATCGCAGTTTGTTCTCAGCTCAAAATGATGAATATACCACGCTGATATGTCTTGGGCCGACACACCCTTGCTCCCTCGTTGGCTAGCTCTGTAAGCCTGGGCAAGCAAATGGACTACTCTGTACCCCAATGGGGAGGCAGCCCCCCAAATGCCCCCGCATTCCCACTTGCCCATAGTCACATCTTTACACAATCCCCTCTCCTTGACCCTGAGGTAGACCTAGTGACTCACTTCTAACCAAGAAGTCAGAGTGCTAGGATGTCACTACTGAGATTAGGTCATACCAAGACTGTGATGTCCATCTTGGGTGCATGGGAAAGCCAGCTGCCAGGCCGCAAGGACAATCAAGATGCTTGTTGAAAAGCTCACATGGCCAAGAGCATCTCCAGCCAGTAGCTCTCTGGGGAGGGAGGCCTACCAAGCACCTCAGGAGTGAGACGCAAATCTGCCCCACAAGGAGGTGCTGTTCAATGAATGGAAAGACACGGTTATGCAAGATGGCTACCTTCCGGAGATCCGCTCTGCAGCGCTGTGCCTACAGGGCACAAGGCAGCCAGTCCCAGCATCTATGGGTTTTGCATCTGCAGATTCAACCCCTCGTGTTAAAAAATAACTTTTTAAAAATTTCACCTGTACTTAGGACACATATACTTTTCTTGTCCTGGTTCCTACACCATACAGTGTAATAACTGTGCACCTAGCACCTACATTGTATCTATCAGGTGTTACAAATCATCTCCCCATGCTTTAAAGCCTGCAAGAGGACTGGGTAGGTCCTGTGCAATTGCCACTCCATTTTAAACGAGGGCCTTGACTATCCATGGATTTTGGTATCTGCAGGGGATCCTGGGACCAATCCTCCAAGAGACAGAGGGACACCTGTACCACACTGTGCATTTAAATCTTCATTAAGAGGGGGCATCTCATATGAAGTGTTCTTAGCACTGTTTTTAAAAAGAAAGGAGGGGGAAGGAGGAGGAGGAGGAAGGAAGAGAAGGGGCGAACCTGCCTCCAGGGGAGCCTTGGGAGGAGAATGCAACCCCAGCGAATGACTTCGTGGGAGACTGTGAGCTAGAACCGGCCAGCTACGGTGCCCGCAGCTTGCAGACCCACAGAACCCCGGGAAATTAGGAATGATGCTGTTTTGAGGGTGAATTGTTGCACAGCAGTAAATAATGGACACCCAGTTCCCTGACAGGTAAAGTGGGACGGAGAGTGTGAGAATTGTCAAGCAGACTAAGTGAATTTGCTTTGGCAAAGTGATGAGAGAATTACCCGGCATATCGTAGGCACTCAGTGGGCGCACATACATTGGCTTAAAAAGGTAGCACACATTGAGTGTCTCTCATCTGAAAATCCAAAATCCAAACTGCTCCGAAATCCAAAGCTTTTTGAGTCCCGACATGAAGCTGCAAATGGTAAATTCCACCCCTGACCTCCCACGAAGGGTCACAGCCAAGATGTAGGCAGTGGAAATCCTCCCACACACCCGCCTGCAGGCTGCATGTCCTCTTTATGGCTGAATAATATTCCGTGTACAGATACATCACCGTGTGTCCCTTCGTCTTGGGCGGGTATGGGGTCCTTCCTGGTTCTGGGCTGTCGGGACTCATGCTGGGTGGGCATCCTGGGTGAGCCTCGTTTTCAACGGCTCTGGGCAGACCCCAGGGGTGGTGCTGCCGGGCCTTATGGTGGCTACAGGTGGAACATTTTGAGGAACTGGGACTTTGGGTCTTTAAAGTGGGAAAGTACCAAGGAAACTGGGTGAGTTGGTCACCCTCCAAATGATTCCTCCTTGGTGTCACTTGCCCGAGAGCCTCGGTTGGGAGCTTCTGTATACCCTTCCCTCCTCCACGACCCGACCTCCACGCTCCCGTGTCTCTGCAGACTGTCCACTCTGCCAGCTTTGGCTGCGTCCTTCCCTCCAAGCTGCGCCCCACAAGGTCCTTCAGGGATGGTCCTCTGAGATGGTTCTAGCAGCTCCTGGGAGAGCCGAAAAGGCAGGAGCCAAGTCCACGAGCAGGGTCCCCCATCCACGCAGGAGCTGGGAGCTGTCCCTCCCCGCCTGCCTGGGTGTCCTGCGTCAGCCGAGCCAGGCGCTTCTTTGATCCAGATTGCTTGCACCACGGAAGGGGTCCTGGGGAGGTCCCAGGCCCCAACAGAGTGTGAGCCCAGGTGGAAGTTTCCTGGAGGAAATGCATACCGTCACCTCCTGCCCTCCTGTCGCACAGCCTCTGTGGGAGTTAGCACAGCGATGAGAAGCCGTGGCCCCTTCCTCCTGCACCCCCAGCCGAGCTGAGCCCCCTCCAGGGCACAGCATGGCATCTGCTCCCCTCGGCCTTTCTTCCCTGTTTCTGCCGCTAAGCCCAAGGGCTGAGGGCACCATACGCAGGGACAGGATCTGGAAGAAATCCTTGGCCACCCATGTTCACAGGAGCCCAAGGTGGAGACACCCCACATCCATGGTGTCGTCTCTGCATACAGCCGAGTACCATCAGCCCTGAGAAGGAAGGGAGCCCGGGCCCTGCCACGGCACGGGTGGACCCTGAGACATTACGTTAGGTGAAAAGAGCCAGTCCTCCTGCCCCAAGGACCAACGCACGAGGTCCCCAGGACAGGCGAATCCACAGGAAGTGGATTGGTACTTACGAAGGGCTGCAGGAGGGGACAGGAGTGAGTGTCGAGTGGGGAGAGGAGCGATTCTGAGGCCAGGTGGTGGGGTCGTTGCTCAGGAAGGTGAATGTGCGCAGTGCCATTGGCTAATGGGTGACAGTGACAGCACCTTAGAAAGCATAAGACGACTGAGGTGGGGTCTCTTTTTCGTTTTTTGTGGCGCTGGGGATTGAACCCAGGGGTTTGGGCCACCGGGCAGCGGGGCTGCAGCCTCAGCCCTGCACTAGAGCTTTCTAAAGGGAAGTGTTTCTTGGGTATATTTCACATAGCACAAAGGTCAGCTTTTAAACTAGATAATCCAGGGGGGTTTTGACATGCTTATAGGTTGGGGCAACCATCACCGCAATCAACGATGAAGCCCCATGTGCCTCAGCAGCCTCCCCATCCCCTCTTTCCTCAGCCATTGGCTGTGCCCATGCAGGTGACGACTCCAGACATTTCATACAAAAGAAGTCCTGCAAGATGTGATCCCCTGTGACAGGCAGCCTTCACAGAGCGTGCCGTCTGAAAGTCAATCCATGTTGTGTCAGTGTTTCATTCTTTTTTATTTCAAAATAGTATTTGAGAAAATATTTGCCATATTTTATTTACCTATTTTCATCAGTCGGTGGGCATTCAAAGTTTTTCTACCAATTGTCTATTGTGAATAATGCCACCACCAACATTTGTGCACAAGCTTTGGTGTGGACGTCTGTCTTCATTTCTCTTTTGCGTGGGACTGGAATTGCTGGATCGTATGGTAACTCGATGCTTGACTCTTGTAGGAACTGCCACACAGTGTTCCCAATTGGCCGCTCCATTTTATATTTCCACTAGTATCATATGCGTATTCTGATTTCTCCATGTCCCCACGGAGACTTGCTATTATCTGTCTTTGTTTATGGGGCCATCTTGATGAGCGTGAGTGGCATTTCATGGTGGTTTGGTGGCATTGTTCCTGATGGTAAATGATTCTGAGTATTTTTTTTCATGTGCTTATTGTACATTTGTTTATCATCATTGAAGAAATGTCTATGCAAATATTTCTTCATTTTTAATTGACTTGTCATTTTATTATTGAGCTGTAAGAATTCTTTATATATTATGCATCTGAGACACTCAACATTTTTGATTTGCAAATATTTTTCCCATTTTGTGGGTTGTCTTTTTACTTTCTTGAAAGGTAGTCTTTGAAGCAGAATTTTTTTGATGCTGATAATGTCCAATTTATCTATTTTCTTTTTACCTGTGCTTTTGGTATCGCACTTAAGAAGCTTTTGCAAAACCAAGATTATGAAGATGTAGCCCTCTATTTTCTTGTAAGAGTTTTAGTTCTTACATTCAGTTCTATGCTGTATTTTAAGTTAATTTTTGCACATGGTGTGGGGTAGGGTTTCAACTGCATTATTCTACATGTGAATGGCCAGTTGTCCTAGCACCATTTGTTGAAGACACTATTCTTATGTCTTTGATACCTTGTCAAAAATCAGCTGACCACACATGTAAGGTTTTATATCTGCAGCCTAAAAGCTGTCTCATTTATGGATAGGTCTAACCTTATGTCAGTAAGTTTTAAAATACAGAAGTGTGAGTCCTTCAATTTGTTCTTTTTTAAGATTGTTTGAGCTATTCTGAGTTCCTTGTATTTCTACCTGACATTTAGAACCAGTCTATCAAATTCTGCAAAAGAGCCATCTGGATTTTGATGGAGATTATGTGGCGTCTGAAGATCAGTCTGGGGCACATTACCACCTTATGGCTATCAGGGACACTAATCCATGAACATGGGATGTCTGCCCACTTATTTGCATGTTCTTTAATTTATTTCAATGATACTTTGTAATTTTTTAGTACACAAGTCTTGTGTGTATCTAATGAAGTTTGTTCTTAGGTGTTTTATTCTTTTTAATGCTTGATGGATGTTTTCTTAATTTTGGATTATTCATTGCTGGTGTATAGAAATAAAATGGTGTTTTAATATTGATTTTTTTACTCTAGAACCTTGCTGAACTTGTTTATTAATTCTGATAGCTTTTTTTAATATTCATTTTTTAGGTTTAAGTGGACACAATATCTTTATTTTACATTTATATGGTGCTGAGGATTGAACCCAGTGCCCCATGCATGCCAGGAGAGCACTCCACCACTGAGCCACAACCCCAGCTCCCTGATAGCTTTTGACTGAGTTTGTTCTGATTTTCTACCTACAAAATGAAATAGTCTACAAATTCAGATAGTTATGCTTCTTCCTTTCCAATCTGGTTGACTTTTATTTCTTTCCTTTGCCTGATTGCCCTGGATAGATCCTTCAGTGAAATGTCAAGTGGTAAGAGTGAGCATCTTCGATTTGTTCCCGATCTCAGGGGAACACACTCCCTTTTGTACTATTAAATGTGATGTTAACTGTGGGGTTCTTGTAGCTGCCCTTTATCAGGATGAACCAGCTCTCTTCTATTTCTAGTTTGTGGGGTTATTTTGTCACGAATCAGAGTTGGATTTTATCAAATGCTTTTTTCAGCATCATTGAAATGGTCATCTAGTTTTTGCCCTCTATTCTACTAAAATGATGATTTTTAAAAGTTTTTTGAACCAATAAGACTTACATTCTTGTGACGAATCCCACTTGGCCGTGGTGTTTTTATATCCTTGGGTTTGGCTTGGTGGTGTTTCATTGAAGCTCTTTATATCTACAACCATAAGTGATATCAGTCCACAGTTTTTTGGGGATGTCCTGTGATGTCTTTGTGTGGTCTTGTTTTCTGCATAATACCAGCTTACTAGAATAAATTGGGAGGTGCTGGAAGTTCCATCCTCTTCTATTTTTAAGACTAGCGTGTGAGCAGTTTGGTGCCAATTCTTTAAACATTTGTAGAATTTGCTCGTGAAGCCATCTGGTCCTGGGCTTTTTGTGGGAGGGTTTTAAAAAATCACCGTCAGTTTCTTTGCTTGCTATAGATCTGTTCAGATTCTTTACTTCTTCTTTTGTCATTTTTGGCACTTTGTATCTTTCTAGGAATTTGTTCGTTTCATTTATGTGACTTATTGGTTACTAGGTGTCACTTAGGATATCTAATTTGCTGGCGGACAATGATTCATAGTTCTTTATCGTCCTTTTTATTTCTGTAATACAGAGTTTTGGTCTGTAATCTTTCTTTGGTGGTGCTGTCCTCTCTTTCCTTCCTTATGTTAGCAATTTGAACCTTCTCTCATTTCTTTTGTCAGTCAGTCGAATTAAATGTTTGTCAATTTTGTTGATCTTTTGAAGGAACCAACTCACGGTGTGGTTGTCTATTTGCTTTCTACCTTGTCTTCCATTCATCTCTACCACTTTCTTGATCATTTCCTCATGCTGCTAACTTTGGTCCAGTTCACTCTTCTTTTTCCATTTTCTTAAGCTGGAAATTTACTTCAGACCTTGCTTTACTAAGCTGGGTTTTTTTTTTAATATTTATTTTTTTGTTTTAGGTGGACACAATATCTTTATTTATTTTTACGTGGTGCTGAGGATCGAACCCAGTGCCTTGCGCGTACCAGGCGAGCATGCTACCACTTGAGCCACATCCCCAGCCCCTAACCTGGGTTTTTACAACTGAAAAATTTCCTCCTCAGTAGCTGCATCCCATCAATCTTGGCATGTTGGGTTTCGTTTCGTTCATTTCAAAGCGTTTTCTAATTTATCTCATGATTTTGCCTTGAAGACGGTGGGTTTTGCCCATTTTAAGTGGTTAAGAAATGCCTCAAAGCTGTGCTTCTGGAGGGCTGAAGATCAGTCTGGGGCACATTACATTGGGGTGACATGGGGCGCCAGGCGGCTGGGAAGTGTTCGAGTGTGAGCTTGTGGGTGCTCTGGGTCTTCCTACGTGGTTTGGTTTAGAAGGAGGCAATTTCTGTATTCACCCAGTGTTTCCCACAGAAGAAATTGCAAAGGCAAAATTTCCGATGACCGTCGCCCCGAGTCTCCATCTATGGCTGCCCCATCCACCGGTGCTCGAGTTCCTTATATTAAGGGGCACAATGCTGGCCCGGGACACCCGTCCGGCTGTAGACTCGCGATCAGACCTTATACAGTTCCAATGCCATGTGCATTGCTGTTATGTGGCGTTGATGAAAACTGACAAAAAAAAAAAAAGTCTATACCTGCTCAGTACAGGTGTCACCCTCAGAGGCCCGTGTAGGTGACACAAGGACACTATGGGCAGGATGCTCCGATGCTGAGCGCCAGAGGGAGACCAGGCACCCGTGAGTGGTGGGGGGCTGCCGCGGTTCTGCCCACACTTCACTTCTTAGACTTGGACCCCGAGTAGAGCTCAGTGCATGGAAAATTCAAGCTCTGGGGAACATTCTGGAATCTTTCCCCTCAAACATTTTCTCCTGGTAGTTGGTCAAATCCCTGAATGTGGAACCCTCAGAGGACAAGGGCCAGCCGACTATATCCATCACATGGGGACAAACATGTGATCTTGCAGACTGGCTGTCCCAAGCAGCTACCCCTGCCCCACCATAAAACCTTATCCCTGTCCCCCACATCTGCTCCATGACAATGTTCTCCAACACGTATCCCCAGTCCACTCACCACGTCCACCCCCACTGCCAGGAGATCCATCCGTCTCTGTCACTTAAACTCTCCTGGAAGATGGGGAAATCGAGTTAGCAAACCACTCAGAGCATTTTAATTAAAATGAAATAGGAAAGAAACTATCAGAGTCCACCCTCCCAAGCGGTGCTCCAACTGAGCTTTTAAAATCCCCACCAGATGCCATTTCCCCCTGCTTGGAACCTAAAACACTGGCTTCCAGACCGACGGGGCCTCCTGCCCACGGCCTGAGCCTCCTGCCACCTCCCTGGCTCGCCGCGCTGCCCGCTCACAGCCCTCCTCCTCTCACTCTGGTCTACACCTCCAAGGACCTGCTCCCCGTCCCTCCATAAGAGTTTCCGCCCCAGGGATTTTGAATTCAAAATTGTCTTCTCTCGTTCATCCTTATCGCTGCTGTGGTTCAAATGTCATCTCTTCAGGGAGGCCTAGGGGGACAGACTCTTCCCACTTTGTCTGGGGATTTCCCAGTTTTAGAGCTGAAAGGCCCATGTCCTGGAAAACCCCTCATTTTCAGGCCAAATAAGATGGTTGATCTCCCTAGAGAGGTCATCTTTGGCTGCTCTGTCTAGGATAAGCTGCACCCACTCAGCATCCCCAAATCACTATCTCACCTTTCCTATAAGCACGTGAATAAAAAAAATAGTACTTTATTTACAGCAGTGTCTTTAGAACCTACAATTAGTAGACAATTCGTGTTTTTTGCCAGAATTAATGATTGAGTGAAAGGAACTAATTACTGAGGTCTGCTTAAGTTTAAGACTCACTCACATGAAAATCTGCAAGAAGCCACCATTATAAGATGGGGAAATCAAGTTAGCAAACCACTAGTAACTTTTAATTAAAATGAAATAGAAAAGAAACTATCAGAGTACATTAGTGTATTAGTTCACTTTCGGTTGCTATTACAAAATACCCAAGGCTGGGTAACTTATAAACGAAAGAGGTTTATTTAGCTCACAGTTGTGGAATCTGAAAGTCCAAGATCAGTGTGCTCCATTTATTTGTTCAGCCTCTGGTGACGGTTCCCCTTGGCTGCATCATGAGGGTGGATGGCATAGTGGCAGATGGCATTGTGACAGGAGCACATGTGGGAGAGAGAGAGATTACATGGCAATGGAAGAATCCAGAGAGAAAGATGCAGGAGTCAGTCCTGCCTTTTTATAACAACTTCCTCTTCTAAGAACACCTGATTCACTCTGAGACCAGCATCAATCTCTTTCAAGGGCAGCACCTCAGTGACCTAAGAAGCCCACTTTTTAAAGGTTCTGCCACTTTCCAGCATCATCACACTGAGGACCTAGCCTCCCACGTGTGAATCCTTGGGGAACACACTCAAACCACATCTCGGTCCACAGAGATGACCGAAAGGGTACAACTGGAGCGGAACACAAAGTTTGTCTTTTCTTACGTGCACTTTTGTCTGCAGGGAGCACTTGTTTCAGGTGCAGATGCGCTTGTGTGGCTGGTCTCTGAGTGGACCGTCTTTGCTGCTGTGTAGTGCAGCCAAGCCTCCCTTCTAGTGGTCAAGAGTGGCGCTCAGGGTCTGGGAATGTGGTTCCGGGTAAAGCCCTTGCCTTGCATGTGAAAGACCCCAGGTTAGATCCCCAGCACTGACAAAGAAACAAACAAAGCCCACTGAACAAAAGAAGCATGGAATTTGGTGCTAAGATGCGGGGTTTGAATCCTTTACAAATTGTTTGACATTGGGCAAATTTTCTCACTTTTTCCTGGGCCTCAGATTGTCGATCTGTAAAGTGGGGATAATACCCAGGGCTTTTCTCAGGATGTGAGTGTGGAATTTAACGAGGTAGCGTATGACGAAGGCTTATATCATCCTCTGACTCGTGGAAACAGCTTGGCTGATACTAATACGACCCTCTGAATGGCTGTGTCCGAGGCCTGATGATTGCCTGAACTTCCCTGACTGCCTCTTCCCAGAGCCTGCCTTTTTCTCACAGAGTTCCAGCTCCTTCTCCTAAAATCCTGTACCTGTTTCTTTATTTATTCTGTGTATTGTCAATGCCCCCCACCCCCGAAATAAAAACCCCATGAGGGTCCCATTGTTGTGTTCACAACTGAACTTTCTGCCTTGAGGAAGGCACTAAAGGGCCAGACAGGAAATAGTCTAGGCTGCGCTTATGCCCTGTGGTCTTTGTCCAACCTCCCAATAATCCATTGCTCTGCCCCTGCGGTATCCAAGCATTTCTCCACATTGCGCAAAGGAATGCACAGGGCTGTGTTCCAATAAAACTTTATTTATAAACAGAAGTGGACCCAGCGTGACCTGAGGCTACAGTTTGCCCATCTTCATGTTACAGAGGCCTGCCACAAAATTCAGGCAGCCAGACGCCCCCCTCTACACCCCGATTCTTGCAATCGGACCAGATGAGTTCAGACACCTGCTCAGAGTAACAAGCATGAGTTTATTAGAAGGAATGGGGGGCATTCAAAGGAGAGCATGGGTCCTCTCAGTTTTAGGGGGTGAGGGGGGTGCCTGAGAAGTTTCCAGGGAATCTTCCCAGGTCCATCTTTGACTGACATCATAGGAACGGCAAGGACGGCCTCCAGGGGAGGCTGGCTGAGGCTCAGGAGTTGGAGTCTTTAAGGAAATTCCTGCCCCCTTAATGGTTTATTACCCTCTGAACAGCCCTCAGCAAGCTCTGTTTGTGATACTCTAGATATTTTGGTTGCCAGGGTGATTGGGGGTTGTGACAGTTGAGGTGACAAGGGAGGGTCCAGGCCACCTGGTGGAGTGTGATAGGATCTTGGAACAATAGTCTTTCTTAAGGGGGTGTAAAGAGCTGGGGAGGTTTGATCAGACCAAGTCCCCAGCCTCCCAGGGCTTGCTTGTCAGATAAGGCTCCCTGTGGCTTCCAGCCGCCCTCCATTGTCCCTCCTTGCTCGCCTGGCTACCTAACACTTACAAACTAGTTGAAAATTCTGGATTCAATAAAAATAAAATACAGCCTTCTATAGTTTTCACACGCCACCAAAAATTCTATTGATTTGTTTTCAAACCATGTTAAAACATCTCTTTAAATTCACAACTTAAGAGCCATAAAAAACAGCGAGCCAAAGTTTGCTGACCCCAGGCCAAGCTGTGCCTACTTGGGGACATTCCGCCTGTGCGTAAACCAAAGCCCCGTGTGCCGGGAAACACCGACTTTCCGCCAGGACGGGCCACCAACCCGGCCCGCGCGAGCCTCCCCTTCGCCCACCCTCCCAGCCGCGCGCGCCTCCCGCCAGGCCCCGCCCTTCTTCGTGGCTATTGGCCCGGCCTCGCCCTCTTTCTCGATGGGGAACGCCCCCCGCGATAGGCACTTCATGCATCCAATAGGACTCCGCAGGGCCTCGCGCTCCGCCCCTTGCCCGTTGGAGGCGGGCGTGGGCGGTCCGTTGAGGGGGTGGGGCGTGGAGCCTGGTAACCGTTGCCGGTAACAACGCCCCGCCCCGTCGCGGCCGGCGGGCGGGCGGCGCGAGGCAGCCCGGCGGGCGGGCGGCGGGAGCCGGAGGAGGAGCGGCCGCCGCCACCGCCGCCGCCATAGAGACTGTAGCCGTGGAGACTGTTACTTACCAACGGGGACCAACACGCAGCAGCCGCCGCCGCCGCCGCCGGAGCCGCTGCCCGAACTCCCGGCCCGAACTCCAGGTGACCGATGCGACCGTCCGGGAAGTGCGGGGAGCGGCGGGGACCTCGCCCGGGGGGCCGGGGATCGGGGAGAGCACCCCGCCGAGCACCCCGAGCGCCCGGGACGGCGCACCCGGGACCCGCCTCCGCGCCCCGGGCCCCGCGCGCCGCTGAGTTTGGGGGTCCCTAGCGACGCCCCCTCCCTCTTTGTAGCAGTCTCGGCGAGGTGGGAACCCGTCGCCTCACTTTTTACAAAACTTCCTGGGGTGCGGCCGCCCGGGGACCCTCGGCCAGCTTTGGGCTCCCCACTAGGGGCCGAGGACCCGTCACTCTTCTCCCCGCACCCAGAGCCGGGAGCGGGACCGCGGGCCACTGACCCGGGACGCTTTCGCTCCCAGGCCTCGCAAATCGGGGGCGATCGGAGAGTCCTCTGCCGTTTACTCCCAAAAGTTCTGAAATCGGGGCACCCCTTGGGGCCCCTCTCTCTCTCAGTCTCACACTCCCCGAACTGGGGGTCCTGGAAGGCGCCGTTTTCGTTTATGCCCCAGTTCCTGGATTTGAAGTGTCCCGGGACCCCTTTCCCTTGGACCCCCGAGACATACTGATTTCGGGGCAGCCCTGGAACCCCCTTCTCGCACTTTGCGCAGAAAAGTCGGCGTGCTGGCGCTGGGAGAGCCCCTCCTGCCCAGCCCTGCGTGTGCGGGTCCCCGCCGGTGCTTCCCACGCCTCCCACCGAGTCTCCGCGCACACCCGCGGCTCCCCCATTAGGACCTACCGGGAAGCGGAAAAAGTTCACCGATCACCGAAGTGGATTTTTTTTTTTTTTTTGAGTCTTCATAGTTAGCGCAGGAGCCCGAGTGCTGGCGCGCCTTCCCGGCCGCGCGGCGCGGTGCGAGCGTCGGTGGTGAGACCCACCCTCGCCCGCGCCCCGCGCCGCGCTCGTTCCTCTCCTGCGCTGCCCGGGAGAAGCCGCGGCGCCTGCTGCCTGTCGCCCGGCTCGTTCAGGGGCCCCGGGCCCCAGCTGTCCGGCCACTTGGGCGGGAGGCGGAGGTTCGCTTTCTTATTTTAACCTCGCTCTGCAGGAACGGAGAAGGGACCGGGCAGAGTTTGGTCCGTCCCGAGCACGAGCCCGGGGCTTCTGCCTGTCCCCGGACCTCATTCCTATTTGGGATGTTTTGGGTACCCTCCCCCACTATTTTCTTGCTTTGCGCTGTGAACTGTCAGCGCAGGATTTAGTGAGGTTCCCCCTCCCAATCGGATTCGCTCTGAAGATCCAAAGTTAATCAAGGTTTTGCTGGAGGTTCATGATCAGTTTCAGGGAACTTCCCCACAAAGTGCTGCTGCTGCTGCGCCTTCTGCGCGTGCCTCCTACATATGTACAGGGATTATGTGTCAAATAAAATGTTAGAAGTGAAGGTGAATTAAACACACTTTCAGGCCAATAATCATGAGGTGAAACCTCAATAGGAACTTCTTTTTAGTTTTGCCTGTCTGTACTGTCCAGATGTTCTTCTCTTTTTGTTCCGTGCTCTGAAGCGGTGTGAAAGTTTAGACAGACAGATGTGTGTGTGTGTATGTACATTATTATATGAAGATTCTTACCCTGTCCTTCTGAATGTGACTACCTCCTGTTTCTCCCAGTCAAAGACTTGCATTGACCTGAAAATAACCCTGGAAATGGCCGCTCACCTACTCTGCTCACTGAGAAGCAAGAGTTGTCGGGTGAGAGCCCCTAGGAGAGGAATTTAATTTCCTCTGTCACTAGGGCTCCTTCATCCAGGCTGGGCCACACTTTGGTGGGGGTTAATGATGGAAAAGCTACCACTGTTACTTGATCCTGTATAGCTCCACTGTTTGGGGCAGGGAACAGATTCAGAAATAGTCTGCCCCTGCAGCATGAGCCTTAGGGAATCATTTCACCCTTGAGATGTGCCTCTACAAACCACTGAGCCTGAGAGGAGAGGGACAGAGTCATCAATTACCTCAAGTAACAGGATATTCAGTGAAGCTGGCTTTGTGGGCAAAGGGCACGTGTTACCTTTAAAAGTATTGGTAGTGCTGTTTTTCATCTCTTGATGGTGTTTATTACCCAAGTGCTAATAGGATGGATCTGTGTGCCAGAAATACCACACTGGGGAATGGTTTCTCTGGGTCTCATTCCTTAGATCTGATTTTGAGTTTCATATTAGAGTTACAATTAATAGTAATATTTAATTAATTTAAACTTAATTAATATTGTAATTGAGTAAAAAAATCTGAGTATACTTGTGAGTTTTTTATATGAGTAGTGTTTCTTTTGCTCATAAAATTCTAGGACTGGTCGGAACCACATCTTATATGTTAGTTTTTAATTAACTGAAGGGTGACAGCTTCTTTATATAATGCACCCCATGCCCACCTACTTATTTGTAAATTATGAAACTTTTTAAAACGCAAAGGGAAGTTCCCAAAGAGACCATCTCACTTCTTGGGACCCTCAGCAATTGGAAGAGTTGTCAGCACCATTCCCCATCAGCGTCCAAGTTGCAGGGTCCTCTGCACTCCCATGAGGACACATCCAGATTTCTGCCCTAAATTATAGGACTATTTGCATGAAACGGAGTGGAGAAGGATCATAAGTGGAGTCATATCAGTTCAGGTCAGGTTTTGTCATCAGATGAGTCTGTATCAATTTGTTTTAAGATTTCCCAGTGTTCAGGTCAGATTTCTGTAAGGGGCTGTGGACTTGTTTAGAAAGTTGCTTTGATTTTAGTTTCATATTATTTCATATTCTGCCTCCTCCAGAATTTCAGTGGGGATTAACCCTCCAGGCCACACTCTCACAGCATGTGCCTAGCGTAGCGGACCCACTTGATTCATTAAACGGACTGCAGAGTGACGGTGGATGGCATGAGTGTCACGGTTAGAGAAATCTGGAGACACCACATGCTTCTTGGAAACCCCAAGATCAGCAAAGAATTCTTATAGAAAATAAAATGGAGAACTTTAGGAAAGGAAGACCAGAATGGCGAGGGTTTGTGGGCGAGGGAAGGACAAGGAAAGGGGGAGAAGGGCCCGGGAGAACCCCAAGAGGCTCTGGAGGGAGCTCCTGCCAGAAAGCCCCAACCGGCTCAGGATGCTCTCCCTGCCCAAAGTGTCCGTGTGGCTGCCTGCTGGGCAGTCCAGGCGGATTCTGCAGCTAAGCTGAGCTCACCAAAGCCCCCCCAAACCTGCCCCAACCTTAGTAAATATTAACAACTTGCTTCTCTCAGTTGCTCACATCAAAACCCTGAAGTCAATCTTGGCTCCTTTCTTCTGGGTTGTCGTATCCTGTCCACTGTCCCTTAACCATGTCCCACCACTTCTCCCGGCAGTCCTGGTTCAAGCCACCAGGAGGGTCCTGTGCAGGTGATGCCTTCGATGGCCTATGGCAGTCCATCCTCAGCCCAGAAGCTGTTCATCTGAGGGGGTCATATTCATTCCTGTTTTCTATTCTTCAGCTCAAACCTGTCCAGTCAGTGGCTCTCACCTCAACATGGAGCAAAAACCAAAGTCACCCTCATTCCCCAGTCAGTGCCTCCGTGGCCTCACCTTTGACCTCCCTTGCATTGCTGGCCTCTCAGAAACCCAGCACCTGCAAAGTCCTTGCCCAGGAATTGGGAGGGCTCGCTGCCTCCAAGCCCCATCCCAGATGTCATGGGCCACTCACTCAGAAATGACGGTGCACTCGGCCTCCCTCCCTCTTCCCCGTCTCCGTGGTGTTTGACACTGTTCAGTCGGCCTGCTTATTTTGTCATCACCACCCTCATGAGACTGTCAGCCTGGTGAGGGCAGCAGTTTGTGTACCTTCTACATCCCCAGGGCTGAGAACAACCCTGGCCCAGTAACAAGTGGTTTCCTGCATGCCTGCAAGGACAGCCCCTGTGGAGTGGAGAGTGGCTCCTCGGGGACCACGAAAGCCACCGCTGAGACTTGGCAGAGCTCAGACTGGATGAATGAGGGCCGAGAGAAGGAAGGAAAAGCTAGTTCCTCAGCTCCCACCTCACAGGGAGTGACAGCTTGGAGTGCGGCAGGAGGGTTAAACGGGAAGAGGCAGGGACTATGGATCAGTAGTGATAGCTTATATGGCTGCTATGGTAGAAATAATTTCTATCAACCACCTAGCCCAGGGCTTGGCACCTACAAGGTGCTCAGGAAGCCTGTGGTTATAATTACTAAGTAATAAGTGGCCCGGGATTGTCCATTTGTGATTGGATTTCCTGGCTACCACCGGATGCTGAGGATGCATTCAGGAAGGACGTCCTGCTGGATTGCATGTGGACCTCGTGCAGTCTGTTTTAAGGTAGGAAATGCCTGAAGTTAATCTAGGAATTTAGTGGACAAACACATCCCTCTGCAAGGGTGAGTGCTGGCAGGAGCTCCAACAACACAGCAGCGTGAATTCCACATCACGGCAGCTCTACAGCAGAACTTATAGATGAGAACGTTTCAAAACTGTTTCCCTTCTGTTATCACTGCTCTTCAACACCAGCCCGGTTGGCATCTGGAAGTGTGCCATCTGGAGACGAGGACTGGGCCGGTCTCCGTGCAAGGCCTTGAGCCAGGCCCGCAGGAGCAGGCGGCCGCGGGCTGCACCTGGCTCTTCTCCGAGAGGCTGCATTCCTGTCCCGTGATGCACGGTCCTGCAGGTCTTGACACTGCTCCGTGGCCTGGCAGGGCCTGATTCTCGTTCTCAGTGGCTGTGAATTCTCCGACTTCCCGACAGACGCAGTTGACTCTCTGCAGCTGGTTCCACGTGAGTGGGTTTCGGAGCCACGGATCACTTCCCACCTGCCACGGTTCCCGTTCTAAACGGAAGACGTCATAAAGCCATTAAAACAGGGAGAACTGACATGCAGTGGCCCAATAGAGTGATTAGTTGTCATTTAAACAAAGCGCAGACGTGCTGCACACGGTGACCCTGTTCCTGAGCGGTCGTTTTGGCCCTGTGTGTCTGGGGACTGCGGTGACTCATAAGGAACTTTGTGGATGGTGAACTGAACCAAAACTGGAGGCCACACGACAGTGCCTGTGGTGCTGACCGGCCCCCTGCTGTCAGCGAAGCCCTCGAGGTGCTGGCCTGTGGAGTTGGCGGGGAGAGGCTCGGGCAGGGGCAGCAGGTACCAAGTTCCTGTGGTGGCGGGGAACCAGCTGGGCCCTGGCAAGGCCTAGAAAGGGTGCCGGTGCCGGTGAGCAGCAGGGGAGAGGAGGGGAGCCGGCAGCTCTCCAAGGCCTCTGTGGCTCGAGGAAGGGTTTGGCTGCTCTTGTGGGTCTGATGTAGACATCTGTAGGTTTGGCCCTTGTGTAGTGTCCGTGGAGGGGCACAGCCACCGCCTTGGTCCGTCGCTCACAGCTCCTGCCCTCTGCCAGTCAGGCCCTGTCCACAGCACAGCAGGTGCTCTCAGGAGGGAGGCCAGCTCTGTCTGCAGGGGTCGGGAAAGCCGCGAAGGAGGGCATGGTTTGAGCTGAATCTGGGGAGAGTGGGATGTGGTCAGGCAGGTCCTAGTGCAAGTACAGAGCCCACGGGAGGTTAGGCTAGAGAGGGGACCCAGGGACAGGGCAGGGCCGTCATCTAAGCAGGGCTTGGTAAAACTCTCTCCGCTGGATCCAGCCCGGCCTGTCTGCAGGAGTCAAGTTTTGTTGGCACCCTGCCACACCCATCCACTTACATATCCTATCTGTCTGTGTTTACGCAGCAATGATAGGGTTGAGTATTTGTGACAGAAACAGAATGTGGCCTGCAGAGCCTGAGATATTTACAGTCTGGCCCACCCCCTGGCTAGCCCGGGGGTTTGTCTGTGTTGCTGGCTGAGAGGCCCTGACCATGCCTGCAGCAGAGGCCCTGGGAGGCTGCAGGCGAATGCAGGGGATGGTGGTGAGGCCTTCCGAGAAGCACGGGGGGGGGGGGGGGGGGTGCAGAGCTGAGGACCCTGAGGCCGCGTGGGACCTGGGACTCTCTGAGTGGCCATGGAGGAGCCCAGGCCATGCCCACGTGCCTGCATTAGGGGTTGGCCGAGCTGGACTGTTCAGTGAGTGGGGAACATGGAGACACTGGTTTGGGGCAGGGGGAGGCGATGAGTGCAGTCCTGTACTTGGCAAGTCTGAGATGCTAGTGAGACAGGCAGGGGACCGTCCTCCAGGAGGGAGCTGGATGTTGGTGCTTGTAGCTGGGGGGCGGCCAGGCTGGGGGTCAAGCTGCAGGAGATGTCAGCAGGTAATAGGTCATTTCAGTCATGAAGTGGGTGAGGTCACCAACAAAGACGGTGGAGAGTCGGGAGAGAAGGCCAAGAACAGACTCAAGGAACAAGAAGCCGTAGAAGAGCCGGGAGGAAAGTTGTTGTGTGCTTTATTTTATTTTTATTTTTTAGTTGTAGTTGGACACAATACCTTTCTTTCACTTATTTATTTTTATGTGGTGCTGAGGATGGAACTCAGGGTCTCACATGCGAGGCGAGTGCTCTACCGCTGAGCCACACCCCCAGCCCCAGAGTGTTTTATTTTTTAATTATAGCAAAATGACATCCCGGTGACCGTCTTAACCCTGGTGAAGTTGCAGCTCAGGGGCAGTGAGCACCTTCACACTGTGCAGCCCTCCCTCTCCAGAGGCTCTCCCCTCCCCAGTGAAGCTCCGCCCCTCAGCACTAGTCCCCGCCCCCAGCCCTGCTCCCACCCTGCTGCTTCGGCCTCTGTGGATGTGAGTCTAGGGACCGCCTGTGGGTGGAGTCCTGCAGGGTGTGTCCCCTGATGTCTGGCTTATTCCACTGAACACAATGTCCTCAGGGCCTGTGCCCGAGGTAGCAGGCATCAGAATTCCCTTACCTTTTAAGACTAAATGACGTTTCAGCGCCGGGCAGGACCACAGGGGTATCTGTCCACGGACACTGTTTCCCCCTCCGGCTGCCCTGAGTCGGGCTGGACAGAGGAGCTCTGAAGCACTGTGGATGGAAGGAGAGCTGGGGAGGCGGCTGGGAAGGCCAGGGCGGAGATGACCCGAAAGACCGCGCACCAGCAACATCGAAGTCTGGCGGAGCCTGGAAAGATGGGACTGGGGCAAGTGCCAGTTAAAAAAGGGTCCTGTCCTCAAAAAAAAAGGCAGAAGGTCTGGATCATGAGCACTCGTCTCCCTGGAAACTGTCACAATCATACAATGATATGGAAGTCCAGGCCTGAAGTTGCAGCAGCACCTAATTACGCTTATTTTTAAAATGTGAGCTGATTATCACTGAGAAAGGCTGCTGTGTTTCCAAGAATATGTTTCTGTTGGGAAGGTGATCTGTGGGGCAAGGCCTTGGTAGGAGTTTCCAGAAAAGTGACCAGCCCACAAAAATGTGTGCCTGCCCTACCCAGGCCGGGGAGCCCAAGGACAACACCACAGGGCCTTCCCCCCCTCCTGGTCCCGGGCACCTGCAGACAGAGGCATCGCAATTCCAGACCCACAGACAGTGGGAAAAGAATGTGCTTCCAGTTTTGAAAAGAATTGTTCCTTTTCTAAAATCATTCACCATAGTTGGGACTTCTTTCTGTGAAGACCTTTGTGGGGTCTCCATTTATTCAGCAAATATTTGTTCACCCAAAATTCTCACCCTCTGAGGCGCTTATAATTAGCTGAGGCTGTGAGCGTGTCACTGTAGCATCCCGTGGAAAGCCGTGAGGGGGGGGGTGAGCAGTGGCTGAAGAAGTTCAAAACTGCTCACAACCACTGGTGACTGATGTTCAGATGCTCAGTGAGGACCAGCAGATGCCTCTCAGGAGCATGTGGCCTGAGTAAATCACAGTGCGGTTACGGTACAGAGCCGTGAGCAGACCTGCACAGAACACCTTCTGGGAGCCTCTGAGGACGTGTGGTGTAGTCCACAACAGGTTTCCCTGGTGGCCGCGCTCACCGAGGACACTGGGCAGGCAGAGGGAAAGCCCCCGCAGCTGGCAGCTCCTTAGTGCACAGCCTGCAGGAGGCGGGACTGAGGACGGCCAGGCCTCCCCACCTAGGCTTCCGGGGCCTGCCTTCCTGCTGCTGGGGTCCTGCCAAGCCCAGCTTCCCTCGGGGTCTAGGTGAGAGGCCTCTGGAGTCCTTGCCTTCTGCTGTTGGCTCAGCCCTCCTCTCCTAGAAGCCTCAGTCACCACCACAAGCGCCCGCCTGGCCACTCCATCTCTCAGCTATGGCTCCTTTTGCAGCCGGGGCCCCTGCCTCTTGTGAGTCCTGCTTTCTCTCTCCGTCTCCCGGCCTTGCCTGGGAGGACAGATGGACACTTCCCCTCTCTACTTCATCAGCCAGACTTCTGTACTGGCCCCTTTGCTGTGACCACGCAGACAGCTCAGTGTCCAGGGCTCATCTCCGCCCAGCCCCGGGCCCTTCCCCCACCTCACCCTTCTCTTCTCCCAATAGATGCCAGACCCGCACCAGGTCTAGTGCTTTCCTGTCCCCTCTCTGTGCAGTGTCATCTCTACATTGAAAATCGTGCTCTTAAGACTCTAATCCAATGTGCTGTCACCTTGGAAACTGGGGTCTTTGTTGGTGAGTTGAGTGGGATTATGTGGGACCAGCACTGGGTCCCCACCACTGCAGGTGGCCCCCCGGGGGCCCGATGATTCCTGGTGGAGCAGACTCTTGTGGTACCGTGGGGTGTCGAGCAGCCCCTGCTCCACCTGCCCAAGGCACATTTCCTCTCCAAACCATGGCTCCCAACTATGTCTCCTGGGTGGAGACAGAGTCACCGCCCCCTGGAGACCACTGGACTAATTAGCCAGAAGTGACTGGGACTGCAGAAGAGTCACCCCGGCACTCAGCTTTAGTGTCACTATGCTGCTCTAACACACAGTAGTGATATATGCATCTTATTTCCTCTTTTCCACCGTCACAGGCTCTCCCTGCCATTCTTCTCACAGGCCACAGTATGTAGGTGTCACGTGTAACACACGAGGCAGTAAAACCCATGAGCCTGGGTGCTCCCCAGACCTGTGGGGCCCACACCAACTGAGCGTGGCTTTCAGTTTTAACAAAAGAAAAATCCCAACGCCTTCACATCTCCATGTTTTTGATTCTGTCTAAATTAACATTCCAGCCCTTTCAATATGTAGATTCTTTGACAAAATCCCCAAAGAAATTTTAATCAAAGACCTCTACTGTTAATTGACTTCCTTTTTTTGCCCAGCCAAAATTGCAAGTCAAGTTCTTTTCCAGAAAGTTTTGGGGTCTCGTTGGGGGAGTGGAGTCTTATAATGGAAACGCTGCCTGTCTCATTGCTAGGAGCTGAGTACACAGTGGAGAATATTAAATGCCCAACTCTATGTCTAAGCCAATCCCAGTGGTTTGATTATCTCTTGCTTGGATTTGGGAGATTCCACTTTTGAAAAAGCTGATTTGGAGCAAATCTAGTGCAATTTCATTAACTAACCGACAGAATTCTCCGTTTTGCTCTGAGGAAAAGCAAGGGTAAGTTGTGTTGTAAACCTTAGTTCTTCCTGTGGCTTGAGTGGTTTGTGAGAGATTTGACAGCTCTCTTGACTGCTGGGCCACCCTCAGGAAGCCAGCCCTGCGCCCCCAGCTGTGCCCCAGGAGGAAGCAGAGGTGCAGAGTGGGATCTGCTCCCCAGGACAGGACCAGACACTTCCCTTCTTTCTGGCCCTCCCAGCAGGGCCTGGGTAGATCCCTCCCACGAGCTAGGATCTCCAGCCCTCTCTGATGTTCACTGTGGTCACTCAGGATTCACAAGCTCAATGTCAAAGAAAAAGAGCAAGAATGTCCTCATCGGGGTGCTGGAGGCGGCCCAATCAACCCGGAGGCGCTGGGCCAAGGTGACTGCCAGTGTCTGTGATGGTGTGGGAGATGCAGCCACTGAGGTTCCCCCTCCTGGTCTTAGAGGGTTGGATCGGCCAAGGGCTCACCACACTGCCCCAGCAGGGAGGGCCTCGATTCCTGAAGTTTCTACCAGGTACCACCCCGATTTCTTACTGGGTGAGGTCTTTTGTTGTTGTTCCGCAGTGCTGGGGATCAACCCAGGTCCTCACGCTCGGTGACGTGCCCTACTGCTGACCTACAGCCCCTCCCCAGCTCACTTTTTCCCATTTTTTATTGGTACATTATGATTATGCACAATGGTGAAATTCACTCATGGTGTGACAATATGATTTTCCCCTTTCCCTCTCCTCCTCCCCCTGGCTCTTTTCCTCTACTCCACTGTCTCCCTTAGATTTTCAGGAGCCCCCCGCCCCCTTTCTTTTCCTTTTTCCTCTCCAGCTTCCACATATGAGAGAAACATATGACCCTTGACCTTCTGAATTTGGCTTATTTCGCTTTACATAATGTCCTCAAGTTCCATCCATTTTCCTGCAAATGACATGATTTCATTCTTCGTGGCTGAAGGAAGCTCCCCTGCATACACACACCGTGTTTTCTTTATCCGTCTTCTCTCGCGGACACCGAGGCTGGCTCCGTGTCTGGCTGTAGCGAATTGTGCTGCTGTAAACTGGTCACTGTAAACAGGGAGTCACTGTAGCGCCTGGCTGGCTCTCTTGAGGGTGAATGCAGAGGAGTGAACTGCCATACAGTTTCTGCAGTGGTCACAGTCATCTGAGTGTCTTTTTTTTTTTTTTTTTTTTTGGTACCAGGAATTGAATCCAGGGGTGGTTAACCCCTGAGCCACATCTCCAGCCCCAGCCCTTTTCATATTTTATTTAGAAACAGGGTCTCTCTGAATTGCTTACGGCCTTGTTAAAGTGCTGAGGCTGTCTTTGAACTCATGATCCCCCTTGCCTCAGCCTCCCAAGCAGCTGCGACTACAGGCCTGAGAGTCATTTTTAATGCAAGTCAAACTCAAAGCTAATACAGAAAATTATTAATACAGAAAAGGTGAATACAGAAAATTATTAGCCAGAAAGAGTATCTTGAGGGAAAGACCTTTGAACAAATACAGTCACTTCTTTATATTCCAGCCAACCACAGAGGCATAACTTCCTGGGCAGTGGAACTCCCTGGAGGATTCCCAGTAGAAACTCGGATACACGTGTACTTTCAGGTGTCTGGTACAGAGTTCTTAGATAAAATAACACCCGGCTGTGCCTCCGACCGCTCATCTCTGATCCACTAAGATCTTCTGGGTGGGAGTGGCAGTCCCAGTTCTTGCAGAGGGGGTTGGGCCATTTGGAAGTAGAAACCCAGCGCAGGTCAGCATGATCTGTATGAACCCGTGGAGACCCAGGTGTCCCCCACGGGAAGGCCGAGTGTCCTTCAGGTCTCCAGTGTTCCCCTTGGTGTACCCGGAGGCTCTTCCGGGAAAGGCAGAGAGGGCCTGTCAGCCACAGGTCAGTGCCAATGGGTAGGGCAGCAGCTCTGCTCTCAGGGGCGCAGCCAGATTTTAAAAATTGTCACTGTCAGGTAACCAAGGTTAGGTTTGAGAATCAAGGCCACGTGAGTCACCGCCAGGTGCCTCCCGTGTGCCCCCCGTGCGCGCCACATTCGTTCCCCTCTTCAGGGCGCTGCTTTCTGCGCTTTCCACTCCCGAGTCCAGACATAGTGAATGGAAAATTCCAGAGATAACCAATGCACTGGTTTAGATAAGTTTAATTATGGGATATTGTGACAGTTGTTCTACTTTAGGGTCACTGTTAGTCTCTGTTCATAACTTACAAACTGCCCTAGGTGCATATAGGAAAACGCCTCACCTCCGGAGCGTTCAGTGCTTCAGCTGTGGGTCTGTCTGGAGTGTGTCTCCTGCAGATGTGGAGGGCTGCTGTGTTACTTCTAGGCCTTGCCAAATCCCACCCAGCAGGCTCCGGATGACTGTCAGGCCCTTAAGAAGGTGACAATCCTGTAGCTTCAGAGTTGCTGGGTCTCCACCTGGGCACCCCACTGTCCCTGGAAGCCCCAGGTCCCCAGATTCAGCGCCTTGTCTTCCTCCCAGAGGGCAGGCAGGCTCCTGCACTGCCCGGGCTGGGGGCCAGCTCACCTCGGCCTCCCCCTCCCCCGGCTGCCACCTTTGCCAGGCACTGGACCCTCCGGTCCCTCTGCTCTGGAGCGTCTGCCCCTGCATTACTGAGTGTTGGGTTTCGCGCACCCTCGACTGGGCGGTCCAGTAACTTCTGACCTCTCCCCTCCCAAGAGGGTCCCACGGAGCCCACGGTGCCTCACTCTCCTTCCAAATTCAATGTTTGAGGCTCCCTCAGTGACAGAGGGGGCAGGGTGTTAAGGTGTCTTTTTGAAACCCGGTGGGGCACCCTGATGTCGGGAAGCCTGCAGGGCTTATTAATGAAACGTGACTCTGTGTTAAGGTGCCGTCCTGGCGCGTGCCGTTTGATTGCCGTGGGCCGGGCCGGACAGGCTGGTCCAGTGTCTCCCAACCTGAGACTTGCAGGGGATTTGTTTTGCTGAGTGTTCTTCCCGAACAGATAAGAGGAAAACTGCAGCCAGGCTTTAAGAAATATGTGAGGCAAATTGTTTTAAATGGAAGGAGGAACCCATCCAATAAGCTTCTGCAAATTGGCAAAAGCGCCATTATTTTATTTGAGCAAAGTGCCCTTGTTTTCTTTGGGCCGGGAGCGCCCACAGGACGTGTTAGTATTCAAGCAAGAGGAACCAGCAGCGCTCAGTCTTCAGGGCCAGCAGTCCGTGCTGAGGCGCTGTGGGCGGCTGGTTGCTGCTTCCCCTGCCCCTCCATGGGTGTCTTTGGGAGCACCCAGACGACATGTGAACGGGGGCATGGTTGTGCGCCACGGAAGCTTTCCTCATGGACGCTGGGATGTGAATCTCATGTCATTTGTGTGTCACAAAATATTTTAAGTTCTTCCAACCTCTTAAAAGTGTAAGAACCATTCTTAGCTTGCGGGCAGTGCAAAGACAGCCATCCCATCGGGCTGGGCTGGACCGGGCCTGGGGCTGTAGCTTGCTCTGACTCCTGCCCCCTCGGAGTCCAGAGCCAGGACCACCGTCCACACCTTCCTCCATCCAGATGGCACGGCCTGTTGCCGCCTCGTCTGGCTCTGGGCGCCTGTCTCTCTGCCCTTGTCCTGCACCGCTGCCTGGTGGCCCTCGCACCATGCACCCCACAGGGCCTAGGCCGGGCGCTCCCTGGACTCTCCACCGCCTTTTGCCAGGCGAGGGTTACTTATACACTTGTCCTCTTCTCTGTCACCTTGAGAAGGACTCCCCTCCACTACATTTGCAGGTCACCCAAAAGGACTTATTGAACTGATTTCCACCTTAGTTGATCAAAATCATACTGACATCTAAAAATTTTGCCTTATTTCTAGTAAAATAGGGTCTCTTAGATAGTGATGTTTTATTAAGACTCTTCTAGATCATTTCTGACCAACATGGAAACGTAATGCAAGCCACGTGCAATTTCAAATTTTAAAAGGTAAAAAGAGATGTCACCCAATGCACAGTATTAAAAATATTTCAAAATGTAATATAGTGGGGAAGACTATTACTGAGTATTTTATGTTTGTTTTGTGTGCTACGTCTTCCAAATCTCAGTGTGGACCAGCTGCATTTCAAGTGCTCTGCCCCTATGGCCATCGGCGCTTACACTGGTCTGATAGATAAAGGCATTCAAGTGAGGACAGGCACGATTTTTAAGTCTCTCTCTCTCTCTCTCTCTCTCTCTCTCTCTCTCTCTCTCAATCTCTCTCTCTCTCAATCTCTCTCTCTCAATCTCTCTCTCAATCTCTCTCTCTCTCTCAATCTCTCTCTCTCTCAATCTCTCTCTCTCTCAATCTCTCTCTCTCTCAATCTCTCTCTCTCAATCTCTCTCTCTCTCAATCTCTCTCTCTCTCTCAATATCTCTCTCTCTCAATCTCTCTCTCTCTCAATCTCTCTCTCTCTCAATCTCTCTCTCAATCTCTCTCTCTCAATCTCTCTCTCTCAATCTCTCTCTCTCTCAATCTCTCTCTCTCTCTCTCTCAATCTCTCTCTCTCTCTCTCTCTCTCTCAGTCTCTCTCTCTCAATCTCTCTCTCAATCTCTCTCTCTCTCAATCTCTCTCTCTCTCTCAATCTCTCTCTCTCTCTCTCAATCTCTCTCTCTCAATCTCTCTCTCTCAATCTCTCTCTCTCTCAATATCTCTCTCTCTCAATCTCTCTCTCTCTCAATCTCTCTCTCTCTCTCAATCTCTCTCTCTCTCAATCTCTCTCTCTCAATCTCTCTCTCTCAATCTCTCTCTCTCTCAATATCTCTCTCTCTCAATCTCTCTCTCTCTCAATCTCTCTCTCTCTCTCAATCTCTCTCTCTCTCTCAATCTCTCTCTCTCTCTCTCAGTCTCTCTCTCTCAATCTCTCTCTCAATCTCTCTCTCTCTCTCAATCTCTCTCTCTCTCTCAATCTCTCTCTCTCTCAATCTCTCTCTCAATCTCTCTCTCTCTCTCTCAATCTCTCTCTCTCAATCTCTCTCTCTCAATCTCTCTCTCTCTCTCAATCTCTCTCTCTCAATCTCTCTCTCTCAATCTCTCTCTCTCAATCTCTCTCTCAATCTCTCTCTCTCTCAATCTCTCTCTCTCAATCTTTCTCTCTCTCTCAATCTCTCTCTCTCAATCTCTCTCTCTCTCAATCTCTCTCTCTCTCTCAATCTCTCTCTCTCTCTCTCAATCTCTCTCTCTCTCTCTCTCTCTCTCTCTCTCTCTCTCTCTCTCTCTCTCTCTCTCCAGTGCTGGATGGAACCCAGAGGCTGCACTTCATAGCCACTGAAGTTCAAGGTCACTCACAAAGCCCACTTGACTTGAGCGGTTTCCCTTTCCTCAGGTGATCCTGGTTGGCCTTGGTAACATGGGCCTCCTCCTCAGCTGACCAACTCACCCGGGAACCCTGGGGGCCATCTCAGGACTCTGGAAGCCTTTCAGAAGTGCCTACAACCTTTTTACTTCCTCTTTGACCTTAAAGTCATAGCTTCCCATTGTGAGAAAAAAAATCCAAATAATACAAAGAGGAAGAAAAGACCCCGGCTCCCTCTTCCTCTCTCCCCACCTCCTGCCACCACTGAGGAATGTTAATGTGAACTCTTCAGCTGTCTCACTGCATGGAAAACATACCTGCCAATACTTTATTTTGTTTTATTTTTAAGAGACAGGGTCTTACTCTGTTGCCCAGGATGGCATCGAGCTCCTGGGCTCCAGTGATCCTCCTGCTTCTGCTTCACAAGTAGCTGGGGCCACAAGCGTGCCACCCTGTCCATGCACATTCATGTGCCACAGATTCACCCTTCTGATGTGTAGTTTAGTGGGCACTGACCTATCACAGGGCTGTGGCGCGCTCACCAGTACTGATTCCAGATATTTCCATCACTCTCAAAGCCCTGTCCCGTGAGCAGTCACCCCTCCGCTCCCCAGCCTCCTGCACCCTCGGACCCCCCCCACTCTGTGGACTCACCTGTCTAGACATTTCGTGTCCGTGGGTCACACGCTGTGTGGCCTGAGAGCCTGGTGTTCTCTAAGGCCTCGTGCTGTGCTGTATGTCAGTTCCACTCCTTTTTATGGATGAACTCACACTCTGGTGTTTTTGAAGAGAGAGCTCCGGGTGTGCCCCTGTCTGCACCCGCGCCTCTCCCCGACGGCCACCTCCCTCCGCGTGTCTCTGCGGCCCTCGGCCTGCTGCCTGGGCTCCCTGCACAGGGGTGTCCTGCTGGCTCCTTGTGCGGAGGCGCGTCAGTCGCACTCTTTCATGGCGCCTCACCCTGGGCTGCAGGAAGCCAGCACCGTCCCAGCACCTCACTGAGCACCACAGATGTCCCCTTGGCCTCTGCTTCTTGCCACTTGTCATCCAGGCTCCACTCCTGCAGCAAAGACGACTTCCCGCTTCTGCCCTTGCCTCAGACTGCCCCACCTCGAGCAGGACAGCACGCCACCACCTCTCCCGCACATGTGTGTCATCTGCCCAACGTCCTTGTTCCGTTCTTGGCCCCAGAACAACACAGGCTCCTGACCTTCTAAGCATTTGGGGATACCTGGTCACAGGCCCTTGGAACCTGATGACAGCTGTGTCCCCCCTGCCGAGGAAAACACGCTGCACCCACCTACCTTCTGCAGGCCCCTGCCAGCCCTCTCCTGGGCCCCGCTCACTGTCAGGCCTGCCCTGCCACTCGGGGCCCCACGTGCCTGACTCAGCCTCCTCCTGTCACAGTGAGCTGCATGCTCAGGCCAGGCTGCCTATGCCCCAGGGAGCCTGCGCTGGGCCGGATGTTCCACCACAAGTCCAGGCCTGTTGCCCTTGGGCAGCCTCGCCTCCCTGGCCCCGGGATTCCCTGTTGACGTGTGTTCTGGACTTCCCTGTCTCTGCCCTCCCCGAAGCAAGCGTTCTGCCCCTTCCCCAGAGGAAGACCTTTCCCCGGGTCCTGCCTGCAGCCTGCTGTGCCACCCTCTCTGGAAGTGTCTTCGTGGGTCCCTGTGGGTCCCTGTGCCTCATCATGCCGATTGGGCATCTGTCTGTGCTCTCCTCGAGGAGGGAGTCTGTGATGAACTTCTTGCTCTTCTTGACCTCTGATTTAGTATAGATCTTTTTTTCTCTTTATACAAACAATTTAAAATCAGATTTCCTAAGACCTAGTCCTGGACACAGTTATTTATCCTTTATCTGAACTTTTCTCCTATTTTAAATCTACTAGATCATAATTTTTAAGCATCTTTAAGGTCTCTGAGACACCAACCTCAATCGATTTTCCTTTTTTTCTCTCAGGAATGTAGAGCCTTCTAGAGGCTCCCTGCTCCCCCCATCCCCGCAGTGGCCTGCTCTCTGAGGTCCAGCTGGGCCTGCAGCCTGTGGATCTTCCCACTCCCAGCAGGGTGTCTTCCCACCTCAGACCCCACCACCCGGCCTCTGTGCTCGCTGTCCACTCCGCTCCACAGTCATCCCCTGGTTGATTCTATTTATGGGGCACCAGAAGCAAGTCACTTCCTTCAACCTTTTCTCCTCCCTGTTGCTGGATTTTTTCCAAAAGAAAGTCTCTTAGGGATCGTTGGTTACCAAAGTTCATTTCTGAAAATGTTAAAAAGAATTTTGACTTTGTAAGTTCTCAGCATCACATGGCACTTCTTCCAAGGCAAAGAGCCTGGTAGTTTCTGTATCAGCTCTTTTTCTTCTGTCATTTGTTAACTCTTACCATATCATTAAAAAAAAAAAAAAAAGCACAAGGTAAAATCCATGTGACATAAAACTCACCATTTGAAGATGGCTTCCACTCAGTGGCCTTAAGACATTCCAAGTCCTGTGCAGCCGTCAGCGCTCCCAGACCTGGAACATGCCACCAGCCCCAGAAGCCCTGTGCCTACCAGAAGCTAATCCCAAGCCCCCAGCCGATCACCAGTCACCCATCTCTTGTCTGTCTGTACATGTGGGATACCCACCACGCGGCCTTCTGTGACTGGCTCCTTCTCTTAGGGCGATGTTTGGAAGTTCATTCATACTGTGACATGGATCTTCCCGGCTGAGTGGTATTTAATTGTATGTGGATGTCACAGTTTATTTCTCCATTTACCTGTTGATGGACATTTGGGTTGGTTTTTGCTTTCTGACTATTATGATCAATGCTGCTATGAACACTTGTGTGCGAATTTTTGTGTGGACATATTTTCATCCTTCTTTCTTCATGTAGGTAGGGTCGAGTGGCTGGTCATGTGTAGCTCCCTGTTTAACTGCAGAGTGTCCTTCTCGCTGCTGTGCCACTGGCTGATCCCAGCAGCAGGGCAGGCGGCTCCAGCCTCTCGCATCCTCACCAGTACTTGCCCCTCCTCCTTGTTTTTGTCATAGCCGATCTTGTAGATGCGATGAGGTTTCTCATTGGGGCTTTGGTCTGTCTTCCTGGGGACTGAGTGTGTTGCGTGTGTTGTCATGAGCATGGCTGTCTGTTCCTGGGACCCCGTTCTGTAGTCACCTTCTCCCTCCCACAGGCTCCCTTTCCTCTCTGAGATGCCGGGTGTCCCTGGGCCAGGAAGGTGTGGGCAGGGAGTGCCCACCATGGCACTGGGGTCAAGTTCAGCGTATGAACTTGAGGGGGACACAAACCTTTCCCTTTTCATCAGAGGGTCGGGATCTACAGGATGTGAGGGCTGTCCTCTCTCTCCTTGTGACATCGCCCCAGCTGTCACCTGTGCCTACCCCCTTTACAGACACTGTCCCCAGCCCTAGGACAGGGATAGGGAGGGGGCTGCTGTCCTCACCTTCAGACTGTCAGAGGCCTGCTAGTCACCGAGATTTCTAGAGGGACGTCTGTAACTACCTGGTTACTTATCACATCATTGCTCATTTAGAGCTGTCCGAATTCTCCGGGAGACGGGGGCCTGGCTCCAATCGAAGGCACAGCCAGCAAACCACCGCGGGCTCAGGCGACCGGTACCTGTTCACACAGCCGGGAGCTAAGGAAAAACAAACAAAAAAAAAAAACCAAAACTTTTTTATCGTTTAAGTTGTTGAGAAATAATCAAAAGAAAACTATTGGGGCTGAGGCTGGGGCTCAGGAATAGAGCCCTCGTTGCAAGTGTGAGGCCCTGGGTTCGATCCTCAGCACCTGCAACTAAGGAAATATAAAAAAGAAAAGAAGAAGAAGAAAGAGGACTATGTGAGGCCACAGGCAATTACATGGACCTCACAGTTCAGTGTCGACCGAGTTTCATTGGCCCACGGCCAGGATCACTCCGCGCCGGGTCTGGCCTCGGCTCTCCGGTGGGGACGGGGACGCATGGTCACAGCAGGGACTGTGGGCCCTGCGGAGCTTCACGTGTTTGCTCTTGGGCCCTCAGTAGGTGAAGCCCGCCGACCCCTGGTCACTCACTCTCACACACACACACACACACACACACACACACACTCTCACACACACACTCACACACTGCGCTTGGCTTAGCCCTGGGTGTGAACACTCGTGTGTGTATGAGCCGGGCTGAGTTGAGGTTCACAGCTGTGGCTTTGATTTGAGACTCTTCAGTGGAGGTTACCGTCGGTTTAAGGGAGAGGGGAGTACTTACTGTCCTTTCCTGGCTGTCGTAGTTAACAAGTCTTCGCCGGCCACACCGGCTCGCAGGCTGCGCCCTGGCATGCAGCCCCTGGGCGAGCGCGGCGTGGGCTCCCCACGATGCTCCAGCCCCTTTACGCTGGGCACAGTATTTGCGCGGAACCTACGCGAAGCCTTGTGTCAACTCAGACTTCAGATCCTCTGGTGGTATCTACAGTGTAGACGCTGTGGAAATAGTCGTTACACTGTATCACTAGGGAATGATGACAAGAACAGATTCTGCGCATGTTCAGAATAGGCACATTAAAAAAGTATACATATTTTCAATCTGTGGTCGGTTGAGTCCTGGGAAGCAGGACCCCAGGATGTGAAGGCCACTGTCCCCGGGTCAGGCAGCCTGCCCCAGTGCCCGCCTTCCTCTCTGTGGCACTGTTCTTGGGGTTCATGCCCTCAGCATCTGGGTTAGGCACAGACCAAGCCCCTGTGGCAGGAGGTGCTCTGGCCCCAGAAGCGCCCTTACTCTTCTGGCGCGGTCCCACTGGAGGGCAGGGCTCCAGTGGCCGTCCCTTGAACACCGCTGCTTCCTTGTGGCGGGTCCAGCAGCCATGGAAGTGGAGGTGCAATCCTGGCAGCCAGGAGCAGTTTCTGAACTTAGCTAAGTTCATTGCTGGTGCCGCTGGGGAGAGGTCCAGGGGAGCCTCCAAGGGCCAAGCCCTGCCCCTGGGCCCGGCATCTCCAGAGTGGACCCGCAGCAGCAGTACCGATGAGTGAAAGTGTGTCGTGACTGATGGATCAGTGAGGGCAGAAATCAGCCTTCAGCCCCAGCCCCTGCATGCAGAGCCGAAACCTCCCTGAGAGGGATCGCGCGGCCCCCAGTCACGTATGGTAGCTGTGTTTTGGGGCTTCGGTGGGTCATTGGGAGGCTCCCGGGGAGCTGGAGTTAGGCTTCCCTGGAATGAGGGGGGCAGAGAGGCAGCTTGGTCCTTCTGCCCAGAGCTGCCAGACATGGCAGGTGAGGGACTGTGCCCTTTTCCTGGGGTGGACCTTAGAGCAGATGCGCAGCTCCCCGAGCCCCTGCCTCCCCTCTGCAGGCGTTCCCCTAAGCTTTCCTCGGACCCTCAGCACTCCCGGGCTTGGTGTGCTCTGGGTCATGGCCAAGGTGGTCTTTGGAGGTGTAGACAGTTATCAGCTTGAGCTGTTGCCTTCCTAGAACATGGGGTGACAACTGCCACCTTCAGATTGGCCTCCCCCAAACGAGGGTGTCGTTTCCCTCTACTCCTGTGAGGTCATGCTTGGCCCCTGTCCACCGTGAAGCTGCCTCTGCAGCGTGTGACATGGGCCCACTGTCTCCTCCCAGGAAGTGAATTTGCTTTCTCACATTCTTTTAAAGACTGCAGACCTGCAGACATACCAGGCTCACCTAGACTAGAGTCCTCGAATCTGTGAACTTAAGTCAACAGAGGCCAAAAACCCCAAACAGCCTGCTAATGTCCACCTCCTTCAGTCTGGACCGTCTTCAGACTCTGCTGGAAGTTGGGAATTTCTCCCCAGAACGGCCCAGTGCCTGTGCCCACACCTCGTCATGTTCAGGTTCACAGGCTCCCCCAGGTTCGGTCCTTATGAATCCTGGCTCAGCATCAGGCTCCTGCTGTCACCACTGGAATGGGCACATCCCAGACTCTAAACCACTTTGCCCACTCTGAGCTCCTGTAGGTCAGGGGTAAGGCCAGCTCTCCAGGTGTCACGGGCAGGAGGGCCAGAGCTGGGAGAAGCTGAGCCCCTGTAATACAGGGAAGGGCTGGTGCCCCAGTGGTGCCCGGCTCCGTGCAGACTGGCAATGCCAGGGGGGAGGGAAGCGGCCCCACAGGAGGGAAGAACTGGGTTCACGGGGCTCCTCTCCCGGATCCACTTTAAAACCGCACGGGGGAGCTGGGTGCCGGGCGCTGCTCGCTGTCATCCCAGCTCTCAGGAGGCTGAGGCAGGAGGGGGAGTTCGCGGCCAGCCTGGGCGACTCGGAGAGACCCGGCCTCAAAATGAAAGAGGGCTGTGGTGCAGCTCAGTGGCACCCGGCTGCAGTCCCCAGTGACACAAAAAACAAATTAAAACAGTGAATGGGGCTGGGCATGTGGCTCAAGCCGTGGCGCACTTGCCTGGCAAGCGTGTGGCCCGGGTTCCATCCTCAGCACCACATACAAAGATGTTGTGTCTGCCGAAAACTAGAAAATAAAATAAAATAAATATTAAAATGGAGATGACCCCATTTAAAAAATGGGCAAAGGTCCTGAGTAGGCATTTCTGCAGAGAAGGCGTCCACGTGGCCAGCAAGAGCGGCGGCACACAGGTCCTCAGCCGCGCGCTGCAGCGCAGGGAGGTGCCGGTTCACACCCCGGGCGGCCCCTGGTCAGTGGGTCGGGGCGAGAGTGTAGGCTTTGCTGGAGGAGGGGGCCCTGCGAGCGGCTGGGGCAGGAGCTGCTGGTGGGGATGTGACTGGCCGCCACCGGGGAACCCAGCAGGAAGGTTCCTGGCTCTGTGAGGTAGAGTGGCCTCTGACTCAGGAGGCTGGCTCTGGGTATGCATCCAGGGGCTGGAGCCCTCCTCCGTCCGCTGTTCCCCGGGGCTTGACTCACGGCCAGGTGTGGGCGGCCAGGGGCCAGGCGGGTGAGTGTCGCCATCCACACCGAGGAATATTACTCAGCCTGTAAAAAGAAGGAGATCTGACACCTGCATTCATGTGGAGGAACCTGGGGAAGTCATGCTGAGTGAAATAAGCAGTCACAAAAGGACACAGGCTGCAGGACCTCACAGGAGGTCCCAGGAGTCCTTGGGGCCCCAGAGACAGGAAGCAGGGCTGGGATTGGGTGGGAGTCAGTGTTCAATGGGGACAGAGTTCGGGAAGATGGAACGTTCTGGAGATGGGCCGTGGGATGGCTGCACACAATGTGAGTGTACCTGATGCCACCGGTCTTGTGCCCTCCAAAATGCTTAAAATGGAAAATGTCCTTATGTGTCTTTTACCACAATTTAATCATATTAAAATAGTTTGCTCGGTGGTTTTCCCAGGCCGACGTTGATGGGAAGCCATCTCCCTGGTTGGGCCTGGTAAGCCCCTCCCTCGCTGGCTCTCTTAGGCCGCCCCCCTCCCCCAGCAATACAGAGTGGACTTGCCGGCCGCACCCACCGCACCTCTTGGGAGAATCGCTGAAGGGAAAGGAGAGGCGTCCGTTCATTTCTGTATGATGGCGTCTGAAAGTCAGTAGAGGCAGTTGACACAGTTAATAAGCACGCGAGTGTGTGGGAGCGGTACAGTGTGACCTGCGCTGACTTGTGGAGCCCACTGTCCTTCACGTTGAGTCACAAGTCATGAGTTAACCGTCCATTTTGCGGGCTGCGTGTTTGTTAGGCTCTGGTGGTTCCTGAGGTTTTTGTTGTTTGTTTCACTGCTGCTTTTTCTCCGTATAATCTAAAAAGAGTGCTCTTTTATAAGTCAGCTTATGTTGTACCCATGGGTTCAGTGTTCCCAGAATTCCCTTGGTAACCAGAATAAAATCCACACTTTACCCTGTGCCCCAAGGCCTCACTGATCTCTCCAGCTCCGTGCCCTCTGCTGCCCCAGGGCCTTTGCACCTGCTATTCACTGGGCATGGAGTGTTCTTTCCCACATCTTCCCATAGCTGTCCCCTTCTCAGTCTCTGCCTTGTCTCAGCCCAATGCCATCTTAGTGCCACCCCTGACTGGCCTATCAGAAGGTCAGGAGCCCCTCTCTGCCACCACCCCTGGCCTGGCCCTCTTCACTCCCCTGACGCTGCGGCCTGGATCTCTCTGGAATAAGCAATGGTCACTGCGTCTGGTTACCGGTTTGACCCTGCGTGGGGAGGTCGGCAGCTCACGAGCAGTGCTGTCACCCACTCGCTCAGAATGGCCTCGGCACTCAGAATCCACACTTGCTTGCTTGCTTTTCTGTCTGTTTCTTCCCTCTTTCTGACTTTTTGGGACCTGGAGCGTTGCTCAGTGGCACAGCGCTTCCTGGCTCCACCCGCAGCGTGGCACACGCAGGAAGGATCCCTTTGCCTTCCACGTTTTAGACCCGCGCACAGTCATGTCCTGGGCACGTGGGATTGCCCCTGTGGGTGCCTGAACTGTTGTTGGTTCTGTTTTACAGCCGAGTTGTCTGTTGTATGAATGTTCCAGTTTGTAAATTTTCCTTAATGATGGATGGGGATGGATGGAAAAACCCTGGGTCTAAGTGTGTCTTAGTCCATTTTTCTGTTGCTGTGATAGAATGCCTGAGGCTAAGTGGTTTGTAAAGGAGAGGCTTATTTAGCTCACAGTTCTGGGGATCCAAGAGCATGGCCCTGGCACCTGCTGTGGCACTGTCAGGCCACATGACAACATGGCAGATGGCACCCTGCTGGGGGTGCATGCGGGAAGGAAGATCACGTGCTGAGACAGGAGCCAGAGGCCTGGAAGGGCTGGCTCACTGTGAGGTGCCCCGTGACTCAGGGAGCTCCCACGGAGCCCCACAGCTAGTGTTCCACAGCACAGCCACCTGGGGACCCGGCTTCCGTCACATACATCTTTGGGGACACACTCAAGCCATGCCCTAGCCCCTGCCGGGCCGTCTCTCACAAACGCATCCTGTGGGCAGTTTGCCAACCCATAAGAGCTGGTGTGTCTTAAAGGGCCAGCAAACTGCCTTTTTTTTTTTTTTTTTGATTGTTCAAAACTGCCGTTTTTAAGATGACGCCCAAGGTAGGCGAGTAGCCCGTTCCCAGGTCGGCAGAAGTAGAAATGCGTTTCTCTCTCCTCTTTCTGCCCTCTCACCTCCCATGAGGTGCGCACTGCTGATAGGACAGCTTGTGTCCCCCTGAGGCCTCTTCTGCCTGCGAAGTCACCCCACCGGTGTTGGAGACCATTCTGCGTGGCAGGCTCTGAGCCCTGGGATTTTTTCCTGGAGAAGGCCCTGTACTCTCCAGTGTCCACCCAGCATCGCTGCAGGGGAGGATCATGGTGGATGGCGATTCCCCACCGATGAACATTTGCTTTGCTTCTATTTTTTGGTGACCTCAGCGGATACCACCAGGGACTTGTCCATGTCACTTTTTTTTTTTTTGATAGCTTCATCTAGATAATGTTTTACGGGTCATAAAGTTCACCGATTTAAACCGTTTGGTTCATTGGCTTTTAGATATACGCAGAGTTCTGCGACCATCACCCCTATCTAATCCCCCCAAAAGGAACCCAGTCCCCATGGACAGTCTCCCCACTTCCCTCCCCAGCCCCTGGCGCCCACCAACCCAACCTGTGCTGGGCGCTTCCTGTCAGTGGAGTCGCACACCGGGTGGCCTTTTGTGTGTGCTCCTGTCCCTGGGCACGGTGTGTCCCGTGGGGGCTACCGTGTGTGGAGGTGACTGCGTGGCCCTGGGCTGTTTTGCTTAGGTGTATTTTCCAAGGATAAATTCTGAGAAAAGGAAGGACCACTTGCAGCTGGCCCTCCACCTCTGGCTCCAGGCTTGGGCTTCTGGTCTCAGGTGGGGGTGTCCTCGCGAGCCACCCCTCCCCAGCAGCTCACTCCGCTCCCTGCAGCGCGACCCTGGTGGTCCTGCAGGTGCCCCAGCTGTCCTTGAATTCCTGCTGGAAGGGGAATGGGCAGAGCCCCCCACCCCCGGACAGCGATGTGACCCCAGAAGCCTGCGGCACAGGAGGGAGCGCAGCCCCTTCAGTGGGGGCCGGGTGGACTTGAGGCGCTCTCCTCGGCCAAGGGGCCAAGGGCGGCAGGGCCCCGCACGGCAGCACCGCTGGCCCAGGGGTGAGGTGACCGTCCCTGAGCCGGGTGGGCGCGCCCTGCAGCCTCCCGCGCAGCTGCACTTCTAAGGGAGGGGGCATGGACAAGGCCCGTCTCTGCCTCAGCACCGCGGCCTGTCAGCTGGACACAGAGCTGCCGCCTTGGGCGGGAGGCGAGGCCCCAGGAGAAAGCACAGCCCCAGGCGCAGGCAGCGAGCCTGAAGAAGGGGCGCCGTGGGGTCCCCAGGCCCGGAGTCTGCTCTTCGAGTTCCAGAGAAGAGTCGGCAGAGGTCCCCGCGAGGTCGCCAGGGCCTGGGGTGCAGGTGACACCAGCCAAGGTTTTCTGGGCACTTGCTGTGTGAGGGGCTGCGCTGAGCCCTGTGGCCTGGTGGCCGGGGGTGGGGGAGCACCTTGGTGTTAGGATCATTTTCTCCTTTGACGGATAAAGAAATGGAGGAAAGATTTGAGCTGCTGACTGAAGGTCACCGAGCTGAGGAATGGAGGGCTCCCGATTCCGATCCTGGTGCCTCCCCTTGGCCGCTGTGTGAGGTCGACGTGGGGGTGTCACTCTCTGCCTGGCTTCCGGAGCTTTCTGCTCTTGATCTCCTTCCTTTCTCCCGGGCAGGCGGGGGTCACCTTCTCATCCCCTCTGCCAGATCCTCCCTCTGCTGGTGACCTTGCACTCGGGAGGGTTCCTTGGTGCTCTATCTACACCCACTTTCCTGCTGAGCTCATGGAGCCACAGGAGTCCCAGCGCATCTTGTCACTTGTAGCTTCTCTCCAGCCTGGCTCACTCCCGGAATCCCAGGGGGCAGCTGCACTTGGGTGTTGTCCGATGGCCAACTCAGCTGCACATGCCCAGCACCAGTGCCCGTCTCCACATCACGCCTGTCCACTCGCACCGGGAGCCCAGTCTCTGGCTGCTCAGGTCCCCCTCTCCGCTCGCTCTCCACTCAGATGTGGCTGGCTGAGGTCTCCTGCACCCGAGCTGTCCCCTCCAACTCACTGTCACCTGGCTGGCCATCCGGCCTTGACTCTTGCCTCCACTGAAGGTCCTCTGCTCAGTAGCCATGATTCAGATCCCCCTGCACTCACAGAGGAGGCCAGAAGCCCCTGGCCCTCCCTCTTTAAGGGCGTCCCCTGCTTGGGCACCTGACGCAGTGCCACGGTGCGCTCATCCTGAGGAACGCAGAATTCTGGAGGCCAGGAGCCCACAGCCGGACACCAGCAGGTTGCAGACGGCCACCTTCCCGCTGTGTCCTCTCATGGTAGAAAGAGGGCTGGAAGCTCTTGGGGTCTGTGTCCTTTGATGAGGAGGTGACCCGGTCCTCTCCCACTTCCCAAGGCCACCAGTCTGCGTGGCGCTCCTCACTGTGAATCCTGGGCCCATGGCGTGGAGTCCAGAGCCCCCAGCCCTCCCTGTCCCTCGCCTGCTGGGCCTTCTTGTGACGCGTGTGACCCGTGCGCCTCCCAGACAGAGGCACTTTCCCCAACACGCTGTTGACCTCCATCCCACCGCGCCCCGGTGGGTGTCACCTTGTCACTCCTTCCCACTCCAGCTGCCCTCTCCTTGCTGGGTCAGGGTTACCTTTCCTGAGCATCTGCCACTTCCTGACATTGTGTGTCCTTGGTGTCTTCCATTGTCAGGGGCTCGGTCTGTTTGGTCCCCTGCTGTGTCCCCAGCCCTTGGAGGTGCCAGCCTGGTTTGTTGAATGAATGTTCGAGGCCCCAAGAGGGCCTGTGGGTGCCCTTGAGGGCAGAGCTGCGCCCAGGAGCAGCAATGGGGGGAGACACCAGCTCTCGTGTGGCAGGGGGGAGGGGCTCAGCTGCTGGGCTCCCTCTTGCCACTCGAAGTGAGGGAGGCACGGTTTGGCATGAGAGTGACAAGACAGGAGGCAGAGGGGACACTGCCACCCGCCACACCTGTCCTGGGAGCACCCTGAGCTCCTGCCGTCAGCTCCGGGTCTGTGCCCACGTGATCCCACAGTGACCGAATCCCAGCTGTCCACAGTGGCCTCGGCGGTCAGACGCTCAAGCAAGGCTGCCCTTCATTCCTTCCCACTTTCCTGAGTACTGGCCTTGACGCTGCAGGTGGGGGCGAGAGCAGCCAGAGCTCAGCCACGCAGAGTCGAGCTGCCACACGGCAGGTCCGCGAGGGTGGCCAAGAGGGTGTCCTGTGGTGGCCGATGGCCCTCGAGTGTAGGGACCCACCCTCCCTGGCCGTTTGCTAGTGAGATGGGGTGTGGGCGGCTTCACCCTCACCGATTTGTCCCTGATCCATACTGACGAGGACTGAGGAGGGCCTGAGGGGAGCGCTTGGCCTCGGGTACTCAATCGAGTCTGAAGCAGACGCTTCATCATAAACAAGAATCGGGCACACAGATGCCCCCCCCCCCCGGCTTTGGCTTTCCAGGAGGTGAGACAACGGAGGGCCCCGCACTCACCTTCCTGTTTTCTCCTTCTCTTTTTGAGGTGCACAGATTGAGCCTAGGAGAGCCTCACCACTCAGCTGCGTCACCAACCCTTTTTATTTTATTTTGAGCCAGTGTCACTAAGTTGCCCAGGCTGGCCTCCAACTTGCAGTCCTCCTGCCTCAGCCTCCTGAGTCGCTGAAATCAGTAGTACGGTCCACCTGCCAACCTTTTCATTCCTGATATGAATAGCTTCAAATTCTGTTTGGGTGACAATTTTTTTTTGTAGCTGTAGATGGACAGCATGCCTTTATTTGATTGGTTTATTTTTATGTGGTGCTGAGGGTTGAACCCAGGCCTCACACGTGCATGGCAAGTGCTCTGGCCCTGAGCGCCCGCCCCAGCCCTGGATGACAGTTTTTATTTCTCTTTTTAAGATAAGTAAAGCATCATCTAATGCCTTTCGAGAGCAATGGCAGGTGAAGCCCAGGATGGGGAGAAGGCGAAGCGGGCAGGTTTTCAAGGGAGCGCTGCTCGGGGCAGCCCACGCTGTGACAGAAAGGAGGGGCTCAGGAGAGGCAAGGACGCTGGCTCCTGAGCCTTTGAGTCATGTTCCAGGCAACTCATCTCTTTTTCTTTCCACCTGTCCAGCAGAGTTAGAACATTTTATTCCATTTTTTTCCAAAATTATCTTTTGCTCTGCTTTGGGAGCTGACTTAATATAGAGCTGGGAATGGAGTCACCAAAAACTGAGCTGGAAAGAGCTGTTCCTGTCCTAGATGCCTGTCACTGTGGCTCCCTCGGTCCCTCTCGCCCCACCCGGTGCTGGGGCTTGGCTGGAAAAGGAAGCCGCCTGCAGCCTTGGGCTGGTGGGAAGCTGGGACACCTTCGCGGCCTTGAGGCGCCTTTAAACTTAAACTTAAAACTTAGAAATAACATTTCCCTCCAAGCTTTTGATTTAGATTTCTAAGTCAGAGTTGATTTTAGTGTTTCTTCTTAGAATTAATTAGGACTAATTAGTTTAAAAACCTAAAATATCTCCAGCATTTCTCTCTTTGGGTTTAGTTAGAATAACAAGTTTAACAAAAAGACGGTTTTGCTGCATTTTGTCAGAGCCTTCTAAGTTTGGTTTTCTTGGGGACAGGAATAGAATGTCCTTTTGTTGTCCCTGTTGGGTTGGACAGTGGGCTCTAGATGCAGAGGAGACGGCAGAGGAACCCACATTTCTGATTCCGTCTTTGGCTGCTGGGCTTCATTCTCCAGAGAGCCTGGCGCTCTGCATGAAGGGGGCCTTCTGGACTCCATTTCCCATCTTGGGCTGGTCCTGGGATGCGTCTCACAGACCGATGGCCACTTGCAAGCCAGGCCGGGGCTGGGGTGCACTGGGTGTAGAGTGCATGCCCAGCGGGCGGGAGGACACAGGTTCCATCCCAGCACCCACACAAATAAGTAAAAGCGGTGACACCAGAAGACAGGAGGAGCTCCTCAGCCGGCCAAGTTCATGGTCACCCGGAGCAGAACTGCTTTTGAGATGCTCACAGCAGGATTTTCCGGACTTACTCCTGGGGCCCACTTTGCGTTTCTTGGGGGGTGATCCTGCGTAGTTCAGGCATGACTTTGCAAGAAATGCGCATTTGTGCTTCTGTGTGGCTCTAGGACCTTTTCTTATTCCAGGTTGCATGCTTGCATGTCGACCTGGTAAGAAACATAGTTACATGTATCAAAACTCATTTCTAGAAAGACTTGATCATGGACAGATGACCACTCTGGTGGACTGGAGACGCTGCGCATGACCATAAAGAAAGTCAGGATGAAGGCTGAGCCGTGCGGCCTGGGCACAGGGGCTGGCACTCCCGCCAGAGGTGGGGCCATCTGCAAGCCACCGTGCTCGAGGACTGACATGAGTCTGCAGGCCCAAGTCGTCACGCTTGGTGCCAGTCCCTCCCCAGACCCTCCCAACTCGCCGAGGCCAAGGGTCCCAGCAGCTTGTGGGGACAGGGCTGTGGCTGTCAGGGTCTGATCATGGGTGGATGCAGGAATTCCACAGCTGAGGAATGAAATGGGAGACCAGGGTCTCTTCCCAAGGACTGGGACTTGGTGACACCCACCTCCTTGCATCCAGGTGAACCTGCCTTCTCTCCTGTTCCTGTGGACAGATGCTCCTGCGCCTGGCTCCGGCTCACCTGCCCGCTTCTGCTGGACCCTCCAGCCCCCCCGTCTAGTCTCCCTCTTCCCCCTGTGCCGTCCCCCGCTCCCCGCCAGCTCCTGTCTGTCTTCAGAACCCTCTGTGGACCTTGCCCTTCCGGCTGCTGCCCGGTCCTCCCTGTCCTTCAGGGTCTGTCCTCCTGGACTCCAGCTCTGCTCTGCTTGGCTCTGCAGTCTCTGTGGCTGTGCCCGGACTGCTGTCTTGGAAGTGCTCAGTCCTGGTCATTGGTGACCTCAACTGCCCTGAATCCGGTGGCCCCTTCGCCCCGAGCCACTGCCCACTCATACTTCTTCGGTCCCTCTCTCCAGGTGCCTTTGCAGGGTCCCCTCTTCTTGGGGATCTCTAATGGTGGAGCCCAGAGCAGCCCTGGCCTCTCCTCTGGCCCCTCCTTTGGTGAACACAGAGTCTCAGATTATCAATAGGTCACCTGTACACTGGTGTCTCCAGTGGTGTCCTCTGTGCCTGGGGCTCCCGCCCACTCCCCCGCCTGGGGGTGTCGGGCCTCCAAGTCCCCGGCCTCCTGCCCTGTCCTCTCCCCGTCCCTTCAGTCGCTAGAAACCCCGGAGGCCCTGATGCCTTCCTCTCGAGTCCCACATGCTAGCCATCTACCGACCCCAGGGCCACCCGCCTCGACCCTCAGTGCCGTCACCTGGCCGGGCCACCGTCTTGGGCCTGGGCCATCGGTCACCTCCCACCTGCCTCTGCTTTCCTTTTTCTTCTTCGCTAGACCTCAGTCCAGCAGCCAGCGGCTCCTGGTTAAAATACAAGTCAAACCAGGCCCCCTCTGGTTCAAACCCCGTGTCGCGTCCATTTCACCCCAAGCAAAAGCCAGAGCCTGTGTGATGGCTGCTGTCCCCTCCCCCTGGCCTTCTGGTTCGCTCGGCTCTATTCACAATCCACGCTGGTCTGGCCACAGGGCCTTTGCATCGGCTCTCCTCTCCACTGGGAGCACTCTTCCCCATGTCTGAATGGGTGCAGCCCTCATTTTCCTCATCTCTTTACTCAGGGAGGCACTGGGCACCTGGGCCCCACAGTGCCCCTGTCTGCTTTATTCTCCCCTGGGCCTCTGTCACTATGACAGGCACACTCTACATTTTTCCTTTTGCTTTCTGTCCCTGTAAGGCGTACACGCTAGAGTATATGCTCAAGGAGGAAGGGGGTGTTGTCTGTTTTGATTGCTGGGCGATGCCTGGGAGAATTCAGCTCTTTGATGCAGATCAGTGAGTGACACAGCTAGGTTCCCGTATAAGTCATTCCGTTGGGTCGGAGGTTTGGGATCCTCACAGCTGTGACGCATCAAAAGCCTCCCTTCATCATGTCACCTCCCGCTGCCTCTGCTTTCCTGAGTCCAGGGTTGGGCTTAGAATCTGGCTGCATCTCCTGATCTGTGCCCAGCAGGCTGCCGAGGCTCTGGCTGCTTGGAGAGCTGCTGGTCCCTCCAGGCCTGGCGCTCTATGCCGTCACCACCCGTGTCACCACTCAGCCTCGGGTTGACAGCCCACCAGCCTGGCTGCAGATCTGTGGGCTCCCGAGCACAGCTTCAGGTTCTAGCAGCTGGAGCCCACCTTCCCCGTCCAGAAGACATGGCGGTTCCCTTCTGCTTACTCTAGAAGCAACTCCAGGGTGGTGTCTTAAGGAAACAAAGTTCTGTGCTGGGCTGGGGCTCAGTGGTGGACAGAAAGAAAGAAAGAAAGAAAGAAAGAGAGAGAGAGAGAGAGAGAAAGAGAGAGAAAGAGAGAGAGAGAGAGAGAGAGAGAAAGAGAGAGAGAACAAAGTTCCTGGGCACAGCCCTGTCCGTCTGTCTCCAAGGCCCAGCCTGAGCTGAGAGTGCGAGGGTGTGCTGAGCACAGGTGTGTCAGCCGGGTGTCACTCACGCAGCCGGCCCCGTGCTCCCTCTCCCCTGGCTGCAGGGTGTCCCGTGTTCCTCTCCCCTCCAGGGTCAAGAGTGCTCCTGCTAGGGACGTCCCTGACGCCTGTTTCCAGGGCTGTGCCCCCGTGTGCCCCAACATCAGAGGGCATTGCTGTGGTCCGGCTTCCCCTTCGCAGTCCCCTCTCCCTGCAGGGCAGGTCTTGGGCAGCACAGCCACACAGGCCTGGCCCCGCGTGTGCTCCCGTCCCTCCGTGCGCGAGGCTGGGCCGTTTCACTGGGCCACGCTGCGCTGGAGGTAGATTTTTTTTCCAGTGGCTTAATCCCCAGTTCCTTTCAGTTTGCCCAGAAAACACTTGCGCAGCTATGAACTATCCCACAAGGTTTGTTTGGTGATAAATACATTCTTCCTCTCCGAGAAAAAGGCACTTTCTCCTCCCAGGCCAAGGAAGGCTTGAATCCTGCTGGCGGCCTCGGACCGCAGCGCGGTGAGAGCTGCTCCTCTTGGGTTTTGTTATTTCAGAACAAATATGGTAAACTGTTTTCCCCTCGGTTACTATAGAGAAGAGATTATTTGCCTTTCTCTTCAGGCTTCTGAAAATAATAGATTACATATTTGGGAGGGTTTTTTTTAGATCTGGTTAATGTGAGATAGAGGGGGTTGCTCTGGGGATGACATTGTTTGGTTTGGGAAGTATTCTCCCTGTTGCCCAGCAACGGGCGCTTGGAAACGGGAGTGGACTGCGTTGTCCCTGGCAACCGTTGTTTCTTAGCAAACAATGAGGGCCAGGCAAACAGCGCCAGGACTGAGGACTCCAGGTTTTAATTGAACATCTGCATATATTTTTCTCTGATTAAATCATGCTTGTGCCCGGTGGCCTCGACAGGTAGCCAGGGGTGCACTGGGGTCTGCTTAGAAATGGCATGTTGTCAGTGTCTCCCCCTGTGTAGATGAGGGGAGTTGGGACAGACTCCTGGCCGTTTGACTGCCCTGGACTACTCTGGACTGGACACTTGCTGTAGTGTTAAGTGCCCTTTCTCTTTTGATCTAATTCCCATGCTTATAAAATCGTTACTTGGGCAGCCACCACCACACCTCACCCATGACTCTGCAGTTCCCCAGTCTGCTCAGCAACGTCAGAAAAGCAGACTTGAGCCTGAAGTTCAATACGGGGCTGGCAGGTGATGGAGACCCCAGAACCTCCTGGTTCTGAGTGCTGGACACTCTTGTTTAGAGGTGGATCCTCGGGTGGCCCTTGGCGGTTCACTTACCAGGGGCAGGGGCCCTGCCCTGGGCACAGGTCGGGTTATGACCACATAGTCTGCCTTCCCCACCCCCTTGCTGGCAGCGGTCAGAGATAGTGACTGTTTACAAGGGCCAGTTGCTTAGGTAAACAGGCCCTGAACTTCATTCAGGGCTGGAGACACATTTCTCTCCCTCTTCCCAGTGCTGCCCACACCCCCACAGCTGGGCTATAAATTGAGAGCTGTTCGCCAGGGCGGGTTTTTCGTGGGCTCTGTCCTTCCGTGACCATCTCAAGTGCAGTCTGATAATGCAGCCACAACTGCAGGAGTGCTGCCTGTGGCAGACACAGCAGTCCCGCTCAGGCTCCTGGTGCAGGGTGGGTCTTTTCTTTGCTGACAGCCAGAAGGTGCTTGCTCCCCTTGGGGACAGCGGTTCAGCTCACGTCCTGGAAGTATATAAAGGATCCAAACAAGTTCTCCAGCTTTCTCTTGCAGCCGATGTGTAGTGATGTCATTTGTGTCATACAACAGTGAAGGCAGGCTTGCGGGGGAGACGAGTTGTGAGTTGTTGGCCGTCAGCCCTGTTAGGTGCGATAATTAGGATCCAGTGACAGCAAGAGTTGCTGGCATCCAGGTGAATGAGTTCCCTCTCACCTGAAGACTCCCTGAGGGATCCATCAGAATCCGGGCTTCGCCATGTGGCCCGTGGCAGTTGGGGTGCTCGTAGAGGAGCGCCCTGTATTAAGATCAGTCCTTCCAAAAGAGTTATTCTTTGTCTTCCACAGAATTGCTCTGTACCTAGCTCCCAGTGCGAGCAAGTCATTTTAAGAAAATGGAGCCTCGTTTAAACTTTTCTTTTAAATGGATCTTTTTTCCAATTTCCCATGGAAGCACTCCTTCCCGCCTCGGTCAGGCTTTGCAGCTGGGCAAACACCAGCTTTGGGTGAGTTTCTTCATCTGTCAGAGGAGAGAGTGGGTCAGGTGGTTTCTGAGGGCCCCTTCACTCTGTGGTTCCAGGTGGAAATTCTTCAGTGGGTTTCGTGGCTTCGCCACTGTTTTAATGCCGAGAGCGGTGACAGCCGCAAGGGGGGCAGGGGCCGGAATGGAGAGCCCGGGGCGAGGGCAGCCGTGCAGTGAGGGAGAACACGGCCTCCCGCCACCCCATGGCCAACCCTGCCCTGGAGATGGCTGTGGTGGACAGGAAGTGCCCCCCAGGCCACACAGGCTCCTGTCACCTGGCAGGCATGCCACCCAGAGGTCCTGCTGCAGGTCACCTGTCACCTCTGACTGCTCCTTCTCCACCCTCAGCTCTGAACAACTTTGAAGGCAGGAGGGGCTAGTGAGGGCAGCCATCCAGGGGTCCACTGGCCTCCTGTGTGCCCACCTTCTGGACTGCCAGTGGCTGCCATTCAGACCCCTGCTCCTGGGCAGTGTGCAGAAAAGGAGAGAAAAGATGGTGACCAGGGTGCAAGCAAGAGGGAGAGAGGATCCAGCAGGGGCCAAGGCAGAGTACAGACACTGGACCCGAGCAGACCTCTCTGCAGAACCCCAGGGCAGGGTCCCCGGGCAGGCAGGCAGCTGGGCATCTCGAGCAGCCTTTCTCTGCAGAACCTAGCTCCGGTACCTGTGGGCACTGCTGGGGAGTGGGCAGGCGAGCTGAGAGCTACGGAGGGACTGGCACCACTCTGCTTTCTCAAGGAGGTCAGTGTCGAGAAGCCACAGGTGGAAACAGCCATGTGCAGGGGACAGCTGCGGAAAGGAGCGTGGAAGATGCTCTAGACTGTGGTGCTCAGGGGGCGCTTCTGTCCCCCAGGGGACACTGGGCAGTGTCTGTCTGAACTGGGGAATTGCTCCAGGGTGCTACTCAGCACCCCGAGTTCCCAGGATTGATCCCCACAAGCAAGAATGGTCCAACCCCCAAAGCCAAGCCTGAGGCCCAGAAGCCCTGTGTCCTGGGCCAGGGTGAGGGCAGGGGGTTGAGTCCCAGATCACCGTGATCACCTGCTACTTTGGTCCATTTTGACACTGCTGCGGGTCCTCCCCGTCTTTTGAACTGAGCGGAGTGGGCCGAATGTGCGAGTCTGACTGGGATCTGTGGGATCATTCATTCACAGGAATCTCAGTCGATTCACGATTCCTACAACAAGCTGAATTCTAGAAACTCCTAACGCCAACACTGACTCATGCTGTTATTCCGAGCTCTCGCCAGGGTGGGGGATGAGGTCTGCAGACTTGAACGGAGACTCGGGTGGTGCGGAAAGCCGAGGCTCGGGGGCTGGGAACATGTGTGTGCGATCTTGTGCTCGAGGAGTGACGAGGACAGGCCAGGAGCCGAAGGCCCAGTTCAAGGTGGGCTCTGCCACTTCCTGGCTATGGCCTTGGGTTGATGGCCAGCCTTTCTGAGCCTCCAACCAACCGTGTGCGCTGTTGTCCCAGAGTGGGGACGGCCTGCGTGGCCCCTCAGTTCCCTCAGTGCTCAGGCGGGGGCGCTGCAGGCCGTGGCCACTGCGGCTGCTGCCGTCCTTCCCGCCTGCTTCTGTCTGTTTCTCCAGCCCCCGCTGGGTCCAGGCTGAGGACAGTCCCAGCAGAAGTGTCATCCACTTCCTCCTCTGTCCTCCTTGGGTGCAGACACCAGGCCCGTGCACAGCCACAGCTGAGTGCTGGCGCTGGACTTGAACTTGAAGTGCACCCTCATCCTTCACCCTCCTGCCCCCGAGCCTGGCGCTGCCCTGGCACCCGCAGTGTTCCCATGGTGAAGGGGAGACTGCCCTGCAGGACCCCCTCGCCGCTGGAGCAGAACCTGTGGAGGCTGGATCTCCGAGGGAAGCCCGGGCGCGCTCTGAAGGACCGGCTCTGGGAGGACCGTCGTCAGGTGGCCAGGCCCTGGGTACCCGGAGCCACAGTGTCCAGTGCAGGTCCTCCGTCTCTGCAGGACCAGAGACCCTTTGACCCCCACACATCTGGGAGCCCACCTGGGGCGTCAGACTGAGCATCCTGCAGTTCGACGTCCCCCGGGAGCAGTGGGAACCCAGGTCCACGGCTGGTGTCTTGAGCCGGGCGGTGAAGAGACGGCGATCTTTGAGTCACCCTGAAGGGAAGGGACTTGGCTCAACGGGGCTGAGGCTGGAAGCCACCAGGCCACCTAGAGGCAGCTGCGGCCATCCAGGTGCGAGAGGAGGAAGAGACCCACTGGATCAGCAGCGAGAGCGGCAGGAGGGCTGCGCCTGGCAGGACTGAGTCACGGCTCCAGCGGGCGGAGGCGCCCGGTGCTCCAGAGCCAGGAGGGGGAGCTCCTGTTGGGATTTGTGTCCAGGTGGAGAGTCTGGGAGCAGAGGGACAGGGGACGTGGCTCGGCCATGTGGGCAGTGTTGGGAGCCATGTGCAGTGAATTCCCACACGGAGGCCGAGGGGGGAGGGGACCCTAGGAGAGGCCATCAGAGAGGGGATGAGGCCAGAGGGCAGCAAAGCCCAGACAGTTTCCAAACACGACAGAGAGCCCATTCCCAAAGCCGCCCCGTGGAGACCTCAGGTGAGCGCTGGCCGACGTCAGAGCCACGGAGAGAAGAACGGGAGACAGAGGTGACCTCTCAGAAGACGACTCTGGACTCAAGAAGGAAGACTCACATCCTGACAGGGTGGCAGTGGATGCTGTCCTGAGACATATGTGACGTGAACTATCAGCTGGAAGAACAGAGCCCTGCAGGCGGCAGAGGACTCCTGAGTTGATGAGCCCTCTGAGGGCTCTAGAACCTTCTGGAAGGGGGCCAGCACCCTTTCCTGTAAACATTTTAGGCTTTTGCAGTCCTCTGTCGCCACTCCTAATCTCCCCTTGCAGCACGAACGTCACCACAGATGACACACCACTGAGGGTTGAAGCTGCCAAGAGCAGCGCAGAGGGGCACAGGGCAGAGGAGGAGGCACAGCCGGCGCCCGGGGGGCTGCAGGGCTGGGGCAGGCGGGGGTCAGGGAGCGTGGAGGGGCATGGGAAGCGCCCTGGGTGGGAAGGTCACCTGCCTGGAGGGAACTGCTGGCACGTAGCACCCTCTGTCCCTGTTCTGTGGGAGTCACTGATTGGGCCACCGGGCGTGTCACCTGCAGCTCAGGAGGGAAACTTCTGGAGTGAGAAAATGGCCAGTGTCCTAGGCGTGGTCTGGCCATTCCTCTCCAGTTAGCCTGTGTGTTGGCGGCCCGTCTGGGGGTGGCGCACTTCTCCCTCCACTCTCAAGGACAGTGCCCAGGGCCAGCCTCTAACCCATCTCTGGTTTCCCTCGGCCCCGGGGGGCGCAGTGCAGGCAGCCCCTCGCCCGGGAGCTTCTGCTTCCTGGGGACGGAGCTCTGTGCTGCCCACTTAGGACGACAGTGATGGAATGAGGAGTCTGCCAAACGAAGTACATTGTCGGTGCAACTAAGATCCCAGACAAGGCGCAGACCTTAGTTTATGCAATCTTTGTACTAATAGTTAAGTCGGTCTCTCTAAGAGGAAACGCATCAGGTGTCCCCCACTGTGGTGGGGAGAGCCAGTCAGCACAGCCCCTCCCAAGTTCTGAAGATGAGACTGGACGTCTCAGGCCTAGTGCTCTGCCTCCAGCCCCTTCCCCTGCCCGGCCCTCTGCAGCCAGTCCCCACGCAGTGGTTCTGCTGCCGGGCTGGAGAAAGGAGGGAAACTTTGGCCACTGGGAAGAAAACAGGAGTAGAGCCCAGTTCTTAGCAAAAGAAAAAGGAATTTGAATTCTGAAGATGCTTTATTCCAAGTGAACTTGGAGCCAGCGACAGCCCTTGAGAGGTCATTGCTGCAGAGAGTGGCTGCAGGTGCCGGGCACCCGGCTGGTGCAGGCAGGAGAGCCACAGCTTGCCCGGGGGGTGCAGTGCGCCCTGGAGTGGGGCAGGTCCCTGGGTCTGCCCCTCTAAACGCCACACTGCTCTCTGGACAGACCGCAGCGGTTTTTGTCTGCCGTATGAAACTGTCAGTCTTGCTCTCCTTGGCCTCTCTGCCACCTTATTTACCACTTGTCCAGGCTCCTTGGATAGCCTGTGTCCATTCAGAGTGGCCTTTGAATCAATGAGGGACTGTTCTGCTCCCCAGGGAGCCCTTGGCAGTGTCTGGGGACATTTGTGACTGTCACGACTGGGGAGGTCCTCGCCTAGAGTGGGTGGAGGCCAGGAGCTCTGCTCAGCACACGGCAGTGCCCAGGACACTGAATCCGCATGCTGAGACCAGGAACCCTGATTTGTCCCCTGGCACCAGACTGACGGGGTGCGCGGGGACAAGGTGGTTCTTCACTCAGGAATGTGGAGGACTCACTCACCTCTCCACACGTGAGCGGGCCACACGCAGGCAAGGGCAGTGGAGGCAGAAGCTCAGACACGTGTCACTTGCTCCTGAGACCTGGCCCTCAGATTGGAGGGTGCCAAGGGAAGGAATGGATGTGACTTTTGTGGTCACTGTAGTAAAACTAGGAATGTGACAACGCTCTGGGGCAGGACCTGGGCTTTGAAGCAACCAGTCCTCCTGAGAGGGCTTGTTCCCTCTTGCTCACAGGGAAGAAGTTAATTGCTCCCTTGGGGCCAAGGGCCTCTTGTGCCATCCGGTGCTCCCAAGTAGGTACCAGGATGAGCTGATGGCCAAGTCCCCACAGCAAGGGAGCTGGCCCAGCAGGATAAAGGAGCGGGCGCTCCACTTGCTCTTCCCTGATCACCCCAACGATGACCCAGGGTTGTCAAAACACCATCCCGGCTGGCTGCGTGGGGCAGGTGATGGCTCCGTTTGGTGTAGGGAGGAGCAGGAATAGAAAAGAGATTGCTTAAGGTCGCAGTGAGTCAGCGGCCAGGCAGGAACAGGGCCCAGAAATCGCTGGCAGCGTTTCTGCATTTCCTTTCCTGACATCGCTGGTTACTAAGTGACGGGAGTATTTTCCTGTAAACAGAAAGCTCTTCCCTTTGTGCCCGGGCAGATTCATTCATCGCAGCCACCATCTAGGGCTGCTTCAAGTGCGTCTCTCCTTTGCCCCTCACATGCCCTCAGGAAGCCACAGCAGATGTCCCCCCTGGTGCGTCTTACTCACCCGTGTCTCCAAAAGGTCCAACACCCGCATTTTGTGCACTTGGATGTTTATTCAAGGTCAAATGAGTATTTCACAGATTCCAAAGGCTGGTGCCCCCGCCCAGGAGGGGAAATCACACGGCTGACTCTGCGCTTTCCCACTTAATTTCTCGCCTGCCCTTATCTCTGACCAGATGGCATATTGAACGTGCTCAGCTTATAAACAGCACTCTGGGCATGTTCCCGAGCCACGAGGGGGCTTTGGGCCAACCAGCCTGTTAGCCAGACCCAAAAGGCAAGGTGGCAGGTTGTGCCCGCAGCCCCTCTCCTTTTTATTGGCTGTTCTGGGGCGCCTGGGACCCAGACTGAGGAGATGCAGGCGCAGACAACAGGCAGATTGTCCAGGCCCTGCTGTGGGAAGAAAAGCAGGAGAGAGGACAAAGGAAGGAGTGTGACGGAGCAAGCACCAGAGGCCAGAGCCGATGTCCACACCCATGCCCTGTGCAAGTTCAGGTCAGAGCCAACGCACCAGTTTCTGCTCCATCCAACCTGCTGCAGCCCTCCCACTCACCCCTCAGGGAGGCCTGAAACCACAATGGTGCCAAATATATACATATATATATATATATATATATGTATATATATATATATATATATATATATATATATATATATATATATGCTGGTTTTTTCCTGTACATGCAATACCCTAAAGTTTAATTAATTTGTTAACTGTAGATCTAAGCAGGACAACTTACTATAGATCTTAGCAACCCCATTTTCTCTTCTTTGTTAAGTCAAGAACTTTCACCTTTTTACCTAAAGGAAGGGCTTTGTGGCTTCTCTTTCTCATATGTGAATTATCAGCATCACTCTCTAGTCCTTCGAGGCTATTATTAAAGAAATTAAAGAGTCTTTTGAACACAAGCACGGTGACACTCAACAGTTGGTCTCATAACCAAGACAGCAACAAAACGACTAACGGGCAGGTAGTGTATACAGCATGGATACACTAGGCAAAGGAATGACACATGTGGGGGAATGCAGAGCGGGAAACCACTTGTGCTGGGAAAAGCAGTACTGAAATGTTTTTTGCTCATCCTTTTGAGCTGGCAGCTGTGTGTTTAACTTTTTACACATCTATATGGTAATTTTACACATCTATAGAGCAAACACACTCTACAATGAGCCCCACATAGCCATCACCCTCTATGGCTGGCCATACTGGGCATTCTTGTACCACCCGTGTACCCTCACCTCCCCATCCTCCTCGGCCATCATATTTTCTTAGAATTTGCGTAGAGTGAGTGACAGATCTTGGCTGGCTGGTCTTGGCAATGGATTCTGCGTAACCTGCACCATAAATACAGAGGATTCATCCATCTCCCTAGAAAGCCCACCGCCATGTACTTCTTCCCTTAGATTCATTTTGCCTGCTCCGCTTTGTACCCTCTTTTGGACCCCGTGCTGTGGACGGGGTAGTTCATTCCTTTGTATTAATGAGTACTGTGCCCATCTTTTCCTGTTATTGTTCTAGCAATTCTTTTTCTTTAGTAGTTGATTTGGGGACTAATATATGTCTCTGAATTATCACACCCTACTATTCTCTTCCACTCTCCTGATGAGGAACTTCCGGGTTTTTCCTGCATTCTGGCTGTTTTGAATGGAGCTCTTATGCATGTGTGTGTGCAGCCTTGGTGTGTGTTTGAGGACGTGACATTTTCCTGTTTCTTGGATACATACCAGGGCAAGGAATTCGGGGGTGAAGCGTAGGCCTGACCTGTTAGGAAACGTGCAGACCTTGCCCAGCCGGGTGGTGTCGTGCACACCCCACAAGCGACTTGCGAGTGCTTCAGTTGTGGCAGGCACTCCCGACAAGGGGACATTGCCGGTTTTGTTTGCTGTAGCCATCTGGTGAGCCTTTGGTGGCACATCTTTGTGGTTTTAATTTGCCTTTCCCTAGTGACCAACGAGGTCCAATGGTCTTGGGGCGCCTGTGCATCTTTGTGAAGTGCCCACCAAGTCTCTTGCCCATTCTCCCTCGTCAGTTATTTGTCTTTATTGTTGAACATTTTGCAGATATTTTCTCCCAGACTGTGGCTTACCTATTCATGATCTTAATGGAGTATTTTAATGAGAAAAGTTTTTAAATTTTGATAAAACCTTTTTAGTTTTTTTATCTGCTTATTGCTTTCTGTACCCTAGCTAAGAAAACTCTGCCCGCGACCCTATTGTTTCCTCTTAGCAGTTTATGTGGAAGTCGCTGATTGAACATTTTTATGTCTAGTGGGAGGTAGGGGTTGAGGTCAATTCCTCACCCCAGAAAGGGAGACCCTGTTGCCCTGGCACTAGACTTTTCTCTCTCTGTTTGATCTTTTTCAAAAATCAGCTGATGAAGAAAAGAGCCAAGGCTCTGTTAGAATGAAAAATTCAATTTACAAACTAAATATGGGTTCTATGGGCTGTATTCTGTGGGTTCTGATTTATTAATCTCTTGTTGATGCCTTTGCAGGTATATTCTTGAGAGAGATTGTCTAAAAGCTTCCCCGTGTGAGTGGGACATGAGGGTGTGCTGACCTCGCTGAGTTGAGCAGCACTCCTCTGCTGTGTTCTGGTGGAGTCGGTGTGAACCCCCTTTCAGTATTCAGCAGCACTCATCGGTGGGTCCACCAGCGCCTGAGCGGCCTTCAGGCAGGTTTCCAGGACCGACTCGACCTCTTCATCAGGGTGTGACGTTCACGCTTTCTGTTTCATCTTGTGTCAGTTTGGGGATGTCGTGTCTTTCTTTTAAAAAACCATTTGTTTGGTCTGAATTGTTGAACCTGTTGGCTTCGCTCTTCAAAAAGTTCCTTGTTCCCCCTTGGACTTCTCTAGGCTTAGGAGCAGTGTGTCTCATTCTAGTGCTGAGACTGGACATGTGTGTGTGGTCTATTTTCTTCTTCCCTCTCATCAGTCTTTTTGGGTTTACCAACACCCCTCCACCCACAAGACTCACATTTGTAGAGCAGATTTAGGTTCCCAGCAGATTTGACAGTAGGATGCAGAGGTTTCTCTCCCACTCTCAGTGGTGGGTTAGGATAGGCGCCGTAGCCCTGGCCCAGGTGAGGCTCCCCTGTGGTGGCTGCCCGGGGCCCTCTGTGCCCACCTGCCCTCCCTCCCTCGGCCCTGACCACTGCTCCCACTCCCTGGCCCTGCTTCCGCCTCTTCTAGATGCGGTGGAGTCACACAGTGGGGCCTTTGCAGGTTGGCTTCTTTCTTAGGAATATGTGTTTGCTTTCCTCCATGTCTCTCTCTCCGTGGCTCGAGGGTCACTTCTCTCTTGAAAAAATTTTGTTTATTCATTTCCTCCATCATTTACAAAGTTTTAAGTCATTAATTCTGTTCTGTACTATTTTTTCTCTTTTTTTCTATGTGATTCAAGTTTAATTTGATTGTCTTTTTACGGTTTCTTGAATGGTTCCGATGCCCTTTTTATAATATAAGAGTTTGGAGCTGAACATTTCCTTCCAAGTGCTGCTTTAGATGCATCCCACAAATTCTCTTCTTGTCCTGGGGGTTTGGGGGTTGAGCCGGGGGGCACTTTACCCCTGAGCTACATCCCCAGCCCTTTTTTATTTTGTATTTTGAGACAGGGTCTCACTAAGTGTCCAGGCTGGTCTTGAACTTGTGATCCTCCTGCCTCAGGCTCCTGAGTCTCTGGGATTGCAGGTGTGCACCTGCATGCCCAAGCACAAATTTTGATAAATGGTGTTTTGTTATCATTCAGTTCAAATTTTCTAATTTCCCTTGTGGCTTATTAGTCACCTATGGCTAATAGGTCACCTGGGCTAATAGAACATTTAACTGTCTCAAATGCTTGTCATTTTCCTGCCACCTTGCTGATGTCTTTCTCCACTGCAGTCGAGCACACTGTCCTCTGTGGGGTTCCACTCTTGTGAAATGCGCCGAGACCTGCCACCCAGGGTCGCTGTCCTCTGTCCAGTGGTTTCTGCTTGTGGAAGCTCATTCACTAGGGGTGCTGCTCCCTCAAGTTCTTGGACTTACTTTAGCACCCATCTCACTCCTTGTCTGCTCCCCATATCGTCTTGAATATCTTGGGTTCAATTTTAATTGACCCCTTTTACTGTTTCCCTTGAGAATAGGTTACATTTTCCTATTTCTTCTCATAGGCCATGATTATTGTTATTTATTTATTTATTTATTTATTTTTGGTGCTGTGGGTCGAACCTAGGAGTGCTCTGCCTCTGAGCTACACTCCAGCCATTTTATTTTTAGATTAAATTAGATGGGCCTCACTAAGTTGCCCAGGCGGGCCTCAAACTTGTGATCCTCCTGCCTCAGCCTCCCGTGTCACTGGGGTCACAGGTGTGTTCTTGATTTTCCAGGGTCCCAGGCATCCTGGCTGCTCTGCTGGGAACTCCGGATTCTGCCAAGTTCCCAAGGGCCACTCACTGCCTTCCAGGTGCTCAGTGCTCTCACGGGGGCAGCAGCCGAAGTCTCCACTTGGTTTTCACCCCTGAGCTGTGGGCGACCCCCAGGTCTCTGATTCCTTAGTGGGTCAGTGATTTGGGTGGACTTGGTGGCAGACTGTGGCTCCCTCTCAGGATTCCCCAACCCCAGCTCACTGTCCTGCCTCCTGTGGTCACCAGGCTGCCACCTTCTGCCACCCCCACATGTGTGCACTGGGGTGTGCCCCTGGTGAAAGCCACTGTCTCACCCCTGACCGTGGACAGTGAGTGGGCACCTGGGTTAGCTGAGGGGACGGGACGATGGAGCGTCGAGGCTCCTGTGACGTTGTGACTGGCGGTCCAGAGGGCCTGGCTCACCTCCTCTGCCCGGTTCAGCTGAGATCTGGACCGCAGAGCGATCGATCGTTTTCTCCTGCAGGGCAGGGCCTGGGCCGGAGCCGGCGCTCCCTCTGGGTCCTCGAGGTTCCCTGCATGGCAGGTTCTGGTCCTGTCCTTTCCTCCCGCCACCGCTGGCGTCACCTCGCTGCTTCAGATGGGAGAGAGCTGGCAGAGGGCAGAAGCCAGTGTGAACGTTTAGCAACAGCTTCCCAGCAACCCCAGGTCAGGTCTGCGGAGGGGAGAGGAGACCGCGGGAGGCCAGGCGCCAGCAGGGGTCCTGCCGGCCAGCCTCTGCCCGCCCCACCCGACAGCGCGTGGCTCTGGGGCCATCTAGTGGCCAGGACGGAGTCAAGCCCCCTGAACAGAAAGATGCCCCACGCCCCGCCTGGGGTCCCCGCGGCTCCCCACTGCATCCAAGGCGTTAGGGCAGGTGCGGGAGGTCAGGGAACAGCCCCCACAGGACTAAGCAGCAGCCCCTGCTCTCCTTAGCAAAGCTCTTTAATCGGTTAAGAGTTTTGCTTCACATTTTAAAAAAAAAGTAAAGATTTAAAAAAGTTTTTAAATCTTCACTTATTCTTAGAGGTGGGACCCTTTGGGGTCTAGGAAACTTTCTGGTCCAGTTGCGTCCACTTTAGGACCAGGACAAGTGTGTGCCTGGTCACAAAGCCACCTCTCCTTTAAGTCTGAGGAACTAGGTGCTTCTCACAGGTGTAAAGCAGCCGATTGTCTGGTTAAAGGGAGACGGACTGGGAGAGCGCTTGCCCAGCATTTGTGCAGCCCTGGTTCCACCCAGCACTGCCAAAAAGAAAGAGAAGACAGTTTGGCCTAGGCTGTCATGGGATGAATCTGTCTGATCTTCTCCTTTGTTCTGATTTTAATACTTCTTTTAATTTAGTTTCTTTGTGTGTAGTGGGGGTGAGGCGCGGGTACTGGGAATAGAACCTAGGGGTGCTTTACCCCTGAGCTGCTCCCCAGCCTTTTTTTTTTTTTTAATTTAGAGACAACTGTTGCTAGACTTCACAGGCTGTCCTTGAACTTGTCATCCTCCTGCCTCAGCCTCCCAAATGGCTGATATGACAGGCGTGGCCACTGTATATCCAGCCTTGTATAGAATCTTTAAACTTCCCATTTGAAAGATGTATGCATCTGCCAGCTCAGAAACAGACCTGTGTGCTCGCCTCTGGGCTGAGAGCAGAACTCAGTCTGTATTTTCGGCTGGAGTTCCTGAGGATTCACACCCACCCAGGACGGAGTGTGCCATTTCTCTGGTCCCTCGTGGATCCGCTGCTCAGCCCTGGGCCAGTGGTGCTCAAAGGGATGATTCTGCCTCGCTGACAGCCCTGGGCAAGGTCTGGAGACTGGGGTTGCCATGGCTGCTGGGGCACCCCTGGCAGGTGGGTGGAGGCCACCGCACGAGGCCCTGTGTAAGGGTGCAGCCCCAGATGCCAGTGGAGTCCAGTGGGAGAGCTGCTGGCAGGGGCTTGGCGCGTGGCAGCTGCACACAGCAAGAGCCCATCGAGAGCGTTTGCTCTGCTGGGCATTAAGGAGCAGCCGCCCTGGCCTGGGGGCAGTTCAGCGTGGCCAGAGGTGGAGAGAAGCGTGGTCCTGCGGGAGGGGACTGGGAGCCCGCTGCGGTTAGTATCTGGAGGGTGCCCTCTCCCCCTCTCTCCTGATTGGCATAACTCACACCCCATCCCCTCCCGCTTGCCAGCGGGTGCCACCAGGCTGCCTGCTCCAGCTTTGCCGGTTGTGACTTCTGCTTGCTGCTCTGGAATGTGGGCGCTGCCCTCGCGCTGTGCGGGCGTCCTGCCCACTCACTGTCTCTCCGCCTTCCAGAACTGAGCATGCAGAATTCCGAGGGTGGATCCGATTCACCTGCATCCGTGGCTCTGCGTCCAGCGGCAGCGGCAGCCCAGCCTGTGCCAGCATCCCCTCAGGTAACAGTGCCCTGCCATTGGGGCCATTCTGGTACAATCCAGGGGCCCCTGCGTGGACGCATGCCCCGTGGTTTTGAAAAACACTTGAATTAACAAAAAGAAAAAAGAAAAGTGTGTGTGTGGTGCTAGGGACTGAACTTGGGGTGCTCTGCCACTGAGCTACACACCTAGCCCTTTTTATTTTGAGACAGAGTCTCATGCAGTCGCCGAGGCTGGCCTCCAACTTGCTATCCTCCTGCCTCCGTCTTCCGCGTAGCTGAGATTGCAGAGGTGCACCACTGTGCCCAACAGAGAGAGAGAACTGTATTTTTGTAAATAGACTTCCAAGCCCCAAGACCACTACTGCAGAACAGGCGCCCCATGTGACATGACCTGGCCTTTGCCCTTGCCCCCAGTCTGACTCGTACCTTTCAATGGACGCTTTCTCGTACCTTGGAAATGACTCTTACACAGAAAGACTTTGTGCCTAAGGCAAAAAGTGAGTTAGGATTCTTAGGATTTGGTTCGAGCACTAGGAGGTGAATATGTGGTTTAAAATTGGCAGAGGGAGGCTCTCAGGGTCGGGCGCGGCCTCAGGGTGTCTCCCGCAGCTTGAAATACGTCAGGAAGCCCCCGTGGGCCAAGGGGCCTAGACCACAGGGAACAGACTGGAAGCTTGTGGACGCGCACAGAGGCCCTTGGTGGCCTCAGGACCACCCACAATGGACGATTTCGCAGGAGCACGGCAAGAAGAGTGATTAAGGGGAGAGAAGCAGCAGAAAGGGCCAGGCGCATGCGGGAACAGCTCGTCCAGTTAGAATGGACCGTCAGATGCGCTCAGCCAAGCAGGGAAGGCCTTCGGAGCCCCTCTGGGGTACAGAGGGGCCTGAGCAGATGCCGCCATCCTGCAAGTTGAACCTAATTGACTCGTTTTCCTGCACCCTTGAGCCAGCCCCCAGAAGGGTCAGCAGCCCCCTGCCCCTTGCTGCCTCGGCCCTTGGCCAAGCCCCTCTCCCAGGCACCCCTCTCCTGGGTGGACTCCGCCCTGAACATCGCATCCTCGCGGGCCAAGGGGCTGCCTGGGGCTCCTCTTCTTGCCCCACATGCATCTGACAGCACCCTCCCCTGCCCTCCTGCCTCCCGCCCAGCGGCCCTGCCCTGGGGGACATAGGCTACTTGTGTCTGCTGAGGGCCCTCCTGTCCTCGCAGCGCACAGCCTGCCCTCAGGTCACCATGCCTCAGGTGAGTGCGACAGTGCACTCCTCGGGCTTCCTGACCATCACTGTCCACCCCAGGCCTGGCAGATACCCGGGCAGCCGAGGCCTGGGCTTCACCCCTTATTTCAATCTTGTTTAATTTCTGTGTAAATGGCCACACCGCAGCCCAGCTCGCCACTGCCACGTCTGACAGCTCAGCGTTGGTGGCAAACGAAAACCGTGATGCTCTTTCTCTTTTGTTTGAGATGGGGTCTCACTGTGTTGCCCAGGCTGGCCCCAAATTCCTGGGCTCAAGTCTCCTGTCTCAGCCTCCCGAGACACTGGGATCACGCTGTGCGCTACCACGCTTAGCTTAACACTTAACATCAATTTCTCATCTAAGGTGAAATTTACAAAATACAAAATCAACCATTTTAAAGTGAAAGATTCCGTAGTTTTTAGTGTCTTCACAGCATTGTACAACCTTCACCTCTGTCTAGTTCTAGAACATTCCACGAGCCCCCATGAATAGTAACTTCCTTTCCTCTTTCCTCAGCCCCTGGCACCCCCGAGTCCGCATCCTGTCTCTGGACTCCTGTTCTGGACATTTTCTGTCAATGGAGTCACAAGCTTTGTGCCTGTTAGTGTCCCATGCTCACTGAGCATGAGGTCCTCAGGTCCAACCGCACAGCAGCTGTGTCACCTCCATCAGAGACCGTGCAGCGTTGGGGGCCACCTTCAGTTGACCCCTCACCTGTGGGCAGCTGAGCCCTGGGTATTGTTTGGTCTCTAGTTGTGACCACAGAGGCCAGCCAGGTCCTGAGAGCTGCAGTCCACAGGGCCAGTGCACTGCTGTCCTCAGGAGGGCCTGGCTCATCCTGTAGTGACGTCCTTGAACACTAGAGGACAGTGCACCCTTGCTCATCACCACCTCCCAGGGACATTCAGTGCCCACGTGGGAAGACACCAGAACCCCGGTTGTAGCGGACACCAGGTTCTGTCCTCTCGGCCCTTCGTTTCTCACGGGGAGGCTGCGTAGTGGAGACGGGCAGCGGGGGACCCACGTGGCGGGAAACCCACACACAAGTCCTGGCTCTAGAATTCAGCGTGCAGAGGCGCGGGTGTGACAGACCACTCACGCGTGCAGCGGGGACGGGCCCCGTGTGGCCTGCACAGCCCCAGGGGCAGCGAAGCCCTCGCCCAGGGCTGGGGAGTGGACGCTGTCAGGGCTCCTTCCTCCCCCAGCGGTCCCCTCGGTCCCCTCGGCGTAAGGAGGGCCTTGGCACCTTGCTGCGGGTGGAGGTGCCTGCGCTTCTGTGCCTGTGCGTGGCCGCGTGTTCACGCTCGTGTACCTCGTCGACGTTGCGGCTGCCCACGTTCCGGCCGTGGGTCCTGCCGTCCTCCCAGTCAGGCCTTCCTTGGGGGGGGGGGGGGTGAAGCGGGGTGGGGCTCTCGTGGTGTCCTCTCGTGGCGTCGGGTGGAGCTGGCGACTCACTGTGCTCTCTCCCTTCTTCCAGAGGGTGCTGGTCCAGGCGGCGGGCTCTGCTCCCAAAGGGACCCCGATGCAGCCCATCTCCCTCCCCAGAGTGCAGCAAGTGCCACAGCAGGTAAGGACGCCCCGGCCCTCCCTGACCTAGAGGCCGAGCGCTCTGAGGGCAGGCTGTTCTGGGCGGCTGCTCCTTTCTATCTGTCCTCTTCCGGAAGCTCTGTAAGAAAATTATAAAATGCTTTTGCTGCAGATGGCGCTGCATCAAGCCGAGAAAGGTGGTGGGTTTGGGTTCATTGGTAAATTCAGCACGTGTTTGGGAGCTGGGGACACCCGGCGCCTGTGAGTGGAGCCCAGGGACACACCCGTCTGGGGAGCCCACCCCCAGCACGTGCTGCAGCCCAGGCAGGGGAGGAGGCGACGCTCTGCCCCGCTGCACACCTCAGAAGGGAGCTCGCCCACCCTGGCTGAGCTCGGGGCGGTCAGCGGATGACAGGAAAGCCACAGACCCCCTCTTTGGGTCCCGTGGGCCTGAGGTTTCCGGCCTGACCACTCAACCCTGTCATTGTAACCATGGCAGAAACCGCCATAAACCATGTGTAAGCAACGGGCACGGCTGAGCGGGAATGAACCTTCGTTGACAGTGGGACAAGTGGCACACCTGTAACCATCACTCGGGAGGCTGAGGAGGGAGGATGGCAAGCTCAAGATCAGCCTCAGCAATTTAGCAAGGCCCTAAACAACTTAGCAAGACCCAGTCTCAAAACAAAAAATAGAAAGGGATGAGGAGGTGCTCAGTGGGTAAGCCCCTCTGGTTTTGATCCCCAGTACCTGCCCCAACCCCTAAAAATCTTCATTTACAAAAACACCAATAGGCCAGACCTGCCCCCAGACCGGAGTTCCTGCACCGACCGGCAGCCGTGGAAGGTGCCTGTCAGTCCTGTGTCTCCGGAGCCGGAGAGGGCTGCAGGTCCCAGGGCAGAGGCTCCGGGCAGGCTCGGTGGGACCCAGGGACTCAGCAAAGTCTCTGCCCTCGGTTTCCCTCTGTCAGGCCCTCCCTCGGGCTTTGAGGGAGGAGACACAAAGACCAGTGTGTGACTCTAGAAGCTTCCCCCGCCCCAGCTGTCTGTGGGCAAGGAGGGCTTCCTGATGACACTTGTGCATTTCACCTGGTCCCCAGGCTTCTGCCCCCTCCCCAGGGATACTGTGCAGCATGTGTTGGCCCTGGAGCTTGTTCCCTAAGTAAATACCAGCTGGGGTGTCAGCGCCCCCGTAGCTGCTCCCAGAAACCAGGCACAGCTCTGTGGAGCCATAGCAGCTGTCGGCTATGGGCCCCAGGGTCCTGGATGTCCGTCTGTCTGTCTCTCCGAGCACAGTGTCACGGCCGGCGAGGGCTGCAGAGGTGTGCTCGCGTTCTCCGGAAGGCTGTGCCCTGGAATAGACGGCAAGGAAGCCCCCCGTAACCCAAGCACATGTTGTTTCAGGTCCAGCCCGTGCAGCACGTGTACCCCGCGCAGGTGCAGTACGTGGAAGGGGGAGACGCCGTCTATGCCAACGGAGCCATGTGCGTACCTTCTCCTGGACCCCGGCGGCCTGCTGCCCGCCCCCTCCCGCCTGCATGTGTGTGAACAGACTCTTGTCCACACCAAGCCCAGCGTCCAGACGTCGCAGTATCCTAGTCCTGTGGAGGTTTCAGCAACCACAGACCTTTTATTAGGGGGGAGGTACCGGGGATTGAACTCAGGGGCACTCGACCACTGAGCCCTCCCCAGCCCTATTTTGTATTTTCTTTAGAGACAGGGTCTCCCTGAGTTGCTTAGTACCTCACTGTTACTGAGGCTGGCTTTGAACTCATGATTCTCCTGCTCCAGCCTCCCGAGCCGCTGGGATTGTAGGCGTGGCCACCACACTGAGCCAGCCACAGACCTTTGTGCTTTTAACTTCTAGAAACATCTGTCTCCAAAAACAAAACCCAAAACAACTCTAACTTCTAAGTGTAAGATTGGGACTTCTAGAGTTTTCTGCTCTGTGTGATGCTGGGGACAGAAAAATCACACATCCCCTATGAGCTCATGGGCTGGAGAGAGAAGGCCTTCGGCTTGCTTGTGTGTCTGGATGTCCCTTCATCCTGCGGGGACGGTGCTGAGGGCTCAGCTGTGGCTTCAGGGCTGTGATTGATGGAGACGTGGTTTCCAAAGCACCACAGCAAAGGCCCAAATCACACAGAGACGAGGTGACTGTGTAAAGTTGGCAGAGTTGAAACAAGTTCCGTGGGCTGTGCCCGGTTCATGTCCCTGGTTTCAGCATTGTACTGGAGTTATGCAGGATGTCACCTTGGGATAGTACGCCTCCAGGAGGCCAGAGGGCCCTTGCCACTGACCTTTACCCACCAATAAGCAAACACGACCACGGGCCACCTTCTTAGTGACCAGCACCCCCCAAGAGTAACTTAAGACATCTGAGTCTGGACACACCAGGTCAACCCTGATCCAGATGGCGAAGGCCTGTCGGGCGTGCGCTCGGCTCCCTGGAAATTCTTTTTATGATACAATTTCATTTTTTAATGGTTTGTGTTTGAGATAATCATGGACATGGGGCTGGGGATGTGGCTCAAGTGGTAGCGCGCTCACCTGGCATGCGTGCGGCCCGGGTTCGATCCTCAGCACCACATACCAACAAAGATGTTGTGTCCGCCGAGAACTAGAAAATAAATATTAAAAATTCTCTCTCTCTCTCTCTCTCTCTCTCTCTCTCTCTCTCTCTCCTCTCTCACTCTCTCTTTAAAAAAAAAAGAGATAATCATGGACTCATAGGAAGTTACAAAATTAGTCACAGAGCCCCAGCTTGCCACGGTGGGGGGGGGGGGTTGCATCTTGAGTGACTGCAGGACACCCAGGCTGGGGACTTGACACTGGGCAGCCGCGTCAGCCTGCTCACCCTCTCCGGTCTTTACACACCTTCATCTGCAGTCCGTGTATGCAGCACGTGTGTGCAAACCCACATGTGAGTGTGCGCGTGGCTCTGTGCATTCTCACCCCGTGGTGTCGGTTCGTGGAACCCCAATCACAGACATGACCGCTGCGTCCCCCCAGGGCCCTTCCACGCGTGCCCATCCCCCACCTACAGCTCTGCCTTGAGCAGTTTCCATGGGACGGCCATGGTCCGGAATGTTTCAGAGTCGGTGGCCTCGAGCTTTGAGTCGCTTTTGAACTTCACAGGCCACGTCTGGATGGCTCTGTCCACTCGGCTGCGTGGGCTGCAGCTCTCCCATGAAGCACCGCTGGGTTCCTCTGACACCCACTCAGATCGGGGTGTGGTGGCCCAGGGCCCAGGGTGACTCCTCTCTCTCTGCAGACGGACGGCCTACGCCTACAACCCGGAGCCTCAGATGTTCGCCCCCAGCAGCGCGGCTTCCTACTTCGAGGCCCAGGGGGGCGCCCAGGTGACGGTGGCCGCCTCGTCCCCACCAGCAGTCCCCTCCCACAGCATGGTGGGCATCACCATGGATGTTGGGGGGAGCCCCCTGGTGTCCAGCGCAGGAGCCTACCTCATCCACGGGGGAATGGACAGCACGAGACACTCCCTGGCCCACACTGCCCGGTCCTCACCAGCCACGGTATGTACGAGGCCCGGCCCGCAGGGTAGACCGCGCTAGACGGCAGCAGCGGGGATGGTGAGTAGGAGGCGGCCCACGGGCCTGGGAGACGCCACCACGCAGACCGGCCCGGGGACCCCAGGCAGTAGCGCGGGCTGCTGAGTCACAGCTCCTTGTTGGTAAAAAACGGGGCATGTCGCAGGTCACTGGCTCTTGTGAAACTGGAACATGAGGAAGCCTCTCCCTTCGGGTGGGTGTGCCACTGTGGTTTTCTTGCTGTCACCTTCATGTCGTTGTCCTGGTCAGCCTCCGTCCTTAGCAAAAGTGCCCTGACCCAGAGGAGGCCCCTGAGAACAGCTGCAGGCTCTCAGCGCCCCGTCACCCTGCAGGGCTGCTTTCAAAACTCAATTTTCAAAACTCATGTCTGGTTCTAAACTCACAGCGTAGAACTGGCCTTGGTGCACGGTCCCACGGGGTTTGACACGTGTCAGTCTGTGCAGTCATCCTCCGTCCGGACCCACTGAGAGCTGCCCCAAGAAGCCCACCACCCTGGCGACCGCCAGTCCGCTCCCTGTCACGATGGAGTGGTTTTGGGGGGGTGCCGCGCACAGGGGATTGTGCGGTGGGTGACCTGCAGAGACAGCGTCTCCTGCTCGGCCGGGGCCTTGGTTCCGCGGGGCCCTGCGAGGAGGTGAGCTGGTTCTCTGTGGCCGAGGAGTTTTGTACGTGGCAGTCACTGGAGTGTGTGGCCTTCCACCGAGGGCCACACCAGGCTCCACTGGGGGCCCTGGGGAAGCCCGCAGCTCCGACCCAGACACAGGCCAGGTGTGGGCGCACGTGTCCTCTCCGGTGGGGACCTGCCAGGGGAGTCCTGCTCACGGGCAGGCGCAGGCGTGGCTTTGCCAGTTCCTGGGCTCTGCCTCACCAGCACCCAGGTCGTCCCTCCTAGGAGGCGTGCCTGGCCTTGCTGTGTCTGCAGCTTGAGGCTTCCTGCAGGTGACACTGGCCAGTTCCACTCATGTGTGACCTGCCTCTCCTGTGGGCTCTCGGGGATGAAGCACTTCAAGTCGTTTTTGTCATTTTCGCCGGGTTGGTTGTTCCCTTACTGTTGAACTCAGAGGCCTCTCTTATGCCCTGGACCCGCGTCCCCTGTCAGAGATGCTCTGCAGAAGTCTCCCCAGCCTGTGGTGTGTCACTGTCATCTCTAAAGAATGTTGATTGTACAGAAGAAAAGTTTTTCAATTTTACTCAAATTTAGTTTCTCAGTCTTTCTCTTTGGGTTTGTGCTTTTGGTGTCCTGAGACTCTGCCCACCTGCAGCCTCCTTCTCCCCTGATGTCCTGTGAAGATGTGTAGTGTCACACTTTAAGTCAAGACATGAGCTACAGGCTGATTGCCTGTCTTGCACACAGCAACCAGTTGTCCCAGCCTCGCTGTCGAAAGCCGAAAAATAAAAACAAACAAAAAGCCATCCTTTCTCCTTTGGATTGCTTTTATACCTTTGTCCAACATCAGTGGGCCACCTGCTTCAGGGTGTCTGCCCTGATCCTCGGATCCATGTGCCTGTCCATCGCCAGCAGCCCCCGGCCTGACCACCACAGCTGGGCAGGAGGCGTGAGATCGCATGGCGCTGCTCCCTCGGCACGTGCCGCTGGTGCGTGAACTGAAAGTTTCTATGAGACTTTCTTTTTGTTTTTTAAAATCTTTTTTTATAATGGTAGATGGACACAATGCCTTTATTTTGTTTATTTTTATGTGGTGCCGGGGATCAAACCCAGCACCTCACACATGCCAGGTAAGAGCTCTGCCACTGAGCTGCAGCCCAGCCTCTCTGGGTCTTATGTCAACTTATCTACAAATGCAGAAATGCTACTGGACTTTTTGATTAGTTGCATCCAGTCTGTCCATCAGTTTGGGGAAATTAACATCTCTACTATGCTGAGTCTTCCGATCCATTATTTAAATTCTTTGAATTCATTCATCAGCATTTTGTGATTTTCAACGTATGGATCCTACATGTGCTTCTTAGATTCATTCCTAGAGCTTCATGGTTTTGAACCTACTGTGAGTCATAGCAATTTTGGAATTTCAGTTTCCAACTGCTCATTACTAAATATGAAAATGCAGCTGGTGTTTGGCCATTGGCGTTGTATTCTGCAGCCTTGCTGAACACACCGTTTCGTTCTGTTTTTATTGTCTGAAAATATAAGCGCTTTTCCCTTCCCTTCCACCGGGTGCCCCTTCCTTCCTCTCAACCTGGCACTGCCAGGGCTCCAGTTGGCGCGGGCGGGGCTGGAAGCCCGGGTGTCCTGCCCAGCAACCTCGGGAGCCTTGGAGCCTCGGGCCTGCTGCTGAGCCTGGCCGACTCCTAGGTCCTCCCGGGGCCTCTACTGCTAGTTTCTGGGTGTCTCTTTGAACAGACGTAGAATTCTGTGAGACGCTCGTTCTCAGCTGACAGGGTCGCCGTCTCCCTCCTGCACAGCGTGAAGGAGGGATCGCCCTGACGGACTGTCACCTAGGCAATGCCTTCTTATTTTGGTGTGAGGCTAATCTCCTCAACTAGAAAGTGACAATCTGGTCTTGTCCCTGTTCCCTTGGTCTGGGTGTTTGTGGGTCACCCTGACTTCAATGAGGCCTCTGAGTCTGCTGTCCTCTCTCTTCCTGCCTCTGAGTGACTCCTAAACCCAGTGCTGAGGGCAGGCGCGGCCCTGGCCCCCTGCCCTGGAGAGAAGTCACTTGCTTCCTAGGGGCTGTGACACTGGGATGTGCTTGCTGCTCATCCAAGGTGTACCAGCTGGTGCCCAGCCCCATCAGCAGCCAGAGCCTGGGTGGCCACGGGGGCCAGGCGCGCCTCAAGGACAGGCCGGGAGGGACTTATTGGGATTTATTGACTTGTTGGGATTTACTGACTAGAACCTCTCCTCGCAGCCTGCGTTGACGTCCATGCATGGGGCAGGCTTGGCCTTGGAACAGGCACCAGCTTGTACAGTAGGATGGGCTGGGGCCACGGTACCCCCATGAGCAGCCTCGGGGTGCCCTCTCCAGCAGCCCTGTGGAAGCCAGAGTGCTGTTGGGACCTGCCTCACAGGTCCACAGCTGTCCCAGTTGCTTTGGAATAATTGAAGTTTTAAACCAATTAGAAACCTAGGAGCAGGCGTGGTCTCTCCCTCCCTCTCCCACGTGTCCCTCCAGTCACCGTGGGTTCCATCTCCCAGCTGAGAATCAGAGCCCCACTACTGCCCACACTGCGTCGTCCCTTGACTTGTTTTGGCATGGAGACACCTCATGAGGACAGCACCGAGATCCAAGGAGCGAGGGACAGCCCCGAGAAGCAGCAGAAGCCCAGGCTCCGCTCTGACCCTGACGCCTGCCGATCGTTCACCTCGGGGTTTGTGTCACGAGACTTTAAATTAATCCTGAAAATAGTCTGGAGACTGAAGCAGGGCCACCTGCAGCCCCTGTGACTGGCCGCCTGGTGGCACGCTGATGGCCTAGATGGTTAGTGTTGGGTGGAAACTTTCTGATGTCCTTTTTTAGCCACATGAGCCCAGTAGCTACCTGAGGGGGTGCTCTCACGGAGTCCTCAGTCCGGGGCTCTGTCCAGGGAAGGATGCAGGACACTGCAGCCTAAGGAGGACCCAGAGACCACACACGAGACCACGCCAGACCAGAGCCCCCCACAGGGCTCCTGGGGGCTGGCGAGGACAAAGGGGCTTAGAGTCGAACCGTCTGGCCACGAGCAGGAGGGGCTGCAGTCTCTCTTCAGGGTGTCCTGGTGTGCCAGGTGCACAGCTGGGCCGTGTCCTGCCCAGGAGTCCCAGTCGCCATCACAGTCCTGGCAGAGTATATCAGGATGTTGGGATTAACCAGAAACTGGAGAGAGGCCCAGCAGCCTCCCTCAGGGACTCATCCTGACTTCCGAGACTCCTGGGTGGCCCTGCATGGCAGATGGCAGGACAGGCTCCTCCAGAGAGAGCATGCTGGGGACACTGGTCCTTCCGCTGCCTCAGCTGTAAGCAGAACCTCTCTGAAGCTCTGAGGCTCTGGCTCCCATGTGCAGCATCCCTGCGAGTCCGCCCTGCCCTCTTCCTACCTGCGTGAGGAAGTTGTTACGTACAGAAGAGCTGGGACTGCGGCGGCCAGCCTGCAGGACACTCAGGGTCTTCTTCAGAACCTGGTCCTCGACCCCAGTATTCACAGTGGGCTGTGGTGTGGCTCACGGTGGGCACTTCCCTGGCACGTGCCAGGCCCTGGGTTCCATCCCTAGCACCTCCAAAGAAAAGAAAAGAGCCGGTATTTTTGGCCTGAACTGCTGGATGCCAGCTCTCCAGGACCCAGCCTGAGATGTGCCATGACGTCACCTGGAGTGACCTTCACCTGTGTCATCAGGGCAGCCACCTGCTTCCAACACCCAGCTGGCCCTGGCCACCACCCGTCACACCCACCACACATGCACCAAAGTTTCCTGTTTGGCTCTGACTCCATATTCTGCTGCTTATAACTCGGGACCACAGATGGGGTTCGTTTGGGCTCACAGTTCTGGTCTGAGGTCAAGGTCCCACATCTGGGGATGGCCTTCATGCTGGCAGAGAACCGGCATGATACAGGATGTCACCTGGTGAGGGCAGAGAGAGCATGAGATCCAGCCAAACAGGCCCTGGTGGCAGACCCACTCTGAAGGTGACCGCTAACCCACAAGTGGCTAGTCCAGTCACCAGGGGAGAGCCCTGGTCCCTCAAGGGTCCCACCTTGTCCTGCCTCTTGACACCTCACCTCAACCCTGGATTGAATGCTGAATCTGGCGTCTGGAAAGGGGGTACTGAGAAGTCAGCCGTGTGGGATCCAGGCCACCACAGCTGGTTTGGGCTGGTTTGGAAGGAGGCCGTGGAGCACTGAACTCTGAACTCAAGTAGCCAAAGTGACCAGTCATGGAGGCGAATGTGGAAGTGCCCAGGTGAACCTGAAAGGCTGCACACCGGTCCCCCACCAACACCTCCTGGGCCAGGCAGGTGCAGACAGGCAGAGCAAGAATGCCTGTCACCCTCTCAGCCCCGAGCCCCACGGGTCCCTCCCACCTGGACCAGGATGTCCGGCTTTTCCCTTTTCTAACCTAATTCTAAGATTTGTCCCTCTGCCCTTATCTTCCAATTGTCCCTCCTCCTGTGAAAACATTCTGAATTTTTAAATAAAGAATCTTGAGGGCTCTGCTCATAACATATTTAAACTTTTATTAGCTCCTTTTATGGTAGCGTGGCTAAGCTGTAGTTTTGAAGAGATGGTCAGCTGCAGCGAGTCTAACAGCAGGCCCCTGTCTCTCTGGTCTCCTGTCTGGGTCTTCGGGACCATTGTCCACTCCCACTGCTGATGACTCTTCCGGGAGGCAGGGCCCCGTCACCCAGTACAAATCCTGGCAAACCCAGCCTGGTGATGCCCTTGTCAGCTAGAGACACACTGGACTGTGGCAGAGGGACCCTCCCTAGGAGGCTTGCTCAGTGGGGTTATTAGAAGTAGAATGTTCATTTTCACACACTGATGAGCTCGGAGAAAGAGTGACTTCCATGCTTCCAGAGTGGCAGCCCGTTCCTTCATTACCACTCCAGGCCCAAGGGCAAGGGGCCCAGAGAAGCCCCCAGGCTTACTGTGAGACAGCTGGTGGGATGTTGGTCAGTTGTCTGGGGGGCTCTGGAAGCTCATTCTCTCTGCCATCCCTGCCAGGTCTTGAGATGCTGTATCCCAAGCTTTATTGAGATTTTTGATGTGTGTATTCATGTCTTTCATCAAATATGAGGCTTTCCAACCATCGTATCTTCCAATGGATTTTCAAGTCTGTGATTTCAGTTTGGTTCCTCTTTGTAATGCCTCCTTATGGCTATTCTCTATGTGGCAAGACCGCATTCTCCTGGTCTCTGTGAGTCCTTGGAGCACATACAGTAGCTTTAAACTCCTCGCGTCATAAAGACAACGTCTGGGCTTCCCCAGGTGGCTCTGTTGGTTCCCTTTTTGTCGGTGCCTGGGCCGTACTGTCTTGTTGGCTTGTGCACCTTGTAGATTTCTGTGGAGGACTGGATATCTTTAATGTTAAAAGGGGCAACTCGGGCCTCGGTTGTGGCTCAGGGGTTGAGCACTTGCCTTGTGTGTATGAGGCACCACATAAATAAGTAAAATAAAGGTATAAAATAAATAAATAAGGGGGCAACTCTGGATTTTGGATCCGCTGTCCTCTCCAGGGTTTATCATTGCTGTGTAGTTGTTGTGGACTGTTTATCAGGCTTCCTGGACCGCTTTTGTGAAATCTGTGCATGCTGTCGTGGAGGCCACTGGGATTTCCATTTGGTCAGCCAGTGATGTCACAGAGGTTCCCTTACAGGCCAAGTTTCAGCTGTTTCTTGGTGAAGGATCCACCTGGTTGCTATAAACTTTTTAAAATTTCCAGACTGTGGATAAAGTTGGGTACAGTGGGGTTTGCCCATTTATTCAGGACTTTGGTGGAGACCTGGTCCTTGCTCTACTCTGCCTTTCTCACTGATGTCATTTACATTTTGTAACGTGCCTGAATGTGAAGAGCTTCTTGATATGGTGTCAGGTTCCATACTGGAGTGCTGCAACTGACCAGTGTAGCCAAACTAGCAGATTCTGGCGAGGGGTGATGGGAGATTAGAAGAAAATAAAGAGTCACACACGCAGATCTTGAAGATAAAGCTGGGATCTGGTGGAGCACTGCTCTCTGATGGGGAAGCAGGTCTAAAGAATTACACCAGCAATCTTTATTATATGTCTCATTAAGCAGATTAAAGACTATGCAAGCATGATTCTTTGTACTCATGAAAGTTACAGAGTTAGTAACAGTTACATTCTACAGTTTCAATGTGCAATGTTAGGAGCATTGTGCAGCTCTCAAGAAAGTCCACTGTTTAAAGTTACTAATTCTCAGGCAGATTCAAGAGCAGCAGAACTGACAAACCATTGTGGTTATCTTAGCATGGAAGTTCCTTCATTCCCAGGAGCTGTGTGCCTGAGAGCAAGGTCGAAGCTGATAAGACTCTAGCAACAGAGTGTCCCCATGGAGAGCATTGCCATAGCAACCAGGCATCCCACACCTTGGCACAGAAACTTTCCCAGTCACCAAGCATGCCACAGCCATGAAGTCATCAGGGACCCCAATCTCAGACACTGGTCTCCCAATCACTGTCACTGCCCTCCACACTGTCATCAGTGATATCTGGTACCAGCCAGAGAGGATACCAGAGCTCTGTAAGAAACTGCCAGTTGTCGCAGTTTGGTGTAGTATCAAGTAAAGATGTCCAGGATTGCCTGGAACATAAAGCAAGTCATGTTTCTCTTAGGGCTGCGCATCTCAAACAGCAGACTGTGGACTGGGGCTGTGGCTCAGTGGAAGGGCACTTGCCTAGCATGTGTGAGGCACTGGGTTCGAGTCTCAGCACCACATATAAACAAAAAAAATAAAATAAAGGTCCATCAACAACTAAAAATATATTTAAATTTTTTTTTGAAAAAATTAACAGCAGATGCGGGCATGGAGCTCGTCTTCTACTCAGCTGCAGAGAGACTTGGGGAGACAGAAACGAGCCTTTCTTCTCATGTGCTTTGGAAAATACAGCTATTCTTCATTTTAAAGGGTTATCTATGTTAACCAGTGATGGGCTTATTATTTTTAAATGAATTAATAGATACTTTTTAAATTTCCCTTCACAATTCTTAAAATGGGAAATATTGATAGATTTAACTCTTTTAAAGAGCTCCTTTAGTGGGGCAGGGTGTCACGCGACTTTATTAGTGCAGAGGAGACAATAGAGTAAAACGTGGAAGGCCTCCTGCAGGAAGATGTGTGACCTCTTTCCTGGTGCTGGGCACGCACAGGCCACCCTGCCCCACAGGGCCACTACCCAAGGGTGGACAGGGCGGGTAGAGCCACTCGGGCCCAGCGCAGGTCAGGCTGGCTCCAGGCCCAGGAGCTCTGTGCCTTCCCACTGCGATCGAGGTAGTGTGCCTCCCGGTTGCTGTGCCTGGGGCTGAGGGGTGGGGAAGTCCGCCTTCCGCCTTCCCTGCTGCTCCATGGCACCTTCAGGGTGACCGTGGTATCCTCTCCAGCTGGTAGCACATGTCACTGATGACAGAAAGCAGAAGCACAGTGGTCCAGATTGGGCAAGGGACATGCCGTTGCCTGCTGCCTCCCCCAGCCCAGGACCCCTCCCTGAAGTCCACCCTCTTGCTGTTCCCAGGGACGCTGAGGCCTCTGCCTTCCCAGCTGTTCCGGGGGTGGAGAGGAGCTTTGGGCTCCTGCCCTTCCTCGTAGCCCCCAGCCTGTCATGGTGGCCACAGCAGATTCTAAACACCCAATTTCCAGATAGGAATCGGGGTCACATTCAAAACGTGTAAATGTGGTGGCAACTGTGCACGGCTGGTGTTCCCTCCTGTCCTTCTGAGCACATTCCTGTCCCCCGTGCCCACCGCCTGGCCTCAGAGCCCCAGGAAGACCACTTTCTCCAGGAAGCCCTCACAGTAGCCAGGCCCTCCCGCAGGTCTGTCCTCCACACCTCCCTCTCTGCACAGCATGGATCCGTAGGTGGTCAGGGGTCAACTTCTGGGCCTGCAGGGGCCCAGGGCCTGGCAGGGCCTGTGTCTCTGGCCTCGTTGGTATTTTCACAAAGCATCCAGATCTGGGCTTTGCAACCAGTTGGGCTGGCCCAGATGTCAGCGTGGCCATCCACCCTCGTGCGATTACCTGACCCTCCCAAGCAGCAGATGTGGTGGGGGAGGCGTGTGGGGACAGCGACGCTGGCTTTGCTGACACTTCCTCTGTGGCTGTGTATTAATCTGGTCTGCATGCGCACGTGCAGGGCTGTGTCCGGATGCCGCACCAGGCTGCGGGGCGCGGCTCCGCTACTCCTGTCCCTCAGGCTCTGGTGCATGTGCTGCAGGAGGTGGCCTCGGCTCTGCTCGCCACTGTGGACGGACCTCCCCTCCTGGGTCGAGCCTCTCTCTGAAGTCGGAGGAGCTAGAGTTTGGGTGTTGGCAGAAGGCAGGTCGGGGCTGATGCTAACCATCTCATCTCCTTTTTTTCCTTCCACTTTGTTTTGTTTTGTTTTGTTTCTGCACATTTTCTTTAGCTTGAAATGGCGATTGAAAACCTCCAAAAAAGCGAAGGAATCACACCACACAAAAGCGGCTTACTCAACAGCCATGTAAGTGTGTGTCCGCCTGCGCTCTGCCCGCTCGCCCGCTCTGCTCGCAGCTCTCCAGACCCTTTAAAAGCAAATAGTGAGGTGACATCTGAAGAGTGCCAGGAGGGGGGGTCAGAACACAGTTCCAGCCAAGCCACCTCCCACAGCCAGGGACGTGCGCTGGGGTGCGGCCCCGGGGGAGCGCCTGCCTGGCACGTGGGAGGCCAGGTTCATCCCAGCACTGCGAAATAGAGGGACCTGGTGGTGGCACGCGGCCTGGGCTTCCCTGGGGCCAGCCACTACTGAGCTTGGAGACTCCAGCAGTGCCTGGAAGGTAAGCCGCAGTGTGCCAAATCAAAAAGGAAATGACCCTAAAATAAGCCATAGAAAGAGGGACAGGAGTGCCGCAGAGACTCTTAGCTCTTGTTCCTGGGGTCAGCTCTTTGCAGAAATGGTGATTGGAGAAAAGTGTAAAGCAAGTTATTCCTGCTGACTCTAGCTCCATGGGCTTTCCTCTTCCGCTGCCCCTGGGGAGGAAATGGACTTCAGGCCAGTCCAGGAGGCCCTGACTATCCCTGCCTGGGCAGCCGTGTGGCTGGCCAGGCCTGAAGGAGGGGCTGGCTTAGTGCTCCATGGCAGGACAGTTAGGAGGGAAGCCTGTCCCTACAGGGGCCCCTCTTACTTTTCTTCAAATGCTCCCAGAGGTTTGCCCGGAGTGGCAAGGGGGTGTGGCATTTTAGAGCTGACCCCTGCCCCTGAGCTCAGAGCATGCCCCTGGCTGTCGGCCACTGGACAGGATTTTTTTCCTGAGAACACAACTTCAAAGGGAAAAAGGTTTGACCTTTGGTCAAACCCACTGACCATGACTCAGGACTTCCTTGCATCTAGAGAAACGTCCGAAGCTGGGTCTGTGGGTGGTGCAGGTGTGGCCAGCGGCTCCAGGCAGCCCCCGGAGCATCTCAGAGGCCTGTCACTGTAGGCAAGAGCCATGTGTCCTTCTGCCAGGGGCTCAGGCACGAATAGAAACAGAAAAGGCCCCAGCTCAGCACCCACCCCCTGCAGGGGGAGTGGAAGGTGGCCCTGGACGATGTCCTGCCTTGGACAGGGCCTAGAGGGAGGAATGCTGAGCGGAAGGGCACAGGCGAGGAGCCGGTGGGCAGCAGCGACCTGCAGGCCTGGAGGAGAGAGCGCTGCGGAGGCGGGTGGGCGTGTGTCGTGGGAGGTTGACAGGTGGCCAGCGAGCCAGGCATCCTGGCTGCTGGGTGACTCTCTGGCTCCCATGGGAAGATGGGCTGCTTCCCTCCAGCATGGTTCTGAGTTGACTTTCCCAGCAGAGAACTCTGCCTGGCGGTGCCCCGGTGGGGATCTGCCCTGGGTCCCTTCTTCCGCGGTGGTCCGCAGACGCTGGCTTGGGCAGGAGTGAACCAGCCTGGATCTTGACCTGGCCAGCCAGAGCGCCAGAGGACCGGGGCAGCTAAGCCGCCCGTCGTGCGCCAAGTCCTCCGCCAGGTCCTCCGCCAGGCCACACGCGCTCACCACGGCCTCCCCGGGCTGCCTGTGCTGGGATGGCTCCTGTGGTGGGCAGCAGCCTTCTAGAAGTGCTCGGGGGGTGTCAGCCCAGCTCCTGGGCAGCGCGGCCTGGGGACACGGGCCCATGTTCTGGTGGCCTCGCAGCAATCACTGCCTCGAGGACCCTGGCCAGGTCAGGGAGCCTCACCAGTGGCAAGACCTTGCCTGTGTTCTGCTGCCACACAGTGACACCAGCTGCCGTCTGCTGTGGGCAGGGTGCTAGCCAGGTCAGCACCAAGCAAAGCAGAGGGGAAACACCCTGAGGAGCCCAGCACTGGAGGGCAGCAGTGGGAAGTGCGGAGGCCACACCCAGTGCCCTCTGTGTGCCCAGGCCCCCCGGGGGCTGCCAGAGGAGCTGGTTGGTTGGCGCGCCTACAGCCATGCTTCCTCGGTGCCCGAGTCAGACAAGCAGCGTCTCCCAGACCCAGCTGGGAGCCTGGGAGCTGCCCACTCCCCCCACTGGGGGTTGGGACCCAGGAGGCCTGCAGGCCCAGGGAGCTGCCCCCCACGGGAAGAGTACATCCAGGCAGAACCAAACCGCATAGCACCCCCAAAGGAGGCGGCCCAGGTGGACCCCACTGGGCAGGGCATGAAACAGGGAGCAGCCTTTGCGCAGGGAAGAGGCAGAGGAGGAGGCGCCACTGAGCAGCTGCCGTGGGCCGCCACAGCACAGGAAGCGCCCGGCCCCTCCAGGGGCTGTGTCCCCGCGGCCAGCTGACATTGGGACCCCACAGCAAAGCCATCCCTGTCCAATAAGATGTGCTCTTAGCGTTTCCACACCCCGGGGAAGGGGGAGGGCTTTAGAAGGGTGGTTCTGATCATTGGGCTTTTGTGTTTTAAATCAAGAAACAAATAATCAAAGGTCCTTTAGCTGCCTCCTGGTGTCCAGGTGTGGGCTGGCATGGTGGCAGCTGTACCCCGCGGGCCAGGCTCTGCCTGGCCATGGGGCGCCTGTGGGAGCCACTGCCCTGCTGTAACATGGGGTGTGTCTGCACGCAGTCCGTGACCCGTGGGTGGCACTGTCGGGCCTGTGGCCTCGAAGCTCGGCCTGGTGGGAGCCCGGTGCAGGAGGACCACTCCCCTCGTGGCCAGGTGTGGATAAGAGAGGGGCCCCACCACCCCCAGGAGAGCACACTCGAGACCTAAGACCTCCCACCAGGCCTGGCTCCCCCACCGCCCAGCTGGAGACCAGGCTTGACCCCGGGCCCCAGCTCGGGCAGCGCCCTTGTCCAAAGCCTGCTTCCCGCCAACGTGACAGGCTCCTGGCAGTGACTAGTGCTCCTGCCGCCCGCTCTGCCGCCCGCCGGCTCCCCGACTCCACCCTCACCCGTCTACCCACTGCTCGAACCAGATCCTGGCCCGTCCAGAGCTGGGCCCGGACCCCCCACCGCCACCCTGGTTCCCCGTCCTGCCTCAGGCAGGAACAGTGCCGTCAGGTGCTCAGCCCCTGGCCCCCGCTGCCCTCCCCCTCCACGCCTGCCTCCAGTGCTCTCCAGCCCCCTTCAGGGAAGGTCCAGAGTCAGAGCCTCCCCTGCACCACCCCCACCACCGTCTGCCCGGCCACTCCCAGCCAGCCTCGCCAGCTCCAGTCCCTCTCACGGCAGCCACCGGGGCCCTGCGGTGGATACAGCACTGCTCTGCTCAGAAGCCTTCATGGCTCCCACCTTCGCTGCGGTCAAAGCCCAAGCCCTCCCCACGGTCCACAAGTGCCGGCATGATCCGCCGTCCCCTCCTGGCCTCCTGGCCTCCTGGCCTCCTGGCCTCCCTCGCTCCCCCTCCCTCCCTCTACTTGAGTCACTGGGGCTCCTGGCTCCTCCTCCAGGTGCCAGGCTCGCCCTGCCTCAGGGTCTTGGCACAGGCTGTGCCCTTCTCCTAGATCGCTGCTCCCCACGGCGGCCCGCTCACCCTCACGCCCTTCCTTACTGGGTGCTTTCTCAGGGAACCTGCCTGCCCTCCCTGCCCTCCCCGCCCTCGCAGCACGTCACACCTCTCCTCATTCTGTACATCTTTCTTGCTTACTGTGGGTCTCGGCCCTAAAATGGCTGCTTCTGGAAGGCAGGGGTGCTGCGTATTTGTTTGTGGTCAGCTTGCAGCACCCAGAACAGGGCCTGGCCTGAGTCCACGGGCAGTGGAGAGTCAATGAGTGGGTGAAAAGGAAGGAGGGTGTCCAATCACTGGGGCTCAGAAAGGCTGCCCAAGCTGTGGCGTGTGGCCCAGCGAGACCTCACTCGGCCAGTCAGGACCAGCCTCGGCTGCGTTCGCCCCAAATGTAGTCACGAATGGCAGAGCGACACTTGGGGCAATAGGACTACAGGGCTGTGTGTGCCGTGCAGCCTAGGCACATACCAGGTGCACCCTCTCCCACATGCACCTGCACGCAGTGGTGTTTGCACAACAAGGAAGTCAAAGGGCACGTCTCTCCAAGCGTGTCCAGTTGGTGAGGAACAAGTGGCTATAGTGGGAACAAGAGCCCTGGAGCACAAGGGGTGGGCTGAGTGCAGTGTGGATGTGAGCCCTGCCTTCCCATTTTGAAGGAGGGACACCCTTCCACAGGGGTTGTGGCTGCAGAGCCCAAAGCCGCAGGGCGAGCTTAGTGCTCGGGGTTCTCCATAAAAAGCAGCGTTTAACCTTTGGCCAAGCGGCGAGCACCACGGGCCAGCAGGGCTCCATGAGTACGTGCCCTTGGAAAGCGTTCTCCACGTCTCGTTGATGTGGACATAGCACAGCCCAGACTGACCACAGAGTACCCAGAACCTGCAAGGCCATCTGTCCAGCCCTGTCCGCTCATGAGCATGCCAAGTCACCTGAGGCCAGGAGGGGGACCTCTGTGGCGAGCGAGGCAGGCCCAGTCAGGAGGATGAGTTCATGGGGCTCTTGCTGGGCCCGACAGGGGTGCTGGATGCTGGTCCCCAGCTCCTGACCTGCAGCCTGGGCGCCGGAGCCACTCACAGTCCCCCAGGTGTAGCCAGGCGGATTCTGTAAGTGGTCAGAGCGCAGCCTGGCCTGCCCGCCAGGAGGCCACCAGACAGAAGAGAAAGGGCCATCACTCGTTTGGGAGAAGGGCCCACCCTGCCGAAGCGGAGCTGCCTCTGCCTGCGCCGCGCCCCCAGAAGCTTGTTGAGACGACCACACACCCTTTGACGTCAGCACCCACAGTGACCCCAGCAGGGTCTCCGCCCTTCATCTACGTGTCGGGGGTGAGGGGCAGAGGCTCCTCTTGCCAAGCCTCTCCTCTGATGTGTGAAGCAGTTGTGTCCAGCTGGCACGAGCCTGGTGCTCCTAGGCCAGCGTGCAGTGCCCTCCAGACGGCCCCCATGACACCTGCTCCCCAGGAGCTGAGAAGCCGGATCCCCATTGGGCTCCTGCCCGACAGGCTGACGTGTTCAGCCTCAGGACATTGGACTGCTGGACCTGGCTCCCGCCACCCCAGAGAACGACCTGAGAGTGCACCTTTGCTCCCCACCGTGGGGTGACACAGAAGAACGTCCCCTGACCTCAGTACCCAGACGCTGTCTGCTGGCTCTGTCCCCTTTCTGTTCAGGCACCCGTGTTTTTATTTGGGTTTTTTTTGGGGAGGGTGGTACCAGGGATTGAACTCGGGGCTCAGCCGCTGAGCTCCATCCCCAGCCCTATTTTGTATTTTATTTAGAGTCAGAGTCTCACTGAGTTGCTCAGCGCCTTGATTTTGCTGAGGCTGGCTTTGAACTCCTGATCCTCCTTCCTTGTTGGCCTCCCGAGCCGCTGGGGTCACAGGTGTGGCCACTGCCCAGCCAGGCAACCCATCCTCATTCCTCCAGGTGATCTGTGTTGGCTGTCATTCTCAGATGTCTTCAGAGTCCTGGGGGACAAACAGGGACAGCTATCTCATCCCTGCCCTGGGGATTGCGTGCCCAGGGGAGACGAGCAGTCAACAGGCGCAGGCCAAACCTGGACAGGAGGCGAGTGAGATTCCAGGGCTCCAGGCCCTGGGAGACGAGGGGAGGCAGATGAGAACACATTCACGCCGCCACTGCTCCTGGCCACGCGGGCAACATCTGGTGGCCTGAGGGAAGTGGCTTCCACGCTGGCCACCCTCCCATCCCTGCGTGTGCTGCCTCCTCCCTGGAGGGGACACGGGGGGGGGGGGGAGTGCAGTGTGGTCACTGTGGCCGCCTTGGGGTGCAGAGCAGGGCTGTGCCCTGAGAGGTAAGAGGGCAGAGCCTCAGAGGTTCAGTTGGACTCGCTTGCACAGTGTGGCCCTGTCCTAAGATCACATGGAGTGACCGGGCTCAGGAGGCCCTGGCCAGAGAGACTCTGGGACAGAGACAGGCACCTGCCACCGATGGTGTCAGCAGAGGGCGGGCAGGGGTGTGGGGAGGCCAGCAGTCAGCACGGGGCTGCGGAAGTGAAGCCCAAGGAGGTGAGGAAGACGCTCTCCTCCTGGGCCCTTCCTGCTGCCCCGGCTCACAGGCCTCAGCCCTTGACCACCACCTGTCCTCTACCTCCCTTCCTTGGATGAGGGCCTGAGTCCCTCCTCCCCAGGGCCACAGCACCCACACTGGACACATGAGATGGACAGCTGCTAATTAGTCACCAGTGGTCACAGCCAGGGAAGGGGACCTTGCAGACCACAGAAAGCCACACGGGGATCCACATCCAGGCTGTGGGAGGCAGGCCTGTGGGGACAGCAGGGAGAGATGGCCCCCGGTTCTGCTGATCTGCAGAGCGAGTGGCAGCGGAGAGGCCCCGAAGCCCCTGCGTTTGCATAGGGCCTGGGGCCCCTGGGGCAGGACTGGCCACCCTCCTGCCCTGCTTCCAGCACAGAGGCCCAGGCTCCCCATCCCCCAGGATGAGAGAGAGCCTGCGCTTGGCCCAGTCTGGCCAGCAGCTCCCCTGTCACCCACTTCTTGGCGGCTGCCTTTCTGTTGAGGCCTCTGCTCCGTCTGCTAGATCTCCGATGTCTTCACAACCTGCAGGGGGCGGGGGGCAGCCCCAGGGATGGAGAAGGAAGGACCTCGAGGGGGCAGGTGGGCAGGGGCAAGGCAGGCAGTGCAGAGCGCAGGGGAGACTCCACCATGGGTCCTGCAGGTCAGCAGTGCATGCCGAGGGGGGCTGGGAGGCAGCACTGCCCACCCCAGGCAGGGCGGCCGGGGCCCTCAGGTCCCCGAGGGCGGCTGGGACAGGCCTGGTCAAGGCCTCTTCCCCCTCACAGCTCCATCCTTGCACCTTGGCTTTGGCTCGCTGGCCTCTGGGCAGTGTCAAGACACTTGGTGAGGTGGCTGCTGTGTGGGGCCCCTTCAGGAAGGAGGCTTCTGACCTGCAGAGCTGAGTGGGAGGGGACGCGCTGAGCCCCTGCGCCTGCCCAGAGGCAGCAAAGCTCTGGGGCTGGCCCTTCCCCTTGGCCCTAGCAGCGCCCTCAGCTTCTGCCCTGTGGCGTCTTGCACAGACCGAGCTGGAGTGACCGTGCTCCATGCAGGCCGGGCGTGGGGCCTCTCCATCGCGGTCTTGTCACCGTGTGCCCCAGGGTGCAGGCTCCGCCCCACCTGCCCGCGCTCTGTGGCCTCAGAACTGCCTGTCGTCCTGTGCGCTGAGGGCGCATGGTGGGGCTGCGTGGTGGAGCCAGCCACTGTGAGGCCTCATCTCTCTCTGGGTCATATGCCATCGCAATGCGTAAGTCAGGAGCCCAAGAGCGGGGTTGGCCGAGCAGGGGACGAATGGACCAAGGAGAAGAAGCCATTTGCCGATGGCCCAGAGGACTCAGCCCTGGCAGCCAGGGTGGCGTGGGCCCTGGCGGTTTCTCGGAAAGGGAGAGCAGGCCCTTCAGTCCCAAGTCCACGTGGCACTGGGTCCTGGGTTCTGAAGAGCCACGCGTCTCTCTCCAGCTCCAGTGGCTGCTGGACAATTACGAGACGGCCGAGGGCGTAAGCCTGCCCAGGAGCTCCCTGTACAGCCACTACCTGCGGCACTGCCAGGAGCACAAGCTGGACCCCGTGAACGCCGCGTCCTTCGGGAAGCTGATCCGCTCCGTGTTCATGGGGCTGCGGACCCGGCGGCTGGGGACCAGGTGGGTCGCGGGAGCCCAGGCCACCGGTGTCTGACCACCCACATCCTCCCCTCTTCCTTTTTCTGGAAATGGGCTTCTTGGCACCTGGGGGGAACCTCCTGCAGAGGTGCCCTGACCTATAGCCCCGCCGGGTGGACTTGGAGCCATGGCCCCATTATTTCCTTTAGAAGCCAGTGATGGTTGAGGTTTTCTTTCTGTTTGAAATTCCTCACAATCGCAAGTTTTTATTTTTGCTGTGGGAGGCAGCCCCAGGTTATCTGCCCTTTCTGGATGCCTGCCCACCTCCCATGGCCTCTCCCACGTCCTCTCCCGGGCCAGCAGCGGCCGTGGAATGCCACAGGCGGTGGGCTCGTCCCCCAGCCGGGCAGCTCCCCTTACCAGCAGAAAAGGCCGCCCGGCCAGGTCCAAGCCAGTGGCCTGGAGCATCCATAAGGTGACCCTGTGGCAAGTGAGGCTTGGCAGCGGCAGGGGCCCGAGAGAGCAGAGCAGAGTCCGGGGGAAGGACAGGCCCCGGGCCTCGGGGTCACAGCCAGCTCTGCCTGTCTCCACCCAGCTGAGCACACACCTCTTCTAGAAAGAGCCAGGGTGCCTGTCCCCAGCCTCCGGAGCGTGGCTTCAGGAGCCAGAAAGTCTGCACAGCTCCACCTGTTGGCCAATTCTAGGTCCCGTGCAGCTCTCTGGTCCCCTTAACAAAATTATTTAAAGCCCCCGGGTCATCATTTTCCCCATAACGAACCGGAGTTGTTAATAATGACGGTCCCCAGGGGGCGTGGGGGTTAGACAGGCTGGCCTGGATTGCTTGCTGCAGGACTTCTCAGAGCCTTTATTATACTAAAAAAGAGGGGACTTGCCACCAGGGGCCGGGGTGAGAATGCCCCGTGAACGTTGCTCACACGGGTTAGAAAACGCAGAGGGCCGTGAGGAGCCACCTTTAGATTGAGGTGTGCAGGGACTGAGCCTCGGCCGTCTGCTCCAGGGGCAACTCCAAGTACCACTACTATGGCATCCGCCTGAAGCCAGACTCCCCGCTGAACCGGCTGCAGGAGGACACGCAGTACATGGCCATGCGGCAGCAGCCCCTGCACCAGAAGCCCAGGTGGGTGATGTCCCCAAGCTGAGGGTGTCAGGCTGCGTCCCCCTGGAGAGCTAGGAGGGCAGTTTCCTGAAGGTGACATTTGTGGGCCAGGGGCTTCTGTTGACCACCCTGCTCTAGTATCCAGGGCACCAGGACTCGAAGCTCTGCCCAGTGCCTCCGTGAGGCCAGCAGCCTCCAGCAGCCAGGTGTCTCCAGCCCCTGACTTTCCCTTACATTCAGTGGGAGTAGAGAGAGTCCCCACCGCTGTCCCCCACAGCCCCCACTGATGGCCTGGTCTGACGCGTCGTGGTCACTGGGCCTGCGGTCCGCATCAGGCTCATCTGCTGTGCTGTGTCCAGCCACACGTCTCCACCACGACAGCCTCAGAGGGGCGTCACGGCCTCCCCGCCCTGGTGTCCCCTCCTCTCCCAGCCCTGGCAACCACCCATCCTGTCGCGGTCTCCATCATTCAGCCCTTCCCAGAGTCTCAGAGTCAGAGTCACACTCTTCACTTTCTCAAGCTTAAGGGGAAACGGCGCAGCAAACCCGCGCCCGGAGAAGGGGGCCTCCCCACCGAGGCCACTGCTCCCTGGGGGCTGGGACAGCCAGTCGTTTCTGGAATGGTCTCTTCTCTGTGTGTCGCACACTTCGCCAGCCTTTAAGGCAAACCCTTCACCGCGCAGGCCTGCCGACTCTGGTGACGCTGCGGGGCAGCGAGTGGTGGCTGGGCCACAGACAGGATGCAGACTCGACCCAGGGCCTTCGTTTCTGGGCCCCGGTCTAGGGCTGCTCTCCAGCGCCCCCCACACAGGCCAGGAGCACCGACTCGCACAGGAGGGGCTCCAGAATGCAGCCCTGGCCCATCCTGTCCTTTCTGCCTACACAAGGGACCCTGTCCCTTCCTTGGTTCAGCTTTGGCCCCTGGCAGACACCTGCCACTCTGGGAAGTGTCGTTTCAGGAGCAGCTCTCGTGGGACAGGGTTACGGACTTGCATTGGGGCAGCCACAGCCTGCACCAGGTGGTCCGCCACACCCAACTGGCACTTTGTCCTTCCCCGTGAGGCCCGCCCCACTGCCCACTGCCCAGTGGGAACAGGTACAGCCAGCTCTGGCACTGCCTGCTCTGCACGGTGTCTGGGGAGACCTCCCTCCTCAGGTCCTGTCCCTGGGTGAGCTGCCTGGACAGGCCACCCCTGCCCTCTGGCTCCACCCTTCCTTGAGGCCATAGGATAGCAGCTGGGAGAGTGCAGGTACCCACCGAGAGACGGGAGGGAGTGTGCACACCCAGCCCGAGTGTCACCAGCAGTCAGTGGGCACACTGGCCATCCACTCAGTAGAGCACGAGTCTGCCTTAGGAAGGAAGGGCACCGACCCCACTCCAGCTCGGACGGACCCGAGGACATGAGCCAGACACAGAGTGCACGCCGCAGGGTCCATCCGGAGGTCCCTGGAGTCTGGGATCCACAGAGAGAGGAAGCAGCAGGGTGGGAGCAGGGGCTGGAGGGGATGGGAGACTGGTGGGTAATGGCTGCCCAGCCTGTGAGCACTTAGAAATGGCTAAGGGGGAGTTTTTGTCTGTGACTTGACAACGTGGTTAAAAACTGTGCACATAACCCAAACTGAATCCTGCTCAGCCCCCTGCTCCTTGGGCCTTCTCAGGCACCGCTGCTGGGGCCTCATGGAGGCACGTGTGTCCCCTGCCAGGTACCGGCCAGCGCAGAAGACGGACAGCCTGGGGGACGGCAGCTCCCACAGCAGCCTGCACAGCACGCCAGAGCAGGCCATGGCCGCGCAGAGCCAGCACCACCAGCAGTACATAGGTAGGCGCAGAGCGGGGTCCTGCTGCCGGGCACGCGCACTCGAGGGCGCTCTGCCCACGGCGCGCTTTCCTCGGGATTCTGCTCAGTCAATGGGAAGCCCAGGAGAACTCCCAGGCCGGCTTCCCCGGGATTTAAAGGGATCCGCTTTGCCAAAAGAATTAATTAATGCATTAAGTGACCATCAGAAAAATGAGTCGATAAAAGAAAGTGTTGTCCAGAACCTGAGCTGGGCTGGGGACAGAGCTGGGTGGGCCAAGTGCTTGCCCCCACAAGGCCCTGGATTCGATCCCAGGGCCACAAAAATAAATAAATAAATAACAGCCTGCACTTGGGGAGGGGGGGTGCCGCCTCTGGCTTTTCTCCCTGGCTCCCCTGGAGCCTCTGGCCTCGGGCAGGGCGGGCATGCCCTCCCTCCTGGGCCTGCATCCCTGTCAGACTCTGGAGACCCCCGAGGCTTGTATTTTTTCAAGTCTGGACAGACCCTTCTAGGCTGGTTCCTAGAAGGACCTGCTGGTGCCTGGCCTGTGCCCAGCAGGTCACAGTGGGGCCACTGAGACTGGTCTCCCCACATGTGCTGCCCTGGTTGGCTCTGTGGGTGCCCATGGGCGCCCCACTCCCGCGCCACAGCTCTGAGAATCGAGGTTTCGAGGGCTTGCTGTGTGCCCAGCCAGAGCTCGGCTCCTTGTGGGTCAGCTTACTTAACATCCCTGGGTGTGACAGTATTGTCCCCATTTTGTACTCAAGAAAACTAAAAATTATAAAAGTCACCAACTGCATGCAGGAGCCCGGATGCCTGCCCAGGAGCATCCCCGGCACATGGGCTTCTCGACCGCGCGTTGCCCACTTCCTAAGGGCCGGTTCTGACCTTCTGTTCCTCCCAGACGTCTCCCACGTCTTCCCGGAGTTCCCGGCCCCCGACCTGGGCGGCATACTGCTGCAGGAGAGCGTCACACCGCACGACGTCAAGGCCCTGCAGCTGGTGTACAGACAGCACTGCGAGGTGACAGTGACGGCCCTGGCCCCGGCCCGATGGGCCCGCGCCCCAGTCCTTCCCTGGAGTGGCTGCAGCCTCAGGTCCCCTCCAGGCATGGCACGAGGGGACAGGAGGCCTGAGTCCCCAGCCTCCCCTCTCCCGTGGTCATGGCTGCTCACTGCGTGTTCCCAGGACACAGGGGATTCGTGCTTTCACGCGTGCATCCACCTGACCAGCCGCTGTCCCTCCCAGGCCACCTTGGGCGTCGTCATGAACCTGCAGTTCCACTACATTGAGAAGCTGTGGCTCTCCTTCTGGAACGCAAAAGCCTGCTCCAGCGAGGGCCCCACCTCCCTGCCTGCCAGGTGACACCCCCCACCGACCACGGCGGCCACCCCTGTCCAGTCCACAGGCCCGCCAGGGTTAACCTGCAGACTGTTGTTTGCTGGTGGCCACAGGTGACCCACAAATGTCCAGCTCCCTAAGAATGGGGTCTTAGGCACCTCCTCTTTTAGACCTTCCTGTTGTTGAATTTTGACCCTTTTCAAATCAGACTGTTTAATAGAGGTGGCCATGACTTAATCCCACATAGAGGTGACCTTGACCCACTGCTGCAGTGAGAAAAGTCACATGGGCCACAGACAGAGGAGGGGACAGTGTGGATCCTGGGGAAGACCCAGAGGTGCTCCATGGTGGCCTCCGGCATCGCGTCTGAGGGTGGGGCTGAGCTGCAGGGCCCGGGAGCCAGCCCACAGAGGCCTGTCCCCGCTCACCGGGGGCCGTGCTCTCGGGTCTTCCCATGGCGGGGCAGCCCCCCCCCCCCCCCAGGGCTCACCCACCTGCCCATCCCTCCGCAGTGACGACGAGCCGGAAGGTGCCGTCCTCCCCAAGGACAAGCTCATCTCCCTGTGCAAACACGACCCTGTCCTCAAGTGGATGAGGAGCTGTGACCACATCCTCTACCAGGCCCTGGTGGAGATCCTCATCCCCGACGTGCTGAGGCCGGTCCCCAGTAAGAGGCCCGAGTGGCCACTCGCGACCCACCTCCTTGCCTCCCACTTCTTCCCATTGTCACCTGCGCGCGCATCGCCCCTCCCGCCCCCTCCCACCCACCTCAGGTAACACTCCCAGGTCCGCGAGGGCCTATGGATTTGTCCTTGTTCCTGGCCCACAGTGTCAGAGTTAGTGGCTGTCGGGGGCTCTGCCAGCTGTCAGGACACTGTCCAGGGCAGGCCAGGCCAGGCTCAGTGCTTTCTGGAAGATTTGCTGGAGGGCATGTGAGTGGCCCGATGGCCTCCGAGAGTGGCTTGGTCACAGCTCCAAGCTGTCACTGTGAGGGAAGCAGTGCCTCGGGGCCATGTAAAGTTGTCACCACCCTAGTCCTGAGGATGTGCCAGCACCTGCTGTCCCAGGTTCCCTGTAAGGTTGGGGGCATTTCCTGAGTGGACATGGGATGGCCAGGATGGCAGCACAGCTCCTGCTGGGCTGGGGGCCACCTCACCCCGCCAGATCCCACTCGACCAGTGCACACGGAGCCCCAGGCTGCCCAGCACTGTGGGACCCCAGGCTCTGCCTGTGACGGCCCCAGAGGACATGAGGGGACAGAGTGAGGGGCGACGTGAGGAACACGTGAGCCCCTGCGGTGGGCTGCTCCAGGGCCTCCGCCCTCCACGGCGATGACAGGCCACACGAGGGCTGTGGTGCCCGCCCAGGCCGAGTGCCCACGGCCCTGGGGGAGACAGGAGCATGGAGAGCTCAGGCCGCCCGCTGCTGGGCACTAGGGCCAAGCCTGGCAGCAGTCATGGGTGCAAGGCGAGTCTGGGTCTTGATGACTGCCAGGCTGCTTTCTGCCAGGAGATGAGGAAGGACAGACAGGCCACCTCTCTCCGGTGGCCTCGCTGCCTGGAGCTGGTCATTGCAGACCAGCACGAGCCTCCAGTGAAGATTCAAGTCCTGGGCATAGTCCCCTTTCTCCAACATCAGTGTGGAAGTTGGCAGAACATTCTTACATGCATGTGGCGTGTGCATCGGGGTCTCCCCTGCCATCGCCGACGGGGCTGGGTGTCCTCTGGGGTGGGGTCCTGGGTGCTGCAGGGTGCTGGGCTGTGGCCCTGGCCTCCACCGGCTGCACACCAGGAGCTCCCAACTGAGACAGCCACAGATGTCCCCAGATACTGCCCAGTGTCCTCTGGGGTAGAGTCACTCTGGGTGAGAACCACCGTCCTAGACAGGGGGCAGTGGCAAAGGGCACGTCCCTGGCTCTCCCGGGCCCCTCCTCCAAGTGTCCTGGCCCCAGTTCCTTCCCCCGCAGCTGTCCTTCCGGGGCGGGCATCTCCTGCACCCACGTTGTCCCACACGTTCCTCACTGTCAACCTTGTGGCTTACGTCTCCAGGTACCTTGACGCAGGCGATCCGTAATTTTGCCAAGAGCTTAGAAGGCTGGTTGGCCAATGCCATGAGAGACTTCCCGCAGCAGGTCATCCAGACCAAGGTAACGTCAGGCTGGGCCTGGGCACCCACCCTTGATGGGGGGACAGCTGCAGCCACAGGCCCCAGGGACCCCTCGGTCCCTGCGTGCTCTGGGTGGGGGAGCGGGAGTTGGCAGGAGGGGGCTCCCTGCCCTGCTCCCCAGAAACCCGAGGACCACTGTGCCCAAGAGCGGCACCTGGCCCTTTCAGGGAGCCCTGGGGATGCTCTGAGTGTGGCGTAGGTGCCGGCAGGGAGGGCCATGGCGGGCGTCACTCAGTGTCCTATCCGGGTTGTTTCCACGGTGGTCACGGGAGGAGGTCCCATCTCCTCGCTATAGCCCTGTCGTTACCGTCCTGGCCACAGACTGAGTTTTAAAGGTCATCGCCATCTCTCCTAGCGGCGACCTCGGTGGGTTCACAAATCTGAACTGATCATTAAAATCCCAATAACTTAAGAAAATGGCAAAGAAAGCTCGAAACCCACAGAAGTACCCTTTTCAAAATTCGGGGATGACTCTCTGGCCTTAGGGGTCCGTGGAAAGAAAGAGAGGCACTGGGATTCTATGTTCTTATATAGGGACACCCGAGGGGAGGTCCCATGGAACATTCTATCCCCCAAAGGGCAAAGGGGTAGGATTGCAAAGGAACAGGAGGGTGTGGCTCCACCCCACCTGGTGACGCCCACCCCTGGAGCCACACCTCATTATCCCAGCTGGGGTCAAGCCCCAGTTATTGGGGGGTGGAAATCCTTCAGCATCTCTTGCTCAGGACTTCAGGGCGTGTATTTCCAGAGCGGCTCCTGACAGAAGGTAGAGATTTTGCCTATGTGCGAAAGAGAATGACTACGTGGCATTTGGGGGCATTTCTCAAACAGCTCTCAGGTGCAGAGGCCTCTGGCGCCCCGCCCTTGGTCTGTGCTGCTCTGGGCCCTGGGTGTGCTGAGAGTCGTGGCCTGTGGCCGCTGCTGTGAATTCCCGCTCCCAGGCCACGCCCCAGGGCTCTGGCCCGGGATGCCCAGGAGTCTGCGTTTCCCACTCGCAAAGAGACTGGAAGTGGCCACAGCTGTACTGTGGCCATCTGAGCCCAGCGTGGCGTGAATCCTCGTCCTGCTGTGGCAGAGCAGGGCCCTCTCCCGCCGCCTCCTCCCGGCAGGGAACTGAGCAGAGCCCCTCCTGCCCTGGTTCGGGGGCCTGCGGCTCCTGGTGATCCACACTGTCCCCTCGCAGGTGGGTGTCGTCAGTGCCTTTGCCCAAACTCTGCGGAGATACACGTCCCTGAACCACCTGGCCCAGGCGGCCCGGGCCGTGCTGCAGAACACCTCCCAAATCAACCAGATGCTCAGCGACCTCAACCGCGTGGACTTTGCCAATGTGCAGGTGACTTTCTCAGACGTGGTCCCCGCAGTCTGGCTCAGAACAGCGCTGAGTTGCAGAGAGGCCGTGACTTCAGGGTCCTCCCCGCACTGGCCTAGGCCTCCCTCCTCTAGGAAAGCAGGAGTCCCACGGCTTCAGCCCACAGCAAACCCACCTGCCCGGGGCCTGGCCCAGCTTCTGCTGCATGAAACGGTGCCAGGTCAGAGCCCTGCCCAGCCACCGTGGTCCCTGGTGGCTCCGTTCCTTGATGGCTCAGGCCCCTTTCCCGCCCAGGCGCTGTGGCTGACACCTCACTCACCCTCCTCACAAACGCCCCCAGCTTCCCAGAGCTGGCGCCACACTCACGTCACCTCCCTAATGCCGTCCTCATGGCTCTGCCCTCTGGGCTGAAGGAACCACAGGTGACAGCTGCAGCTCTGTGTTCACCTCACTTCCGACCTGAGTTTCTCTGTGGAATAACTAAACACACACACACAAAAAACCAAAACAAAGACGCGGTGTGACGCGAGCCTCCATCCAGGAGGCCTGTGCACCCTCTGCACCCACGGCGCCAGCCACGGCTGGCTGCAGTGTCAGGCAGGTGCTGAAGGTGCTCGGCTCAGTGGTCAGTGGCCAATGTCAAGGAGGCCCAACGGGTGCCCAGTGCAGTGGTGCAGTGTGTGAGGCCCTGGTTCCAGCCCAGAACCAAAAAAATAAAGAACAACCCAGACTTGGGCACAGCCCGAGGCCCCCGCTGAGCCGTGCTCAGGTCTGGGGGACTGCAGTGGCTGGGCCCCCTCCTTGTGTCAGCACAGGGTGCCACTGTCCCTGTGCTGTCTGCAGGAGCAGGCCTCGTGGGTGTGCCAGTGTGAGGAGAGCTTGGTGCAGCGGCTGGAGCAGGATTTCAAGCTGACCCTGCAGCAGCAGAGCTCACTGGACCAGTGGGCCAGCTGGCTGGACAACGTGGTGACCCAGGTGCTCAAGCAGCACGTGGGCAGCCCCAGCTTCCCCAAGGCCGCCCGGCAGTTCCTGCTCAAGTGGTCCTTCTACAGGTAAGGCCCGGTTCCGCCCAGGAGGCACCTCCGGGGTGCGGGTGGGGGGGTTACCCCACTGCCACTTGGCTGCTGAGCTTGGAGAAGCCCAGCTTCTGGGTATGGCCCTCGAGGACAAAGAGGACAGGCACACTAAGTCTGGAACATGGAATCCACGCAGTCAATTAGGACAGAGGACCAAACCAGAAAGAGCAGCAGCCCGGTGCTCTCTGGAGGCCAAGAGCAGCCAGAGACAGACCCCGTCTCCACAGAGCAGCACCCTGGGGTCCCGGTGAGCACATTAGGGGAGCAGAGAGGGCTGTTTCAAGCAATGGCTCCCGTGACTGGATGAGTCTGGAACCTGCAGCCACAGGTGGAAACTCCAAGGACTCAGGAAGCCTCACCTTTTCTCTCAAGTCCCTTCAGCTGATTGGGCAAGGCCCACCCACACTACCAAGAATAAGCACCTCCCTGTCCCAGGTGTCCATCACCGTCAGCAGGACGCCTGCGTGTACCCGAGACCCGCGGACTGACTGGCTACGCTCGCCTGCCTGGGCCACGTAAAACGCCCTCATGGCAAGCAAATGGGAGGCACAACGGTGAGAGAGACTTCATGAGAGAAACCAAGAAAGCACAGGCTCAGGATCCAGAGGTTCGGCACCCAGCGGCGGGGACTCTAATAAGAGAGAAAATGAGAAAAAGAAAATGCCGACAATCCGGCCAGCCCTCCCGGCTGCGGTTTCAGGTCCCAGGCTCTGCGTCTGTGGCTTCCACCCACTGCAGACAGGAAGACCAGAAAGAACTGTGTCCGTGTCCGCGCAAACCTGCCTCCTCGCGGCCCGCCCCCGACGGTGAGTTCACGACCCTGACGCGGCAGCAGGTCTCGCAGGCCGTCCAGAGAAGGTCCGCAGGCCACAGGAGGACGCCCCTTGATTCTGTGGCACGTGAGGGGCGTGGGCACCGGCAGGTGTCCTCTGGGCCTGGAGCAGTTCCCCAAGGATGCGGAGGGACGCCTGGGACCCAGAGCTGAAGAGTCTCCCAGGGGAGAAGAGGCCTGGTTCCCGCATCCATGGACCCTCACTGAACTTTCAGAGCCGGGGCCGGCGGACCACCAGAAAGCCTTCCAAAGGGAGAAGAACGGGCAGGGGGTCGGTGCGGGCGCAGGCCCTGGGGGCAGCCTGCAGACTGGACGGCGGTGGCCCCTGCCGAGCTCCTAAGGCCGCCACCTCCCAGGAACAGAGTCCCCACCTGTGCAGACCAGCAGCAGGACCCGCCGGAGGAAGGGCCGCACTCTGACGGGGCTCCTGGAGTCCCTGGGCCACTCTGGCCTCTCTGAGTGATGGATACCTGGAAAGGAGGCCGCTGTCCTGAGGAGCGTGGGGTGCCGGGGGGCCCTGCGTGGGCAGTTACAGCCAATCCTGCCCCCCCCCGATGATGCCAGCCACACCCATTCCTCACTGTCCCCCAGCCAGGCTGGCTAGCTGCCCACAGAGAAGCGAATGGCCGTGTGGTGTTCCGCAGAGCGCAGGGGCACCCCTCTGTCACCCTGGCTGCTCAGGGAGCTGAGGCAGGAGGATGGCAAGCTCAAAGCCGGCCTGGGTGACTTGCCAGAGGCCGTCACGAAAAGGGCTGGGGTGTGGCTCGGTGGCACAGCACCCTGGGCCCAGTCCCGGCACCGCACACAAACCACACCCCACGAGCCTTGCTGGCCCCGAGCTGGCTGCGGCCGCCTCGGGCGTTAATGAAGCTCTCACAGGCCTCGCTGGATAGACCTGTCCTTGTCACCCTCCGCCCATGTGCCACGCTGTCTCCCATGGTGCTCGCTCGCCTGCCCCTTGCTGCCTGTTGGCTGGTCCCGTCCCCTCCCTGAGCAAGCCCGTCCCTGCCAGCTCCTGAGTGGTGGTGGGGCAGCTGGGCGAGAGCAGCACGCGCGGACGCCTCGACCCCTCAGCCCCAAGTGCATGACGTGCCCGCAGCTGTGACCACTGCCGGTGCCGCGTGTCTGGGGAGCCAGCAGGCAGCCCGCCCAACTGCCCATCACACAGACGAGGTGGTCTCCCTAGCAGACCCTGCAGGCCAGCAGTCTCGGGACCACCAGGATTTCTGGGGTCCTGGAGGAGCCAGCCGGTGCCCAGGCCCCACTTAGAGTCTCCGGCCTCTGTCCCCCTGTGCCCAGCTCCATGGTGATCCGCGACCTGACCCTGCGCAGCGCGGCCAGCTTCGGCTCCTTCCACCTCATCCGCCTGCTCTACGACGAGTACATGTTCTACCTGGTGGAGCACCGCGTAGCCCAGGCCACCGGAGAGACGCCCATCGCCGTCATGGGAGAGGTGAGGCCCTGGGGTGTGGCCGGGCAGGTGGCCAGGCACCCAGGAGGCCTGGAGCAGGGAGAGCCCAGGGCCTGGCTCTGGTCCCGGCTGCAGTGTGACTTGCTGGGACCTGGCCTCTCAGGGCCCCGACACGCCCAGGCTTCTAGGAAATCAGAGTAGAACCCACACAGAAGTCGACCTGGTGTTTTGTTCTGCTTTGGTGCTGGGGACTGAACCTGGAGTGCTCTCCCACTGCGTGGCTCCCCAACCCTCCTTGTTGTGAGACAGGGTCTCTCTTGCTCTGTCACCTAGGCTGGCCTGGAACTGTGATTCCCGAGCAGCTGGGATGACAGGCATGGCCACAAATGTGCCATGTGAAGTACACGATTCAGTGGCACTTAGTGCATTCGCAGGTGCGCCCCTCACCAGTGTCCACCTCACAGCACTCTGCCCCCAGATGGCCCTGTCACCATGAGCAGTCACCCCAGGACGCAAGTCCACGTCCTGTCTCTAGACTCACCTGTCCTGGACGTGTCCTGTCACTGAGTCACATGCTGTGGCCTGTGGCTCTGGCTCTCACTGAGCCGGAGGCGCTCTGGTCCCCCTGCACTGCGGTGCCGGAGCCTGGCTCCTGCTGTGGCTGAGGACGCGCCAGGCGTCGTGGTCCACCTGCGACGTGGACCTGGGCTGTCGGCCCCCCTCTTCAGTTCCTCTGGGTCTACAGCTGGGGGTACAATTGTGGGGTTGTTTCAAAGAAGAAATGGAGCCTCACTTGTAGAGGTTCTAGAACAAATGGAGGGCAGAGGGCAGCGGTTCCTCACAGTTAAGAGGCTGTCACACTCCGAAGACAGTGGCCAGGGCCCCCACCTCACCCAGACACGTGGAAGCTGCGTTGGTGCTACGCGGGTTGGGTGGCCAGGTGCTGGGCCCTGGAGGGAGGGCAGCCGGCTGCCCTGGCCCCAAGCAGCCCTTCCAGGCCGGGCATCTCTCTTGCCAGCCGCTGCCCCTGGTGGCCTTTGCAGTCAGGGCCGCCACCCACCAGCCACCCCCAGGTGCTGCCTGGAGGCGTCAGAGCTGCTCGAAGCCCGGGTGGGGGTGGCGGGGGGCAGGAGCGGCTCTGAGCGGTGCGAGCCCTCATGGGGCATGCCGGCCGCGTGCCAGCCCCTGACTCCCGCTTCTCTTATAGTTCAACGACCTCGCCTCCCTGTCACTGACCCTGCTGGACAAAGGTGGGTGTGCCTGGGCTTCCCTGGGGCAGTCACCAGGGCGGAGGGCCTCCGGGAGTGGGCATGCAGATGGCTGGTGGCACCTGGGAAGTGGGCACAAATCCCTGTGGTGCCCTTGGGCCATCCTGAGCCTGTTCCCCGGGGTCTCCCACACTGGGCCCAGGGAGAAAGGCTCGGCCAGCCAGGGCGGCCCAAGGCCTCCTGCTCCATGGCCGCCAGGACAGAGACCCCTGGACCCAGTCCTGGCCCAGGGGTGAGGACCTGTCCCCAGGGCACTCCCAAGGCCCAGCCTGCTGACAGTGTGACCCAGGCCAGTCGGCCCTGGTTAAGGGAAGTCACCCGTGGGAGGGCTTGTCCCCTCCTCTGTGAGCACAGCCTGTCTCTCCCTCACATCGGCCGGCAGATGACATCGGTGACGAGCGAGGCAGCGAGGCCGAAGCGGGTGCCCGCAGCCTGGGCGAGCCCCTGGTGAAGCGTGAGCGCAGCGACCCGAACCACTCCCTGCAGGGCATCTAGCACCTTCCACAGGCACCTTCCTCAAGGTCCTGGAGGACGCCGCCAGCCACTCTAGGGCGTCCTTGGCCGCCCCACATTAGTGCCTCTTAGATGAAGCGAGCTGACTCTGACTTGGGCCCACGGTGGCGCCCCCACCCCGGGACAGAGACTGCTGACGCTCCCTCCGCACTCCCAGCCGCCGCCCGCCACAGCCACGCGTCACAGCCCTCCAGCCCAGGAGGGCCGGCCGCTGGTCCCCACGTGTGTCCTCCCTCCATCCAGCTAGTGCCAGTTTCCACCACGATTTTAAAAAGAGAAAAGGAAGAAACCCAGCAGAGCCCGGAGGCGTCCTGTGCTGTCGGCCGGCGCAGAGCTCAGCCTCTGTGGGTCCCTCGGAAGGGAGCAGGGCCCTCACCACGTGCCTCTCGGTGCAAGGGACAATCTCAGCCATGCCTGTGGCGTTGTGTGGACAGGCCATCCTGGGCCTCCTGTCCGGGCCATGCTGTGCTGAAGCAGGAGGCAGCCAGCCCACAAGGGTCCGGGTCCTGATGCCAGAGGCCTCTCCAGTCTCAGCTGCGGGTCGCCGCGTCCCTGGACGGATCAGACCTGGAGCTAGAAAAGAGCAAGCTGTGGAAGGCAGCCCACTGGTGTCTGATCCACCCCAGCAAGGATTGGGGTTCTGTCCAAGTTCAAGCCCACACTGAGCCAAACCGCTGGCTCTGGAGCAAGTTCGTGGGGGGCTGTGGTAGTTGCTGCCGCCAGGTCCTTCTGAACCCTCCCTCTCAGCAGTTCTGGGGCATCTGACCCCTGCCAGGTCCCATCCTGACCTCTTTGAAGCCAGAGCTCTTCTCTGGGGACAAAGGAAAACCAAGGACTTGCACAGCCCTGAACCTGAGACACGGGGACCTGTGTGCCTGGAAAGCCCTGGCCCTCCGTCTCGCTGCCTCAGCTGAGCGCGAGCTCCCTCCCGAAACCAACCTCAGACCGAGCCTCTGTCTAGGAAGCACCGTCCAATGAAATGCAATAGTTTCTCTTTTTGGAAAAAAATGTTTATATCAATAGTTTTGTGCTCTAATGAATTGTTCTTAGAAGGTTTCTTATGAACATGTATATTGCAGTATATTCGGACCCCAACATCTTGTTCTCATTCACGCAGACTCACCCGGTGGCTAGCAGGAGGGGTGCAGGGCGCCGAGGGGTGGAAAGGGACAAGACCACGGTGAGAGCGATGTTGTCTGGCCTCATCCTCCAGACTTGGTGACATCAGACGGAAGAATGTCTAGTGTCGTCTCCTCTTCTGGGAGACTGGAGCTGGTGAAAGGACTCCCTGACCCCACCGTCCCTCCCCGGTGGAGACCAGGACAGACTGGGTTCGGCCTCGGGCTCCGCCTTGTCCTCTGCAGGGTCCGCTGGAGGAGCGGGAGGACACGGAGGCCATGAGCCCTCCACCCTGCTCCTCCTTGGAGCCGCCCCTTCAGGCGTCATGGTCCATGCTCCCGCGCCGCCCCATGCGCCACCCCAGGTCGCGGGCTTGCCCGGCCACTGCCCCTGCTCCCTCCTCCCTCAGGCCCTCGTCCTGGTGGAGCCGGAGCCCCTGGCCTCCGGGCAGGGCAGCTGGGGCCAGTAGTGAGGGCAGCAAAGGAGTGCTCCGCCGGCTGCCACGGCCAGGGTCCTGCACACCTGTGAGCGCGTGCCCTCCCTGTGCCCTCCAGCTATGGCAGGATGAATAGATGCATGGCCGTGGAGAAGCCACCAGGGTCCTCAGGGCCTTCTGGGTGGGCCATGGGCTAACTTTAGGGCCCTGGAGAACCCGTGTGTGCACATTTCCAAAAGTGGCCCCCAGTCCACAGATCCTGACGAGGTGGGACCAGAGTATCCTGGGGACCAACCTCTCGGGAGGGTCCATGGGTGAGAGGATGCCCCATAGAGGCAGGGGGATGCTGGCCCAGCCCAAGCCCCTCAGTCCCAGGAAGGGGGCCCAGGGTCCCTGGGTGATACTAAAATGCCATCAGGGAACTTCGGGGCCTGTGCTCAGCCCTCACCATCTTGAAACTCTTCGTTTCTGAACAAGGAGCCCAGCCCCAGTTTTAATTTTGCATCAAGGCCCTCCAAATTGTGAGGCAGATCCTGGGAAGTCCCAGGACTGCCCCTGGCATGTCCCCGCTCCTCCTGGCTCACAGTCTCAGAGCTCACTGCTCTGGGCTTCCTCCATTGAGTCTGATGATGAGGACGGCGAGAGAGAAGGAACCTATGTCCCTGGGGTGCCCGAGTGGCCATGACAGCCCCAGTGGCCTTCAGCTAGACCTCAGTGAGTTGCTGCTGGGTGGGGAGGGGAGAGGGCCCACAGCGGCCCTGCCCTCAAAGTGGTGGCGAGAACCCAAGAGCGTGATGGGAGGAGCCCGTGCCCTCTGGCTGCAGGTGTGCTGAGGAGGGAGGGGTGCCCTGGCGGGACAGGGACGGCCTCTCCCACCTCACTGACTGCTGCTCTGCGCCCTTTCCCCCACCCCTTGGTGACCTGTCCAGTTCCCACAATGGAAATGCCCCTCCCTGCGCTGGCGACTGGTGCATTGAGCAGAGCCTCATGGGTGCCTGCCCCTGATGGACCAGACAGCAGTGCAGCCTCCCCAAGTCCAGCTCCTCGAGGGCATCCATGGCACCCAGCTGGGCTTCAGAGGGTCCTGGCAGGAGGAGGGCAGAGGGAGGAGCTGGAGGCAGGGAGGCCAATTAGGTGCCTGCAGAAGTCGTGCAGAGGGAGAGGGTCCAGCAGGAGTCGTGGCCATGGGGACAGAGGGGGAGCCAAGCCAGAGGTCCTCGGGGGCCACGTGCCCATCAGTCAGCCCGGGGATGATTGGCACGTTATGACCAGCCTAGTGCTTTGGTTTTTCTTAATGGACCAGGACAAAATCCAAGAACGCCAAGCGTGGCTCTGTGAGACAGCACTTTTCCTTCACTGGGATCTGGAGTGTCCCCACTGTCCCCAGAGGCCCCCGTGTCTTAAAGTCTTGGTGTCCAGCTTGGGGGGAGGCAGGTGGTGCAGCCTTCAGGTGGGGCCTGGCAGGAGGTCTCATGTCAAAGGGGCAGGCCCTGGGAGGGAACCAGCACTCTCCTGCCCCTGGCCCCTCCCTCCTTGGCCATGAAGAGAGCACGAGCTCCACCACATGCTCCTGTGGAGGCCCTCGGGTGCTTGTTATGGAGGCGGGAGGCTGCCCAACCCCAGGGTAGATGCTGCATTGGGCTGCGACATGGAATCCTCTGGCTCTGAGATCCTGGGGACCTGCCTGGTTGTTTCACTTCACTTCACCTCACCCTGATAGCCTTCCAGCAAATTCCCCTTTGCTGATACTGGCCAGAGGTGGTTGCCAGGGTTTCCACCTGTCTTCAAGCTGATGGCCCCTAGGACCCATGAATTTTGCAGCAAATTCAGAAGGAAGTCTCAGCCCCTGGAGGCCATCCAGGGATGGAGAGCTGGGTTTGGAGGTGGCCCATCCCTAGCCCCTGGCAAGCACAGTCAGACTGGAGCATCATCCACAGAGCCAGAGAGCAAGGTGTAACCAAGACTTCCCACATTGGCATACTCCACCTGGCTCCTAGATGTTGCCTCTCAACGTAGGCAGAGCCTGAGTCCCTGGTGCCCTGTTTTAACTCATACCTATCCTCTGCTGCCGCCTAGTGGTCACTGTGCCACACACCGTCTTCCTCACCCCCACCCACCGCCCACCCTAGGACACCCCAACCTGGATTTTGTCTAGAACCACGGACCACGGTTGACTTGATTGCAAAAAGTGTGACAGGTCAGACCACAAGGAACACCCAGAGTGTTCCTCCCTTTCCTCCTCAGATCTCTCCCATTTGTTTTCATAAACTCAAAGCATCTTCCCTGGAGATAAACAAAACCAAAGCAGCCAGTTGACATCTGGGGCAGCCTTCTAAGTCACAGACTGACATTCTCGCCGCCTGCCAGGAGGCCCTCGGCAGGGCACGGATTACCTCTGTGAGGTCCTTGCCAAACTTGTGACCTGAACTTAATTATGAGAAAACGAACCCAAAGTTAAGGGGTACTCTACAATTGTAAATAACCAGGAGAGTGTGTTGGAAGTGTCATGGTGAAGGAAATGTGGGTCTGATTCAGGCTGAATATGGAGAAATGATGTCTAAGTGCCAGGTGAGGTCTCGGGCTCAATCCTGAGCAAAGACAGAACAGCGGATCAGACAGGTGGAGTGACGGCTGCGCTCTCCCGGGCCACAGCACCCAAGGCCTGCCCTTGTTCTGACCTCGGGTCTGGGGAAGCTGGGTGAGGCCTGTGGCTATCACTAGGGTTTGTTTTTTGAGACGCAGCCGTACTGAGTGGCCCAGGCTGGTCTCCAGCTCCCAGACTCAAGCACCCTCCTGCCTCAGCCTCCTAAGCAGCTGCTGCATCCTCTCGAGGTGGAAAGAAAGGCACCAGGTCTCTCGGCCTCTCGAAAGGCAGAAATCCTATTCCTCTTGACCAGATCCCCTCCCAGAGACCCCTGCCCCCAACCCCATCACCTTGGGGATGAGGATTTCAACACGACTGGGCAGGGCGGACATCCGGGCCTTAGTGCCTGGATGGAGAGGACAGCCAGCGGCCAGGTAGTGCCCTGCTCCTGCTTTCCTCTCCCTAGTTGCTCCCCACCCAGCTCTGGGCAGGCTGCTGAGGAGCTCTGCCCCCTGGGCAGCGGGGAGCCAGCTGGAGCCTCCTAATTGGAGCCACACACTCCAGCGGGATTATCTGGCTTAGGTTCACACCCCACAGCCCCTGGGAGCAGGGGCATCTGTCCCTGCTGAGGCCCCACAGCCGGCTGAGCAGGTGCTCGGAGACCTAGAGGCCTAGCGGGACCCAGCCTTCCCCTGCGGCTCCAGGGAAGCCTTCAGCAATTTAAAGCAGTGTGACTAGGTCGTACTGAACTGCATGCCACCCTTCCTCAAGGTCAAGGTCAGCCCAGCGTGCCAGGAAAAGGAATGGATTGCTGCCCGCGGGCCACACGCGGGCCTCAGCCACGGTACTGAACCAGGAAGACGCACCACCTGCCGTCCCAATGAGGTTCTAGGCCCACGGCACTGGGGACAAGCCTTTGCTTTAAATTGGCTTTGTCTAACTGACAGAATTGTACACAGTGCACTTGGATCTACAGAACGTTGTGACCTGGTTAAATCAAGCAGATGAACAAATCCATGAGCACGAATACCATTCTGTCTTTATGCACCTTTGGTAAGAACATTTATGCTCTGCTCTCTTGCGGCTTTCCAGTGTGTGGTGCACTCTGACAGCAGGCAGTCACCACGCTGGGCCCAAGCTCCAGGGCTCGCTCGCAGCCTGCAAGAACTTGCCCCTCACCAACTGCCTGGTCCCCGCTGCTCCAGTCCCACACACGGCCAGGCCACACAGTTTTTCTGTGTGTGGCTTCTTTCACTTAGCATAGTGTCACCAGGTTCATCTACACATCGCAAATTGCAGGAATGATTTATTTAATTTTAAAAATTTATTGTAGTGCTAGGGATGGAACCCAGAGCTTCAAACATGCTAGGTGTGAGCTCCACCACTGAGCCCAGCCCACTTTCTTTCTTTTTTAGTGCTGCGTAGCTTTCCACTGTGCATAGCCCACATTTTCCTATCCATGCCTTCACCAAGATAGTGCTGCAAGGAGTACAGAGGTCCCTCTGGCGCATGGACATCCTCTGCATATGTACCCAGTACTGGGATCTCTGATCATATGTTAGTTCTACTTTCAATTTTTTTTTTTCAGTACTAGATATTGGACCCAGGGCCTTAGACATGATAGGCAAACACTGAGCTACATCCCAGTCTTTTTAAAATTTTGCTTTGAGACAGCATCTTACCAAGTTACCTAAGCTGGCCTCAAACTCACCATCCTCCTGCCTCAGCCTCCCAAGTGGTCTCTGCACCAGCCAGTTCTATTCTTAATTCTTTGAGGAAGCTCCAGACCATTTTCCATGTTGGCTGTGCTAGTCGACATTCCCACCAACAGTGGTGCAAGGGTTCCTGTCTCCACATCCTCACACTTGTTCTCCCTTGTCTTCTTGGTAATGGCCATTCTCAAAAGTGTGACGACACTTGAACATGTGCACATTTACAGTTCCATAAAATTTGACAGACTCATGTCTATGCACCGGCCCCCACCTTGTCCCCCAAATCAAGCTTTAGAGCATTTCTACCACCAGAATGTTCGTTCCCTCCTGCCCTCTTAGCCGCCCTCTGTTCTGGGCATCCAGGGCTCGCCTCCAGGCTTGTCCCCAGTGCCGTGGGCCTAGAACCTCATTGGGACGGCAGGTGGTGCGTCTTCCTGGTTCAGTACCGAGGCTGAGGCCCGCGCCTGGCCCGCGGGCAGCAATCCACTCCTTTTCCTGGCTGGACTGTCCCGATTGCTCTCTGGCTTCTCAGCCTCAGTGTGGGCTGGGCACAGAGCAGACCCTTCACAGGCTGCCCACAATGTGAAGATCACTCCTGGAGCCAAATGCAGAGAACATCATCCTGTGGAGGTGGAGGAGGGAGGGCCCCCGGGGCTTGTCTTCCAGTGGGCCAAAATGGAAGCAGGTAGCAGAGAGGCCAATACCAGTTTAGAGCAAGCCATTTGACTCCCTCTCACTTCCTGCTTCTTATTCATAATCAGCACCAAGTCCCAACTGGCCCCTGCTGCCTGAGAGGCCCTGTACTCTCCTTCCATGACCTCACCTCCTCCACCTCCACTGCTCCCTCTGCTCACACACAGAGCTTCTCACTGTCCCTCCACCATGCCAAGTTGGCTGCTGCCTCAGGACCTTTGCACACACTGCTAGAATGCTTCTCCAGCAGACTTTCTACCAAAATGTCACCTCCTCAGAGGGGACCTCCCTGACCAGTGGTTCCAAAATACCCCTTCTGTCACAATACAATGTTTTGTTTTCTTTGTAGCATTTGAAAATCTTTGCTTACCTATTGTCAGTCTCTCCACAAAATGATGCAAAGTTCCTGGTCTCTTATTCATCCTGGGAACTCAACATGTACAATAATGCCTGATGCGTAGCAGATGCCATAGACACACACTGCTGTGTAACGGGATCCCCCCACCCAAACCGAGGTGCTTATAGCAACTGTCATGTATCTTTCTTGGGTTCCTGAAGACAGGAAGGGCGAGGCTGGGCAATCCTCTCCGGGCTGTGGCAGGAACAGCCGGAGGCTGGCTGGGATCTGGCTGGAAGCTAGCCTCGCTCTCGCTCCCTTCCAACATGGCAGGCTCAGGGCAGCTGGAGGGCTCCTGTGATCCTGGAAACTTTAAGAACTGTTCCCAGGGAGCCAGGGGAAGTTGCGCCCAGCCCCTTATTAATGGCCCAGCCCCACAAGTTCCAGTGTCATTTCCCCATGCTGGTGACTGACAAGCCCACCCACATTCAAGAGAAGGGGAGATTCCGCTCCTGGATTGGAGCAGGGACAAATAATTTGGGTCACATTTTAAACCACCAGTTGGCAACCAACAAATATTTGCTTAAATGAATGTTGGCTCATCTGAGAGGAGACCAGATAAAAACGGAAGGCCTGCGGGGCTCAAGGCAGGCAGGGACAGCACCTGTGAGGGCGTGAACTCAGTGGACACTCCGTTGGCCTGTCGGGCTGATAGGGTTTGTATCTCGGCGTCCTTTGAAAGCCACCATTAGAACATATTTAGCAAGTGATGACATGTTGCTGGGACTTTTCCAAAGTGTGGGGTGGATGTGGTGCCCGACGAGACTTTAGGTGACATGCAGACATGACATTAAATGACACTGATTACATGGATCACAGTCATCACACCGTCAATTTCTTTCAGTCCCCATCACAGCAAGCAGTTTCTCTCAGTGATGACATGCTCCTAATGCCCCTAGGATACCCTGCTAATCTCCCTTCACAGTAAACAGAAGCAGGGTTTAGGCTTAGCACTTGGCCGGCCAAAGTACCTGCCCGGAGCTGAAGGACACCCTTCCTCTTCATGTTTATTTTTGATGATGATCTCTATTCAGGGCTTCATGGTTTTCTATTTTAAAATGTGACACAAAGTGTCTATGTAATGTAAATTAGGACAAAAGAAAAAATACTGAAGGCTTCCCAGATACTGCAGACCGAGAAGACCCACAGGTGGGGGGGGACCCGCTGGGGGACGCGAGGACCAGACCTGACTCCAGGTCCTTTCCAGCACTGATGTCCAAGCTCTTCCTGGGCAACCTGCAATTTAAGGACTGGTAGCTTGTTGGCAAACTCTAGGGAGCAGAGTCTAATCGAGTCTTAGAAAATGTGTTGGAGGGAACTGTTGGGGATACTAAGTACCCCAACCCTGATGCCAGGCAAGAATGTAAAAGAATCCTGTGGCACTTTATGAGCACTCTGCGCAGTGCTCCTGGACACCTTGTTAAAATGCAGATTGACTTGGGTTTGGGGTGGGGCTTGAGATTCTGGATTTCCATAAGCTTCAGTGAGGAGTGACACTAATGCTGGTGGCCTGGGGACCACAGTAGAAGTAGCAGGTTCTCACATACCTATGGTGACATCACATCAGTAGCTTAAAACAGGACATGGCTGAAGTACACCAAGAAAACCAGCAAACACTACACACCAGGGCTCAATTTATTTTATTGATGGCTGTCAAGACTTAAGAAAGTGATGAAAAATATCAGTAAAAACTTTCAACAAACCGTCCACGGGCATGCACTGCACACATCCTCCCCGAGCCAATGCAGAAAAGGTGTGGCTGGTGCCGGCTGGCGCGTAAGCCGTGGAGGGAGACCACCGCAGAGGTGGGTGTGAGGCCTCCCAGATACAGCTGGTGCCCTGGACGAGAGAGAGATTGGCAGTTTTTCTGTCAAGACCTAAATTTAAAATATGGTAAAAGGCTGGTGGCAGTGGCACACCTTTAATGCCAGGGACTCAGGAAACTGAGGCAGGAAGACCACAATTTGAGGATAGTCTGAGCAACCTAGCCAGGCCCTAAGCAACCTGGTGAGACTGTCTTAAATTAAAAAAAAGAGGGGTTGAGGATGTGGCTCAGTGGTAAAGCACCCCTGGGCTCAACCCCAGGTGCCAAGAAAAAGGTACCAGGCCTTAGCTCTGCTATGAAGCTCAAAAGCAACCACAGATACCATATAAATAAATGTGGCCGTTTTCAAATAAAACTTGCTGATGGACACTGAGATTTAGAGTTCATACAAGCTTTGATTGTCCTGAAGCCTCATTCTTCCTTTGACCTTTTTCGTAACCTGTTCAATATCACATTCTTAGCTGGCAGGCCACATGGGGTCCACAGGTGGTAGGATCGGCCTAAAAAGGGCCAGTTGGGGCTCCACGTGGATGAGACCCAGGCAGAGAGGTCAGCAAATGCAGAGATGCGCAGGCTGCAGTGAGTTTGGGGTACACAGGGATGGGGAGACCCGTGCGGCTGAAGGCAGGAGAGAGGCCCGGTGCGAGACGAAACGCAGGGGCTTCATAATCCTGAATTTCCTGGCTCAAGCAAAAGCCCTCGGAAACCACTGAGAAGGGATGCCCCTTCATATTTATGTTGTTTTTTTTAAGGAAGGAGTTTTTTAATACCTTTATTCTACTTATTCATTTGTATGTGGTGCCGAGGATCGAACCTGGGGCTCCACCGCTGAGCCGCAGCCCAGCCCCTCTATGTTTTAAAATCTCCCTCGTCCTGTGCCGCGTGCGGAACAGACCCTGGGCTTCATGACTACGAAAGGAAGGAGGGCGGAGAAGGTGTTCAGTGCCCCAGAAGAGCCCCAGGCCGGACAGCCACGCGGGGAGAGCAGGTGGACCTGGGCTGCACTTTAGCCCCAAAGACATGCTGAGACGGGTAGCAGGCAAGCAGGGGCAGACCCTGGGTGCCCCCTTTCCCCAAGCTCCTGGGGGTGGCCACATCTTGACGTGGCTCCCGGTAGAGCCTTGCCTGGCATCCGGTGTCCAGACGTGGCGCCAACTGCAATTCCACGGGAAGGCGCAGACCATCCGCAGACGGCAGTTCGGCCGCTTCACAGCTGCAGAGCCTCGGTGCCCGGCTTGGCGCCAGCGTCCCGGAGCGTCCCTTCCCGTGGGTCGCGGGAATCAAAGGTCTCGTCCCCGACCCAGGCGGCACCTGCGGGCTAGGGCTGCGAGCCCCTCTCACGCGCGACGGGCCCGCCCCCAGGTCGGTGCTCCTGCACCGCGGCGAGGACCGAGATCAGGCTCCGCTCCTGCGCCGGTGGAAAGTCCCTCGGGCCGAGGATTCACCTAGAGGAAGGCCGCGGCCGCTGCGCACCAGACCCGCCAGCTCTCCTGCCGCTTCGGACCCCAGGATCACCACCGGGTAGTGCCACCACCGGACCCCCGCTGGGACCGCCGTGCCGTCCACGCTCGCTGCTGCCGCGCGCTCACGTGACCACGCCCCCCTCGCCGGCGGGAAGAAGGCGGGGGGCCGTTAGTGCGCAGGCGCGTGCTTGGAGCGCGAGAACGAGCTCGACTCGGCGCGCAGCTCAGTGCGCAGGCGCGGGCTGCCCGCCTCGCTGGGAGTCGGCTTATTAAATGCGCACGCGCAGCGGTCTCCGGCAGAAAACTGGCGAGCCTGGGCCGGCGCGGGGCCTTGTGGGAGGGCTTAAGGAAGTAAAATGGCGGACCTGGCGAACGAAGGTAGGGGAGGCGCCGTCGGGGGCCAGCTGGCGGCTGGGGAGCGGGCGGAGGAAGGCTGCGGGGCCACAGGCCCGAGGGCTGGGCGTCCCTGAGTGCGGGCGTCCCGTCCGCTCCGCCCTGGAGGTTCGGGGGCTCCGCAGCCGCCCCCCATTCCGTCTCCTCAGGCCGGCCTCACCCGCCGGCCCATCACTCGCCGCAGCCGCGGTCCCTGCCGCCGTCCGACCAGAGTCACCGGGAGGCCGCCGGGGCCGCGGGCCAGAGGCGCTTCCGCCCCGCAGCCCGGCCCGGGCCCGGAAGGGGCGGGAGGCGCGGCCCGGGCCTCGGCCGCGGATGTAAATAGATCTCGGGCCTGGTGGTGGCCCGCGCGCGCCACGCTCCCTCCCCGCCCCCTCGCCCGGCACCGGCGTCCCCTGCCCGGCCGGTGGCCGCCACGCCGAGCCCGCAGGGAGCCGGGGCCCTGCTCCCCGCCCCCGCCCGAGCTCCGCACCCGCGTTCCCGCCAGTTCCCGCAGGTCCCTCGGGGCGCCGCGTGTCCCCAGTTAGGCCCGGCCACAGGAGCTGGGCTGCCGAAGCCGGGCTGCTTTTTGCCCTTCCTTTACTTTTTATTTTTTGGCTGCACTTCCAGAGAGACCTTGTGATTCTCTCCTCTGTGGAGCGCTGACATGCCTCCTGAGCATTTTCGACAAGGTTGCACCTCCAAATCCCCAAGAGGAAGCACTCGATCGGGCTGATGTCTGCCTGCGTCCACGATCGTGTTGCTCTGGCTTGAGGACTTCCGAGGTTCTATTTTTAGCTGTCTCCTTTTCTCGGTGCACAACTGCAGGCAAGCTGTACCTGTCTGGCTCTGGTTCCCCGTGCGATGCTCCCTGCTGTTCTTGGGTGACCTGGGGTTCCCATCCTGACCCGCACTGTGCGCGAGTGAGTGCTCATAGTAAGTGGTCAGCCTTGGGGCGCATTTGGAGTGGTACAGGGACAGTTATCCCTCCAGTACTCCCCAGGAAAGCACCATGAAGTAGATACTGGTAGTCCCATTCTTTCAGTGAGGATATTGAGTTAAGAGTGATTAAGTTAGTTACCTACCCAAGTCAGGTCACACAGGAAGGAGCAGGAATGTGAACTAAAGTGATGTGACTTTAGAGCCCTCTGACTTGACCATTTTACACTGAATCTCTTATCTGACAAAGGAGCCCGTGGAGGGGAGGTACTCCAACTCATGGCGATCCATTTGAAAGGCAGAAATGGGCCTGGATAAATTAACGGGAATCAATATGACTACTCTGTAGAGTTACCTCTTGAGCTCATATAGTTTCTTGAACTGGAGAGCCATGCCTATATTTGACATCTCCATTTGGATATCTAATAGGCACATCTGACATCATGTCCAAAACAAAATCTTTATCCTAGCTTCCTGCTCAGACCTGCCCATACCACAGTCATTGTCCCTTTATACTAAGTGGTAGGTCCATTTTTTTAATTCCTCAGATCGAAAACTTTGAAGTCACCCCTGGTTCCTCCCATAAATCAACAGTAAATCCTATTAGTTATACCTTAAAAGTATTTCCAGAGAGTGATGACATCTCACTACCAACTGGGCCTTCTACTTGGGCTTCCTTTACTTCCACCCCTAATACCTCCCTACCCTGCTCTCTACCACTCTCTCCCTGACTTGCTGTTCTCTGGCTGCTCAGGTTTTCTCAGTATCTTGAGTGAGCCATGTACTCCCTCCTTTTAGCCTTTTTTTCCTAATGGTTCATCTGCCTGCAACTGTTTCCCCCAAATACACCCATGACTTGCTCCTTTGTCTCCAGATTTTTACTCATTTATGTTACTTTATTATTAAGAACTTATCTGGCTACCTACCTTAAATTGTGCCCACATTTTCTATTCCCTTTAGCCTGCTTTATTTTATTCTACAGCACTTATCCCCACCCAGCATGCTAGTTTTACCTGGTTGTTTGACTCCACTAGAATATGAGCTCCATGAAGGCAGGAATGTTTGTTATGTTCATTGGTGGAGCTCCTGCATCTAGAACAGCCCTTGGCACAGAGTAGGTGTCCAAAAGATGTTTGGTGAATTAATGAGTTGATGAGTTCATTAGTGAATCCTTATTGTGAGGATTACCTTTGAGCACAAAGAAAATTATGGTTTGCTGTTTTCCAGGGGTTACTGCTTATTGCATAGTACACATAAGCTATCCATTATAAGTTGCATATTAAATGGACATATGTAAAATAAATGAATGGAATATTTTGTGCTAAATTTTTTTTTTCAATAAATGCCACACCATTTCACCTTGACACTAGTGACAGTCATTCTGAGGAGATCAGGTTTTAGTAGATCTCTGAACCTCAGATATCCCTACCATCCTTCAATCTGTCTCTGTAATGTTTCTTGAAGAACCCATTTCTGTTTTTAGCATGTATGGCCGCCTAGGATGTTTGATGTCTCATCCACTAGGTAAAGTAGGACTTCCTTGCCAGTGTATTTTGAAACTATGGGGACTGCCTTATAGCCATGCTCTCCCTCTCGCTGTTTAAGCTCCTAACAGCTTCTTGGCTTCTGCCTTTCCAAGCTGGGAACCTAAGTTGGTCCATCCTCATATCCAAGTTCCTCCTCATCCATTCTGTCTCTGTACTCTGGACTTTTCCCATCTGTGTGTCAGTCTGAAGGACTGGCTGTCCAGTCTGGTTGGGTATCAGAATCACCTGGGGAGCTTTTCTTAAAAGTACAGGTACCCAGTTCCCACACCCTATAGATTCTGATCCTGTGAAGGATTTCCAGATGGCCTGAATGTCTGACAGAGAGCAGCACAGGTGACTCTGATATACAGCTAGCTGGTGTTGAGAAGCGCTGGTTTCAGCAAATCAGGTTAGCTATGCTGTGTGCAGGGAAACTCAGCTGTGTGTCCAGGACTGCATCCTGTTGGCTCTTGTTGCATGGTGATCTTCTCCTGAGGAGACAGCAGTTCTCACATTCCTTTCTTGGTAGTCCTGTGGTCTGTAACTTTAAAAATTTACTTGGAATACGTCTTTCTTAAGAGTGTGTATGTGTTTTACATTTGAGTCCAAGAATATTCTACACCCCCCCCCCAATTTTCCTCATTGTATCTCCCAAACTTGTTAATCATGCTGTTTCTTGAGTTCTTTTACATTGTGAACTGAGTCAGGTGTTGAAGGCAGAGTTTTTTCCCAGGGTGAGCAAAGTACATTTGAAGCATAGAATATTTTGGAGTCTAGATTTTAGCATTAAAGGTGACATTTTCTTTCTGGCCTGTAGATGGGTATTGTATAGTGGAAACCTAGGAGACAGTATAAGGCAAGGTTTTCAACTTTGGCACTGTTGACATTTGGGGCTGGATAAACCTGTTGGGAAGAGGGCTGTCCTCTACATGGCCGTATGTTTGGCAGCATAGTAGTATCCCCAAACCTACTCACTAGATGCTTGTAACACACCTCCTACCGCAGGGGTGATAATAACCAAAAATGTCTCCACACCTAGCCTCCCATCCAGTCTGAGACTCACTGGTGTAAAGTGACAGTGGCGTGAGCTCTGCCCTGCAGAGAACTGGGCTTGTCTTTGGGCTCCACGTGGACGCTCCTGCTGGGAGCCTGGTTTTCTCACCAGTGAAATGGGCGCGAAGAGCGTCGTGCTCCCTCAAGGTGGCTGTGAGGACTGATGAACTAAGGCACAGGAGGGACTGAGCACGGATCACAGGGACACACCCTCTCAAGTGGCGACTGTCTCCCTGCAGCAAGTTGTGTCTTGCCCACGTGGGGATCAGGTGCCCAGCAAGGCATGGGTCTGAGCGGTGCAGTCGAGTCCACCCCACTCAGATGGCCCCAGGGGAGCCGTGGTGGGACACCAGGAGGAGCGGGCCATTGGTCTTCCTGAGTCCCTCTGCCTTATGTGACATCCAGGTTGGGTTTTCTCAGCCTCGGCACAGTGGACATCTGAGAGCGGGTCCTTCACTGTGGTGGGGACCCCCGGTACACTCCAGGCTCTTGATCACTACCCGGGCCTCTGCCCACTAGATGGGTGCTTGTGGCACATCCTGCCTGCGTCCAGTTCTGACAGCTGCAATGTCAGCAGACATTTCCCAGTATCCCTTGGGGGTCAAAGTTGTCCTAATCTATCCTGACCAAGTGAGAGTCGGGAGATTTTCAGGGGTGGTTTATCTTTTCTCAGTTTGTATCTTTATTGTTGACTTGGGGGATTAGATGCAACTGAATTTTTAAATTCGAACTCAAATAGTAAAAATTTTCAGTTCACACAATTTTTTTTTAAAAGAGAGAGTGAGAGAGAGAATTTTTAATATTTATTTTTTAGTTATCGGCGGACACAACATCTTTGTTGGTATGTGGTGCTGAGGATCTAACCCGGGCCGCACGCATGCCAGGGGAGCGCGCTACCGCTTGAGCCACATCCCCAGCCCAAGTTCACACAATTTTTGTCATCTCCTTTCCTGCTCTAAACATAATTTTTAGAATAAGGAGAAAACAAATGTTTGAAAATCATCATGGATTTATGACAAAAGTGAACTCTGGCATTTGTCCTGTGGACTCAGTTGTGCCTTCTGTCTCATCTCTGTAGCAGAGACGACCTGGGGGTAGGGGTAGCCAAGGAGAGTCATAACAGCCTAGAGGCCTTTGAAGAAAGTTTAAGTTTTCCCAGGGGACTCATGTGTAGACAAGAGAAGCTTATGGTTCTATAAAACCTTTAACCAAAGCCTGCTTCTTAGATTCTTGGACTGTGGAATGACCTCAGCAATGTTGTTAGCCTTGGGCATTTGCTGGCATTAGGGCTAGGCAGGATCGGTGTGCAGAAGCTCTGGGTGTATGTCTGTGCTCAGCAGGGCTTGGAGTGAGTGGAGGCAGCAAGTGTCATTCCACATGAGCTTGGAATGGAGCTTAGAGGAGAGCCAGTTGTTCGGGGCTGGGAGGGGAACACTTTAGGTACAGGTTGAATGCTGGCCTAGTGAGTTTAGACACAATATAGGCCTGGGATAAGAGAAGTGAGATTGGTTGCATTGTCGGGGCATCTGAGAAGGGAACACAATAAGGACGATGCAAGAAAGGCAGAAGTGGCCAGTGTTGACTTTGCTGTAGTTTCGGCAGCTCTCCATGGTACTTTAAAGCAGCCTTGAGGTAAATGGGTTTGCATCACTGTCTACTCTGAATCTGGTGGTGGTGGTGGCAACAGCAGGCTTTCTTTGTTTTAAGGGGATTTTTATTTATTTATTTGGCACTGAAGATTGAAGCCAGGGATGCTTAGCCACTGAGCCACATCCCCAGCCCTTTTATTTATTTATTTTTTTAATCTTGAAACAGAGTCTCGCTGAGTTGCTTAGAGCCTCACTAAGTTGCTGAGGCTGGCTTCGAACCTATGATTCTTCTGCCCCAGCTTCCCAAGTGTATGCCACCACCATGCCCAATGCAAGGGGAATTATTTTTGACACCTCTACACAGTGATCTTCCTTTGAATCCTTGGCCCAGGAGTGTGGTCTGTTTGTGCACTGTAGAAAACTGTATAGCTTAGGGGGTCATTGTAAAGCCCCCCACCTCCTGCCACCCTCATGTCCCCAGTTTGCATCCTCTTTGGTGGTCTTGGCACTCAGTACTATGTATGGCATAGCACTTGTGAATCTGGACCTTGGTTGTGCTCCACCCTTGCTTAAGGATCTTATTGAAGAGAATAAAAACTGCCTGGGCTGCTCCATCTGAAATGGTTGCCAGAGATCTAGGGCATCTGTAGTTCAAAAAGCTCACAGATACTTTACAACAGGAAGCCAGAGTTGAAAACCACAGGCAGAAGTTGTAACTTGCCTGGGGGGCTAGCAGATATGTTTATTTTGACCCATTTAGGTTTCTCCTTGTTTTTAATTAGGAGCCAACACTTTCAAATTCTGAAATGGGGGGGTATTCAGATATCTGATTTTTCTGAAAACAGGAATAACCTGGAGCTGAGGAGCAGCAGCTGCCCTGGAGATAGACCTTGCGCCCTCCTGGACCCTCATAGCCTCCTCCATGTTGCTCAGGATCTGGCCCACTTTCTCACTTTCTGGTTACTGTCTGACCTTGGTTGGCATTTGAATTTCGATGGTGCAGCCTTTCAGACTTGGCATTCTCTGCCTTCAGAGTGCTCTGTAACATAGAACCTCAGCATAAAACTCCTGGTGGTTTGGAATTGGTTTGTAATTAATTCCGGATTCAGTGTCCTTGGAATGCTGGTACTCAGAGAGTAACGCATAACAGTGCTTCTCAAAGGTGGTCCAGGAGCTTCTGGGAGTCTGCAGGATGTTCTCAGGAGAACTGCAAGTTCAAAACTATTTTCATAATAATAAAAAGACATTGTTTGCTTTTTTTTAACTCTCATTCTTGCACGATGATGGGAGTTTTCCAGAGGGTGTATGACATGCCATACGGCAACACTGTGTGTGTGTGTGTATGACATGCCATACGGCAACACTGTGTGTGTGTGTGTATGACATGCCATACAGCAACACTGTGTGTGTGTGTGTGTGTGTGTGTGTGTGTGTGTGTGTGTGTGTGTAGCTGGGGATAGAACCCAGTATTCCACCACTGAGCCACCTCCCTAGCCTACAACACATAAACAGAAGCAAGTAAGAGAATTCTGCTTTCTTTTTTAAGTCATGCATTATTGAGATTTGTCATGATGTAAACTAATGCTGCTCTTCTCACAAATTCTTTTTATTTTTTGAAAATGGTTTTTCATAAAAAAAATGTTATTTAGGTTAATTGTTTCCAAGTTCATTATCCTTAATTAATTAGTGTTTTGAAATTTCCTTAGGCTTATTTCTTAATATGGTGAGTATAATAGCTCATCCTTCATTTGCAAAAACATTTGGGGATCAGAAATCATTTACAAGCATAGAAAGGGATCCTGAGATCAAAAAGTTTGAGAACTGCTGGCCTGTGATAGCAGTGCCTCTGCGTACAGGGCTTGAGTAAGACCTGTATTGAGATCAGTGTTGGTTTCTGCCCCAACTCCAGCCTTAGGAGAATTCTAAACCAGACCTAGCCAGCAGGTTCTCATTGACAGCTTGTGGCACAGTTGGAAGCGCTTGAATTGACTGTCCTTGGTTTGTGTCTTACTTCAGCCACTTACTTGCCCCAGGACATTGGGTAAGTTATTTGAACTCAGTTCCTGCATCTGTAAAATAGGAATGATAATAAGCAAGTCTGAGATTGTTGAAAGACTGTGTTGGTATTAGGAATGTGTCTGTCTCTGCTAACTTTGATTCTAATTGGGTGTGTGGGTAGAGCGAAAGTAGGGGGTTTTTTTTGAGTTGGAGCAGGTTCTCTGATAAGGGGCTGGTAGGAGCCATCCTTTGCATTGTGGGACATTTACATCATCAGTGGCCTCTATTCATATGGTGCTAGTGTCCTCCCTCCACCTCCAGGCATGACAAGGAAAAAAAAAGTCTCCAGATTGCTAGGTGTCTGGACAGAATCTAACTGAGGACTCCTGGACTAGGGAGTCCATTGGCACCTAAGAGATCATATTGCATCATCATCTACCCTACTGAGGTCCTAGGATGCTGTACACATTTAAATCCATACACTGAGTAGGAAGAGAGAGAGGAGGCCAATCCCAGAAGCTGAGATCCCCCTGCTTTATACTGTCTGTCTTATTGGAAGTTGATTCTAGTGTCTAGTGTGGGTAGAAATCCAACTCGCTTTTTCCCAAAAACAATTAATGCAAGATTTCTGTACTTCAACACACTTAACATTGAGTTGGATCATTCTTAGTGTTAGGGGACTGTTCTCTGCATCAGAGGATATTGATCAGTCTCCCTGTTCTCCATCTACTGCGTCTATAGGTGCCATTACCAGACTCCTAATCTGCTATTGCCATAACTAAAAATGTCCTCAAACATTGGCCATGTGTTACTCCTGGATGAGAACTGCTGGGTTGTGGGATTAAACAGAGCTACCTAGGAATAAATTATCTGCTAATTAAGAGTATAGGGCCGCTTCTCCCAGCCTTCTTTTCCTTTATGACCTTTTGGCAGCCAAGTAGGCATCAGGAGTTGCCTCTTCCTATTAAGGAGGGACAGTATTTTTCTTGTCCTTTAGCACTGTCTCAGGTCCAGGTGGGGACCTGATAGAATGCCAGAGATGCTCTGAGTTTACAGGGACTGAAGGCTGAGGCCATGTAAGCAGGAAGGGCCTCTGAGACTAGCATGTCCATCTTTAATCAGTGAGTCTAGGAATCCCCTACTCACCCATTCCAGTGGATCAGTCCCGTGGGCACTTGTTCTCCTCCCAAAAACTGACCCATGCAGGTTGTGGCGTTTGAGGACTAGTACAATGCTCAAAGAAAAATAGGAACTTTTAGATACAATAGTAGTTACTCCGTGCACATGTTCAGAAGACAAGCCTTGCCTTTTCAGTAGTTTTAAAATTTCTGCTGAGTTTAGCGCCTGCAGTTCTACCACACAGAATCTTGGGGATTTGTTTGCCCAGAATTAATTCTTGCATTGCTTCTGTAAGAGCAGAGTGCAAGAGGGGAAAACAGTCCTTTGAGAGTTTGGCTCTCAGCGGGTGAGGGTGAGAAAATGGACCAGCTTCCACTCAGAGAAGAAGGGCTGTCTTGCAGCATTGATGGTGGTGGTCGCTAGGGACATGAAGAGTCCAGGGACTGGGTCTGAGTCATCATCATCTTTTCATCAGAGCAATGACAGTTATTTTAGCTGAGGGCATATGCCCCTGAGGGAGCAAGAAGCGCTCACAGGCCTGTTTTGGCCATCTCATTCCAACCCCAGCTAAAGCACTAGCATGGTCTGTCTCAGATATCCAAACTGTATCCACTTTGCTCCTTCTAAGGCCACCAGACTACTGTGGGTCACCGTATCACCTCCACTGCTAGACTCAGTGACTCAAATTCTCTCTAGTTCCTCACATCTGCTTCCATCTCACAAAGACAAGGTCCTCTCAGTGTTCCCAGCGTGAGCATCAGTATCCAAAAAATCCAAAATCTGGAATGCTCCAAAATTAAAAATTTTTTGAGTACTGATACAATGTGAAATCTTCTGCTTGTGGTGTCCTGAAACTTTGGTTTTATGTAGAAAATTATTTTAAAATTGGGCCAGGTGCATTGGCACATACCTGTAATCCCAGTGAGTTAGGAGGCTGAGGAAGGATGATCACAAGTTCAAAGCCAGCCTCAGCAACTAAGCTAAGCCCTAAGTGAGACCCTGTCTCAAAATAAAATTTTAAAAAAGAGCTGGGGATGTGACTCAGTGTTAAGTCACTCCTGGGTTCAATCTCCAGCACAAAAAAAGTTATCAAAATAGTGTATAAAATTGCCTTCAGGCTATATGTTGCAAGGTATATATGGGATATAAATTTTGTGTTTAGATTTGGGTCCTGTTCCCAAAATACCTTATGTATATGCAAATATTCTAAAATCCAAAACTCTTCTGGTGCCAATCATAAGGGATGCTGAATCTGTATTGTAGTTATTCTAACATAAAAATGGAGAGAAGGGACCATTGCCAGGGGTGCATTTTAAAATGCATAAAGCAGATCATGCTGCTTCCTCTTGGACCACACTCCAAGTGTCACCAGTGTTTGTTTTTTGTTTTTGCAGTGCTCAGGATTGAAGCCAGGGTCTCATGCTTGCTAGGCAAATATTCTACTACTGAGCTACATCCTGGCCCTTTTTATTTTTTATTTTGAGATAAGAGTCTCCCTAAATTGCCCAGGCTGGCCTTGAACTTAAAATTCTTCTGAGGTGTTATGCACTTAGGTTCTCGGTCCCTGGGATTACCACGCCCAACCAAGTGTCACCAATTTTGGTCAGCTGCTTCAGCACAAGTTCTGCAGTCCTTGGATATTTCCTTCCAAGCCCTTTATAGTGGGGATTTCCATTCTTTGCTGGAACTTTCCCCCAAACCTTCATCTATTTTCACTTCACCTCTGCTGTGTCGGTGACATACCACCTAGTGGCAGGACAGAAAAGTGCGATCAGAGCTGCATCAGTGAATTTCTCCTACAGTTTTAGGCAAAGCTGCTGACGTTTATATGATTTACCTGTTTGATAAGTTTATGGGGTTTTTGTTGGACCCAAGGCACATAGGTGCCCAGGCTACAAGTGCCACATGGGGCAGGAATGGAAGTGGTAGGAGGGTTTAGCTGCAGGGCCAGAGAGTACAAAGATAAATGCCGCAGAATGTGGCTTGGCCCTCATGAGATGGGGGGGGGGGGGGGCACCCAGCTTGGAAATCAGGCAGATCAGGGTCTAGTCCTTCCTCTGTCATTTGCCAACTCTATGACTTCCAGCAAGGCACCCATTTGTCCAAGGCCTTTCAGGCTTATCAGGCTAGTTTCACGATTCACAAATCAGTTAACTAATAAATTTCATCATGGCAGTTTGGTGAGGTTCCTTGAGAGTATATGTGTAAAGCACCCGTCTGCTGTCTGGTAAAGGTCATTGAACAAACATGTTCCTGCCGTCTTTGGAGATTTAGGGGTCTGACGGTAAGATGAGGCTATTGGAGATCAGCTTGGATTTCAGTAGGTGAAAGTAGCATCAAGATGAAGAGCATAACAGAAAGACATGCATAACACCTCTAAATGCTGTGCCTCCATAAGACCAGTTGAGAGTTGCAGGAGGGGAAATACAAAAAGAAGTGAGTTGGGCTGGGGCTATAGCTCAGCTGGTAGAGTGCTTGCCTCGCATGCACAAGGCCCTGGGTTCAATCCCCAACACCAAAAAGAAGAAAAAGAAGTGAGTTGCTTGTCCCCCACCCTGCCCTTCACAAGTGAGGCCAGTGAGTGCTGAGCACTTAAACACCAAGACTTGGAGAGACATCACCTAGCAACAGTATGTTTGAGGTCAGTTCCATTCTTCACTGAAGAATTAGCTGGAGAATAGAGCTGATGTCAGGGACAGGTTTGTCTTCATGTTGCAGCACAGAGTTGTTTATAATAATTCCTGAGAAAATCAGTGAGTAGGAGGTTGAAATGGTGGGTGTCACCAGATTAAAGCAGTAGCAATGTACTCATAGACTGTTGTTGGTGAAATGTTTTCCACATTTTTTTTCACAGATAAGAAGATTAAGACACATCAGCCCAGGATTAAAGCTAATTTTATATAAATACCTCATTGACATTTTGGTCTAGGATTCTAAGTGGCTATCCAGCCAGGGACCATTTCCTGGCAGGTATAGGAAACACTAGTTAGGGGGGAATAAACAGAAAAAGCAGAGGTTTTGCAGATTTGCTTTGCCTGTGTTTTCCTGGGTCTGCAGTTTCCTTCTGTGTGTCATTTTCATAGGAGATCCTCCATGGCGGTTTGGAGACAGCCATAAGCAGGGGGTGCATTTTGGGGGGCAGGTCTGTTGTGGGCACCACATATGTGCATTATTCCCTCCAAAGCAAAGAAGAAAGTTAGTTTAGGGGCAGAGGTTGTGGCTCAGTGGTAGAGCACTCGCCTAGCACGTGTGAGGCGCTAGGTTCCATCCTCAGCACCACATAAAAATAAAAATAAGGGTATTGTGTCCAACTACAACTAAGAAAAAATATATTTTTTTAAAAAAAAAAAAAAGAAAGTTTATGTGGGAGGAGGTAGAGTGTGTTTTGTCAGAGTAGATCCTGAATGTGTTGTGCAAAGCATTCCATGACTAAACCCTTGACAGACAAGACAGAGTGTAACTTATTGCACCCTTGAGTGTGCACCTTAGAATGTGTCTAATTCTTTTCTTGGCAGTCTTATAGAATTTCAGTCTCCACAGGATCTTCCGTTGGCGTAATTGCAGTGTTCTTGGAGGTGGGCAGTCACGTGACAGGTAGAACCAGCCTCACTATGACCCCAGAACTCATCACCCACCCCCTAGTTTAGTTTGTGCTCTTCCATAGGTGTTTATCGAGAATGTTAGCTGACAACTGCTTTATTCCTGATGTCACTCCTCAAAAGAAAAGAGTGTCTGCTTCACAGCTCTGCAGCCTCCTGCACAGGAAAGGTGGGAGGAAGCAAGTGGGGTGGGTCTCATCCCCTCCCTTCTGCACCTGTGGTGCCTGGATGGTGGTATGGTGTGGTGCCTGGGGTTCAAAGTGGGGCCCACCTGATTTATGGGCCTGACCCATAAATGGGTACAAGTACCCATCCTCCCCTTTCCTGACAAAGAAGAAGGGTTTGTGACGATGCAGTGAGATGATACAGGTAAACCTGGCACGTGGTGTGGTGCTCAGCGAATGCTAGCCATATGCATGAAACATCTGTTGGAGGATATCTTTGCTGTGCATAATGTGGCAGAGGTGGAAAGAAATCTAAAGACAGAATTCTGAGATGCCTGCACTGCACCCTAGAAAGCTGGGAAGCAGTCTTCCACCCCACTACTATTTTGGGTACAGGTCAGCTTCTTACTCTCTCCTTTCATGGAATGAAGGTGTGGGATGGGGATTGAGTTGAGGTGGCACCTTCTGGGCCTTGGCATGCAGCACCCTGGAAAGCATTGGTGAGGTCAGAGAGGAAGCCTGTGGTGGGAGGGAGCGCCTCACATACCAAATGGTAGAGCCCACCCATCCAGAGTTGGGGTATTGTTCGGTGTGAAAGGCTCAGAACCCCATCACCTTGCATACAACAGAGTTGACTTGGTGTGTGTTGTGCTCAGGCCTCATCATGGGTGTCCATGATCAAATTCTTGGGGAGGATTTCATCCACTGTGATTCCTGCCAGGCACAGTGACTCACACCTATATAATCCCAGCAACTCAGGAGGCTGAGGCAGGAGGATGCCAAGTCAGGGGCCAGCCTCAGCAACTTAAGGAGCCCCATCTCAAAACAAAACAAAAAGACCTGAGATGCAGCTCAGTGGTAAAATGTCCCTGGGTTCAATCTCCAGTACCCTGCCTCCCCAAAAACAGAAACAAAGGGGTTCAGTTCTGTTGGTCTTCCTGACTTTTAAAATGCTGATGTCTTGAGCCAATCTCCAGGCTTGCTGCTGCTTTTTCATAAATGAATTTGATCAGAAAGCATTTCATAGGACCCCTGCCTCCGCGCCCCCTCCACCCCCCAAAAAAGCTCAGAACACTTGATTAACAGAACCTGAGTGGAACATTCTACATGTGATTAATACTTTTTAATACATGAGGGATCTGTGGTGGCCTGGATCTCTAGCCATCTACAGTAGTGGTTTTCCCTTCACTGTGAAGGAAAAGCTGGGTGGGGATCAGAGCAGGTTATAGAAGCCTCACTGCCTTCTATCCCTTTCTGATTGTCCCCAGATGTGGGCTCAGGTAGCACAACAAGTGCCACTTTCAAGCCTGGATAGAGCAGTCTGCTCCCGTGCTAAGTATGGGCCTTTCCTCCTCAGAATCCCCACCCCCCACCCAAGCTGAGTGGAAATGTAGTGCGTGTGACTCTGATGCTTGGTGTTTGGGTTGCAGTGTGACTGAGGTTCATGTCTGCGGTTTAGTTAGTATAGTGGTTGGGTTAGTCTTGAATGCCAGACCTACTGTCAACAAGGGGTCCTGTGGGCCAGGTGGGCAGCTGTCACCTACCGTTGATGTAGCCCATTGTTTCTCCTTCTGGAGGACCCTCCTCGTGCCTCACCAGGGTCCAGTCTTTGGGGAGGGTAGTATTCCATTCAGTCTGCAGCTGCCTGTCAAGTGCTGTTGTGTGAGGCTCTGTGTGTGGCACTGAAGCACAGAGGGGAAGAAAGCAGAGAGGCCCCTGCCCTAGTGCTTCCAGCCCAGGGGTAGATGCCAGCAAGCAGATCAGTCCAGCCAGGAGCTCAGGTGCAGACACACCCCTTCCTTTCTAATCACATTTCACCCTCAGCTTCCTGTTCTCCATTTTCCCTTGGTGCTGTGCACAGAATAAGGGCTTGATAAATATTTATGTGATTACATAGCCGCTGGTTTTGTGTGTGGAACTGAAGGGGATGATTTCTGGGTGGTGTGCGTTGGTTCATATGTTGGGAGAAAGAGTTCTTCAGAGGCTGTGGTCTCTCATCTTCCCTGGTAGGTAACTTGGAGTGACTTGTGGCCTGATACAAGCTAGGGATGTGCTCAGGAGGGCATCCAGGAGTTTCCTGACAGAGGCCAAAGTCTGTCCAGGAGACAGTGTTGGCTGCAGAAAAGAAGGTGAATTGTGTGTTTCCAGCAGAGAGATGAAACTATACAGAAGTGCAGAAGCACACCATAGAATGGGACGTGTAGACTCTTCAGTGCCACAACCATAGTCACGTGGAAGGTGGGGGCGGTGGCAGGGCCTGCCTGTCTGAAGGAGCTCAGACCCTTGTTAGTGGCAGGGCATTGAGGTTTTAAGTGTGTATTTTATACCAGTGATTCTGGCTGCTCTGTGGAGGCCCGAGATGGGTGAGAATAGAGGCAGAGAAAAAAAGGAGGTCTGAGTGGTGCTTGAAATGGGTCACAGGAGCAGGACCAGGTGTCAATTAGGGAGGACCTGATTGAATCACCTGGCTGGCTGCTTTCAGAACTCTACCCTCACACCCTCTTCTGTAGCTTCCCACTCTCCCCAGCTGAGCATCCTGTGAGATGGAGTGCAGAGTATCCCTTGCCCATCTCACCCCCACTGACCCTGCCGCATGGTCCAGGTAGCTCTGAGCAGGGCCCTTGCACTGCAGCAGCTCAGGCCTCCTGTATTTGCCCACATGGCTGCAGCTTCCTTTGTGCTGACACAGTCCTCATCACCAGTGCCCAAAGAATTATCTGTGCATTCCACCTCTTCCTTCCTAGCCTGGCACTGGTGTTTTTGCCTCGTGTTCAATTTCTGTGCCCTCCTTACTCGTGCATAGTCTTTGACCTCATAGTTTATATTGCAGAGGGGAGACAGACCATCAACCTTTTAAGTATATAATGGGTCAGGTGGCGAAACTTGCTACAAAAGGAAAAAAAAAAAAAAACATTTCAGCTTGGCTTTGAGACTTGCCCAGGGTTTCTTCCACAGGGTGCCCAAATGCACCAGGTGTTTAATTAAGTCTGCAATGGCCCTCTTAGACTGCAGTCTTAGTGACCAGGAGTAGAGGTCTAGCTCAAAGCTGCTGCAGCAAAAGCCAACATTGATTGGCTTGACTGAAATGTCTGGGGAGAGGGTTAGCATCGGGAAGTTCCAAACACGGGGCTTCCACCAGCGTGGCTGGGATTTAGCCTTCCCCCTACTCTGTCTCTGTTTCCCTGAAGGTTGGCCCTGTGTACCTGTGGCAACCCCAGGCTCACATACTACCAGTTTAGCAGCCCCATGAGAAAAAGCACCTCTTCCTCAGTAGCTCCAGCAGATAGACCTGGCTGTATTCCACATGCCAGTGTCCACTGGGCCAGGGCATGCTGTGCTGTCTTTGTCAGGCCTAGAGCCTGGGCTGAAGTTGAGGTGGGGCAGGGGTTCTTCCCTAAAGAAAATGAGGTTGAGGGGATGCTAAGCTGGCTGAAATCCTGGTTCTTCCCTATACATCTAGGAGCCGAGGAGTCAAATGCAGAAGTGGAGGTGTAGTCCGGACCTCCTGCCCTGGTTCTGATCCTGTGGGGTCCAGGGGAGGTGCCAGAAGGTCTCCAGGCTCCCTGGCAGCAGACACAGTATGGATCAACTGCTGCGTTGCCCGAGTCCTTCCAGCATTCATTTGGCATCTTTTATTGTCTGGCAGAGACACATTCATTTGATTGTTCATTCATTCGGGTTGTACAGGGAGATTTAGCTTAGGGAAATGTAAAAACCTGGTTGGATAGCCCTTTGCACCCCTGCCATCCACCAGCTTACCCCTTTTTCTCCTAAAACCTGCTCCCAGGCCTGTGTTTCCCCTCAGCAATTGCATTCACTGCCCACGTCACCCTTTCCAGACTTTTCTCTCAATCCCAACATGTTTCCCCAGACCCTTTACAACACCGCCTTATGTCCAGAGCAGAGCCACACTACCCCCTCCCCACTCTCGTCACCCTAAAAGCTGCACCTCTGAGTTGCCACTGTCTCTGTCAGCACTTTTTGAGACTCCTGCACAGCTTCCTGCACAGCTTCCTCTTAGGGGCCTTTTCCCATCGCTAGTTCGCCACGCAGAGCACCCTCAACATGGTAACACAGTGCCTGTGCACACTTCCAGGGTTGGCATCTGGCTCCCCACAGTTGGGTGCCAAGGAACAGGGCTATGCCCAAATTCTGCTTGCTATAGAGGCAACAGGGCACAGCATGCAGCACGTGGGCACCAGATTAACAGCTTCTCTTTCTGCACCCTGCAGGAGTATTGGGAGTGCACCCAGGCCCGAAGCCTGGGGTTCAAGGCAGTCCTCATGAGCATGTCCCAGAGTGGACAGCAGGGGCTTCCCAAGCTGCCACCTATGTCAGGGCCAAGTGGCAAAGGACTGCAGGCCTTGATAGGTGACAAGTGGTGGGAACCATAGGCTGCATTGCTCTTGCCCCCTCAGGTAGAGCATCCCACAGCATTTTCTCTTGCAACAAAAGCTGTTTGGCAACCCCACAGAGCCTTCCTTTTTAATGAGTGCTCACATGGAAATCCCACCCAGTGTTGTGTTGGGCCATACAAGCTCTCCAAAGAGCAGCAGCCTTGCTCCAGAGGCTGCAGGTGGGTCTCCTTTTGGGGTTGCAGATTTAAAAGGTGGGGGGGGGGGGCTAAATTGGCCTCCAGCCTTTGGAATTCAGAAGGTCCCCTATAAAGAGCTTGCACCCTGAGTGGCCTTCCGCAAGGTGCCTTTGATGGGGCTAGAGAGTGGCAGTCCGGTGCCCTCCCACTGTCATGCTCATGCCTGTCCTCAGGGAGTCATGAAAGCATTTTGTTTATCACATAATATGCACATAGAAAGGGGCACAAATCATCTCATAAGGTTTGGATTTCACCAGCAGAACACACCCTCACACCCAAGTGTCCTGGTGAAGAAGCTATTCTAGAGCAGTTTGGTGTTAGTGGAGTTTCATATATATATGTATATACATGCATATATATTTTTAAACTTATTACAAAAAGGTGTAGCTTTGTTTACTGTGTGAATATAGTGTTGGGGGGAAAAAAACCAATCTTTCTCTTTGCAGAAAAGCCTGCCATTGCTCCGCCCGTCTTTGTGTTTCAGAAGGATAAAGGACAAAAGGTAAGGGGCCCGGTATGTTCTCTCTTCACCATTTCTCTAATTTGATCTCTGCCAAAGTGCATATTATCCAGGACACATGGCCACAGCTGCTGCTACCCACTGATAGGAAGACCTAAGCACAGCCTTTAAGCCTTCGCCTTGAGCTGAAAGGGTGGCTTTAAGTTACCAGTGGCCTTTGTAAATCAGTGTTAGCAATGTCTGCATAATGCCTACTGGTTTGTTTTAGAAACATCACTGTACATTTGGAAAGCAGCAGCAGAGAAACATAGTGGGGGGCAGAAGAAACAGAGAGCCTGGGCTGAAGTGGGGGAGGGGGTAGGGGTTCTGTGGAAGGAAGGAAGTGGGGGGAGAAAAATGGGAAGAAGGAGGGAGGTGTAGAGATGGTAGCAGGTGACCAGGGGTGTTGCTCATAGATAGAGCATGTGTGAGGACCTGGGTTCAATCCCCAGCATCATGGAAACAAAGAATTTAGAGGGGCTATGTAAACCCCAATCAACTTGACATGGATACATTTTGAATGATTGTGAGTTTGCTTGCATCGTCTGTTGGTCCCAGTCTTTGTGGGCTTGTTTCCAATTTGGATTGTGTCTCTGGAATGCTAGAAGTACCTCTCCTGATGTTAGGTCAGATGGGTGCTCAGTAGATCCATCATAAAACCGCAGTCACAGATGTTGCTGTGTACCTTGAAGCCATCAGTTCATGCCCTTCCTTGACAAATAATATGGAAGATTGGAGCTGTGTCAAAAGGCAGGCATGGTGATGCACGCCTGTATTCCCAGCTGCTTGGGATGCTGAGGCAGGAGGATCACGAGTTCAAAGCCAGCCTCAGCATAAGTGAGGCGCTAAGCAACTCAGTGAGACCCTGTCTCTAAATAAAATACAAAATAAGACTGGGGATGTGGCTCAGTGGTCAAGTGCCCCTGAGTTCAATCCCTGCTACCTAAAAACACAAAAAAAGTCAGCTGGTGCTGTGTGGCAGTGATTCCCCAGCTGGAGTGAGGATTCCCCTTAGTCACCTCAATTTCTTGTGGTCCCTCACCACTGAGGCCCTGTAACCTGACTGCAGTTGTGATTTAATGTCTTTACAGCATTTTATACCCACAGTGCTGCACTGAATTTGGCAAGATTTGAAGTATGTTTGCATCTTGTGGGAATGACAGTGTCTAAGAATCTCATTCACTTAGTGCTCCAATAGATTTCCAGGCCTTTTGCAGGGTAACTGGCTCCCAAGTTGGGAGCTGCTCTGGTCTGGTGATTTGGAGCTCTTGGCAACCCAGCCACTTCCCTTGGTCAGTATGTGGCCCAGTTTTCCTGGGTGATGTTCAAGTGCTCTGCCAGAAAGGGGGGGGGGGTGGAGAGAGAGAGAGAGTGTCTGTGTGTGTGTGTGTGTGTGTGTAGTAGGGAGGAGGGAAGTGACTGTCCTGTTCCGCCACCCACACACATACCTGTGTTTGCCTGGCTAATGTCTGTTAAGCTTGTAATGTTAGTCTCTTATTGAATTAAACTTTCCCGTGGCTCGTGACTCACGTTGCCAAAGAGTCTGAGTACAGGTTGGCTTTCGGGATCAGGCAGTGTTTGCAGAAGCTATGCTTCCCTCTCCCCAGACTCTGACATGTGCTTTGCTGGGCCAGTGGATATGAAGGGGCTGAATTTTTCAGACACAGGATGTTCAGTAAAGCCCTTAGGAACCGGATGTGTTGTGTTAGATCTCTATTTTAGATGTTCAGGTCATTTCTTTCCAGTGTTCAGTAAAATCAGGACTTTTCTAGATTTGGGGTTTTATAATGATCTTGGACTGCATTCTGTTTAAAACGAGTCGGCACACTAAGGCCCTCTACCAGCACCTGTTTGTGAACAGTTTTACTGGAGCATGGCCATGCCATACCCTTTGCAGACCTCCATGGCTACATAGCAGCAGGGTGTGGACAGACCGGGCTGCAGAGTCCTTCAGCATAGGCTTGTGGCCCAGTGGTGGTGTAGGTGCTTGGCGTGTGCCATGCCCTGGGTTCCATCCCTAGCACCAAAAGAAATAAGAGATATTTAGTATCTTTATATAGTATCTTTAGATATTTAGTGTCTTTTTGACCTCTGTAGAAGTTTGCCAACAAATAATAGGACTTAATAATGAAGACTTTAAGACAACCAGCTCAGCTGAAACACTGAAATGTAATATTCATTCAGATGAATTTAAAATAATTAGTTCCTGTCTTGGTACTCTTTCACAGCTAAGGGAGTTGAGCTGCTTTGTAATGTGAAGACTGATTTAAAAGGATGACCTTCCAGAGATCTGTGCAAATCACCTTAAAAGGTGGGCCTTGAACCTGAGCTGGAAGGTTAGCTAGGAAGGCTTTGAGTCACTTAAGAGATGTGTAAGTGCTCTTATCAAAATATTGACTCAGAGCCAATTCCAAATGGGCTTCTAAAAATAACTGCCCTCCAGCTCTTGGGAGTTCATTGCCCCACTTCTGTGACACTTCTGTGGCAAGATCACTGAAGGGCATGCAAGAAACATCTGTGTTGAAAGGAGAAGCCAGGTTCTGTTGGTAGGGTCCATAGCCCAGCGGCCAGGTCCAGGTGGATGCAGTCTTCCACTCTGCTTTTCTCTGCAGCTTAAGGACTGTCAAGAGTTAGGCAGAACACGTGGGCCAGATACCTGACTTAGCTTCTCCTTGGCTTCCTAGTGCAAGGGACACCACAAGGTAGCTCTGCAAGGAGCAGCCACAGTTCTCTTTCATATCTGCCAAGAATGAGAATCTGAGCTGACTTCTGGGTTCCTTCCTCTGGCATGACCAGCAGCTGCTCCCCTTCTTCTGGCTGAAGCCCAGTCAGAAGTCAGCCATCAGAACTGCTGGAGTTTTCTGAGCAGACTATTTTTCCCCCTTTTTGTTTCAACATTTTTTATTCTTAAATTTTTGAATTTCATTTGAAGTCTGGCGCTGAATGCTGGGGCATCTGTCGCCTCAATTTGCTGCTGGCATTTCTCATTGCTAAAGCTCTCAGCTGTAAATGGTGCCCATATGCCATTTCCCTCTAAAGTCTTCCACAAGTATCTAGGAGTGGGGCCACTCTCCTCTGTGGACCTGAGACAATGTCACTCCCGAGATCATGGGTACAGTCATAGACTTCAAAATATGGTCCGTATTTTAAATTGTCCCTCAGATGTCTCTTGTAATGATTTTTTTTTTCCTAACTACTACTAACTAACTACTGCTTGATCCCAAAGATCAAGAAGTTCCATTGTCAACTGTGGAAGCAACTAACTTATCTTTTAGTAAATGATCTCAAACTACCCAGGAGGTTTCACGGGAAAGAGCTTGTTCCTCCAGAGGAGGGTGTCCCTGTGCCCAGTGGTGTTGCTGAATCAGGAAAGAGAAGAAGGATTTCAAAGGGAAAGAGAGAAGCTCTGTTACCAGCCCCTTGCTTCCATTTTTGTTCAGTGGCAGAGCCCTTATGTGCCCTGTGGGTCCAGTCCACGTGCTGCATTGCCTTTGCTGTGGGGTGCTTGGGGTGTGACTTAGCCTTGGGACAAGTGGCCTGGCCCTCTTACTTTGTGTTAAGAAAAGTGGTGGGTGCTTGGATTGCAGGGCCAGACTTCAACGACTGTGGCCAGTGGGTGGCCCCGGAATTTTATTGGCTTTTTCCCTGTGCCTCTGCCACCAGGACAGCGCCCTTCAGGAAACATGGGGTTCGCAGGCGCTGGTGTTTTAGGATAAAACCAAAGCCTTTTTTCTGAACTGTCTTGAATGGAGATGGGTCCTTCTTTTTGGCACAAAGAAATGTCCAAGCGCTTCTCTCAGTCACCCTCCCTCCAGAGCATTGGTTAACCTGCAGGGCTCTGCGGTCCCTCTAGCAGGAGGGTGCCCGTGTTGTGAGAATACAGGCGGTTGTGAGTGCTGCTTGGAGAGTGCAGTGACCCTGGAAGTGCTATCGCGGTGTGTTTGGACCTGGTTTGATGCTCACCCCATGCTCGTGTTTTGTTTTGTTTTGTTTTTTGTCACACATTTGGCATATTTCAGGCTGGTGAAGTCTTGATGTCTGATGTTTCCACACATGCTGGGAACTATAGTCCTACCTGGGCTCTTGAGTGCATACTGCCCTTGCCCAGGAAAAACACTAGGACCCAAGTAGAAGATGCTGGAATGATGTTCCTTATTTCTTCCAAAAAATCTCTGACTCTAAGAGAGGGAGTGATGTGACATTTCTCAGCCCTTTTAAGAATCTTTGGTAGACAGTGAAGTTTGGTATCATTTGGGTCTTTCTGCTTGCCCCTCACATCCTCCCCAAGGGCATTAGAAGACTTAGATCCCAGAAACAGGGGTTCAAGACATTCAAGTGATTCTGATTAGAGACAGCAGTTTCTCACAGAGCTCTGGGTTTAATTTTCCCTGGCAAGTTGTTAAATCTCTCTCCATAAAGTAGCAACAGATGTTGGTGGCTGGGACTGACCACCTTGCCCCTGGGAAGGCCTCTGTCATTGGATTTCCCTGAATAGAGACTGTCCCTTTGGTGACTCTTGAGACAGAAGAATACATTAATGTGTTGTCTGGCATTCCAAAGAACTTTGGGAAGTTCTTACTCCTTTATGTAGTTCATTTCCTCCTGTAGGATCACATGTTTAAACGTAGCACCAGGCGCAACATAGTGACCCACTAGTAGTCCCAGTTACTTGGGAGACTGAGGTAGGAGGATCACTTGACCCCAGGAGTTTGAGGCCAGCCTGGGCCACAGAGTGAGACTTCATCTCAAAAAATAGAATTAAGTTAAAGAAAGAAAGAAGCACCCTTTCTGAGGAGGTCAGTCACTGCATGCCAAGAAAACACAGCCACATCTGCAGGGAGACGGGGTGGCCCTCTAGTCATTTGGGTCACTGGGTAAGAGAAGCAGCAGTTTTAGAGAGTCCTCACAGAAGGTTTGGGGACTACAGCCCCATATGTCAGGACATCAGGTTTATAGCCCACTTCTCAGGAAGAGTTGTGGAATGTGGCCACAGCTCTTAGCCCATGGAAGCCTGTCTGGAATACCAGGGTGCACCTCAGAGGATGCTGGGGTGGTACCTTGGGAACAGAGACCACTGGAAGCAGCTTTCTCCAAACTTGGCTATTTTCAAGTTTGTCCAGATAACTCTGCAGAGTCCTAGACCAAGGAGTTCTGTGGATGCGCCCTACCCCCTCCTCCAGCTGAGCACCACCCACCTATCCGCTGATCCAAAAGCTGCACCTATGTTCCCCGAGGCAAGAGGCACTTCCTCCACCTCAGGTGTGAGCAGGAGGATCAGAAAGCTGCCAGAAGAATGGTGGTGAAGTCCAGAAGCCTGTGCCTTAGGCTCCCAGTTTCACATCTAACCATGTTTCCAGGCCCACCTCCCCACCTCCTTGTGCACAGAAGTGGTCTGGCCCCAGTGGCGTGGTCAGCATGGCTGAGCAGAAGTGGACCAGCCCCTGGGGGTTAAAGAGTCTTTAGCATAATCATCTCCTTTCTTTGTCACCAAGAGAATTGTTTCTTCCTCAAGGCCCATAAGCACAGTTAGCTGTACTAGCCACCCAAGTTTTGAAAATGAGGATCTGGATTTCCTGGACACCTCCTACCTCCTTGCCAAGTCAAACAGTTCACTTTGCTCTGCCCCTGTTGAGAGGACCAGTTCCACTGAGCAAAGCAGTCCAGGAGCTTGTTTTTTTGGCCCCTCCTCCCTGAGGGTGGAGCCATCTCCAGCCCTACCACCCCTGCCCTCCCCTGCCCCTTGGTGCAGCCTTTATTTTACATTGAAGGAAAATTGTCTTTTTTGCTCCCAGTCCTCTGCAGAGCAAAAAGACTTGTCGGATTCGGGAGAGGAGCCTCAGGGGGAGGCTGAGGCCCCCCACCATGGCACGGGTCACCCCGAGTCAGCTGGTGAGCATGCCCTAGAACCTCCCGCCCCTGCTAGCACTTCAGCCAGCACTCCTCCGCTTCCCGCTCCTGAAGCCCAGCTTCCTTTTCCACGAGAACTGGCAGGGGTAAGTCCAATCACCCGGCACCCCCGCTGCCCCAGGGGAGCCACCCAAACGAGCCCTTTCCCTGGGGTCCCTCTTATCCAGACCCTAGATCAGCATAAGCAGTCAATGATCACAGCTCCCTTCAGTCATCCAATAAAAGTTGGGAAGATTAACTCCTCTTTTATGGTTAGTCTTTTTTTAGGTGGGGATGTCTGTACCCATAGTGAGACTAATCCTGCTTCCTGAAAGAGACACAGTGGTCAAAAGAGGAATTGAATAGTAGGGGAGAGCCTTCCAAATCAAATTCTACCCCTTCTCTTTCTCCTGCCTCTGAACTTGGGCATTTAAGTTCAATGTCTTAGAACTCTGAGGAGCTCTGGCTTCCCTTGGAAGAAGAGTCATCTAGCCCCAGTCATGTTGCAAGACTGGTTCTGTTTGGACTGTGGCTAGGCAGTGAACTGCCTGTCCACATTCAAAGCAGGAAGAAGAAAAGCCCCTCCTTTGTGCCCTTCCTCTTTGTGTTATGAAGGATTTTGAAGATAAAGGTGGAAACAATCAAACTCTTGTGAGCAAGAAGTATCGTGGGTTTTTGAAGTAAACATTGTCCTATATTTGGGATTGAAAATTCTGTCCTTCGGTTGTCTGATGATAGAAGACCCCTCCCCTGCTTTCATGACGTAACAAGGGAACAGAGGCCCTGGCCCGACTGCTTGCTCTAAACCCCAGGGTAGCAGAGTCCCAGATACTTCCCCCACCCCTGAGTGATTCCTTCCACCACCAGTTCCTGTTTTTAAGGAAACCATGAAGATTCAGTTACAGCCACCAAGCCCTAGGACATGCAGAAGGAAGTTGGAGCCCTCTTTTAACATTTTGGAGGAATTGGTGTGTAATAGAGTCTGTCATGTGCCACATACCAGGGTCTGTGGGGGAAGGGGTGCCCCTCAGGATGCAGAAGTGGGCTCGGGTATTGAGACTTACTCAGAAGCTGCAAGAGCGTACCGCAGTGCCCCCAGGAGTGTGGCCCTCACACCAGAGTGCCCGAGGGCTGGCGGAGCAATCTTTCCTTTTTCTTTTTTTTTTTTTTGGCAGAGCAGCTCCTGAAAACTTGGGATAGAGTGAGTCGGATAGTGGGAGTTCCTGGGCATGTGGTCTTCTTTGGAACTTGAGAAGCGCAGCTTGCAGCGGACCCTGCAGCTGCTGAAGTGGCAGGTTTCAGAGTGAGAGTAGCTAATAGGGCAGTCACAAACCTTTTGTGATGGCAGCTGCTTTTCAAGAGCACAGGGGCCCCTGGCTTTTAATGGGGCCTCACTTCTTACCATGATGTGCCTCTGAGATCTGGCTGCCTTGGGCAGGGTCCTGTGTGAAACCTGGCTTCTTGATTCTTGTGGTCTTCAGGTTAGAGACTCTGATCCTGAGGAACACAAGCAGTTCCCAGACTGGCCAAGAAAACGTGAAGCATCATGGCCGGGAGCCTCAGGATGAGTTAAGCCATCATGGACAGAGCCAGGGCTGCAGGGCTGAGGGCAGCAGGTCATAAATGAACTGACAGCCAGCCACACAGCACACGTGCGTGCTGTAGTTGGTAACCTCAGGGATCTTGGACACAGCACTGTCCTAGCACTTGGTGACAGCTCTGAGCCAGTCAGGCTTGTTGCTTTGGGCTCTCCACAGAGAAATCAGGCTGGTTCCCAGCAGCTCCTCTTAATTGGCTTTCTCTACTAGTTGGGCTTGTTCAAGGAAAATGAAACTTTGTTGTAGGTCAGTCAGTCCCTAAATCAAGTCAGGTAGACCCTGACCCTGCTTCTTCTTGGGCTGAGGTTTTTCTCTAGTGATACAGACTGTTTCTTTTGTATCAGAACAAATTTGGATCTTGCTCTGCCCCACATTGGTGCTCAGGAAACCACCCACTGTTACCTAGCAGGTCTTGTTCATCACGTTTGGTCTGTTCTCTGTTCCATGACCCCTGGGCATTCTTTATAATAAAGAGTGGCTTGCTTATAAAAGGCCCTTATCATCTTTCAGTCTCCTCAGAGCTCTGGCCATTGAGGACTCAGTACCAGGAAAAAGTCTCTCTATATTAAGACTTTTGGCTCTCAGAAGACAGACTGAAGAAGACCAAACCTCAAGCAGACTAAATTCAGTGTCTCTGGAGAAGCAGGCAGCTTTCTGTGCTTACTCTGAGCTTGCTGGAATCAAGCTGGACTAACGCTCTGGGCCAGTCACTGCCAAGCTCCAGATGTGTTTTAGGCCCACGAGAAGTGGCAGGCAGTCAGGAGCGAGCCCTCTGGCTGGCAGCCTCCTCTCTCCTCCCAGCTCCCACAAAGGCATGACCTCATCCCTGTGGGGCCTCCAATTGTCACGTTCTTCGTGACTAAAATACTCAGGGTCCCTCCAGGGGAACTGGGCAGCATGAAATAACCACACAAGAGACAGAGATTTTTCTTTGGGTTCCTGTGACGGCTCCTCTGACCTTAAGGGTCCACAGAAAGAGCGAGCCAGTGCTGAACCCTTTTATTGAGGAGAAGCCATTCAAATAAGGCCGGGGTCAGGATTCAGGGGGCTGAGTCTGGCTTCGTGATGTCTGCTGTCGGCAGGTTGACTGACATCTAGGAAGGCCACACCCAAGGGCAGAGCAAGAGAAGGGGATACCCAAAGTGTTTCCATGGAACATTCTATCCCAAACAGGGCAAGGGGTAACATCACCGAGGAACAGGTGGGCGTAGCTCTGTCCATGGGGAACACACCAACGTCTGAACACATTTCTGCTACTTCGAGGATCGGGGCAATGTCCAGGTCACTATGAAAATGACTGACAGAGCCTCTCTGATGGTGGGAAGGAGTATGTGGATCGTTCAGACTGGCTGTCCACCTCATCCCCCCACCATCCAGACCTTTAAGGCGGTCTCTCTGCTTTCCTCAGGGTTTTTTCAGTGTCTGTCTCTTCAGTAAGCATCTTTGAGCTGGTGGCCTGTCACAGCTGTGAATAAACAGCCGTGAAGTAGCCAACATTCTGTTTCTCCTCCCGGGCACTCATCTTCCTGCAGCTACAAGAAGCCAGGCTTTCTAACTGGTCAGTGCAGATGGGAATCATCCTAGGCTCCATCAGGCCCAGTTGTAGGCGCTGTTATCAAGAGGATTGCCTGGCTGGGCCTTGCTCTCTGGCCTTTTCCAGGGGGTTGGGGAGATAGTGCCTTTCATTCCTACTCACTGCCCACTTGTCCTCATCTGTGGGTCAGCTTCTGAAGGCAGCTCCAGCTCTGTCCCCTTCCCTGGGTCAGCCTGGCCCCTTTTTTCATTCTTGGGGCCACTCCAGGCAGCCTTACAGGAGCCGTGTATTTTGGAGGGACAGATTCTGAACAAATGTACTCATTACAGTGTTCACCATTTTATCCTCTATACAAAAACAGATGCCCCTGAATCCACAGTCCCATTTTGGGTTAGGTATGACTGCCCCATCTATACTTGGTGACAGGGACCCATGTACCTTAGATAGCAGCAGGCTAGCAGGGCTGCTGGCCTGTCCTCAGTCCAGACAAATAAGGAGTCTTCTTTATGAGCCTGCTTCGTGCCTTCTCCTGACACCTGGGAAATAAATCCAAGGGTCGTCTTTGGCCATCTTTCTCCTCTGCTTTCTGGTGTGGTTGTCAGTGAGCAATGTTTTTATTGTAGTGTCCCAAACGAGTGTTGTCGAGTTCCATGACTAAACACTCAAGGTCACTCCAGGTGAACTGGGCTGCACGAAATAACCACACAGAGACAGAGAAATACCTTTTTCTTTGGGTCCTGTGACGACGACTCCAACCTTAGGTGTAGAGGGAAAGAGAGAGCACGTGCTGAACCCTTTTATTGGGGAAAAGCCATTCAAATGAGGCAAGGGATAGGATTATAAGGGAACAGGTGAGTGTAGCTCAACCCCTGTGGGTGCCACCTACTCCCAGGGCCACACCTTATTATCCAAATGAGAGAAAAGACCGAGTCACGAGTCATGGCACTACCGCGCCAGACTGCAGTGATCTTTCAGATCCCTGTGGTGCATCAGGACTTAAAGGTGCGTGCATTTGGAGTGGCTCCCCACAGAGTGTTCGACCCAGTGTTTCTGGGGTATCATCCTGGAGTCCTAATCACCAAAGGTGGAGTCAAATTAGGGAAGAAGTGGAGAAAGAAGTGAGATTCTTTCACCCTGCTTCTGTCCTCAGTACTCCTCAAAAAGTGCTCTGAAATTTCTCAAGTCTCCCCAGTGGCTCTTGGGCTGTGGGCTGAACAGTGCCCCCCAGGTTGCTTGGGTACCCCAGAGTCTAAGGGAGGTGGAAAGTGTGAAGCTGGTGTAGGCCTTGTGTGGGGCCGGGTGATTGAAGAGGGTCCCGCATCCCAAACCTTTTCCTGCCTTGGGGAAGATGGCACAAGCCAGCAGACAGCAAGCCCAACCTTGTCCTGAGAGAGAAACCCTCCCATCTGCAGGGTGTGGAGCAAGGGGGCCCTGTAAGGGCGGGGGACAGGTGATGCCCCCCGTGGGCAGCCATGGAGGGCTCCAGAAGAGCTGGCATGTCTAAAAGCAGCAGACAGGATGCTGTCTTAGGCACCCTCTCCCGCATCCTTCCTCTAGTCCTAAAGAGGAGTCATGGCGGCATTTCCTCACTGGAGGTTCCAGCAGCACCTGGAAGGTTCCCCAGGAGGAAGACTCCTGCATCGTCCCTCCCAGGACCAAGAGGCCACCGCTTTCCTGTGAGCAGGTTCTTAGAAGAGACTCGGGGCATGGATTTGAGGGTCTCCTGAGGTCGGGCCAGGGAGCATCTGAGTTTTATCTGACGAGGCACCCTTTCTTCTCAGGGTCACCAAAGCAGGTACAGCAGAGGACATGGACCTCGTGTGGGCTGCAAATCCTCACCAAATGCACTTTGTGCCCAGGGCCCTGGCTGCTGCTCTGAGCTGTGTGGTCATGGGAGACAGACACCAGACAGACTCTGCTGGGCAAAACAGGGCAGGGAGGGGCCAGAGGGACCACAGCTGGGCTGGAGAATGAGCACAGGTGTGCCCCAGCGGTGATTGTCACAGTAGTGGACCCTGAGGGAGAAGGTGCCCCATGCTGGAGGAGGAGCTTAGAAAACAGTAAGGACCCAGGGTGGCAAGAGGGAGAAGTAGTGCAGGATGAGAGGACCCTGTGCTGCAGGAGGCCACCAAGGGCTCTCAGGAGTCGGGACAGAAGCAGGCGGACGTGGCCACAGTGTGCAGAGTGGGCCATCTGCAGGGGCAGGTGGGAGGCCAGCTGCTGGCTGCAAGTAGGAGCCATGGAGGTGTGACCATGTGAGTGTGCTGGAGGGGAGGATGGCGTGCCAAGCAGCAGGCTGCCAGAGCTGTTCACAAGACCTCTGAGGCCAGGTGGGAGCCCCAGAGGCGTCAGCTCATGACCTGGCTACTCCACTCTGGAGGGAGATCCGTAGCACCCATCACATTCTTAGAGACAGATCACTAAGATGTGTGGGTGTCATGGAAAGAGCCCCAAATACTCGAAGCAGAAACCAACAGAACGGAAAGGAGAAAGCGCCCTGCTTTCAGTAGAACTACTGTAAAGATCATGGGAAGAGGAGAACCAAGCAGCCCTGGAAACCAACCAGCCCTGGCAACAGGGCACTCATCCTCACCATGCACAGGGACCTTCTGCAGGATGGACAGACACCTCTCCAATTTAAAAGGATTAAAGTCATGCAAAGTACATTCTCCAGCCACAGTGGAATGAAATTAGAAATTCTTCTTAACAGAAGGAAAACCAGGAAATTCACACAGACTCACTGAGCTCATGTGTGGTCACAGGTGGCCAGATGCAGAGGCCTTGGTGGCAATGATGATGCAAATATCCTTATGGGAGCTGAAAGAGCAGGAAGACAGACGCCCAGGTATCCTGGCCCAGACACCAGTACAGATAAGGCCAGGGCACAAGCCTTTGCTGTCTGTCCATGGCCTCCAGAGTGTCTAGGACAGCATCTCTTTGTTGGAACAAATCCCAGCAAGTTCCGAGGACCAGTTCTCTCCTAGAACTTGGGAGTCTACTGCATGGGCTCTAACACAGATCACTGAGTCGAAATTGAAGCCACAGAGGGAAAGTGTAAGGAGCAACGAGACTGAGTCACCAAGGCTTTTATTCCTGTCTGAGGAAAGCAGGGCATAACTGGATGAGGGAGCAGATTGTCTGCAGTGGTGTGAAGCTCTGAGAGCCGACCATCTCCAGGCCAGAAGTTATTCAGGAAAGGGAAGGTTTCCCAGGACCAAGGAGGTGACCACAGAAGGTTTCGGTGAAGTCGAGATGCTTGTTAAATTATAGGACGAAAGAAGAGCTTTTTAGAACCATGGGTTGAGATGTAGGGGTGAGGATGTGCTGGGCCGGCCATTAGAAATACGTGGGAGGACAAGGGAAGGCGGGCAGTGCCACACCCAAGAATATCAGGCTGTGGAAAGATGGCTGGCCTCGCACGGGGACCTTCATCAAAGTGCTGGGAGGCCGCAGGGCTCAGAGGGTGGTAAGATGTGTCCTTGCCCTTTCTCCACTGCCAGGGTCAGGAAGCTGGTGTGAGGCCTGGCTAGGATGCCTGCTGGTTGCAGCGCCAGACCAAGTAGTTGCTGTCTCTGTTCCTCTCGCCTTTGCTAGTAGGGTGAGTGGTGCCTGGGGCCTGTGTCCCCCTGATGTCCCTCTAGAGAGGGATGATCCCAAGAGAGTAGGCCTGGTGGCAAGCCAGTGGCACAGTCTGTACAATCAAACACTACTCAGCCTCTGGCCTCACAGCACTACAGGAATGCATCTTAAACCCTTTCACGGGTCCTCCAAGTTACCTCACCTTGTGGCCGGACCCAGGATTTAGTTCACAAGACCTGGTTCTGCCAGTCAGCCTGTCCCCTGAACTTGGAAGCCCTGTGCCTATGCAACCCAGGGGTCTAGCATTAACCAGCAGGGGCCAGCTTTGAGTTTAGCCACACAGTGAGCAGTTGTAATCACACCAGGAGCTAAGCTTCCTGTCTGTCTTCTGGGCTCCACCTGCCTCATCTCTGAAGGCCCAGAGCCCTCCCTGCCAGGAAGACATTCGCATCCCCAGTGTCAGAGAGGGAACCAAGACACCCCCCCACCCCCGCATTCAGCCCCATAGAAAATAAAATCAGCAAAGCCAGGATCCCTTCTGCATGCCTTCGGGAGGGGGATGGCATGGGTACGACCTGGGGCCCTGCTCTTGCATCCCAGCACTGCTCAGTGCAGCCTCAGAGCTGGCATACTGGACACAAGGACCTCATTTCATTTGGGGCACTGATACTTTCACAGTTTCCCCATCACTGAGAAAACCCACCACAACGGGGCCCGGTGGCACAGACCTGTAATACCAGCTACTCAGGAGGCTGAGGCAGGAGGATCACAAGTTTAAGGCCAACCTCTGCAAGTTAGTGAGACCCTGTCTCAAAATAAAAAGGCCTGGGGACGTGGTTCAATGGTAGAGCAACCCTGGGTTCAATCCCCAGAGACACCAAATAAATAAAAGAGGGGCTTGGGATTGTGGCTCAGTGGTAGAGTGCTTGCCTAGCATATGTGAGGCACTGGGCTCGATTCTCAGCATATACAAATAAATAATTTTAACAACGAATAAAAATATTTTTAAAATAATAGTAAAAAATAAGAGACTCCATACGTGGTATTAAGAGGATTTTATTTCCCCAGCATTTGGATGGCAGTAACCTCTAATCCTCTCAGTTGCCCAGGTACACACACGGGGTTAGTGACAACTTTCCCTCACCTTACACACTCCCCTAGGACCAGTTCCACAGAGCTCTCATGACAGACCTCAAGCAGCTTGCTCTCCTGACACAAACCTGAGCTGCAAAGGAGGAATTCCAGATTGCGGTCCTTTTCTGACTGTTATAAGTTAGCTGTGTGACTTTGAAGAAACCCCTACCCTCTCTGGGTTCTGGCTGCTGCAGACTCCGGCCCACAGCCTGTTTTTGTACAGCTGGGGAGCTGAGACATTGTTTACATTTTTAAAGATTTATAAGGGAAAAGCAAAGAATGTGGCAGAGGCCAAATGTGGCCTGCCAAGCCAAAGCACTGACGGGCCCTTTATGGAAAAAAAGTGCCAGCACTTCTCCCTGCGGGAGGATCTCTCCTGGTCCCTGTCACCTTCAGTTTTATTTATTCCAGTTACTTCTTTCACACACTGCTCTGCAATTTGCAGAGAACTTTCACATGCATCATCTCATTTACTCCCTAACAGCTCATTGAGGCAGATAGTCCTCCTGTGGCCAAACTTGACTCCTGAGGAGAGTTTTTCAAAAATAGGAAATTGGTTCTTCTCACTCTTAAATGAAATGGTATTCGTTCGCTCCTCAGAGTTTGCTGGTGTCTGCTGAGGTCTAGAGAACAATACACCCCTGAGAAGGGGCTTATGTGAGGGATTGTGTATGGGGTTGGGGGCGCTCATTCTAAATCTTAACTGCTACTTGTTTATATTCTGGAATTAAAAATTGTAAAAGGAGGCAATTTTTGCGCCCCCTTCTCTTGGCTTGTGGTGGTTCTGTGGTCCATAAAGTTGTTGCACAGGGTTAGGTGGTTCTGTCCTGAATGCTTCACAGTGGACTTTGACCCCAAGCATCAAGCCTTCACCCTCTCTGGCAGTAATAGCCCAGCTTGAAACAGGAGGCTGTTCCTGGGCAAGGAGTGGACACCAAGTGGATCCGATGTTAAGTGGCCATTTCAAACAACCCTGCTGCCCTTGCGGTGGAGAGGGTCGCTTGTCAGCTCTTGGCAGGATGAATCGTGGCCAGGTGAAGTTGTGCTGTGCTTGAGTCTGGGGGTGGCATGCCAGTCAGCTGTGACCTGTGGAGAAGCAGAGAACCTGGTCCCATGCTGGGAGTCTTTGAGCTATGAAGAGGATTCTGGGTTTGGGAAGCCACCACAAAAAGCAGTCAGAAGTTGCCTCTGAGTGGGCTGAAGTTCTGTGAAGGCAACAGAGACAGCACCAGGAGTTGGCCCCAGTCGTGCATTGAGCACCACTGGCTCCAGAGCTGGGGCTTGGGTCCTGGGACGCCCACCACCCTCTCACCAGCCTGCCATGTGCTCTTGTTTCAGAGGTCAGCTGGAGGCTCCAGTCCTGAAGCAGGAGAAGGTAAGGAAGTCTCCAAAGCGAATGGCCATCTTTGGTGGTGAAGGCAGAGATAGCCTGATGTTCATCCTCTTCCTCATTATTTTCTGTAGATTCTGACCGAGAAGATGGAAACTACTGCCCTCCTGTCAAGCGAGAAAGAACGTCCTCTTTAACCCAGTTCCCACCTTCACAGTCAGGTAATGATAAGAGCATTTATCTTTTTGTCATTTATTGTTCCCTTCTGACACCTCACATCCACCATCTGACCCCTGCCCAGATCAGTTAGGATCAGCCTGAGATGTGGCCTCTCAGGAGTGAACTCAGAAGTTGCCCGAGTGGAGCACCACATGTCCCCCATGTGCAGTCAGTGACACTTAGCAGCATGGTGAGACTTAGCAGACAGAGGATGACAGTAAAGAAATTGTGCCTCTGAAGTAGGAGACAAGGGCCGGGCATCGAGAACCCTTTTGGGAGGGGCTCTGACCATTCGTAACCCTTCCTGAGACTGCTGTGACACTGTGCACTGACAGTGGAGCAGCCCAGGGGAGGGGACTTGGTGAGGTTTGGAGGAAGGGCCAGAGCATTAGTTTTATGCTGCCCTCCAGTTCCACTTCGCTGCAGCCCGTCTCGGTGCACTCAAGCTGTTGCTCAGGGAGGTCCACTTCATTTGTGGACCCCGTGGGCTGGCCCACACCCCAAGAAGCAATTGCTGCTGTAAAGAAAAGTCTTAAACTATACCCAGGGCATACCCAGGGCATCTGTGCAGCGTGGAGGCAACAGCCCCTTAGGCACACAGGCAGTCTGGCAGAGGCAGGTTTCTAGGACAGAGTAGTTGGGACTACTCAGGAAGCTTAGACAACCTGGTCCTCGCCTCCAGAATGCAGCTGCCCTGCAGGGTCAAGGGTAACCGCTGGCCCTGGGCTATTCCCCGTAGTGACTTGGTCCACACTGGTATTGTTTTGTGGTCTGTGTGCATCACCAGTTTGGAGGCACATGTGTGTGTAGAGATGAGTTCTGGTTGCACAAAGTAAAATGCATTCTTGGGAAGTTCACAGAAAACGTTTTGCAGTTGTGAACTTCGTGGTTGTGGCTATCACTGCAAGGGAAAGATCACTCAGAACGTGGCTTTGTTCACACAGAGATGCACACGTTGCAGGAGCACAGGACAGAGGCAGCGTCCAGCAATGCTGTCACGCCTCCTGCCCTTAATGTCTATTTTGGATATTGCCACGTCCCTTATCAGCTGCATGAGGCCCCCGAGTGGACACGCTGTCACTTGTCCCCAGATATTAAGGAGCTGCCTGGTTGGTTTGCATCCTTGTTTAAAGTTTTCTGCACACCTGGACAGGTGCTCCTGTAGGAGGAGGCAGCTTCCCTTCCTACTCAGTCACTGCAGTGTTGGGGCAGAAGTGGAGCTGGAGATTGCTGAGCATTAGTTTTATGCTGCCCTCCAGTTCCACTTTGCTGCAGCCTATCTCGGTGCACTTAGGCTGTTGCTCAGGGAGTTCCACTTCATTTGTGGACCCCGTGGGCTGGCCCACACCCCAAGAAGCAATTGCTGCTGTAAAGAAAAATCTTAAACCATCAGGGTAGGGCACACGCCTGGCTGCTGAGGAGAAATGGGCTGAGGCAGCCTTCAGTGAGGCCCTATGTGCCAGCTGGCTGCCCCTGCCAGGGCCCAGGGTGCCAAGGTAGGACTGGGAGTATGAGCTAAGATGGGCAGCCAGCTGTCAGACCACTTGAGGCTGTAAGGACAGGCTCCACTCTCATTGAGAGTTTAAATGCTTGTCTTCGTGCTCCTGCACGCAAGAGAATCCCCCCTTGTGTGCCCCGCCTACTCATGCTCTTTTCCCTCTTGTTCCCTCCCCCGCCTGCATCTCCATGCCGACAGTGTCAAAACACAATGTTTTTATGCCATCAACCTTCTGCGAGTCCTCTGCAGGCAATTCTGACTCAGACCCAGGTGAGACCTCATGTCCCTTTCTTTGCCCGTTCACCAGTCCCTGGGGATTTTCCTGAGATACACACAGTAGTGAGATTCTCAGTAACTTAGCAAGACTCTGTCTCAAAATAAGAAACGCCATGGGAAAAAACAAACAAACAAAAAAACGCCCTGGGTTCAATCCCCAGTACTGTGTGAGAGAGAGAGGGAGGGAGGGGGGAGACAGACAGAGAGATTTATTTTCAAATTTTCACACAATATATCCATATTATTAAAAAAAAAAAAAAACAAGGGGAAGAAAAATTCCCTTGCCCCCCTCTCTACTCTCCTACCCCAAAATAGCTACTATGAAGCACATGTGATTTTTTTTTTTTCTAGATCCATTTCTGTGTATTAAATTTTCACATTAATATTGCCCAGGTCTGTTCAGATAAGTATGTATCATCGCAACTTTAAAGCTGAGGAAAACAATGTGATCCCTTCTGCAGAGTACAAGAGCCTTCCTTTTTTGGTCTTTTGCTAGAGAACCAACTCCAGAGTTTCCTGAAAATTTCTCCCACATGGCTGGAATTCCCCATAAAATATTTAGTGAGCAAGTTTAACAACCCACATTCTGTAACCCATCCTGCCTTATATAAATCCATTGCCAACTTCAGAAGCGTTGTGAGATAAGTCCCATGCTGGCAAGGAAAGAGGTGACGTGAGTTTTTATAACTTGGGTGGCATAATTTGAAACAGTGGAATTCATTTTGACTCTAGAAGTTAACTGTTTCAACTGACCCCCTGACCTCATCTCAAGGAGGAGCTTGGTTCTTCAAGGTCCTCAGAGCCAGCCGGTAGGTTGTACCTGGGTGTCACTTGGGCAGGCAGCATTCTGAACCATGGAGGCAAAGTCCGCCAGTCCGGTCCCTGGTTGTGGTCTCTATTATCCATCATGGGAGCGCTGTGAGCACAGGTACGAGTCGTTCTTCAGATGCACCTCTGAGTCTCCCCTCTCCTCTTTGTCCACTAGTATTAGGAGCAGGTGGCCCAGGAAGCCAAGATGGCTGGGGTCCATTCCACAGCTTAGACAAAGCCTTGATTTAGGGCTGGGGATGTGGCTCAAGCGGTAGCGCTCGCCTGGTGTGCGTGCGGCCCGGGTTCGATCCTCAGCACCACATACCAACAAAGATGTTGTGTCCACCGAGAACTAAAAAACAAATATTAAAAAAAAAATTCTCTCTCTCTCTCTCTCTCCTCTCTCTCACTCTCTCTACTCTAAAGGCTACTATTAAAAAAAAAAAGCCTTGATTTAAAGTCCCTGATACCCTAGTGCTGGCCATGTGGGAGGCGTGTCAGGGCAGCTACACAGTGAACTTCACGTCTTTTTTAACTTTAATTTTGAAAACCTTCAGTAGAGTGTTTCCACAACATTGTCACCTGGAGACTGCCTTTCACTTCCTTCATTTGTCCACTGTGTCTTTACGGTAGAGGGATCATGTCCATGTCGCACCCTGTGTATCTCACTTTCCATCTGCTAAACCAGAGTGTCACATTCCCATCTGTGAAGGTTGTAGGCCATGGGTCTTGTGAAAGTCCTTGGGTTTGGTGAAGAGACCCAGGGAGTGTCTTGGGTGGGAACTCCCAGGGGGGACACCTGTTCTTGGTGCACACCGTATTAGCTTTGTCCTCTTGCTAGCAGGGTTCCCCTTGATGGCTCAAAGAGGTGAAATCATCCAGTTGTACCTTTTGCTTTGAACATAGTTCACCGTTTGCACCAATCACGTGAAGTCATTTCCCCCACCCCAATCAGGCAAATTCCTGTGTTGCTGGGTCAGGTGCCCTTCGTTCTGTTTTCACATTTTTTTAATTGGTGCACTGTAGTTCATAATGGGGTTTGTCCTTACGTATTTGTACCTGTTCACAACATAACAACATAATTTGGTCAGCACTTCTCCCCTTTCCTCAGGTTCCCTTTGTTCTTTTGAACACTTTTTTTGCTTTCTGTCCCAACAAGAGACTCCATGCTTGTCATCTTTCCCTGTTCTGGTCCTGGACTCTTCCTCATTTCTCAAAGGGACCCTGTCCTTTTGTAGTAGAGAATGGCCTTTTGAACCAAGGTCTGGGTTCTGAGCCTCTTGTAGGCAGACCTGGGAACGTGCACAGCTCTCCACCTGCGTGATTGCTTCATCACTTGCCTGTTTGCATAACCCAGGGCCAGAAGGGGTCTTCATTCAGTATGGCAGAGTGCATGTTCCAACCTCTCCTCTGCAAGGAAGAAACCTGGCTCTGCCTCTTAGCTCGTCCCTCCCCTTAGCAGCCTAGCCCACTCCTGCCCTGCCCTGCCCTGCCCTGTCCCGCGCAGACCAGCCCAGACCAGCCCAGCCCAGCCCAGCCCATCCTTGCTCAGTGCACACTTCCACCAGGCCACCTGCTCTGGGATCCTCTCCTCCATCTGGTGCAGGCCAGGTTTAGTTCCAGGGCATCTTCCTGACTAAATCAGGAGTTCCATCGGGGTGGCATTGTTTCCTTCAGACTTCACTTGGGGTCCCTGGGAGGCGGGCAGAAAGCACTCAGATAGCAGCCTGCTTGCTCACCGGGGCTGCCCCTGGGACTCTGTTGTTCCACTGGGCCCATGGGAAGCAATGCCTGTTCCCAGCAGGACCTGGGATGTGTGGCGGACATTGGGGTCAGCCCACAAGGCAGCAGCTTTGTGTTGCAGACAAAGTGCATTTCTAAAAGAAGGGTTTCATGGAACAGGTCCTACAACAGGGCCTCCAGAGCTTGGCCACCCCACAAGCACACTTCCCTGCTACCTTGTGCCCCCTCTGTCCTCTGAGTGCCCAGTTGCCATTAGAAGCGTCCCACCCCTACGCAGATGTACTTTTCATATTTGTCTTGTGCTTGGAAAGGAGAAGACAAGACGTCTGTCCATTCACTGCAGCACCCAGCATGGATTCCCTGTGTGTCTGTAGGGTGGGCCAGGTTTGGGGTAGGCCATTCAGTGGCCATGATGTCCCAGGCCTTCTGCCCCTGCCAGCCTGGCCTGGCATAGGCTCTACCCAGCCAGGTGCTGAGGAGCATTCTATAGCCAAAACATAAATGTTGTAAACTAGCTCTCAGGGCTTCTGAAAAATTATTTAAATTGTGCATTTGACCTGAACTTGAAAAATGTGACTAAATAGCTAATCATCAGCTAATAACTCAGCATTTGCCTTCTGGAATGGACCACCTGGCGGGCCTCTTCCCTGGTGCTTTGGCACTTCCTCGGGGGTTGTGTGGCCGCTCTGTCACACCAGAGACATCAGCCTCACAGCACTGGGCTCAGCAGCACCTCGTCAGTGGGCCACAGCCTTCCTGCTTGTTCTGAATTCTGACTTGATCTTATTTCTGAGAGTTTGATCTGATGAGATTCTTAGGATTTTGTTGTCGTTTTCTTGTACAGTTGAATGGCTCTTAATGAACCTACCAAGTTATGCTGCTAACATCATTATTAATTTTAGAACCTTCCCACTACCCCAAAAAGAAGCCCTCCTGGGGATCATGAGCAGTCACCCCATCCTCTCCCAGCCCCCAGAAACCATGAATCCATTTCACTTCCTGTCTCTGTGGATTTACCCCTTCTGTACATTATATATATATATATATATCACACACATTATATATATAATGTTAATGGGTCTTTATTTTGTTCATTTATTTATATGCAGCACTGAGAATCGAACACAGTGCTTCACACATGAGCCACAACCCAACTCCTGGACATTTCTTATCAATGAAGTCATATACTATGTGGCCTCTTGGATTCTCTTTCCCTTTATATTATTAGTCTTTAATTCTTCCAACAAAATTTGCTTCTGTTACATTTATTCCCAAGTATTTTATTTCTCTTGGTGCTGTTGAAAATGGAATTTTTTTCTTAATTTCATTTTCGGAGTATTCACCTATTCACCCTAGTATACAGAAACACAATTGATTTTTATATGTTGGTCTCATGCCCTGCACCCTGGCCTGGGCTGACCCTTAGCATAAAAGCAAGGCTGCCTCTAGACCCTTGCTCTCTCCAGAAGACCCAGGCCTTTGTGATCATCCTTCCTATTATAGATCAGACTAGACTGCCCTCCCCACCTTCCGTGGGCAAGGTCACTAAGACCTGCCAGTCAAGGGATCTGTGGACAACAGACTGTGCCAAAACCAGGCTTTCTAGCCCTCCCAGGATCCCTGGGCACTTGCTGTTCTCGCAGGTGGCCAGGGGTGCTCTTGTCCAGCACCAAGGCAAAGCTCCAGGGGCATATCTGGAGGTGGAGCAAACCCACCATCTGCCACTTTGGTCTTTTCTTGACCTTGGACACATTCTCTGATGGACAAGTCTTCTAGGAAAAAGGAGACCAATCCTGTTGTCCTCGAGTGTAAACCCTAAGCTGTCTGCCTCGAATCCCGCTCTAGAGGCAGGGCTCTGATCTTGGGGGACTTCATCACCTCCGCTGATACCTTCATCCTCCTGTCCCCTGTTGTCAGCACTTTGCCCTAGAGCCGGTGCTTCTTACAACCTGGGCTGCACAGCTGCCTGCTGGCTGGCCCCAGCTTCTGCCTTTCTGTTAATTTGGAAACGTTTCCCAAGTTCCTTAGGCCCATGGTCACTGAGGCTAGACCTGAAGCCCTTCTTCTGTCCTGTGCCCTCTGGGCTTGGCTGCTCTGCCCCAGGCAGGTCTGCTTTTCATGTTTTGTCTTGTGCTTATAGAGGAAAAGAGCAGCGGGTTCCGGCTGAAGCCACCGACACTGATCCATGGCCAGGCGCCCAGTGCAGGTAGGTGGCCCACATCCAGAAAGGTGATGGGAAGGGCTTCCTCAGATCTCTCCAGGCTCCTTCACAGCCTGCTCTCTGGGTGTGACCTGACCTGTGAGCTACGGAAAGCTGCTTACGAGGACCTCTCTGAGCAGGGAGCTGCTGGGGCTCTCTGCACTCAGCAGGAGAGGCGGCGTGGGCTGTGCTCCGCAGCAGCAGTGGTTCCAGAGTGTGGCCCAGTGTGCCAGGGTTCACCTGATGACCAGAGCACCTGGCTCCCCTGCACCCTGCTCATGAGCAGGGCCCAGCAAGGGAAGGACTTAGATGGAAGCCTGCAAGGACAGGACACCGCCTCTCAGGGTCCTTGCCCAGCCTGTATTTGGCAGAGGGATCTTCTCCATGTGGTTTTTAAAGAGTAGGTACAGAAGATGCCTTTATATGATCCCAGAGTCCAAAATCTGGGGAATTGCTGTGAATGCCATGCCCTCCCCTCCTCCTCCCCATCTGCTCTTCACTTTTTCGGGGGGAGGGTACTGGGGATTGAACCCTGGAGCCCCAGCCCTTTTTATTTCTTATTATGAGACAGGGTCTTGCTAAGTTGCCGAGGCTAACCTTGAACTTTCGATCCTCCTGCCTTGGCCTCCCGAGCTGCTGGGATTACAGGCGTGCACATGGTTTCTCTTCACTCTTGAGTCCAGTATTGTCCTTGATGAGTGTACCAGCTGGGTTAATTCACAGTCATGATTGGTGATGTGGGAATTTCATAAAGAGCTAGAATCTGTGTGTGTAGTTGTAAAGAAAAGGTTTTCTAAAAGCTGCTTCCTTGCCTAATCCAGCCAGCAAGGGACACGGGGGTTAGTTTTTTCCAAAGTGCCTGGGGGACGGGAGTGGGGGGTGTGCTGCATTTCTGCTGGGCATCCAGGGCCCTAGGAAAGCCGACTTCCATTGCAGGTTTGCCAAGCCAGAAGCCCAAGGAACAGCAGCGCAGTGTTCTCCGCCCAGCCGTATTGCAAGCCCCACAGCCAAAAGCACTGTCGCAATCCAGTAAGAGATGCAGCCCAGGAACCAGCGCTCCCAGGAAACCACTAAGTGTACTCAGAAATACAGAGAGAACAGAGGAGGTCCTTTAAACCAGCCCAGGCTCCCCGAGGCTCTGGGCAGTGTGACTGGGTCAGACATGCGTCACCCACTCACTGTCTCCATAAAAGCCTGAGCCTGTGAACGTGTAGATTTGTCCCTGCATGTCTACAGACAAAACTTAGCCATGAGCCACACAGGTCTTCAGAAGACTTGCCAGTTATGGCCATGGGGCCAACATTTTCATCTTCCTGCCCACTTCACACCCACTCCTGAGCTGTGTCTCCCCCACATCCATACCAGGAGCAGTTTTTCCTATTTCCAGTTAATCCTTAACTTTCTTATTTATGAGCTTTTCTTCTTTTTGGTCTTTCCCTGTAATTGAGAACTCTTCATCAGAAACAGCTCAGCCTCTCAACACAGGGAACTCGTTAATATTTCTGAAGGGTTTTTAAAAGCCAAATTTTTTTTATTTTTATTTTTTTATTTTTTATTTTGTTTTTTGGTACCAAGGATTTAACTCAGGGGCACTCAACCACTCAGCCACATCCGTAGTCTTGATTTGTTTTGTTTTGTTTTATTCAGAGACAGGGTCTCACTGAGTTGCTTAGCACCTTACTTTTGCTGAGGCTGGCTTTGAACTCGCAATCCTTCTGTCTCATCCTCCCAAACCGCTGGGATTATAGGCATGTGCCACTAAGCCCGGCTAAGGACAGATTTTAATGTTTTTGAGTCATATGCTCTCCAGAATTGGGTTTTTATATATATATAGATCTTTATTTATTTTTACGTGGTGCTGAGAATTGAACCCAGTGCCTCACACATGCCAGGCAAGTGTACTACCGCTGAGCCACAACCCCAGCCCAGAGTTGGAGTTTTTTGTGGGGGGGGGGTGCTGTTTATTTTTGTTTGGTACTGGGGATTGAACACACGGGTACTTAATCACTGAGCCATGTCCCCAGCTCTTTTATTTTCTTTTCTATTCTGAGACACAGAGTCTCGCTAAGTTGCTGAGGCTGGCCTGGAACTTGCAATCCTCCTGCCTCAGCCTCCTGAGCCGATGGGATTACAGGCAGGTGCCACCATGCCCAGCTTTTGTTTTTATGCAAAAAATTAGTTTCATAAAGAATTGTTCCCCAGTATGTGTTTTCTTGTTTTTTGTTTGTTTTGGTTAAGTAGCAGTAATGCTTCTGAACTCACTGAAAACTCACACAGTTCTTTTTTTTTTTTTTTTTTTTAATTTATTTATTTATTTTTTAGTTTTCGGCGGACACAACATCTTTGTTGGTATGTGGTGCGGAGGATCGAACCTGGGCCGCACGCATGGCAGGCGAGCGCGCTACCGCTTGAGCCACATCCCCAGCCCTCACACAGTTCTTTTTTTGAATAAAGACAAGACCTCCTCACTTCTGTGAGATTTTCCCTGTTTGTTGTTTTATCTCAGGGCAAGTGGCTTTTAGTAGAGATGCCAGGCCCTTTCCTACTAAGGAGACTTGACTGTCCAAAGGAGGTCCCTACATGGGGTGCAGCACCTCTACCAGCTACCGGAGAGGTGGGCTGGAGGGGTCCTGGCTGGATGCCCAACACTCCCCACTCTCCTTTCTTCCCACAGTCCCTAGCAGTGGCACCAATGGAGTCAGCATCCCAGCAGACTGCATGGGGGCAGCAACATCATTATCACCAGAAAACCCTGCACGGAGAAGTCCCTCTGAATCTGCTGACGAGGCACATGCACTTGAGGTCAGTGTGTTCTGGGGAAGGGGGCCACCATGTGCCCAGCCCAGCAGGACCCAGAGAGTCAACTCCTCTTGCTGAGTTCACAGCTCTTCAGCCGTGGGCCTGTTTCTGCATTTGCTCAGTGGGCTAGAAAAATACCCAGGCTGGGAAGTATATAAAGAAAAGAGGTTCATTTAGCACACAATTTTAGAGGCTGAAAGTCCAAACAGGAGGGCACCAGCTCTGCCTAGGACCCTCTGGCCGTGTTTCTTCATGGCAATAGCGTCACAGCAGGAGCGAGAGGGAGATCACAAGGCAAGACAGGAAGCTGGGAGCAGGGAGGGGACAGTCTTATTCTTTGATAACATCTTGCCTAGAGAGAACTCCGCAGGGTCCCATGACAACTCAATCAGTTCCTTCCAAGGGCAGTACCCCCACCCCACCCTGTGCCCCAGCCACCTGTGCTAGGCCCCACCGTTTCAAAGTTCCAGCATATCCCCATTTCCACATGGGGGACCATGCTTTCCGAACAAGAACCATCATCCTGTGCCCACAGACCCTAGAACACTGGCAAACCGTGAGCCTGCCAGGGGGGTCCTTTCCTCAGCCCGGGAGATTAGTGCCTCAAGCAGCCTGCTGGGCAGGCCCTGTGCCACCAAGCATCTGGCCCCCAGTATGTGTGGTCCTTTGGGGTAGCTTATCCTGAGTCCTGGGAGTCACTGGGTCCAGAGGAGTGGCTTTCATGAATGATTGTCTTGCAGTATTTCATGGGAAGAAGAACCTCCCCCTCTGCATACAAGAGTCAGTTCTCCAGGATTTGAGTGGTTCCGTTGAGTTGGAAAGCATGCCTGGGGCAGCTCGGGAATACTTCATTTAAGAAAAATTAAAAGGTCCCCCAGGATTCCCGGACTGTGGAGGCCCAAGGCAATGTATTTCACAGCAGCTAAAGTGGGGGATATTAGATGACCAGCTGCTCCCAAGCTTGGCAGGTGCCTTTTGGTCATCTGCAGTAATGCACCACTTGGCATCTCTGAAAAGTCTAGCTGGACCCACGGTGTCTTCTGCACTCTGCAGCCGAGTCAACAGACCTGCTGCCTGTGGTTTTGAACCCTCCACTCAGGTGGGAGCTTGGCTGTCTCTAGTTATGTTCTAGAACTTCCCCTGCCCCCGCGTTCAAACCACAGGTCTCTCAGTTGGAAATGTGGGAATAGGAACTGCTGAGGTGTTGAGGGCAGTGGGTCAGGAGCACAGTTCTTCTGAGTTGGAGGGGCTCCTGGAAGAGACCCAGCCCGTCCCTGACACCGCTCACTTCCTGACAGCGAGTGCATGGCTGTGCTGGTGGCACCAGTTGCCACAGCTCACATGAGCTGGAGAGTTGCAATCCACCCCAACCCAGAAGGTGTCCCCCTGAGTTGCCCTTCTGCATCTACCCCTTCCCCAGCCCTGCAGGCCACCGGGATCGCTCCTCTCCATCTCCTGTGCTGGGCTGCGGATGATTCTATCTGGCTCCCAGTTCCTCCTGACATCCCCCTTCTGCCACCCAGCCAGTGCTCCCTGTGGGTGTGGGTGGAGGCTCCTGCTGCTGGCACTGCCACACTTGCTATCCTCTGACACCCTGGTCTGCAGGGTTCACCAGGCAGACTTTTGTCTTTCTTGTCACCTCAGAAATATGGCAGTATATAAAGAAAAGAGGTTTTCTGACATGCTGCCATGGGGGACCATGAGATGGTAGACTTAAGGCTCAGGTGACACATGGGGCTTTATTTGCTTTGCTTTTTTGGCAGTGCTGGGATGGAATCCAGGGTCTCCTATGTGCTAGAAAAGGGTTAACCACTGAACCACTCCACCCGGTTCACTCTTGATCAAAATGGATTTACACTTTCATATCTCAGAACTTGTTTATCTTTCTGATTGCTGAGGGCATCTTGCCTTTCTCAGTAGCAGCTGCATTGTGAGTTTTTCCCTGTTGTGTTTTAAATCCTAAGTTATGTTAGCCCTTTGGCTAACAATGAACCTCTGGGTTGTTTCCAGCTCTCTGCCAGTATCGATGGTGCTGCAGCAAGTACCTTGCTCTGTCTCTCTCTGCCAGAGCCCTCCTCCAAGTGTTCTGAGAACAGGGTCTCAGAAGTAGCCTTCTAGCCATGTTGGGTGTGATATTCGTCTCTGCATCTTATCACCTAGACAGAAAGGCCACCACTCATCAGTGGGCTTTTCAAAACCAAAACCTAGTCTGACTCTATGCCCAGAAGCTCTGGTACCATTTAGGCTACCCTGGCCTTCAAAGGTCCAGTTCCTGTTAAGTAACCCAGGGGACTATGGGTTCCAAGCATCCCAAGGTGGGTAGAAGCCTCCAGCATTGCCTGTCCAGGCCACCGCATCTCACTATCCACTTACGAACCACCTCTGCCAAGGCATGGGAAGAGGCTGGCAGCCAGCCCTCTGCCCTACCAAGGCGGGGGGGGGGGGGGGGCCTCTTGCCAGTTGGGAGCCGCTGGTCTCAGGCCTGTCCCTCACATACCCTTTATCTAAAGCAGAGCCCTGCGCCTGTTTAGGGAACCTGCAGCACATGGAATGGGGCCTTGTCTGCCTCTCCCACGGCTCTACCCAGGGAGAGCTGACCCTGCTGCTGGCAAGGCAGGTGCGCTGGGGAGTCCTCGGGCCCCCGCTGGCCCAAGGACCCCAACCGAAAGAGCCACATGGAAAAGACAGAAGAGTGTTCTGGTTCTGTGTATCTGGGCTAATGTGTCTCCTTTTCCCAATTTTTGTGTTTTGTTTTTAATAGGAGAAAGAGCCCCAGAAAAATGAGTCTAGCAATACTTCTGAGGAGGAAAACTGTGAGAAGAAAGATCAAGTTGCACAGCAAGCCTTTGTATTTGGGCAGAACTTGAGGGACAGAGTTAAGGTATGTGATCAGTGGGGGCTGGGGATGTGGCTCAAGCGGTAGCGGCGCTCGCCTGGCGTGCGTGTGGCCCGGGTTCGATCCTCAGCACCACATACCAACAAAGATGTTGTGTGTCTGCCGATAACTAAATAAATAAATATTTTTAAAAAAAAAAAAAAGGTATGTGATCAGGGATTGAATGAGATATTGAACTACTGAGTTGATTTTTATTTATTTATTTATTTATTTATTTTTAATGACTTCATGTTCAACAAGAAAATCAGTGGACTTTCCTTTAGATTTAACCAGAATATCTGAAAATACAGAAGAGGGTGTTTATCACGGCTCCCAGGCTGAGAGGTGTTCGAGCTCATCCAGCCTGCTCCGTCCCTTTAGGTCTGAGCAAGGCAGCCCCTCTTGGAGGAAGGACATGGCAGAGGAAAGCTACTTAGTTCAGAGCAGCCAGGAACGGAGACAGAAAGGGTCTGAGACGAGGAATACCCTTTGAGGGCGCGTGCCACGGCTTCCGTCCATCCTTCAGTGGTAGTTAGTGGTGCAGCACACCTGGGCTCCATCCCCAGTACACATCCTCAGAACACTGCTGCATTAGGGCAACCTTCAGCACACACCTTTGGGGTCACTCGTGTACCAGCTATGACAAACCATCATCACCTTTTTTTTTTTTTTTAAGTATTTATTTTTTAGTTGTAATTGTACACAACACCTTTATTTTACTTATTTATTTTTATGTGGTGCTAAGGATCGAACCCGGGGCCTTGCATGTGCTAGGCAAGCGCCACTGAGCCCCAACCCCAGGCCATCACCTTATTTTTGTTGTAGTTGATACAGACTCGCTGTGTTGTTGCCCAGGCTGCCCTGAGCTCCTGGGCTCAAGTGATCCTCCCGTCTCAGCCTGGAAGTGGCTGGAACAACAGGACACAACACTGTGCATGGCCACCTTATTTTCTCAAAAAAAGGTTGGGAGCTGGACATGGTGGTACAAACATGTGATCTCAGTGACTTGGAAGGAAGGCTAAGGCAGGAGGATCCAAAGTTCAAAGGCAGCCTAGGTAACCTTGGAGCTCCCTGCTGTCCTGATGAGGTGTTTCTGTTTCCAGCTGATGAGTGAAACATAAGGAAGGCTGGAGATGTAGTTCAGTGGTGCAGCACACCTGGGCTCCATCCCCAGTACCACCAAAAAAGGATAGGTGAGAGCAGGCATCTGTCACTGGCTGCCCTCAGGTGTGTCAGTCATGTCTGGACACTCGAGTTGAGTGGGAAGCTTTGGCAGTGTCGGAGGACAGCGTCTCTGGGCCCCGTGGGCTGGAGCCCTGGGAAGCCCCGAGCTCTGCCTTTCCTAGCAGCTGGCCCAGAATGCTCTGCCACGGCTCTTCAGCAGCTCATCTGGCAAGAAGCTTCTGTAATAGCCTGAGAGGTGGCATCAGTGGCCATCTCTGGAACAAGTGTGGTGTCACAACTGGGGGTATCCCAGCATGGAATGGGTGGAGGCCAGGGATGTTGCTCAGCACCCTGAAGTGCAGTACTCAGGATGCCCACCCAGAGAATGACCCAGCCTAGTGTCCATAGCACCCAATGGGAAAGCTTGAAATAAGGAATCAAAAATTTCTGCTGAGAAGGTGCTGGATAATCTTCCTGCTGTCTGCTTGTTAACTCCCTGTCCGACAGCAGGACCAGTCCTGAAACACAGAAACTAGGTATTGACGCTGCCGTATCTTTCAGACAAAATAATGAGTCTCTTTTGCCTGTACCCACTAGGGACAGGTGAGAGACTTGAAATACACCTACACTTAGGCCATTCGGGGCTGCCTGAACTTGGCCACTGGACCTCAGGTCCAGTTCTCTGTCCCTCACATTTGGGGGTGGCTGCTTTGAAGTGGGTGGGATCAGGGTCTCACAGATGTCCAGGGCCTTGGAGTCTTGATGTCAGATCTCTCAGCATCTCCCCTGAGGGCAGCCTTGAAAGAGCCTCAGAGAGTGCTTCTATCCTGTCTATACCCAGCCCCTTGGGAGGCCCAGGGTGCAAATCTGTGCTCTGTGGTGTGGTCAGAAGTACTGGCCCCGCACCAGCTTCAGGGCAGGTGTCTGTGGCGAGGTAGAAGAGCTTCCTGAATGCTCTGTGGTCTGTTTCTCTATCTTAACCACTAAAAACAACATGTGAAATTGGTGACAGCCCCACGCTCTGCCACACATAGCGCGTGCACTCAGCAGGAGCTGACCTCAGAGCCGTGACCCACAGTGCAGAGTCCTGCAGACAGACAGCTGTAGAGCCCCAGGCCCTTCTGTCCTGATGGGGTGTTTCTGTTCACAGCTGGTGAATGAGAATACCGATGTAGCTGGCTTGGAGAGTGCCGGACAGCCCAGCTCAGACACACCAGCTGCCACCAACTACTTTCTCCAGTATATCAGTTCCAGGTAGGTCCCAGCCCAGGGCCGGTGTCAGGGCTGGCAAGAGGTGGTGGGAGAGAGCCTCAGCCACAGTGGGGCCATTCATGATCTTTCTGTCTTGGGCCTGGGGACCTTGGTGCTAGACCAGGAGCCAGCTCCGTCTTTCCCAAGGGGTGTGGAGCAGGAGGAAGCAAAAGCCATCATAGTCAAGGTGCCCCAGGCCCTCCTTTACTCCCCCTTCTGGGTGAAGCCATGGGCCAGGGTTGTCCCAAACAACGACAGACCTCCCGCAAGACCAGAGTCCGGTGTACTCATCAGGGGCATATGGAGGATACAGCCTAGCCTCAGAGTGACCCTCTCAGGTGGACCAAACGACTAGAGCAGAGCTGATAGGTCCAGTGGCAGCTTGGTCACCTCCTGTAGCCACGAGGGGCCAACCCCAATGCCCCTTAACGTGGGTGTGGCTACGTGGGGTGAAGGCTGTGGGTTGCCCTGGTTGGTGCCTGAGGTGCGACTCCCCAGAGCTTCAGAAGGAGAGGTCTCCCTGCCTGGGAGACAGGCCTGCAGAGCTAATGAGTATGGCCTTGGGATCCTCCACCAAGCAAGCTAAGGCTGGGTTTCTGCCTGGCAGTGTGCATGACTCAGGGACTCTGGGTCCCACTAGCTGCTGCCCGTCAGTAGAGGGAGAGGGGTCCAGACTGCTCCCTGCCGATGTTGGGGGGTGGTCATTCCTGTACCTGCATGTTGGTGTACGCGTGTTCACACGTGCACATTTACCTGATCACACACTCGCGGCACATCTCCTCTCCAGTTTAGAGAACACAGCCAACAGTGCCGACGCCTCCAGCAACAAGTTCGTCTTTGGCCAGAACATGAGCGAGCGTGTTTTGGTGAGCAGCCCCTCGTAGCACTCTTCTTCTTGGACCCCAAAAGCTTTAGCACCAACCCCTGATTGATAAGCATGTGGTTGTGGCTGCCATGTCTCCTACAAAATCAGGACTTTAAGTTATAAATAAAAGAGAAAGAAAGTCAGGCTCAGACTCGGCTTGACGATGGACTGGCCCTTGACTCTGGTGGCCTAAGGGGCTGACTTAGTCCTAAGTTGGTCTTCCCTTGCAGCCATGGGGCCAGACTGACAACCAGAGTGCCTTCTCCATCCCTATAAGGGCAGTCGGAATGAGTGACAGCTGTGTGAGGCTGAAGTTCTTGGCCATATGCTGCAGGCCCCCAAGTCCCACCCAGACCACAAATCTGTAGCCAGTGGGGGCAGCAGGTCTTTTGTTCCCTGTTGAAGTAGAGCCAGCCATGACTGTGGAATGAGGTCAGCCTGGGCATCCGGGCACACATCATAGCCAGGACACTTGGGTATATGAAAAGGCCATTTTCTGTTCCACAGAGCCCAGCTGGCATGGGAGAGGGTTCTAGAGCACTGTTCCTCCTGCCTCTATTCTTTCTCTTCCCAATTGAACGGCCACAGCCAGTTGTGACTGTGGGGAAGGCTCTGTTCTGGCCCGTCGTCGTTCTTTCCAGCTCTGTGTGGTTTGTGGCAAGTTGTCCCCACGTCAGTACTGCCCTTTTCCTGCACAACCGTCTGTTCGCAGACTCACTTCACAGGTTGGTGTGCAGACACAGATGAATGGCACAGCCCGTGTTGGCAGTCTGCTGGTGGTGCTAGGAGAGACCGTGTTCCCAGGGCTCTGGGGCAGCTCTCGGGTGTTCACGTGTGACATTCAGGGTGGCCCGTTAGGACTGGCCCCACATGGTGCTGGGGAGCATCACGCAGAGTCAGGGGCCCAGCTAAGAAGGGTCTGGCACTGCCCTCCCCACCAGGGCTTTCTCCCCTCCTGGGTTTGCCAGCAGCACCACGTAGCCATTCTCCTTTTGTGTCCCTGCAGAGTTTCCCCAAGTTAAACGAGGTCAGCTCAGATGCCAGCAGGGAAAGCGCAGCTGCCGGGTCTGGATCTGAGTCGTCTTCCCAGGAGGCCACCCCTGAGAAAGGTACATCCTAGTCCCGCAGGTCGGCTTGGGGTGACCAGTGACAAGGGACACTGTATCTCTGCATCCCATGGGGGAGGACTGCAGGGCCTGTCTTCCCCAGCGGTGGAGACCAGTTAGGAACAGTCTGAGAGCTGTGGCTGTGACCACAGCACTCTGTGCTTCAGCTGGAGGCAGCTGTGCACCTTGAGGGGCGTGGGGGCCCCGGGCGCGCCGCTGTGCCAGGTGCTCTGAAGCAGGCCAGGAAGGATCTCCTGCATCCTCTCTCAAGAGCCCCACTGTCCTGTCCTCTGAGGAATGAGAACATTTCACATGTAGTGGCTATAGATGGTTTTCCCACAAGGTCCCCTCCAGGCAGTGCGTCTGGCCTGCTAGGGGTGGCCGGCCTCCCCAGGGCAGACCAGTACTTTTGAACCACTGGGAGGCATCCCCTCACCCCTTTCCGAATACATAGTCAATCTTGTTTAGCTAATAACATTACAGAGTCCCTGGTCGAGTCAGCGGCTGCCTACACCAAGGCCACAGCGCGGAAGTGTTTGTTGGAGAAAGTGGAAGTGATCACTGGGGAGGAGGCAGAAAGCAACGTGCTACAGGTGAGGGCTGCAGGGACTGGCAGGCACAGGCGTGGGGCGGTATCTTTCACAGTGGTCACAGGCCCGTTGAGCTTACACTGCCTGCCAGGCACTTCTCATGCTGACTCTTTGAGGCAGCTCACGGATGAGACTGTCCTAGCACCTCCTCTCCTCACCCATACTGAACAGCTGAATTACTTGTCACACTGGCGCCCCACGTAGTCCTGGCGGGGTGGGGGTTGGGTATGGCCAGAGCCTGGGCGCCCTTCCTGAGGTACCCCCTTGGTGTGCTGCATACCGCCCTCGGCCGTCCCTCCCTCCACACGGATGTGCGTGTGTCCGCCAGCGTCGTGGAGTGCCGCGGGCTTCTGTTGGCACTGCTTTTCCACCCGACATTCTTTCTTTCATCTGCTCATGACGGGGTCACTGACGTGGGGGGGGGAGTCCGCATTTTTTTCCTCTGAAGGGCTACATGAGGTTTCTGCCGTGTGTTTTTCTCCTGTTAACACATGTGAGAGCTTTGTGGAGGGATGGCGCACATCTATAGAAGGTGCCCTTTACAGCGCAGGGGTCGTCAGTGCATGCACAGAGTTGCACAACCGTCACTACAAATGAAAACGTAAAACGTTTTCATCCCCTAAATAGAAGCCTCATTTCCCTGAGCAGTCATCCCTTGCCCACCCCAGCCTCTTGACAAGCACAAATCCATTTCCTGTATGTGGATTTGCCCTTTTGGACAGTTCCTGTCAGTGGAGTCGTGTGCTCGGTGACCTGTTGTGCTGTCTCCTCGCTGAGCTTGTTTCAGGCTCATCCTTGCCTTAGCGTGTCAGAGCCTGGTTCCTTTGCACAGCTGAGAAATTCTCCAGTGTATGCTGGGACCACACTTGCCTGTCCGTTCACCAGTTGATACTCAGTGAGCTTTCACATGGGGACACCTGGGCATGGAATTGCTGGGCCAAGTGGACACTTAGTGTTTAGCATTTTGAGGAACGCAGAGGGAGTGCTGTTCTTCCACAGCAGCTACCCCACGGCACTCCCCTCCTGCAGCGGCTGACAGTCTCTGGTTCTGGCCATCCTGGTTGGGTGGGAGGGGGTATCTTTGTAGTTTCTTTTGTTTCTAAAATCTTTTTTTTTTTTTTTTAATATCTCTTTATACTACTGTTTGACTTGATCTAGTTTAAGGGAAGGATAAAAAAACTGGGCAAGGCTGGGCACAATGGCTGTAAATTCCTGTAAACCCAGAAGAAGCTCAGGAGGCTGAGGCAGGAAGATCGCGAGTTCAAAGCCAGCCTCATCACGTTATGAGGCGCTAAGCAACTCGGTGAGATCCTGTCTCTAATAAAATGCAAAATAGGGCTGGGGATGTGGCTCAGTGGTCGGGTGCCCCTGAGTTCAATCCCTGGTACCAAAAAAAAAAAAACTGGGCAAGGACCTGCCATGGCCCTGTGTCATAGTTTGCTGGCCCTGGTAATCCAGGTAACCTAGACAGAGACAGGGTGTGCACGACAGTGAGCTGATAGGGCCCTGCTCACCAAGGGCCATGTGTATTCCAGACCCAGTGCAAGCTGTTTGTCTTTGACAAGACCTCACAGTCCTGGGTGGAGCGAGGCCGGGGGCTGCTCAGGCTCAACGACATGGCATCGACCGACGATGGGACACTGCAGTCCCGACTTGGTGAGCTGCCGAGGGAGGGGCTGCCAGGCCTCCTGAAGGTGGGCATGGCAGGGTCCCTATGGAGAGAAAGGGCTTGGGGTTGTTCCAAGATCAGACAAGAAGTGCCTTTCCAAAAGGAGTGAAGGGGAAACCTGACCTGGCCTAGGAATGGAAGACCAGTCGAGACGGGACAGTGTGGCCCCAGCACGCCCAGTCAGCCTGCCAGCTGGGCACCCTCAAAACAGGCCTGACCCAGTGACTCTAGCTGCCAGCCCTTCTAAGACTTTTCCCTAGTGTTGAAATATTTAGCAATTATTAAATTTACTTTCACTGATAACATAGCAATTTTGTGGTAGAAAGGAGAAAGAAGAAATACAGCATTAATTATTTCTTTTTAAAGAGAGAAGTCTCTGCTCGTAACGTATTGATTCCTCCTGTTTCGTGGTCCTTTTTTAAGGAAATAGGGCAATTTTATATCCTGCTTGTTTCACTTACTATTTGTGAGCATTTTCCAATAGCATTAAATTTCCCTTTAAAATAAAGATTCTCCAGCCAGGCGCAGTGGCCCACGCCTGTAATCCTGGTGGCTCAGGAGGCTGAGGCAGGAGGATGGTGAATTCAAAGCCAGCCTCAACAACAGCGAGGTGCTAAACAACTCAGGGAGACCCTGTCTCTAAATAAAAAAGAGAATAGGGCTGGGATATGGCTCAGTGGTCAAGTGCCTCTGAGTTCAATCCCTGATACCCCCCAAAATAAGTAAAGATTATCAGCTGGACACAGTGGTCATCCCTGTCATGCCAGCTATTCAGGAGGCTGAAGCAGGAGTATTGCAACTTCTGGGTTAGTCTGGGCAACTTAGTGAGGCTCTGTCTCAAAATCAAATTTTAAAAGGGCTGGGGATGTAGCTCAGTAATAAAGCACTTGCCTGGCATGCATGAAGCCCTGGGTTCCATCCCCAGTACTGCAAAAAAATAAATAAATAACAATTGGTTTTGAAAACTTCTATGTGAACATTCTATTGGCAATTACTATATTTAGTCTCTGTTTATTTAGCTTCTTTTTTTTTTTTTTTTTAATATGGTGCTGGGGATTGAACACAGTGCCTCATGCATGCTAGGCCAAGTGCTCTACCACTGAACCACAACCCTAGCCCCCTATTTAATCCCTGACAGACATTTAGGTTGTTTCAGTTTTTTGTAAACTATCATAGATAACAAGACGGGGCCATCTTAATACATGAATTTTATTTCCATAAGTAAACTTGTTATAAAAATGAATATGTGCACATACTGGTGAAAGCTGTGTACGTGTGTGTCTGTGTTTAAAAGCACATGCTCATCTTTTCTCATCTTCTCTAATCAAAGTATTTTTTGCCCCCCCCCCTTTTTTTTCATGTGGCTTTCTGGCCCAAGGTAGCTCACATTCCCCTTAAGCGTTGTTTTACACAGTTCAATTCAGAAACATCCCTGAGGTCAGAGCAGAGATGAGAATCATCCTGCTAAGTTGCCAAGGCTTGCAAAGTTGCCCGTGCTGGCTTCGAGATTGTGGTCCTCCTGCCTCAGTCTCCTGAGTCACTGGAATTAACAGGTGTGTGCTGCCACACCAAGCTTCAATTGACTTTTACTATTTTCTTATGGAAGCATTCAAATGTGTGAGCAGAGTGTGCATGGTGCATGGTGGGGTTCCCCAGCTGTTGTCAGCACATGCAGCCAGCCCACTGCCATGGATCCCTCCCCTGATTACCAAGCACCACCCTCGGCACCCTGTCCTTTCCCCAGCCCCCATGTTTGAGGCAGGTACCTGGCCCAGGAATGTGAGCACAGGGAGATCTAGCTGAGAGGGCCCCTGGCAGAGGTGACAGCCTAGCCCTCCAGTGGGCAGAGCTGAGCCAGCAGGAAGATGAGACTTAGCCATATCCATGCCATGGACACAGGCCAGGTGAATGGGCCCTGGCAGTGTGGGCAGCATCCAGAGAGACAAGGCCTGCCCTTCCCTCCACAGCACGCTGCCCTCCGTCCTGGCTTCCTTTTGGTGGATGCTCTAAGCAGTCATCTTACTTCCTCTTTTTCCTAAGAAAACCAGAGGATAGGGGCCAGGACTTGGCCCAAGAGTGGGGATGGTCAAGAGGGCCCCAGCTTCCCTCTCAGCATGTGCAGCCCTCACCTCCTGCAGCCCGTCTCCTGCCCTCTCCGATCCCCCATTTCCCTAAGGGAATGGCTGTCCTGGCACTTGCCTGTGTGGACCAAACAGAACTCTCACAAAGCCGGATGTGGCCTCCAGCCACTGGCCTGCCACACCAGTCTGTGCAGCCACCGATCCACCAGGGTCCTGCAGGAGCTGGGCTGGAGAATTGCTGGCTGGCCAAGTTGGATTCTCTTTCAGGTTGTTGCCTCTGGTGGTGGTGGGGTGGGGGCCAGGCTGAGTGGCCTTGTTGGTTACAGTGATGCGGACCCAGGGCAGCCTGAGGCTGATCCTCAACACCAAGCTGTGGGCCCAGATGCAGATGGACAAGGCCAGCGAGAAGAGCATCCGCATCACCGCCATGGATACTGAGGACCAGGGTGTGAAGGTCTTCCTGATCTCGGTGAGCCACCCTTGGGCAGGCTGCTGGACTCAGAAAGAAGGCTGTACCCCATAGCTCACCCACCACGCGGGGTTCCTTGACATGCTGGGCACCACTTGCCTGGACTCTGGGAGGTAGACTCCTGTGGGTGTCACCCAGACCTGTGTTCTAGCTGTGGAGATGGGGTGTGCCCTGAGGTCAGCACACCCAGAAGGAAGCCTCACCCTCTGTTTCCTTCTCCCTGTCTCCCCCTTAGGGGCTGGCCAAGGTCAGAGGTGTGCTTAGGACAAACAACCCTGCTTGTTGGTCACCCCATCCTGTGTCATGTGAACGGATGACACATGTGTCCCCAATCTTGACCTCTGTGTCCTGGCCCCAGTATCCTCCCAGCCACCTAGGGGTGGGGATGGCCTTATGGATGTGACCGGTTGGCAAGCCAGGTCCCCTGTGAGTAGGACACCTCCCACCCCCATCCCCAGCAGGATGGGTCCCAGGCCCTCACAACCCCCTGCCTCCCCAGGCCAGCTCCAAGGACACAGGCCAGCTGTACGCTGCCCTGCACCACCGCATCCTGGCCCTTCGCAGCCGTGTGGAGCAGGAACAAGAGGCCAAGATGCCCGCCCCTGAGCCTGGGGCCGCCCCATCCCACGAGGAGGACGACAGTGATGATGATGTGCTGGCTCCCTCGGGGGCTGCCGGGGCCGGTGAGCCAGGCACTGCCTGCCCAGGAGGGGCCCAGAGCTGACCTCCCGGCCCAAGCGGGCCGAGCCAGAACTGGCCCCAAGGTGACGATGCTCTTCCCGCAGGCGCAGGTGAGGAAGGTGACGGGCAGACGCCTGGGAGCACATAGCAGCCGGCGCACAGGAGGCTGCTGCTTGGTCGTCTGTCTGCCACCCGCCCCCTCCCCGCAGGCAGCGGCACCATGGGCGGAGCCACACCCACTGGGTTGACCACAGTCTGGATCTGCGTCCGTTGGAAAGCAGACTCACTCGGGAGCTGCCTGGATGTGGTTTGGGACATGAGACCTCATCATATTGATGAGCAAAAAAAAGAACGTTCCTCCCTGCCCCTCCTCTGAAATGGCACATTAAGACTTGTCACAGCTTCTCACTGGGACTGGGAGACCTGGTTTCTTCACCCTGCGTGTCGCAGCCTCTGGGTGCAGCAAGGGCCTCTGGGCCCCTGCCACCGCACCCTCCCTCCTGCATGGGTGGCACCTGCCTGGAGCCAGCACTGGGCCTGGGTGCTCTGTGTGGCTCATTGTCTCCCATATTCTGATTTGATGGGTTTATATTTTACAATTTTTTTTTTTAATTTCCAAAGGCTCTGTTTTCAGTTCTGGGATTGAGTTGCTCTCTTGCGCTGAGCAGGCACAGCTGCTTGAGGGCTTGTTCTTGTGGTCCTGGCCTCTGAGCCGGGGTCAGTAGGCCCCCACTCTGCCCACCTGGGTTCCTGTAAGCTGAGTCACAGGGCGGTGGGGTGTCCGCTTCCATCTGGCCTAGGTCTGGAGATGCCTATCTAAAAAAAGGCCACGGAGCCTGGGAGGGGCCCCAGGGACCCCTAGTAGCCTCTTCCCCGTCCACATCATGTGATCCATCTGTCCTCGGGCACCTGGCGCCAGCCTGCTTCCTGCTGTGGGCCACTCCTTGCACAGCCCTGGACATCATACCCTCACCACGGGCTGGGACCTCTGGGAGAGGCAGCGGGGCCCTAGCTAGCCATGGGGACCAGGTCCCAGACAGTACACTGTCCCCATGCACGCAGCATACAGGAGTGGGTGCCTGGGTACCACCCGTAGGGCAGCCCATAGAGGAGGTGAATCTTTTGCACAAGGCTCCTCAGGACTTTAGGGGAAATCCCCCAGCCCTGCCCCCCCCCCGGGGGGGGGGTGAAGAGGAGGCCCCGATTTGCAGCTGTGCCACCCACACCTCCAGGGGCAGCCAGAAACCCCAGGGCCAGGGTGGCTCCATGGGTCTGCACTGCCCAGCCCCCTGCAAGCCTGAGCCAGGGGAGACACCAGAGGCCTGCCCAGGAGATCTGGTCACACTTCTCTGCTTTACGCCTTAGCCAACTAGTGACAAGGAAAACCAGACAATGCCCATGTGTTTTTGAACATTTATGTAAGATTGTCATATGAAATGTATTTGGGAACTACATTAAAACTTTTAACTAAAACCCCAGCCTCCTGCATGCCCCAGGGGCCTCAGGAAGCCAGACAGCCCAGCCAGGAACAGCTTCCGCCGCACAGGAGAGGTGCCCAAGTAGCCTGGCTGCCCGAGCACCCCTGCCCTGCCTCGCACTCCACACCTGGGCAGGAGTCCAAACCGCCTCCCAAGACTGGCCTCCATGCGGAGCCTCCACTCGGACCTGCTGTTTGCTTCCCCCTCAGGGGTCACCTGGCTCTCTACGGGATCCACAGGGGAGGGAGTGGGGGTACCTGCAGTGACTGGGGCCATGGTCAACAAGCGGCCCTGGGGTCCAGAGCCAGTGACCTTCGGAACTTTTGTCCCACGTCTACCTGGTGGCCCAGCAGGAGGCCTGGTCCCACCAATTCCTCAGGCTCAGTTCTTGTGGATTCCACACCCACTCAAATCCCACTCGTGTCCCTGCTGGGGCTGTCTGTGAAGGGGCCCCGGCTCAAGCCGGTGGGAGGGGTCCTCAGCTATGGGCACCAGCTGAGCGAGGGCAGTCTTCTCACAGCTGCCACGCCCTGGTCATCATGGCCACAAACTCCTCATCTGTGTCCACGGAGGCGCTGAGGCCACTGTAGTAGTCCTGAAATTCTGCCAGCGTGACCTGTGGGCAGACAGGCTGTGACTGGGGGGCCAAGGCTGGACACCACCTTGGGGGGAGGAGAGCCCTGCATGGGCATCCACCCACCTGCCCGTCCTTCTCGGAGGAGTCGAAGGTGTCCAGGAAGCAGCGGAGCACATCGTCCTCCCGCCACTCCCCACTCTGCACCTTGGGGTGGGCACGACCACTGTACACTCCACGGAGGTCGTCCACAGTCACCACGCCATCCCCGCTGCGGTCCAGCTTGGCAAAGGCAGCTGCAATGACTGCCTCCCGGGCCTGGGACATGGGGGGCTGGGGGAGGGGGTGGTGGTGACTGGAGGCAGAGGGTAGGGTGTCCCCAGCACACACACCCCCCAAGATTGTCAGGACAGGATGTCACCCCTGATGGGCGCTTCCTGATAGCAATCCTTAGGGGTGAGTCAGCCTCGCTGACTCTCTGTCCTTGGATACCCAGAAGTGGGCCTCACCCTCAGGGCCCGCAGAAACTCCTCCAGGTCCAGTGTCCCGCTGCCATCACGGTCCCAGCGCTTGCACACACCCTCTGCTTCGGCCTCATCCAGCAACATACCCAATTCTGCCAGGCCCTGCCGGAGCTCCCTGGCATCCAGCGCTCGGCTCCCATCCTGGTCCAGGCGATGGAAAAACCTGGGGGTGGGGGGTGGTTATGGTTAGATGGCAGCCAACCCCAGGGCTGGATGGAGTCTGGAAGGTTTGCAGAAGACCCCGTCACCTGGCCAAGCTCCGGATGCCCGAGACCCCTCGGGACAGGCACTGTGCCCGCAGCCTCTCCACAGTGGCATCCACGGCATCCATTCTGGGTTGGATCTGTGGGCACTTGGGACTTCCCACCCAGCTAGCCAGGCACAGGCTTCAAGCTGCCAACCAACCCACACTTGCTTGGCTGGCCTGTGTCTGTCCCCAAGTCCTGCTGACTTTGCTCTGTGTTAGGTCTGCGTCCTGCCTGGCAAGACCCGTTGCTAAGGGTGGTGGCTCTGGAGACTGGGAGGGGCCCAGCTGTTAACTCTCCACGTGCTGAGGCTGATGGCGGTGCTGAGAGATCTGCTCACTCACTCGCAGCCCCATGAGGTCCAGGCCTGGGCTACAGCCAGGCCTAGACAAGCGGGGACTCTTGCTGGTCACAGGGAAGAGAGAGAGGCTACAGCCCAGGGGAATAGGCAGTCCTGGGCAGAGAGAAGACCTGATTGCTGTGTGGCCCCGGGCAGGTCCCTTTCCCTCTCAGGGATTTACTGGGCAGCTCAGCCAAAGCAAAGCCAGGGTTGATGAAACTGCTAAGAGATTAAAGTTCAAAAGAACTCAAGGTCCTGGGGCCAATAGGAGGTCTTCAGAGTCGGTGAATGCTGAGCTGAGAGCGAATTTTTAGAGATGTCACCACATTGTGACAAAGCTGTTTCTGGTAGATTTATGAACCAGTTACAGTATTTTGTCATTACAGATCTCTTTGTGGGTTGCTTTTTGGTCCTCAAACCAAACCTCTCCTTTTGGACCAAATGGAGAAGTGACCCTGGACTCTGCCAAGCTAGAGGCCTTCTATGGGTCATAAATGCCAGCTGAGGTGACAGGACCTCCTGGGACTGAAGGCACGGGGACCTGCCACCTGCACGGACCAGGGCATCGGAGGAGAATTTCCAAAACAGAGCCACCTCTCACATTCCATCATGCCATACTGCTGGAAGTGACCCCAGGGCAAAGAAACAACCCAGATTACAAGTCACCCTGTGCCATGACTTGGTGGTTGACAAGAAACTTAAGTGACATCTCACTGCACAAATTCGGAAGGCTACTGCAGCCCAAAATTTTTTTTTTTTTTTTAAAGAGAGAGTGAGAGAGAGAGAGAGAGAATTTTTAATATTTATTTTTTTTTTTAGTTCTCGGCAGACACAACATCTTTGTTTGTATGTGGTGCTGAGGATCGAACCCGGGCCGCACGCATGCGAGGCGAGCGCACTACCGCTTGAGCCACATCCCCAGCCCCAGCCCAAAATTCTTGAGTGGGCAGAAATTAATTTATTTTAAATGAGTGTTACATGCCGCAATTTTCTTCTGAAAAAAATGAAAATATAATCAATTTTATAATTGTTTTAGGTTTTTTATTTTTGCATTGGGGGTGGAATACAGGGTCCCCCACAAGCTAGGTATATGCTGGACTACGCCCCCGGAAATTTTCACTTTTTTAAAAACACGATGCCAGGCTGGGAGTGCAGCTCAGTGCCGGAGCCCTTGCCCAGCCCCGCAGAAAATAAAGAATTCCAGCAACCTCCCAGCACGGGATGCTGCCCTGGCCTTACGGAACTGGAGGCCTGTGCCCACAGCTGTAAGAAGGGGACAAGTCTGCTGTCCAGATTAGACAACTGTGGCACCAGCACCCTGCACTAGAACTCCTGTCTCCAAAGCTCGCAGGACCACGCACAACATGCAGGACCAGCTCTCCTGCCCACGCCAGGGAGAGGATGAAGGGCCCAGCAGAGAAAGCAGACGGTTTATGCTTGAGCGCAGACAGGCCCCAGCCTGCCTTCCCTTTGTGCAAACAGCAGCTCCCTTGTTCATCCAGAGGGGAAAATGGGGCCATTGTCACTGCACTGAGAGTCACTGTTGGATGCAGGCAGGAAGGCGGCACCATCCCAGGGCTGTGAATGACCACCCGTTGAAACAGTCCCTGTTCTTCGGCACTTGCTGGCATGACAATTCCCTGAGTGTGGAGCCGGGAAGGCGGCCCGCCAGGCAGGGAGCGGGAGGTACAGGGCCTGAGTCCCCTCCTTGGTTTGATAAAGAGCAAAGTTCCCTGAATGCCTTGGGCGGCAAGGACAGCTAGAAACAAGGAGTTAAAAAACAGTGTCTCTGCACGCTGCCACACAAGCTTGGCTGGCCCTGGGGAGGGGCTCCCTCAGGGCTCACAGGACCATCCCTGTCCCTGAGGGGGGCTCTGAGAAATGTCAGGCACTGGTGACAAACAGAACAAGAGACAAAAACCCTGCTGTCAAGGAGTTGATGCTGCTGGTGAGATAGTGTGACACTCAAAGGGAATGGCATGGAATGATGGTGGGCAGGGTAAAGGAGGGACTACTACAAGTAAGATAGTCACAGAAGGCCTCTTGGAGGTAATATCTGAGCAAAGACCTGAGTGACAAGGAGCCAATCATGTGGCAATCTGGGGGGAAAAGTTATAGGAAGAGAGAAGAGCCCGCGTGCAGGTGCCAGGCAGTGCACCCTGAGGAAAGCGTCTCGGCTGTCACCCCTGCCAGCTCATCCTTTGGGAGTAAATGTGGAGGAAAGGTCAGAGTTAGGGGACAGAGATCTAGGATAGAAATGTGTCATCACACAGTCAATGCAGATTGGCATGAGGCTTCCAGCCCCTAGCTGTGGTCCAAGATCAAAAGCTAAGAAACACTTTAGGGTGTGTCAGGAGGAACAGTATCAAGGCAAAGGACAACAAATCTTGTGGAACTTGAGGCCTTCTGTCTCCACCAGACAGAGGTCTCAAATTCAGATGCTTCCAGAGCCAGGTCAACAGCCTCAGAGGTGAGGGCACCAATAGAACTCACCCTGGATAAAAGGGTACCCTGGACTCAGAGCCAGACGAGACCAGCCAGGTTTGAAGCCAGATATCCAGCTTCTCTGGAAGCATCACCAGTTGTTCAACAAGAGACTGGATTCAAAGTTGTGTCGTTTAACTTGTCAGATTAAACATGTGTATTTGGCCTGTGGGCCCAATTGGAAACTTGGCCTTTTTAGATTGCTCTGATGTTTGGAAAGGGTCATGGCTCTGCCCCTAGACACAGGTGGAAATCCCCAAAGGAGCCTTCTGCTTTCATTCTGGAATCTGCTCTGAGGCTCACACTGTGGTCCCAAACATCATAGGCTGGGGGTGGTCCTGGTCCGCCTTCTCACCAGTGCTGTTGGCAAGGGGTGGGCCAGGCCCACTGGGGAGCAGATGTCCTGGGTCACTGGCTGGCAAGGGCCCCAGACGCTCGGCCTCAGCCAGGTCAGCCAGCAGTGCGACCAGGGGTGGCCGCCGGCGACAAATGTCCTGTAGCAGCTTGGCCCGGGGCTGCAACTGCTGGATGAGTTCATCCCTCTGGCGCACAGCAGCCTGTAGGCTGTGGATAGCGGCCTCGGAGGTCAGCAGCTGCTCCTGGAGAGTGGCAATCTCACTGCAGGAAGGCAAAGCGGGGCAGTTAGGATGGTGGGAGAGCAGAGAGGCAGCTCCCCATGGCTGTCCCCACCGCTGCCTCCAGGCCCCTCTCTGTTACTGACTCTGTGTCTCCACCCAGTTCATGTGATCGAGCCCTATATCCCCACCCACAAGATGGAGGCTTTGGGAGGTAATTAGGGTTGAATGAAGTCTGAGGTTGTGATCCCATGACAGAATTAGTGTCCTTATAAGAAGAGGCACCAGAGAGCTTGCTCAGTCTCTCTGCCACCAAGAACAAGCAACAGGTGGAAGTCTGCAAGCCAGGGTACTTTCACCAGAACCGAACCAACTGGCACCCTGACTGCATACTTCCAGCTTCCAGAACTGTGAGAAATGAACCTTGTTTTCTGAGATGCTAGCCATACTGCTTTGTTAAGGTAGCCCAAGCCACAACAGCTCACCACTCCCCATCTTTCTGCAGTTCCTGATCCTCAACATCTTTTCCCATTTCTAATGCTTTGATGGCTCCTCCAGGAAGCCTCCCTTTGGGTCCCTGAGATTGTGTGATCTGCCCCCTCCCATCACAAACCTTGATCATCCCATGATATAACCACCCAGTGATATGTCTGTCTCTTACCAATGTGCTCCAGACCCAGCCCAGCACCTGGCACATATCAGGTGCTCAGTAAAGACAAATGGATGAATCCAATGAGCTCTGAATTCCTTGTTTCCGCATCTGGACCCCAGGTCCTCCCTCCTCCCTGGGTACTTGTCTCATCTCTTTCAATCTTCAGCTGCCAAAAGGAACTCTTCAAAAATGCTGATATGATCATATCTTCCCCTGCTCAAGAAACTGCCATGGCTCCCAGTGCCGACAGCAGGGAGTAGGTGCTCCCTGTGCCAGTCAGTACCCGCTGATCTTGCCTTGTGGAAAAATAGGCTATTTGAAGTTACAAATTCACACGTGTATCTTCATTTACATCCTGAGGACTAATCCGAGTTTTGCTTTGTGTTTTTCTTTTTTTTTTTCCTTTTCTTCCTCCAATCCCATCAGCAGTCCAGCCCCCACGTGAATTCACAGGGTTCCTACTCTTCTTCCCCGTCCAATCTCATCTCTGCCTCCGCCCACCTCCTCTGGGAAGTCACCTGGCCGGATCCCAGTCTCACCGGTCTTTGGCGTGGCCCAGCTCGTCCAGGGCGGCGCGCAACTGCTGATCTTGGAGGGTCAGGCGCTCTGCTTGGGCGCTCACCGTGCGCTCCGCGGCCTCTAGCCGCGCCTCCAGCTCCGCCGCGCGCCGATGAACCGCAGCCAGGTGTGCGTTCGCCTCGCGAATCTGCAACGCGGGCGGCGCGGACATGGCCCCTGCCGCGGTCCAGGCCGGACACGCCTCCGGGCGGCCCGGAACAAGCAGCCACGCCCCAAAGTGGGCCACACCCCCTCAGGGCCTTAGCACGATTGGCAGGAGCCCTTCGCTAGGCCCCGCCTCCGGAGCTGGGCTGGGCTTCTCCCGAACCCCGAACGCCCTCACTGATTCCAGCATCTTGAAAGTCCGCCCTTGAGCCTAGCCTAAGATTGGTCAAGATCTTGACAGAACACGCCCCGGTGTAGGCCTGGTCCAGGGGCAATTCGTTCAGCTTACAGGATTGGTCGAATTTTCCAGACAAGCCCCGCCCTACTTAGAAACTGACACCAGGAATGGTCCGGACTCTTGGCCGCGGCAGGCACGAGCACGCCCACCGGAACAGGCTGCCTTCCTCGGGGGCCCACACCATGGGCCACGTCCTCGTCAGGGGCAGTCCAAGTCCAGTTAGCGCTTTAGGCTAACGTAAGCTGCTCTTTTCTTTTCTTTCTTCTTTTTTAACTTTATGTCAACTGTATTTTAATCTTTTTCCTTTTCTTGAAGTTTATTTGTGCTAATCAGTTATACATGACAGTAGAGTGCATTCTGACCCATCACACATAAATGAAGTGTGACTTCTCTTCCTACGTGATGGAGAGTCTCGGCCCCGTAATCATCTACGCACATAGGGTGATAATGTCCGCTTCTTTCTACTATCCCCCTACCCCAAACCCCTTCCCCTCCTTCACGCCCCTCCGTCTAACCCAAGGACCTCTACCTTCCGAGCGCCACCCCCGCTCCCTTCCTGGGAATTAGCAGCCGCAGATCAGAAACAACCGCGCTCGGTTGGTCAAATCCCTCGAGTTATTCCTTGGTTTGGGGCCACGCCCTCAAACCGAGACATCCTTCTTCCTACACGGTTCGGGCACAGAACGCTTCCCACTAAGATCCCAGAATGGGTCACGTTTCTATTAAACTTCGCCTCTATCCTGGCCACATCCCAAAGTTTAGCGGCACCGGTTCAGACTCCTGTTTGGATATTGGTCACAGGGCATGACAACGTCCCATACAGATTCGGGCGCTAAGAGGGGCCACACACCTAGTCCGTACGTGGCGGTAGACCTAGCTCCCGTCAGTCTGCCCTGTAGAATAGACCCCACCTTCAGTCGTAAACCATCCCTCACCTAGGACTCCCTGAGCCGGGACTAGCTCCCCCTCTGTCAATCGACCCTGCGTACTCGTGCTTCCTTAGGCCAGGCCCGCCCCCTACGCATGCGCGCAACCCGTGTGCAGGTCCGCGGAGCTCAATAAAGTTGCGCGCTTGTTGCCGGCCCCTCGGTCAGGGAGGTGGCGCGCACTTCCCCAGGAAGTCTCGCGAGAGTCGGCAGCGGCTGCCCTTGGGAGCGCGGAGCCCGCGGGGTCGGCGGTGTGGGCTCGGGGCTGCGCGGCCATGGCGCCGAGTCTTCTTCGACAGTTCTTGGACATCCCCGACGGCACCGAGTGCCACCGCAAAGCCTACGCCAGCACCGGTATCGGCGGCGCAGTGGGTGAGCGCCGGCCGGCCCCGGCAGCGGAGCGCGAGGGCGCAGGAGGTCACGGGGCCGCGGCGCCGCCCGAGGGTCCTGCGCGCCGGGCTCCCGCGGCCGCGCGGCTGGGGGACCTGGCGGGGTCGGAGGGCCCCGGGAGGTCGTGGCTCAGGTGACAAGCCGGGCACGGGGACCGCGGGCCAGGCGGGAGGGGTTGGTGGAGCCTTCTCCAGGCTCCGGGAGGCTGCGCAGTGAGACCGGGAGGGCTTCGAGGTCCCCTGTGAGACTCCATCGCGGGGCAGCCTTGAAGGGACTCGAGGAGGTCGTCACTGCGGTGTCGGGAGCGGTCCCAGAAGCCTGAGGACGCTCCGGGGTGCGATGAGGTCTTTGGACGGTCAGATGTGCCCGGGGCTTCTGATGGGGCCACCAGTGGGGTCCTAGGTGAGGTGGGCCGACGCACCCGCAGCCCGGTCGTCCCAGGGCCCGCCCCTTCCCCTGAGGGTTTCCCGGGCACCTTCTCCTTTCATTCTCTGCCCCGCTGGGAAGTAAATGATTTGGGCCACCACCATCTCTCGGGCCAGGCAGGGACTGAGACCCTCCTGGTCGCAGTTGGATTAGGGTGGCCCTAGGGAGCGCTTCCGAACTGAAAGAGGCGCATTAACCACCCCTGAGCGTTTGGGAGCCCGGCTGCAAGGCCGGGTCTGCGGGTCCCCCTTGGAGGGATGGGGGTCCAGGAGGGGAAGTCATTCTGGCACATTCTTAAGGGGAGACATGACATTAGGAAATGTCTGGAAGGACTTTGGGGGGGGAGTGGTCATGTTTGAAGGGATGTGAAAGCAGGAGGGAGTCGCTTGAGAGGCATTCTGGGCCTCTTCTTCCATCCCCGCCTCCTTGAGTAGATTCTGAGGGCAGTGGGCCTGGGGCTGTGGCTCAGTGGCAGAGCATGAGGCACCAGCTTCGATCCTCAGCATCACATAAAATAAATGAATGGAATGGGGGGCTGTGTCCATCTAAAACTAAAATATTTTTTTTTAAAAAGTGGAGGGCCATGAAGAAGTGCGCATGCTCATACGCAGGAGTCCCTGAGCCTGATGTGGTGGGCATGGCTAGTGAGGGGACTCACTGGAGGGCACTTGGAGCAGCGAGAGAGAAACCTTGTCCGACATGCGGCGTGGGGGGTCACTAGCTCTATGGGCACTACTCCCCTTCCGGTCCCACCCCCTTCATCTCCTGCCACCCTCATCCAAGGGCGGCCACTTGCTTCATGTGTGGCTTTCCTGGATGGGAGTCCCTGGATGTCACCTGTGGGCACAGCAGTCTGGGAGGGAAGGAGGTCTATAGTAATGTGATGAGTGGGTGACCCAGTGGTGCATGTGGGAGGAGCAGCTCTAGGTGGGCACCTGTGGCATGCAGCAACCGCTTGTGCCTGACTGGAGGCACCATGTGCGAGTATCTGGAGGTCAAGAGGCCGGCAGCAGGCTGCAGGGGGGGTTTTGAAAGGAGGTTGAGGGCAGTGGAGAGATCTGGTCAGTAGAGATCCTCTTGTGCTTATAGGGGCTCCAGGAAGAGGGGTGGCAGGTCACCACAATGGGTGAATGAAGGGGACAGGGTGATGGAGCAGTCTTGACCTCTAAAGGGTAAGCAGGGAGTCCTAGGTCACCTGCTACCTGGTAAGGGGCTTTGGAGGGGACCTAGGACGGTGGGCACTTGCTGTTTTCTCAGACATGGACCATGGGCTAAAAGGTCCCTTGGCCAAGATCCATGCATGGGGTAGGGACAGTAAGGTTCCCCAGGGGTCACTTTGTGAGTGGGTTCTGGTTTTGTTGGGTTTTTTGTTTGGGGGTTTTTTTGGTACTGGCAATTGAACCCAGGGGCACTTAACCACTGAGCCGCATCCCTAGCCCTTTTTTATATTTTATTTAGAGACAGGGTCTCGCTGTGTTGCTTAGGGCCTTGCTAAGTTGCTGAGGCTGGCTTTGAATTCAAATTCCTCCTGCTTCAGCCTCCCAAGCTGCTGGGATTAAAGGCATGTGCCCACAAGTGCCACGCACCAGGCTTGTGAGTGGGTTTGGGAGCATCATTGAAACAGTGTTCCTTCTGCTGGGAGGGGTGAGAGGGTTATAAGACCCTGTGGCCAGCACAGACCAGATCAGGAAGGTCTGGGAGTCTTTACGAATGGGGTGCACATAAGCCTTGGTGTGGGGGAGGGTGGGGCTTGCTGGGCCAGGGGAGCAGGCCCTTGGCTCCATCATGTTCTGCAGCGCAGCAGGGACCCAGGTGTTGGTCCTCACTGGGAGGAGAAGGTCCTCAAGGCACTCTAGGTTCGTTCGGCTTTTTTCCCAGCATCCCTGGGCGTCAGGTCCCCCTTCATGCAGTGGAGAGCATCTTGGCCCTCCTCAGGCCCCTCTGAAGATGAGCTCACTGCGGGACATAGAAAGGGCCCCTGGAGGCTCCTGTGCGGCAGACTCGGGCAAACTGAAATAGAGGCACAGCTGGGCAGCAGGGCGTCGCCCGTCCTGGAGGGGCGTGTAGGTCCTAAAAGCTGGAGGTTGGGCACAAGGACAGCTGTCAGGGACACTCTTTGGGTCATACCCACCTGGCTTCCCAGCTGGCTGCTCCAGTAAGCTGCTCTGCTCTCTGAGGCCGCCTCATCTCCATGAAGCAGCAGATAACAGGACATCAGGTCCTGGAGAGGGTGAGGGGCGGTGACTGCCCTTGTGGCCTGTCCAGGGCAGTCCATTTTGTTGGGATATTCAGGCCCCAGGAGATCCCTGTGGCGCCTGGGCCGTGTCAGGAGGGCCACAGGGAGAGGAAGGAGGGATCTGCACCGAGCAGCTCCTGCCAGCAGATGGGGAACCCGTGCTGGGCTGCTGGGTGGTCAGGAGCCAGCGACAGTCTGCCCACCCACCACAGAGAGAGGCCCAGGGCAGTGGGCAAAGCTGCCCATGCCTGCAAGGCTCTGATGGGCAGCTGGGCCAGCCAGAAAGGGCTCTCCTTCCTCTTCACCGCCTGGCCCCCACCTGGCCCCTTGAGCATAGGAGTCAGTATCAGGGGCAGGAGGCTGGGGAGACAGTGAAGATGGAAAAGCTGACCTGAGTGGTGGGGCCAAGTGGGCATGAGTGGCAGCCACGCCAGCTAGGTGCCAAGGACACACCTAGGCCCAAACCTCCAGTGGGGGGGGGGGGTCCCAGGAGTGGCAGGAGGGGGGCTTTAGCAGCCTCAGAGCTGAGCCACTGCCTGGGAGGCTTAGGTGGAGGCCCAGGGCCCACAGGAGAGTGGAGCTTTGATGGGAGCTAGAGCTGGACCCAGGCGCCAAGACCTGCAGGGGGCGCTGCTGTGGCATCTCAACTGGTGGCATGAAGCCCTGAAGCAGCCCGGCAACTCTGAGGCCCCTGGTCCCACTCTTGTGTTCGCCTCATGGATGGTCCCGTATCTGCTGGCCAGTGCCCCACTGAGGGCCAGTATGGGTGGCAGGGACCCCACAGCTGAGCCAGCACTGGTCAGGCTTTGAGAAAGGAGAGGCCTAGGGGCCAGGAGCGGGTGAGGATCCTCCAGCTCAGCCCTGGCACTGAGGGGTGGCCCCAGAGAGAGAGTGCCCAGCAGGCCACCTGAACCCTGGAGCCTAAGGTTGGTCAGGGGCTGCTTCTCATCAGTGAGGAGACCAAGATCGACTGGCCTCCTTCCCTTTGTCCCACAGGCCTGATTTGGTCAGCCTACAGTGTCACACATCGTCCCCCGGACTCCGTCCTCGAAGGAGTGGCTCGGGCTGGACGATATACATTCACCGCAGGTGAGCAGGGGGTTCTCCTGGCTGCCCCAGTGCCCAGCTCTTGCCCTCGGTCGGGAGCATCTTCTACAACCGCCACTTCTCCCTGGTTCCCAACCCGGTCCACAGTCCGAACCGTGGGGGGCACAGGGTGCTCCTCCGTCGGGGACATGGGCTGTGGTGGGGTCCCAGGGGCCAGCTGCAGTGCCGGGGCGGGAAGCTCCTGTGGGAAGCCCCCAGCTGGCAGGGAGCTTCCAGGAGCCTCTCGCCACGCCCCCTCTGGGCCTCGGACTGAGCACCTGCCCTCTGTGCGTCCCCGGCAGCCGCCATCGGGGCCGTGTTCGGCATCACCTCCTGCTTCAGCGCCCAGGTCCGCGGGAAGCCGGATGACCCCCTGAACTACTTCCTAGGCGGCTGTGCCGGAGGCCTGACCCTGGGAGCTCGAAGTGAGTACCCCACCCGCCCTGCGCCCCGGCACAGGACCCCTGCCCCAGCTGACCCTATTCTCTCTTCTGACCTGGACAAGAGCCCGGGGAGCCGGGTGTGCAGAACACTGCCTGGGCACAGGGAGGTCACCACAGAGACCCCTCTGGTCTTGGGCCAGCCAGCAGTGATAGATGCTGCTGCACAAGCCCCCCCTGGCCTCACATGGAGTCCACAGCACAAGGCGCAGCCCACAGGGCCTCACGCCACCTGCCCCAACCCCTGCCTCCCTCCACCCTCTGCTCCAGCCACACAGTCTCCTCACTGTGCCCCCAACACACAAGGTTCAGTCCTGCCCCAGGGCCTTTGCACAGCTGCACTCTGCCTGGAATGTCATCCCCCCCAGATGTTAGTGTCGGTCCCCAATCACCATCCCAACGATCCTCTGTACAGTCCACCCCTGCTATTCCCACTCCACGTCCCGTCTGTCATGTCTTGTTAGCGGACACAGGTCACTAATTATCTCCACCATTGACCCGTGAGCTGCTTAGAGGAGATGGCCCTGCACTGCCCCCATGCCCCCCACAGCACCCAGGAACATGCAGGCCCAGGGTCCACAGGGAGCTGCTCTCAGCCCACCGCACAGATACAGAAACTAGAGTCGGGGGCCTTCCTGCAGCCAGAGAGGCGGTGGCCCTGGGGGAGGCAGGCCAGGCCCCAGAGCAGCCCCGCGCAGCAGAGCCAGCTGGCATAGGTCCAGTGCTGTTTCCTGCCCGTCCCCACCGCCCCAGCCCTGTGTGCCCCTGCCTCGGGGTCACAGGAGGGGGAAATGAGGCCACCATGCTTGGCACCCGTTCTTGCCTGGCGTGTGGCAAGGGCTCTGGTGGTCGCCACATTTGTGTCAACACCATGGGGAGGACACTGGGAATGATGGCCACACCTACAACCCCAGCGACTTGGCAGGCTGAGGCAGGAGGGTGCCAAGTTCTAGGCCAGCCTCAGCAACTTAGCAAGACCCTGTCTCAAAGAAAAAAATTGAAAGGGCTGGGGCGTGCTCAGTGGTTAAAGTGCCCCAGGTTCCATGTCCCAACAGAGCCCAGCCCTGCCCCGGGCCAGCCTCCCTGAGTCCCAGTGGGTTTTGGTTGGCAGGACATGACCCCTCCTCGGCCAGCTCCTGTGGCTTTGGGGTAAGCAGGGCACTTCCTGTTCAGCCACACACCTGTGATCCGAGACACCCCACAGTGTCACTGCTGCCTAGTGTTTCCCAAGCCCAGAGCCTGGGTGGCACTGTGTCCCTGGAGCCATTGGTGTGGAGCTCAGTGAGGACCCAGCCTGGACCTGCCCCTGCTGGGGGTTGGGCTGCTGCCCCAGAGCCGCCCAGCTCTGGCTGGGCCCCCTGAAGCTCAAGTCCAGCCTCCAGGCAGGTGGGGCCAAGGCGTCCTGGGCACAGTGTGCCTGATGTCATCTCTTCCTTGCAGCTCACAACTATGGGATTGCTGCTGCCGGATGCGTGTACATGGGCACGGCAGCCGCCCTGTTCAAGATGGGCCAGCTGGAGGGGTGGGAGCTGTTTGCAAAACCCAAGGTGTGAGCCCTGCTGCTCCCCAGATGCCAGGCAGGGCCAGATGTGCCCAGAAATAAATTCCATGTATGTGTGTGTACAAGTGTCCTGGGGGCTGAGCGGCGTCTCGCATCCAGCAAGGGGGCTGGGCGGGTCCCCAGGCAGGAGGAAGGGAGATAAGGCTGGGCACAGGCCTCGGCCTGCGACCTGGCTCTGGGCTTGGGAGGGAGTGGGGAGGGGAGCCCCCACATGGTCCACCTACTGTCCTGGCTGTAGTGTGTCCCTCCCAGGCCAAGGGCACCAGTCTGGCCTTGCAGAACTGGGGGGTGGGGGCATCACACTAGGGCCACCAGGAGGCTTGGCAGGGACGCACCTGTTGCCAGGCCGCAGCCCGTCCCCAGGGTAGAGCAGGAGCCTCCCAGGACCCCAGGGAGTGGAAACCAGACCCGGCCGCCCACAGCCCTTCCTCAGCTCTGGCCACCACCCTGCAGGCCATGGGCCATCTCTCCAGGACACTCCCCAAAGTCAGCAGCATGTGGAAAACATGCTCGGGCCCTACACGCAGCCCTCTCCAAACTCCTGGGCATCGGAGCGGAGAACCCTGGACGGCCCTGCCCAGGACCCAGTGGCCTGGCCAGGTGAGGGGCTGGTGGCAGTGACACGGAAAGCACCCACATCTTTGCCAGCCCTGCTCACCCGCTGTCAGCCGAGTGATTTAGGTGGCCCTGGAATGCTGGCGACGCCCGGCCCTGGCCCGCGGCTCCTTCCCCAGAACTGGTGTGGAGCTTCCTGGCAGGGAGGAGGCGCAGGCTCCAGCACGCCGGGAATCTCGGCTCCGGCCCCATCCAGGGGAGCGGGCCCTGCGCCTGGTGGCCAGGGACAGCAGGAATGGGCAGGGGGCCACAGCCCTCATCCGCTCCTGCGGGCCAGAGCTCTCCATCCACGTGGGGGGGGGGGGAGCCATGGGGGGCTGTCCCCCTTGCCATGGCCACACCTGTCCAGCGACTCCAGGTGCCCTCCTCAGCCCCTGCCCTGCTGGCCTCCCCACTGCCTCTTGCCCTCCCTGGACTTGTGTCCAGATGTCCAGTGCTGGCTCCCAGGGGACCAGACGCCAGCTTGGCTTGTGTCCAGGACTGGGTGCCTGAACCTGGGCTTGGGGCTCCCTGGGAAAGGATGGAGACACCCGGTGGGCAGAGAGGGACCAGGAGCCTGTTCAGAAAGGGCTGGGTTCGAATCCCACCCTCAACTCCTGCTCCACCCTGGACCGGGCCTCGGCCATGGCCGGCACTCAGCCGCCTCCTTGGAGCCACAGCTCCCCTGCAGACCCATCCACCCCCCTCGGCCGTGCTCTGGCCTGGACTGTCCCCACCACAGCCAGCAGGGGGCAGAGCTCGCCTCCCCTTGGCCGGAGGGGCAGCAAGGTCCCCTTAGCTCCACGATGGACAGTGAGCTTGTGTCCACCCTGCTTGGCACCCACAGGGACAGGCTCCCTTCTAGCGAGCTCTGCCCAGGCCTCACCCACCTGCAGGCCCCTCCGCAGCCATCGTCTCAGGACCTGTCACAGGCGCCAGCCCAGACGCAGGGCGGGGGGTGGGGGACTTCCAAGGGGGAGCCCCGTCCCCCCTCCCAGCCTCAGGTGCCCCACTGTTTGGAGAGTGGTGGCCAGACCTGGGCTCTGCTCGCCGCCCACCCAGCCCTTTCTGGGCTGGCCGCCAGTTCCAGAGCGTGTCTGCCAGGCCCCCCAGAAGGGGGCAGGAGGGGGAGGTTGCTCATGGGGCTCCAGGGAACCCCAAAACCGAGGCCCCCTGGCCCATAAACATTTACAGGACTGTGAGGGGCTGACGTCATCCGTGCCCCCCACACAGGCCTCACAGGGAGGCCCTGTCTGCACACCCCGCTCCCCACTTCCTGCAGAAGCCCCCCGTTTGGGGCAGCAGGGAGCCCTCCAGAGACTGCTCCGATCTGGACATAGCCCCTGGCTCCAGGTCACCAGGAGGGGGACAGGCTGAGCAGCGGCCTCCCTGGGAGGCAAGGAGGGCTTCCTGGAAGGGGAGGGCATGAAAGGGAGACCCAAGGTGTGCCCAAGGGCAAGGGTCTCCGCGACAGGCGGAGCCAGTGAGCAGCTAGGGGCTTCTGGGCCAAGGACAGGTATTTGGGGCCCGTGGGGTAAAGCACACACTCCCCAGGACCCCATCCTGGGGACAGGTCCCCCACAGGGACGGGTGTGAGAGAATGTTGGCCCAGTCCCCCCAGATGCCACCAGGGCCTCTGAGCTCTTAGGAACAAAGATGGGAGCAGACAAGTGGGGAGGGGCGCTGCAGGACCTGCACCCACAGGTGGGCGCTGCGGAGAGGAGCCCAGGCCAGGGAGGAGGTGCCCCCCGCCTACTGCTTGACCGCCTTTAGTTGTGGCTGGAAACTTGATGGTTGTCTTTGAAAGACTTCCAAGGGGCCGAGCCATCGCAAGCAAGATGGCCTCCACAGATGCCTTGGGAAGTTCCCGGAATCTAGGTGCAGTGGCGGGCATATGCCTGGCGTCCCAGTGGCTCAGGAGGCTGAGGCAGGAGGATGGCAAGCTCAACGCCAGCCTCAGCAACTTACTGAGACCCTGTCTCAAAATCTAAAATAAAAAGGGCTGGTGGTGGCAGTGGGAGCAGCCCGGGTTCAAGCCCAGTCCTGGGAAGCGGTTCTGTTGACGCGGCCCAAGGGTCAGGGGCCAGAGGCTGACGAGAAGGCCTCCGAGGGCTGCTGACCTCCACTCCAAGAGCCCTGCCTTCAGAGTCTGCCAGATGTGCCCCTTGCCAGCCCCCCCATTCCACACTGGGAGCAGCAAAGCCCCCTGTTCTAGGGATCCCACCTCCACCCACATGTCCTGCCCTCAGCAGCCAAAGGGCCCTGGGAGCACCCGAGTCTGGTCCCTCCTGTGCCACAGCCCTTCACGCTTTCCCTAGGGTAAAAGCCCCGGCCTCCCCGCGCTCCACAAGGCCCTGCCCTCTGTCCCTGTGTAGCCAGCTCCGTCACTGTAACAAACACCTGAGGCCATCCACCTAGGGTTTGCTTAGTCCCAGACGCCCCTGGGCCTGGGCTGGGGGCAAACTGATGGGGGGGGCGGGTTAGAGCTGAGTGCCTGCCTCAGGCAGAGAGAAAAGGCAAGGTCCCACACTCCCCTCTGAGGACACACCCCCAGTGACCTAGGGACCTCCCACTAGGCTTCCCGTCCAAAAGGTCCACACCACCTCCCAGTAGCCCCACGCTCCTCACTGCTCCTCCTCCTGGGCTCCATCCTGCCCCAGGGCCTTTGCACAGATGGGTTCCCCAAAGGTCCCTACAGCTTCTCCCTCCTTACTTCCTTCAGTTCTCAGCTGAAACGTCACCTCTTCCCACCTGGTCAGCTACACTCCATGCCCCTTCACCTTCTCACGCTACCCATGGCCCTTCACAGCTTCTGAATCTCTGTGGGCCAGTGTCTCCCTGAGGGCCAGGCTGGGCACACCCCCCAGCAGGGCTCAGAAATAGGTGTGGCCTGAATGAATGAGTCACCAGGTGAGCAAAGGACAGGAGATTGACCTGGGGCCTGCAGCCTGCCTGCATCCCGCTTCCCGTGGGGTGTGGACTGTGCTGGGCAGGAGGGAAGCCGTCCACACTGGGTCTCAGGATCAGGACCTCCGTGACAGTCTTCCTGAGCAGCTGCCTGTGCCAGGCCTGGTCCCTGCTGGGGCCACGGAGCAGTGAGGGCTCCGCCCTTTCCTGAGCTCCAGGCCAGGACTGGGGCCAGGAGTAACAGCAAGAAGAAGGATTCGGCAGGCCAGCCTCGCCCCTGGGGACCGGGGACCCAGGGGCGCAAGAGGGGGCGGGGGTGACTGCTCCGGGAGGCTGGTGGGGCGCTGGAGTGCCCAAGTCAGCGGCAGCCACTGGCTGGCCACCTTCCCGGAGAAGCACTTCCCTTGCCCTGGCAGCACTGGCCCCTGGCACCCCAGAAGGTGCTCAGCAGGGGCTCCCCAAGTGCCCGGCAGAGCAGGGGTGCACTGGAAGTAGAGGGGGCCGAGGGAGGGTAGGAGAGGGGCCGGGTGCCTCCGCCTGCTCGGCAGACCCGTCCCAGCGCCCAGAGCCAACCTAGTCATGGCTTTCAGGGACTGGGAGTGAGGGACCAGGATTTGCTGTCCCCTTGTCCCGCCTGGCTGGACATGGAGGCTGGAAACCTGGCATCTCCCACTCGGTTCCCTGGTCACAGGCTAGGTTGGGGGGCCCTGCCCACACTAGGGACACCCCCAGAGAGCCACTTCGCCTTGGGACACCTCCAGTCACCACCTCCGCTCCGTGGTCCCCCTTGGGGTGGGCCGCCAGCCCGGCCAGTGGTGTGCAAGGGTCCTTTGTTGGGGCCAGTCAAGTTCGAGGCTGGGTGGTCTCAGCTGGAGCCTCCAGGGCTCAGCCAGGCCCCTCCCGCCCAGTCCCCATCCAGCCCAGGAGCCCCCTGGGCTCTGAACAGAGGCTGGACCGGAGAGGGAGGGGGTGGGTCAGGTGGGGGCAGGCCCTGGGGGCCGCGTGCAGCCCAGGCAGGGGCTGCGCAGGGCTGGCCTGGCCAGGAAGCTTTCGCCCTGCGGTCCCTTACTGTGCCCTTATTTCCACAGCCGTCTTTCTAAAATCTATTGTAGACTTTATTTTTTCAACAGGTAAAACCAATTTGGGCCACAGAATTCAAAGGGTGCCCAAGGGTGTTGGGGTAAATCTCAGCCACCCCACCGCCCACCACCCGCAGAGGCCCCCAGCGGTGTCCAGTTTCTCCTTTCAGGGAGACCAGACCCAAACACGCATGTCTGTTCACTTTCTTTTCCCCACAGAGACTGTATCACACTCGGGGGCCTGAGGTGCTCCCTCTGCCCTCTTAACGGCAGGGCTGGTTCCTTCCTTCTAACCAAGGGCTTCCCACTCTTTTAGTGGCAGCATAATATTCCACCCTGTGGCACACCAGGGCAGAGTGTGTTTCCTTGGTCCAGTCTTCCACTGCCGCCCATCGGGCATGCAAGAAGCCGCCTGGTGAGTGTCGTCGTGCCCCTGGGGGAAGGTGCCATGCCCTCCTGAAGAGCCTTCTTCCTTAGCAGACTTCCCTGTCTCCGAGCAGGTCTGGGTTTGCAGAGAATCCAAGGCACGGAGGGGTGTCCGCAGCCCCCCTCCGGCAGCTCCATATCCTGCCTCAGGGGGGACGTCCACCACAGCGGAGGAGCTAGTGTGACACGTTATCGTTAGCTCAAGTCCCCAGTGTGACCCCAGGGTCCCCTCGGAGGGCTCGCAGAGAGTCTGCTGCCCGAAATCCCCTGGCTGGCCGCGCCGCCCCTTCCGACCGCACCTGCTGCCTCCCCGCCGGGACTCGGGGGCAGCCTCCGCTCTGCGGCCCGCGGGCTCCTTTCTGTGGTGCCAACAGCCCGTGCCATCCACCCAGAAGCGCAGGTGCTGCTTCCATCTGGGCTGCAGGGTTTTGTGTGACATCAATTTTCTGCTCCTGCGGGTGACCTGAGGGCCGAGCTTCCGGGTGGTGGTGGAGAGAGGGTTTGGTTTGGTAACCTGCTGCCAGGCTGCCAGAGTGGCCGCACCTTTGGCATCACCACCAGCAGCGGCCGGAGTTCCTGTGGCTCCACGTCCTCCCCAGACCTGGAGTGGGCACTGTTTTGGATTTGGGCCACTCTAATAGGTGCACAGTGGGATCTTGCTTTAATTTGCCTGATTTTTAAGTAAACCTTTGTTGATCTGCGTCCTGGGTGCCAAGCACAGGTCCAGCGCCTTCTGTACCACGTGACTTCTTTGCCATCTCAGCTCCTTTTGGGCTGGAAGAGGGGCATTAGTACATTTTACAAACGGGGCTGGAGACAAACGGGGCTGAGAGAGGGATATTCACTTATCCAAGGTCACACAGCAGACAGAGGTGGAGCTAGGGCCTCTGGCTGACACTGGAACACTTCTGCCTGCTGTGTGCTGGGCCCTGTGCTGGCCACTAGGACACAGTGACGGCAGAGACAGTCCTGGTCCACTCTCCTGAGGCTCACAGTTCAGTGACCAGGCTGAGCAAGGCTGTGAAGGGGTCCCACAGCAAGAGGGGTCAGCCTGGGTGTCCAGGAGACTTCCTGGAGAACGGGGGATAAAGCCTGAGTGGGAGTTTGCCCGAGGGGAACGCGGTGGCCCAGGGGAGGAAGGGGACGGAGGTGGCTCAGCAGAGAATGGGGAGGCCAGGAGCCTAGCACGGTCACTAGGCCCCTCTCTGGGCTGAGCCCCGTGGCCCCTAGAAGGCTCCCGTGCACCGCGCCTGTCCCACCTGCCACCTGGGGAGCTGGGCACCGTCCTGCCCCTGCCGGGACGGGGCAGCCAGGAGGGCTGAGCAGCCCCCTGCATCTGAGGTCATCGGCTCAGGACAACCCTGTCCCCGTGGGCATGGGTCAGGTAAGGCCTCCAGAGGTGCTGTCCCCGATTGTCACTTCCAGGAGAAAGGAAATGGCAGGCTGGGGAGGGGAGGTCGGCTCTGCGCTCCTGCCCCAGATTGGACACTTCCTGCCCCAGGCCTGCTCCTCCTGCCGGCCCCTCCCGCCTCGCCACTCTCCGCCCCTACTCGCGAGGCCACCCTGCAGGGCCCCAGGTGCACAGCCCACTCTGTCCAGTGACCGCATGAACAATGAAGAGCGAGCCAGGACAGGGGACCCGAAGTAGCTGCAGACCTGGCAGGGTGGGGGGAGGCCCGAGCCCCGCGGCCCCTCCTGGCTGGTCCCCCCACAGTCACCCGGGGCCCATGTTCCTCCTCCACGCCCGTTTCAGCACCTGCCCTCGCGGGGACCGTCCCCACAGCCAAGGGATCTGACTTAGCAAACAGTAAGGGGCCAGCTCAGCTGGACTGGAAATAAGGCTCAGTCTGTCCGCCGTGCTGGCAGATGCTGGTTACCACTGACCCCTCAGAGGGCTCCGGGCCCCGGGGAGCGGGGACCTGGCTGACGTGTGCCCATGGGGGACCTTGGGGCTCCTGGGGGAGGGCACCCAGGTGTGCGGGGGCTGAGGCCACATCCCTGCCGCTGGATCACATGTCTTCATGCTTGGCCACCTGTGCGCCTGGGCAGCTCCTTGACCTTCCTGGGCCCAGGCCAGGGTCTTTTGGGTCCCTGGCAGGTCGCGGGGCCAACAGGCGTTTCTTGGGAAGTTGGTCAGAAAAACCAGTCGCTGACATGCTGAGGGGAGGGCGAGAGGGTCCCCTGCCCGCTCACCACGCGCCCGTCACCTCCCTGCGGGAGCCTGGAGGGCAGTGTGCGGGGTGGCCGTCCCAGCTCTGCCCCCTGAGCCGTGACTCGGCCAGTGGCTTTCTCCGAGCCTCGGCTCCGTCACCTGTGAAATGGGGGTGAGGGCACGGCCACAAGAGTGCGGCCCCAGGTCACTGGGCCTGTCGCCTGCCGCATCCCGAGCGCCCACGGACCAGGGCGCCCAGCCTCCCTCCTGGCCGGGGAGGGGCTGAGCGGGAACGGAGGCTAATTTTAGCCCTGATGACACCCCTGGCCGCCTGCCTTGTCCAAACACCCCAGCCAAGCGGAGGTTCAGAGCGGCCCCCTCCCGCCGCCTGACTTCCAAGGGGCCTCCTTGGCCAGAGCATTCCTTGCCTGCCCGCGCCTGCCGCAGGCCTCTGTCCAGGGCCCGCGGACGCCTCCCCGTGTCGCCCTGGGTGAGGACACCTCACCTGGAGGTGCCTGTGAGGCAGGCCGTGACCTGGCACGGGGTCCACAGCGCCCCCCGGGCCTTCCTGCCGCCCAGCCCGCATCCCCTCGGCCCGCACTGCCCTTTATGTGGCACCCACTGGGTGCCGGGACCCCTGGAGCCCAGGCCTGCGCCCCCTGAGCCTGACCCGGGCAGGCAGCGCGCAGGCGGATCGGGTCGGGGCTCCTCCCTTCCTCCCTTCCTCGGCTGCTGGCTCCTCCTCACTGAGTGTGGACCCCGGGTCGTCGGCCTGCACTGCAGGGAACAGAGCCATCCGGTGGACATCCTGGTGGGGGAGACAGGCCGGGGACGATAGGCCGATACGCCTGGTTTATGAGTTGGGCAAATAATTCCAGGTGCCGTCTGTCCCTTTGTTCGTTTGTTTGTTTTGTTTGCACAGTTGGGGATGGAGCCCAGGCCTTCACACATGCCGCTGAGCCGCACCCGGCCCATGTGGTGCTAGGCAGTACTGACTGCTGGGAGCCAGCTAAAGCCAGGGTGGGCAGAGGCATGCTGGGGGGGACGCCCTCTGAATTAAAATGATGCCAGAGGGGGACATTTGAGGGAGCCATCTGGGCAGTGGGGGCACAAGGGCTCTAGGGAGTACATGCAAAGGTCCTGGGGCATGAACCATAAGGGGCACAGGCAGAGAGGCCTCGGGATCCATGACTGTGCAGCTGAGGTCACTGGAGGCTTGGGAGGAACTGGAGCTGAGGATGGGCAATTTGCGCCCTGAAATTTCCACATCTGGCTCCAAGATCAAGTCCCAGCACTCTCACCCTGCAGAACAGGGCTGCAGCTGCCTGGGAGCTGAGTGGTTGCAGGTGGGTTTCAACTGTAAATGAGGGCTTCCGGAACATTCTGAGAGCCTGGGTAGGGGAAATTGCCACTCTCCAGAGAACTATAATGGGACAGAGCTGGCGGGGGCACATTCAGGACGCCCTCTGCACATGGCATCTCCAGATGCTCCCCGAGGGGCCAAGCCTGGAGACCTCGTCACCAACATTCCTGGCTCTATTTTTTTTCTTTTTCTTTTTTCTGCTGGTGGAGTGACAGGTGTCTCAGAAGACTTGAAAACATCCCCCCAAAACACACGGAGAAAAAAATCCTCTTTAACCTCTTCTTCCCTACAGCTATTTTCTTTCTCACAGAATCCCTTCCAGGGTTTTTCTGATCCTCCCGTCACATGCTCCCCAAAACCTTTCCAGAAAGAGAGAAAGGCCCTTTGTCCTGCGGCTCCCTGGAATCCTCTCCGGCACCTACACGCTATTGTTTTTTCTCACACCGTTTTGCAATGGGCTTTTTTTCCAGTGACAAAAGGTGGCCCCACAGCTTTTACTTACAGAAATTGGAGAATGAAGCGTGTCCAGCCCCCGCCTCTTCACCCACCCGCTGAAATTCAAGCCTCATGAACCCAGGGGGCCAGGGTGAGGAAAGGCCGGGGGCGGGTGGCAGGGGATGCCAGGTTTCTGTCATCTTGGGCGTCCCTGCTCCCCTCCGCTCAGCAGTCCCCAGCACCACTTGAAGAGCTGGGGAGGCCAGAGAGAGCCAGGGACTCAGACCTGTGGCTCCTGGCCCCTGCCCACCATCCGCCCTGCAGAGAGGGTAGGCAAAGACCCTCACGAAGCCGGTGTTGGTTCCATCTTGCTTGCAAGAAGCCCGGAGAAGTGCAGGCACTCGGGGAGGTCACACAGCTGCTGGAGATCAAAGTCTGTTCCAAAGCTCTTAGGGTCCAGGCTCTGGGGTCAGACAGGCCCTGGCTCCAGCCCACCTCCACCTCCACTCCACCCCTCCACCCAGGGCTGCAGGTGAATCAGGACTGTAAAGGAGGACTTCCGGAACATTCTGGAACATTCTGGCCTGGGGAATTGCCGAGGGAGACAGGGCTGGGGGTGGGTGGCAGAGTTCCAGGTGCTCTCTGAGCCTCTTCTCCCATCTTCCCGATGAGTCCTCAAGGAGGACCACAAAGCCTTCAGTGGGCTGGGCGGGAGGGCGGGCGGAGCTCTGGGCGGGTGAGGGCCCGGGGCTGCAGGGCCTCAGCCCACAGCTGGTGACCCCGTAAGCCAGCCTCACCAGCTGTGGCTCCCGCTACCCCACCACCCACACCACACACCTGGGGCCCCTCTCCCCTCCACCTGGCTGCGAGGGTGGGGAGGTGCCTGGAGGCCAGGCCTGGGCTTCCTCCCAGGCTGGGCAGGGCTGCACCCAGGTTGGCAGTGCATGGAGCAGGGCACGGATTCTGCCCCCCAAAGCCCCGGGGGCTCTGTGGTCACTGCCTCCACCTGGACCGGTGTCTGAGGACGGAGCATCTCCCTCTTACCCAACTTCTCTTTAACTCCCTCCATCTGGAATTTTCTGAAGCGTGGAAGACCTTGGCCACCCGCTGTGGGTCCCACAAAGGCAGGCTCCCTGCCCTGCCACCAGGGCATCCCCAGTGTGCCCCCCAGGCCTAAGCATCGTCCCCAAGCCCCACTGCCCTGCCCCCTGCCCCAGGTGCACAGGTGGAATCTGGGGTCCCCTCCCCTCCTCCTGAGCCGCCAGTCCCCCTGGGCTGGTAGCCCAAGGCCCAGGGGATGGACGTTCCAGCAGGCTGGGACTCCACTGCCCACCTCCCCAGGCCAAAGGAGGCACTGGGGGTCTAAGGAGGGCAGAGACCCCAGAAAGGGGGTGCATTTGGACTCGCCTCATCCTGAAAGCCAGTCCTCGCTCGTCCTGAGTCTGAGATGTCCTGGTCCCTCTGTCTGGAACCTTGCCCAGAAAGGCCCAGGACACCTCTCCCGACACACAGCACGTTCAGGGGGAGCTCCGGTTCCCCGGGCTTGGGTGGGGACTCCTCAGACCCCAAAGGCTGGGTGGGACCCAGGAGGCAGCCGCATTCCAAGGCCAGGCAGCCTGATGGAATGCCACCTGCACCCACCCTGCTTCCCAGCTAGTGACCAGGGCTCAGGAGAGGCAATGGCACAGGAAGTCCCCCAGAATTGGCCCAGGACACAAGCCAGAGAAGAAAGCACGCAAGGCAGGGGCCACAGGCTGCGGGTCTGGGAGGCCTCGCGTCAGGCTGGCTGTGGGGCTGGGGTTGGCTCCGGCAAGTCGGTCCCCACCATGGAGGCTGTTGGTGGTTTGGGTGGGAGGACCTGAGACCCCGGCTGTTTCCAGCCCTGTCCAAGGAGCGTGTGTTGTCTCAGTTGTCACCGTGGAGTGACGGGATGGCTGAGAGGGCAATGTGGGCAGAATCAGAGACCCCAATGCTCCCCGAACCCAGTGACCAGCGACCCAAATCTCTGCAATTGGGGCTCTGCTGGGTGTGGAGCCCAGCCTGGTTGGGGCCTCAGACTGGTGCTGAGCTGGGGCTCAGGGCTCCGCCCAGGATCAAGGCAGGGCTGGCTGTGGCAGCCGACTTGGGAGACCATCCCTGTGCAGCAGTCCTCAGCCTGCGGGCCCGCGGGAGGCTGGGTAGGGTTAGGGGCTGGAACACGGAAAATCGCTGTCAGACCCCAGGCCTGGCTGCTCCTGCCCCAGCCCACGCCTACCCGGGGCCTGGCGACGGATGGATGGATGTTGCTCCGGGGGACTCCAGGGACTCGGGGTCCTGAGCGCAGGTGTGAGGACCCCCCAAGACAGCACCATCTGGCCGCAGGACAGAAAGCGGATCTGAACCGGATCTGAACCGCAGCGCAGGAGGCAGGCACCGGGGAGGCGGGCCCTCGGCTCCAGTCCGGGCCTGTCCCGGGCTCCCAGGCAGAGACCTCCCGGCACCCTCCTGGCCTGGCCCCGTGGCGCCTCGGGGGTGTCTGGAGGTGGCGCTGAGCACCGGGGAGGGCCACGCTGCCCGGACCCCGCTCGGTGGGGAGCTCATTCCTGCGGACAGCCGCCGTGGAGCCCGCAGGAGCCCCGCCACGCTCAGAGTGGGGAGTGGGGGTTCCGCACGAGCAGACCCTCGCCCCGCGTTCAGGTGCCAAAGGCAGCGCCTTGGCTGTGAGAAACGCGGAGGCCGCAGACTCCCAACCCGCGCTGGGCAGCGGGTGGGCAGCCGTCCACTCCCCAGGGCAGGCAGCGAACCTGCGGCCACAGTGCGCCTGCTCGGAGCCCAGCCCGGCGCCGCCCCTTCCCTGATTGGAGGAGCTCGGGCCACCGCCTATGCGATTGGCTAATCTTAAGATTGGGGCGGGGCGGGGCCTGTAGCTCAAGGGCAGACACGTGCCTAGCGGAGCAGCGGAGCAGCGAGCAGTGCGAGGCGCTGGCTGGGTCCTTCCCATCACAGAAATCATCATCATCATCATCATCATCCAAAGTTAAAGAAATAAAATAAAGGCACGCTGTCCTTCTGCAACTACAAAAAACATTTTAAAGTGGGCGGGCAAAGGGAAGGGCTACGGCTAAAACGGCTAAAACGGCTGGGATGGGATCCAATCCAGGCTGGACGCTGGATTCGGAAGCCGGACACGGATCTTCTGTTTCTTCAAACCCTCCCTTCTTCCTCTTAGGCTGTAGTTCCATTTTTTCGTGCCCTTTGGGGTTGCCATCCTTCCTGGATATCCGAACTTTCTGGGGTGGAAATCGCCCGTGGTAATGGGTTCTTCCTTTAGCCCTCGGATGGCACCGGGGCAGGTCCTTTCCCCTCAGTGCAGCTGCCTCCTCTCCAGGACTTGGTGAAAACCGCGTGCCGGGCTGGGAGTGGAGAAGGGCAGAGTGCAGAGGAGGAGTCGAGCTCACAGGAATCACAGGGGTGGGGTGGGGGCGCAGGGGGTCTGTTCCCTCGGAACAGACCTGTGACTGACGGCTCTGGGCGAGGCTTATCGGGAACCCCTGTGAAACCCCTTGCGACCGCCCCATTTTGCTTACTTTGGGGAGGACTGTCACAAACGTACATCTCTAGTTACTCTAAAGGACCATTGAGGGGGCTGGGGCTGGGCTCAGCGGTAGCACACTGCCTGGCCTGTGTAGGCACTGGGTTCGAGGCTCAGCACCACATATAAACAAATAAAAGTCTATCAACAACTAATTTTTTCTAAAGGACCGTTGTCTTTTCTTTTAAATGCCCAGGTATGGCTGTACTTTGGTTATGCCCTCCTCCTGCCAGGTGTCTGAGACCAAGTGGGTCCAACTTGATCTTTTTTCTATCTGTTGTTAAGAGTCAGCTGAGGGGCTGGGGATGTGGCTCAAGCGGTAGCGCGCTCGCCTGGCCTGCGTGCGGCCCAGGTTGGATCCTCAGCACCACGTACCAACAAAGATGTTGTGTCCACCAAAAAAAAAAAAAAAAAAAAAAAACCTAAGAAATAAATATTAAAAAAAAAAAAAAAGAGTCAGCTGAGCCGCCTCAGAGATCACACTTGGAAATGAGTGAGAAGCCCCTTGGCTCCCTTAGCTTTCCTCTACCAGTTGTGCCACCTGCCTGGATGGATCAAGGTCTTGCTGACCACACGTGGCTTCCCTTGGAAGCATCAGGGACATTTCCTTCTCCAGTGACCTTCCTCTCTGCAGAATGCGCACTGCTTGCCTTCCTGTTTCCAGGGTCCTTTCAATCCTCCTAATCCGGAGGTCTGGTGGCTCACCAGAGACGTAGGGCCCTGGGAGGGGTCCCGTCCTTCCCTGGGTCCTGGCTGACCATAAAGGGCAAGGGCCAAAATACTGGCTACTTTTTCCTTGGCCCTTTTACTTCCTTGTCTTTGGTTTCCAAGTTTTGGTTTTAAACACCCAGCAAGCCAGTTAAACCAGTCACTTTAGGGCTATAATTTTATAGTTACCCTCCCATTTAACTGGGGTCAATATTAGTACTGGAAGTCAGCCTTACATCCTGTTGTGTTTTGCAGGTGAAGATTACCATCTCAAGTTAACTGTTGCTCTGTTAGAAGGAGCACTTCTTCAACACTGAAGGGAAAAACTTATAAAGGTCTACAAGGAAGATTCAAAAGGAAATCAACAAAACCAAAAACATTCTATCTGCATAATAGCTTTGAACCAAAAAAAACATAATCTATAATTACACTAATACATCTTTGATATCTATTTTGCCTCCACAAAGATTCAGAAATTTATCAACTCTATCACTTATGAGAGCCTTTATAAACTTGACTTTCTTTTAAAACTCTCCTACAATCATATAGACCTTTTATAATTCATCCACACCTTTACTTAGTTTTGTATTATATCTCTTCGTTACTTTGAGATGACAGTCATCTTTACAACAACAAAACAAATCTATCTTTTGTTTTTGTTTTGTGCTGGGGATTGAACCCAGGGTCTTGTGCATGCAAGGCAAGCACTCTACCAACTGAGCTACATCCCCAGCCCTGATAACAAATCTATCTTTTTCCAGGCCTGTAATCCCAGCAGCTTGGGAGTCTGAGGCAGGAGAATCATGAGTTTAAACCCAGCCTCAGCAAAAGCGAGGCACTAAGCAACTCAGTAAGACCCTGTCTCTAAATAAAATACAAAATAGGGCTGGGGATGGGGCTCAGTGGTTGAGTGCCCCTGGGTTCAATCCCCAGTACCAAAAATTAAAAAAAAATAATTAAGTCTCTTTCAAATATAATTTAAAATGAGCTAAGTTCAGCCTACTTTGGAGCCATCCTGACATGGAGTGGGTGAGAGGCAGGCTTTCCTCAGGCCAGCTCCTGTTAAACAACCCAACACGCACTGTATCTGCAGCACGAGTCAACAACATACAGGGCTCCTAACTTCTTCTTATGGAAAAAGTGGGGAAATGCTTCCATTACAATGTCAACCTTTAAACAAATCAGACTCTCCTTATGATCCTTAAAAATACACCTAAATTTCCACCCCAGTGTATAAAGTAACCCCAAATTATGTAGATATCTTATGGATAACAGGTCACCTTTATCCACTTACAGAACAGCAAATGATCTAAATAAGTCCCCTCCTACAATTTGCTCCCTCTCTATAAATCTGAAGAGGAGATTATCACGACAGACCACTTTAGGGAACACCCTCTGGGTAAAGTGCACCCCTGGGCACAGGTGGATAGGTAGACGCTAGGCATCGATCTACACAGACGTATGTATCTCCACATATATTTGGGGTGTCTGACAAAGTTGACTCATTGCATGTTCTTTTTTAAAATTTGTACAGAAGAGAATAGATCCCCATCAATGTCTTAGGGGGAATATATAAATATATAACATCCATATATATATATATATTCTCTCCCTGGGACAGGTCTCCTCCTCCTTAAACACAGTCTTGGTTAAGGTCACCTGGCTCATTCTCCCAGGGTCCCTTCAGCCCAAGTGGAGTCACTCGCTCTGAGCAGACCTCCAGAAAGGCAGGCTCCTGTCCTTTTCCTGGGAGGCTCTTGCAGGAAACTGTGGCTCTTTGGGTGAGAATGTTGCAAACTTCTGTAACAAACTTTATCCCAGGAGAGGGATAGACAATCGTGTGTGTGTGTGTGTGTGTGTGTGTGTGTGTGTGTGTGAGAGAGAGAAAAAGTCCTGTGCCTGACGTTCTGCCCTCAGGTCCTGCTCTAGTGGTGCTGGGACCCATTGCTGGGACCCTCTGTCCTTTGTGATCCCCTGGATATGGTAGGAGGGTTAATCAGCAGGCACTCAGGGACATGGGCCCTCATTAAAGATCTTTTCAAATACAGAGGCCACCCCCAAGGCTCAACATCCCAGTCCACTCCTTTGCCCTGGCGTGGGGGGGGGCAGATGGAAGTGGGGTGGACCCAAGTGGAGGTTGCAAAAAAACTCAGACTCAAGGACCAACAGGGTCCAGCCAATGGCCCTGGTGCCCTCCCAAAGCCTGCAGGACCCAGGTCGCAGCCACAGCCCGACATGTTGTAAATCCCAGGTTGAGACAGAGCCTGTCACAGACGCTCGCAGCTCGACCCGGACGTGGAGAGGGCCGGAGCCGCGGGAACCTCAGGAACACAGTGTGCAGCCACGGGGGGCACCAAAGTCAAGGTGCGGGGGCCACTCCTTCTCGGTGGGGGCCGGTCACTCCACATCTCTTCAAAGGGAAAGAAGACTTGTCCATCTGGGATCTTTGTGCTGCTCCTCCTGTCGCTAGGCCTAGATCAGGTTCTCCCGCCTGGGTCCCTGCACGGGGTCACTTGGCTGCTGAGGTTGTCACTTAAGCTCTCGCCCCATGCTGTTGGCCCCCTTCCTTTCCCTCCCCCCTTCTTTCTTCTTTGAGCCCCACCCCAGCCCCATTTTGTATTTATTTAAAGACAGGGTCTCACTGGCTGCTTGGCACCTGGCTGTTGCTGAGGCTGGCTTTGAGCTCTCGATCCTCCTGCCTCAGCCTCCTGAGCCGCTGAGATGACAGACCCCACTTTGATTTGGGGTTCCTTGCCAGCCTCGGGGATCGCAGTTTCCTCTCCTACCCCCCCCCCACTTCAAGGCCACCGCAACAAGGCAACAGGCTGCATCTCTTTTTTTTTTTTTTTGAGAGAGAATTTTTTAATATTTATTTTTTAGTTTTCAGTGGACACAACATCTTTATTTTACTTTTTTATGTGGTGCTGAGGATCCACCCAGCGCCCCGCGCGTGCCAGGCGAGCGTACTACCCTTGAGCCACCTCCCCAGCCTAGGATGCATCTCTTCTAAGAAAGGAGGTTCCCACGACGCCCAGGTGAGGTATGGAGCCCGTGTTGAAGGCCAGAATTGTTAGTACCGAGGGGCAGCAATAAATCAGATGGGAGACAAAGAAAACTTCACCTCTGCCAGAGGCACCCGCAGAACATGGCTAGCAGGTGCACCCAGGTGGGCAGAGCCTCGGCTCTCAAAGAACCAGTGCTCCCTTTGTCCTGACTGGGGGAGCTCGGGGCAGGCAAAGGGGGGCTACAGTCGGACCCTACATCCCAATTAAGCTAAGGACGCTATTCTGGAAATGGACCACAAACTTTATTACTCACACCACCTGACACCCTTGCAGACTCACTGCTGAGGTTCTGGCTCTCGCCCATGCTGTGGGTCCCCCTTCTCCTCCCCCTCCTCTTCCCCCTCCTCCTCCCCCTCCTCCTCCCCCTTCTCCTCTCCTCTCTCTCTCTCTCTCTCTCTCTCTCTCTCTCTCTCTCTCTCTTTTTCTTTGAGCTACATCCCCAGCCCCATTTTCTATTTTCTTTAGAGACAGGGTCTCACTGAGTCGCCAGAAAGTCTTGGGTCACTAGTGTGACCTAAGCAGAGCCCCATGGCCCTCACTAGAGACCTACTTTCAGATTTTGAATCCTAGAGATACGATCCAAATTCCTCATTTTCTGTGTGTCCCAGGACAGCAGCCCAACAGGGGAGGTGACACCGTGTGTCCTGGGCTCTGACGGGGGGCGCAGGCAGCCGCAGGAGCCAGAAGAGGAGTCGGATGCAGCCTAGAGCACAGCGGAGGTTTCCTGGAGGACCGTCTGGGCGCCACCCTGGAGGGGACTGGGACTGGAGCCTGAGGCAGAGCGGGAGGACTGCGGGAGGAGGGAGGTCCCTGCAGAGACCGCTGGGTGGATCTGACTGGCCTGGGAACGTGGAGCAGGCCGTCTCCTGGCCGGTTCCTCAGGAGCAGGTGGCTGCTGAGGGGAGCGTGCGAGCCTGTCCCTCAGACTTGGCCAGGGGCCCAGGACACAGTGGCAGCCAGACGGACAGCCCGTGAGTTATGTTTCAGGAGGTCAGCCCTGACGCGGTCAGCCAGGGGCGCGCGGATCAGACGGGTCCGTCTCTTCTGCAAATATCCGGCCTCCGACTCCCACCCCCCAGAGCGGCCGTCCCCCTGAGCACTCTCTGGCCTGGAGGAGGCTGGAAGATGGCTGTGGAGCAGGGAAGGGGAGCTATCTCCCGCTGGATCCAGGACTGTGTGGACTCTGTACCACGATGACCTTAACAGGGCTGAGGGCCACCCTCTCTCAAAACCAGACTTCCAGAACCTTCTCTCACCCACGCCAGGAAGCTGAGGTAGCTCCCCCGTGCTTCTGCAGGGATCTGGATGGGTTCTGAGACCTGGGCCTGGCCACTGCCCTGGTACAGACGGACACCGGACACCGCTGCTTTCCAGGACACCTTCCCCAGAGCCCCCTCGGGGTCTCCTGCCGAGAGCATGGCACACCCAGTCGGCAGGCGAAGCCCTCCATCTGTGCCTCTCCCGGCACGGCTCCCGGTCACCTCTGCGCTGACAAACTCTCCCTCGTTGAACCCCGGACGTGGCTCCCTGCCGTGTGGCCTCTGCTCCAGTGTCCCTGGACTTGTGCTGATGTGGGGGATGAGGGGACAGGGTCTGGCAAGGTGGGGGTGGGGGGCCCTGCTGCGCTGTCCCTGCCCCCCAGCCTCCCGAGGAGCCCCTGCGGCTCCACGAGGAAGCCCTTTGAGAGAGGCCGGTGATTTTGCTCAATCCTGTCACTTTATGGATCACTTAGTCTTGTGCCCAAACCACACAGCGTCACCTGAGGGCAGGGCCAAGCGTGCGCCTGCCCCCTGCCACCCCTGGGCAGCCCAGCACGGACTGGAGAAGCCTCTCTGGTTGACACCTGGGTGGCCCGGAGCTGGGTCACCTGATGACAGGTGTGGGGACTGGACTGTCGGCCAGGGTGGCTCTGATGCACTTCCTTCTTCCTCTGCCTAGTTTTGGTTCATCAGTGCCCTGAGAAGCAGCTGGCCCTTGGCCTCCAGGAGCCGTCCATGTCCTCAGGTAAGGAAGCTCACCGCCAGGCCCCGCCATGCCCGGGAGCCTGGACCCGGCCCCTCTCCTGCCGGGAGACTTGCCCGTCCCTCTTGCTTTGATTCACATGGCAGCTGGGTGCCCTGGGAATCGGCAGGGGAGGGTCCTGCAGTCGGGGGACACCTGAAGTCACAGCCCCTGGTTTCTCTGGGGACCTGGGGACCCAGGTGGAGTAGGGTATGGGGTGGTTTCTGCCGGGTTTTCCTTTGGGTAATGTTCTGGGTTCAAAACCCGACCACCCTCGACCTCCATCACCTCTTGGGCCTCCTCCCTCTTCCCTGAGATGCTCTCTGCCCGCGCCCTGTAGGAGGGAGCCTTGGGGGGCGGCTCACCTTCTTGATTTTGGATTTGTTTTTTCTGACCTTTCTGGCATCCCGGCAAAGTAGTATCTTCCAATCTCTTTCAAGGAAAAATATCTTGGTGTGAACTTGGGTGGGTCTCAGCCCTGGCCTCCTGTTTACGGCCTCCCCCAATCTGCCTTCCTCAAGGTCACTGCCAAAGACTTTTTGGTGCCTTAGGAGGGGCCACCAGGATCCAGGCCTATGTGACCATTTCAGTGGCGATTTATTAACCTTACACACAGCCCGAGCACGCAGAGCTGGAGCCCAGGCAAGAGGCCACCTGCCTGCTGCCCAGGGCTGGGGCTGCCCCTTCCAGAATGTACCCAGGAGCGTGAACCGGGCAGCCCACTCCCTCTTCCCCCAAAGTCGCCTCTCAGGTGACCCAGTCTGCAGGTCAGGTGGGACCAGCGCCGCCCCCCCAGGTGGGAAAGCAGGAACCGCGAAGCTTCGTGGCTGCTCACGGCTGCCGAGCCCCGATTGACAGGCCGACCCAGGCCAGGTCGCTGCCACTGCGCCAGGGGAACAGAGGTTCAGCATAAGGAGGGGCAGTGCTCAGTGGCTCCGTGGTGGAGCCAGGCCCTGGGTCCCACCTCCAAGGCAGAAAATGAAAGGTGGGGACAAAGAGAAAGTCGGCCGTGGCCACACCGGTCGTCCCAGGCAGAGCGATAGTCGGCTCTTCTGCGCTCGGCCCAGGGACCTGCAGGAACAAGTAGAGCAGGAAAGGCGGCAGGGCGCGGGCTCTCCGTCCATCCGCAGCTGAGGGCCAGCGCTTAGCGCCCGGCGGGAGCAGGACACCAGGAGAGGAGGGTGGCGAGGCCAGCTCTGGGCACCACAGCAGAGACGCTACAGCAGCCCCAGGGCGCAGCTAGGCCCCTCCGGCCTCTCCGTGGGGAGGAGCACTGTCAGGCCAAGGCCAGCGTCCATCCTGGGCTGTCCCGCGGGTCTCATGCAAGCCCTGGATCACAACCCAAGGCCCCCAGGCAGATAGCGAGACCCTCTCCAAGTACAACCTCGGGCCGCCTCCTGTTCCCAGTCCCTCCAGTGAACGCCGGACCTCCTCCCTCTCCTGGCTGCCCAACCTGCCTTGCAAGGGTGGACCGCATGGTGCCTGTCCTTCACCGCCAGGGACACGTGGGTGCTGCCCACCGTCTCTTGTGAACAAGTACCTGTTCCAGTCCTGCTTGCTCTCTTGCTCCTCCCCCTCCCTCCTCCTCCCCCTCCCCCTCCCTCCCCCTCCCCCTCCCTCCCTCCTCCTTCCCTCCCCTCCCTCCTCCTTCCCTCCCCTCCCTCCTCCTTCCCTCCCCTCCCTCCTCCTTCCCTCCCCCTCCCTCCTCCCCTCCCCCTCCCTCCTCCCCTCCCCCTCCCTCCTCCCCTCCCCCTCCCTCCTCCCCTCCCCTCCCCCTCCCTCCCTCCTCCTTCCCCCTTCCCCTCCCTCCCTCCTCCCCTCCCCTCCCCTCCCCCTCCCCTCCCCCTCCCCCCTCCCTCCTCCCCTCCCCCCTCCCTCCTCCCCTCCCCCTCCCTCCTCCCCTCCCCCTCCCTCCTCCCCTCCCCCTCCCTCCTCCTTCCCCCTCCCCCTCCCTCCCTCCTCCCTTTCCCTGGTGCTGTGGGTGGACCAGGGCCTCACACATGCACCCCTGAGCGGCACCCCAGCCCTTTTTATTTCAAGACAGGGTCTCACTGAGCTGCCCAGGTGGGTCTTGAACTAACTTGCCCTCCTCCTGCCTCACCCTCCTGAGTCACTGAGACAACTAGGTGGCCCGCACCTGGTTTATGGCAAGGCTTTTATGGAACTACCAAGTTGTTTTACCCCACCAATGCAATTCAAAATGTCCAGTAGCGTATTAAAAGACTGAAAAGATCCTGGCAAGGCAACCGCATCTCCTCACCCCCTCCACCCAGGCAGGGTCCACCAGCCCCTGTGTCTCACCAACCCGGGTGAGTTTTGCACCTCATTCTAATGCTAATGTTCCAGCGACCAGTGTGGAACAGGTTCTGTCCAAAGTAATGAAGTTTTGTTGAATGGGGGAAACTTTTATTTGAAAAAAAAATTAAATTTGAAAAGTTGTTGGACTCCGTGGCACACACCTGTCATCCCAGCAGCTCTGGAGGCTGAGGCAGGAGGGTCCCAAGTTTGAGGCCAGCCTCAGCAAAATAAAACATATTAAATAAAAAGGACAGAGATCTAACCCAGTGGTAGAGTGTCCTGTGTTCAATATATATGTGGGGACCAACGCCCTGTCTGGGAAATCTTGGATCAGGCGGGGAATTTTAACCATGCAGGGCATGAAGCCTAAGTTCTAGGCTCCTAAATAAAGATGGCTTCCAGCCAGGTCCAGTGGGCACACCTGTCCTCCCAGAGGCTTGAGAGGCAGAGGCAGGAGAATGGCAAGTTCAAGGCCCACCTGGGCAATTTAGCAAGCCCTGTCTCAAATAAAAAGGTCTGGGAATGTGGCTCCGACGTAGAGCACCCCTGGGTTCAATCTCTATGACCACACCCACAAAAACTGCTTCCTTGTCTGATAGTTTGGGTCACTGTTTCTTAAGCAGGTTCCCATGCTTTTGGAGGGTCAGCCTCCACCAACCCTGTCTCCATTGTGTGGCTGTGTCTATGCCTGTGTGGTGCTGTTGATCATTTTCACAGCTGCATAGTATTCCTTATAGGGAAGGACCCTAGTTTAACCAGTTCCCCCTCATGGGCTCGTAGCCTGTTTCTGTATGCCCGTGCACGTGTGTGGCATCTAGATGTTTCCCACGGCAGTGCAATTCAAGTTGTGAACAGTTATTGCTGGTTTCCATTTCTTAGAAACTAAAGGGCAATGAACCAAGCCCCAAGAAACACACAGGAAGCCATGTATGCAGTTAATATTTTTAGTGTAGATAGACACCATATCTTTATTTTTATTTATTTTTTTCATGTGGTGCTGAGGATCAAACCCAGGATCTCCCATGTGCCAGGCGTGTGCTCTACCCCCGGGCTACAACCCCAGCCCATGTAGTTGATATATTTCTAGTAGCCATATTTAAACACAATATTTTTGGTGCTGGGGATTGAACCCAAGGGTGTTCTACCACTGAGCTACATCCCCAGTTTGCAGAGAGTCTCACTAAGTTGCTGAGGGTGACCTTGAACTTGACATCCTCCTCCTTCAGCCTCCTGAGTTGCTGAGATTATAGGCATGCATCAACATACCCAGCTGCCATTTTTTTAAAAAATCAAAAAGATATAGTGAAAATAATTTTAATAATATACTCTTCTAGGCACAGAGACACACAGGTACTTGGGAGGCTGAGGAAGGAGGATTGCTTGAGACTAGGAGTTTGAAGCCAGCTTGGGCATATCACGCCAAGTCTGGGAGCCGGCGTGCGACTCACACTCAGGACACACTTGTGAGGCTCAGCTTTCCCCTGGATGTGCATAGAGGCCGCAGAGGGCGCTCAGGTTCTGCACGCCCTCGGGGCTCCAGGGCACCCGGCAGTCTCCCTCCCTGTGAATCGAAAATGTTGAGGGCCGATTTTGGTTTTCATTTTAATTTTGAAATAGCTTTTGTTGTCCAGGAGAGAATGCCGGGTTTAAAATTTAACATCGAACGTGGCTCGGACACAGCGTCGGGGGGCTCCTCAGTCCCCCGGTGGACGGTGCAGGCGGAGGTCTCCACCTGCTGAGAGTCCTGGGGCACCCGTGGCTCTGGTCCGGCTCGGGGGCAGGGCAGGGGGGAAGCCGGCGGCCTGGAGGGCAGAGCGGGTCTGGATCCCCCGGCTCTGCCTGGCGGACTGGGAAGGCCCATGGTGTCGCTCTGGGCTTCAAGTGGCCGGCTCCAGGGCCACTAGGGGCAAAGAGGGGCAAGGCTGGGGTCTCGGTTTCCGCCTCAGAGCTTGGAGTCTTGGGTCTGGGAGCACTTGGAGGGGACAGGAGCACCTGGCCACCATATGCCCCTGTTGAGGTCCGTGGCTGTCCTCACTGCCAGTGCTGTTGTGGTTTGGGTCATACTGTCCCCTAGTGGCCCTGGGTGCCAGACACTGCCCAGGGCGCCCTCCTTGAGGAGAAGGGCCCCTGCTCAGGTCCCTCCAGCAGCTGCACTCTGCCGTCTACAGGGGCACCAGGACATCATCCCTGCCCAGCTGTACACCCCAGCCTCCGCCGCCCATCCCCCGAAGGTGGGTTTCCTCCTCCTCCTTCAGGACCTCATCCCCAGACCCTGTGCCCATGCTCGGGGCCCCGCGGCCCTCCCCTGGCCCTCCGGCCCCATAGCGCCAGTCGCCAACTGGCCCCTCTCCAGAACAAGGCCCACCCATGGCTCCTGTCTGGCCCCCCGCCGCTGCTTCCCTGGACCCCAGGGCTGGGAGCCGGCACTGCCCGCCTGCTCGGCCCCGCCTCCCTGGGGCCCCAGGCCTGCTCAATTTCCTCCTCCCACCCTGGGGAGGGGCTGAGGGCCGCCTCTGGGCCCCGGGATCACCCTGCATGGCCTCACAGGGCAGAGTGGCGAGCTGGGGTGGGGCGTGTGGTTCAGTGCAGAGCGCTGGCCCAGCACCAGTCAGGTTCAGACGGCACTTCCTCACCTTCCCAGGAGCTGCTGGGCTCCTTCTCACCTCCGGGGCCACGGCCATTTCCTCAGCCAGCAGTGCCCTTCCCCCGGCTCTTCCTGGCCAGCTCTCGCATGACCCTCCACACCTCATTCACTCCCGCCTGGGTTCCAGGAGCACCTGGACACATTTATGATGGACACTCTTCTCTCGAGAAAAGTCTGGGAAAGAGTAGGGTCGAGGTGGGACCTGAGCTTCCCTGGGACCCCTGCCTAAGTGCAGAGTCCCCTTGCCCTGTGGCTAGAAAGAAGTGGACACGGGGCCAGGTCTCCTGGTCTGAATCCAGCTTCGCTTCGCTGTCTTGGCCGAGAGCCGTTTGGTCAGTTTTGTCATCTGTGAAACAGGCACAGTGGCAGGCTCCATGAGGACCACCTGGCAGTCCTGGGGGCCCCTCTGCGGGGTCCCTGTCCTCAATGCCTCTGTCTCCCCTCTTCCCCGCAGCCTCTCCACCATGGATGTGCTCCACCAGGCCAAGCTGTCCTGTCCCTGGCGCCACTACCTCTGGGGGCTGCTGCTGCAGCTGCTGTTGGCTCTGAGTTTCTACTCCTACCTGCGGGTGTCACAGGACAACCCCATTGGGCCTCCTAGGGCAGGGGTCCCCTGCAGGGAACCTGTCCCCACTGCTGCCAACGGGTCAGCAGGGCTGGCCACCTGGAGCCCCCCTGCCGGCAGGTCCCTCCTGATCCTCCTGTGGACTTGGCCCTTCCACACCCCTGTGGCTCTGTCCCGCTGCTCCGAGCTGCGGCCTAGTGAGGCCGACTGCCAGCTGACCACCAACCGCAGCCAGTACCCCTGGGCAGACGCCGTCATCGTGCACCACCGGGAGGTCAGCTACTCGCCCAGCACGCAGCTGCCGCCGTCCCCGCGGCCGCCCGGGCAGCGCTGGATGTGGTTCAGCATGGAGTCGCCCAGCCACTGTCGCCAGCTGCAAGCCCTGGACGGGCTCTTCAACCTCACCATGTCCTACCGCAGCGACTCGGATGTCTTCACGCCCTACGGCTGGCTCGAGCCCTGGCCGGGCCCTCCCGAGCCCGCGGGGCTCAACCTCTCGGCCAAGACCGAGCTGGTGGCCTGGGTGGTGTCCAACTGGAGGGAGGACTCGGCCAGGGTGCGCTACTACCAGCAGCTGCGTGCCCACCTCCCGGTGCACGTGTTCGGGCGGTCGCACCAGCAGCTGCCCCGCGAGGCCATGGCGCAGCGCCTGGCGCAGTACAAGTTCTACCTGGCCTTCGAGAACTCGCAGCACCGCGACTACATCACCGAGAAGCTGTGGAACAACGCCCTGCGCGCCTGGGCCGTGCCGGTGGTGCTGGGCCCCAGCAGGCAGAACTACGAGCGCTTCCTGCCGCCCGACGCCTTCATCCACGTGGAGGACTTCCCCGGCCCCCAGGCCCTGGCGCAGCACCTGCGCGAGCTGGACCGTGACCCCGCGCGCTACCTGGGCTACTTCCGCTGGCGGGAGACCCTGCGGCCCGTGTTGGGCAGCTGGGCGCTGTCTTTCTGCAAAGCCTGCTGGCGGCTGCAGCAGGACTCCAGGTACCAGACGGTGCCCAGCATCGCCTCTTGGTTCACCTGACTGGCCTGGCTGGGCCTCCTGCCCGGGCACCAGCTGGGACCTGGGTCTCTGGAGGCCTCCTACCTGGAACCAGGCCTGCTGGACATCTCTGCTGGCCTGGCTGGGCTCCAGGGGCCTCCCCTGCTGGGGACTTTGCTTGCCCCTGCTAGCAGCCCGGCCTGGTGGTCGACCTGGGCGGTCCAGGACCTTGCCCTAAAAAAAAAAAAAAAAAAAAAAAAAACTTGGCCCTGGGGACCGGGCTCCCTGGGGGTCCTGTCCTCTGGTGACTGGCCCGTGGGCTTGTGACATTACTGCCTGTGGGGTATGCAGATCTTGTCACCGTTTCCAGATAGTGATGCTTCAAGAAAGCAGACGTGTCCCCTCCTTGTTCTAGAATAGCGGCTCAGTCCAGGATGGTTCTGTCCCCACTAGGTGACACTTGTCAATGTCCAGAGATATTTTTGGTTGTCACATCTAGGGGCAGAGAGACTGTCCCTAGGCCAGAAGTACTCTGATCGCCCTGCAGTCCCAGGACAGCTCCACACCCAGGAGGCTCCAGCCCCAGATGTAGGGTGGGAGAAGCTGCTCTCAACCTCTCATGGCCTCCAGTCCAGCCCAGGGCGGGGGGCTTCCTGGGGGGGCTCTGGCAGGGTGAGGAGGCCACGCGGCAGAGGGGTGGAGGGCCAGGCGGGGCTGGGGTGCCAGCACAGAGGTCAGGTCCCGGGAAGGCTGCGTGTGTGTCCCAGATCTCCATTCTGTCAGGCATGGACTGCGCCTGGCTGTGACACTGACTCGGTATGATGTCAGTGTACATGTCCCGACCATGTGACTGTGGGTGATTCTGTGTGCCATGGTGGTCTTCTGAGTAGGGGACTGAATGGGCAGGCCTGGGAGTGTCTCCGAGTGTACCAGGAGGGTCCCCTACTCTGTGTGTGGACGTCACTGGGGCAAGGCTGTGCACCCGGGTGGGATCAAGGGATAGGGGTGCGGAGGGCCTTTGTGTGACCCCGAGTGCCCTCGTGGAGAGGCTGACCTGGAGGTGTGCCTCCCTGAGCGGAGCCTTCTGGGGGAAATGTGATCCGTGTGTGATCCTGTCTGCAGTCCCTGGGTGGCGGTGGTCTGGTCGCTGCTGCCTGAGTGTGCGTGTGCGCGTGGCGGGCGCTCTGAAGGCCCCAGCCCGGGCCTGCGGGCAGCTCTGTTTAGTTTCCAGTTCCCGGGTGGGTGGCACCAGAGACCTGCGGTGGGAGGCTGGGTGCCTGTGGCCGGGGAGGGTGCGGGTGTGCCTGCACACACGTATGCACACCAAGGCAGGCAGCCTCAGGGACCTGGCCCGGGCCTCAGAGCAGGTCCTCCCCCTGGCCCCGGGGCCAACAGCTTCCCTCTCTGAGTCTCAGGTCTTTGGGGCAGCCAGGGGGAAACTGAGGCCCTGCGCAAGCACCACGTGGGCTTCTGCAGCATCTGGGGACTCCAGCCTCTCTGCCCCGGCTGGGCTGAGTCAGCCGGAATGGAGCAGGAATCCACCACCCCAAACCTCAGCCAGAGACTGTGGGGGCGGGTGGGGACCCCAGCCAGCCATGGCTCTGAAACGGCCTTCCAAGCAGACCACCCACAGGTTGGGGCCTGGCCTGCTCTGAGGGTTCCTGGAAGTCCACTTGGTAGCTACCTTGAGTATCTCCCTTCAGCTGCAGCTGAGGGGCATGGAGACTGAGGAGCTGGGTGGCTCTCCCTGGCTGCAGCTTCTGATGGTGTCCTCTAGCCTTGTGCCAGGGAATGTGTCTGGAAAGGAGGCAGGGGTTCGAGGTGGTCCTGAGCTCAGAGGTGTGGGAAAGAGGGGAGGAGGCCCAGTCTCGAGGAAGGGCTGTGCCTTTGGGCTCCCCATCTGGGGCACGTGTCCTTAGAGACCGGATCAGCAAGAGGCTGTCTTGGAAAAGGGACACTGCACCCTCCAGAACCCACTCCCCATCTGAGGGGAAGGAAAGGAGGATTAGCCCCACCCCCGCAGCCTGGGTCCCAGCGCCCTCCCCACCACCAGACCGTGGGACCCACAGACTCTGGGAACACAACACCCCCGCGCTGTCTGGGCCTGCCAAGCATCAAGGTGACACCGCGGCAAATCCAAACACCACGCAGAGCTTTTTCCATCCTCCGCCGGGGCTCGTCGTAAATCCCCCTTCGAGGCCAGTCCAAGGCTTTTATGGGCCCAGGACCCAGGTCCCTGGGGACACAGCTCTGCCCCAGCAGGCGCCGGCTTAGGTCTGGATGGGGCTGGCGTCGCCCGGGACCTGTCCCCTCCGGGAGGTAAGCGGCATGTGGATATTTTTAGCTGGTGGAAGGAGATAGTGGCTTGAGTTCGTGCTGGTGGAGGCGGACCAGACCCGGAGGCCCTCTAGGCGAGGGAGGTCGGGGTACACACCTAGACCTCACTCTCTCCACCCACACGGTGGCTCCACCTTCCTCTATCAACCCCAAAGCCCCCTCTGTCACCTCAAAAGCATACACTGCGGGGAGGTGCAGATGGGGACAGGCGGAGGGGGGGCACAGGCGGAGGGGGGCAAAGGGACCTGCAGGGAGACGGGAAAAGCAGTCCCTGTGACCTCACACCACTCACCTACTTTCTTTTTCGCTCCCTTCTTTATGTCAACTTTTCCCCCCAAAGCAAACGGGAGCTTCCCTCCACCCTGCAGGTGGAACCCCTACTTGCTCCCCTTCTCTGGATGGAGACGGTGCCCCTCCCCACACAACCTCATCCCTTCTTAGTGAAGAGCCAGGCACCATTTCCCACACTTTATCTCAACTCAGTTATCGCGAGAGTCTGTGGGCTCCACGGCATCGTCCCATCCTCCGAGCAGAGCACGTGCAGTCTGTTTCCCTGCGGGCCGCTGGGTGCCGTCGGGGAGGGAGGGCTGGGGCGCCCATTCGCCGGCCAGATGAGGTAGGGTCACACGCAGGCGCACTCGCGCGCCGACAGCTCGCGCACGGTGTGGTAGCGGCTGTGCACGTCCAGGAAAGACACCTCGTCCTCGTAGGCCGTCGGGCGGCAGCAGGGCTGGGCGCGCACCCGCTCCCTCCGCACGCGCCTCTGCTGGCGCAGGCGCCGCAGTCCCAGGTCGTAGACGCGCGCAGCCGCCTCGCACGCGCCTGCGCAGTAGCGGAACAGCACCGTCTCGTCCGACGCGTAGCCCAGGCCCAGCTCGCTCACGCGCACCTCGAGCTCGCGCAGCCCGCACGGCCGCGTCCCCGGTCGCGCACGCGCGCGTCGCCGCCGGGGCCCTGCACGACGGCGCGGACCCGGGGCCCGGCCGGCCCAGGGCGTCAGCTCGCGCAGCTCCACCGCGTCCGGGGCTCCCTGCAGCAGCGCACGGTCTGTGAGGGGAGAGAGGACGGAGAGGTCAGCGGGTGGGCGCCCCTTCCCCCGCTGTTCCCCGCACAGAGGACCCTTCCCCTCACTCCCACATCCCGATTCTCCCGCCCTTGCTGCTGCCCGCGCGCCCATCTCTGGGCTGCACTGGGGCAGGTGCACACTCAGACCCAGCACCCCTCTCTGGACCCCTGCCTCTGTGATGGGCTGCTCAAAACCAGCCTCACCCTTTCTGGGTGTCCAGGGCCACCTTCTCCCCCACTCCCGTTGAGTTGAGCTGATTGGGGCTCCTCTCCCCCCCCCCACCATTGCTGCCCATCTCCCTTTGACCCATCTGCTCGCCTAATTCCATCTGACCCCCATCCATGCTGCATTGCTCGGGTGTCTTTTTCCACTTTGCAGAAAAGAATTCCCGGGGGCTGTTTGTGACCCATGTCCCCGTGGGGCCCCCAGCTGTTCTCCACCCTTGTGCTGGGCTGCCCAAGGGCACTGGCACACCCTCTCCAGCCAGTGTTGAGGGGCTGCTTCCCAATCCCCTATCCTCACCCCTTAGCTGCGCTGAGTAGGTAAAACTGTCTCTGGGCCCCACCCAGAGCCTCTTCCCCTCTGAGCCTGGGCTGTCTGCCTCCCCGTGCTGCTGCGCTGTGCAGCGGGTCTCAGTGTCCCTGCCTAAGAAACCACAGTATTTGGGCTTCTCAGAACACAGGGGAGCAGCAGGTACTGCGCCTACTGCCTGGGTACCCTGTCCTGTGGGGTGGCAGCAGTTACCGTCAGCTCCACCCTCTTGTTACAGGGGAGGAAATGAGCATCAGAGAGGTAGAGCTGTGCCCAAGGTCATCCACTAGCAGGTGGTGGTGGGGGGAGGCAAAGGACATTCTCTCTGCTTCCATCAGTCGCCCAGCCCAAGTTTGGCCCAATCCCAGCCCTCTTCTCCCACAGTCTCCAGGAGGTGCCTGAGTCACAAATTCCCAGGACCCCGAAGCCTAAATTTATTACCCAAGTGACTGGCCCTGCCCCAACACCCTGCATCCCCAGGAGAGCAGTGCAGATGCTGGGACTGCAGGCAGGGGCGGGGGAGGTGGGACTGCAGGCAGGGGCCTCCCTACCCCAGAGCAGGTGGCAGTCACAATGACGGTTGGAAGGGAATTCCGACTTTAGTCCTGCCCCAAGGCTGCTGCACCTGGCTGGCAAAAGAATGAGCTTTCCAGGAGGGTCTAGGAGGAGGGGCTGGCTGCCGGGTGTCTGTTCCCAGCCAGGACCTTGGAAACCAGACGAACCTGGGCTCAGACACTCGCTACTGAAGCTCCAGGCAGGCGGTGGCCCTGGTTTCCCGTCTACTCAAAGAATCTTGCATTGTCCCTGTCCTGGCAGGGACTGAAAGGTGGGAACAGAGGGACCCCTGAGCTGCACAGTCCCAGCTGTTTAATCGCAGGGTGGGGACAGGGTGCATAAGGCTTTCGGTGGGGCTAGGAGCGAGCCCAACCGGAGCTTAGAACCCCACCAGTATTGTCTCCACCCCAGAAGTATGTCTATGGGCAGTTATTCATGAGGTTCACAGATAAAATACTGATGCACAGTTGAACCTGAATCACTAATAAATAATTGACAAACAATCTTTTAGTGTTTGTCCCTGCCTCCCTCCAGCAGGGCTGGCCACTTGCACGGATGCCCCATCCACCTCCCCGAGCTTGAAACCCCACCATCTGTGCATCAGCTCAGGGCCTAGAGCGCTGTGGCTTTGGGGGATCAATGCCTCTCCCTGGGACCGGATGCAGGGCAGGCAGGCACCTGCCCGTGGAACCGGGACCCTCCCTGGGGCTGAAATTCCACCAGGCGTGCTTTGCCCCAGGTCTGCAGCCCTGGCTTTGGGGGGCCCCGCCCGGGTCTCAGGGACCCAGTGTCCTAGAAGACTTCTCAGCTCGCAGGGGTGGAGTGGAGCTCATGCCGGGGGCTGCCCTTGTCCATTGTGAGGACAAGAAAGGAGGATTGTGTGGGTTGACAAGGGCAGGCGCAGACTTGCTCTCGCAGGCACCACGCACGCGTCCTACAGCCCAGCCACCCACGCAGGCACACGCGTGGGCATGTGCGCTGTACACAGGGGAGGGCCCTCGCACAGTCTTCGTAGCTTGGGGCACCAGGGACAGTTGGGGGAGCTGGGCCAGGCCCTTGCCACGTTGGGTTCCATGCCTCCACAGTGCCCCTCCCCTGTCCCACCTTGCGCAGGCCTCCTGCCCCTGGTGTTTCTGTGGCTTCTCACCAGGCAGGTCACTGGGGCTTTGGATCCAGCCTCCCTCTCCCGATCCCCTGCTGCGCTGTGGGGGCCGCCTGGGCCGAATGCCTAGGTCTAATCTCCATCTGGCCCCCACGGTCCCTCAGGGCCAGAGCCTAATTCTTTGTGACAGCTAAGTCCAAGGACCCCGGTTCCCAGCAGCCATCTTTCCCCACAGGCCAGGCCCAGGCCCAGGGTGGTTGGGGGGCACTTGTACCTCCTTCACTTCCATCTTGAAACACAAAACTCCGTGACCCCTTCCAGCTCCACTGCCTGCAGTGCCACCGGATGGCCACCCCACACGGGGGATCTGAGCCAAAGGGTCGGGGCTTACACTGGGCCAGGCGGGCGATCCGGGCGTCCAGGGTGCGAGGCGGGCGGCGCAGCGGGGCCAGCGCGGGTCCCAGGTGGTGGCTGAGCAGCAGGCCTTCCCGACACATCCAGATGGATAGCACGGAGCTGCAGAACACCGAGGCCAGGGCCGCCGCCTTCCAGCGCTGCATCCTCGGCCTGTGGGCACGGGATGGTCAGCCGCCTGCCCTGAGCAGCAGTGGGCCAGGCACCCTGAACAGTGGGGCCCCTGACTTTGAACACTTCATGCTGAACGTAACTTTGCCATGGCTCATGAAAGAGCCAGTGCACAAGGCTGTGCAGAAGGCTGCCTGAGGCCAGGTGGGCTTCGTGCCAGGTGCAACGAACTCCAGTCCCGGAGTGTTTTCCTGAGTAGCTGATGGTAGGTGACACCAGGAGCTTACAGCAGGAGCTGGCCTAGGGGCTGAGAATGATGTGTGGTGGGGCAAAGGCCCTGAGGCTGCACAGAGCTTGGTGTATTGACTGCAGCCATGAAAGGAGGAGGGTGAGAGCATCCCTGAAGGTGGCACTGTGGGACAAAGGTGGGGAGGGCAGCTGGAGCTTATGACAGAGTGCAGGCAGGAACCCAGGTTGAGGCCATTCCCCCACATATTTATGTCCCCGGGCGAGACTCCCTGCTCCTTCCTGAGCCTGTTTTCCCTCCAGGCAGATTGAACTGAGGCGCAGACCGGCCAGCCAAGGACCAAAGCTGCCCAGCAGCACGGCCCGGCCTCCAGGCTCCGCTGAGGAAGTCTCCCTGCTCTCCTTCCCCTGGGGCAGGGTGGACTGCGCCTCCCCCAGGAAGCCTCCCCTGACATCCGCAGCCACCGCAGGGGTGCCTGCTGGGTCCCCACAGTTCCCTGAGCTGCCTCCACGAGGGCACTGGTTGCTGGAGCTGTGGCTCCTGCGTGCAGCGAGTGCTCAGCGTCCCGCGCACCCCCACCCCGGCTGGGCGCTCCCGGACTCAGGGCGGCCCGGCCGCGTTTACATTCCCGCCCGGCAGCCTGGTGTCGTCGCGGCGCGGAGCCTGGCGGCCGGCCCGGTGTAAACATTTACATGAGCCCGGACGGCCGGGTCAGCTCCCGGCCGCTCGGCGGGGCTCGGGTCCCCGGGCGCCCCCACGCGCGCACCGCGAGCCTCGCAGGCCGCCCCAGCGCGGGGGCATTTGCGTTTATTTGTATGTGATTTGCATGAGCCCGGCCCTGGAATGGCTACTCCTCCTCCTGGCATCCCACCAGCGCATGGATGCACATGGCTGCATCACCAAACAGTACGCAAGAGGGGACTTTCATTAAGCTCCAGTTGTATACCAGGCCTGATGCCAAGCCCCCAGAAAGGCACTTGGGTCTCCCATTTTGCAGCTGGGAAAACTGAGGCGCAAATGGGGACTTGCCACTGTCAGTGGTATTGCTTTTCTCCTTCTCTTGGTGCGGGGGAGGGAACCCACCGTGTAGGGTTTGCCAGGCAGGCCCTCTACCACTGCCCACACCCCAGCCCTGCGCAGCCGTCTCTGGTGGGTGGTGTTGGTGGGAGTGAGCTCTCTGGTACCCGGTGTGTAAACAAGTCTTGGACCAGTCTGGGGGTCTGATAAGAGTCACCCTGGAGGGCGCTCCTGGCACATCAACGAATGGGAGCTGGGCCTAGGGTGGCTTGGATCCTGGTCCAGGGTCCAGGGTTCTGTCTGCCACTCTAGTCCAGCACCAGCCCCTGGCGGAAGGCCACTGCTGCCTCCGAAGCTCTACTGTCTGTCTCCTGTTGGCCTTGCCTGCAGGGTCCGTCCACATGGGTGTCCACCCACTCACCTAAGGCAAAGCGGGCACCTGTGGTGCCCAGGCCCTGAAGAATCTGTGGGACCAAGACAGACAACATGCAGAGAAACATGGTGGCCGGGGCGAGCCAGCGTGCTGAGGACAGAAAGGAAAGCCAGGTGACAGAGGGAAGGGAGCAAGGAGGGCAGCGTGGCCTTGCCCGCCCAGACCCCTGCTCACCCCTGGCGAGCACCTGCTTTGGGCATCACCCCTTCTACACACGTCCCACAAATTAAATCGTTTTATCTGACAAGAGCCCTAAGAAGCGGGTGACACCCTTGTCCCCATTTTACAGATGGGAAACTGAGCCCAGAGGCCATGCGACTCGCCCAAGGTCACAGCGAGGATCTGAAAGCTGGTGGTCTGACCACCAGGAAGGGAGACAGGCAGGGAAGCCTTGGGACTGAGCCCTCCCAGCCGCCAGCCCCTGCTCGCCCCAAGGCCACGTCTGGGAGTGGCGCACCTCAGTTTCCCACGAGGTGTGAGCACCCAGGCTCGGGGCTGTGTGTGCAAAGGGCTTAAGAGTGGACTGAGGGCTGGGGATGTGGCTCAAGCGGCAGCGCGCTCGCCTGGCATGCGTGCGGCCGGGTTCGATCCTCAGCACCACATACCAACAAAGATGTTGTGTCCGCCGAGAACTAAAGAATAAATATTAAAAATTCTCTCTCTCTCCTCTCTCTAAAAAAAAAAAAGAGTGGACTGAGACTGAACCCCAGCTGGCCACAGGGGCCTCTGGTGGCCTTGGAGCTGCAGACCCCCACCCAAGTTCCTGTGGGGGCAGGGAAGCAGGACCGCTGTGGAGGGGCCCCGCAGGCGCGGCTGATAAGCACCTGAACAATGGGCCCTTCTGTCTGGGGGTCACCCAACTGGTTTGTCTCTGGCACAGGCCCGACGGGAGGGGGTGCTGCAGGTGTGGCAGCGGGCAGCGGAGGGGACCAGGTGTGCCCCCGTGAGTCTGTGTCACACACGCCCAGCCCTCTGCTCCCGCACGTGCCCCATGGCTCCCCACACGAGCACTTCACGCCCTGCGCACAGCTCCACACCCAGATGCTCCCCACAGAGGCACCCACGCCCCTCGCTCACCCTCCAGATCTGCCACACCCATACACAGGTGTGCTTCCCTCCCACACCCAAACCCCACTTCGAGCAGGCCGAGTGGTCCCCAGCTCAGTGCGCTCCTGGGCAGCCCCGCACACCACGTTGTGCTCATGCCTGCGCGGGCCCCAGCCACAGCCCCGGCTCACTCCTGCACCAAGGGGTGTCTGCCACCAACCTGCCCTGGCCTGGGCTGGGCCTTCCGGCACGTCCCGGCTCACACGCAGGAGTGCACAGCTGGGCTGCCCAGGGCCACGGGCCTGGCTGCTGGGCCTGAGCACCAGGGCCTGGAGCTGTGCCGCAGGCACGGGCCTGGCCAGCAGTCTCTCCTGTCCTGGGGGCACGTCCACAGCCTGAGAGCTCTTGCTGATGATGAGGGGTGCATCCTCCATTGGGACCCTGAGGGCCCACACTGCAGCAAGGCCACCACTTCTGGCTGGAGGCCCTGACCCTCCATGCCAGGGCAGGGGAGAAAGAGGCCCGGAGGGGAGGCAACAGGGCAGGCCCAGCCGGGAGGAGCGGGCAAGGGTGTGCAGGGTCCCTGGCGGGCAGTGTCCTCTGTGCAGGCTGTGTTCCTCCCCACCCTCTTGCCACGCTCCCTAGGGGACATCCGCCAGGCACAGCCAGTCCTGGGGTCCAGCCTCTGTCTGGCCCCATGGCTGCCCCCAGGGAGACAGGAAGGAGGGAGGGACGGGTCGGCAAGGGGCTGTCCAAGTCTGGCAAGCTCCTGCTCATCCTTCAAAGTCCTCTAGCTCCTCCACCAAGACGCCTCCGCCGCACCTGACCGCTCCCAGCCACAGGCCTCCCGTGTCCCCAGCCCCAGCCCCATCCACGCTGGCGAGGATTTCAGGAGGGTCCTCTGGGGGGTCCTCTCGCGGTGAGGGGCAGGCTTTGAGAGTTCGGCCTGTGGAGGCTGGAAGGCGGGCCCTGGAGTCACAGCAGTGCCCTCTCCCTCTGCCCATGCCCCGTCCCCTCAGTGACTCTTCCTCAGTAAGAGCCAGGGAGTGCCCCGGGGCGGACCTGGCTGGGGGCTCCTGGGGATGCTGCTGCCAGGGCCGGTCAGGCGGGGGTCGCGTGGGCTGGCGCAGGAGGAAGGCGGGGCTGGGCCAGGGGCAACGTGCTGTCCCCACGGGGACGGTGGTCTCCCACTTAAAGGGCCCCTTCAGTGAGGTCCTGCAGGCTTGGTGGTGGCAGCCCAGGGCAGGGGCCTCGGGCCCATGTGCCTCACCTTGCCTCCCCATGCCTGTTTCCTGGTCAGCGCTGGCACTGGGGGGGCGCTGGCTGACACCTAGGGCAGCCCGGCCGCCCCTTCGCCCAGTGGCCTGGGGGGTTCCCTGGGGTCCCGCTGATGGGAAACTGAGGGGCAGGACTGGCCAGCGGTTGGGGCCTCTCTCAAGGAGGACGCCATGGCTTTCAAACAAGAAACAAATTCCACAGCCCACAAAAATGTGCCCCCTCCCTCGGGGGCCAGGGCCCAGCCCCACCCCGTGAGAGGACGAGACGGGGCAGTGATGCACATCTGGGGGCAAACCAGGAACATCTGGAGAGCCCAGCTGGTTCGAATGCAGCATCCGCAGGCGGGGGCGGCGGCTTGTGTTGGGTGGGTGGACTTGGCCCCCACCCACTCCCGTCGGGCCTCTCCCCAATAGAGTACCGTGCTGCTCCACTGCTAGAGCCATCGTGGGCTCCCTGCTGCCCTGAGCATCAAGGCCCCTGGTCGTCCTCGGGGGCTCTGGGTCTGTCCATGCCACAGTGAAGCCGAGGGATGCAAACAGGGACACTGGCCTACGAGGAGGCCAGTGACAGCCACTTTGTGATCATCGTGGCAGGACATAAAGCTACACGGGTGCTGTCCCCAGTGTTCAGGGCAGCAGCGACAGCAGGTGTGCCATTTCACCCCACATGGCCAGTGCAAAACCCAGGTCCAGGAAGCCAGTGGCCTTGCTCTGGGCCAAGCAGCACAGGGCTCAGCTGGGCGGGCGCGGGGGTCGGGCGAATCCTACGCACCCCTCAGAGCCCTGGCTGTCCACCCCCTCCTCACACTCTGCGCCGTGTGGCCTCACAGCCGTGTGAGCTCAACAGCCACTCGACCTCTGGTGGCTGGGGCCAGGTGCGGTGCGGAGTGCTCTCTGCTGCTGACCCCCTCACAGCCTGCAGAGGCTCCAAACCGTTTCCCTCAGGGAGCGGCTCCGCAGTCAGGGGACGGCTCGTGGTCACAGAGCAAATAGGAGTCCACCAGGGATCGCCTCCAGGGAGTCCACTCTGCTGGGAGCCCGCCCAGCTTGGGAGCGGGGTGAAGAGTGGGGACGGGGGGCCAGGCCCTGCGTGCAGAGCCCAGAATAGGGACAGGTTTCCTCAGAGATACACAGCAGGTCCCGGCAAAGAAAGGACCAACATGCCGGCACAGGTTCTGCTCCTGACACACCGCAACCCAGCAAACACTTATTCAGCGCCTACTGTATGCCAGGGACTGGGATGGGGCCAGGGACACCTTGGGCCCGGCTGCCCTCTGGTGGGGGAGACAGACAGACAGAACAAGGTGAAGAGCTATGGCACAGTAGACGTTGGCTGCACGCGGACCCCAGCAGCCCAGATGGAGTGACTGGCCGGCTGCTCCCAGGGGGTGGCCAGGGCAGCTTCTCAGACTGGAGGTTTGGAGCTGAGGCCTAGGGGATGGTAAGAACTGGCCAGGTGACCTCTGGGGAGAGGGTTCCAGGCAGAGGGAACTGCAAGGTGGGGCCTGGAGCTAGGGATGTGCATTTGAGGCGACCAGTGTGGCTCCAGCAAGCAGAGCCAGGGGACAACATGGGACGCTGAGGTCAGAGGTGACAGGAGCCCTGTGGCTCAGAATCGGCTGCCCACCCCCTGCCCCAGCACCTGGAGCCTTCTGTTCCTGCACCCCACACCGTAGGTGTGCCCAGGAGCACCTCTGTGTGCCAGGCCACCAGCTTCTTGGACCTGCTGGCCGGCCCTCTGTGTTGGCCCATAAAATAAACACCTTGACCACACGGGGCAGGCCCGCTGGCCCCACAGGCGTCTGCGGCTGGCAGGAGGGGGCTCGCGGGGTGGGATGACAGGATCAGCCTAATGAGGCCTGGCACACTGAGCAGCTGGTGCGGGGCCCAGCGGGCAGCTCCGGAGACATGGATCTCCCAGGAGCAGCCAGAGGACACCCCAGGAAGCCACCACCTGAGAGGGCAACTGAGGCCCTGCCCCAGGGGCCCAGACCCTCATGCCGAGGAAGACGGGCACCTGGGCTGGGGGTGTGGCTCAGGCGGTAGCGCGCTCGCCTGGTATGTGTGCGGCCGGGGTTCGATCCTCAGCACCACATACCAACAAAGATGTTGTGTCCGCCGAGAACTAAAAAATAAATATTGAAATTCTCTCTCTCAAAAAAAAAAATTAAAAAAGACGGGCACCACGTACTTGGCCATTCCTCCTCCTCCCGAATTCAAATTTGGACTCAGGTCCCTGAGGCACGTGCCACTCAGACCCGGATGGAACCCTCTCTCTGGACCCCAGTTTCGTTCGGTGTTGAGACTTAACCCGGGGTGCTCTGCCACTGAGCTGCACCCCGGGCCTTTTTACCAGGGGTTGAACCCAGGGGCGCTTCACCCCTGAGCCACACTCCAGCCTCCTTCAAAGTTTTATTTTGAGACCAGGTTTCACTGAGTGGCTTAGGGCCTCACTAAATTGCTGAGGTTGGCCTTGAATTTAGGATCCTCCTGCCTCAGCCTCCCGAGCTGCTGGGATTATAGGTGTGCACCACTGGACCTGGCTCCTGTCTGATTTCTTCCAGGCCTCACCTGAAGCCTGATTTCATTTGGATCTGACAAGAACTCTCTGTCCATTATCTTCACTGAAAGGCCTTCCTGGTCAGCCTGTCCAAAAGGCCCTGTCTCCGCACTCTGCAAGTGCACAGCTGCCTGGGGTACTGTCGCCCCTCGCCCACACGCACCCTCCTTGCCCGGCCGTCCTGTGCTTGGCTTCACCCTCACGGGGCCTGGACACAATGCAGCCTCAAGCTCAGGAACAAGAGGCAGGAAGGAAATGCCTCCCAGTTTCTCAGCCTTGGTTTTCTCAGCTGGGAAATGTGGAGAAGTGGCATCCTGCTGGGCCTGCCTGGAGCTCAGACCCATCTGCCTTGACCTCCCTACCTGGGCCTTGAGGCCTGGACACCCCCCTCCCCCAGCCCAGTCTGGCCCAGCAATGCTGAGTGCATTTGGATCTCCTCTCTCCTCCTGATTCCAACCCTCACCCCAGAGCTCTGTCCTGAGTACCCCACCCTCTTCCTCCTCTGGCACACTAACCATGAACCCTGAATATGCCAGAATTGGCCATGCCACTGCCTGCTTCCAGATCTTTGCATGTGCAGATCCTGCCACCCAAAATGTCCTTTCTTTTCCCACTAAGAAAACTCCTCTTCATCCTTCACAGCCCCAGCTCCAATGCCCTTCCTACCTTGTGGTAGAGCCCTCACCCCTTACTACACAGCAGCTCTGTGTCCCTGGGTCTCCAAATCTGTCTGTCTTCAAGGACGGGGCACAAGAGGCCTGATACCAGGACTCTGATACCATCATTGTTTGTCAAACATTTGTTGAAACAAATGTGTTCTTGTGCCTGGCTGCCAACTTTTGGGTCTCTTCTGCCCCAGATTCTTGAAAGTTCTATCCTCTGCTCAAGCCCTGAAAGCTGAGGCCAGAAATCCAAGGGGCTGGTGGTATTCCAGACACTGTCCCATTGAAGAGGGGGATGTCTGTTTTCTTTCCTGCTCCCCTACAGCCAGCTCTCTGCAGCTCGCTGGGGGTGGCACGGGCTTGGGAACCCCGACCCTCAGAAGTCCTAGGATGAAAGGAGTGGGGAGGGGTGCCACAGGGCCCCCAGGCAAGTGACTGGGGGTGGGAAGAGACTGGCAAAATCTGCCCTCCACTGACATCCGCCTGGGCTGGTCACGCCCCATCGGGGCTTCCTCAGCCCCGGGCACTTGGAGACAAAGAGTGCGATGGAATACAGAAGGACATGGGGCAGGAGAGGGCAGGGCAGACAGGCAGCTGTGAGGCAGACATGAGGTCCACCCTACTTCACCCGGGGCTCCTGCCGTTGCTCCCCCAGTTCAGGGCTGGGGACTGCAGAGCCCGGTAGGCACCCAAATGTATCCTAGCAGCGACATGGTTTCTCTCCAGTGCACGCCATTCTGCCCACTGTCTGAATCCCCTTGGACCTGACGACTCCTAACCCACAAACCACCTCCTAGGGCAATTTTGAGCAAGAGACTTCTTTCACAAAAGCAGAGAAGACAGGCGCTGCCCGGCCCCTGCAAATCCAATCTTTGCCCTTAAGGGACCCCCCCCCAAGGGTTGGACGCCCTCTTGTGGCAGTTCTGGCGTCTCCCGGAGCTGAGAGGGCCCGGCCTTTACCGGAGGACACCGTGTCCCCGGCGGCGCCAGCGGCGGCGCGCAGGGAACGCGGCTGGAACGCGCCGCTGACAGATGTTTACTTCTGTGCGCAGCTGGGCCGCGACGGCAGCCCCCGCCCGGGGTCTTCGGGATCCAGATGCCAGCCCCGCCCCTGTAGACCCCGAGACAGAAGGGGTGTCTGGGTTTCGCCCTCCTAGAGGCTGGGGAGGGCATTCCCGTCGCGGGCGCTTCCTGGCCTCCTCCGAGGCACCTACGCGGGTCTATGGAGGCAGAGCGCGTCCTCCCCGTCGGACAGGGACACCTCCGCCACTCCCGCCTGGAGGGGCGCTTGAGATCGCCCTCCCCAGCCCAGCGCCCCTCCACGCTCAGACCTGTCGCCCCCGACCCGCCCTCACACACGCGCCTGTCCCGGGCCCCAGGAGGGAAGCTGAGGGTCTCCCTGAGCCCCGGGGGTGCACCGGACGGGTCGTCGTCTCGTGCCCGTCCCCGCAAGCCCCCACCTAACCTTGCTTACCTGCTCAGGGCGCCGGACTACCGGTCAGTGGCGGCTGCGCCTGCCGCCCGCGCCGGCCCCAGCCCCTGCCCCTGCCGCCGCGCCCGCCATCAGGGCGGCCTGGGCCCGCGGGGCCCGGGAGGGCCCGGGCCGGAGGAGGCGGCCGCGGGGGGTGCGCGGCGCGGGCCGGCCCATGGGGCCCCCCCGGGCTCGCTCAGCCGCGCGCTGCGGCCATCCCGGGCCGGCGCGGGCTGGGGCTGCGGGTGCCCTGGACGGCCGGGGCTCAGGGGCACCGGGCGCGGGCCGCACGGACGGCGCGGGCAGCCTGGGCGCGCGGCGGGGGCTCCGGGGCGGCGGCGCGAGGGGCCCGGGCGCTCGGAGCGGCTCCACGGCGCGCTCTCCCGCCGCTCCCGCCGCGGACGGCTCAGCCGGCGGGGCCGGGGGCGGGGCCGGAGGCGGGGCCGGGGGCGGTGGCTCGGGTTTCCCGGGCCCGGAGCCGCCCCCGTCCTCCCCGCCCCCGCCGGAGGGGCGCTGGAGGAGCGCAGGTGGACGGAGCGCGGGGCCCAAGGCGACCACCTAGACGGCCAGCTCCCCGGGTCCCGGGGGCCCCGACGGCGCCCCTTCTGAAAGCCAGGGCTCCAGACGCCCTTCCCAAGAGTCCCCTCCTGGAATCCTAAAGCCACAATTCCCCGACGCCAGTGTTTGCGGCCCTCGGCGCCCCGCAGTCCGCTGAGGATCTGGCCCGACTGACAGACCCCACAGTCCTGTCCCAGGTCCCCTTCCGGAAGCCGAGGGTGCAAGAAAGCCCTTCAGGAGAAAATCCCAGACCAGCGCCCCCCTGAATACTGGCTGCTTCCCATCCCTACTCTGGAGATCCCTAGGTCTTCCTTAAATCCAGAGTCCCAAGACGCCCCCCAGATCCCTGCCTGGAGGACTAAGAGCCACAGCACCACTCGAGAGCGGCGTCCTCGACCCACAGGGCCCCCGCCCCACTGATGATTACAGGTTCACCCGCCGGTTCTGTCCCAGGTCCTCTTCTCAAAAAGTTGAAGAAGCTCGTTCCCAAGAAAATCCTCTCAGGGAACCAAGAACCCAAAGTTTCCCCTCAAGACCGCCCACGATACCCTAAGACTGATGACGACGATACCGCTGTCCACAGAGTCCCCCATCCAGTAGCAGTTTCTCCAATATGGCCTCAGAGCACTACGGGGGATCCCCTTCTCTTTCCTGGCTCCCGTCGGCGCCCCCTCCTGGGCTCCAGGACCCTCGGTGCCCGGCGTCATTTCACTCCCCAGAGCCCAAACCCACCCGGCCCCCTCCCCGACGGTTCCGCGTTCACAAAGCGCCCCCTGGCGGCGCTCAGCGGTCTCAGAGGAGGGACGGGGTGGAGGGGGCTGGAGCTGTCTTGGCCCCGCCCACATCCGAGTTACGGAGAGTTCTCCGCCCGAGGCCCCGCCCCCGGCCCCGGCGCGCAGACTCCTTCTAGCGCGCGGGTCCCGGTCCCGGCTCGCGTTCTCTTGGCCTGGTGGTCTGGTTTCTTTCTCCCGCTGTCCGATCTCTTGGGGCCTCCTTCTCCCTCTGGCCTGGCCGCCTACATTCCTCTGATCCCGGCAGCCTGTGGGTTCGCACTGGATCTCCCCAGGACAACCCCAATACACCCACGCCTCTTTTGGATCACTGGGTGCGGGTTGATGCGGGGCTGCGCGTGGTGCGGTGCACGTGCGAGCCAGGTGAGGTTGGGGGTGCGGGGACAGGAGAGTGGGTCAGAGGAGTGACGGCTCCGCGGTGGCTTGCCTCCAGCCCAGGATGGAAAAGAACAAAGGTCTGTGCTCTGCGTGGCCTCCGCGTGCCTCAGTTTCCCCGTGGGGTGTGACTAGCGATCTTCATGGGATGCAGTACCAAGTGACCGTGCTTGGCGCATGCACAGCGGCGTTGCCAGATGTTCACTCACAGGCACTTACCCTCAGCGCCAGCTGGCCCTGACCCAGACAAGGTGTGGCAGGGGCGCTCCCCCTTGGGCAGGACCCCCAAACCGCCTCCACTCTCATAGAGCCAGACACAGGACGAGTGCAGCCTCAGGCCACACAAGCAGGTCACAACCACCCACGTGCTCACACTTGGACAGCAGGACACACCACTGACCCCCAGCCTGCACCTCACACTAACACACTAACACTCACACACGCACATATGTAGCCCACTGGCCCCAGAGGAACTTCCTGCTTGCTGGTGCACCCGCGTGCACGCGTTCACACACATTTGGCGGGTCCTTCCTCTGCCCCCACTGCCTGGCGCTGGTTAACACACCAGCTCTGGGCATGATACCACCCATCCGGGCCATGACCCATGCCAGGCCCGCTGCACACATGGCCCACGCGACCTATACCTGCCCTGCACATGTATACAGCGCCCACACACGACGCTCAGGTGACCCTGTGCTGAGGCGCCTACCGCCGCCACCGGGCCGCGGGAATGCCAGAGACGGTCCCGCGGCACATGTGCACACACGGGCCCGCGGGCAGGGCTCCAAGGCACAGGCCCCTGCACACGCGCAGCCTGCAGGAGCCCACCCCTAGCCAGCCAGCCACCATTAAGCTGTCACCAGCTGCCCTTCCGCCGCCTCCCGCTCACCCCTCAATGCCTGTGCCCCCCTCCCCGCTGTGACTGGGGGCCGCGGGGGTGGGGCGGGCCAACACATGTGGTGCAGGACACACACATGTGCCCACCATGTGGACGCTCATAAAATAGTTGCCTGGGCAACGCGACTTGAAAGACTTGGTTCTTCCTCTGGGTTGGGGGCGCGGAGGTTCAGGGGTGGGGCTGAGGTCGGTGGGCGGGACAGGAGCAGAAGGTGGGGACTCAGGACTCCTCCAGCCACAGTCAGGGACACGCGCTGACCAAACACCCATGGAGGAGACAGTGTCACACTCTGGGACATAAGGATGCTGCTTTGCTCAGGACCACTGCACCGTGGTCACACCAGAAGCACAAGTTCCCTCCATCTGGGTGCAGTCGCACAGTCACCCACACACAATGTCACCCTCCAGACAGGCAGTGACCGACAGCACCCTGTCACACACGCTGACTCAGCACAGTCAGGAACTGGGGTGCACAGTCACACCTCATTTCCAGAACTTCTCCACCCCCAGCTAGGCGGGGGCCCATCCCCACTGGGAACCCACAGACCCCCTGTGAGGACCAATCTTTGGGGTCTCAACCGCTTCCAAGAAAGGGAGAGCCCCGCTGGGCGGGAGGCTGGGAGGCCAGGGGCTGGAGCTGCTGGCAGGAAACAAGGGCGTTTCAGCGCTTTATTTTTAAACTTTCCTTGTCAGGACTTGGGCTGGGCAGGGTGGGGTGGGTGGAGCTAGGCCTCGAATCTCCCAGTGTCTGCACCACCGTGGGATTCCTGGTCTTCCCTTCCCAGAGCAGAGGAGTCGGGAAACTGAGGCTTGGGGAGGCACAGGGACCCCCTGGGCACGTGGATGCCAGGGTCAAGGCCAAGGCAGGGGTGGGTCCGGGCGAGGGTAACTGAAACCCAGGCCTCAGAGCCTGACTGCCCTCCCTGTGTTTGCCTGGAAATTAGTTCCGCTCCTTCACCACCTCTGCAGATGGCTCCCCCTGGTAGCTCCTGGCAACGGCCGCCCTCCTCCACAGCCTGCTCTATGCCCGTTCTGTGGTTGGGAAACCCCAGGATCAAAGAGATCCAGACGCAGGTCCAGGTCACGCAGCAAAGAAGGGGTTCCGACCTGGGACTGGATGACTTTGGAATGTTCCTCTCTGCCCCTCCCCCAAGACTGGCCCCTTCTCTCCCTGGGAGGCCACTGCTCCCAAGGGGAGTGTCCTGTTCAGGGGTGGAGACCCAGGACAGTTTTGGGAGGCCAGCGGCTGCTGGCCAAGATGTAGACTTGGCTGGTGGAGAACTTTCCATCTTAGTGCTAGGAGTTGGTCCAGGGCCAGAGGGCCTGGGGCTGCACCCTGGGACCCCCAGGGACCGGCTCCGCAGGGTTGGAGGTGGCTGGGCACTCAGTGTCCTCTCTACCTCCAGCGGCCTCTGGCCCGAGCATTGGTCCCAGAGCCCGTCCTCATCCTGCAGTGTGCTGGTGCACAGGCCCCCGGCCTCAGTTCTTCCACCTGAGGAACGGCTCCCTGTGCCATCAGATCAGCGCTTGGAGTTGGGTAGTGTCCCCTGGACGGGCCTGGATCAGTGGGACGACTCCAGGCTGCCGCCACTGGCCCTGGTCCTCCTCAGCGCTCAGCTTTGGGTGCTGAATTCAACGTCACTCTCACTTCAACTCTGGCAGGGTCCCCAGAGCTGGACACACGCTCCTGGCTGGGGGTCAAACCAGGGCCCTGGAGCCGGAGGGGAAGACAGCCAGGCTGGGATGGAGCCCAGGAGGCCTGTGGGCGGCAGGAAGGAGCCAGCCTTCCAGGCCAGGATGGTAAAAACAGGGCCAGCAGCTGTCCCCACAGGGCTCTTCACAGCCTCAGGTCACAGGTCGAGGGCCCCATCCCTGGGGGTCTCAGGTCAGCAAGGTGGGAAAGCCATCAGGCAGACAGTCCCGGCAGGGGGCGGGGCCGGGCTATGCGGGTGGCCGGTGGGGCCCTGCAGGGCTGTGCAGAGAGACACACACGCTTGCCTTGCCCGTGGACACACAGGAGCAGATGGAAGTGTGCACACCACTGCTCACCCACGTGTACCACATGCACCCTGGCTCCCTGTCATCACCGCCGCCCGCCCAGCTGCCTGGCTGGCCCTGCCGTCTCGTGTCCTTAGCCCGGGCTGCCCTAATCCCGGTCTCCTGTCCTGAAGCCAGGAGATAAGGGGCAGCTGCAGCCACCGATAAAGAAGTCGCAGCCACAAATCCGGGGTGGCTGCGGCAGTGTCGGGCATGGAGCCCGGGCTGCACCTGCCCTGCAGCGCTCTCCAGCCAGGGAGAGGCAGGAAGAGGGCAGGGGCTGGGAGGGCACCGCAGGGGGCAGAGGGGAGCAGAGAGGAGCAGAGGAGAGAACCAAGAGCAAGAGCAAAATGAATCTTGGAGACAGAAATAGAAAGAATCAAAGAGACAGAGGCAGAGAGAAGCCGCAAAGAAAGAGCCAGCTGCGAGGTCCCTAGGCCTGTCCCACCCCCACCTGGCCCTCACTCTCTCCACCGGCTCAGAGGCCCAGGGTCACAGCCTCCCTCCTTGACCTCAGTCAAGGTCAGGCATTGGGAGGATGAGCCTGGGTGACGTCTCCTCATGTCCCCCATGCTCCCAAGGTTCATAGGAATCCCTCGGCCCCTGCCACAGCGCAGTGAAGGTGGGACTCCAAGGGAAGGCCCCCCGCGGTGCCCCATTTCCAGCTGGGGAAAGACGCTTCCCCTGGACAAGTGTTCATGGAGCCCCCTCCTGTGTCAGGCCTGTGCTGAGTGCTGGGGACACAGAGTGACAAAGGCAGACCCAACCCCCACCCTCTCTGGGCTCACAGTCCTGTGGGGAAGGTGATCATGGGCCAGGCAGCCAGAGGGCCAGAGCGGGCACTGGACTCACCTCGTGGGGACAGTCGGGGAGTCTTCCGGGGGGAAGGGTGGGGAGATCAAGGTGCCTGGGAGCAGGGAATGGTGTTGTTGAAGAGGGAACCACGTGCGGAGGCTCAGAGGGAGGACTGGTTCCTGAGAGCTCTGGAGCAAGCAGGGAGAAGGCAGCAGGGCTGGGCCGTGCGGGAGCTTAGGGAATGGGACAGGCAGGGCACTAGGGAGCCAGGGAAGGACTGGGAGCCGGGAGGGCCTGGTCAGTTTTACCCGATATTATTATTATTATTTTGCAGTGCCAGGGGTTGAACCTGGGGCTCGTGCACGTCAGGTGCATCCTCTGCCGGGATCCTGTTTCCCACCGAGCAGGGGGAGCTGGGCTGTTGGAACAGGAGGATGGAAGTCTGGAGGGGGAGGGGCGGGGATGGCCGTGAGAGTCTGGCGGGAAAGTGAGGTCCACAGGCTGTTGGGGGGACAGGCAGGAAGGTGTCCTCTTGGTCTCTGGCTCTGGGTGGTGAGGCGGCCCTTGGCTGGGGACAGCAGGACACGGAGAGGTGCTGAGACCACTGTTCTCTTGGGGATGCGGAGGCCAGGGGAAGGAGGCCAGGAGGGGCTGGAGGCTTCCGAGGCCACAGCAGGAGGGAAGTCTCCTGGGGACAACATGGGGTCTCCCTAGGACCGGGGTGCCTGAGGCTAGGGAGGCCAGACAAGTGCAGTTCAGGGGCCTTCTGTGGCCTGCGGGTGACAAAGGTCAGAGTCGGGTATCAATGTTTAGAACAGGGCCTGGCCCACACTGACAACCATTCATGGGGGACAAGTGAGCACTATCATGCCACCATCGTCCTACCGTGTGGACGGTACATGTAATGAGCCAACGCGCCACCGTTCATAGAACGCCCTGGTGTCCACAGCCAGCCATGGGCTCCTTGGCCAGGAAGAGGCAGGCCTCCCTGAGCCTGTCTCCCCAACTGTCTCCTGTGAAGCCGTGTGGGGGACAAGTGACAGGATCCAGAGGCAGGGGACAGGCACCCTAGGAGGGAGGAGGAGCTGGTTGCCTCCACACTTAACCCTACTGTGTCCCACAGAAGGTGGTCGGGCCCCAGGTGGGCGGCAGCTCTGACCCTTCCACTTTCTCCGCCCTCCTAGAAAAACTGCTGCTGAGGCTGTGGTGGCCTCAGGGACATCCCTTCCGTCTTTGGGCCTGTTCACCACCTGTCACACCAGAAGCACATCCCCTTCCTGCTGTGGACAGCGTTCGCCTTCTGAGTGCTGTGTGAGGTGGTGAAGGGACGCATGGCATTCCTGGACGGAAGTCGGGGAAAACGAGGACAAGTGACAACAACGCAGTGACGACAGCTGTCTGACTACTGCTCGGGAGCCCCTTCCTTCTGAGGGAGGTGCTCTGATCAGCCCAATTTTATAGCTGAGGGGAGGCGGGAGAGCTGCAGGGTGTTCCCCACTGGCAGGTGGAGGGAGGGGCAGGGAGTCTAACTCGGGGAGAGCCTGAGCTCCCCACTGCACCAGCCTCCTCCAAAATCGGGGACCTTAGGGGGCATAACCAGGCATGATGGGGGCAGTGGCAAATGGTGACTAGGGCCTCCCTCCTCTGCTCAAAGCCCTCTATGGCTCCCAAATCCCTGGGTGTCAAAGTCCAAGTCCTCCCTGTGCCCAAAGGACCCTGAATGACCTTCCCTGTTTTCTCCCAACCTCTCCTTCTCCTTGCTGTGCTTCCAACATGCTCAGTCCAGTCCTGCCCCAGGACCTTTGCACAGCTATGCCCTCTGCCTGGAGCACTTTTTCCTTCAATAGCCCTATGACTCTCACTTCTTCTGAGTATACTCAAATATGGCCTTGTTGGTGAAGCCTTCCTTGACCATCCTACTAAAAATGTGCAAGCACCAAAAGTGTTATCCCCAATTCCCCTTCCCTACTTCATTACTACTAACAGGGTAGTTACGTATCATGTTCACTGTCTTTGTAACTCCTGCGCCAGCTCAGGGGGATTTTGTTTTCTTCACTGCTGTATCTCCAGCATCTAGAGAGCATCTGGCACATAAATTGTCAACTAATTATCTGTTGAACAAATGCCCCACTTCAAAGTAGTGAAACTTACATTTAAAAATAATTATTTTTATTGTACAAACATGTGGGTGCCCTGTGATAATCTGACCCATGTACAGTATGTGATGATCAAATCAGGGTAGGTAGTAAGTTCTCCTTAAACATTCCTTAAACTTTTGATTAACGTGCGCTAACTGTACAGACTTACGGGACCCAGTAAGAGGCCTCAATACGCGCCTACGACGTGCGACCGTCCATCAGGGGCACCGTGCTGCCAACTCCTTGTCCTTACTTGGGAGCCTGGCGCTCCTGCCTTCCGGTTACTATAAAAACATATAAAAGGTTACTGGGAACTACTTCCCTCCCCGCCACTCCCCCTCATAGAATTTATATTTTTTAAAGCAGAGCAGAACACTCCCTGTGGCCCGCAGGTGTCAGGTTTGAAGCCCTTGAGGACCCTTTTTGGCTTTCCTCTGACCTACAAGCCCGTCCGAGGACCCACCCACGCTTGGCTCCGCCCCGTGACGCCAGGCGCGCATAACAGCGTCATTGGAGCGCTGCGCGCATGCGCACTCGCCCTGTACGGCCATGGAGCACATGCGCGACCCGGAAGGCCTGTCTGCCACATTCCACAACGGCCTTGAGTTGTCGATGGCGGAGGGAGTGAAGAAGGCCCCAGCAGAGAGTGGAGGTGACAGCGACTCAGCAGTCAGCGCGTCAGAACGGGGAGTCGCGCCCATTAAATCTCAGTGAGTCTCCAGAGCAGCAGGGGGCACCTTATGTAGTCTTCCCGGTACCCGTAGTGCGGCCCGAGCGGCGCATGCCCGGATGTGGGGCACGGTCCAGAGCAGGGAACTTGCAGTCTTCAGTCCGGGCTATTCCTCCGCCCATAGCCCGCAGACTGGTCAGGCTAGCATCCGTAGAGGTGTGCGTCGGAGGCTGTTACTTGTGTGAGGGGCGGCCACGTGCGTGCTGGATAGGCGGGGTTCAAGGCGAGACCCGCAGTGTGTGCTGGGGGCTGTAGTCCCTCCGTATGGTGGGAACGGCGCGTGTGCACCTACAGCCGCTGTTGCTGGAGGGGGTTTGGCGTCGCCGCGAATGCCGCAGGGCATGCTGGGGATTGCAGTGTCTGTGGGGCTGGAAGGCGGGTTGGTCCTCGCTGCAAGGCATGCTGGGACTTGTAGTTTCCCACGTTAGGCCAGGGATGTTCCTGCTTGATAAAACTTATGTTTAGGCCTGATGCTCAGGGGAGTGGGGAACCAGGAACAAAATAGGTTCTCCCTCTGGCCTTGAGGTTAGCCCTGGATGGGAGCTGGCTGCTTCTCAGTAGTGAGCTCTCTGTCAACTGAAGCATTTAAGCAGGGGTAGTGCTCAGCCTCCTCACCCCAGTGTTCCTTCGGTCTGCGCTCACAGGAGGACCTCCTGGACGAGTCCCCTTTCTTCTCCCTCTCTGCTGGCAGATACCTCACCACCAAGGAACAGTTTCACCAATTCCTGGAAGCCAAAGGGGAGAAGCTCCAGCAGGAATCGGAGGCAGGAGACCCTGATGGCAATGACCTGGCTGAGCCTAGGGCCAAGAGGATCCGACTGGAGGATGGGCAGGCGGAGGATGGGCAGGCGGAGCAGGCAGCTGAGCCGGGGCAGCAGCCACAGGCCCAAAAAAGGGCCCGCGGCCAGAACAAGGGCCGGCCCCACGTGAAGCCCACACACTATGACAAGACCAGGCTCTGCCCCTCACTGATTCAGGTGAGCATGACCCCATGAGTAGGTTCTGGGGGCTTCAGTCCCTATTTGATCCTCAGGATCCCGTCACAACGTAAGTACAGCCGGCAGCTTGGGGTGACTCAGCCTCTGATCTGACGTTTTGATGACGAGAAAGACACACACATTCCGCAGGAACCGCACTTTGAGACTTGAATTTTGGTCTTTTTCTGATTTGTAACATGAGATTCTCTTGTGAGTGGTGTGACAGTCACATGATGCTGGGTCCCGTCAGCCCGAGGCTGGAAAGGTGAAGGCCTGGAAAGGTGAAGGCCGATGCTCCATGGTCCCCATAGCCACCCAGGAGGTCTGGTGGTGAGGTGGGCCCCATGTTTTGGACGTGGGCATCTTTAACCTACCGTGGGTGTCTGCAGGTGACCTCCTGGCAGGTCGAGGACCGACTATGTTGCTCTTGGTCTCCAGTCACAGATGGAGAGCCTGAGGCCTGGGGAGGTTGCCGCCGTGCCTGAGGACACAGGCAAGACGGGGATCTGGGACGCACAAGCAGCCTTCCCGGTCCTGTGACATCCTCCCTCCGCTCCACAGGAGTCTGCTGCAAAGTGTGTCTTTGGTGACCGTTGCCGCTTCCTGCACGACGTGAGCCGCTACCTGGAGACCAAGCCGGCCGACCTGGGCCCCTGCTGTGTGCTCTTCGAGACCTTCGGCAGATGCCCCTATGGTGTGACCTGTCGCTTCGCTGGGGCCCACCTGGGGCCCGAGGGCCAGAACCTGGTGCAGGAGGAGCTGGCCTCAGACTGGGCCCACCGCCAGCCAGTGCGCAACGGCCTGGACAAGGCCCTGCAGCAGCAATTGCGCAAGCGCAAGATCCGCTTCGAGCGAGCTGAGCTCGCCCTGCGCCAGCTGAGCCAGGGCCAGCTGCCAGGCCCTTCGGCTGGTGCCGTCCTCGAGGCCACCGCAGCCGAGGGCACCCCAGGGCAGAGCGACTGTGGCGCCCAGCAGGCCCCCGCTGGGCCAGACGCTGGCTGCTCTCCCAGCCGCCCTATGCAGACCTGTGGGCCCCTGACGGACGAGGACGTGGTCAGGCTGCGGCCCTGTGAGAAGAAGCGGGTGTGTGTTCCAGGCCCCACTGCAGACGGTGCGGCGGCAGGGCTGGCCTCACAGCACGCGCCTGCCGGGCACCAGCTGTGTCACTCGTGTGCTAGACGCCTGCAGCCAGGTGCCTGGAGAAGCCCCGCTGACCTTCCCCTCTGATTTCCAGCCTGGGCCCAGCCTCAGCTAGCCTCAGTGTGGCGGGCAGGAGAGCTGGCCGCACAGCGCCGCCCTGGAGCGCCAGGGCTGGGCAGGGGGGCAACGCAGAAGGCTTCTGAGAGCAGGGGCATCGTGGCTGGGGTTTGGTGGTCGGAGATGAGCTCTCCAGCACAGGGAGTGGGGGGCAAAGAAGGAGTCTTACGAAGGGTGGGTCGTCACCTGCAGGAGCCCCGGGTGGAAAGGAGCTAGGATGGCAGGACAGAGGGGAGCGTCCTGGGCTGTGGGGGAGTCTGCCTTCACGTGGTCTCTTCCTTCCAGCTGGACATCAGCGGCAAGCTGTACCTGGCCCCCCTCACCACGGTAGGGCCTGGCAGAGGAGGAGGCTGGTTGGCCCGGGCCCCGGGGTCCCTGCCCGCTGTGGCCTCACATGTCTTGTGTCCTGGTGGCCCAGTGCGGGAACCTGCCCTTCCGGCGGATCTGCAAGCGCTTTGGGGCGGACGTGACGTGTGGGGAGATGGCTGTGTGCACCAACCTGCTGCAGGGCCAGATGTCCGAGTGGGCCCTGCTCAAGCGCCACCAGTGCGAGGACATCTTCGGTGTCCAGGTCAGCATCCGCCCCGGAGGCGGGGTGGGCCCTGTGGCTGCCAGGTTTCAGAGCCACTTTCAGGATCTGCCCAGGTGACAGCCCAGTGGCCCTGGTGCAGGCCTGGTGCCTCAGAGACGCTGCCAGCAGGGTGGTTGGTTGGCCACCCCCTGGGAGGCCAGGGCAGGTGGCCATGGCCGTGTGGCAGTCCCCAGGTGCGAGGCCCTGGGGTCTTCCTGCTGTGCCACAGCTGGAGGGCGCCTTCCCCGACACCATGACCAGGTGTGCAGAGCTGCTGGGCCGCACCATCGAGGTGGACTTTGTGGACATCAACGTTGGCTGTCCCATCGACTTGGTGTATAAGAAGGTAAGGTGGCCGGGCCCGTGCCTCGGTTTCCCCCCACTTGGTCATGAAGGTGCCGTGCCAGCTGGAGACTGGGGGGGTGGCGGCAGACGTCATCGTGGCGCGAGTCCTGGCAGGGCTGGGTGGTCGCGGTGCCGGTGGCGTGGGCAGGGCTGACCTTCCCTCTCCCCAGGGTGGGGGCTGCGCACTCATGAACCGCACGGCCAAGTTCCAGCAGATCGTCCGCGGCATGAGCCAGGTGCGTGATGGTTGGCCCTGCCCCAGCCCGTCCCCGGCCTGTCCCCGGCCCCGCCAACTCCCTCCTGTCCCCAGGTGCTGGACGTGCCGCTGACGGTGAAGCTGCGCACGGGCGTCCAGGAGCGGGTGCAGCTGGCACACCGCCTGCTGCCGGAGCTGCGGGACTGGGGTGCGGCCCTCGTCACGGTGGGTCCCGGCCTGGGCTGTGGCCGCCGTCCCCACGGCCCCTGTCCCCACGGCCACCTGTGTGCCTGATGTCTGCATCTCCACCTCTGCCTCCTCAGCTCCACGGCCGCTCTCGGGAGCAGCGCTACACCAAGCTGGCCGACTGGCAGTACATCGCCCAGTGCGCCAAGGCCGCCAGCCCCATGCCGCTGTTCGGTGGGTGCCCCAAAGCCATTTCTGTCCCCTTGCCACCTGAGGCCACCCCCTTCATCAGACTCACCCACCTGCACCTCTTTTGCCCTGACGGGGGCCACCCAGTGGTGGGGATCACCCAGAGCAGCTCCTGAGGTGCCCTCTCTGTCCCGTCAGGAAATGGGGACATCTTGTCATACGAGGATGCCAACCGCGCCCTGAAGACGGGAGTGGCCGGGGTTATGATCGCCCGGTGAGTTCCCTGCAGGACCCAAGGCCAGTGGCAGCTGCGTGGGAGTGAGGGGCCCGCTGTGGTCCTGTGGGACCAGGACAGGCAGGGGAGTCGCAGCAGGGAGGGCTTCTGGTGGCTGTGGCCTAGGGCCCAGGCAGCCGCAGGCTGACGCCCCCACCCCACAGTGGGGCCCTGCTGAAGCCGTGGCTGTTCACGGAGATCAAGGAGCAGCGGCACTGGGACATCTCGTCCTCCGAGCGCCTGGACATCCTGAGGGACTTCACCAGCTACGGGCTGGAGCACTGGGGCTCAGACACACAGGGCGTGGAGAAGACGCGGCGCTTCCTGCTGGAGTGGCTGTCCTTCCTGTGCAGGTGGGTGGGCCCTGGGGGGCGGGGGCCCAGGCTGGAGGCTCCTCTTGACCTGCGTCCCTGCAGGTATGTGCCCGTGGGCCTGCTGGAGCGGCTGCCGCAGAGGGTCAACGAGCGGCCACCCTACTACTTGGGCCGCGACTACCTGGAGACGCTGATGGCCAGCCAGCAGGCGGCTGACTGGATCCGCATCAGGTGCCCGGGCGGTGGGGCTGGGGCGGGCTGCCGGGGTGGCCAAGCCCCAGGTCTGACCCCCGCCCTCCCCACAGCGAGATGCTCCTGGGACCTGTGCCGCCCGGCTTCGTCTTCCTGCCCAAGCACAAGGCCAATGCGTACAAGTAGTGGCCCACGGGAGCCCAGGCCTCTCCGCTGCTCGGCTGCTCCTCGCCAGCCTCCCCTGCCGTCCCGGTCGCCCCCGCCTCCCTCCTGGCTGGCAGCCCTTCCCAACTGATGCGCTCATGCACCAGGCCTCCGGCCACCCGAGGGCCCGGTGGGGCTGTGCTTTGTGCTGCCCAGAGGCCAGGACCACCAGGTTGCCAGCGGGTGGTGGAGTGGGCCTCGGGTGAGGTCAGGGCCCCTGCTGGGGGGCTATGGCTCTGGAGCAGTGGACAGTGTTGCCAGAGAGGAGAGGCTGGGCCAGGGTCTGCCTACCCCAGGTGACACCTGGCTCTCACCTCTGGGTGTCCCCTCTGCCTCCTACCCACCCTCCCACCCCCGGAACCCCACCTGGTGGGCAGGCCTTGGCCTGGAACCCACTGCCCCAGTAACCAGGGGCGTAGAACCCCGCAGGACTCTGAGCCTGCTCTCCGGTGGGCGCCTCCACTCCCACCTGCCAGGCCCCGCCTGCCCATGCAGCACCCCAAGCCCTTCTACCCCACCGCAGCCCCCCAGGAAGGCTTCAGCCCCAGGGGCCTGGAGAGCACCGAGGGGCTGGGCAGCCAGCCAGCGCCCGCCTGCCCCGAGCCTGCTCCTGCCGTGGGTATGCGTGGTGGGGGTGGGGGCGGCCTCGTGGAGGTGGTGCCCAGGGCTCCTCCGCAGCTCAGGCCCCACCCACCGGGCCCCTTTGTCCACAGCCTCGAACCTCCTGTATCAGCCCCTAAGCTCGGAGAAAGAGGCGTTTCCCGCCCCTCCAGCAGGTACCGGCCACCCCAGCTCAACGAGGGCCGGAGCAGTTAAGAGTGGGCAGGGCTCATCTCCCTTCTCTGCCCCCATGGGACCCTGCAGGTGGGCCTGAGTCCCCAACCTCAGACGGGTGCCGCAGAGGAGGGGCCAGTCCTCTGTGCCACAAGGCAGGCCACTTGCCTTGCTCCCCGGGTTCCCCAGAGGCGAGCTCTGCCCCCCCTTGCCCAGCCTCCAAAGCATGCCCTGGGCCCTGCCCATGGGGACCCAGAGTGAGGCCTGATCCCAGTGGGTCCCCGAAGCAAAGCCTGGGGCCACCATCCCTCAGGAAGCTGCGGAGAAAGCCATGTCCTCGCCCAGACAGACCCCCAGAGAGTTCAGAGCGAGGGGCCCTTAGTCAGGAGGCCCCTGTCCCAACCCCGTGGGTGCCCACGCCCACTGCCTGCAGGCTTCCAGATGGCGCCATGCGGCTGCTTCTTCGACCCCCGCATCTACCGAATCGAGTGGGCCACCACTGACTTTGGCCAGTCGTCCCTGTACAAGCTGGCCGTGGCTGGGGGCCCCGCCTCGCCAGGCAGCTACCTCCTGGAGCCGCAGCGCTACCTCAAGGGCCCCGTGCCAGCCCCGCCACCGTACCCCCACTACCAGCCGGCACCCGGGGGGCCCCAGTACCTCATGCCCTACTTCCCCCCTGAGGGACCTGGGCCCGAGGCCCTGGGCTTTGTGGGCGATGGGGGGCCCCCCGCCTTTGTGGACCTGCCCCCGCCGCTGCTCAAGGAGAGCCTGGCGCCCCCCAAGGAGAGCAAGCTGCCCCCGCTGCTTGTCACGCTGCCCACCGAGGCCACCCTGCCCCCAGGCACCTACGGCCCCCTCAAGGGCCACCTCAGCCAAGTCCACGGGTCTGAGGGGACCTCACGACCCAGCGAGCCCCTGGCTGTCCCCACCAAGGAGCCGCAGGGTGGCAGTGGGGCCGTGCCCAGCCTGCCGCACGCCACGGGTCCCGGGGAGATCAAGGCCCCGGAGGCCGCGCGGGCCTTGGTGCTGCCGGACAAGGTGCTGCTGGAGGACGCCATGAAGCTCTTCGACTGCCTGCCCGCCGGCGTGGAGCCCGAGGCCACCCCGCGCAAGCTGCCCAGGCCTGCCCTGCCCGACTGTGGGGGCGGCGGCGGCGGCGACTCCTCCAGTGACATCCGCTCCCTGCACCTGCCCGACGAGCTGCTGTCCTTCGACTACAGCGTGCCCGAGATCCTGGACACCGTGTCCAACGTGGACTGCTTTTTCAACTTCAAGGCGCTTGATGAGGACCCGCCGCCCCGCTTGGGGCCCCCTGCTGCTGACCCTGCGGCCCCTGTCCTGAGGTCTGACCCCCCGGGGAAGAAGAAGGCTGCCTCTGCTGTCAGGAAGGGGAAGCCGGGTGGCAAGGGCAGGCAGGTGGCAGTCCCCGTGGGGCCGCGGCAGGACCTGGGAGTCACCCCCCATTAAAAATTTTGATCTCTCAGCTTGACATCCCTTGGCCTCCAGGGGCAGGAGGCTGTGTGCGGACACCTGTGCCCTGGCCCGCGTCTGAGGGAAGGCAAGGCTGTGCCCTGCTGCGTGCTGAGGTCGGGCAGGACCCAGCACTTGGTGATGCTGGCCTCCAGGGCTACTCGCAGGAGACAGGCCAGTCCCTGCGCCAGAGGGCCCGAGCAGGGGTCCTCAGGAAGTGGGGAACTTGTTTTTTCTGGTTCTGGAAGGAACCCTGGGGGTGCTCTTCCACTGAGCCCCATCCCCGGCCGTTTTTCACTTTGAAACAGTCTTGCTAAGTCCTCAGGAGCTCTGAGTAGCCGGGATCACGGGTGCGTGGCACTGCGTCCAGCCAGCACGAGGACTTGACTTCTGTGTCTGGTGGTGAAAATCAAGGTTTCCCAGAGTGTGGCCAGCACGCTTGGTCTGTACCCTACGGTCTGCCCTGCGTCCCAGGAAGCTGCACAGGTGGGAGAGGCCCTGACTCTGTGGGGCCTCTAGGGAGCCTGGGGCCATGGGCCAGGCCCTGCTGCAGCCCTGGGCCAGTGGTGGGCGAGGGGAGGCAGGCCAGGGACTGGGCTGGTGCTGCCGACTGACCGGGTGGTGAGGGTTGGGCACAAGCAGACCCCCCTGTGGTGGGGGCAGCGCTGGCTCAGTGTGGGCGAGGCGGGTGCAGGAGGGAGGCCCAGTAAGGAGGGCGGGGACACATGTGGCACGTGGCCCCTGAGTCCAGGTGAGGCTGTCCAGCAGGGCTCCAGTGGGGACTGCCTAGGTGCTGATCTGAGAAGCCAGAGACAGCCCAGGAAGGGCAGGGTGACCCCAAGTGCCAGCGTCCTCAGCCTCCCCCCTTATCCCATGGGACTGCCCATGTGCAGGCCTTCACCTGCCTTTCTGCTGTGCCTAAGGTGACCCTGAGGGGTGCCACCCCCAGGAATGTGTGACCAAACAGCAGGTGGCAGGCTGCCCCTCCTGGGACACCCCTGTGGGATGGCTCGCCTGGCCTGCTCCTCCCAGGATGGGCTGGGAGTCCTGCCCGCCCTGCGCTGTCCCCTGGGGCTGGGACCTTCATCCGGGGACCCGAGGTCTGTGCTGGGGGAGCCCAGGGGGCCTGGGACCTGGTGGGTGTGCCACCGTGCTCAGCTTCGTGAGCTGAGGTCTGACACGGCGTGGACCCTCGCAATCGGTCCAGCCAAGTGAGCGGAGGGGAGGGGAGGAGGCAGGGCCGCCCAGAAGCACAGGACTGGCCGGGCGCAGAGGGAGCTGGGAACACAAGGCAGGGTCCCTGCTGTGGTTTGGGCACAAAAGGCAAAGGGTGGGCAGGTTCTGTATGGTAGGCCCCTGGGGCTGGCCCTGGACTGCAGGATCCCAGTGACGGGAGGCTGGGAGCCTGCGCTGGGCACTGCTTGGTTTGCATGTTACAGATGTGAGGTTTGTGGAGGGGGCACTAAGTGTCATCTCTAGGAAACCATGGTCCTATGGGCTTGGCCTCGGGATGCCACAGTGTCACAGAATCAGTGAGGATTGAGTGCCTTGGCCACGCCTGTCATCCCAGCAGCTTGGGAGGCTGAGGCAGGAGGATCACGAGTTCAAAGCCAGCCTCAGCAAAGCGAGGCGCTGAGCCACTCAGGGAGACCCTGTCTCAAAATACAAAACAGGGCTGGGGTGTGGTCGAGTGTCCCTGAGTTCAATCCCCCATACCAAAAGAAAAAAAGGACTGGGGTGTGTCTCCCAAGGCAGAGCACCTCCTGGGCCCTGCTGGGTTCCACCCCCAGCAAGAAAGAAGGCGCCTGCTGCCTGCTCAGTCGCGACACTTTACTCCGAGGCCCCAGTGCTCAGCCCTGGGGGGGGCCGGGGCTTCAGTGCCTGGCCCTGGCACAGCCGCAGCAGCACAGGCTGGCACAGCACTGTTGGCACCTGTGGCCCTCCTTGGTGTGCAGGACGAGGTAGGCCAGCCACACGGCCAGCAGGAGGCCGCTCACGAGCAGGATGATGGCAGCCTCGGGCGGGATGGCTCTGCGCGGGTAGGCCCCGTACACGTAGATGCTGAAGGTGGTCTCCAGCTGGCAGTAGCTGCGGGGGCAGGAGGGGAGGCGCTGGGACAGCCGCAGGTCCCCCGCCCGCACGTCAGACCCGAGGCAGGACAGCGGGCTGCGGACTGAGGGGGCATCGCAGTGGGCGCCAGCACTGGGCCCAGGAGGCCCCATGGACGTCTAGGTGGACCTTCCTCCACGGTGGTGGCCGAGAGGACTCAAGCAGGGTGAGGAAGTCGCCCGTGTTGTCCCCAGGGAGACGCTGGCCACCAGTACCGGGCTGGCTCCAGGTGCTCCTGACGCCCCTGGGTGGGGACGTCTGATGGGACAGGCTGCCTGGAGCCACTGCCCCCACGGTGTCCCCCACTGGAGTGGCAGGAGCACTGGCTGTGAATCTGAAATCCAGCTGTCCCCGGAATCCACGGGGCCAAGTTCCAGGACCCCAGGGGTTCCAGTCCCCTGTGTGAAACAGGCAGTCTGGGCACAGAACCTGTGTCCTCCCCGGGCCGGAAGTCACCTCTGAGGGACGGACCCCTGGCCCCGGGCCGTGTAGCGGTTGTTGTCGTGTGTTACTTAGGGAATGAATGGTGGCCAGAAAAAACCCTGTACGTGTCCAGTACAGACAGGATTCTTTAAACATTGTGACCAGTGGTCAGTTTAACTTGCAGATGCAGAATCCACAGAGGGCCAGGACTTCCCGAATGAACAGATGTCAACTAGAACTTAAAATCGTCACTCTGTGGGACAGTCTGAGCTGGGATTTTTTGTTCTGTTGTTTGGTACCGCTGGGGACAGAGACAGGGCCTCACGTGTGGGAGGCAGGCAAGCGCCCTACTGCTGAGCCACACCCCAGCCTTTTAACTTTTATTTTGAGACAGGATCTTGCTAAGTCGTTAAGGCTGGCCTCCAACTTGCAATCCTCCTGCCTCAGCCTCCAGAGTCACTGGGATGACAGTTGTGGCCCCGGTGCCCCATGGGAAGTCAGTTCAGTCAGAATCTACCAGCCGGTGAGGGAGGGGCATAAAGGGTACCCTGCACAGGTGTGGCCCGCCCCACAGAGCCTGCCACCAGTTTGCCAGGTAGCCCTGGTGCAGGGCGGACCAGCTGACCTGTAGTAGGGGTCCACGATGGACAGGTGGAAGATGTAGAACCCGTTCCTTTGGTCGAAGATGATCTCGTTGTCTGTTGGGCCCCCCAGGACCTGGTACTGGACATCGGGCCACTCCAAGGCAGTGAGGTTGCTGCTGCTGTCGCGGCAGCTTATGTAGTTCTAGGCAGGGGACAGAAGCACGCCACTGGCCCTGGCCTGTCCTCCCGGGAGCTGCCTGCCACCCTCCACTGCACCCTCACAGGCACAGGGGACCCCCCATGTGGGTGAGGGAAGAGGTGGGGTGGCACGTCCACAGGCCAAGAAGGCCAAGGCTGGCCAAGAGGGCCAGGGACGGGCTCTCCTCACAGCCCGGGAGGAGCCGCCCGGGGGGACTCCACGCTTGGGATCTGGGAAGGTGGAGCCCGGACTCCCCTCCAGGGGCTGTTGTGGGCTTGATGCAGCCAGGTCAGGGGGACCAGTCGAGGTGGCAGCTTTCTGTCCTGTCCCCAGATTCTAGGGTGACACTTGGAGGAAGATGAACCAGTGCCCTGCTGCGGACTCCTGCGAGTCCTGGGATTGTCGTGGGTTGGGGCTTGCACCTCGCCCAGCTGCTCTACCTCTGAGCCACACCCCAGCCCTGTTATGCTGGAGATGGCCTTGCTGAGTTCTGGGGCTGGCCTTGAACTTGCAGCCTCCTGCTGGGCCTCTGGGAGCAGGGTGCCCACTGCTCTGTGGAGGCGGAGGCCCCTGGCCGTCAGCCTGAGGGGTCTGCAGATGACTCCAGCTTGGCAAGCTGGCCTTCCCCAGGGCTGTCAGACTGTCCACCCGCACCAGCCCGCCCTCACCCAGGAAGCCCGCGGCTGGCCCAGAATGCTGGCTGCCCTCAGCCAGGACCCAGGCCACCTCCTGGCCCTATGCTTGGGTCCTCTGCCCCGCCTGCCCGGAGCCTCCCAGAAGGGAGGCAGGTGAGCAGAGAGGGAAAATCCAGCAACAAAGGAGAGCAACAGGGAGTCCAGGGGTAGTTTGTGTGGTGTGAGTGAAGACCAGAGGCAGAGACCACCTGGGGATGGCACGGGGCCTGCCATCAGCCACGAGCTCTCGAAAACCAAGAGGAGACCCCAGCCCGCAAGAAAACGGGCACCGCCGAGGACACAGGACCCAGCACAAAGGAGTGAAGGTGTCCCTCGAACAGAGAGAGGCACCAGGGTCCTTGCTGCAGGACATGCGAGCACACTCTGGTGCGCGCGTCCCTGGGCACCTTGGGACAAGCCTGCAGTGGGGAGGCCTGGGGACTCTGCGGAACTGCACACCATTTAGTCTCTAGCCATCAGAGACGCAGCTCCACAGGACGGGGTTCCGGGACAGTGCCTGTCTCGGGCGTGTCTGAAAGCCACAGTGCACCGCAGAGCAGGGCAGTGCGCCTGGCCTGCGTGAGGCCCTGGGTCCCAACCTCAGGGAACACAGGAACCAGGCGCCTTGTCATCAGCCCCACAGCTGCACAGCCCAGCACAGCTGCCTGCGCTGCGCTACTGGGCGACTGGCTGCTCAGTGGTGTGTCCAGAGCTGCACGGCCACAGCACACGAGGCCCCAGGTGACAGGGCGTCCTCAGCCCTGTCCTGATCTCACAGGAGCACGGCCACACATGCCGTCTGTCGGTGACCGAAATACTATGTGGTGCGGAACTCTGACACATTCTCCCTTAAAAAGTCACCAAGGCCGGGGCTGGGCCGGGGCTCAGCGGACAGCGCTCGCTGAGCATGCACAAGGCCCTGGGTTCCGCCCTCAGCACCACGTGAAAGTAAATAAATAAATTAAAGGTGTTGCGTCCCACTACAACTAAAAAATAACTATTAAAAAAGAAAAAAAGTCACCACAGTGCTGGGCACGGTGGCACACGCCTGCCCCTCCACTGAGTGGACGCTGGGCGGGAGGCTGCAAGTTCAAGGTCAGCCTCGGCAACTTGGCAAGACCGTCTCAAGGTAAAAATGAGAAAGGGCTGGGGCTCAGCGATGGCGCCCCGCTGGGTCCGACTCCAGAACCCCCAAAGTTCATGGAATGTGAAGCGAGTTTCATCTTTAAAAACAGGGAGAGCGACACTAACGCGGCGATAGCCAGAGCCCTTGACGGGCTGGGGCTGGGGCTCCGCGGCAGAGCGCTCGCCGCGCACGTGTCCGGCCCTGGGTGCATCCTCAGCACCCTCAAGGGGAACCCACAGGATCAGGGCCACGAGACCGAGAGCCGGTCACCTGGCTGGACAGCGCTCGGGCGGCGGCGCGGGGAGCGCGCGCCCCCTGCTGGCGGCACCGCTCTGCGCTCGGCCTTTAACCAGGTCTGCTTCCCAGCTGACCACAGACCACCCCGTATTGTGGAAACGCTCTCGGAGCTCAGACCCTGAGCTGAGTCAGGCCGCGGAGATGGCGTCCGGCGGGCTCACCCCCGCAGCAGGGCCCACTGGACCGTGGTCAGTTCCCTTGCGGATTTCCAAAGGACGGCCCAGTGCCACGCTCTCCCATCCCCCCGGGGCTGCGACCCTCCCCCTCATCCAGGCATGATCTGTGCAGGCCAGAGGGTCAGCGCTACCTCTCTGTTCCAGGAGAAGGGTCCCTTCTTGGAGGACGTCTCCAGGATGCTGGTCCAGTTCTGGGGCTGGCTGAGGCACGAGGCGGAGCCAGCTGTCATGGCGTAGGAGTAGGTGAACACCCCGTTCACCTCCAGCAGCACGTACTCGGCGCTCACGATCTCCTGGAAGTCCGACTTCCGCCACCTGGGACACAGCGCCGGGCAGGGCTGCTCCCAGGACCTGAGAAGACCTCTGCCACAGCTGCCCGCTGCGTGGGCCTGTCCTGGGGGTGGGGGGGCCGCGCCAAGTGCAGGGAGAGGGGACAGAGTAGGGGCCAGGCACCGGGCAGCAGCCTCTCTGAGAGGGACCGATGAGCAGGGACGGGAAGAAGCTGATGCCGAGTGTTGGAACCAAGTAACGTCACGATGATAAGCACAGGGACAAATCCCATGCGCACACTGGGCATGTGTGAGGACCCGGGCCTTGCACACGCTAAGCGTGCCATCACCAAGCGGCACCCTGCCCAAGCAAACAGGACGCCTCCCCGGCCCCAGAGGTTTCTGGTGACATCTGCAGCTTAGTTGGCTCCCCTCACGTGGCAGCTGCACCGTGGGTCCAACCAACCAGAGGCAAGTGACAAATATTTGAAAAGCAAGCTGGGCCTGGCGCAGTGGCACACGCTGTGATCCCAGAGGGCAGAGTGACCACCGCCCGGAGGTGTCCCCAAGCTGGGCACCCACGGGGCTCTTACAGCTCGATCACGGGCTTCCAGGGGGTGTCGTAGTAGACGAGACGCGGGCAGCCCAGGTCCTTGTACGAGTACTGCACCACCAGGTCCTCGTGGGACCGCTGCCCCTGGTAGCTGGAGTCGTAGGATTCCCTTTAAGAGAGCAGGAAGCAGCAACGGGCAGTGGGGTCAGCTCCTGCCCACTGCCAGGCCCTTTGCAGCCTGTTTTCCCTCTGCAACAGGGACTTTCACCAGAATGGAAGTGACATCTAGGGGGCAAGCTTCACAGTCAAGACCCAGAGACACTGGGACTTCCTGTTGATTTTGTGTATCAACGTGGCTGGATCACTGGGTCCAGGCCTTTGGTGGAACATGATCTGGCTGTTTCTGTGAAGGCGTCTTTTCTGGTTTCTGAATGAGACTGACGTTTACATCAGGGCTCTTTGAGTGCTGTGGGGGACCCACCATGTTGGGTGGGCCTGCCCGAATCAGGCGAAGGCCAGAACAGAACAAACACCTACCTGCCCCCAATCCCAACCCTTGTGCTGAAGCGGTTGGCCATGTGGCTCAAACTGCAGCTCTTTTCTGGGCTCCAGTTTCCACTACCCTGCAGATGTCCGAAGTTCCAGGCCTCAGCCAATTCCTTACCATCAGTCTTTCTCCTTCCCTCCCTCCGTATCTACAGCTACAGGCATCCCTCAGGATCCGAAGGGGATTTAGTCCTACGGGGATGGGTTCTGGGATCCCCCGAGGACTCCCAAATCCACAGATGCTTGAGTCCCTTATGTAAAAAAGTGCAATATGCCAGGCTGGTGGCCACATCTGCATCCCAGCAGCTCGGGAGGCTGAGGCAGGAGGGCGGTGAGTTCAAAACCAGCCTCAGCAACTCAGCGAGGCCCTAGGCAACTTGGAGAGACCCTGTCTCTAAATAAAATACTTTTTAAAAAGGGCTGGGAAGGGGACTGGGAATGTGGCTCAATGGTAGAGCGCTCACCTTGCACACGTGAGGCCCTGGGTTTGATCCTCAGCACCACATTAAAAAAAAGTAATAAACAAAAACAAAGATCTTGTGTCCATCTACAACCAAAAAAATATATTAAAAAAAAAAAAGGGCTGGGGCTGGGGCTCAGTGGATAAGTGCCCCTGGGTCCAATTCCCGGTGCTGGAAAATAAACGGTAAGGTGTGGTATTTCGCAGAACCTGTGTGTCACCTGTGGGTGGCCTGCGAACTCACTTGTAGGTGTCAGTGATGGCTCTTGTGCTGTGGCGTCGAGGGCAGTGGCGAGGCCACACGTCCGGCACAGACAGTCCGGTTGCTTGTCTCGGGCGACAGGGCCTGACTATGCTGCCCCGGCTCGTCTCTGGCTCATGAGCTCAGGTCCACTCCTGCCTCAGCCCCGGGGTCAGGGACTACACATGTGGCCACCAGGCCCTGGTCCGCTGCACCCTCCCATCCAGGCTGGGAATGTCCAGCGGTCCCGCTACCTCGGGGGAGACCCAGAGCCGGGGCAGCTGGGGCGGTGGCCAGGGGTGCCCAGGACCTGGCTCTTTCTGGGTGGCTTGGCCCCGTGGGCGGTGACCTCCTGGCTCTGGTCCTCGCCCAGCATGGACTCCCTCTGGCCAGCTGTCAGCCCCCTCACTCCTGCCCTGCCCTGCGTGCTGGGGGAGGGGGCAGCCTTACTTCTCGATGACGTAGGAGTAGTTTTTCTGGAGCTCCACGGGGTTCAGGATGCCCTTGGAGCAGGCTGAGATTTTGCTGTGAGCAAGAAAAGATGGTGAGAGCTGCCTGGCCTGGAAGGGACCTCCTCCACAGCCAGGGACGGGGGGGGGGGGGGGGGGGGGGCTGGGAAGGATGCAGGCAGCGGGGCCCGACCTGGCCAGGGGACGGTTCACCACCTAGAGGGTGCAGCTGGGCTGGCGCTCAGTGGCAGAGCGCTTGCCTAGCACGTGGGAAGCTCTGGGTTCCATCCTTGGCACCGCAGAAAAACAAATAAAATAAAGGCACGTTGTCCTCTACATCGACAAAAAATAAAGACATAAAAATGTCACCTAGAGGCCAGGCACGGTGGCCACACCTGTCATCCCAGCGGTTCAGGAGGCTGAGGAAGGAGGATCATGAGTTCAAAGCCAGCCTCAGCTACAGCGAGGCCCTAAGCAACTCAGTGAGACCCTGACTCTAAATAAAATACGAAATAGGGCTGGGGATGTGGCTCCGTGGCTGAGTGTCCCTGAGTTCAATCCCTGGCACCAAAAAAAAAAAAAAAAAAGAAGTCACTTAGGATGTGGGCTGCCCTACATGTAACAGGAGCTACCGTCTTGATCCGACTCCAGTGCACAGTCCAGGGTCCTGGGGCAGACACAGGGCTGTGCAGCCGTCCCCACCACCCTCTCCAGAACATTCCATCTCCCCACACTGAAGCTCGGCCCCTGCCACACCAGCTCCTGCCGCGTGTCCTGCTGCGTCTCTGAGTACAGTGTCCCTGGGGTGCGCCCACGTGAGAGCAGGAGTCAGGGTGCTGTGGTGTGCATGGCGTGAGGGTCCCTCGCCCCTCGTGACCCACGGTGCCCCATGCCTCGGCTCTCGTGGGTCCTGCTGCTGAGGACATGGTTCTTCTGGGTTTGCTCCCAGCAATGGGACAGCCCCAGGGTGTGCAGATCCTGTGTTTCCCTTCTCTGAGGGCCGCCAGCTCCCCACAGTGGCTTCCCGTTGTCCCCTCATGCCCACGGTGCGCAGGGTCCGACCCGGCCTCATCCTCCCAGCGCCTCTCATGCATCAGTCAAGCCCAGCAGCGTCTTGCTGGGTGCGAGGTGGCCGCTCCTCGTGGGTGTGACCTGCCCCTTCCTCCCGAGTGGCGCGGAGCACTCTTTTGAGGGCTTGCTGGCCCCGTCTGTCTTCCTTGGAGAAATGTCTACTCAAGTGTTTTTGGTCCAGCCTTATTTTCTTAATATGTTTCAGCTGTAGCTGACACACTACCTTTTCATGTGGTGCCGAGGATCGGACCCAGTGCCTCACACGTGCCAGACGAGCGCTCTGCCACTGAGCCCCAGCCCAGCCCTGACACAGCTTTTTGAGACAGAAGCCTGGACCCAGCAAGTCTCCGCAAAGTTCATCTTGAAGAGCCCATGCCCTGGTGGTACGTGAAGATGGGCACACAAGGCTGGGGGCTCTGTAGCTTCACGTGTAGCCTCAGATGTCCCTAAAGACAGGGACAGCTTACTGGCCACATGCAGGAACACCATGCAGCTGATAAAAAGGTGAGGCCTAGCTGTGCAGCCTGAAGTAGGAAAGACGTCCCAGATGGAGTGTCAGGGAAGGGGGTTCAGTGGATGGAGCTGCTACGCGGCCTCTAAGGAGAACAGAGGTATGCAGGACATCAGGAGTGACAGTGACGTGCTGCGGAACAGTCTGGATGAGTACATATGCCCCTGCTGCGGGGGTCCTCTGCTCCCCACCCAATCCCTCACCAGCCCCTGTGGCGGGCTTCTGGGCCAGAGTGTTGATTTCCACCCTCTCCTGTGGGTTTCTTGCCTTTACGGTCTCCCTGGCCCCAAGGCCATGGCCACACACCTGGCCATCTGCCCTGGAGAGCTGGTCTCCATCCGTCCAGGCTGGCTGGCGGAAGAGGAGAGCAGAGCCAGAGGCTGCCATGGGCGGGGGCAGTCAGAGACGCCCCAGGAGAGGACAGCACGGCCGCTGGATCCCAGAGGGCCTCGGTGCACAGGCCTGAGTCCTGGGTCCGATTCTGGGGTCTGCACTCCCCTGGCCGGCAGGTGCACCACCAGCCTATGGCCAGGACAGGCGGTCCAGCGGGGCAGGCTGGGTACTGCTGCGTTGGGGTGGGCTTTGTCCCCACAGAACCTCCAGTGAAGGTGGAGAGTCGGGGGACCACAGTATGGCCTTGGGGTCACCAGGGACCTGCCCTGGTGGAAGAGCTGATGACCAGTGTGGCTCCTGGGAGGGGTGAGTCACGGTGAGGACAGGGGGCCTCGGATCAAGCCACCTGACACGGCACAGCACGAGGCCACACCAGGTGCAGAGCAGGGCCTCACGCAGTGCTCTTGAGTTAAACTAACCTCTTATCTTTGCAAATTACTGAGTCTCAAGTGTTCTATCATAGCCATAGCAACGGGCGAGGATGGACACATCAGAATACGCAGGGTGGCCTCGGGTGTGGCCGTGGAGAGGTAGCTGTGTGCTCTAAACTGACCAGAGCAGGGCGAGTCTTTCCAGAGTAACCAGGCAAGAGCATGAGGCACAGTCACACACTTAGAAAAAGTGAGTGCGTGTGTGTGCATGTGTGTGCACGTATGTTTGTCAGTTGGCCTGGGTGACCCAAAGTCTCAAAAATCCACCTCTAGGCTGGGTGTGATGGCACATGCCTGTAATCCGAGGGGCTCAGGAGTCTGAGGCAGGAGGATTTCAAATTTGAGGTCAGCCTCAGCGACTTAGCGAGATCCTTTGTCAAAATAAAAATTGAAAAGGGCTGGGGCTGGGGATGCGGCTCAGTGGTAGCGCACCCCTGGGCTCAATTCCCAGCACCCTTCCCCCCAAAACCCCACATCTCTATCTGTCCATCCGCCCGTCCCTGTGTGACCCATTTCTTTGTCTCATCTGTCGGACCCCCGTGTCTCCCACCCCGGGCACAGTGCTCCCGTACCTGCCCCCACAGATTGTTCCCAGCGGTTCTGTTGGGACCCTTGAGCGCCCCAGGCAGCCCGCCCTCCCCTGCAGCATCGCCCTGCTCTGTCCTGTGCAGGCCCCGCGGGCTCTTGGGAAGCAGGTTTTCAGAGCTGACCTCAGAGGACCGGGGCCAGTCCTGGACCCTGACGGAGGCCACCGTGGCCCTGACTTTTCTCTTTTGCTCCTGGGGACTGACCCAGGGTACCTGGCCACTGCGCCCTCCTCATTTTGAGACAGGCTGACCTTGAACTGGCCTCCTCCTGCCTTCCAGTGTGGGATCACAGGCATGCGTCCCCGAGCCTGGTGGCCCTGGGTGGCTTTATTTTAGGTGGGTTCTACGTTGGCAGAGCACTCGCTCGACGCTCATGCGTGGCTCGGGGACCAAGTGAAACACTGCTGTCACTGGGCTCTTCTGCTGCCGTGGCTTCCCCAGCACCCTCCCATCCTGCAGCCCCACGGGGTCCCACGCGACATCTTGTCCTCAGTCTCCTTGGGCTCCTCAAGGCTGTGGCAGCTGGGCAGGACTGGCCGGGCAGCGTGTCCATCCTGGGGGTCTGACTAAGGTCTCGGCCATGGGGCTGGGGGACCACGGAGGGGCGGGGCCATCTCCTCAGGTCAAGGCACAGCAGAGCCACCAAACCTTGGTGTGGGCAGCTGCACTGGGGGGACAGGAGGAAGTCCTCAGGTGCAGGTGGAGCGCAGATGGGCAGGGCTGCAGTAGCCCGCCTGGCCTCCTGTCGGTGACTCTCACTGCACGCTGGCATTTGTGCCAAGCGTCAGGGGACGTGGCCTGGCTCCTTCTCTTCACTGTGACATTCTGCTAGGTCAGAACGTCACGCTGGGGTGCTTCACTCCCTCTGGGGCACGCGGCCTGGCTCCTCCTGGAAGCTGTCAGGAATAGGCCACTGTGACCACTCTGGGTCGCTGGGTCCTCGGGGGCTTGCAAATGGCTGGAAGATGTACACCCCAAAAGCGGCTCTGAGCCTGGAGCTATGGGACCCCAACCTCACGGGACTCCCCGCTGCCCTACTCCGGAGCCTGGCCGTCCTCAGGTGCGCGTTACCGGGTCTCGTCAAACTGGGATCAGCCCGGAAGTCTCCACCACTGAGTTCCACCTCAGCCATGTTATTTGGAAACAGGGTCTCACCAAGTTGCCCAGGCTGGCCTCCAATTTTCAATCCTCTTGCCTCAGCCTCTGGCAGAGCTGGGTAGTGGGCGTGGCGACCCCACCAGCTCTCCTGAGAGCTAAGCTCTAACACGCGTCCCCCGCTCGGTGAGCTGGGCGCCTTCCCCGCAGCAGCGTCCGGTGTGTTCTGCAGCCACTGGCGTCTCTTTTCCCTTCCTTGTTTGGAAAGTGCTGGTTCAAGCCTTTGCCCAACTTTTTTGGAACAAACTGTGTATTATTTTACAACCAGGATCAGGGTATGTAATCCATCAATTGCGCAGACCCTTCCATGTTGGGGGGAGACCTGGGGAAACTGCCATGGAGCCTGTCATTACCCTGTGCTGCCGAGAGACAGCCACCTGACCCTCGGGGGTTCATGAGCCTGAGATCAGCGGCCACCTTGGGGCGTTTACACCACAGGAATGGGCAGGTGCCACGCGTCAGGTGTCCACCCAGAGCGGCTATGGCCTGCCCACCAGCACAGCAGTGTCTGTGGGGACAGGAAGGCCAGGAGCCCCGTGTTGAGAGCCACAGCCAAAGGGGCCCCAGCAAACTTCCAGCTGCCGGCTGATGATTGGCTCACAGTGGCCCCAGCAACATCTAGCTGATTGGCTCCTCTGCGGTGATGTTCATTGGGCTGTTTCCCTGCCCTTTCAGACCACGGAGCTGCTCATTGGGGGACTTCCTTGGCTCCGCCCACGTGACCCAGCCAATCGGCCTCAAGAGCAGGAGGATTGTGGGAGGTGGTGAGGTTTGTGTGTGGGTGAGAGGCTTGTGGAAGCCCGGTGGTGGCAGTTGGGCTCTGAGGGTTTTTTCCTGAGGAGCTGTTTTGTTTGGCGTTTGTAGTTCTAAAAATAAAGTGTTTCTTTTGACAAGTGGCTCCTGAATTGTGCCCAGCCAGACTGCAGCAGCCCCGCTCGGTTTCTTTGCTGCTTTCCTTGGGTTCCCATGATCTGTTTCTGGGGGGCAAATTTTCTAAATTATTCTTAGCAAGAGATCAAAGCCGAAGACCCTGCGCAATTCTGATCAAAACGAGGAATTAGAGGGCTGAAAGGAGGAAACAGAACACGCAGGTGAGAAGGAAGAGGAGGTAGTGAGCTCTGACGGTGCAGGAGGGACGCGGCAGAAGCCGGCTCAGCCTGTCCACGGTGGTTATTTAACCGACTTTTTGGGGTTGGTACCCGGGGTGAACCCGGGCCCCAGGCATGCTAGGCAAGCGCTCTGCCAGTGGATTATTTGACATTTCACTGTGGGAATGTGAGACGAACAGGAAATAGCCGAACACACGACAATGCCCACTTGAGCAGCTGTCCCTTGCAGCCACCCAGCTGTGTGCCACCCCACCCGCGTATTGACACACTTACTTCTGCACAACGATCTTCTTTTCCAGATCACAACCCACAGAAATGAGCATCGACTGCAGAGGACAGAGAGGGACAGGCAGGTCAGGGAGGGAGGGCTGCAGCTGACAGAGAGCATGGCCCGGGCACATGCTCACACAGGGAGGGGGAGGCAAAGGGTCAGGGCCTACCAGTGGCTTCATGTCCACACACGAAATCTCCCTGTTGGCTATGTCCACAGTCAAAGTGGAGATCGTGGGGCGCTTTATGCTGTAGAGCAGGGGTGTGCGCTGTCAGTGGACACGGAGGCATGGTCTACCCTCACCAGTCATCTACCAATCCACCACCCGTCCACCATCCATCCACCCACCATCCATCTCCCAATCCATCCACCCACTCACCCACCCACCCATCCACCCATCTATCCTCCCAACCACCACCCATCCACCTAATCCCTCAACCCACTCACCCACCCACCCACCCATCCACCCATCCATCAACCCACCCACTCACCCACCCACCATCCACCATCTATCCACCCACCATCCATCTCCCAATCCATCAACCCACTCACCCATCCACCATCCACTCATCCACCCACTCACCCACCCACCCATCCACTCACCCATCCATCAACCCACTCACCCACCCATCCACCCATCCACCACTCACCCATCCATCCACCATCTACCCACCCATCCACCCACCATCCATCAACCCACTCACCCACCCACCATCCACCATCTATCCACCCATCCACCTAATCCATCAACTCACTTACCCACCCATCCACCCACCCATCTATCCACCATCTACCCACCCACCCACCATCCACCCATCCACTCATCTATCCACCATCTACCCACCCACCCACCATCCACCCATCCACTCATCTATCCACCATCTACCCACCCACCCACCATCCACCCATCCACTCATCTATCCACCATCTACCCACCCACCCACCATCCACCCATCCACTCATCTATCCACCATCTACCCACCCACCCACCATCCACCCATCCACTCATCTATCCACCATCTACCCACCCACCCACCATCCACCCATCCACTCATCTATCCACCATCTACCCACCCACCCACCATCCACCCATCCACTCATCTATCCACCATCTACCCACCCACCCACCATCCACCCATCCACTCATCTATCCACCATCTACCCACCCACCCACCATCCACCCATCCACTCATCTATCCACCATCTACCCACCCACCCACCATCCACCCATCCACTCATCTATCCACCATCTACCCACCCACCCACCATCCACCCATCCACTCATCTATCCACCATCTACCCACCCACCCACCATCCACCCATCCACTCATCTATCCACCATCTACCCACCCACCCACCATCCACCCATCCGTAAATGCTGAGAACCTCTGCTCAGGTGGAGGCCTAATTTCTCTCAAGTTTCCACCTCTTCCTGTGTCCGTTTTGTTGGTGGTCGCCTAGCTGCTGTGGATTGAATGTGCCCCCAACGCTCACGTGTTGGAAACCTAGTCCCCAAGGCAACACTTTCGCCAGGTGGGGGCTGAGGAGAAGCCACTAGCTCAGCAGGATGAGTGACTGCTTCCGGGGGAGGGGGGTCCTCTCGCACAGGGAGGGGAACCACAGTGAGCCTGCCCCATCACTGGCTGGGGCTCGGGCTCTCCAGCCTGCCACCTCTCACCATGGGGTGACACAGTGAGAAGGTCATCACCAGACACCAGCACCCTGGCCTGGGGCTTCCAGGCCTCCAGAACCAGGAGAAGTCGTGTGCTCTTTGCAGTCGCCCAGCCCTGGGCAGTGCACCATGGCCGCAGACACCCGGCAGGGCCGTCACTTGTTAAAACCACCCCTGACGTCAGCGTGTCACCGCTGAGCCAGCCCGGACTCGGGCTCTGCCACCAGCTTCTGCGCCCCCTGTCGGACCCTCAATCGGGACTGCGGGGTGTTCCTGTCAAATCCGTCTCTGAACAGCCGCCGCATCTTTCCTGTATACCCTTCCCTTCTACCCGATAAGCTCCAGGTGTACGGGGCCCCTGCTCGCGACTCTTTCTTATTACTCCTCGGGCTCCCGCGTAACTATGCCTTCGTCTCCCTGTCATTCAGGTCCCCTAAGGGTAGAAGTGCCTGGGGTGCACATTTCCTGAGACGTAAATGTTTAATGGATGAATGAATTTGTGAACCTCTACAACTGGCATCCCTGAGGCTCCGCACGCGCCCTGCAGCTCAGGAATTCCCAGGGTCCTTTATTCGACCCCGCCCCCGCCGCTCGGCCCCGCCCCGCCAGCTCGGCCCCGCCCCCGCCGCTCGGCCCCGCCCCCGGCCCTTCTTTGTGACGTTCTCGTTTAATATTTAGTTATTCGTTTTTCACGGGGGTAAAATCCACAGAGCTCAAGGCTGGACACATCAGCCGCGTCTGCGGGCGCAGCTCGGGAGCGCGGCCACCCCCGTCCCCACCCTCGCCCCACTCAGTGCCTGGGCCGCGGCCCCGCCCCCCCTCCGCCTGCTCCCCACGCTGCCCGTGGTGGACCCGGGAGTGGACCCCGCTGCATGCCCTCTGTGCCCGGTTCATGTCACCAAGCACCACTGCTGCGCTCCGGGTTTCCCTCTTTCTGAGCGCGGACCGGGGCTCGGGGAGCTGCCGCTGCCCACGCTGGCCACACACGAACCCTCAGCGGGACGGCGGCCCCCGCGTGTGCCAATTCTGTTTACTTTGCAAAGCGTTTTCAATTGTTCTCAACCCGGTGTCCTGAGCTGGGGTCCAGCTCAGCCTTGTCTCTCTCCCAGGGAACCCCGCAGCCCGCAGGAGCCCCTCCTCTGTCTAGACGGCCACGTACCTGGAGGTGAAGTTGGGGGAGGCCCTGCCCCAGTGGTGCTGCTGCTTGAGGTCAATGTCCTAGGAACCAAGGAAAAGGCCCCACCTGGAGCAGGGCTCCCGGATGTCCCCCATCAGAACGAGGAGAGCTGAGGAGAGGGGGTTCTGGGAGGAGCCCAGAGCCCCGCAGCCCCCTGGCCAGGCTGTCCTTGGGGGCCCGGCTCCTGGAAGCTCCAGGGTGCTGCCCCAGCTGAGGGCACCCACTCCCTGGCGGTGTCTGTCCCTGGAGCAGCCACGTCCCAGTCACCTAGGTGTGATGGGGCAGGCTGGACCGGACTTCCCTGCAGCCAGTCACACGGGCAGGCCCCGTGCAAACTGCCCTGTGCTTCCCTGGCGCTGGGTCCAGTGCACACTGCAGGGGTGACCGCGAGGCCTGATGGGTGCACACGCACAACGGGTCCCAGACTGCTGGGCTGAGTCCCTCCCTGGTGTGGCCCAATCCTGATACCTCAGTTGACCCACTTTGCCCAGGGCTCGCGCCCTGCCTGGGCTGCCAGGCTCCCTGCCAGGCTGTCCTGCCAGGCTCCCATGTGAGTGATGAGGTCAAGTGTGGGTGACCGCTGCCTGTCCCCTGCCAACAAGGGGCAGGGGTGCATCCCCCCAATTCCCCGATGCTTCACCCTCTATATGTGCAAGCAAGGGAAGCAGGAGGGAGGGTCCCCTCCATGAAGGCCTGAGGTCCCCCAGCCTGACTGCTGGGACTTACCAGTTTGTACACGATGTTGCTGTCAAAGGTGTTGTCAGCCTCCTCGTAGATGGAGGCCTGCAGCCCCAGGGAGTAGGGGTTGCTCACCATCACCTGGGGAGCGAGATGGTGGGGGGCGGCTGTTGGAGCCAGCAGCCCAAGCAGGGCAAGCACAGGGGACCCATCCTCCTCAGGAGAAGACCAGCCTCGCCCTGAACTGCGGCTGCTGGTCCCACGCCTGTGCCCTCATCCACCCACCCTCTCTGGACCTCAGTGCCACTCTGCAGGTGGCCTTTCCTGTAGAGGAGGTGGGGGGAGGGACCCCTGGGGAGAGCAGAGGCAGCCCTGGTCCCAGGCCTGGGTTTGCAGGGGTCATGCGCATGCCATCTCAAAGAGGCAGCCTCTCCTGGCTTAGGGGCCACCTCTGTCATCCCAGCTTACTCGGGAGGCTGAGGCAGGAGGATCACAAGCTTGAGGCCAGCCTGCGCGACTTAGTGAGACCTTGTCTCCAAAAGAAAAAAAGAAAAACTCTGGGGAGGGGCTTCCTTCACAGACTAAGGCCAGGAGACCACCTTGACCACTGGACTGGTGGCCGGGTTGCAGCGAAGCTGAACAAACTCTTTGAAGTAAGCATGACTTCCACAAGCTTCCACAGCCCCTCCCCCATGTCCTAACACCCCGATTTCACTCCCCTGAGGCAGAGGTCCATCCCCGGCTAGTCCTCCCTAGGTCACAGAGGACACCTGAAAGCAAAGCATGGCACTTCCCTCACTGCTCAGACCTGGCTGACTTCTGAAGATCCCCAACTACAGGGAAAATTCCCAGCTCATGCTCCGTTCATCCCTCAGATGCTGGATGCCTGGATCCAGCCGAAGAGCCCGCACAGAGCTAAGCGGGGTCCTGCAGGCGGCCCACTACCTTCCCGCCACCTCAGACACACGGTCCCCACCCTCAGCTTGATCTCCCGCATCCACGTTCCAGGTGCAGGGCCTGGCCGACGGTCCTGGAACCCTCCTGCCTTTCCCAGCACCTCCCCTGGGTGGGACTCGCCTGGGGCTGCTCCGTGAAGGGTGGGGAAGGGCCCGGTCAGCCACAAACTCAGCACAGAGGGCTGGCTGTGGAGTCACCTGAAGAGGCCTCTCTCCCCAGGTGACGCCGGGGGCGTCCAGAGTCTGGGCACAGCCTGGGCGCTGCCAAGGCAGTGGCCTAGCACTGACCGTCAGGGGCATCAGAGACTCACTCACCAGTGGAATGGGGGACATGCCCAGCCGGGGTATCAATGTGAAGGACAAATTCAGTTTGCTGTTCATGTCAATGGTGTACATCTCAGATTCTAATCTGCTTTCCAGAAGTTCTATCTGGTCAGGAAGACAGGATGAAAGGGTCAAGCCCCTACTTCCAAAAAGAAGGGGCGGTGAGTGGTAATTGACACAGGGGCCCTGGGGATGGAGCCCAGGTCTGGCTGGGCGGGTCACCTGGACTTCCACTTGTGCCGCTGTCCTCCCTGCCAGCCCCGGGGAACCCTCCCCGCCCCCCAGCAGTGCTTCCTGTGCATCTCGAGCGCGCCACTGCCTAGATGTGGATTCCTGCGCCTCCTGGCTCTGCTGGACATGGTCATCTCTTTGAGGTCTCTGTCTGCTATGATCCAAATATGATTTGTCTCCCGGAAATCAGGCAGAGCTTAATCCCCAAAGTTCAATGCCGATGGTATTGAGGAGGTGGAAGCCTGATCCCACGAGGCACAGAGGTGGGGCCTCTGGGAAGTGACTAGATGGGACAGGTCATTAGGATGGAGCCCCATGACCGGAGGCCTGGTGGCTTTATCAGGACAGAAATGGAGACCACACACCTCTGCCACCATCTGATGCAAGCTACACTTGGAGTCCAACCTCCAAACCAGAAGCCAAAAAAATAAACCAGTTTTTTTTTTTTTCCAAAACATAACCTGCCTCTAGTATTTCATTATGGTAACGAAAAGCCAGCTAATACGCCTGCCACCAACAGGTCCCCTTTATTTCTTTAGTTCCCTTTCTGCATATCTCTGGGGAACCCTGGCTGTTGGGGTGGGCCTAGAGCTCTCTGGGATGGCTGAACATGTTCCTCTGCCCTCGGTGTTTCTGGGAAACTCGATGGCAGGATCCAGGCGACCCAGTGGACATGGGTTTGATGGCGCTGGTGGGACATGGTGGGTGATGTGAGCGCTCAGTGTGGCGCCTGCTCTCTAACGTAAACCACTGTTGTCCTCCGAGCCTCTCTGTTCCCTCGCTGGGTAGCCAGAAGGGCTGCTTCATGCTTTTAGCCAGGATCATTTTGTCAGGAGACCAGCTGCTCACCCAATGGAACAGGTGCAGGAGAGCTGGGGAAGGACACGGCCTGCGGGCCAGCAAGTAGGAGGCTGAGGCAGGAGGACCACAACTTCAAGGCCAGCCTCAGCACTTAGTGAGGCTCTGCCTTAAAATAAAAACAAAAAGGTCTGGGGGTGTAGCTCACCCCTGGGTTCAATCCCGGATCCCACAAAAAATATTATCAAAAATATTAAATTTGGGGGCTGGGGATGTGGCTCCAGCGGTAGCGCGCTCGCCTGGCATGCGCGGGGCGCTGGGTTCAATCCTCAGCACCACATAAAAATAAAATAAAGATGTTGTGTCCACTGAAAACTAAAAAACAAATATTAAAAAATTCTCTCTTTTAAAAAAATATTAATTTAAAAAACTTAACATAGGGATAGCGCTGCAAAAATAAAAAATAAAGAATGAAAGGAAAACATGAGAGTGACATCTGTTCCTGTCTGCGACAGGGACATGGAGGTGCTCCTGAGGAGACTCGGGTGCAGGGCTGGCAGACTCAGCTGACCAGAAGCCCGTCCCTCCTGGAACCCTCTCGGGGACTTCCCGGGCCTGCTGGCCGTGGCCTCCAGCTCTAGGGCTGAGCCCGGCCCCCTCCCCAGGCCCACAGCTCGGCGGCGGACGTGCACCTTGCACTGTTTCACCTGGAGGCCGGGGTCCATGAGGACGGCCTGGATGTTGAGCGGGCACTTCTGCATGTCGAAGGTGGGGAAGGCGGCGTCGGGAAGCGGCGTCAGGATGTCCAGCATCCCCACCCCGGAGAACATCAGCACCGCCTCTGGGAACCAGACGGAGCCCTCGGCCAGCTAGGGGAGCCAGGTCTGGGGTGAGATGCGGCTTTATCCTGTGGCTCAGAACTAAAGATGCCCCCCCCTCCAAAGGCAAAGCCTTGGGTCCCACGGGAGCTGCTCTCTGGGGCTCCCAGCCTGGGGGGGCCTCGTGGGAGGTGGCCAGGAGTCTCGCCTGGCCACAGGGCACCAGCCTCTCGGGAGAGTCAAAGGCAGCTACAGAATTTGTCCCCAGGACACCATAGCCCTGGATGCCACCATGGGGACCTCAAAGAAATGGTCCTCACATTTGTGCTTCACCCAATTAACTCACTGTAGTCGCCACCAGGAACTTCTGGGAAGCCTGGGGGGACAAAGGGGAGCGCGGGAAACACGGCAGTGGGGGAGGGCTGCCGGGCAAGACACTGGGAGGCCCCAGCCAGCGCCTCTGTGGCCCTGGTGGACAGGCCGGCCGGGCCGTGGACCCTGCTTCTCCACCTGTCAGATGGGGCAGCAGAAGTGACTGCCCCAAAGGGCTCACTGAGGACTCTGGGCAAGGTGACAGCCGGGACTGAAGGGGACCTCACAGGGGAACAGGGGACAGGGGACAGAGCCTAGGCAGGGGCCGGGGAGTGCAGGTGGGTGGGAGGAGGGTTCAAAAGTGCGAGCAGGGAGGGGCTGGAGCTCAGTGGGCAGGGGGCTCGCCCAGCAGGCACAAGGCCCTGGGTCCACCCCAGCACCACACACACACACACACACACACGCACACGCACACGCACACACACACACGCACACACACGCACACACACACACACACACACACGCACGCGCACACACACGCACACACACGCACACGCACACACACGCACACACACGCACACACACGCACGCGCGCGCGCACGCACACACACACACACACACACGGTGCCAGTAAGGAGGATTTTGAGTGTTTCTGACACAAAGGAAAATGGACGGCCGAGGTGGTGGACAGCCAGTGACGCTGGCCTGTCGCCCACTGAATACACACATCGGAGCATGCAGCTCAGCAAGCACACATATAAATAAACAAGCCGTGGTGCACACACCTCCCCTGCACACATGTCTTTCCATACACGCACGTGTGCATCAACGTGCGTCGGCTGACTTTAAACCCAAGTCCAGCGTCTCCCACACCCACAGACGCAGGCGGCCGGCTCTGCTGCTCCTTAGGTGCTCGGGGTCTCGCCTCCCGCTGCTGCTATTTTAATAGCCCCGGGGAGCTGGCCTCTGGCCTCCCGTCCCAAGAGCGAGCAGAGGAGGGGGAGGGGCTGTGGCCACTCGACTGTCACCCACCTGGATGATGGAGTTGGACAGGAATTCCAGACTCCCGAAGTACAGAGCGTCCTCCTTGGTCAGCACGGCCAGAGTGTGCTCATCTAGGACAGACAGGCAGACCCGGGTGGTGGCCTCGTGGCGGCCTCGTGGCCTTGCTCTGAGTGCTGCAGCGAGCGCCCTCCTGGTGACCCACGGCAGTCACCCCACAGACACCTTTGGAGCCCACACGTGGCTTTAGGTAACAGGCACAAGCTGGACTCCTGCCTTTTTCCTTCTGTCCTTTTTCCTGATCACAGCCATCGAATAATGAGTGTGGGCTGTGTCTCACTAGGGTGGTTTTTGGGTTTTTTTTTTTGCGGTGCTGGGGATGGAACCCAGGCCTCCTGCAGGCTAGGCAAGCGCTCTCCACCAGCCACAGACAGCCCTCCTTAGGCTTCAACTGGCATTTCCCTACTTTCACATCCGCTGCAGCCTGATTTACAAACCCAAGACATGGAACAACCCAAAGTCTATTGACGAAAAAATGAAGGAAATGTGGTCCAGCCATACAATGGAATATTATTTGGCCTTAAAAAGGAAGGAAATTGGGGGCTGGGATTGTGGCTCAGCGGTAGAGCGCTCGCCTAGCATGGGCGGGACCTGGGTTCCATCCTTGGCATCACATAAAAATAAAGACATTGTGTTGTGTCCATCTACACCTAAAACATAAGTATTAAAAAAAGGAAGGAGGGGCTGGGGATGTGGCTCAAGCGGTAGCGCGCTCGCCTGGCATGTGTGCGGCCCGGGTTCGATCCTCAGCACCACATACAGAGATGTTGTGTCCGCCAAGGACTAAAAAATAAATATTAAAATTCTCTCTCTCTCTCTCTCTCTCTCTCTCTCTCTCTCTCTCTCTCTCTCTCTCTCCATCTCTCATTCTCTCTAAAAAAAAAAAAAAAAAAGAAAAAGAAAAAAAGAAATCCAGGGCTGGGGTTGGGGCTCAGCGGTAGAGCGCCCGCCTAGCATGTGTGAGGCCCTGGGTTCGATCCTCAGCACCACATAAAAAAATAAATAAAATAAAGGTCTATCAACAACTAAAAACATATATTTATTTTAAAAAAAAACCAACCCGGGCCGCACGCATGCCAGGCGAGCACGCTACCGCTCGAGCCACATCCTCAGCCCCCCCTGGATTTCTTATATAACTAATTTCTCTAATTATAAATTAATTTTAAACAGATAAATGGACACAGAGGATAGGATGCAATGCATAATTAGCAAACGGGAAGCACTGGCTTTTCTTAAAAAGTCAAGTGGTCCTGCAAATTTTCTCACTGATTGCCTCAGAGTCTCTAAGCTAATAACTGTCTCAGGGGAAAATTATCCTGGAAAATCTCACTTATTGGACAGAACCTGTTCCTCCAAAGATGGAGCACAGGACAGCCCCAGGACAGCAGTGGCCCAGCCGGCAGGCCCAAGGGCGCTGGAGTCAGGGCGAGTTGCTTGAGATAGATATATTTGTGTGTGTGTGTGTGGGGGGGGACAGTATCTTTATTCTACATTTACGTGGGGCTGAGGATCGAACCCCATGCCTTGTGCTTGCTGGGCAAGCCTCTGCCACTGAGCACAACCCCAGCCCTTGATCTGTGTCTTCAGAGACAGATGTTGGGGTCCTAACCCAGGAGCTGAGTGTGGCTTTGCAGACGCCCTGGACCTGCGACGGCTTCACCCGTGATCTTTCCCATTTTCCCGGGGGGTGGTGGGGGCACAGGGAGCCTCTGGGGCTACGGTGGCCGCAGCTTCAGTGGGCGGGCTTAGGGCCGGCTCGCTGGACCCCATCCCCACCTGAGAAACATCTGCATTTGGAAACAGGGTCTTTGCAGAGGTGACCTTGGTAAAAGGAGGTCGTGGGGGTGCCCTGGTCCCATATCACCAGGGACCTTGTGAAAAGGGGAACTCTGGATCCAGAGACAGACAGGGACAGAGGGAGGATGGCCACCTGCAGGTACAGGCTCAGCCAAGGCTACCGGAGCTGGGAGCGGAGACCTGCCTGGAGGCTGCAGAGAGGGCCGTCCAGCAGGCCCTGGGCGGCAGAGCGGGGCAGACTTCTGGGGTCAGAGCCGCCCAGTCTGTGGCTCTTGGTTCTGGCAGCCCCAGGATGGTGCCCGGCCGGCCCCGTGCCCTCGCTGAGGCACAAGCTGTGTCTTCCCCGTGTGCCTGCTTTGTGGCTGGGCATGGAGGTTTCTAGAAGGTACCGGTGGGGCAGGCACGCACTGGCAGTGATGCTGTGGATGGAGATGTTGAGTCTGGAGATGGAAGTGGACAGAACCTGGGATCCATTGTGCACCTGGACAGTTTCGAAGAGCTGACCTACGAGGGGACAGAGGAGAGTCATGAGGACCCGTGAGCATCCCCAGCGCTGAGACCAGGGCCACCCCTGCCACCACCCTCCTGCCCTCCAGTGGTGACCTGGCTCTTCTTCTGTTTTACTCCTCTGCAGTTCCAGGGGTCGAGCCCACGGGTGCTCTAGGCCCCCACCCTTCATATTTTGAGGCAGGGCCTTGCTAAATTGCAGAGGCTGGCCTTGAACCTTGATCCTCCTGCCTCAGCCTCCTGAGATGTTGGAATGACAGGTGTGGCCTCTGCACTCAGCTTAGGCCTTTTAATAGAGACAGTGTCAATAAGGGACGAAACAGAGCTTTTCAGCTGGGTGTGTGTCCACCATGCCGGAGGCCCAGGTTCCCCCCCAGCACCAACAAAACCACAAAGCAGTGCCTTCTTCCTGGGGTGGGGTTCCAAAATGGGTGGTCAGCCTGAGCCCTTTTCTTCCACTGGCAGGGTGGGGGTCACACCCACGTCCCCAGCTGCTCTGTGCCTTAGGATGAGGCTGTGTGCCCCCAGCCCAAGTGCTGCAGAGGCCCTCCCCTCGGATCCCTGGCGGTGGAGGGCTGAGCCACAACCACAGCACTGCAGGTGCTGGCCAATCCCCACTGTCCCTCTGCTGGGGCGGTCCCTCGTCCATCCTGGATGCTATAACATGGGCAACAGCCCGCCCACCTCGTGGAATCACTGACTGCGGCCCCAAGAGAAGATCTGAGGTTTCCTGGTCAAAGTTGGGACCCTGTGCCTGCGGAGTCTGGGGCTTTCGGAACCTGCCCACCTGCCCTCCAGAGCCAGCCAGGGAACTGGGGAGGACGGGTGGGTTTCAGTGGAGCCAGAACCTGCCGCGTCCACCGGGGTCTGCTGAGGGGACCTGGCTCTGCTCCCTGTCCAGGCCCCGCATCCTGCAGGCCGAGAGCGCAGCCCACTCACCTGAATTGGGAGAAACCAAGAGGGTCTTCTCAGACCAGAGGATCAGAAAGCCTCTCAGGCCGGGGCAGAGGAAGACGTCCAGGGTCTTGTCGTAGTTGAAAGCCAGCCCCGGGTTCCGGTCGAGGGGCTGCTCCGAGTACACGAACACGCCCTAGAGAGACCCGTCGCGGGGACAGAAGCCACGTGTGGGCAAGCCGCGGGTCGCACACTCAGTGCCCGGCAGCACGCAGGAGGCCCTGGCCCCCCGCCACACGCACACACCCGCTGTGGTCAGTGGAACTCGTCCCTCCAACCTCGGCCTCCTCGTGAAGGCCAGCAGGTCTCGGCCCGGGATCTCCACGGGGGAAGACTCTTCCTCCCAGGCAACACTGGGCCACGTCTGGGGGTCTGTGGGGACTGGGGGGCTCCTGTGTGCGGAGCAACACCCGGGCACCCAGGACGCCCACCCAGAGACGGGCCTGGCCCATGCCCACCACACCAGGGCGGGAACCAACCCCTGCCTGCTGGGCGGGCCCTGTGGTCCCTGCTGTGCTGGGCTTGCGCTCTGCCCTCTAGAGGTAACCAGGCCACCTGGGAAGGGACAAATGCCTACATCGAGGCCTCGAGGACGGGACTGGTCACTGCGAGGTGGGCTGTTACAGGGCGAGGCTGTCCCGGTGTTCGGTCTGCTCACAGGCTCTGCCGTGGCAGGGCAGCCCGAGAAGCTGCACGTTGGGGCCACATGGACTGGCATCCAGACGGCTTCCCTAGCTGGTCCCTCTCTCCTCCAAATTGTTGGCACATGCAATTTAGCTTCTATTCCTAAAATCCCTGTGAGGGGCTGGCTCTTCCACTGTGCGGTTTCCAAAGTCCCTTCCTATCTGCCCGTCATAGAGTTCCCAGGACAGGGTCAGAGTCCCTATTGCACAATGTCAGCTTGACCACGCCTGCCATCCCAGTGACTCTGGAGGCTGAGACAGGAGGACTGCAAGCTTGAGGCCAGTCTCAGCAACTCAGCAAGGCCCTGAGTGGTTTAGCAAGACCCTGTCTCGAATTAAAAAATGAAAAGGCCTGGGGATGGGGCTCCCCAAAACAGAGAAAGCATGGAAATGGAAAGGGCAGGGGAGTGCTCCAGGTGCAGCACCCACACAGCATGAGGCCCGGGGCACATCCCCAGCACCGCCAGCACCCATCACCCCAACAACAAACACACAGCATCCTGCCGCGTGGCCCCACCGACACATACGCCGTCCCCCAGGAGACGCACAGTGCAGAGATCCCAGGGGACTGCTGACCCTGCTCTGGGTCTGCCCGCCCCGGCCTGCCACCCCCACCCAGCCGCTGGAGGACACAGACCAGCCCTGGGCAGGAGAAGTGCTGCGTTCCAGGGCCTGCAGGGTGCTTGAGAGACAGAGTGGGTCTGCAGCCCTCACTCACCCCCATGGTGCCGCGAGGGGCTGTGGCTGGCACTGCCAGACGGTGGTCAGAGGAGCCAGGGAAGCACCAAGCACCAAGCCAAAAGGCGAGACTCAGCCTGCGCTTGCTGGGCCCACCCACACGGGGATGCACTGACCCACGGCACTTTCCCCACAGAGGTGCACAGGCGGGAGCCAAGGGGACTGGCCCAGTGGCCCCGGGTCATGTCCCTGTAGGGAGCACTGCAAAGAAGGACCCAGAGGCCAAGGGCAGGGGTAGAGGGCTGGGAATGGAGAGCCCTGGTGCAAAGCGGAGGGTCAGCCAGGTTCTGCCTCCTGCCCCACTGGGGACCTGGCACAGGCCCGCGAAAGAGTCTTCAGACAAAGGAACCGAGTCCCATGAGAGCTCGGGCAGCCAGGAGGCCGAGGCCTCAACTCAGCGCCTCCCAGCGGCTCTGAGGCTCAACTCCCCCAGGGGGTCTTGCCTGGAAAAGCCGTGGACACCTGCGGCCTGGCTTGAAGGCACCACAGTTCTTTGGTTTTCAGTACTGGGGGCCGGACCTGGGGACTCTCCACCCCAGAGCCACACCCCAGCCCTTTACAGTCTTCATTTTGAGTCAGGGTCTCGCTAAGTTGCTAAGGCTGGCCTTGAACTTGCCTCAGCCTCCCAGGTCACTGGGATCTCAGGAGTGTGCCGTCGGGTCGGGCACCTTCTTCCCTGCTCTTTCTGTTTGTTTCCTTTTCAGTACTGGGGACTGAACCCCAGGCACCTGACCACTGAGCTACCCCCCAGCCCGGCTAGCGTCTTCTGACCTCTTTTTTTTTCTTTAATATTTTTTAGTTGTCAACGGACCTTTATTTTATTTATTTATATGTGGCACTGAGAGTCGAACCCAGTGCCTCACACATGCCAGGCAAGCGCTCTGCCACTGAGCCCCAGCCCCATCTCCTGACCCTTCCACTGATCCCGACCACAGGAGTCTGAGCCCGCAGACCCGGAGCAAGGAAGACAGGACCAGAAACACCGCCTAACCGCAGTGTGATGGCGCCAAAGGAGACAGAGGCGGGGCTGGGGGCTGGTCCAAGCTTCCAGGTCGACTCCTCTCTGGGATGGGCCACCTTGAGACCTTTCAGAGGATCCCCTCCCCTCACCACCTGCTCCCTGTGGGAAGCCTCTGATGGGACCAGGCTCTTTATTCCTTCATCTCTCGACCAGCAGCTCCTGGGGACTGGCTCTCCCGAACTCCAGGGCTGCGCACCCTCTTCATGGCCTGGCAAAACCTGGGGTTAACCCACTAAATCTGGGTCTGAGCTTCATTTTGCACAGGCGGAATCATCGTCCCAACTCAGTCTCACCCTGGATGGTGCCCGTGAATCCACCACAGGGTTCAGAGTTTCCAACGACACAGGCGCCACATTCGCCCTTCACCCTGGGAGCCAGGGGCACTGCTGGGTGCAGGGGAGAGTGCAGGGCAGAGGGCCAAGTCACCTACCTTCCCACTGTTCACGAGCAGCAGCCCGATCTGTGACAAGGAATGGAAGTAGAAGATCCCCCCTAAAGACCCGGCCAGTCCCGCCTGTGAAGCACAAGACAGTCCCCGTGAGTACACACACCCATTGCTGTGACGATGAATGCTTCATTCTCACTTTAAGTGCACATTAGCTTAGAAACTATAATGAAAGCCTTTTTTCTTTTCTTTTTTTAAATTTTTTTTATTGGTTGTTCAAAACATTACATAGTTCTTGATATATCATATTTCACACTTTGATTCAAGTGGGTTATGAACTCCCATTTTTACCCCGTATACAGATTGAAGCTTCACATCAGTTACACATCCACTGATTTACATATTGCCATACTAGTGTCTGTTGTATTCTGCTGCCTTTCCTATCCTCTACTATCCCCCCTCCCCTCCCCTCTCCTCTTCTCTCTCTACCCCCTCTACTGTAATTCATTTCTCCCCCTTGTATTATTTTTCCCTTTCCCCTCACTTCCTCTTGTATGTAATTTTGTATAACCCTGAGGGTCTCCTTCCATTTCCATGCAATTTCCCTTCTCTTTCCTTTTCCCTCCCACCTCTCACCCCTGTTTAATGTTAATCTTCTTCTCATGCTCTTCCTCCCAACTCTGTTCTTAGTTACTCTCCTTATATCAAAGAAGACATTTGGCATTTGTTTTTTAGGGATTGGCTAGCTTCACTTAGCATAATCTGCTCTAATGCCATCCATTTCCCTGCAAATTCTATGATTTTGTCATTTTTTAATGCAGAGTAATACTCCATTGTGTATAAATGCCACATTTTTTTTATCCATTCGTCTATTGAAGGGCATCTAGGTTGGTTCCACAGTCTTGCTATTGTGAATTGTGCTGCTATGAACATCGATGTAGCAGTGTCCCTGTAGCATGCTCTTTTTAGGTCTTTAGGGAATAGACCGAGAAGGGGAATAGCTGGGTCAAATGGTGGTTCCATTCCCAGCTTTCCAAGAAATCTCCATACTGCTTTCCAAATTGGCTGCACCAATTTGCAGTCCCACCAGCAATGTACAAGAGTACCCTTTTCCCCACATCCTTGCCAGCACTTGTTGTTGTTTGACTTCATAGTGGCTGCCAATCTTACTGGAGTGAGATGGTATCTTAGGGTGGGTTTGATTTGCATTTCTCTGACTGCTAGCGATGGTGAGCATTTTTTCATGTACTTATTGATTGATTGTATGTCCTCCTCTGAGAAGTGTCTGTTCAGGTCCTTGGCCCATTTGTTGATTGGGTTATTTGTTATCTTATTGTTTAATTTTTTTGAGTTCTTTGTATACTCTGGATATTAGGGCTCAATCTGAAGTGTGAGAAGTAAAAATTTGTTCCCAGGATGTAGGTTCCCTATTTACCTCTCTTATTGTTTCTTTTGCTGAGAAAAAACTTTTTAGTTTGAGTAAGTCTCATTTGTTGATTCTAGTTATTAACTCTTGTGCTATGGGTGTCCTATTGAAGAATTTGGAGCCCGACCCCACAATATGTAGATCGGAGCCAACTTTTTCTTCTATCAGATGCAGAGTCTCTGATTTGATATCAAGCTCCTTGATCCATTTTGAGTTAACTTTTGTGCATGGCGAGAGAAAGGGATTCAGTTTCATTTTGTTGCATATGGATTTCCAGTTTTCCCAGCACCATTTGTTGAAGATGCTATCCTTTCTCCATTTCATGTTTTTAGCCCCTTTATCAAATATAAGATAGTTGTAGTTTTGTGGGTTGGTTTCTGTGTCCTCTATTCTGTACCATTGGTCCACCCACCTGTTTTGGTACCAGTACCATGCTGTTTTTGTTACTATTGCTCTGTAGTATAGTTTGAAATCTGGTATCGCTATACCACCTGATTCACACTTCCTGCTTAGAGTTGTTTTTGCTATTCTGGGTCTTTTATTTTTCCATATGAATTTCATGATTGCTTTATCTATTTCTACAAGAAATGCCGTTGGGATTTTGATTGGCATTGCATTGAACCTATAGAGAACTTTTGGTAATATCACCATTTTGATGATGTTAGTTCTGCCTATCCACGAACAGGGTATATTTTTCCATCTTCTAAGATCTTCTTCTACTTCTCTCTTTAGGGTTCTGTAGTTTTCATTGTATAAGTCTTTCACCTCTTTTGTTAGGTTGATTCCCAAGTTTTTTTTTTTTTTTTTTTGAGGATATTGTGAATGGAGTGGTTGTCCTCATTTCTGTTTCAGAGGATTTGTCACTGATATACAGGAATGCCTTTGATTTATGCATGTTGATTTTATATCCTGCCACTTTGCTGAATTCATTTATCAGCTCTAATAGTTTCTTTGTAGACCCTTTTGGGTCTGCTAGGTATAGAATCATGTCATCTGCAAATAGTGACAATTTAAGTTCTTCTTTTCCTATTTTTATGCCTTTAATTTCTTTCGTCTGTCTAATTGCTCTGGCCAGTGTTTCGAGAACTATGTTGAACAGAAGTGGTGAGAGAGGGCATCCCTGTCTTGTTCCAGATTTTAGAGGGAATGCCTTCAATTTTTCTCCATTCAGAATGATGCTAGCCTGAGGCTTAGCATAGATTGCTTTTACAATATTGAGGTAAGTTCCTGTTATCCCTAGTTTTTCTAGAGTTTTGAACATAAAGGGATGCTGTACTTTGTCGAATGCTTTTTCTGCATCTATCAAAATGATCACATGGTTCTTATCTTTAAGTCTATTGATGTGGTGAATAACATTTATTGATTTCCATATATTGAACCAGCCTTGCATCCCAGGGATGAATCCTACTTGATCATGGTGTACAATTTTTTTGATATGTTTTTGAATCCGATTCGCCAGAATTTTATTGAGGATTTTTGCGTCTAGGTTCATTAGAGATATTGGTCTGTAGTTTTCTTTCTTTGAAGTGTCTTTGTCTGGTTTAGGAATCAGGGTGATGTTGGCCTTGTAGAATGAATTTGGAAGTTCTCCCTCTTTTTCTATTTCCTGAAATAGCTTGAAAAGTATTGGTATTAGTTCCTCTTTAAAGGTTTTGTAGAACTCTGCTGTATACTCATCTGGTCCTGGGCTTTTCTTAGTTGGTAGTCTTTTGATGGTTTCTTCTATTTCCTCAATTGATATTGGTCTGTTTAGGTTGTCTATATCCTTCTGACTCAATCTGGGCAGATCATATGACTTAAGAAATTTATCGATGCCTTCACTATCTTCTATTTTATTGGAGTATAAGGATTCAAAATAATTTCTGATTATCTTCTGTATTTCTGAAGTGTCTGTTGTGATATTGCCTTTTTCATCCCGTATGCTAGTAATTTGAGTTCTCTCTCTTCTTCTCTTCGTTAGCGTGGCTAAGGGTCTGTCGATTTTATTTATTTTTTCAAAGAACCAACTTTTAGTTTTGTCAATTTTTTCAATTGTTTCTTTTGTTTCGATTTCATTAATTTCAGCTCTGATTTTAATTATTTCTTGCCTTCTACTTCTTTTGCTGTTGTTTTGCTCTTCTTTTTCTAGGATTTTGAGGTGAAGTATGAGATCATTTATTTGTTGGTTTTTTCTTTTTTTAAGGAATGAACTCCAAGCAATGAATCTTCCTCTTAGAACTGCTTTCAATGTGTCCCAGAGATTCCGATATGTTGTGTCTGTGTTTTCATTTATCTCTAAGAATTTTTTAATTTCCTCCTTGATGTCTTCTAAAACCCATTGATCATTCAGTAACCTATTGTTCATTCTCCAAGTGATGCATGATTTTTCCTTCCTTCTTTTATCATTGATTTTCAGTTTCATTCCATTATGATCAGATAAGATGCATGGTTTTATCTCTACTCCTTTATACTGGCTAAGAGTTGCCCTGTGACATAATATATGATCTATTTTTGAGTAGGATCCATGTGCTGATGAAAGCCTTTTTTCTAGACCCACTTCCTGTCTGTGACAGAGGAGCGGGTCCTGGAGGAAGGCGGCTCTGGTGTGGGTGTTTGGAGGACCCCACGTGGCCCCAGCCCCGGGAGCTGCCTGGTCTTCCACGCCGGGTGGATCCTCATTCCCAGCTTCTCGCTATCCAGAGAAGCGTCCAGCAGCCACCCGCAGCAGGAGACCAAGGTCTGGGCCGTCCTGTGGGGGAGCGAGGCCTCTAGGACCCCGGAGCTCCTGGGCCGACCTCTTCGGAGCAGCGCCTCGCACCAGCTGCACCACCCCCTCTTCTCTGGCAGTGGAACCTCCAGGAACCTCGACTCGGGAGCAGATCAGCCTGCGAGCTCAGCTCCACGGGCACTGCCCGGGCTGGGGGGCAGGTGACCGCCCTGGCTAACGGGTGGGTGGGCCCGTCTCCTGGAGTGAGTCCACAGAGCACGTCTGCCACCTTCCTCCCGCAGGACAAGGACGGCTCACCTTGCCATGTGTGCTAATGTCATCAGGGCCACAGTCTGGGACGAGAGAGGGAGGATCAGAACCCAGACGTCACCCTCAGTGACCCGCAGGCCACCATGCCAGCGTGGATGCAGGAGAGGCCCGTTGTTGGCTTCGGGGGAAGGGGACAAGGGGCAGTCAGATGGCGACAGGAGAGTCAGGAGACCCACGCGTACAAGCGTCAACAGAAACAGTGGTCAGCTCTTGTCCTGGCTTCAGTGGCCCTGAGCCCAGATAGTCCCTGAGCGGAGGGACCTTCCTGTCGAGAAGTCCATGGGAAAACAATTCTGAGGCGTGGGGAGGGAAGAGGGAAACCGTTTGGTTAATAATCGGGGACCTCAGTGATGCGCGTTTGCGACCAAACTCAAGGTTCATTCTTATCTTGTGACCAGGTCCTTCCAGGACTCATTTTGAATGAAATGTGTGGTCAGCTCAGTTCTGTGTTTTGCGGGGCTTCTTGGTAGGGCAGAGAAAACAGATTTGGGATGTTGGGGAGCGCGGCAGCGGGCCAGACTCCTCTGGACGCACCCCCAAGTGTGCCTTCTGATGTACACCAGAACTTCCCACACCCTTGGTGGCCTGAGGGGCTCTTGTCCTCTGAACTGCTCTGCCATGCTGTGTGACCTTAGGCAGGGCACTGCCCTTCTCTGAGCCTTAGCTCCTGGGTTCATTTCCAATGGCTGCCACGGCAGAAGACCGCATTCAGAACAGCAGGCATTAAGTTAAGACAACAGAAATCTGTTGGCACAGTTCCGGATGCTCAGAGTCTGACATCAAGGTGCCGGCTAATCAGGAGCCCCCACAGCCTCTGAGGAAGAAGCTGTGTTCTGTGTCCCCAGGCTTCTGACACCAGAAACTGCCCCTTGTCCCAGGGCCTTCTGTGGATCCTCCCAGGTCCTCTCCTCTACCAGGACACCAGCCTGGACTTGGGGCGCGACCTACTCCATCTGGCTGCACACACCATCTGGACTCGTCACAGGGCCAACACCCCATTTCCCAGTCGGATGACCACTGGGTGCACACGCCCGCCAGTGTCCTCTGAGATTCAAGTTGAAAGGAGTGGGCTCTGTAAGGTGGTGGCAGGGGCTCCATCCTCCTGCGAGGGCTCGGGTTGGAGAAGTCGCCCTCCCCTCTCCTGCTCACCTGCTCTGGGGGCGACAGGTCTGCCTCCCTGCCCCTTTCTGCCTGCCCTCCCTGCCCTTCCTGCCCTCCCTTCCTGCCCTCCCTCCCTGCCCTTCCTCCCTGCCCTTCCTCCCTGCCCTTCCTGCCTGTCCTTCCTCCCTGCCCTTCCTGCCTGTCCTTCCTGCTTGCCCTTCCTCCCTGCCCTTCCTGCCTGTCCTTCCCTCCCTGCCCTTCCTCCCTGCCCTTCCTCCCTGCCCTTCCCTCCCTGTCCTTCCTCCCTGCCCTCCCTCCCTGTCCTTCCTCCCTGCCCTTCCTGCCTGTCCTTCCTGCTTGCCCTCCCTCCCTGCCCTCCCTCCCTGCCCTTCCTCCCTGCCCTTCCTGCCTGCCCTTCCTCCCTGCCCTTCCCTCCCTGTCCTTCCTCCCTGTCCTTCCCTCCCTGTCCTTCCTCCCTGCCCTTCCTGCCTGCCCTTCCTCCCTGCCCTCCCTCCCTGTCCTTCCTCCCTGCCCTTCCTGCTTGCCCTCCCTCCCTGCCCTTCCTCCCTGCCCTCCCTCCCTGTCCTTCCTCCCTGCCCTTCCTACCTGTCCTTCCTGCTTGCCCTCCCTCCCTGCCCTCCCTCCCTGTCCTTCCTCCCTGCCCTTCCTGCCTGCCCTTCCTCCCTGCCCTCCCTCCCTGTCCTTCCTCCCTGCCCTTCCTGCCTGTCCTTCCTGCTTGCCCTCCCTCCCTGCCCTCCCTCCCTGTCCTTCCTGCCTGTCCTTCCTGCTTGCCCTCCCTCCCTGCCCTCCCTCCCTGCCCTTCCTGCCTGCCCTTCCTCCCTACCCTTCCTGCCATGCGAGGACACAGGGTCGGGTCCGGGGGCTGAAGCAGCACAGGGGCACCGTGACGCCCTCTGTGAAGCAGAGAGCAGCCTGGCCAGAGGTCAGTCCCCCCAGAGTCTTCGCCTGGCTGCCCCGCCCCCAGGGTAACTGCACAGGACACAGATGGCCTAAGGCTGTTACTTATGAAGTCCGGAGGGACGTGCATCTTCAGGGGACACGATCCTACACACTCTAGTTCTCCCACCTGTGAACTGGGTGCCATGGTGGTGGCTGAGGGCACTGTCTGGGTGGAGGTGGGCGGATGTGGTGCAGCTCTCTGAGGTGCTCTACCATGGGCGCCATGTTCGTACCCCCTTCCTTCCCAGTGTGACTTCCTGGGAGTGTCCCCCCACTCCCAAGCCAGCTGGATCCTGCAGAGAGGAGACTGTGTTCATCCTCTGCCAGCCCACGGCCCATCTCGCAGGCGGGTGCCTGTATGTGAGTATCTACTTGCTTATGTTTTGGTGACCATGTCCCCCAGGCTGGCCAAGCCTCCTCCTGCCTCAGTCTCTGGAGCAATGGGGACAACAGGCAGGACATATATCATCTTCACTTTCTTGCCCAATTGAACATACCTGGTTTTTGAAGGTAAAATTGGTGAAACTTATTCCTCCGTTTTCGGAGGAATAAATAGTGGTCTGCGATACCTGTTCTCCACGCGAATATGCAAAAATGGAATTGTTTATCTCCTGGGAAAACAACACACAGAAAACAACCCCTCAGAAGAAGACAGCAGGGACAGCTGCCCCCGCCTGTGCCTGTGCCACCCTCGTTTTAGAGACTGGGTCTCGCTGACCCCAGGCTGGAGGGCAGTGGCCCTTCACGACATGTCTGTCTGGCCGCTGACCAGCACTCGCTGGTGTTTGGGGCTGGGAAAGGAGCCAGGGCCGGGCCTGTGCTCAGGACTCTGCTGCCCGGTGGCAGCCCCAGCAGCCCGGAGGCCTGGCCTGTTTTGTTTCCCTCCTGGGCCGGTTGGTCCCTCCTCGGACACCTGGTGGACTGACGAGGCCCAGGTCCCATAGCCGACCACTGCCATCACTCCATGGGAACCTAGGGTAACTCTGCCTAGTTCAGGTGGACCTGTCCCCTTCCTCCTAGACCCCGGGGCCACACACTCAGTCCCCAAGGACTGTGACCTCTGTGGCCTCTATTGCGGGGTGGAAGGCAAACCTGACCAGCCCTGACAGACACCCAGTCTTGTCTCGGCTTTGACTGTCCGATTTTCACCCAGTCCTGTTTGGTCACTCCACAGCAGTCCGTTCCCTTGTGGGAAGAGACATTCTCACAAAGGTGGCGGCTGCGCTTTCCTCCTCCCTCATATTCGCTTCCATCCAGACTCACCTGCCGCGCCCCTGATCTTCAGCCTCACCTTAGGACCATCCCCTAGCCCATCTGCCAGGGCCTCCCATTACCCGCCCAGGGTGGACCCTACTGTCTGGGATGTTTCAAGCCCTTCTGTCGCCTCACACTATAGGGGTTCTGTGTTGGGATGGGGTCCCTGTGACTCCCCGGCTGTGACATGCTGGTGCCTGGGGAAGCTTCTGTGCAAAGGCACAGGATGCCCGGTTGCTATGGCAACGCTCTCCGTGCCGGAGTCTTATCAGCTTCCACCTTAACCTTAGGCACATAGCCCCGGGAACAGAGGAACTTGCTTGATCGATGATATCTACAAGGCTTCCCCAGGCTCTGGTGCTCCTGGAGCTGCCCGCCTAGCAGTGACTTCACACAGTGACCTCCCTGAGACCGCACAAAGCTCCTGGCCCTGCGTACAGTAGCGGTAGCTGTGACACGTAAGCAGCCTTCCTGGACCCTGAGTGATAAAGTGGTTACGGTACTAATGACTGGCATAGATAGAGGTGGCCGCGGGGCTCCTCTGCACCTTGTCTCTGCGTCCTCTTTCTCTGAGATTCTTTACAGCACACCACGAACCTGTTCACATCGTCTCCAAAGCCCTCCATTTTCTGCCCAGTCACAATCTCGCTCTCCCCCTTGCTGCCCGCCCCCTTCTGCAGGGCAGCCTCCTCAGCTCCCTTCTAGCCCCAGGTGTGTGTGTGACCAGGCCTGCGCCACCCTGGCCTTGGGCCCAGGGCAGTTAGCACACACCCTCCTCCATTCACCTGGGGCTCCTTCTTCATCCTCACTGCGGCCTCCTTTGGGTAGGTGACTTCGCCCTCCCCTCCCTCCTCCTTGAAGCCAGACTTAAAGACAGGTAGGTAGTTAGCATCAGCAGGGTCCAACCAGAGTAGGACACAGAAAATCCAGGAAACCAGAACCACACCTGTGGAAATGTTAGTGTCCCCAAGGCCCCAAGCCTCCTAGAGAACTGTTCATGAAGCAGCTCCCAGCAACAGGACAGTGCTCATCAAAGCCCCCCCCCCCCCCCCCCCCCGCCCAGACTACTCCCCCGCCCCATGGGTCCACCTGTCTCCCCCTTGTGGCCTTCCCCAGCACCCCATCACTGCAGGATAGAGGGAACCAGGACAGGAACCTGGGGGGACTAAAGAAGACCCAAGACATCCCTTCCAAGGGTTCCGCCTTTTGGGCCCCTTCTGCCCCAGGAGAGGTCTTTCCTCCGCTGTCCACTCTACCTCCCTGGCAAGCTTCTCTGGAGTCGTGCTCAGCCCTGGGGAAGCAAGGACTCGTCCCGGTAAACGACGGCGACACCCTCCCACGCCTATGCCTCTCCTCTCTGCCTCCCCATCTTCATAACTTTGCCAGCGCTCAGGAAAGTGGAAGGAGATCCCTCACAAGCAGCCTCTCTCCTTTCTCCACGCTGAGCCTTCCCTGGGGCAGAGGGAGCCCCCCCCACACGTCCACACTGACTCCACATACGCTGCCCACATTCTTCTCTCCCACTCTGCTATCGGGAAGGAGCGGATTCCTTGCCACCAAGGGACTTCATTACTAATGTCCCCTTCAGGTCCCCAGGCTTTCCTCTGCTATTGGAACTTGAGGATGGCAGCTAAGCACCCCCCTCTCCAGGGGCACTTCCTTTCCTGACCCCCTCCTTGCCATAGCCTTCTGCTGATGCTGGCCCCTGCCTCATTACATTGATTCAAGACCAGACTCAAAGGATCTCCAACCAAACCGTGAACCAGCTTCCGTCACAGGACTTCCAACCCCCACCAACGGGGGCGTCCAGGGTCAGCATCACCTCCCGACCCTCACCACGGCCTCAATGACACCCTGCGCCCCCGACAAGCATCCAGAAGCCGCCCCTGCCCAGCAGGAAGAAGCCACAGAAGATTGACCTACGCCCCTGTCCCTTAAGGGGCCCAATAACAAAAACTGTAAGGTCCCTGCTTAGCATCGGGTTGGCCATCTTAAGTGACAGCTGCCATCTTAAGAAAGCCTTTCGCTTTCTGCCCCAGGGCGCTTCTGAGAAGGGCTCCCCACTCCCTCACCCCAACCCACCCTTAACCACGGCTTCAGGAATCCGCTCTAATCCCTGAGCCTGCCCCATAAAAGTCCTGGAGCCCAAGCCTCTGTTCCCCTCTCCATCTAGGGAGAGGTGGCCTTTATTCGTCAGCTCTGGCAAATAAACTCCATGGGTATCTCTGCCTGGCCTCCGTCCGTCCTTCGTTTCTTGCTCCCCCGTCTCCAGGGCCTCTCTTTCCTGACCCCTCTCCTTGCCATAGGCCTTCTGCTAAGCTGGCCCCTGCCTCATTAGATTGACTCAAGACCAGACTCAGAGGATCTCTAACCCATCAGTCCTGGGAACCAGCTTCCGTCACAGGACTTCCAACCCCCACCAACGGGGGTGTCCAAAATAGGAGCTGCTGCTCTTCAGGACAATAACCCCTGCCCTCGGCCTTCCTCTCCTCAGTCTTAACACCCTCATTCAAGCATGGTCCAAAAGTACTAAACGGAAAATTCCAGAAATGGGTGACTCATAAATTTTAATTTTTAATTTTTTTTTAAAGAGAGAGTGAGAGAGGAGAGAGAGAGAGAGAATTTTTTTTTTAATATTTATTTCTTAGTTCTCGGCGGACACAACATCTTTGTTGGTATGTGGTGCTGAGGCTCGAACCCGGGCCGCACGCATGCCAGACGAGCGCGCTACCGCTTGAGCCACATCCCCAGCCCAACTCATAAATTTTAAATAACAAGCTTTTCTGCACAGTGTGATGCAGTCCCCTTCCCCACGCTCCCCTGGCCCAGGGGAGAAGCATCCCCTAGTTCGGCTGTGGGGGGAGGCCCAGCAATGGCTGAGTCCGGCCCCGGCAGAGGCCTCAGGGCTGTGCGGTCTGTGGTGTGGCCAGGGCCGGGACCACCAACTGCATGGAGGGGCCCACCTGAGTCCTGAATGTCAGCCTGTGAGCCTGGCCCCTGCAGCCTGGTGGTGGTGGCCTCCTCTGTTTGGCTCCATGGAAAAAGGGCCTAAAGGAAAGGCTGGGGGGCGCTGAGCGGAACTGGCCGGGGCAGAAGCGAAGCTGGGGCTGGCCGATGGCCGTGGCCACCTCTGAACAAAGCACGGGTGCTCCCCTAACTGGCCTCGCACCTTCTCCCACCTGCTGGACGCGAATCTGCTTCCTGGGTCGGATCCCCCACCCTACCTGGATGCCTCTGCGCTGTGTGTGCCACCTGCCCCTTGGCCATCCACTGAATACCACAGCTTCCCAGAGCACAGCCCCGACCTCGTGGAACAAGGCCCCAAGCATGGGAGTGGCCATGTGGGCCACTGGACCCACCACAGAGGGGTCCAAGTGCGTCCTTTAAGGGAAAAAGAAAAACACAGTGGGCCCTGCTGGGAAGGAGAGCCCCGCACCCTGCAGGACTCTGGTCACAGGAGGTGACCATCTCTGTTCTGTTATTCCTTATCGTTGCTGATCTCTACCTAAATCACAAGTTGGACTTTACCATGGGTCTCCACGTATATGAAAAATAGTTCACATAGACACCTGTGTAGTTAGTGTGCACACGTGTGCGCACGCACACACACACACACACACGTGTGGCCTCATGCTGTCCTCAGTGCCCGGCACCCTGGTCTCTAGACACGTGCCTTGCAGAGAGAACAAGGCTGTCTCCGTGGCACTGAAGGCCTCGGGGTAAAATGGCCTAGAACTGGGAATGGGCGTGGCTCCCGTATCCACGTCCTGTTTGCTACCGTTTCACGACTGTGTGAGGCGTGACCACTGGGGAACTGGCGGAAGGGCACCTGGGACTCTGTTCTTTTAGCAAATCCCTACAGTGTCTATAATTATTCCAAAATGGTACGTTTGTTGAAACAAGATAGACAGGCCCACAGCGGGGAGCTCTTTGATCTGAAGTCTCTCCAGGGCCCCTGCCAGCTCTCAGGCCCTCTTCCCAGCTCCACGGAGGTGACATCCCCTGAGCCCGGCATGGGGCCCATTCATGATGACTTGTGTTCGGGACAGAGTGAAGAAGGGAAAATCGTAAATCGTGCTTACCGTGCAAAAGGTGTTTCCAACAAAACAACAATTGTCACCAGAGATGTGTGAAACGGGATGCTGAATACCTGAAAAGAACAGGTGATCCTTACGTACCATTGTATACACCATCAGAGAACGTTCTAGAGCGGAGTGTGTCGGCCTCAACACTAGGGACGTGAGGCGGTCACCCTCAGCTGCAGGCCCTCTCGAGGCACCACAGGAGGCTCAACAGGTCCTCAGTGCCATAGCCTCTTCCCCCGGCTTTGGAAATGGAAAGTGTCTCTGAACATCGCAGGATTCCAGTGAGACCTGCTGGCTTGGGGGGGACTTCCAGGGCTGCCGAATCCCAGGTGGGGCTCCCTTCTCTTCGCAAGGCTTCCTTTCATTCTATTTAAAAGCAGAGGCTTCTCCTCCAGAGCCACACAGTCCCGACTATTAGGGAAACGCAGATCAAAGCCAGGAGGAGGTGGCCCGCACCCCACGGGGATGGCTGATCAAAACAGCAGAGGCCCAAGTGTGCCGAGGACCTGGGGAAGGGCCATGGAGCACTGCGTGGGGCTGGAACGCTCGCACTTCCCAGAAACCAACAGTCACACGAGGATGCTGTTCCGCCCCTGGGGACACACCCAGAATCACTGACAGCAGGGACTGGGGAGGCCTGGCACCTGTGTCCCCCGCAGCAGGCTGTGCCAGAGGTGGAAAGGACCCCAGTGTCTGCCCACTGGGGCACGGCACCCACGTGGGAGTAGGCACGGTCACCACGTGGATGACCTCAAGGGCTTTAGGTCAGTGAAGACGCCGGAGTAGGAGGACACAGAGGGCAGGACCGCACCTGCATCAGGTCCCGGTCGACATGACATGGAGACAGGACAGAATGTGGGGACCCGGCGGGGAGCTGCCCTGAAGGCTCCCCTGGCCACCCCCTTGCCGCCTGCATTGGGGTTCCCTGCTCTCCTCTTCAGGATGCTCACCGGGCCCCTAACGAGCTCTATGTGGGACTGAGCATCCCCACAAGACATCAGGGAGTCACTCTTGGCCCTCCTGGGTCCTTTCCCCAAACCCACTCCATTGCCGGGTCCTGGGGTGTCTTCTGATTCAATCAGGCCGAGTGGGATTTTGTGGCTGGGGCAGAAACACTGGGTTCCCACCCTCTGGGACGAGGCTTCGGCCAATTTTCACTTGGGTCCTTCCCCCATACCCTCCCTTCCTTCTTTTCCTCTTTCCAGTACTGGGGCCGGAACCCAGGGCCTCAGACACCCAGGCAAGTGCTCCTCCGCTGAGCCACACCTGGGGATGCACACCTGGCATCCCACCACCCGGAGGCCTCGGCAAGAGGACTTCGAGTTCCAAACCAGCCTCAGCAACTCAGCAAGACCCTGACTCAAGTGCGGTTCCCCAGACCATTTTATTTTGGGCGGCACCCTTGGGTTCAATTCCCAGCACCTGGGGGTTGGGGGGAGACAAGGTGACATCCAGGGACTGACTCCCAAGTAGGAAGGCCATATATGTTTCTGAAATTGATCCTCTCTTCTCAAATGTTGGCTAAACTCCAACAAAGTTCAAAAACACAAACCCACGCACCTGTCGCTATCTGCCAGACATCCTCCTTGTAGGCATAAGTATAGACTTTTCCATTCACTACCAACAGCAGTAACGCGTTGGCAAAATGTGCTGATGTCACTTCTGGCACGCCCACCTAGAAAGAAGGATGCGGTCACTGCGCTGTGCGGGACGCGGATCTGCTAAGCTGTCCCCTGACCCCCTGTCCGTCCTTGTCTCTGTCTCTGGGACACAGCTAGATGTCTGCGGGACAGGCCAGCAGCGTGAGCAATGAGGGCTGCACAGGGCCAGTGGCAGAACTTCCTGAGACAGTGACTGTGAGGGTGGTTCTGCTTTGGCTGAGGACAATTTAGGGAGGACTTGAAATGACCTCAGGAAATGAGGATACCATCCAATCTCCGGGGCACACAGTGGAAGGAAGACCCTGGGCCACGATTGTGTTTCCTTTCTCTCAAAGAAAAAGCCCACTTTGGTAGTAGGAAGAGAACAGGAGCAACCCGGTTTTAGCTTAGAAATTGCTCTGGGCCTCAAAGGGCTCATTGTCAAAGAAACCTGAAACTAACGAAAGCAGGCCACTCTGATGCTTCTGAACTCTGTCTTCCCCTGAATATTACGTATCTCAAAGATCCTTCAAACCATCTGGTAAAGTAACTACCGTCATGGATGTAGGGATGGTGAGTGGAAGGAGACTACTCTCAAAGTTGTCTCTCGTGAGAAAAACGTGTTTTCTGAAATAAACCATAAAAGAGTTAAATCAGGACGATTTCACACAAGAAAATTTAAAAAGACCATGAAGTCACTCTAAAAATGTTCTGTTCAAGGGAAATTCCTGTTTAGCCAGGAACCATCCAGGTAACACCTGTTACTGAATTTGCAGGAGCACCTCTTTATAGCTCTGGTATTTGATTTTGTTGTTTGGTTTTTGGTTTTGCTACTGGGGACTGAACCCAATGGCGCTTAACCACTGAGCCACATCCCCAGCCTTTTTTATATTTCATTTAGAGACAGGGTCTCACTAAGTTGTTGAGGCTGGCCTGGAACTTTGGATCTTCCTGCCTCAGCCTCTGTAGCAGCTGGAATTGCAGGTGTGTGCCACTACGCCCCCAACAGGGATGCAATTTTTTAAGAAAATCTTTTCAGTCTGCCGTCAGTGGAATGCACAGATGCAGGACGTGGACGCTCTGCTGTGACTGTTTTAGTTACTTGCTGCTCTCTGTTCCCCTTTCTCCAAGCCTAGCCCTAAGCGTGGACTCCCTGCAGCCAGCTAGGAGCAGTGAGGGCAAAACCATCTCTGCTCGTGTTTGTAGGACGAGTACGTTTCAACGTAAAGGAAGGAGACGGTGAATAAAATGGCCACTTACCCTAGATACAGTGCCATGTTTTTATCACAAGCATGCTTAATCAACCTGGTCCCAGACTGAAAATACAGCACATCCTAGAGAGAATCACACAGTCTTAATGAGATCAATGCTGATAACCAGGTAATACAAGAACAACCCAATGTCAACATTACAAATGTAAAGGGTGAAATATCCATTAGGTAGGTGGCTTGTGTCAATGTCATTTCCTCTTTTTCTTTTTTTTTTTAATGGCGTCTCATTATGTCCCCCAAGCTGGCCTTGAACTCCTGGGCTGAAGTGATTCTCCTGCCTCAGCCTTCCAGGTTACCTGCGACGACAGGTGTATGCCACCATGCCCAGCTTCATTTTCCTCTTTTGGTTTTAGAGTGTGGTCATGTCAGGTGTTACCACTGAGGAAAGCTGGGGAGGGGTCCCTAGAGCCTCTCTGGACTATTTTTGCAGTTTGATGTCAATCTATAATCACAATGAAATAAAAGGTGTGATACGAATCACACCTCATTCCTGTAGATGTTGTCTACTGACAGATAGTAGCTGGGTACCGTGGCCCACGCCTGTTGTCCCAGCTACTTTGGGAGGATGGGGCGGGAGGATCATTTGAGCCTAGGAGTTCAAGGCCAGGCTGGGCACCATGGCAAGAGCCATTCTCCAGGGGCTGAGGCTGTAGCTCAGTGGTAAAGTGCTTGTCTCACGTGTGAGGCACTGGGTTCGATCCTCAGCACCACTAAGAATAGTGTGTTCATCTACAACTAAATAAATATTTTTTTAAAAAAGAGCCCTTCTCTAAACAAACAGAACACCCAGATGATTACTTGGAAGAGAGGCCTAAGGATGGAGAGTCTTATGCCAGAGAGAATCCAGAGACTTGAAGATTTAGAAAGACTACCTTTGAAATTGCACAGCGTCAACAGGAAGCTTCCTTGGAGGGGAATTTGCTTTTTAGGCATCTTAAGCACGTGTTGGGAAATGTGGTGCTACCCACCATGCTGTGCCACGCAGAGCACCTCCACGTGACTGCATTTCAAAATCTATCAGATATGATAGCAGACATAGCCGTGGGTGGAGGGTCAGGTGACCTGAGTCCTAACCCCACTCCTACCCTTGGTAGGTTTCTTGATCAAAGCTCTCAACTAGATTTTAGGGAAATGGGAGTGATTATTCTCTACTGCTAAGGAAAATTAATTAAGGATTAAATAAAGCCATCTCCTTAGAGACCTGATGTACTGCTGCCCCTCAGGAGATATAAGGAAATGTTCCTTCCCCTCTAGCCATTAGATAAAAACTCAAGGCAGAATGTAGGGGGAAGCCACGTACCCCTTGGACTTGCTGAATGACGTTAAACACTTTTCCTGTCCTCACCGTGCGAATCCTGGAGGTAACAGACACATTTGCAGTCAATATTCAGACTATGTTAGTTACTGCCCTTGATTTTTTTTGAGGGTTGTGGGTGACCCTAGAAAACTCTGAAACCGTGGGCCCTCCGCTCTGTGAAGCAGATTTATGTACAGGCCTACACAGAGATGGAGCCTGTCAGTTCCCAAAAGCTCATTCACAGAGCCCAGATGAGGAAGATAAAACTCCTGCTCCAAGCCATTAGCTTTCCTGCTTCTTTCCTTTACGTGATGGTGGGAATGGCGGCATAGTTTGTAGCAGAGATTCAGTCTTGAACCTTGAGTGAGCGCCGCATGACTGGGAACCTTTGACCCAGTAAGTTTGGGGAATTGTGTCTCTACCCAATTCTAACCAATTCCTAGGTGCTGCGCTGCTTGGCCGGGGACCAGCAGCATGGGGGAAATGGGAGAAGTAGACACAACTGATCCTTATACACCTTGAGATAAGTCCTCCTAGGAAGCCTTACAGGAAAACCTTACTCCCCACTTAGCTATATGTCTTTCAGCAAGTGGGTCTTAAGTTTTCCTGGGTCTGTTTTCACATCTATTAAATGAGGTGAAGGAATCACTAATTTGTGAAGCTTGTCATAAAGACCCAAAGGGTCTTAGGCACACACTGACTATCACACAGTAAGCAGGTCCCTGCTGAGTGACAGCTCACTCCTGTGCCCGAGGGTGCCAACTGAGCTTTGGCATCTGCGTGGCCCGTCGCCCTTGCACACTATCCACCCGTCTACTGCAGTCGAGAAGTGTACTGGGTAAGGAGTAAATGAAATGCGCAGCCCAGAGCCCACAGGCTCACGGTGCGAATTGGTCAAAAAATTAAATAACAGCAATTAGTGACAGGAAATACAAGAATCAGGGGACAGAAAGTAACAGTGGAGAAGGGCTTAAAAGGGGGAATGAAGAACTGGTCAATGGAGAAATCTGGAAGCCAAACATGCCAGGCAGAGGGAACAGAAAGCCCTAAGCCTGGACCGAGGACGTGGACGTCTTGGTTGCAGTCCTGTGACCCAGGGGTCAGGCCAGGAGCTCTGGGAAACCCAGGAACCTCTCGGGTGATTGTGAAGTCTGGGAGAGGACTTACTACTACCGGCCCCCAGGGAGCGGAGACCAGGGACGTGGTCCAGCTAAACGTGGAAGGAGGCACAGGACAGCTCCGGCCGGCTGTGCAAGGGGACTGCAGGCTACGCGAGGGACGTGCGTTGTCCCGGGTTTCGGCGGAGAACCAAGGCAGGGGAATGCCCACAAAGAGCCGCTCAGGGGTTGGTCAACGGACAGGAGGACAAAGCCTAGGGTGGAAGCGGCCGAGGAGTCCCGGGGTAAAACTGGCGGACGCAGAGATGGGCTGGGAAGGTGGGAGAAAGGGCAGTACCAAGCCTGACTCCTACAGAGTCCGCGGCCTCAAGGACGTAAAGGACGGCGCCCTCCCCACCGCTAGCAGCACCCAGCCCCCGGAGGGCAGCCCCACCGGCACAGCTGACTAGCTCCGACCGGCGCCCAGAGCCGCGCGGTCGCCGCCACCACCAGCATCAACACCAGCATCTCGCTGGACACGGATACCACCGCCCTACAACCGCCTCGGGCACTAGCTCTACAGGCAGGGCGTGCGTAGACGAGCCTGGGCGCTCCCGTGCCTGGGCATGCGCACATGGCAGCACCCTGCGTGGCCTGGATTCTGAGCATGCGCGACTGGATCCTGGGCCCGCAGGGCCCGTCAGTGTGGGCATGCGCGTCTTGTCTCCTGGGAAGCTCGGATGCAACTTCACGGCCCAGAGCTTGGCCAAGCGCATGTCACCCGCTCCCCTAAGCGCGTGCACAGGGAGCCCATAAGTTCTCAAAGGCTTGCAGCATCAGTTCTTTCTACAGCTTTCCCGGTGACCCGAAAGCTCTGCCGCGCGTGAGGTGGGAGGCCGAGGGAGTTACCCCGCCCACCGCGAGCCCCTCCTAGAGGCGTGGCTTCTAGCGCCACGCCCTCCTCAGGGCCGCGGCACGCGCCTGGCGTCACGTGCGCCGCGGCCCGGACAGCGGAAATGACGCAACTCCCGCGCGCCCCCAGTATGGCCGGGCCATGGCGGCGAGCACAGGCTACGTGCGGCTGTGGCGCGCGGCGCGGTGCTGGGCTCTGCGCCGGCCGCTGCTGGCCGCCGCCGGGGGGAGGGGCCCGACCGCGGCCGGCGCGTGGCTGCCCAAAGGCCGGAGGGCCTGCGACGCTTCGCCTCCTTGGGCGCTTTGGGGCCGAGGCCCGGCAGCCGCCGGCCAGTGGCGAGGGCTTTGGGAAGCGAACAGCCGCGGCAGCGGGGCATTCTCGGGCGGCGAGGATGCCGCCGACGGGGGCGGGGAGGAAGGCGCAGGGGGCGGTGCAGGCGCCGGGGAAGGCCCGGTCATAACCGCGCTCACGCCCATGACGATCCCGGACGTGTTCCCGCACCTGCCGCTCATCGCCATCACCCGCAACCCCGTGTTCCCGCGCTTTATCAAGATCATCGAGGTAATGGGAGCCCCCGCCTCGGCCTTGGTTTCCCCGCCTCTGCAAGTGACAGGTTGGATCGAGGGATCGCGTAGCGCCCTCAGGCCGCAGAACTTTCTCCGAAGTTTCTCAGAGTTTGCAGTTGGAGTCCCGTCCGCGCGGCACTGGTGGCGTGCTCCTGAGCAAATGCCTCACCCTTTTGAGTTCCTTGGGTTTGTTAGAGGAGTTGGGCTCCGTGAGCTTAGGACTCCCTTCGAGTCCTGGTGATGGAAGGCCGGGCGGACCAGAGGCAGTATTGCAGCCTGCTTACTCTTCTGTAACTCCCTCGCGTGACAGTTTAGGAACCTCTTTGGGATCAGGATTCATTTCCTCGTTAAACAACCATTTCTTGATTGCTTGTGCTCTGTCAGGTAGTTTTAGATTCCCGGCCTGTGGAGTTGACCTTCTGTGAGGATGAAATAAGCAGCAGTGATCGCCAGGAATAATAGAGCGAGGAATGGTAAAGAGGCTTGAGGGAGGGGAAGGAGGACTGAGTTATTCATTCAGCAGTGTTCTTGATGACTGCCACGGGGCAGGCAGAGGAAGGCAGCGGTGAACATCTGGCCTGAGGAGCAGATGTGGAGGTGGAAGAGGCAGTAAACCAGGTCCTTTCAGAGGAAGAGCCATGAAGGGGGCGGGAAGGAGCAGGGTGATGTAAGAGGGAGAAAGCAGTGGCTGCAGGAGGCCCTTGTCATTCAGCTTTCAGAGTGGGAAGAACCCAAATGCCTCTCCCCCACCTACCACCCCCTCCCCTTTAAAATCAGTGGGAGCTCAAGTCCAGGGAGGAGAAAGGTTATCAGTCAATCGTGTAAGCAGGGTCACACAGTGAGTCAGCCTCTGCGTTCACATTCCAGAGTCTGGATAAATAAATAAATCCCAAGGATCGCTTGGAAGGGGAAAGGGCAGTGCAGAGAGGCAGCAGCCCACGAGTCGGGAGGGACAGATGAAGCCCCTCTCCAATTCTGTGTGTCTGAGCTCCTTTTCAAGACCCTTCCTTGATATTGAGTAATGGTTTCTGGGGCACACACCAGAGCCAGACCCCAAGGAGTCATTCCAGCCCCACTACTCTTCAAGTTACTCTTCAAGGCCTTGATTTTCTTGTCTGTGAAATGGACATCAGAGTAGCATCTTACTGCTTGGAGCTGTTGTGGGACTTATATGAAGTTCTGTGTCAAGGATTTGGATCTGTGTCTGGCACTTAGTTTGCCTCAGTAGTGAGATGCTGCTGCTGCAGTTTGCTACCCAGAGGAAGTTAGAAGTTATGTAGCAACTCCTCCTCCTACGAGTGCCGTGGCAGGTGCACATGGAAGATGTTGGTGACATTTCAGAACTCCTCCCTGAAGGCCTCTGGCCCAGCTTTGACCCCACCCCCAGCTGTCCTCCTTATCTTCCCAGGCTTCTGGGGCCAGGACTGTTCACCAGGCTTGCCTCCCACCCCATAATGACAGATGCCCTTTGCCCCAGTATCCCAGCAGAGAGATGACTCCTCAGGAAAGTCCTGTGCCCATCTGGAGCTAGCCAGGAGGGCCAAACAAGTCACTGTGGACTGCATTAGGAGACCTGGTCGTCAGTGTTTCTGTCGGTGTTACCCTGGAAATAACAAGGATTCTGCCACGGGGATGGAGAGAGAGGTGTGGAGGGTGTAGCAGTCAGCCGATGGCAGGGGAGAAGTTGGGGTGGCTTCTTTGGGACCCAATAAACATTTCTGAACCTGTTAGCAAAACTGTTTATGCTTGATTTTGTAGTTAATACTACTTGCTCTAATAGCTTCTCTCCTAATTGGTGGCCTTTGAATGTGGAGCAGCCTTTCTTAATTTTGGGGTCTTGCATCCTCTTACTGGATACTACACACTTTCTTCCCAGAAAAAGTATGTCTAAGCTGGATGTGGTAGTCTTGCCTGAAATCCCAGCTACTCAGAGGCTTAGGCAGAAGAATTGCAAGTTTGAGGCCAGCGTCAGCAACTTAGTGAGATCCTGCCCTAGAAAATAATAAGGACTGGGAATGTAGCTCACTGGTAGAGGACCAGTGGGTTCAATCCCCAGTACTGCAAAAAAATAAAAAATAAAATAAATAAAATTAAAAAATAAATCTACAGAGTCAGGTGTTCCCACCACAAGACAAGAGCCTCTGTTGGTCCTCGGTGTGGTCCCTGGGCCAGCAGCTTCAGTGTCACCTGGCAGTCAGTTTGAAACGCTGTTTCTGGGGCCCACCCCAGGCCTCCTGGATCAGAAATTGCATAGCTGGGGCCCCGCTGACAGTTTAAGCAGTCCTGCAACTGATTCTGGTGCCTGTTAAAGCTTAAGGTTCATTAACTAAGATCTGGCCAGGAATGAGTGGAGGGAATCAGCTGAGTCTCAGATGGCTGCACCCTGCCAGCCAGATGTTTCCTGGAGGACAGTGGAGCCCTGGCCCGCCCCTGGGATGACACCAAGAGTGCTGTGGTTCTGGGGTGTGAACATGACTAGCACAGGTGGATGAGGAGATAGTTCCTGTGAGAGTGTGGCCTGTGCAGAGGCCACGTTTGACCTCCACATATGTTGTCCTGACATTAAGAAAAGCAGAATGGTTATGATTTTCAAACTCAGCCATTTTGCCACTGAAACAGTTTTTTTTTTTAATATTTTTTAGTTGTAATTGACATAATATCTTTATTTTATATGTGGTGCTGAGGATTGAACCCAGGGCCTCACATGTGCTAGGCGAGCGCTCTACCACTAAGCCACAACCCCAGCCCTGAAATAGCTTTTTGAGTGGGATGCTAAAGCAATTTCTTGGTTCTGGTCATTTGTCTACTTTGAACTTTTTTTAAAAATATTTTTTAGTTGTCAGTGGACCTTTATTTTATTTATTTATATGAGGTGCTGAGAATTAAACCCAGTGCCTCACACATGCTAGGCAAGCACTCTACCACTGAGTCCCAGCCCCTGAATTTTCTTCGGAAACGTGGGAGGGACCACTGCACTAGGTAATACTGTTCTGCCCCATCCCCTTCCAGTAACCCCAGCCCTGTCCTTTTGGTCCGGATTCCTGGACCATGTTGATTAGTGTCCTGAATCAGGTTAGCATGTCCGTAGAGAGTAAAACTGTCGAGTGTCAGTAGAAGACCTGCCCTGCATTTCACTCGGGTTGTTGTCATGCTAGGTTAAAAATAAGAAGTTGGTTGAGCTGTTGAGAAGGAAAGTCCGTCTTGCCCAGCCATATGTCGGCGTCTTTCTAAAGAGAGATGACAAGTAAGTGGCATTTTTCCTTCATTCTTTTGTTGAAGGGGCCTTGGCGCCTGGCTCCCTGCGGTCCTGCTATGTAGAGTAGCATGGACCTTTCCCCTTGACCTAAGAGGAGCCCCAGCTAAGGGCTGGGCAGAATGCCTCTCTAGTCGCAGCTGAGGACTCCGCTGGTGGCTCCTGCACTGAGCTCCCGGGCTCTGTGAAGAGTGCTGGCCGCGCCTGGCTCCACCCTAGCACCGAGCAGGGAATCTCTGCAAACTGTCCAGATGAGGGATCTAGCTTCAAGGACCTGTAGTGTTAAAAGGCACCTGGGAGGCTGCTCGAGTGCTGAGCCAGCCGGAGGTCTCTTCCAAGTTAAAGGAGAGTGGAAGAGAGCCCTTCCTCAGCTCTGAGCTGGCAAGGAGCTGCCCTGTGGAGGTCACCCTGTGGGAGCCCAGGGCGCCACTCTGCTTTTTGCTTTAATTTTTTTTCTTCTGGCTGTAGATGGACAGAATGCCTTTATTTTATTTAGTATGTGGTGCTGAGGCTCCAATCCAGTGCCTCCCGTGTGTTGGGCAAGTGCTGTGCCACTGAGCCATGCCCTAGCCCCAGGCCACTGTTTGTAAAGTGCCGGCAGGGCGCTGGCAGGGCCCTTCTATCCCACACCTCCCTGACGCTGTGCGCCCTGCAGCTCGGCTCATGCACCTTTCTGCTGTCCCTCAGCAATGAGGCCGATGTGGTCGAGAGCTTGGAGGAGATCTACCACACGGGGACGTTTGCCCAGATCCACGAGATGCAGGACCTTGGAGATAAGCTGCGCATGATCGTCACAGGACACAGAAGGTGTGTGAGCTGACCAGCAAGGGGCTTTTTCATGTGGGACCCTTGCACATGAGGCAGGTACAAAGAGCAGCCCTGGAGTGCCCGGTCCCTGCATGGATCCACCCTGTCAATCAGCCTTATGCAGATTCATTATAAGCACTAAGAGCAAAGCAGTGGACAAAGGCTGAGGTTTGTCACCACAGAGAGTAGCAAGCTGTCTCAGATGCTGGCAGGTGGGAGAGCCTTTCCTCCAGGTGCCTAGGCCTGTGCCTACCAGCAAGTGCCCATAGCTGGCAAGTTCCACCACTTCTCTGACCGGACATACACGTGGCCCCCAGCTTAAAGTGCCTCTGTCACTGGTTGTGTGAGTGTGAGAATGTGTGGTTCTGCTGAAGGTGGAACAAGGGCCTCGCACATCTGGGCAAGTGCTTCACCACTGAGCGCACCCAGCCCCTGCTTAACGTTTGCAGCAATGGGTTTTCAGTAGGAGCACCTGCCTGTATCCTGCTGAGGAGCACGTAAAACCTTCATAACCTGCTTAGCCTTTTGGTCATTACCAGTCACTCAAGAACATCTGTAATCCCGGCAACTTGAGAGGCTGAGGCAGGAGGATTGCAAGTTTGGCTGATCAATCAAGAGGTCAAAAGATGCTGAGGGGTGGTGCTGGGGTGGTGGCTCAGCGGTAGAGCGCTTGCCCAGCACGTGCGAGACCTTGGGTTTGATCCTCGGCACCACATCAAAACAAAATAAAGTATTGCGTACAACTAAAAAATAAAAAAAGATGCTAGCCTGGCTAGGGATGTGGCTCAGTGGTTGAGTGTCCCTGGGTTCCATCCCAGGTACCTCCCCCCCACCCCCCAAAAAAGAAAAGCAGGCTGGTGTGCTCCGGGAGCATCCTTCTGGAGCATGTGTCTCCTCAGAGCCCTGCACCCAGGTCCCTGCGGGAAAGGTCTCGGCGAGTGAGTTTCTAAAAAGCCACCCGTTGGGCCCCTCTTAGAGTCTGTTGAGCCTGGAGTCTTCCTTGTTCTCTTTATTCTGTGTGTGTGTGTGTGTGTGTGTCTCTCTCTCTCTCTTTTTTGGTGGCGCTGGGGTTGGACCCAGGGCCCTGTGCGTGCGGGGCGGGCCCTCTGCCTGCTGAGCTGCCTCTCCAGTCCTGGGCCCTCCCTGTTCTTAGAGAGGCTTTTCTTGTGTCAGTGGAAGGACTAGGCATTGGTTCTGAGACATGCTGGAGGTGTCCCACTGCCACAGGCTCCCAGGCCCTTGTCCTCTGCTCCTGGGGTAGGGATGAGCTGCTGCCTCTGCCCCTGGAGGGATTCCTGGGCCAGGGGAAGGAATAGATGCAGTGGAAATGAATCAAAGCAGAGGAAACCGCCTGCACCCCGCAGGCTGTCAGGGTTATTTTGCTGGGTGTTCTCAGTCTCTGGGAGGATATGCATGGCTGCACTTTTTTATGCAAGGGATAAATCCGTGTGGGGGTGGGACCAGCTGCCTGGGGACACCGAAGGGCAGCAGGGAACCCTACAGAAGCAGGCCTGCCAGCCCCTGAGGTTTGAGGTTTGCCCAGCACCCTGGGGCCTGTCCTGGGCACATCAGAGGCCGGTTGTCAGGGGCCCAGTGTCAGCCAGGCTCTGACTACATCCCAGAAGGCTCTCAGGCCACCCTCTGAGGAAGGTACTGCTACTACCCAGTGTGGCGGAGGAGAGACCCTCGAGGCCAAAGGCTTATTTCCGTTTATCTCACACTGAGGGCCTGTCTCTGGTGCTAGGCTGCATGCAGAAAATGGGCACAGGAGGGAGGACAGACGAAAGCTCTGAGTCACACTGCATTCATCTGGAAGGGGGTGTTGGGGGGTGGCTGTAGAGATGCTCTTCCAACTGAGGTGGAAGGGAATGAAGAAACCCCTGGGCGGGGGTGTGGTCATGGTGCATGGCCTTGGGGAGGGGCCTGTGCCCTGCTAGCTGGCATTTCATCCCAAAGACTCAGGGGCTTGACTCCCTTGGATGTCCTGGGCCGTCTCTGGGCCTCTGAGAAAGTAGCTCAGCCTCTAGCACAAGGAGCCTGTGTCCACTCTGCCTCTGACTGAGGTGCTGGGCTCACTGCCTCAGCCTCGCCTCCACCTCATTCCCTTCCCAGGATTCATATCAACAGGCAGCTGGAGGTGGAGCCAGAGGAGCCAGAGGTGGAGAACAAGCAGAAGCCCCGGCGGAAGCCCAAGCGGGGCAAGAAGGAGGCGGAGGATGACCTGGGCACCAAGCCCCAGCTGGAGGTGGCACCGGAGCCCACCTCGGGCTCCTCCAGTGGGGTGCTCATGGTGGAGGTCGAGAACGTCGTCCACGAGGACTTCCAGGTCACTGAAGAAGTCAAAGTGAGTCTTGTCCTGCGGGTCTCCCTCTAGGACTTGCTGCCTGCCCCTGGGCCAGGCCCGCAGGAGGCCCGCCCTGGAGTGAGCAGCACACGCTCCTCCCAGCAGCCTCTGGTGGAACTGGGCCAGAGGGTGAAGGCTGAGCCAGGCCTTCCTCTCAGGGGGGGCAGGTTTTGACCCGCGTCCAGACAGCTCGAGTCCACCCTGCAGGAGTCTCCAGCTTCCACCAGAGCACCTCTGTCCCCACTCCACCCTCCAAGCAGGGGACCCCTGGGTGCTCCATAGGAAAGAATCAGCCTTTGGCCCTCAGGCCCCAGACCCTGACAGTCCTGCCGCCTTCTTTGTGCCAAGAGCCAGCCTTCGATGTCCCTGGGGGCAGGGCCATTTAGCAAGCTAATGAAAGGCTGGGGTGTATGTGACTCTAGGGGTGTGCCTCATGTCACTGGCTGCCTCCCTAAGGACAGCATGAGCCAGGTGGGGCCACAAGGGATGGTCTGGGCCCTTTGTGGTTGTGTCCCCTGAGGCTCTGCTGAGGATGCGGGGGCTTCTCCTAGCAGTGCGGGATCAACCCGTGCTGTTGGCTGTGGGTGCTGCACTTGTGCTGGCCTGGGTAGACAGATCCATGCACAGAGCCACGTGAGGCCCTTGAGACCCGTGCTGGTGGAAACGGGCTTTCAGTGACCTGGTGTGGCTGAGGACAGGAGGTGAAAACTTACTTACACTTATTTAAACTTAAAGAGCTGCCCATGATGTGATCCCAGCAGCTCCGGAGGCTAAGGCAGGAGGATCACAAGTTCAGGGTCAGCCTCAGCAACTCAGCAAGGCCCTAAGCAACTCAGTGAGACCCTGTCTCTAATTAGAATATAAAAAAGGTCTGGGGATGTGGCTCAGTGGCTAAGCACCCCTGGGCTGCTGGAGCCCAGTTCAGTCCTTGGTAACAAAAAAAAAAAAAAGCTTGGCCGGTGGCTCTGCTGCAGTGGAGAGCGTGGTATTGGTGTCCCCTGGGAATGTGCAGCAGGGCCGGCCGGGCGGGCCTCACAGTGCTGTGGTGATGGGTAGGAGGCCTCCAGTGAGCTGCAGAGGTGAACTCAGGTCAGGGCCACACCAGTGACTGGAGGCCAGGCTGGACGTCATACAGGTGACTGGCAGCCCCTGCAGGCCACTTGTGTGCTCATGGGCTATGCCCTGCTCAGAGCCTGTGGCCTTTGGGGAACAAGTGAGGTGTGGTTCATGCTCCAGCAGTGACACTGGCCTCCCATGGCTTCCAGAGTTGGCAAGAAGGAAAACGGGCCTCTGTCACGCCCACAGCGGAGGGCCCCTGTCTCTGGAGAGAGCCTGGTGCGAGGTTCCAGGGTGTGGTGGGCCGAGAGCCCTGGTGGCATATAGGCTGTAGTGTGGGTGAGGGTGAGGAGCACAGAGCTTCAGGTGCAGGAGGCCGAGATGGGCCCCACCCTTTCCTCCCAAGGTGGCCTATTCTGAGGACCAAGCTCAGGGGGTCTGAGGAGACAGGCTTTGGTTTTAGCTTTCACTCCTTGAAAGTGAACGTCTTTCACTAAGATGTGGGTCTCCTTGGTTTCCAAGCCCAGATCTAGCCTCAGTGGACAGGGAGCTGATGGAGTGGCGGGTGGGCGGGGCTCCTGGGCCACACCCCCTGCTGGCCTTGGCTACCAGGCCCATGCAACTGCCCCGTCTACACTCACCAGGCCCTGACCGCTGAGATTGTGAAGACCATCCGTGACATCATCGCTTTGAACCCCCTCTACAGGTCTGTCCCCCACGTGAGTGGCTGGCGTGCCCTGGGGTCATGCTGGGCCTGCCTGAGGCCCTTTATGCAGCGGGTGGCAGGGGCGTTCCAAGAGGGCCATCCTGCAGAACACAGGGACTGCTCTGTGCAGGGGACACCCTATACCTGAGACCTGGGGTGTTTCCCCTTCCTGCCCTTCCTGGTGTGTCCTGGAGCCTGTGCTCTAATCCTCTGGAGGAGAGGGCGGAGTCTTATGGGGGCGGATCACCACCTGCTGCAGGGGGCCGCAGGAGCTCTAGGCTGGGGCACAGCAGGCCCTCTTGGCTCTGGCCGTGGAGGGGCGGCACTAGGCAGTAGGACGGGAAGGCCTAGGCCTTTTTGGGGACAACAGTGCAGTGAGGGTGAAGGCCTGGCTGCTGTGGCAATGTCCCCCCTTGTCCTTTGCAGGGAGTCAGTGCTGCAGATGATGCAGGCAGGCCAGCGGGTGGTGGACAACCCCATCTACCTGAGCGACATGGGTGCTGCGCTGACTGGGGCTGAGTCCCACGAGCTGCAGGATGTCCTGGAGGAGACCAACGTGAGTGACCTCCTGCCTGGCTGTGCCTGTGCAGTGTTGGGCGCCGGGCAGCCTCCGGGCTCAGCACTGTGAGGTGACTGCGGTCAGCAGGCTCTGTGGGTCTATGTGGGCCACTGGCGAGTCAGCCTGCCTTCAGTCACGTCCTCAGGTGTCACCTGCCTTTGCCGTTCTGTGGACGTGCACCCTTGTGGACGTCTTGGGCATGTGGCCGCAGACCCCGGGCCTTGTCAGGAAGGCGTTTTCAAGACTGCTGTGTGTCGGGGAGGCGTGGGCAGCTTCCTCCCTCTCTTGGCAGCTCTGGGTGTTGCTGTCGCCACCCTGCACATGCGCAGGCCGACTCCTGGCCATGAGGTTGTCCTCCCTCTCTCGGCAGATCCCCAGGCGGCTGTACAAGGCCCTCTCCCTCCTGAAGAAGGAGTTCGAGCTGAGCAAGCTGCAGCAGCGCCTTGGACGGGAGGTGAGCCAGCGGCTTGGCAGCCCCGGGGAAGACGGGCGACCGGGTCATCAGAGGGAGTCATCAGGCTGGTTGAAAACTCCTGGGCTCAGTTGATCTTCCTGCCTCAGCCTCCCAAGTCGCTAGGAACTCAGGCGCCACTGCATCTGGCCGACTCTGACTCAAGGTCCATAAGCTCTGGGCCTTTTATTGTTCTGGCCTGTGAAACCGTCCCAGAGTCATGAGCCCAAGAGAATGAGAGCTGTCCCAGGTCTGTCCCAGGTCTGTTCCAGGTCCTGGTGAGAGTTTCTGTACGCCCCACCCCCAGTGCCGGCTGCAGGTGGGAGCCAGGCTGGGAGGGGCCAGACTGCACCTGTGCTGGGTCCTCGGAGGCCCTGGAGCCTACCCTTGGCCGGCCTGGACGTCGCTCTTGGAGCCCCGGTGGTATTTTGGTGTGACCCGCTTTTCCCACTTAGTTTTAGGTAGAATTCACTCCCGCCTAGATCTGGGAAGCCTTGAATATTGGGCAGCTCTCACAGGAAGCAGGGCAGTAGGCGGTGGGCTGAGCAACGCGGGCCTCTGCCCTGTCTGAGAAGCGGGGAGGCCAGCCAGCCAGCCTTCCTGGGGCATCAGTGCTCACCAGGAGCTGCGCTGGGGGACACCGGGTTAAGCACAGGAGGGGCTGGGCGTGGCAGTGCCCCTGTGGGGAAAGGGAGCCTGGGCAGCAGTAGCAAGACCCCAAGTCTTGACAAGTGCAGCTCAGTGTAGGATTCGCCTGCCACATGCCAGGCCTGGGTCCCACCCCAGCACCACGTGCACAGAGGAGAGATGGCATGGGGCTGGCACTCGGGCTCTTGAGTCCTGAGCGCGGGCGGACCGCCTGCCGCCACCCTGAGTCCCACCCCCCGTGTCTTTGCAGGTGGAGGAGAAGATCAAGCAGACCCACCGCAAGTACCTCCTGCAGGAGCAGCTGAAGATCATCAAGAAGGAGCTGGGCCTGGAGAAGGAGGACAAGGACGCCATCGAAGAGAAGTTCCGTGAGCGGCTGAAGGAGCTGGTGGTGCCCAAGCACGTCATGGACGTGGTGGACGAGGAGCTGAGCAAGCTGGGCCTGCTGGACAACCACTCGTCGGAGTTTAAGTGAGCGCCGCCTTCCGCGCAGACCTCGATCCCCAGCAGTGGGTGGGCCAGGAGGTGGTGTCTGCGGTAGATTGTCACAGAGAGTGTGTGGAGAGGCTCCAGGTGTGTCGCTTTCCTTGTCCCGGTTGGAACTGCCACCGTCTCTCTGATTGTGCAGATGAGCAGATTGGGGCTTGGTGATCAGGGCCCTGGGCTGGGAGGTGACCACAGGATTGAGGGCAGGGGTGCCTGGCTTAGAGCCATTACCCCAAGACCACCTCTGCTTCTGTCCCCTGAGAGCAGCCAGGAAATGGCCAGGTCTTCCTGTGGCCCTGACCTTGCCGGGCCTGTTTCCTCGAATACTGTCGCAAGTGGGGAAAGCCTACGGGGCTGGAGGAGCCCACGAGGAGCCCACGCTGTACCACGCCTGCCACGCACAGCCGCGCTGCCTGGCCCCTCCCTGCACAGCTCCCTCTGCCTGTGGCCCAGGAACCCAGCTTCCCAGTAGGCTGCTCCCAGGAGGGGAGAGGCTGGCCTCAAGGACGTGTCAGTGGGCTTGGTGGCAGGGCTGAGGCCCTGGGACAGCTCTCATCGGTGGTACTGGGGATTGGGCCCAGGGTCATGGTACAGCTGAGTTCTCTCCCAGACCTGTTTATTTTTTGGAGACAGTCTCCCTAAGTTGTTGCTGGCCTTGAACCTGGCAGTCCTGCCTCGGCCTCCCGAGGCTCTGGGACAGCTCTTCAGAGGCGGCCAGACCCAGGCAGGCACCCAGTCCTGGGGGTCTTGGCTACTGGGCCAGATCCCCTGGCCCGGAACACTTGGGAAGGCATTGGAGCTTTAGCACCCAACTCCTGCTTCTGGGGTGGCATCTAAATGTCCCACTGCTGCTGTGACAGTCCCTTAAGATGACAATGCCTTAAGAAGACCTAGCACACCACTGAGTTCTGGGGCGGGAGTCCAGTGGAGGTCTCTCAGGCTGGTCCCTCTTGAGGCCCTGGGAGAGTTGCGTCCTGCCTCTTCCTGCTCCTAGAGTCCCCAGCCTCCCAGGAGCTCCTGGGCCCGTCTCCATCTGCAGAGCCAGCAGCACAGAGCCCTCTAGGCTCTGACCTCCTGCTCCCTCACTCCTAAGGACCCCTGGTGACACTGGGTCTCAGATGGCCCAGAGTGTCCCCTCTGGGGCCCTTCTGCAGGACTGCTGGGAGGCGGCATGTTTCACAGGTGGGGGGGTGGATGTTTTGGAAGCCATTTGTCCCCCTGCAAGTGCTGTGTCCTCCTAGGGGCTTTGGAAACTCGGGGACCAGCCCTCCAGGCCTGGAGCTCCCTTCCCTTCCGGATGTGCGCCAGTGTGCGCGGCAGACTCTGTGCGGGGCTCTGGGGCTCTGTTTGCTGACCTGGCTGGGCCCTTCCTGAGGCACCATCCGCCAGGCCCTGGTGCCCCATCCCACAGCAGGCCTCTGGCTGCTGTTCAGCCTGGACACCTGCAGCTGCCTGAGGCTCCTTCAGCCCGAGTCTGGCTGTGGCACTGCCTGGTGACGTCCTCCCACTGGGCTTGGTTGTCCTTATGTGAATCCCCCGGGCGTGGGGCCCAATGGGCCATTGATCTGGGCAACCCGTGCCCCAGAGGGTGGTCTTCGTGGCAGCACGTCCCTAAGTTACCCAACACCTTTCTTTCCTTGATGGCAGTTCTTCCCCAAAGTTAAGAGGTCTCCACCTCCCCCTAGCCCACGTGCTCATGGCCCAGGGCAGCTGCCATCCAGAGATGCACAGCCCCAACTCCGGGTCAGTCTGGGTGGCCCTCCCAGCCTGCAGTAACCCTGGCCTTCTCCTCCACCCAAAGCTTTGGGTCCAGTTTCTCCCCCGTCCTAAGCCTTGTCCCCTCTGTGCATCTCCCTCAGTCTTGGCCTCGAGGGCACAAGAAGGTCAACGTGGCTGTGATGCACATTAGATCTCAGGCCCTTCTGCTGCGCATCCGGTGTTTGGCTGAGAAGTAGAGCAGGCAGGGCCCCTGTCCCAGGAGCAGAGAGACCCCTAAGTCCCCACCACGATGGCTTTCCAAGGCATTGACCGCCCAGGGGCGCTGCCCTGTGTGAGCCCACATCGCCCATGGTGGGCACGGCATGGGGTATGAAGGACCCGCACAGCCGTGCGGCTGCTGCAGCAGAGGCTGGGGCACTGGGACCCCACTCACCAGGCTCTGTCGTGGCAGTGTCACCCGAAACTACCTCGACTGGCTTACGTCCATCCCCTGGGGCAAGTGCAGCAAGGAGAATCTGGACCTGGCCCGCGCCCAGGCGGTGCTGGAGGAGGACCACTACGGCATGGAGGACGTCAAGAAGCGCATCCTGGTGAGGCCGGGCACAGGGGGCCCCACTGCTCTCCTGGTCTGATGCCAAGGCTGAGTTCCAGGAACGGGGACTTATAAGGGACAGGACTTGACTTGGCTCAGTCCTGGAGACTGGGAGGGCCCTGAGCGTGGTGCTGGCCTCGGTTCTGTGGTAGGAGGCGGCCAGCTGAGACCTCTTCCTCTCCTGGGCCAGTACTGCCCTCGCCAGGCCCCACCCCAAACCTGCTGCCATGTGACCACAGAGCTCGTGTGTCCAGTGGTGGGCTCTAGAGGACACATCACACCAGCACTCCTGGCCCTTGCCCCCACCAGGCACCTTTGGCCCACGTCCTGGGTGCCTGGTTGGGGTTCCCAGGGCACGTTGGGGAGCGAGGATTGCCATGGTCTCGTGGCCCTGTGCTATGAGGGCCACCTGGTAAGGGTTTGAGGGTGCTGGTGGGGGCTAGTGATGTTGAGGGGCGGGGGCCCTGGGCCACTGGCCCTGCCACCGTGGAGGGCTCATGGATTTGCCACGGGGATAAAAGTTGCACTGGGGGCAACAGAAACTGGACAGGAGGGGTGACAGAACAGGAGCCGGAGGGAGGTGGGTGTGTGGGGTGGGTGCAGCCAGACTTGCCGTGCCGCTGGGCACCTGTAGTCTGGCACCTGGTCGTCCAGTTGGATGTGCTGTCCTTCCTGGGGCTGATGGCAGCTCCAGCCAGCCCTTGGAACAAGCCCAACGCCCTCCTGAACCCCAGGCACTGGGGAGACGGGGAGGGAGAGCTGCTCACCTGCTCCACTCCTGGGGAGAGGCCGAGCCCTGCTGAGCCCCCCTCTGCCTGCAGGAGTTCATTGCCGTCAGCCAGCTCCGCGGCTCCACCCAGGGCAAGATCCTCTGCTTCTACGGCCCCCCCGGCGTGGGCAAGACCAGCATTGCCCGCTCCATCGCCCGCGCCCTGAACCGCGAGTACTTCCGCTTCAGTGTCGGGGGTATGACCGACGTGGCCGAGATCAAGGGGCACAGGTGGGCCTGGTGCACCTCCCCTGTACTCACCTCGTGCTTCTGCCCCTGGCTACCTGTTGGGTGGCCGCTAGAGTGTGTCTGGAAGTGGGCGGGTCCCACAAGTCCAGCTGGCGGCTTTGGCCCCACACCCACTTCTCCCCCCCCCCCAAGGCTCTTGGCCAGGCTCGTCAGAGGCCCCGCAGTTGCAACTGGTGTCCTGGCATCCCATTCCCTGGTGCTCTAGGCAGAGTCCCTGGGTAGCCTTGCGCCCTGCCCAGCTGTACCTCCCAGGGAGCTGGGGCGGAGTCGCAGGTGCCAGGGACAGCACCTGCCTGTTCTCTCCTGCCTTCAGGCCCAGGGCTGGGGCTGGAACCGTGTCCAGTGACTGCATGCTGTGGCCTTGGGTGCGCAGTGAGGGTGCTGCTTTCTCTGAGGGCCTCCTGCCACCCCAGCCTCTAGGCCGTGGTTCTGGAGAAGCTTGGCTGTAGCTTTGGTGCGAGCCAAGCATGTGCTCCAGGTTGGCCTTGCTGTTTACAGAGCTTGGTGAGCGTGAGGCCTGGGGCCCCATCCCCAACACCACAGCAAGGAAGAGAGTCAAGTCTGTTGAGGAGGTGACATCTTTTTTCCCAGTGCTGACATGTCTGGCTGCCAAGGCTCATGGGCATGCTTGGCAGCCTCACTGTGGGGCAGGGGGCTCTAGGAAAGCAGGGGACAGGAGCCACAGCAGGCTGCAGGAGCGGGTACCAGGAGGCCGAGTGTGCCCTTCCTGGGGGTGCCTGCAAGGCTGAGGCCACTCCCTGGGGGTGAGGAGACCTTGGCGGAGCAGAGGAGCCAGTGGGCGTCCTCTGAGGTGGAGCGGAGGACACAAGAGGGGCTGAGGATAGAAGGGCAGGCTTTCTGTGACGACGTCAGTCTGGGTTCCAAGGCAAGGACAAGGACAGGACACTGATAGCTGGACTAAAATACGTTGTCATAGCAGCAGGCCCACAGCTCCCACTTCCCTCTGGATCAAAGCCCAAGTCTTCCTGGAGGACCACAGGCCTGTACCCTGTCCGGTCCTCTCCCTGCCCCCTCCCCCTGCCCCAGCACTTCCTCACTCCAACACGCCAGCCTGGTCCTGCCTCAGGGCCTTTGCGTGAGCCGTGCCCTCGGCTGGAGAGCTGCTCCTCCAGACCCCATTGGCTCCCTCTCCACCTTTGCTCAGAGCCTCTCCCTGAGTGTTTCTTGCCTATCCCACAAGGCCTTCCCGGCACCCCAGCCCGCTTTCCCCTTCCCAGCAGGTGGGGTCTCTGTGCCCCATGATCCTCCTCTGCCTCCCTGGGCTTTGCCCTGCTGGGCCTTCGCGCAGGACTCCTGTCTCACGTGTTCCTAGGCAGAGCAAGTAGCTACCTTATCAGGAAGCCCCTGGAGGGAAGGCGCTGGGCTGTGGCCAGGCCTGGGGACGCGCCTCGTGTACCTGTAGTGCAGGTCATGGAGAGCTGGCCTTGCAGCTGTCCCTTAGGAAGACTCGGATGGGGCTGGTCTGCCACGCCAGGATGAAGCCGAGTTTCGGCATCTGGGTAGGAGTTGTGAGCTGCTGGGGGGACCCAGGTAGCCCTGTGGTCCAGGCCACTCGTGTCTGGCTGGAGAACCTGCGTCTCCGGCTCCGGTGCGAGGCAGGTTAGGGGTGACTGTGTGTTCTTGCTGCCGGCGGCGGCGGCTGGTGGTTTCCTCATTGCTTGAGTGCAGGGTGTGCTGAGGCCCTGGGGCCTTCCTGGGCTCCTGACCCAGCTTTGCCCCCCCCCCCCCTGTAGGCGGACCTACGTGGGGGCCATGCCCGGGAAGATCATCCAGTGCTTGAAGAAGACCAAGACGGAGAACCCCCTGGTCCTGATAGATGAGGTGTGTGCCGGGCTTCGCCCTCCAGCCGCCCCGGCCGTGCTGCGGCCCACCCTTCACTCCCCGGCACACACGCTGCAGAGTGCAGGGTGCAGGGTGCCCAGACCAGGGAGTGCTGTCACTGTGGGGGATCCACCCTAGTGGGACCGTCTCAGTGACACTGGCTCTGATAGAGGGAAGGTGTCCCTCTTGCCCCTTGCTGTCCTGAGTGGCACAGGAGTGGGGCAAAGTGCCAGTGCCACCTGCCTTCTGCCACTCCAGGTGGACAAGATAGGCCGGGGTTACCAGGGGGACCCCTCCTCAGCACTGCTGGAGCTGCTGGACCCGGAGCAGAATGCCAACTTCCTGGACCACTACCTGGACGTGCCTGTGGACCTGTCCAAGGTGCGTGTCCTGCTGCCTGGGGCTCGCGGGGCGGGGGCTGGCCAGGCCCCCTGGAGTGGCAACACCTGACCACCTTCCCCAGGTGCTGTTCATCTGCACGGCCAACGTCACTGAGACCATCCCCGAGCCGCTGAGGGACCGCATGGAGATGATCAACGTGTCTGGCTACGTGGCCCAGGAGAAACTGGCCATTGCGGAGGTGAGGGCCAGCCGTCCCTGCTGCCTCCGGCTCAGAGGCAGGAGCTGCCTTGCTTGGGTCTCGGCTCTGCAAACCTACCTCAGTGCCGCCAGCTGCTGGGCCTGGTGCCTGCAGTGGCCCGCTTTGCAGAAGTCCACTCACGGGACTGCAGGGCAGATGTGGCCCTGGGGAGGGGCACTGTAGCCTGCGCAGCGGTAGGTAGATGAGGCCAGAAAGAAAGAAAGGAATTCAGGCACAGGTGTCCTTGGAGCACTCTCCTACCTCGGGGTCACGCTGTGCGGTGGCGGGAGCCACTCTAGCATCCCCTCCCTGAGGTCACACAGAGACGCCTGCCTTCCAGAGACGTGCAAGGCCTGGGTGCTTTGGTAGCCTAGATTGGGTGGTCCCCAGCGGCACAGTGGCCTCTGAGGCGCCTGGTTCCACCTGGAGCAGGATCTCCGAATGCTTTCTGGAAAGGCTGCGGGGCCTCTCCCCTCCCCAGCCCCAGTGTCCTCCCCCTGCCCTGCTGAGCCTTCAGTGTCTGGGGCTGGAGGACAGGAGCATAGGACCCCTCAGGAGTCTAGGGACCAACCCCAGGGTAGGATGAATGTGCTGTGTCTCAGATGTCTTAGGCCACACTGCCAGAGCTTAGGGCCACTGTGCTGGGCTCTGGGTGACCTTGGAACCTGTGACCCCATCTTCCTGTTCGCTGAGGCGGGCAGTCAGCAGCCTCACACACTCAAGTCTAGTGGTGGGGTGACCCCAGGGGACCCGGGGGCTTTCCTGTAGGGAGTGGCACACAGGGTGACTGGGACAGCAAGAGGGTCTGTGTTGATGCAGTAGCATAAGAAGGACAGGACGGGGGCATGTGACCTCTGCAGGGCCAGGCACCTGCAACCCCGCTTGCTAGTGCCTGCTGGTCTCATCTGCCAGCCAGGCCCCAGGTGGGTAGGTGGGGCCTGAGGTCCTGGGCCACTCTGGGCCCTGACAGCACTCCTCCTGTAGAGGTACCTGGTGCCTCAGGCCCGCACCCTGTGTGGCCTGGACGAGAGCAAGGCCAGGCTGTCCTCAGATGTGCTGACCCTGCTCATCAAGCAGTACTGCCGGGAGAGTGGCGTCCGCAACCTACAGAAGCAGGTAGAGAAGGTGAGCAGCAACTCTGCCCACTGGCCCTGCTCCTGCTCCGCTCTGCCCCTCCACCCCGCGCCACCCACCTGCACCCCGCTGTCCACCCAGGTGCTGCGGAAGTCGGCCTACAAGATTGTCAGCGGTGAGGCCGAGTCTGTGGAGGTGACCCCTGAGAACTTGCAGGACTTTGTGGGGAAGCCCGTGTTCACAGTGGAGCGCATGTACGATGTAACACCGCCGGGTGTGGTCATGGGCCTGGCCTGGACCGCCATGGGTGAGCTGGACCCCAGGGCTGCAAGGGCTTGTAGCTCACCATCCCTTTGAACACCTTCCCCCTGAGGGACCATGTGGAATGAAGCCCAGGGATTCAGAGCTAAGCAAGAAAAAAGGTGTGGCAGCCAGCAGTGTGGCGACACCTGGGAGGGTGGGGGCAGCCCCCAGTCTGAGCCCACCCTGACCTAAGGACAGGGAGCTGGGGAGTGGGCTATGCTTGGCAGCAGGGCAGCCTGTGGGTGCCAGCTGAGGGCAGCACTGGTTCCGGGGGGGGGAGTCTTCATAACCCTGGGCAGAGAGGGAGGGCCGGGGTTGGCCACGGGTGGGTGCAGGTTCTGGGCTGTGCAAAGGAGGTTCCGAGTGGCTAGGACCCTGCTTGCTCAGGCTGTGTCCACTAAGTTAGTGCTCTGCAGAGGTGGGCTCTGGGCCATCCATGACCTGCCTCCCTGGAAGCAGTAGGCGGCAGAGGCAGGTTTTCAGGACCCACTGGTGGTCACAGGCTCCACCCCCTCCCCCAGGAGGATCCACCTTGTTTATTGAAACATCCCTGAGGCGGCCACCATTCAAGGGCAACAAGGAGGACCAGGATGGCAGTCTGGAGGTGACGGGCCAGCTGGGGGAGGTGATGAAGGAGAGCGCACGTATAGCCTACACCTTCGCCAGGGCCTTCCTGATGCAGCAGGACCCCAGCAATGGGTACCTGGTCACCTCCCACATCCACTTGCATGTGCCTGAGGTGAGCTCTCCCCTCTACCACCCCAAGACCCCTCCTGCCACCCTCAACAGTGGCCACCTGCCCACCTATGTCTCCTACCAGGGTGCCACCCCCAAGGACGGCCCTAGTGCTGGGTGCACCATCGTCACGGCCCTACTGTCCTTGGCCATGGACCAGCCTGTCCGGCAGAACCTCGCCATGACTGGTGAAGTCTCCCTCACAGGGAAGATCCTGCCCGTTGGTGGCATTAAGGAGAAGACTATTGCAGTGAGTTCCCAGACCCTCCACGGGACAGGCCGTGGCCACCACTCCATCACACCTATTGGGCAGGGTGGCCTCCTGGACCCAGAGCCCAACTGAGCTGGCTGTCCCAGCTGCTCCTCCAGCCCTGTTTTAGACAGTCCCTATTGGTGTGGGGTCTCCCATTGGCACCCCTGCCCCAGGTATCATGAGGTGGGGCTGGTGTGGAGCAGGGGGGTATGGGTGTGTCCCAGATGATCCAGAAACAAGGGACCACCACCTCCCTAGGCTATGGGGGGCTCAGGGTCCTGGACCTGGCACTCAGCATCCTTGTTTCCAGGCCAAGCGTGCTGGGGTGACGTGCATCATCCTGCCCTCGGAGAACAGGAAGGACTTTCACGACCTGGCGGCCTTCATCACCGAGGGCCTGGAGGTGCATTTTGTGGAGCACTACCGGGAGGTCTTCGACATTGCCTTCTCCTGCACTGGGCAGCAGGCTGAGGCCCTGGCTGTGGAGCGGTGATGGCAGCAGGCCCAGCCTGGACTGGACTGAACTGTACGCTTGGGGAAGGACGCTGGGCCTGGCAGCAAAGCCACCCACCCATTGGCTTGGCCAGGTGACCTGGGTCCCAGGTCCTTATAGCTTGATCATGGAGACTGGTACGATCATGATTAAAGAGCATTTCCAGGACCACTTGGCTACCTGCTTCTGTGTCAGCTGCCTGCCCCCAGCAGATGACCCCCCACACCAGGACGCAGGAGCCATGGTTTTCTGGGATGGTTTATTGAGGAAAGGGGGCTCAGTCCTTCTTGGCAGCTGCCTTTCTCATGGCGGCCAGGACGTTGCTCAGCTCCTCTCGCTTCCTCTTGGCCCGGATGTGTGTTCCCACCTGTGCGGCAAGAAGGCCACCCATCAGCCTGCGCCCCGGGTCCCCTCGCGGCGCACCCTCCTTAGCAGCCCACCTACCCTTTTCTTGATGAACTTGAGGGCCCGTTTGTCTTTGGAGACCTTGAGCAGCTCCATGGCCCGACGCTCGTAGGGGGCAAAGCCACACACCTCCCGGATCATGTCCCGCACGAACTTGGTGTGCTTGGTCAGGCGCTGGGGGCAGGGGCGGCCGTCAGCGCGGGTCCGGGCCGGGGCGCACCCGGCCCCCTGCACTCCAGCCCTCACCCTGCCTGCCCCCGGCTGCCGTCCACAGTATCGCGACACGGGACGGCGGTCCCCGGCCCAGGGCCCAAGCCCGTGCACACCCGAGCCTCGCGCCGACGCGGTCCGCCAGGGCTCGCGCCTCTGCCCGGAAGGCCCCGCCGCTCCCAGCACTCACCCCGCGGCGGCGGCTGTGCCTCGGCTTGCTCACGTTCTTGGTCACCTTGTGGCCCTTGTTGAGGCCTACGGCCATGGGGTAGCGCAGAGCCATGGCTGCGGGAGGCGGTGGGGAGAAGGGCTGGGGTGAGTCCCGGCAAGGCGCCCGCCACCCCGCGCCGCGGCTTCCTCGGGCACGCTCGCCGGGCCCAGCCACCCTCCAACCGGCCCAGCAGGCCTGGGGGCCCGGATGGCGAAGGATGAAGAGTCAGGCGCGAACGAACTCACCTGCTGCTCTCCAATGGCTCCCGGAGCGGAAGGGCCGGCGCCACACGGAACTCTGGGATATCTACTCGCTGCTGGAGGCGCGGACCAGAGAGGCAAGAACAACGCGCGCGCCCCCTGGCGTCCGGAGGCTCCCTGAGCATGCGCGTTGACCCCGGGACCAGCGGAAGTGGTTGTGGTGCCCCAAAGGCCGCTGAGTTCGAAGCTGCAGCTTGTTGGTTAACCCGGACACAGCAACTTCACCTCCCAGGCCCCCCAGTTTTTCCATATGTAAGGTGGCACGAAGAAACCTCCATCAACGGGTTTATTGATTTCACGAATGGTGTGGTCATAGTGCCTCCTGGTGGCATTTGGCGTGACGTAAGGTCGTGCCGGGATGCCAGGCCGAGGGATGCCTGCTGAACAACCTTGAATCAGGTGGTGGAAACAACAAGATCTAGAAGTTCTAATTTCCGCGCCCCCCCTTTTTTTAATATATATTTATTTATTTTTTTAGTTCTCGGCGGACACAACATCTTTGTTGGTATGTGGTGCTGAGGATCGAACCCGGGCCGCACGCATGCCAGGCGAGCGCGCTACCGCTTGAGCCACATCCCCAGCCCATTTCCGCACCCCTTTTACCCCTTCTTTTGTCAATCTTACTTGTCTCTAAGAGACAGCCTCAGTTTGGGACTGGTGTGACGAGGACAGTCTTTCTTGGACAGAGCCCTGGACAGCCCACAGTAGCAGCTTTTTGTAACATTGTATCCATGCCAGTTATTTTTTACAATTGCTTTATACCAGTAGCACTGGCTTTCCATTTTGAGGAGCGTCCGTTTTTAACTGACAGATGTGCAGCTGTGGCCCTCATTAGCCCAACCTCCCTAAGCTACAGCGTCATCCTCAGAATGGGAACAACTGTAAGACCAAACTCCAACAGCAAGGCCTAAGATCCTTGACCTCAAGGGCGTGGGGCCCGGTTACACTATTGCTGACGCTGCAACCAAGTCCCGCAGGTCCATCAGTGCCCCTGCCTCTCCCACTGACTTCCTGAGGGGAGCCCATCCTGTCTGTCTCCATTTCTCCACCTACAAAACAGGCTGATAGTTCTAGCCCCTCTCCCGGCTCCTAGAAATTGGAAGGCAAAAGGAATTTGAATAGATATATATACATAAGCAAGGGAAGACCTTTTATTATGAAACGGGAGGCTGAGTCTAGCCCAGAATATGCTCTTCTCCTCTTCTTCCCACCTGGCCATCAGGTGGACCGCAGGTGTCAAGAGTACCAGACACCCTAGCTGGGGGTGGGAAATGCTCCCAGTTGGAATCAGTGGAAAGAATCAACTGAGACTTAGAGGCTCCCAGAGGTGACTCAGGGCATCCGCCTCAGGCGACCTGGGGAGGGAGCATCACTTTTCTGGAGACTGTTTCTTATTTGCACAATGGAAGCAATGATCATGTCACCAGTGACCTCCAAGAACCCCAAGTCTGGGCTGCTGCCTTCCAAGACTGCAGTTTGTTTCCAGGTGCCCGCAGATATTCTTCTGTTTGGCTTTTGCTCTGATGACTCCATCTTGGACTCCGGCCACCCTCTCGGAGATGTCTTTGTCAGTGTCCGGACTCCAGGAACAGCTGGATGGTACCTCCCGTCTGGGAAGACAGGAGCCCCAGGGGACTCAGGCTGCAACTGCAGAGATGTTGAGGTCCTGGCGAATGAACCAGGCCCTCGGGTGCGGCAGCCAGCCTCGCAGCAGACAGAGCAGGTGCAAGCGCCACGGGTAGAAGACACAGGAGGCTCGTGTAGCGCCACCTCGGATCACAGCCAGGGCCGCCTTGGGTCCCGGGGCCGCCTTGGCTCTCATGACACCCCTAGGGAGGGAGATGGTAGGGACTGCGGTGGGTTCCCACGGCATGCAACCAACCGATGGTTCCCTGCTCACACCCAGGCCTCACCTGACTCCCTCCACAGTGGAGGCCGGATCCCGGAGGCCCAGGACGCACATGGTGATGGCCACATTCACGTCCTGAACATCCAGCTCCCTCCGCAGGGAGCCGAAGAAGCTGTCCAACGCGAACTTGGCCGCTGAGTAGGGGGTGGAGAAGGACACGGGCACACGGCCTAGGGGCGCAGGAGGGCAGCTGCTGGGGGGGCCACAAGATGCTCCTCTTCTTCCAGGGAGCCTTCCCGCCCCTCCGCTTCTCCCGCACGAAGCCCGTCCTCTCCAAGCCCCTCCCCCAAGAGCTAGAGCCACATTCACGCACCGAGCAACGTGGACACCACCACCAGGGAGCCCTTGCTGTCAGTCAGGCTGGGCAGCGCCAACTTGGTCAGTTGCACGTAACTCAGGAAGTTCACCTGCAGGCGGCGACGGCGAGTCACAGGGCAGAGGCGGGGCCCGGCCCGACGGGCGGGGCCCGAGGACACAGGTGGAGGGGTACGGGCTCCATACTAGGGCGGAGCCAAGGCCAGGAGGGGCGGAGCCTAGGACCCAAAGGGGCGGGGCCCGGACATCCCCCGGGAGGAGCCGAGGAGGGAGCAGCGCCTTTGCACGCGGGGCGGAGCCCTGGGCTGGGATAGGCGCGCTCGGGCGGAGGGCAGGGCGAGAAGGGGCAGGGCCGCCGGTTTCGGGGAGCACCTGCACCAGCCAGTGCGTGGCCTGGGCGCTGCGGGCCCGCATGCCGGCCGGAATGCCGCCGAGGTGGTTCAGCACGAGGTAGTCCAGACCCCCTGGCCCAGAAATGCTGGTCAGCGTAGGGCTGGCCCGAGGCCCTGCCCGCTGGGCTATACGAATCCCCGCCCCGCCACGGGTGGGGTTCGGTCCGGAGCGCCGAGGTCCTCGCGGCAGGTAGCACCCCCCACCCGGGAGACCAAAGCATTACTCTCCTGGCGTCCTGCAAGTTTTCGCCCCTGGTAGTGGGCCTCCACCCCTGGTAGTGAGCCTCGCCCCCTAGTGGTAAGCCTCCATCCCTGGCTGCGCCCCAGGCCCCGCGAGTCTCCGCCCCCAGACACCCGCCCCCACGGCACCCCACCCCAGTTCCGCCGACCCTAAGGCTCAGGCCAGGGTACTCTGCTCCAGACTCCAGGCCCCGCCCCTCACCCAGCTTGTCCAGCGCAAACTGCACCACGCGCTCGGGCGCCTCGGGGGAGGCCATGTCCGCGGAGATGTAGAAGACCTTGGGGGCGCCCAGCTTCCGGCAGTTCCCCACCACCTGGGGGGCCAGAGCTGCCCGTGGGCCTCTCCTCCCCAGCCGCCCCCCCTGCCGGCCACACGGAGGATCCCACCTGAAGCCCCGCCTCTATTCTGAGCTCAGGTCCCAAGGGCATCCTTCTCAACGCTTCACACTGCGGGCTAAAAAGAGCCACTCACCAACACCCAAGTCCCCGGGGACTCCACACACGTTTCTGATTTCTGGTTTCTCTCGGGCATTCCCCCAAGCACTAACAGCTGTTGCTAGGGAGGGCCCCGGGCCTTTGGGTTGGAGACCCTGGCCATCAGCACGGCGGGAACACTCAGTACTCCCCTTCCTGAAGGGCACTTCCTGCTTTCCACTCCTTCACTGTGCTCAGCGCAACCCAGAACCCAAGGGAAGGTCTGTGTCTCCAGGCTCAGAGAGGTTAGGCGACTTTCCCAAGGTCACATAGGAAGCCCATTACAGAAGTTCAAACTTAGGTCTTCTTTCTCCTCACAAGCCCCCAGCCATCCATCTGGAAATGGGGTGGCTCACCTTCTGCAGGAGGGCCTCGGCCTGGGCAGTGAGCACCAGGTGGGAGCCCAGGCGGGCGTAGTGATAGGCCAGCTCTTCACCAACACCAGCGCCGCCCGCAGCCCCGGTCAGCAGTACGCGGGCTCCCTGGAGACGGGCTGCAGTGAGCAGGGGGGTCAGGCAGGGGCAGGGCAGAGCCGGCGGGATTCCTCCCTCCCCGCACCCTGGGCGCTCACCTGGCTCAAAGTTGTCGTCCCAGTAGTAGGCAGAGAACAGGGCCCCCAGCCCCGTGAGGAGCAGCACCTTCATGGCCTGGGGGCCTGAGCAGGGAGGGGCTGGCCGCAGCCACACCTGTTTGGTGGGCCTTCATTTGATGAGCATCTGGTAACACTGTGGCCCTGGACCTGCCCCTCCTCTCCCCCTCCATGGCGACCACTTGGTCCAGCCCCCCACTATCCTCCACCTGAACTCGGGACCACTTTCCAGTGACCCCACTTCTCAAAGCCTTCTCCCTCCACCCAACAGGCAAATCGCAGCTTCCCTCCCCTTTGATAACTCTTTCATTAAGGACAAAAGCCAGAATCCTGATGACCAAAAAGCTGTGTGGACAGGATCGTTCTCCCCTCTGCTCCACTCCACTAGCCTCTTCTCGGTTCGCCAAACCGGCCACAGCCAGGCACCACCCTGCCTCAGGACCCCTGCGCTGGCACTGCCATCGGCCTCTTGCTTCTTTCAAGTCTCAGCACAAGAGTGACCTCCTGTAGAGATGCCCTACCCTGAGCCACCTCCCTAGAGCTGCTGCACCCGGCCCTCTCCCTGACCCCGTCTTCTCCCCACCTCCGCACTCATCCTGGCCTGGAAGCACGTTCGTGTGTTCACTGCCCCCTCTCCCCCCAGAGGGTCACACCTTGAGGGCAGGAAGAAGAGAGACAACGGCTTCTGTGTTCCTCACTGTAGGGCTGGTTGGGTTTTGGTACTGAGCCCCAGCCCCAGCCCCAGCCCTTTGATGTTCCCTTCTTTGAGCCAGGGTCTCACTGCATGGCTCAGGACCTAAGTTCCTGGGTTGCCTTGAGCTCCAGCCCCCTGCCTCGGGGTCCTGAGCCACTGATTAGAGGTATGGTCCACTGCACCTGGCTGTTGGTCCTCAGTACCCAAAGCCATGCCAGGTATACAACAGGTGCTCAGTAGACCCTAGGTTGACATGGAGTGCTATGGGGAATGGATAGGCAAGAGCTGGAGGAGTCCAGAGAGACAGGTCTGTCTGGAGACACCAGAGGGCTGGACACTTGGGGATGGGTGGACACAGAAGTACCCCTCATGGGGTGAAGACATGCCTTCAGTGTGGGGGAAAAGGAGGAAGAGGGCAACAAGCCAGATTCCTCAAGTTCTGGGGACCACGGTCTCCCACAAGCCCATCCAACCTTGGGGTTGCTATCCTCTGAAGTCCACGGGACAAGGACGGGGGTCTTCACAAATCCAGAAGCTGCGAGGGCCGGGAGCGGCGGGATGATGGGTTGGGGGAACCGGATCTCCGCTCCTCTCTCCCTAATTTCCCGCCCCCTGGAGCCAGCCAGAGGGGTCTCTGGAAGGCATCCTGGCCGAGCCCCTTGCAGCTGCAAGCCTGTCCAGGGCTCCCCCCTGCCCCGGAGGGCCCGAAGCCCTCACCGCGGGTCTGGCGCTGCCCACCCATCACCCCACCGCCTATCTCTGCACCTTTGGGTGCTCAGAGGAGCGGATCCCCCAGCCGTCCCAGCCAGGGCCACCAAGCCCGACACGCGCTCCCACTTCTCACTCCCAGGGACGGGGCACGAAGCGCCCCGGGGGGCTCCTCCCACCCCTGGTCCAGCAAAGGAGGCGGGTGCAGAGGGACAGGCAGGCGGGCCGGTGGCGGGTGGAGACGGGGGCCTGGCAGCCGGGTCGCAGCGGGCGGAAGGGGCACCAGACCTGGCAGAACGCACTGGCGCCGCGACCGCGCCCGGCCTCGCTTCCCGCCGGGACAGGGGGGTGTGAGACCCCTGCGTGTCCCCAGCCGCGCACTCACCCACTCGGGCCTCAGTTTCCCCGCCGTCCAGCGGGGCCGGGGTCCGGGCGTGAACGACCCTCGGACCTACCTTCCCGGCGGCGCTCGGCCGGACCCCGACCGCGCCCCCTCCCGTAGGGCGGGGCCACGTGACTTCGAGCCCACCTTCTATGGGCGGGGACGTGAGCGGGACTCCGCGCCCCGGCGTTGCCAGGCAACGGCCTCCGCCGGGCTCTCCCGCTCGCCGCCGCCCCGCCACGCCCCCAGGTCTGACGCCCCGAGCCCGGTCACGTGCTACGGGCCCGCCTCTCTCGAACTAGCCTCGCGTTGCCGTGACGACCGCTTTCTAGACGTGCTCTTCCAGTCATTTGCGCTGGCTCGGGATCCCTCGTGATTCGACATCTTTCTGGGGCACCTCAGGCTTCACTCCAGACCCCTGAGGCCTCTTACCCCTCGGCCGCCTGGGCCGGGCCGCACTACATTTCCCAGAGAGCTGTGCGGCGGACGGGCCCTGAATTTCCCAGAGGCCCCTGCGGAGGAGCCTGAGGCGAAACAAGACACCACTCCCAGAGGCCTTTGCGGCAGACGAGGAGGACTACGCTTCCCAGAGGCCTGTGCGGCACCGAGACCGGAAGCGGCGGGCGAGTGCAGTGTCCTTGCGCGCGGAACGGAGCGACCATGGTGTCGCGAGTGTGGTCGGTGATGAGGTGCGTGGGGCTTCGGGCGGGCCCCCTCCTGCGGGCACCTACTCGGCCGGTTCTCCGAGGTGTCAGTCCCCTCTCCCTGGCCGACGTAGGGAATCGGACTCTTTGGGACGGGCCTCGCTGGGTCGCGGTCGCCTCCCGCTTCCTCCGGGCGATCCCTGGTCGCTCGGCTCACTTGCCCCGAGAGCTCTCCAAGCTTCAGCTGCCGCGTCTGTGAAACGGGAGTGCCCAGGGAATCCTACCGTTCGCGTTTGTCCCGAGGTTAATGCTCCCATAGCAGCGAGTGACATACGGGAAGCGCCCGGCGACACTTAGGAAAAACCAGCGGCTTGCCCGCCGAGAGCCCAGCCTGGGCAGGAAGGCTCCCGACAGGTTAGGTGTCTCAAGTCTTCACTGTCCCTTGCACTCTGAGGGACCTTGAATAACCCCAGTGTCCATTTTCCGGCCTCATTTTCCAGTTGCAGTGGCCCTGAGTGGCTCTGCTTTGTGCAGTGAGAACTCAGTGCTGTAGCACCTTTGGGCTCTCAGGGTGCCCTTCGTTTCCCCAGCTAGCTTTCAGGCCACACGAGTGTCATCTGGACTGGGAACCCCCCAGGAGGGTCACATTCCTCGTGGGTGGCCAGCAGTACACAGTGAGCTCCTTTCCCTGCTGCAGGTTCCTCCTCAAAGGCAGTGTGGCTGGTGGTGCCACCTACCTGGTGTATGACCAGGATCTGCTGGGGTCCAGTGACAAGAGTGAGGCCGCCCTGCGGAAGGCCGAGGAGGTGGTGCCCCCTGCCGTGCACCAGTTCAGCCAGTACGTGTCCCGGCAGACAGGCCTGCAGATACCACAGGTACGGCTGGGAGTGCGTGTGGCTCTGGGATGGCCTCAGTCCTCCAGCCTGGCTTGGTGTCCTCTGCATGCCTGGGGCTGCTGGGAGGCAGAGCCCTTCCCTGTTCCCCAGCCTCTGCTCCTTTTTCCCCCAGCTCCCAGCCCCTCCAAAGATCAACTTTCCCATTCGCGAGTCCTGGAATTCAGGTACGCCCTGTGCCTCTGCAGAGTGTGGCCCAAGGCACCCCAACATGGCTCCTCTCCTGGCTTCCTGGCCCTTCTTTCCTGTCATCCCTCCTCCTGTCTCCCATGGATCTAAAAGAGGCGAAGGGGTGGAGATTCTGGGGAAATGGAGGGGGGTAGAGCCTCCCGGGAGGGCGGGGCTGTTGTTGCCTGGTAGAATGGGGGCAGGTGGCCAGGGCCACACTGAGCCAGGCCCTGCCCTGCATTGCTTCAGTTGCTGTTGGAAGTTTGGTCTCTAAAACAGACCTTTCCCTGGGGCTTGGCTGCCCAGCTGGAGCCTCACAGCGGCCTCCCTCCCCGCCCGCCCCCGCAGGCATCATCAAGGTGATGTCGGCCCTGTCTGCGGTTCCCTCCAAGGCCCAGGAGTACTCCAGGGAGGGCTGGGAGTACATGAAGGAGCGCATCAAGTAGGAGTTGCAGAGGCTGTCCACCTGCGGGCCTGGGCAGGGTGCCGTGGGCTCCCGACTCCCGACTGGGACCCCACGCCAAGGGCAGCTCCCAGCCTTGCTGGCCCAATAAAGGACTTCAGAACTCTTCTGCCACCTGTGTGCTGCCGGGGGTCACGGTTGGGCCTGAGCTTCTGGCTCCTCCTAGTGGTTCCTTGAGGCTGGACCTTGTTCTCAAGCTGGTTTACTCCTTTGCTGTCATGGACTGTCAACCTGATGTGGGGCGTCACGGTGGACAGCTGCTCCTGGTCCCCAGAGGGCTCAGGCTCCCAGGAAGGTCGAGCCTGTGCAGGGGCTTCATGATCCCGGCTGACTGAGCCTAGGGAGTCAGTCTGAGGGGCTCAGCCTGTGAGCACCCACGTGGCACCCACAGGAGCCCCAAGGCCACTGATTCGCTTGCTCAGCCCCTTGGGTCCTAGTCCAGTCCTGGCCTCCTGGCCACCACCGTCAGCCACTCTCTCTCTGACAACCTGGTGATTCCTGAGCGCCCAGGCCATGGGCCCTGTGCCTGAGGGACATCCACCAGAACCCAGGCCCTGCCTCCTCTCCCAAGTCTCCCTGTCCCTTGTGTGTCGGCTGCCTGTGCTCTGTGTCCCCACAGGACGGAAGCTCTGGCAGGTGGGTCTGTCTAAGGCTCCTGGGAAGCCCCTGGTACCCAGCCACCGAGTGTGTCCCCATGGCTGGTGACAGCAAGAAACCAGTGTCAGGAAACCAGAGAGCAGTTTCCCTGGGAGGAGACAGCCTGGTGGGAGTCGGATTCCTTCCCAGGATGCTGTGCCAGGACAGGGAGCAGGGAGCAGGATCCCCATTCCCAGGAGTTTCGGGGAGCAGGGGACAGATATTAGAGGTGAAGGGAGCAGAGGACTGGGCAGCTCTCCAGGCTGTCTGACTTGAACTTGTCTGTCCCCGAGAGAAGCCAGCAGGCCTCCATTGGCCTGAGTGGGGAACTGGGCGGGGTGTGGCTGGGAATGCCTGGGCAGGGGACGGGCATCCCATAGGTGCTGTGCCACTGAGACCCAGGAATGGGGACTCCCTCACTTCCTCATTGGGAAGCCGCATGGCTCCTTGTGCCCCTCTTGTCCTTGATAGCCCTTGGTGAGGGTAGAATGAGGGGGACTGGCAAGGACCCCCGTCCCCTGGTGCTGTGGAGGAAGAAACACATGCCCTGCCCGGCCTGTCTACCAAGCCCTTCCAGCAGCTCTGGGAAGGGACAGGCTCCCAGGCCTGTTCTACCAATGACGGGACCTGCCTGGCCAAATGCAAAACCTCCTGTCACTTGCAGCCCAGGCGGTGAGTCACATCGCATACCTCACACCCAAGGTGTCCTGGTGTTTGACCAGGATCTGCTGGGGCCTGGCTTGGTACTCCAGATGCCTGGGTTGTGCCAGGTGGCAGCCATTGCTTCAGGTGGCCCCAGAGTTCAGTGACTGTCACAGAGGGGGAGGAGGAAGCCTGGCCAGGAGGGGACTCGCCAAAGTGCTCCTGCCCTGCGTCACAGCTGTTAAGAGCCCAGTGCTGACCCCCCACCCCGTATTTTTTTATTGGTGCGCCATAGTTGGACATACTGGTGGCATGTGTTACGTATTTGTGCCTGCACGCAGTAGAACAGTAATCTGGCCAATGTCATTCCCCTGTTTTTTCCCTTTCCGCCCCCCCTGTGATGCGAGTCCCCAGCAGAGCTGATGGGAAAGCTGACCAGCCTTTGGAGGCCGCTGATGGCCCCTGTGGGCCCCTCACCCCCATCCAAGCCGCCGAGTCCAGCAGCTTGGGCACTCTGGTGGTCGAGTGTGCCCTGGGCCGCGTGTGCAGGCTGGGGTTCCAGAGGGCAGGCGTGGACACCCGCCAGCCAGGCAGGGCTGGAGCCCTTGCCGAAGGCTGAAGGCTGAGGTCCTCGGGGCTCCCCTTATCGTGAGAAGGTGAGAGGCAGCAGGTGGGGGACCGCCAGCACAGGCACCAGGAGGGGCCGCCTGTAATCAAGGCCGCCCGGTTTGAACTGGAGGCTGAGAATGTGGTGGGTCCTCGCCCCGCAGGTGGGCCCCTGGTCCTTGTGTTCCCGCCCACCAAAAAATCACAGCTGAGTTCTGCTTCCAGCAAATGCACACTGCCTGGGTATTCAAAGGAAGGCCGTGAGGGGACTTAGGGTTAGGCTGAGACAGGAGGATTGCAGATTTGAGGCTAGTCTCAGCAATTTAGTGAAACCCTAGCAATTTAGCAAGACCCTGTCTCAAGATAAAAAAATGGATGGGACCTGGTGCAAGGGAGAGGGTGGCGCATGCCTGTCATCCCTGCGGCTGGGGAGGCTGAGGCAGGAGGATCAAAGCCAGCCTCAGCAAAAAGTGAGGTGCTAAGCAACTCAGTGAGCCCCGTCTCTAAATCAAGGACAAACAGGGCTGGGGATGTGTGCTCAGTAGTCGAGTGCCCCTGCGTTTGATCCTCGGCACCAAAATAAATAGAAAGTGGGACAGTCTTCACAGAGCCGCCCACCTGGACTTCCTGTTGACGTCCACACGACCACCTTCTTCACTGGAGCCAGTGGCTGTTGGCAGGGCCACCAGTGCTTTGGAGATGAGGGGACCCAGAGTGAGGCGAGCCCCACTGTCCTCCTTGCGTCTGCTGCTTCCTGTCAGGCCCAGGCTGGGCCAAATGGCTCGCCACCTTGCAGTTCCAGGTGTGTCCCCCACGGCCGCCGCCTGCTGCTGGTGTAGCCTTCTCCACAGCCCGTGCACTCAGGCTGGCCCTCTGCTGTCTGAGCTCTTCCAAAGCAGGCAGGTCCAGAGGGTCCCCTGCCTTCAAGTGCACTGACCCCTCCCCCATTCTGCAGCAGGGGGCCACTCTGGCCAAATGCCACTCTGACCATTCGCGCCTAACATCCTGGAGCAAGAGGCTTTGACCAGTCACTGCATAGGGACCTGGACGTTGCCCCAGTTCAGGAAGCTGAGAGCATGTGTTCAGATGTTGGTGTGTTGCCCATGGACAGAGCTACGCCCACCTGTTCCGGACACCGCGACCCAGCAACACACACAGTGGGACTCAAAGGTACAAGCGCTGCCAGGTGCATCTCTACAGGAGACACTTGGTGGCACAGCTGTGTTCAGCCACCCAGGTGTGTCGTGGTGGCCCAGCACCCTGTCTTGCCAGGGAACAGCTCCTTTCCAATTTAAGGCTCCCTGAGCCCCCTCCCGCGGAGACTGGAAACCCGACACTACCACCAGCTGTGCTGGGTGACAGCAGGCAGGAGCGGACCCATCCCCAGGCCACCCCCTGGAGTTTCTGTCAGCTGGAACTACTTCTGGAGGATTGGTGCGGAAGTAACTCAGACGCTCCTCCCCAGCTGCATTAAACTGCATTCAATTCATGTTTTCAATGTCATTTGCTTATTCCTTTCCTGGGCAGGCGGCCAAGTCCCACCTGCCTGGATCTGGGCGGGTTCCTGGCATGGCTGCCAGGGATGTCGCTCAGTCACCGAAACCGCTGAGCCTGGGCTAGGGAGGGACAAGATGGCCCTGCGGACCCTGTGAGCCCTGCACCTCTGCGTGGGCTTTGGCAAGTCCCTCGGCCCCACAGCCCCACCCCCTGCCCTGAAGCCAGCTGAGCACGACCTCCCTTCACTGGCAGAAACAGAAGCCACACTTTATAAATGAGTAAAGGGCATGTGAACAGAAACACCTTTATTACAAAAAACAAAACGAAAAACAAAAAACAATTCACATTGTATTGAGCTACAATATGGCAGCAGATAAAAAAAAAGGTTTGTACACGGTTTAAGAGAACTCCTAACAGAACACACTCTGGCCACGTGACAGGAACACAGGATTCAAATTACTTAGTAGCGGCGAGTGAAGCGGGCATCGCTGGGCCTGCTGCCCCGGCTCTGTCCTCCGAACCCGCCCTGCATCCCTCCACGCGGGATCACGTGGCCCCTGGAGGCCCCGCCTGGGGCGAAGCTGCCACGCCTAGGAAGAAGTCAGGTTCTTGGGTCTGGAGCCCTCGCACAGGCTGTGGCCGTTCCCAAGCCCCACTCTGTCCTGGGACTGGTGGGCCCAGGAAGGGTAGGCCCCCTGCAACTGCCCAGCCCCTCCTGAGCGGCAGCCCTCTGACCTGGTGTCCCACTCGGAAGGCAAGGGGGCTAGCGGGGGATTTTAAATTGTCACCCTGGCAAGCCACCATGCAGAGAAGGAACAGGTGGAGCATCCCAGCAAGAGTCTCAAGTGTCACCAACCACCACCTTACCCTGACATGCCGCCCCGGTTCATCATGTGGCCAGGCCCCGAGTGACCAGACATGCTCCTCTCACCACCTGGAAGAAAGGCCGAGGGAGGCTCACACGGGCATCGGTGCTGTCACTCGGGGCCTCCACTCCCGCTTCCCCCGCCCTCCAGGCCTCACCACTGAGGCACCTGCGTAGCCAGGAGCTGGCAGTCCCCGAGCCCTCACTGGGTCAGGTGGGGAGGACCTCGGACACCCCCTGCACAGTGCCTATCCAGACCCCAAGAGCACCTCCCACTGCCAGCTCCGGGTGGCCTGAGGGGCCGGAGCCCCAGGCAGGGCAGGCGCTCTCCTCCCCGTCCCGGGTTTCCACCCACCAAGTCACTCCTTACCTTGCCACCGCTTGTGGTCCCGGTCTATCATGCCCCCGTCAGCAGCTCCCTGCCAGGCCCGGTCATCCTCTAGTCTTCGGCCATGATCCCCCCAGTCACGTCTGCCCCTTGGAAAAAGAGATCTCTGATCTGGAGTGTCCCCTCCTCTGGCTTCCACCCTAATGGCAGAGGTGGACACTGAGAGTGGGTTCAGCGTTGTCCTCTCAGCTCGGGGGCGTCCCCATCCCTGTGTCCAGGGAGCCGCAGGAAGGATATGGGTCTCAGCCGGCAGCTGCTCAGTGGGCTCTGGGGCTCCCTGAACTACGGCCAGCTGCCTGGGCCTGGCCCTCTCCACCTGGTGGCTCACCCCAGTGACTGAGTGGCCCTGGTGAGACAGGTCTGTCTGGCCAACTGAGAGGCCCGGGACAGGCAGAGCAGGGGACACAAACCTGGGGGGAGGGGGCAGCCCTCGGCCTTCGCTCATTCTCTTGTCAGAGCCATAGCCCCACCCATCGCGGGAGTCCCGGCCATGGCGCTCCGGACCTCCGTGGCGCTCAGGGTAATGCTGGACATCAGAGAGAGAGGACGAAAGGAAAGCTTTAGTCATCAACTCTGCCCAAGGCCTTGTGGGCGACAAAGCTGGTGATGACAAGGGCAGTATCCAGACCCCTGCCGGGGGGCTCGCAGGTACGCAGGGCCACCTCACTCACTCCACACAGCTGCACCCCCTCATCTCCACAGGCCAGAAAAGCCATGGCCCGGGTTGTGGCTGAAGGAAAGAGCGACTGGTGACGGCAGGCAGAGGTCCCCCAAGCAGGACGCCAGAGTTCTCCAAAGGACTCTGAGCAGAGGCCTGGTGACTGCCCAGCACCCAGAGCAGTCGAGGAGGTGAAGAGGACACTCACCAGCTCTCCCAGGTCTCCCCCTTCATCCCCCGGGCACTGTGGCTGCACCTTCCTTTCTCCAAGTGTCCTCCTCCCAGCGGAGGAAGTAACAGAGTCACGCGCCCCTTTCCTTTTTTCACGACTGTGGTGGCTACCCAGGAAAATGTTACCTGCACGGCGGCACCAGAGGGGCCCTAACCAGTGTGTGCAAAGGCACAGGGGCAATCCCCGCCACTCTCCTGGCCTCATCTCTCAGAGCCTCGACAAGGCAAGACCAGGGGCTTCACTGTGGAGAGGCCAGGGCACACCCACGGTGCGTCCTGCCACAGCCAAGGACAGCTCCCAACATGGGCTCCAGAAAACACTGCTCCCTCCCTATGCGATCCCCAGGACACGCTGATCACAACACACGCACCAGCCCATAGCTTTAGACAGCTTCACTGAATTTTTGAGAAAACATTTGAATGACGTTTTATCAACTTATCTACCTACCTACATCAGGGGCACGTACCTGCTGAGCCACACCCCCCACTTATTTTCATTTTGAAATAGGGTCTCACAAAGTTGCTGAGGCTGGTCTTGAATGTGGGCCACTGCACCTGACTCAATAACCTTAAGTTTTAAGGCGCGAAAGTGGACACATCATTTACTACAAAGCAAAAGACTTACGTTGAGACCTACTTCTCTACTATTTAGCCATTTCCACTTCTCCTGCAATTTTAAAATCAAACCAGTATTTTTTTTTTTGTCCAACCAAACCCACTAAGAGCTCAACAACAGCCCAAGTTCTGAACTAGTTTTCTCTTTCTGTGACCTTTTCTTGGGAGCCAAACGCCACCCCATGCTGCTGGGGCAGCACTGCTCCTCCCTTCCGCAGGCCTGGGCATGTGAGAAACACTGTCAGTTTCGGAGGACATTGTCTACTAACCCATGGAAAGCAGCTGGTCATGACCAATGGGAACTGTGCACACGTTACGAAGGTGTGCGCAACACCTCGCCTAAATCCTCTGCCTGATGTGGGGGGAATAATCACCCCCATTCTGTAGCCAGAGGAACAGACTCGGCAGATAGGGTGTCACCAGAATGTGACCCGGTTCTGTCTAGATTCCAGAGTGTGGATGTGTGGCCACTGTGTTCCAGCTGTCCCGGGGAAATCAAGACCAGCTTGTGGTGCTGTTGCACGGAAGGTTTACCCCCAGGAACCAAGAGGAAGTAATCCTGTGAGGACACCCAAATCTAAGCCAGGAGGCTAGCTGTCCTCAGTCATGCTGAGACACCAAAGAGGGGACAAGATGGGACAGCGAGGCACAGATCTGTCAAGAACACGCCATGGGAAGAGACACAAGTCGCAGGGCATCTCCTCTGCCACAAGCACCTCCTGAACTCCCCCTTCCCCCCATTTCTTCCAGTAAAGCACCCCAGGGTGCAGGGCCCTGGTGGGAATTCTCCATCTAGAAGCCGACAGAACTGAGATGACTGTGCTCTCTCTCCACTTGGGACTGGGCATTTTAAGAGTCCTTTCTGTGTTTTGGTAACAGTCCTTTACCAGATGTGTCTTTTGCCAACACTTCTTTCGGTTCACAGCTTGTCTTCTCTTAAGGATCCCATATTAACTTTTTCCTTTTTTATTTGTACCAGGGATTGAACCCAGGGGATTTTACCCAGAGCCACATCCCCAGACCCCTATGTTTTTTTTGAGGTCTTGGGACCTTACTGAGTTGCTGAGGCTGGCCTTGAAATTGTGGTCCTCCTACCTCAGCCTCCTAGTTGCTGGGGTTAGAGTCAGCGCCCCCACCCCGAGTTTATTTTTCTAATGGGATAAACCTGCATCAAGAACAAGTACGGACCAAAGACTTGGCTGTTTCCAAGGCTTAGTGGCAGCCCGAGCTGTCCGAGTGTGCCCTGGGAGTAGATGCAGTGGCTGCTGCCTCCCCAGGCCCATGGGGCAGAGGACCTTGCAACAGGAAGTGCTACTGCGCGGCTCAGCACTTTTCAGCAGCACAGGTCGGCCTGCCAGGCCTCCAGCCTAGGGAGCCTCGGCAACAGCCGCAAAAGGCCTTGAGGTGATGGTTTGGAGACGTCCCAACTAAGCCCAGCAGGTCCACATCTCTGTCCCACAAACACCAGGTCTCAAGTGGGAGGGGGGTTCTGCAGCGGGGAAGGGACTGGACTCCATGGGAACTGTGGGTACACTGTCGCTCTGACTTACCTGTCCTTCTCTTTCTCCCATCATTGACCTGGAACCTTCTCTCCTGAAAGAGACAGTTTAAACCAATCCATGAGGAAAAGAAGCTTGCTAACCAGAAGGGGCGACCCAGACCCCAGGTGGAGTGGCGGTGCCCAGGACGGATGTAGTGACTGGAGCATGAGCTGCTCTGGATGCAAAGTGATGGGTCATGTGGGCGCCTGGGTCAAGGAAGGCCAGTGAATGACCAGAGGGAAAAACACCCACACCCACCAAGGAGGGGCAACAGGGCCACACTGACCTGTCCACGGAGTGGTTGGGGTAGCGGCCCCGGTCCCTGTGGTCGAAGTCGTGGAATCGGTCCTGGCGGTTGAAATCAGAGTGGTAGCGCTCATCCAGAGCGGCCCGCTTGGCTTCTGGCCAATAGGCATCGTCCCGCCTGTGAGGGGTGCAGGACAGGATGGAAAGAGGCCTTCCCAATGACAGCCCTGTGGAGCTGGAATTAAGCCCCACGGTCCCGTCCCCGTCACATCATGAGCGTCTCCCACACAGTATTCTGGGCTGCCTGGGCTGGCAGGTCAGGCTGGGCTGGGAGTGAAGAAGGGCTGTGCAGAGGGCGCTCGTTTTCTCAGCAGGGCAGCCATCAGGAGGACTGTCACAGGTGACCCTGGGAACCCAACCCAATGCCACTGTGGGGAAACCAGGAAGACCTCTGTTCTCCAGAGCCCTTTCAGGAGACTCTGCCATTGCTTCTAGCCTGAAGCTGACTTGCTGCCTCTCAAAGAGGCACCGAGAAACCCACTGACGAATTAGTCACTCAGCGGTGGCTAAAGCAGACTCCTCTCTTAGACAAAGGCGCAGAGACCGATGGCAGCTGAGAAGGCCCTTGATGAGAGTGGCACTGGATGGCACATGGGTTCCCTTTAACCTATCCAGTGGAAGACAGAGGCCTGTGTGGACCCCAAGGGAGGCGTTTCTGGGTCCCTGGCTGCCTCCCGGTGCTCCTCCTCCTGCGCGACCTGGAGGACTGCGCACCCCTCCTGCGCCTGGGCTTGGACCTGATGCCTGGACCCAGCGCCATCTCTACTGAGCCAAACCACCAGGGCACCCTGCTGAAGCCAGGGGGCAAGCTGAGTAGAAGCCCAGACCCGGGCTTCCTTTTGGAGCAAGATTGCGGGCCTCCATGACTCTGGTGGCCAATGCCACACATCACACCAGGACACCCAGGTGGCCAAGCTCACCGGCCATCAAGGTCGTAGGGCCTCCGCACTGCCGGCCGCCGCTCTTGCTCATAGCGCAACTCCTGCTGGCGCCGCAGCTCCTCGCGCTCTCGGTGGATGCGCTCCTGCTCACGCCGGCGCTCCTGTTCCACGTGCATGCGCTCTCGCTCCAGCCGCTCCCGCTCCATGCGCTCCCGTTCCAGGCGGTGCCGATGGAAGGCCAGCCGCTCACGGGCGATCTCCAGCCGCTCCCGCTCCTCACGCTCCCACTGAGCCTGCAGGCGTTGCTCCCGCTCGCTGCGCTCCCGCTCCCTGTGGCAAGACAGCAGGGCTGGAGTGTATGGCACCACAGGGGGTCCCGGGCACACCCAGGGCCAGGGCTCCCACTCACACTCCAGGATGCATGAGAAGCAGCGGGAGAGGTGCTGGCCATAGGGGGCTGGTGAAGCACAGCAAGAGCCCAAGGATTCCACTCCCAGCCCTATCCACCCCAGCCACGGAAGAGGGAGCACAGGTGGAGGACAGGAGAGGCCAGCTGTCCTATGAACTGGCCTCATTTCTTAAACATTTCCTGAAGTTCAACATGTGACACCATTTGCCACCAGCCTGATTAGTCCCTGTGAAATGGGGCTAAAGGCAGAATGGACTCTCATGCCCACACCTCCTATTTCTGCAGCAACCCAAAACCAAGGATGGGGCCTGCCCAGGAGGACAGCCCACTGTCTGCTTCTGGCAGGGACATGGTGATGTGTTAGTGCATTTCCTTCTGGTGCTAGTCTCTGCAATAAAGGTGACCCACACCTACACCGGCAGAAAAATACCACCAGGCTTCGTTTTGTGTACTTTGAACACATCTCACCCCACCATGGGTCGCCTCTATGGATGGACGACATTCTCAGGGGAAGCAGGCCACCATGTGTGCAATAGGTGTGGTCTGCCCAAGCAAGGCCCAAAACGGCACAACCCTGACCCCTTTGCACAACCCACACCCCTTCCCTGTGCGTGGGTTCCCTAGAGGTGACAAGGAGCAGTGGATCACGCGGACCTGGAGGGCTCTGTGGCCCGTGTCCACCCCTCCTCGCCCTGGCAGAAATACCACCTCTTCACACCTCAGCCCTACACTGACACCAAGGACATGACAGAAAACAACAAAAGGTCTCCGGCTGCCACCATCCACCTCTCTGACCCTGGTGAGGCTGAGCAGCACTCCCTGCGTTTCAAGGCAGGAAACCCGTGCTGCCCTGTGAGGACTGTCCCTTTCTCTGGTGGCCCCGTTATTCTGACTTCTTATTCTCCTCATGTGGCCATCCCTCCTCCCGACTTCCACTGTGCAGATGCACAACTCTGACCGGGACAAGTCCTCCTTCCCGCTGGTGAAGGACCCCAACACCGAGTCCCCCTTCACTGGTGGGAAATGCTGCTCTTTTCACGTGACTTTCCAGTCATAAAGGTCTCTTCTGTTGATTAGTTTGCCAGATAAACAGGTAAAGGCACCTGCTTCACTGCCCACCGTTTTGCTTTCTAGGCCAGAAGTCCTCCAGGGACAGGGCAGAAACTCCCTGCTCTTGTGCCTACCCCTTTCCCTGCCGGCCTTTTATTTATTTTTTAACTGCTTAATAGAACACAGAACGACAACCCTGGGGAACTAACACTATCCCACAGTTTTCCTTGGTGCAGTTAAGAATGTGCTCACTGTCGGATCCTCCCTTCCCAGCTCCTGAGGCAAATGTGACACTATCGGCAAAACAGCTTCACCGCAACAGGAAGGCAGGCCACCTAACCACCTCGTTACCTTCCACAATTCTGGGGAAGAAATGGGTGATTTGAATGAAATTCTTTGAAAACAGCCAGAAGTTGAAAGCCAGCACACGGCAAATCCACAAACAGAAAGCCATAGAACAAAAAGGCTTAAAGCAACGTTCCACCCACTGGGAACTTTGAGGATATCCACTCAGGACAGGGGCATGACCACAGTCTGGGGACAGCCACATCAGTGAGTGTTCCTGGACCATGACTCACCTCCGGGACTCTGAATCTCTTGACTTCCGAGGCTCTTTGACCTTATCAAAGGACACAACGGACCGTTTCTCTCTGCTGGCCGACTTGCGATCCTGGCTTTTGGAGACCTAGTTTATCAAAGGACAAAAACTAAGGTAGAAAAGACAATAGAAAAAAGGAGGAGCATCTGTGTCCAAAAATGAATGCAGACTCTAGGGAAGAATTCATTTGGAATGAGCAGTAAGAAGGAAGTATTCTCTCTAAAGAAATCTCGTGCCTCGAAGATCACAGGCTTTCCTCTATGTCTAACGTGACATAAACTCTTCAAACAATGATCTACTGACTCCAGCCGACAGAGCCCGAATGAAAACGAGTATTTCTCACGAAGAAATTTAAGATCAAAATGAATTTTTATACATCAACTGATGCATCCAAAATAAATGTCTTAATTTTGCACTAGATTCATAATATTCAGTGAATTCAAAAATGCAGCCAATTCTAGTATGCCTAACAACTTCCTTATTTGTGTAACATTTTAATGAGAGCTACCCATCTGAGCCCTGGAATGTGTGTGTGTGGTTCTGAGGCCGGAACCCAGAGGCACTCGATCATCACTAAGCAACGTCCCCAGTCTTCTTCATCTTTTGAGACAGGGTCTTGCAAAGTTGCTGAAATTGACTTTGAACATGAAACCCTCCTGCTACAGCCTCCAAAGCCACTTGGATTATAGGCGTGTGCCACTGCACCCAGCCATCCCCTGCCTTTTAAAACAATGCTTTTATTTTGAGATTACGTCTAATTTTCCCCTAGTGGCCTTGAATTTGTGATCCCCTTGTCTAAGCCTCCCCAGGTGTGTGCCGCTGTACCTGGCAGGAATTAGTTTTACTTTTGCATCTTTCAATCATTATCATAACACAAAAGTAAAAAGATATAATATTTACAAAAAGAAACACGGGCTTCCATAATTGAAAGGCCAGCTTAAAACTGATCTGCACCACTCAAAACCGTAGCCAGCTCGTCCTCTGTGTGTCTCAGACTAACAGAGCAGGCCCATGGCTGCTCTCTTTAGAAGGGTCCCTGGTCACTCAGTGTTCCAAGTCTGCAGACAAAAGCTTAAGTTTAAAGATCTACTTTCCCTTCGGGATGTAATCATTTTGGCTCATGCCAGGCAGAGGGTGGCCCTCGTGACCAGCCTCCTAACATCCTGCACAGCACTGCTCCAGGGGGCTTCTCTGGATAGGAACCACACACACACCACTGCACTCTCACTGTACCACACGAGACCCAGGGGCAGGCGTGATTGCCGAAGCAACCTGCACAGGGACCCGTCTCTGTTGCCATCATCCCCTCATGACCTGGGTGTCCTGCCTTCACCATTGCGGTCGCCGTTAGCCTGAGTGTACCTGGGCCGAGAACCCACACAGACACTCCGGTTTCTGTCTCCTGTGGAACATGCTGCCAGAAGACAGGCCAAGAATAAGCCCATGCCTAGAGGCGTCTGTGTGAGGGCTCAGGCTCACAGAGGAGAGCCGCTGCGATGCAAAACACGCCCACTGCTCCCAGATTCTACTTTTGAAGACAGCTTTAGGAGATAAATAAAAACCAACAACTGATGTCAGAGCAGGAATGAGTATGAAGAAAACCTTTCCACCTTTTTCCTTTATGAATTCTACATTTTTGGGGGGCTGGAGCTGTAGCTCAGTGGTAGAATGCTTGCTTAGCATGCATGAGGTAGTGGGTTCCATCCTCAGGACCACATAAAAATAAATAAAATAAAGGCATTCTGTCCATCTACAACTACAAAAAAAGTTATTTTTAAAAATTCTATATTTTTGTAAAGGTAGAAAGCTTATTTTCCAATTGAACGGTTCAAGAATCTGCTAAAATATGCCCAGAAATAATGTTAACTGTAAAACAAAACAAAACACCACGAACAACTACAAGTAGGAGGAAATTCCGACTCACTCTCTCCTTGGACCCAGATGTCTTCACACTAATCACAGGCACACCTTTGGATTTGTCCATCACCACAGTTCGCTCGGTGCCCCGACTTCCTATAGAAACAGAGGAGGACATCTGAGGTGAGAAACACACCTAGGGGCTGGGCTGCGGCTCAGGGGCAGAGCGCTGGCTGCCAGCATGTGTGCCGCCCTGGGTTTGATCCTTAGCTCCACATAAAAATACATAAAATAAAAGCATGCAGTCCATCAACAACTACAAAAAAGGAAAAAAAGAAAAAAAAAAAAAAAAAACCCAGAAAGAACAAAAGAAAAGCAGCACCTCAGGAAGGAAGCTCCACACTGCACACTATGCAGGAGGACTCTTGGTGTGTGGTGTCACTTGATCACAGCAAATCAACAAGTCATACCAGCTAGTGACAGAGGAAAGATGGAAGCTCCTACATGGCTGGGCTGGCTGGCTACCTGATTTGGTGGCTCGAGAGCGCTCCGAGGGGCCAGGCTTCTGATCATCAGGCTCTTTAGTCTTTTCTCCACTTCCGTCATCACCCTTTTTGGTGTCATCTTTTCTGTCGGCCTTATCCTCCCTCCTAATGTTTGCAGATCTGCAAGTGACAGCCCCAGACACGCCACCGTTAAAGCAGGTGTTTAGGGAAACACAGCAGCTGTGACTGCACCCTCGCAAGAGCACCCAGTGACTAGAACGAAGACAGTGTCACCAGCTTTCCGGCCCCATACAAATAAATGCAGGGGCACGGGTCGCAGTGGTCGAGCCACAGACACTCAGCCTGCCAAGCTGCGGTGCCCTCGCCAGCCCCTGCCCGCTGGTTTACCAGGGAAGAGCACACCTGTCACTGGTGCCTGCCTTCTCCTTCCGCCCTTCGCCGTCTCTCTTCTCCGAGGCTTTCTTGCCAGCAGGTTCATTTTTTGCCTGAAGAAAAGAATCAAGTGCAAGTGCCCCCTCCTCTCCTCACACTGCTGCACCCCAGGAGAAAACGGCCACTCACTTTCTCCACAGAGATCATCTTCCCGTGGAGCTCAGTCTTGTGCAGGTGGCTGATACATTTTGTTGCCTCTTCTGCTGTGGACATCGTGACAAAACCGTAACAGCGAGCACCAGGACTCCGGGCGTTCGTCACGACCTTGGCGCCCACCACCTGAAGGAAAGCAGCAAATATGGCTCGGACACACCCCGCGGCAGGGCAGGCCCCACACCACAGCAGCAAAAGCACGGGGGACCGGACACACGGAGAGGGGGCAGCTCCATCTCCCTGCAGTTCCTCAAAGGCCTTCGGTCCTCCTCACACAGTTCTCTGGGCTCCCTGGGAGGGCCAGGAAGGCAGGGTGAGGACAGGGAAGGGGAGACAAAAGTGCCAACTTGAGGGCTGAGAACACAGCTCAGCTGGTGGAGGGCCTGCCCCGCCTGCCCGAGGCCCTGGGTTCAACCCCCAGCACCACCAGGGGAAAAAAAAGCAAAATTCTGCCTGTGCTCTTGTAACGTGGCTTAAATATGGGAGGAAATGAGCCTAAATGTCCAGCCAAATTAGGAGAGGGACATGGGCAATGGGGCAAAAAGTCACATCTGTGACCCACACAAAACCAGGTTGGTTGCTTTGGGATTGAACCTGTGGGTTCTTAACCACAGTCACACCTCCTGCCCCTTTAAATATTGAGACAGGGTCATAAACTGCTTAGGGCTTCACTCAGTAGCTGAGGCTGGCTGTGAACTGCCATCCCCCTGCCTCAGCCTCGGGAGTTATGGGGATCACAGGCCCTGCGGGCTTCATTAGCTACTTGTACGACCGCGGTGTCTTCAGCTCCCTCTCCTTCAGCACTTGGACATCAAGAATCAGGGTGAACGTTCGTAGTTTTCTCTGTCATGGTACACTGAGCTCTTCCCGTGAACAAGGCTGGTGTTAACCTGTGATTATCCCTAAAAGTTTATTTGGGAGGCAAGTCCAGAATGCACAGGGAGACAGGAAGCGAGGAGAGCAGGTGAGAAAGCCAACCCCGGTGTCACCCTATAGGGACTGCAGGACGTACCTGCGATGGCCATCACCCACCAGCCTACATAGGTGCAAGAGAGGCAGATGCTTCAGACAAGCAGGAGCCAGAACTGCCCTCCGGTGGGCTAAGGTAGCAACCTCAAGGCCAGGCAGTGATACAGCTGCAGTCAGGGTCACCCATCTCAACAGGATGGCACAGGCCCTCCTCTGAAGCACTACGCCACAGTGTCACTCCTGCTCTTATCCAGTCATTGTCATTTCTCAAACACTGACCACAGCTCTTGTCCACACCTTAGATTCAACCTTACAGCAGCCCTCTCTGGGTTTTAAGACCTGAGGGTCACAAAGCCACCCATAGGAAGATGGCAAACTTACAGTGATGGAGGGACCCAAGCCAGATGTGGGCTCTGGGAGCGCCCACATTCCTGACTAGAGGGCCAGGGTCTGCAGAGCATCAGCACATGAGCCCCAGGACGCCTTGGAGCACACAGAGACATGCACTGGCAGAACGCCCCTGGCTCTTACCTTCCCATATTTGCTGAAAAGGTTCTTCAAATCTGTAGCTCTGGTCGTAGAAGAAAGTCCACTAACCCAGAAATTTCTACCACAACTGCTACGACCTATTTCAAAAGAAAGTTCTGGTTAAGAACACAAAACCCACAAGACCCCAAGTATTCAAGAAAGTCAGTTTAAAGCTGAGACAACTCCCATTTGCTCTCAGATCATGACACAACCTAACGTCCGTTGGGGTGAGGACTCGGCAGCTGTCCATCAAACCCAACAGCACTGCCAGGAATGCTGATTACAACAGGAACCAGGGCTGTGGGATGGCTCAGGTTTCCTTAGACAATGACCAAGTAGCTGAACCACAGGGTAAGGTGGATAGAGCCCAGGGCGTCAGGCACGCAAGTAAGCGCCTGCCTCTGAGCTAAACAGAGATCCTGAGGGAACCCACCCCACCCTTTCACTCTCTGCAGAGCACTGGAGAAGGAACTAGAGGCTGGTGAAGCAGTTTCCTCAATGAGTGGTTTAAGGCAGGGTTACAGGATCAAGGAATTCAAAACACTCTCAAAATCACGTGTCCACATCAAGACACTGCATTCACTCTTAGGAACTGGTTCGCACTCTATAATCCAGGAGGGAGCGGAAAAGACTTCCCGAAAGACTTAGGCACGTCTGGGTGGGCACACAGGGCACCAGGGATTAGAATTAAATGCCCTGCCCGCTGATCCTGGGGTCCAACATGCTCCAAGAAAATGGCACTGCCACGGGGACCTACCCTTCTCCTCCCGGGAAAGTCTTTTTGTGTCCGAGTCATCTTCAACAGAACTAGAGACAAAAGACAGTGTCACTCCACGAGGAAGCAGCATTGAGGAGACAAAACTCAAAATTATAAAATACGTGCTGAGGTTGCATACCTACCCGAAATTTAGTTCTGAAAAAATGATACCCCGACAAACTTGTATTGTAAATCTGACCTAACCGTAAGATTTCAGACCCACAGGAGTTAATTAATTCTGCTGGGCTAAAGGTAATTAGGAAGAATTAAAGAAAACAACCATGATAGGTTGAGAAAAGAAAAAAAGATTATGTAATCAGTGTAAAATAAACAAAGAGAAATAAAACACTGTTGGGAGGTAAACTACAATTTCAGCAGTCTGGCTGGCCAATTGCAGAAAAAACAGCTTATGTGTGTCATTAAATGACCAATGAAAAGGAGATAGCGTCTGGTCTAAAACTGAGAAACAACAAACCTCATTTTCTGATCAGCGCCCTCACTGGTTGAGGACTCTTTAGGAGCCGGAGGGACTTCATTACAAGCTTCAAAATCAAACTTCTTCACGTCTTCTTTGCTATCTCTGGGCTCTGGGCTTGGAGCTTCCGTGGGCGCTTCCGCGGCCTCCTGGCTAGAGGCCTCTGCGAGCTCGGAGCCCGCGCTACTCTGCTCAACTGGCTTCTCTAGCCCTACAGGCTCACAGTCCGTCCTCGCGCCTTCGCCTGTCTGCTCCACGGGCTCCCTTTTCACTACCGCTAACAGGGTGTCTGCCTCGCTCCACTGAGCGCGTGTTGACTCGCTGGCCAAATCTAAATCTCCCTCCTCCTCCTCCTCCTCCTCCTGCTCTTCCTCCTCCTCCTCTTCCGGGTGGGCGCTGCCAAAAAGGTCCTCTTCCTCCGCAAGCTTTCTGTCTGGCCCCACGCTACTTGTATCCTGTGCAAATGGCTGCTCCAGCTCGGAACCTTCTTCTTTTACTGGCTCAGATTTACAAGTTTCCCCCAAAATGTCGAGTATTTTCTCATTTTCTACGGATTTAACAGGAATAGAATGGCACAAGGTTTAATTACCAGGGAAATAAAGCAATCACAATGTGGAACTGGCACGGCTGCCACACTAACACGAAGAGAACTGCTAGCTACACAGAGATTGGAAAACCCGTGGGTGTACACAGTTACACTGGTTACACTACCTGCGCGCCGCCTACTAGGTAAGCCTCTACGCTACAGGGGAGAGAAAAGCATCCCAGAGATTTAACCCCCAAAACCTTCTGGCTGAATTCTTGACAGTCTTCATTCTGTCGCCGTGTATATATGACTCTTCCAAATTTAGCTTCCGAAGTCCAAGGTGCTTAACTGAATGTATCACCGTTCACCGAATAGCTCAATTTCCAAATTTCTTTGAATTTCGTTTAATAGAACAGTCCAACATGAAAATCAGAATCTCTTCCATTGGTGCTGAGATATTTGCAGTCCAGAAGGGGGACAGTGTTTGTTTGGAATTCTCATGGAGGAGCTCTTTCCTCTTCTGGAGTCCAGGCACATCCCAATGGTTCATATGGGTCTCCCTAGCACTACCTACACTGCCTGAACCAAACACCACAAAGTTAAGGTACTGCCCGATATCACAAGATCTGTTTCGTGGGGTACAGAGGCATCAGCTCCTAAGAGCGTGCAATCTTGTTCCATAATGTTTAAATGCCGTTTGTTTAAAAAGGCATAAGAGCATTTCATCTTACCAATAACATTTTGCAAAATGAGAAACTAGCCACTTTCACAGATCTGGTGATACGGCTGGGTTTCCAATCTCTATGATCCTGGTATGTTCTGGATTGTAAACCTTTAGAACAACGTACACTATAGTTCTGCAACTTTTAAAAATTAAAGTATTCAACTTAAAGAAGGTGGAAGACTAGAATGGTTCCAAACCCCAGCTGCTAAGTTTTTCATTGAACAGTACCTGGCTCCAGAGATGGCTCTTCAATTTCCTGCAACAAAAAAAAGCAAGTAAGACTCTGCCATAGACAACACCTAAACGTCATTAAAATCAAGACTCTAATGCCTAGGAAGGGAATGTGAAATCCAAGGGGAACTTTATACAAGACAGGTGGAACATCTGCTTGTTTAAGGAAAGACCCCACACAGCTGGCATCCGCCAGCTTGTCCCCAGCCCCACATGCCAGCCTCCTTTTCAGGGGACCCAATTTTCTTCATAAGGTTTTCCCAGCCTCTGGGACCGTCTCACTAGTCACACACCCATTTGTCCCTCAGAAGAGAACTCTTAAGCTCAAGGACAACAGGGCTTTCATTTTCCTTTCATGTCTAACAGAGAGCCTGGCAATCACTTCATTCATTTAACCCAGATCTAGCTTTCTAAAAACTCAAGACTTAGTGACATCAGTTATATCATGTAGTGGTGCCACCCTGCCTTCCGGGCAGGGCACAGAAGCACCCTCCAGCATTCATCCCTCCTCTATCTCCTCCTTCCCTCAATTTCCCACCAGGTCATCTATCGTATCAGTAAAATCCCAACCCTTCCCAGGAAGCCTTGCAGGACGCCCTGCCCCATCTGTACCCTGCTTAGAAGGGGCATGCTCTCGACCCTCTGTGAACTCCAACCTTGGGCTCCCCACACAACCTCCCACCTTTGTGCTTGGCTCAGGGGCACCTCCTCTAAAGGTTTCCTTTAGGGCTCACTACCTCAGAGTCTGGCTGCTGCCCACTGAGGGCCCATGTCCCCAGGACACTCTGCTTGGGAGCTCCAGACCACACTGATCGCTGACAAGGTTCCAGGCACAATCGTGAACACCTTAGACACAAACGCTGGCCATCAGCAAGCCCTAGGAGGCTGGTACTATTTGCACTAACATTCTTTTCAAAGGTTAGGAGACAGTAGCCCAGAGGGACTGAGTAATTTGTCCAAGGACACAGAGCAGACTCTGAATGAGGCCTATGTGAACATGAATTTGTGCTCCCAACCCTCAGTCCAGGCCTCTTCCCAACCCTGGGGCCATGGGAACTTCACACTGGGAGACTAGGCCCTGTACACAGAGAATGGTCCTTATGCTCGTTCACACCTATCCCTGGTGGCCAACACCGCATGTGACACATCATAGGAGCTTCACAAGCACTCAGTGGTGGCTGGAGTGTCTGCACCTCTTCCCTGCCATTCTGTGACGCCTGTCCACTTTCTTCCAGGTTTCATTTGGCAGGGGGATGATACCAGGAATTCAACTCTGGGGCACTCGACCACTGAGCCACATCCCCAGCCCTATTTTATATTTTATTTAGAGACAGGTCTGAGTTGCTTAGGGCCTCTCCGTTGCTGAAGCTGTCTTTGAACTTGCGATCTTATTGCCTCAGCCTCCTGAGCCGCTGGGATTACAGGCGTGCACCACCGTACCCAGCCTGGCTTCATTTATTTTTGATTTGCTTTCACCTACCTCTGTAACCTACCCAGTATTGAGAATTAAGACTTTATCTACAGCTGAAGTGAATCACCACTCTCAGAATGATTCCCCTCTTAACGTTGTTTAGAGAGAAGTATTCATCTCTAGGAGACACTGTATATTTTCCATCTTTAACAAGGGAACCTTTGACCTAAGACACTAGAGAAAATGGCAATATCTGGTTCCTCCTCTCCTTCCTGAGTCAGGAATGGTTGTGTCAGTTCGCAGCTGGAGCAACATCAGCTCTAAAGATGAGCTGGGCTGCACCCAATTTCCTTGAGGACTGCACCCTCCTTGAGGCTGGAGTTCTGGCTTTCCAACACCTCCCTCGCCCCTGCCTGGCAGAAGCACATGGAGATCTCATCTGAAAGGTGATTTCTAATTAAACACATAGGTGACATTAAGGAAAAGGAGGATCAGCAAAAGCTGACACTAACTTTTATTAAGACTAGACAGGCACCTAGGTAGGCTGGCAAAGACATTCAAGGAAACAAGACTCACGTAGTCAAAAGAAACATGGGCAGTTTCTACAAGAAAATGCCTGAAGGACAGGCCCAGCTGTGGCATCATCTGCTCACACCTCACGCCCTCACCAGTGCCCTGCTTGTATTTCTCAGGGAGCTCCACCCTCTGCTGTCTCACCTAGTACTCATCTTTCTGCAAGGGATGCATCCAGATGGGCTCAGCCAGACTGCCCTTCCCCGAGCAATGAAATTACAGGCTGAGCATCTCTAATCCAAACTGCTCTAAATCTGAAACTTGGGGCAGCGAACATTGACACTACAGGAGGAACACGCTACACCTGACTTGTGGCAGGTTGCAATTTAAATACAGGCATGCTGCGAAGAGTATATAAGTGCCCTTCAGGCCATGTATATACGATGCAACAACAGCAACAAAGGAATTTTGTGTTTAGAATTAAGATTCCATCCCCAAGACAACTCATTGTACATCTGCAAATATTCCAAAACCTGAGGTCCAAAATACTTCTGGTCCCAAACATTTTAGACGAGGGATGTTCAACCTGTAACAAGAATGCCAAAAAATATGCCATTCAATTATCTGCTGATAAGCTACAGTGCTTCAAGGAAACCAGTCAAACTTGGGAAATCCTTGGCACCAGGCACACTGTTATGTTGGGGATAACAGAAAGCAAAACCCCTGCTGAAGACCCTGTCAAAGGGAACAAACCTTGTCATGACTGTTAGCTGGGACTGCCATGCAATGTCTCAGATGGTTTCCAGAAACTGTGGCCTAATCTTTGATTCTAAAGTGGAGACATGTAACAATTTACCTGTAATATAGTGAAGTCAGATGATGATGAATCTAAATTGTTTATGGTTTCTTTGTCATCTACCTACGAAACAAATGAAGAACACAATTTATTACATCAATAAGGTGATGTAACAGCGTATCTGTTCAATGAAAAGCAACAGCCATGAAGATCATTTATTACAAAATGGTAAAAACCGTGAGGGGATTAAAACAGCGTAATAGCATTCTGGCTAGAAAGAAAAAATGCTGGATATAAATGTCCATCTCCAGACAGACCTGGAAACCCACTAAAACAGTATGAGCGTGGATTTTGAGATGCAAGCCTCTAAGAAAATATCCTGGGCTACACAGGAGAGATCAAAACTGGGCAAAACAGGGGATGGGGATGTGGCTCAAGCGGTAGCACGCTCGCTTGGCATGCCCAGGGCGCTGGGTTCAATCCTCAGCACCACATAAAAATAAAAGACAAAGATGTTGTGTCCACCGAGAACTAAAAAATAAATATTAAAAAATTCTCTTTCTCTAAAAAACAAAACAAAAAAAAACTGGGCAAAACACACACTAGCAAGTTTTGGCTGGCTTTTCAAGAAATAGTGTCTAGAATCCAAAAGTGCTCAGAAGCCCCGGCCCAGAATAGAACAGCACCTCTGACTACTCCGCCTCCAGGCAGTGGTTTCCCAAGCTGCATTGGGGACAGGAGCACAGGGCAGACAAGACCCAGATCTATGGCCCACCTGCAAGGGAATAACTGGAAGCACAGAGTTTCTATTCTAGATGAGGGCTCTGCCCAGCAAGGCATGGGATTCCTCACACCCAGAAAGGGGGATTAGCTTGAAGAAAGATAATTTTGGCTATCTGCCAAAGCTCCGAAAGTTGGTTTATTTTTAAGGTGGATATTTTTGAAATATGAGCATATGTTATCATCACCTTGGTTTGACTAGGAAAGACACTCTCCCATGATCAAAAACCTCAAATGGTCTACAAAAGCTATACATCAAAAACCACCCGGGGTCCATTTCTTCCTTCCCTCGGTGCACTGTTGCCCCAAACGCAAGACACACACACTGAGCACAGTGCCTGTGCACCAAAGATCACCCCTTCCTCCGTTTGCAAGAAAGGCAGCACAGTATTCTGTACCAATTCTCCCTTCCCTCCTGGAGGTTGTTTTAGTTCACTTCGATGGTTACACAACAGCAATTACATTACTGGTTGTAAAAAAATTTCATAATTCTATGGTGCTTGCTATGTACTAGGCGCTGGTCTAGATCAGGCAAACCTCTGTTAGGACCACGCAGCAAGCAGGGCTTTGTAGGGCTTTGTAGGGCTGATGGGCTCTGTTGTGACTACCGACCTTTCCTACTGTGTGCAGCTATGACAATAGCAATAACAGATATGGCTGTGTTCTAAGCAAACATTATAAAAACTCATGGATGGACAGGCTCATGATTTCCGTTCTACTGTTGTGGTAAACATTCATCCATTTAATCCTCCCAAAACTTATTATTTTTGCAGTTGAGACCTAGGGACTTTAAGTAATTTGTCCAAGGTCACACAGCAATAGACATTCAAAGTAAATGCTCTTAACTCAAATTATATTGTTCCCATTAAATCAAAATCATTTAGCCATTACTGACAGAAATTTAGGATGTTTCCAACTGACTGTTACACAATGTGTTATTTTCTACTTAGTAGGGGAAGAAAAGAGCTTTAAGAATATACAATTATAAATGGTATCTACTGCTCACCACTATGCAAGTGTTTCTGCTATTCCTTTTTAGGAAGCTGAAGACACACACACACACACACACACACACACACACACACACACACACAGAGAAAAACAATTTTATACTCTGTTATCAAACCCCCTATTCAACAATAATATGCTACCTCTCAAGATACGGTTAACTGGTTCCAGGAGGACGTGCCCACTGACAGGCACGGAACAGGGTGCACGTGCCACAGTCAGCAGGCTGCTGAAGGAATGAGGCCTCCCACAAACCACACATCCAAAGGCCCCAAGCCATCCCCCAATTAACAAACAAGTGATGACACTAAGACAAGGTGGTGTCTGACTTAACTATATGGACACTGGGACTGGCCTGGTCCGGTTCTTACTCTAGTATGAGCTGTGGGCTATCTGGTGATATTCCTTACTTCCTTATGCCCCGATTCCCTCAACTGACAAGCAGGGGCAACAGTGTCTACACAGCACATTGTGGAAGGCTCACAGGACACAATGTCTACTGCCTGGCAGGTGGAGTTCAAGGAACACCACCAGTAACATCTTACCACAATTGACTGTTTCTGACATGAAAAAAGCTGAGGCTTCAAACATAATGTCGAGGTTAGTATTAAAGATCAACTGTTGGAATTCCAATATTTCATTTCAGTACTGGGATGCTTTGAAAATACTAACACCACAGAGCAACTTCCTATAATAGGAAAGACCTGAACAGCCTTCCTCAATGCTTCATGCTGCACCACATGAGTGGACAGCACGTACTTAGGTACTTTATGAGATTCCACTTTCCAACAAAGTGTTTTCAGAATTACCGGAACCATTATCCTACAGTACTGGCATTATAAGAACTTCATTCCAATTATAACGTTTATCATCTACCATGTACCTATGGATGGCATTCAGGGTACATTCCAGGGACACTGCCGAGTTACCTACAGCATGTTCTTGAAGCTGCTCCGGAAGCTCTTTCATTTCTCCCTCAACCAGCTCTCTGCTGTCAGAAAGGGACTCTGGGAGGTTGTCAGCATCTTCCTCCTCCACACAATCTGCAACACTTCCATTATCAATTTCTGCTTCATCTAACACACTGATATCCATCATGTCTATGTCCTGCAAGTTCTCCAAACTGGTTTCCACATCTTCCTGTGACAAAACAAAATAAAAACCATTACGTGACTGCCCCCCCGCCCCCCTCATCTACTAAGTGTATCTGCTCCTAAGGCTGCACATACCTGTCCGTCCCCAGAATTCTCCTCGAGCCCGTTATCTTCCACACCCTCTTCTTCTGGTTTACGCCCTAATGAGAGAACCATTTACAAAAGATCAATGAGCTGCATTTTCCAGAAGCATGACCCCCGAACACCATCGAAGTAGCCATCTCCAACACCTACGGCACTTCCTGGTTTAGAAACACTGCAACATGCAGGCCTGGAAGGGCACTCTGAGAAAGGGGGGCCGCACGCCATCTTCAGGGTAAGAGCAGAGGCTCTGCTCTTAGTTGGCTGTGAGCAGGAGGTGTGGAAATAGGTTCTCACTAAGGCCAAGGCAGATTAGACCTGTCCTAAGTGGCTGTTTGTGGGAAGAGCATCTGGTAAAAATGTGCTGCTTTTTAGTCAAGCAACACACAGCATATTCCTCAGAGAAACAATGATACAGAGCAAAACATAAATAAACAAAATGATGAATATTAGTAACTCCAGCACCTACAGTTAGCTCTGATGTTACGACCTATTGACATATAGCTTCCCACAGCTGGGTAAAAAGTTAAAGGGCAAATCTTTTATGCTAGGCTAAAAAAGAATGTCTGTAACTTTTTTTTTTGGGGGGGGGGGAGGTACTGGGGACCAGACCAAACCTAAGGGTACTCAACCACTGAGCCACATCCCAGCCTTTTTTATATTTCATTTAGAGATGGGGTCTCACTAAGTTGCTTAGAGCCTCACTAAGTTGCTGAACTCACAATCTTCCTGCCTCAGCCTCCCCAGCTGCCACCGCACCTGGCTGTAAGGAAATTCTTACCTCAAAGAAACAAGCTTTATTTAAAAAAAAAAAAAAAAAATTAATATAAATACTTAAAAAGCAAACAATCTAGCTTTACATGTCCAGCTATATAAAAGGGTGCAGCACATGCTCACTTTCTGTTGATCAATACAGGGTCTTGAGCATTAACCATCCAGCCAGAACTTTAGCCCACAAAATGTTTCTGATTACAAAAACATTTTGCAATTATATGAATATTATCATAACTCACTTCAATAACAAAAGATTCTGTTTCCCTCTTCCCCACTTACAGAGGATGAAACCCAGGTCCTTATACATGCCAGGCAAATGCGCTACCACTAAGCCATATCCCTATTCCAATGTTATTAAAGACGCACTCATCTTTGTACATGAGTCGTGTTTTCTTTTCCTTTCTTTCCTCTTTTTTGCATGTGTGGTACTAGGGATTAAACTCAAGAGCATTCTACCACTAAGCCACACTACCACTCCTTATTCTTTATTATTATTTTTTTAAATCTTTTTTTTTTAAAGAGACAGTGAGAGAGGAGAGAGAGAGAGAAGAGAGAAGAGAGAAAAGAGAGAGAAAAGAGAGAGAGAGAGAGAGAGAGAGAGAGAGAGAGAGAGAGGGGGAGGGAGGGAGGGAGGGAGGGGGGGGAGGGAATTTTTTTTAATATTTATTTTTAGTTCTTGGCGGACACAACATCTTTGTTGGTATGTGGTGCTGAGGATCAAACCCGGGCCGCACGCATGCGAGGCGAGCGCGCTACCGCTTGAGCCACATCCCCCAGCCCTATTTTTTTAAATCTTATTTTGAAATGAAGGTTTCCCGAGGCTGGCCTCAAACTTATGATCCTCCTGCCTCAGCCTCTCAAGTAGCTGGAATGAAAGGCATGTGCCACCAATTTGTTTTCTGTGAACTGCCTATACAGTCTTAGCTCTTTGTTAACTGGGTTTTATCTTTCTTACTGATTTGTAAGAATATTTAATGTTCTCTGGACAGCATACTTTTGTGTATTCCTTGTGGGGAGCCAGTCTGAATGATTTGCATTCTCCTTCCTGAGCGGAGAGGCTCTGACCGTCGCTACATCTCATAGTTACCTGGATACTGCCCAGGTCCTGGAGGTTGAGGACCCCATCTTCAGCCCCATGGACTGAGCTACGCCCACCTGTTCCTTTGTGATGTTACCCCCTTGCCCTGTTTGGGATAGAATGTTCCACAGAAACGCCCTTTGTGTGTCCCCTTCTCTTGCTCTGCCCTTGGGTGTGGCCTTCCTAGATGTCAGTCAACCTGCTGACAGCAGACATCACGAAGCCAGACTCAGCCCCCGGAATCCTGACCCCAGCCTCATTTGAATGGCTTCTCCTCAATAAAAGGGTTCAGCAAGCACTGGCTCGCTTTCTGTGGACCCTTAAGGTCAGAGGAGCCGTCACAGGACCCAAAGAAAAAGGTCTCAGTTTCTTGTGTGGTTATTTTGTGCTGCCCAGTTCACCTGGAGTGACCCTGAGTGTTTTAGTTGCGAGGAACACAATTCCTCACCATATTTTGTCTCTCATATATCATTCGTTGTTTTTTCTGTTAACAGAGACTTAAAACTTTTTTTAATACCTTTATTTTATTTGTTTATTTTTATGTGGTTCTAAGGATGGAACCCAGTGCCTCACACATGCTAGGTAAGTGCTCTGCCACTGAGCCACAACTCCAGCCCAAGATTTAAAACTTTTACATAAGCAAATTTTCCCCAGTTTTAGTCTCACTTTGGGACTTCCATACTTAGCTAGAATTCATATTTTGCATGAAAAGATATGAGAAAAGCAATTTTCCCCACTATCAGTCAGCTAATTGTTTCGGCGTCATTTATTATAAAAATGCTTTTAAATTGCAAATCTTCAAACTTTCTGTCCACTGTTTACATAATCCTATCATTAAAGTTAAAGCAAGCTCTCTTCACTGTTCCCCCCACCAGAGTTTTAGTTATTCTGGTGTATTTTCTTTTTACATTAATTTTAGGACAAATCTGTACCTTTTAAGGTTACTCTGGGGGAAAATGACAATTTTTTGATATGAAATCATCTAATCTATGAAATCTTTCTCAAGTTATTTAGGTCACATCTCTCGATTGCTTCTTTTCATTTATTTTTTTGGTTGCCCAAGATTGAACTCGGGGGCACTCAACTAGCCACACCCTAGCCCTATATTTTATTTTATTTAGAGACAGGGTCACACTGAATTGCGCAGCGCCTCATTTATGTGAAGCTGGCTTTGAACTGTCTCAGTCTTCGGAGCCACTGGGATTACAGGTGTGTGCTTTTGCTTATTATTTTAAAATGCTGTCTGTATATGTATTCACATATATGGGGGATTCTGGCTGCCTAGGCAAGTGCGCTACTACGGAGCTACACCCCAGCCCAATGGTAATATCTTCATTCTGAAGACTATGGTTATGCAACATTCTTTTTTCTTTTTTTTTTTTTAAGGAAATACTGTAGTACGCGGGTTAAAGGGGCTACTTGTTATCACACAGCTAAGAGGGGTGCTGTAAAGCAACCGTACTAAATGCACACATCCCCTTCAGGGAACCTGGGTGAATGATAACTGGAAATTCCTCTATTTTTGTAACTTTTCTGTGAGTATGAAAATGTCAAAACAAACCCAAACAAAAAACAATCCAGCAAAGCACAGGATTAGGAAATACTTAAAAAGCAAACAATCTAGCTTTACGTGTCCAGCTATATTCTCAACCACCATGACATATTTAATTTGAACTTTGTGATAATGCTGTTAAAAGAAATTTACTGATAAATTAATATTCTGCTAAATATATTATGGGAGAACTGCTGAGATTACTTGAAATATACTTCCCAGAATTTCAAACTTTTTTGAGTTAATTCATTAAACAGATTACTGTATATTCAGTTCAAATCTTCTTTTTTTTTGTTTTTTTTTTCTTTTTCTTTTTTTTTTTTTTCAGTTCAAATCTTTATGAAAACTTTCATATCTGCCCTGTCAAATGTCAAATGTACTGTAGAGTTCCAGAATAAACCCCACCCAGGGGACACAGGGTTAAGAACAGTACTGTATGGTTCCATTTTACATGAAATAAAACAGGCAAAACTAATCTGTGGTGAAAATGATGTTCTGTTATTGCTGGGGTGGTGGGTGGAGTGGGAAACTGGGAAGGAGCTATCTTTCTGATGCCAGAAATGCTTCATGTTTTGATTCCTACTTACCACCTCACACCACATGCAAAAACAAATTCTAAATGAATTAAATACCCAAAAGAAACCATAAACGTTACTCTACAAGGTAACTTTTTAAAAATATAATTTTAAAGCCAGGTAGAACCTTTTAAACCACAATGAAATCTGCCATATAGGTTGACAACATTGTCCACGTGAAAGATTAACTCTTTAATGACCAAAACACCACAAACAAGTTAAGTCAAATGACAGACTTAAAATTTTATCTGCAGAGAGGAGGAGATGAATATAAAAAATACTTTTATCCTAATAACAGGTAACTTTGTTTTTTTGGAAAGGACGGAACCCGGGGCGCTCAACTACTGAGCCACATCCTCAGCCCTTTTTTATATTTTATTCATAAACAGGGCCTTGCTAAGTTACTGAGGCTGGCCCTGAATTTGTGATCCTCTAGCCTTAGCCTCCGAAGCCGCTAGGATTACAGGCATGCACCACTGTGCCTGGTGTAAAAGGTAACTTTTAAAAATACAAACAAATAGAGGCTGGGGTTGTGGCTCAGTGGTACAGTGCTTGCCTAGCACATACAGGTTCGATTCTCAGCACCACATATCAATAAATGCATAAAATAAAGGTCCATCAACAATTTTAAAAAAAAGCACAAATATTCAGTGTTGGGTTGTGGTTTAAAGAAATAGATACTCAGGCTGGGGATGTGGCTCAAGCGCTAGTGCACTGGCCTAGCATGCGCGGGTCGTTGGGTTTGATCCTCAGCACCACGTAAAAAATAAAAATGTGGTGTCCACTGAAAATTAAAAAGTTTTCTCTCTTAAAAAAAAAAAAAGGGTACTCTTGGGGCTGGGATTGTGACTCAGTGGTAGAGCGCTTGCCTCGCACGGGCGGAACCTGGGTTTGATCCTCAGCACCACATAAAAATAAAGGCACTGTGTTGTGTCCATCTACACCTAAAAAATAAATTAAAAAAAAAAAAAAAAAAGAGGGACTGGGATTGTGGCTCAGTGGTAGAGTGCTCGACTAGCATGCATGAGGCACTGAGTTCGATCCTCAGAACCACATACATGTAAACTAAAGATATTGTGTCCACCTAAAACTAAGAAATAAAATAAATATTAAGAAAAAAGAAAGAAAGAAACAGGTACTCTCATCTACTATTTGTAGGGACATTAATAGTACAGCCTGCTGGAAAACTATTTTTCTAATAGCTATTTCAAACTAAAACATCATACCCTTTAACCTCAAACTTCTTCTTTTACTTATCAAAAAATATCTTCCTTTTCCAGGCATCGTGGTACATGCCTGAAGTTCCAGCTATTTGGGAGGCTGAGTCCAGAGGATCACTTTAGCCCAGGGGTTCAAGACTAGTCTAGGCAACACAGCAGGACCTCAGCTCAACAAACAAAACAAAAAATCATCGTAACTTCAAAGAGGTATTTCTGGTTTGTGACAACAATGAAAACTGAAAACAAAGAAAGCCCTCAACAGACCAATAGTAAGGAGAGTTAATAAGGCAAATCATAATACATTGATGTGGAAAATTACTGTTAGGGTGTTATAAAAGGACAAGGCCTCATCATTTTTCTTTTGTCCTTACCACATTGAGTGAAAAAAGCAAATTATAGAGAATTTTGAATAAAAAGACTAAAAAAATGTTTTAAATACCTTTATTTTATTCATTTTTATGTGGTACTGAGGATTGAACTCAGAGCCTCGCAAGTGCTAGGCGAGCACTCTACCGCTGAGCCACAACCCCAGCCCCACGACTAAAATTTTTTAAAGAGAAATAAGTACATACGTGTATGTGTCTATTCGTATGTCTACTTTTAAATGACAGAATACACACAGAATATCTGGACATTTTGCCCCAACTTTTACCACTGAGTGGCTACCTGACTGGGAAGAAGTTCTCATTTTTACTTAAATGCATATTTTAGTTTTTTGGGGGGAATGGGGGCTGGAGGGCACAGGAAACAGAACTCAGGGGCACTCACCACTGAGCCACATCCCCAGTCCTTTTTTGTATTTATTTAGCAATAAAGTCTCACTGAGTTGCTTAATGCCTCACTTTTGTGAGGCTGGCTTTGAACTCGGGATCCTCCTCCCTCAGCCTCCCAGCTGCTGGGATTAAAGGAGTGGGTCACTGCACCAGACATAAATACATGTATTTTATAAAACTTTAGCAAAACCATTTCTTTTTTTTTAATCTTTTTAGATGTTGATGGACCTTGATTTTACTCATTTATTTACATGTGGTGCTGAAAATCAAACCCAGTGTCTTACACATGCTAGGCAAGTGCTCTACCACTGAGCCCCAGCCCAGCCCAGCCCAAAAGCATTTTTTTTTTTAACTAAATGGAAAAGAAATAAAAAAGGAGGCCCACAGGCATGTCAACCCTCTAGCAATCTTTTCCTCTACACAGACATTTATTTGGGCAAAGCCAAAAATGCAAAACGTACTCAAGTAACTTCATTTCGAGTGAGATCACTGGGGCTGCTCTCCCAGGACCTATCTCCCAAAATATGGTGGACACTGGGCCTGTCTCTGGGACACTTCAAACCCCATTCCTTGTGACTGGCAGGTACACAGCAGTATTTAGGTTTGAGGTCTGAACACCACGGGCTTCAATTATCAAAAGATAATTGAAGAGGCCCAAATGCATAGCTTTAGATGATTCTTTCAAAATACGAAGACAAACTACCAAGGGAAAAGACGACAAGGCAAAAATCTTCCCATCCTAAAAAATCTAGTCACGACACAAAGCAGGATAGCTAAACACTGAACAAGGTTCAAGGGAATTAGGCTAAGGGAGTGCAGAGGACCTGAGATGAGCTGCTATGAATGAGATCAGAAGCTGTCTCTGGATGAACAAGGCCCTGAACACAGAGAGACGGGAAAGAGAGGCGGATGAGACACGAAAACCAAGGTCCAGTGGGCCAAGAGTGAATAGAAGGGAGAGAGGAAGTGGGAGAGAACAGATCAGATGATGAAGGTTAATGTTCTGTGAACCCTGCTTTCATCCTACAGGCAGTTTTTGAAAGAAACGTGACCGTTCTTTATTGGTCAGGTGGTATTCAAAGAAACATTACATTCTAGCAAGTTAGAGCAACAGGAGACCCAAGCAACCTAAATACTCTATTTGGCCAGTTACAGTAGGGCACACCTATAATCCCAGCACCTCAGGAGGCTGAGGCAGGAAGATCTCAAGTTTGAGAGCAGCCTCAGCAATCTAGCAAGACCCTGTCTCGAAATTAAAACACAAAAAGGGTTGAGGATATATTTCAGTAGTAAAGCTCCCTGGGTTCAACATGAAGGTATCCACCACCCCACAAAAAGGGTTTGGTTAAACAAGGGCTACTGACAAATCCAAAAACAAGGTAAACCCTCTACTAGAATTCCCAGGTACTGTGGGAAATAGAACTTGAATGACAAGGCAAAGGTCCCCCAAAGGATTCTTGATTGTCACAGGTCCAAAATCACAACCAAATAAGCAAGAAACAGCACACGTGTATAAGTCCTTGGTACCTTTGCTGGATCTTTTTGGTGTTTTCTTGCTTCCTTCAGAGGTAATTTCAATTTCATCAGGATTACCACCTTCATCTTCAATTGCCTAAAGGGAAGTAAAGAAAAGCTGACCAAAAAATGTTGGCCACAATATGTACCTACCATTCCACCCGCTCAGGAAACTAAGGAAGGAAGATCATTGGAGCCTAGGAGTTCAGGGCTGGGCAGGGCAACAAAGTGTCTCAAAACAAACAAACAAACAAACCCACAGCACACACAGACTTTCACAGAACATTCAAGTGAAATGGGAATCCCATCCTGAGAACAGAGCTAACACAGACCTGAAAATGCTCTTCCCCAGTGCACACCTATCTACCACAGCTGGTCACTTTTCTCTTGCTCTCCGTGCAAGCAGGGTGCTGGAGGTCTGAACTGTGGTTTGAGGCAGATTTACCTAACAGTGAGTCTGGTCTTTTCCTCAGGCTGCTGCAAGGACTCTTAAAAACAAACTCATCTCCAGCTCTTCTGGTTCATCTTGTTCCCAGCCAAAAAAAAAACTCAGAAAGGAAAAGGTACATTCTCATTTCCTTTGACTTGACCCAGCAAAGTGCTACTTGGCCCTGCAGTGACCAGCCACCCCTTTCCCGGCCATGCCCGCCTTGGTCCTGTGGATAAGCACGACCACTCATTGCCTGAGTTCCAGTCGGGTTAGGCATGGGACCATGAAGGACAGGGAGCCTGCTGCACCCCAAGGCCATCTCAAACACACTCTCCAGAGATCTCCCTCTCCATCACTAGGTGGCCCTGCTTCATAGAACCACGAATCATAAGAATTTCTTGGCAGGTCCCATCTTTCTCCCCAAGAATTTGCCATTCACTTGAAAGACCCCAGCTCAGCACAGTGGCGGGTACCAACGAGGCACTCTGCAAACCGGCCCGGTCATGTCAGTGGTGACCTTCGCAGAAGCTGGGCTTGCAGTCGGGTCTCCCTGGCGACCCCTCTCTGTGCCGCTGCCGCTTTGTCTTGGCGAGCACCCGGGGCCTCAGCTCCTGGCACACACTCCGGGCCCGGGCTGCACTCCCACCGGGTTCTGCTCAAACCCACTCCAACTGCTAGGTTCTGCCTGTAGACGGTTCCAGAAGCCTCGGCGAGGCCCAGGAGCTCCCCGGCTGGGGGCACCGCAGCCGGTGCACGCCGTCTCCGGCACTCCGCCCTGACGGCCCCGGGAAGCCCCTTCCCTGCCCTGCCCTCGGGGACAGCCACCGCAGAAAAGCCACTGGGCACGGCTCACGGCGGAGACGGGGTCCCAGGTCGCACCCCGGTGACGGCGGGGGAACCGAGCTCTAGGCAGGCTGCCGGGCTCGGCCAGTCCCGCCGGCGCGCGATCAGTGCCCTTCCCGCAGAAACGACCGAGGCAAGGACACCGGGGGACGGCCGAGGCAGTAACGGGGGGTGCGCGCCGCGAGGACCGCAGCAGCCCCGCGGGCCTGTCCACGCCGGGAAGGCCGACGCGGCCCCCTCCCCCGGCCCGGCGCCGGCCGCGGCGTGAGGAACCCGAGCGCCCCCGGGGGGCGCGGCCGGTCTCTCCCGCCCCGGCGCCGCGACCCGCGCCGCCCCCGCCCGCGCCTCTCGCCGGAGCCCGGAGCCCCGCGCCGTGACCTTGGCGGCCGCCCCGCCCGCCCGCCGGCCCCAGCGCCCGCGGCCCGCCCGCGCCTCACCTTTCTCAGCCGCTCCATCAAAACGCTCTTGTTGCCGCTCGAGTCCAGATTCCGTTTCCTCAGCTCCGCCCGCAGGTCGATCACCCGCAGGTCGCTGAGGCGCCGCGTCCCGGTCTCCGACGAGGCGGAGCTCAGAGCAGCCGCACCCGCCGCACCCGAATCTCCTAACCCAGACAGAGTCTCCGCCATTCCAGGGACCCTGGCTCCGACACCCACCTCACACAGAACCAGGCCGGTTTTATTTCGGCTTCTAGCACAAAATGGCGCCGCCTGCAAGGGAACCGCTCCAGCCGCCCCGGCGCGCCTCGCTTCTGCGCAGGCGTATCCAGCTCGAGGCCGACGCTCCGGGTCGCAACTGCACATGCGTGCAGAGACCTTCGGGGAGATCTGCGCAGGCGCGTTGCGCCTTGCCGACCGGCCGCCGCGACGCCTGCGTGCTGCAAGACTAACGCAGGCGCGTTGTGGCGGGGGGACGTCAAGCCGCTCGACGCGCTCGCGCGGGTGCCGCGAAGAACGCTAGTGGAAGCGGCGCGCGTGCGCGGCCGCAAAGCGGGGCGGGAGGAAGCGAGTGCGTTTTCCTCTCTGGCGGCGCCATTTTGTGCTCAGAGCCGCTACAGCCGCCGGCGGTGTGGGTAGAGTCAGTGGCGGCGACCGCAAAGCGGGGATGGCGGAGGCCCTGGCGGGGTCGGGAGACATGGGCTCTGGCGCTGCCGCTCTCGGCCCGGGCCCCTCAGAGGCTGGGACGCGGCGACTCAGCGAGCTGCGGGTGATCGACCTGCGGGCGGAGCTCAAGAAGCGGAACCTGGACACCGGCGGCAACAAGAGCGTCCTGATGGAGCGGCTCAAGAAGGTGAGGCGGCCGGGCCCCGGGGGTGGCGCGGGCGGCTCGGGCACGGCCCCGCTCGGGCTGTCACCGCGGCCGCCGCTGTCCGGAGCGGGCGGCTGTGTGACCTTGGCCCGCTTCCGTCCCTCTCTGTGCCTCTTCTCCCGGTCCCCTCCCGCCTGCGCCCCGGTGTGGCCCCGAACCTCTCGTGGGGTTGGGTCGGGGCTGGGCGCTGTGACCTTGGCGGCGACCGCCGGTCCTGCTGCACCTCGGTCTCCTGCTCTGGAGAACCGGGGAACTGAAGAGCTGGCCGCACGGGGAGGCGCTGCCCGCCCCTGCCCCAGGGCCTTTGCACTCATCCGTCCTCCACTCCAGCCCCCAGGTTGGCTGGAGCCTGGGGTCATCTCGGGTCTGTCTGAGATGTCACCTGCGTGGCCACCTCCACTGAGGTGCTGCTGCTCCAGCTCCCTGCCAGGGTCACACGTCCTGTGTCCCTCCCTAGAGGCACATCCCCCAGTGGGGGGGGGGGGGTCCCAACTGGAACAAGCTCCTTGGGCGCAGAGGCCTGTGGGTCCTGGACCAGGAGGGGAAGGCCCTGTTGAGTGAGGCCACCCACCCAGCCCTTGGTCTGGCCGGCGCTCTCTCATTGTTGTCCCGGGGTATAACTTAAAGTGCAAGGTGGGGCTCTGAGGTGAGTTCTGGGGCCCAGGGTCACAGCCTGCCTCCCCTTTGTCTTCTGGGCCTTGGACCCAAGGAGAACCCACTTGTTCTGGGATGGTCCTGTGTTAGGCTTGCAACCTGCACAACAGAAGTGGAGTTGCTCTTTGCAAGAGGGAGTTCGCTGTTGTTTACTGGGGAGTTGCTACTTGCAAAGAACAGTGTGTGCTGCTGCCCAGCTCTTAATGACCTTGTAAAAAATCATCATCTCCTCCTAATAGGCGGTTAAAGAAGAAGGGCAAGACCCTGACGAAGTTGGCATCGAGTTGGAAACCACAAGCAGGAGGACGACCAAGAGATGTGTTAAAGGTAACCACTTGACCCTTGGCTGCTTGGAGCCCAGGAGTGGCTCTTGTACACTTCCTGCCCCGCAGGCTGGGAGGAGGACTTTGCTGGCCATCAGCGTCCCCTCTAAGAACTAGGCTTGCTCTTTACTACCTGCTAAGTAGGTGCGCCAGGTGCACAGTGCCAGGTAAAGTTGAAATATACATTAAACCCAGCGCCTTGGGAGGCCATGGCAGGAGGAGCACTAGTTCAAGGTTAAGCTCAGCCACTCAGAGGCCCCAATCAACTGAATGAGACCCTGTCTCAAACAAATGAAAAGGGCTGTGTGGAGCTCGGTGGTAAAGCCCCCCACGACCCCCCTGCAGTCCCCAGTACAGGGCACACAGGGCTTGAAAAGAGCCCGGTGCAGCACGGCCTGGGCTGCCCTCCTGCTCTGAGCAACTCAGTGTGGCACTTGCTCGGCTCCCTTCCTTGTTCAAAAAGTAACAAACCAAGGAAAATAACACCAGCCCGAGACCAAATAGGGCCCTTCCTCCTGTCTAGGATCCAAAATAGATTGTTTGGGTATTTGTACCCAGCTTATGTCTTACCAGTATGTTTTTTCCAACAATTGAGATAGAATTCACAAATCTTGATTCCTAGGGTGTCCAGTTCAGGGGTTTTTATTGTGTTCACGAGATCATGCACTGACTACCACTGTCTTCATTCCAGAACATTTCCTTCCCCCAAAAGGAGACCCCAGCCCATTAGCCATCACTCTCCTGTCCCTGTCTGTCCAGCCCCCATTGACTCTGGAGTCACCTGTTGCAGGTGTTCCATGTGAGTGGGCTCCAGTGGCCTTTCCTGCCAGCCCCCTTCATTTAGCTGCCTTTTTTTTTTTTTTTTTAAGGCCCAGCCATATGACACATCAGGACTTCATTCTTTTTTGTGGCTGGTACTGGTTATTTTCAAAAGCACTTAGTTTTAAATATCGAAACTCCAGAACTCTGGTTGTTCTAATTACTGTTCACATTAGATTTTACAGTGATGGGGACAATATGATCTGAGACTTCTGTGTGGTGACTTGTATTTCTTTTCATGGCACTGAGGGTTGAACCTTCGGGTGTAGTCCCACTGAGCTATGTCTCCAGCTCTTTTTACATTTCGTTTTGAGAGGCAGTCTTGCTAACTTGCCTTGAACTTGTGATCGTCTTGAATTATAGGTGTGTGCAACCACACTTGATGTTTTCTTATTTATTTTTTAATCAAAATTTGGGGAAGGGGCTGGGGTGGTGGCTCAGTGGTAGAGCGCTTGCCTAGCACGTGTGAGGCACTGCATTTGATCCTCGGCACCACATTAAAAAGAATAAATAAATGTATTGTGTCCATCTACAATTAAAAATGTTTTTTAAAATCATGGGGTGGGGTACCAGAGATTGATCCCAGGGGCGCTTAACCACTGAGACACATCCCCACCCTTTTTTTATTTTGAGACAGGGCCTTGCTAAGTTGCTGAGGCTGGCTTTGAACTGCCCTCCTCCTACCTTAGCCTCCCAAGCCACTTAGGCATGGGCTACCATGCCCAGATTGTTTATTTATTTGTGGTGCTGGGGACGGAACTTAGGGCCTGTGCATGCTAGACAAGTGCTCCGCCACTGAGCTACATCCCCAACTCCTAGAATTGTTTCTGGAAAGGTGCCATGTGAAAATTCTCACAGTTGGGCTTAGGCTGTGGCTCAGAGGTAAAGCGCTCGCCTACCATGCGTGAGGCACTGGGTTCTATCCTCAGCACCACATAAAAATAAAATAAAGATATTGTGTCCATCTATAACTAAAAAATCTCCCAGCCGTACATGGTCCATCCAGATGGTACTAAATTCAGGCAATGGAGGATAGTTGCTTAGAAAGTGAAAATATAATTAGCGTCATGTTTTTATATGATATATAGTATATGTTATGTTTTCTAACAATTTTTTTTATGTTTATCTTTAGTTTGTAGATGGACACAATGAGTTTATTTATCTATTTACCTTAATGTGGTCCTGAGGATTGAGCCCAGTACCTCACATGTGCTAGGCGTGTGCTCTACCACTGAGCCCCAGCCCCAGCCCTAGTCCTCACTGTATTTCTTTAGCACTTTTTCAAAGAAGGACAACTTCTTCCTAAGACATACTAACCCATGTGTTTTAAGAGGTTAAAGTTTAAGTTAAAATTAACTTTGAAACATTGATGTATCTTTTTGTTCTTGTGTTAGCTTTTCTTTGCTGTGACCAAAATACTGGACACAAACAACTTAGAGGAGAAAAGGTTTATTTTGGCTTAAGGTTTTAGTCCACTGTCCGCTGGCTCCATTGCCTTGGGCCAGAGGTCAGGCAGAGCATCATGGCAGAGCAAACCTCAACTCATGAGTCCAGGAAGGGGGGGGGGGGCTAGGGACAGGACACGGTCTCCCAGGACAATCCCTCAGTGACTTGCTTCCTCCAGCCATGCCTACATGCCTACCTGCCTGCAGTTCCCACCTCTCAGGGTTCCTATACATCACTCAGCCCGCAGACTTCGTCGTCCACCCTGGAGGTTAGAGCAACATGGTGCAGTTGGGGACCAGGTCTTCAATACGTTTGGACCTTTCAGACCCTGACTTCAACACTGGATCATCTTTGAGCTAGGGACACTGAATGGACTGGACTCTGAGACTCTGTAGCACACAGGTGGCTTCTGACGAGATGTTATTTGTGATCTGAAAGTATGTTTCTGAATATTTGTGAAAATAATAGTTTAAAACTTTTTAATGTAGGTACTCATTTAAAACAGATTCAGGGCGTATTAATTCAAATGTCCTTGGCTTCTAGCAGGATCTTTGAATCATTAAACCAACTCAACCTTAGTAGAAGTTTAGCTGTTAGTCATTCACACACTTGTCTGAAAGACTGGTTTAAAGCAGGTCAACTCAAAACTACTTGGAATTAGCATTTTGTCCACAAAGCTTGGACAGTGGTTACTTCCATGAGTGTAGAGAAAACTTTCATAGCCTTGGCTCTTGAGGGATTAAAGCGCTTCTGGTCCCTTCCCCTTCTTTCTAAATGGAAATTGCCAAATCCAGAGAGAAGAAACCAGTGGCCCGGGTCCCCGGGCAGAGTTAGACTCAGTCAGCTACCTCCTTCTGGAGGGTATGGGCATGAGGTTCCTTACGTGACGTGCTGGACCCTGATGGCTAGAAGGTTAAAAGGAGATCCTTGTGTTTCCATGAAAGGGTCTGATTGGGAGGAATTAGCCAATCATTTCTGATCATCGTGTAGCTGAGTTGCGCCGCTTCCAGAACTTCACGTCCTTAGTGCGGATGAAACATGAGTCCTCTCCCTTCATTCATCTAAACAGGAAAAATTGTTGAAGACTTGACAGTGGATTTTGAAAGATTAAGATGCAAAGTGAGGGCTGGGGTTGTGGCTCAGCAGTCGAGCACATGCCTAACACAGACAAGGCCCTGGGTTCGATCCCCAACACCACATGAAAGTAAATAAGGACATTGCATCCAACTACAACTAAAAAGTAAAAATTTGGGGGGGGATTCCAAATTGGAATGGGCCAGAGTAAGATTTAGTTTCCCGCCCATGTCCCCGTCACTTGCCTTTCAGTTAGTGCAGATCAGCCACTGGGAGTTGGGGTGCTGCCCATCTGCAGCACTGGTCTCTTGCCCCCTCCTGTTTGGGAAGCTTCTGGTATGTGTGCCTCCTCTTTACATCCTTTGTGAATATTTAGGGGCTTAGAAATTAGGAGCGATTACCAAACATATTTAAAGCATGTATTTCAGAAGGAGAGACTGTGCTCACTTATGACAGGAGGCAGGACAGCTGAATTTGGGTTCTGAGCTTTGGAGCTGAGCCAGATTCTCTCTCATGTCACTTGTGGATATTGAAGCCAGGGAGCCTGTTAAGAAGCTCCCAGGCCCAGCCATGAGAGCAGGGCATGGGCTGCTGCGAGTGTGTAACCTGCAGGGTGGAACTTCAATCAGAGAGGTAGGTTTCCTTGTTTATTTATTTTTAGAACTAGAGAGAGTACTTGTAGATAACCTGGAACACGTAAGTGTACTTATATGCTTACAGGAAGCATACGCACCTGCACTCTGTGGCGCGAGGTCTCTAACATGTAACAGCGCTTCACCTTTCCAGGTGGTAGGGCTTTGGGTTTGGTACCCCTGTGTTTCACAGGTGCAGCCACATACCCAGCCTGCATGTTATAGAAGTTGATGTCTTTGTTTTGAAGAAAGTACAGAGGACAGGGGGTTTTCCAAAAATAAAAAGGAACATAAAAAGTTGTGATCAGTAATCAGAAAACTGCAGCCTAAACCAGTGTAAGGGCTGGGGCTGGGGCTGGGGGCTGAGGATCTCTACAGACCAACAAACCACCATGCTGGACTGTGACTTTGCTGGTCCTCCCTACCCGCCACCTACAGGAGGTCACCTGTTTTGTCACTTTGCAGCTCAGCAGCAATTATTTTCTGTAAGGTAAAGATGCAGAGGCTGTCAAGTATTCTTTTTTTTTTTTTTTTTTTTTTTACCCTGGCTTAGGATGCAGTTCTCTGATGACTAGAGGGCATCATAGTTTCATTTATTTATTTATTTTTTAACCCTTGTCTTCTGCGGTTTCTTATTTTAGGGAAGGAAGGTGATTAGAGTGCTTTTGAAGTGCTTTGAACCTTATGGTTACTTTGTGAAAAATGTCAATACCTAGAGAGGTTACTGACACCTTGGCTGTTCTTGTGAGAGCTGGTGGCTTGCTTTAGAACATCAGTGGAGACAAAATTACATGATAGAAAAAGACACTTTTCATTTCCTTTGTAACCCAGTCTAGCCAGAGACTGCAGTCTGTCCTGTGTGAGTTCCTGAGTCCAGCGCCTGCGCGCTAGCTGACTGGGCTGTTATTCTGTGTTCAGGACAAAAGGTGGAGGAGGAGGGCACAGAGGACAACGGCCTGGAAGAAGACTCCAGGGACGGGCAGGTACATGGCGATGAAGGGGAGGTGGCCGCAGCAGCCCTGCGCGCTCTGCTCAGCCTTGCTCATGCCCGTCCTCTCCTCTCAGGAGGACGTGGAAGCAGGTTTGGAGAGTTTGCAGGACACGGGCATGGTGGACATGCGCCTTCTAGACAGCGCTGAGGCTCAGAGCAGTGGCGCTGCAGACTTTGGGGAGGACAGCGCCCCCGACGGCATTCTCGCCTCCTTCTGCCGCAGTAAAGAGTACGTGGCTGCGCGGCTGGGACAGCTTCCAGCTCAGCTCACGGAACACGCTGTAGGTAACTTGGAGACGCGGGTGCGTGCGAGCAGCCCCAGGCACCCAGCAGTCGGGCTGTTGGTGTGGGGGAGCCTGGGCTCATCCCTTGGGCTCCTGGCGGGGTCCCAGCCCTGGTAGCAATTACCTCCATTTAAGCACCGCGCGGGTCAGGAATTAAACAGTAGATGGCTTTGAAGTAGAGCATGGTGAGTATCGGAGAGTATTTGGCGGGCAGACCCTTTCTCCTCGTGTTGTGATGTTGTGAGCCATCAAACAGACGGCTGACACAGTTAGAGAGAGTCTTTTCCTTTTAAGAAGGTTATATGTGTGTGTTTAACCTGGAGTGTGAATACAGAGGTAACAAATGGTCACTCACCCGCCATCCAGGCCCTCCTACTGTTGGGGAGGTGCTCGGAATGACAGACCAGACGCTTGTGGCTCACGCCACCCTAGCACTGAGTGTCATTTTAACCTGACTGTGACACGTGCCCAGCCATTGTAGTTGGTTATTTTATTTTAAGGCATTTTAGCTTTCACCTTTGGGGGAAAAGGCCCTTATAGGACTGAATCTTAACCCTGACGTTGGAAGTTGTGAGCTCCAGACTCGCAATCCACTCATCCGGGGAGTGGCGTGCAGCAGCTGGCTTGCCCTCTTTTCTTCGCACCCTGCTGTGGTGCCATTTCTGCCATTTCCAGGGTGTGCTTGCTTTCTCATTTCCTGCTTCTTGAAGGCATCTAGGTCCTAGGTTCTGATTTATTAGAGAAAGGAGGGATCACTGTACTTTACATAAAAGCTTGAAGGCCGGCATGTAGCTCAGTGGCAGACTGCTTGCCTAGCATGCACAAGGTCCTGGGTTCCATCTCTGGCACTGCTTAAAAAAAAAATCCTACAAAAAAGTGCCTATTTATTGCTATCAAGTGAAATTGGAGGAGTTTCCGATTTTAAATTGTGGCTCACGTTTTGATTTCTACTTTGGAAAAGTTGGGCTTGGGTAGTGGAAGTAAACCACCGGTGCTTAGAACCTGCCCTGGAAGTCGGTTTCCTATTCTTCAGCCAGCAGACAGCGCGCCCACCACCTGTGAGCCACTGTGGGACACAGGTGTGGTGCAGTGCAGGGACAGGGGGAGGGGAAAACTGAGTGATCTCACAGTGGATCTGCATGTGGCCACAGGCACTTGAAGGACAGGGACACAAGTGGCTAGAAAGTGGCAAATTGCAGGCCTTAGCATTCACAGCTCTGGTGCCCACAAAGTAACGCTCTATCTCCTTTTTCAGGTGGATGGGGAAGGCTTCGAGAGCACTTTGGAAGCTTCATCATTGGACTTCAAAGTGATTCCGGTAAGATATCATCTGAGTCTGTGATTTTGGAAACGTTGATGAACAACAGTTGGTTTTTCCTCAGTGAGAGAAAGTGCGTGTAGGAGAAGGGTGTGGACTGAGTGTTGACACGGACCCGGGGCTGGGGGTACTTGGTAGAATGGATGCAGTCTCAGTCTCAGAGTTTGGAATGATGGGCTCTTACAGAACCCACAGGGATGTGACCAGGAGCGAGTGCTGCGAGGAAGCAGTTGGTCGGCATGAATGTGCCTCCAAGTTTCTCAGGAGTCCTGTCTGAATCCAGGCCTGGAGTTAGCACAGGGAATAAGAAATGGGAGCCATGGTGTGGGCAGTGGCTAAGAAGGCAGGGTGGGAGTACAGAAGCAGGGCTCAGCTGTCCTAGCCAGGGAAGGTGTGATTGCTTCCTGGAGGGGTAGTCGGGAGGTTTGCAGCAGGGAAGAGAGAGGTCTGGTCTGTTAAAGATAAAAACTTCTGGTTACAAATAACAGCTGGCCCTGGGGAGATGGTTTTTCTACCCCAATCCGTTGTGAGGTGCAGCGATAGGCTGTAGAACCTCTGCTTTGACCCAGGAGCCACTGCTAACTATGGTGGCCTTGATCATTTCGGGGACAGAGTTTGGTGGCCAGATTTGGGAGTGAACGGGGCAGGCTGGAGTTGCCACTGCCATCCCACTGGTCCCAGAGGAAGTGGCCGTGTGAGAGTGTGGTGGCTGTGGTGCTGTAGGATGGGGTGTTTGGAGAGTCTGGAAACAGGCCTTTCCTTACCGGAGTCTGAAGCCAAGTCTGCGGGGAACGTGCCCATGCAGCTTTTAGAGTGACTGTGAATCTGCTTTTTCTTTTCTTGTCTTTCTTAAATAGGATATTGAAGAACCTCTCTTGGAGCCAGGTACTGATAAGAGAAACACAACAGTATGGTTTGGAATTTTTCGCGCTACTCTTATTTAAAGCGGTGTAAATCTTAAGCTGTGTTATGGTCTTGTAAATTACGCTAGTGGTGGACAATCCAGATCGTACGAGGATCAGAGATTGGAAACCCGTACGTATCACCAGATCTGTAGAGTGCTGTTCTGGCTTCTTGAGGTCAGACATTTTGGTTGAGCTGTAGTGATGATTTTCATCTCTATCCACATGGAGTGGCATTTAAGTAATTCCCCCTGGGTTTCTTCCATGTGTTTCTACACATGAAACAGATCTTGTGATATTTTGCTGCAGTCGATTTGGTGAACGCAGTAAGGCAGGCTAACGCTGGTGTCAGGGCTCGGTAACCCGAGAAGTAACTGGACTCCAGAAGAGGAGGCAGAGTTTCTTCAAGAAAATTCCAACGTCGCATTCCCCTTCTGGACTGTGTTTATCTCCTGCCGACGGAAGAGATTCTGGTTTTCACATTGAACTGTTTTGTTAACCGAAAATCAAAGAAGTTTGGAAATTAAACTGTTCAGTGCATGGTGATTGCATTTGATTCGGCACCGGGACATTGGAAGATAAGTTGGAAGACCCAGATCTCACAAAACTTGGAAGTCTGTCTTGAAACAGCCAGTGGTTGTAGGTGTTTAAATCTGGGGCTTTTTTCTCCCCTGTAGCGTAGAGGCTTACCTAGTAGGCGGCGCGCAGGTAGTGTAACCAGTGTAACTGTGTGTACCCGCGGGTTTTCCAATCTCTGTGTAGCTAGCAGTTCTCTTCGTGTTAGTGTGGCAGCCGTGCCAGTTCCACATTGTGATTGCTTTATTTCCCTGGTAATTAAACCTTGTGCCATTCTATTCCTGTTAAATCCGTAGAAAATGAGAAAATACTCGACATTTTGGGGGAAACTTGTAAATCTGAGCCAGTAAAAGAAGAAGGTTCCGAGCTGGAGCAGCCATTTGCACAGGATACAAGTAGCGTGGGGCCAGACAGAAAGCTTGCGGAGGAAGAGGACCTTTTTGGCAGCGCCCACCCGGAAGAGGAGGAGGAGGAAGAGCAGGAGGAGGAGGAGGAGGAGGAGGGAGATTTAGATTTGGCCAGCGAGTCAACACGCGCTCAGTGGAGCGAGGCAGACACCCTGTTAGCGGTAGTGAAAAGGGAGCCCGTGGAGCAGACAGGCGAAGGCGCGAGGACGGACTGTGAGCCTGTAGGGCTAGAGAAGCCAGTTGAGCAGAGTAGCGCGGGCTCCGAGCTCGCAGAGGCCTCTAGCCAGGAGGCCGCGGAAGCGCCCACGGAAGCTCCAAGCCCAGAGCCCAGAGATAGCAAAGAAGACGTGAAGAAGTTTGATTTTGAAGCTTGTAATGAAGTCCCTCCGGCTCCTAAAGAGTCCTCAACCAGTGAGGGCGCTGATCAGAAAATGAGGTTTGTTGTTTCTCAGTTTTAGACCAGACGCTATCTCCTTTTCATTGGTCATTTAATGACACACATAAGCTGTTTTTTCTGCAATTGGCCAGCCAGACTGCTGAAATTGTAGTTTACCTCCCAACAGTGTTTTATTTCTCTGTGTATTTTTAATGGGTGATTCCATTCCTTTATTTCTTATCAACCTACCATGGTTGTGTTTTTAAATTGTTAATTGTTATCTTCAGCTTAATTGAATTGACATTGACTTTTACGAATCTGACATTGTATTTTTGGGGTCAGATTTTCCAAAATAAGCTTACAAAGGTGTCTTAAAATTTTATTTCAGACTAATTTTCTGGTAGGTATTCAGTTTTAGCACATACCATACCTTTAATTTAGTTCTCTTTCGTTTTTTTCCTGTATGAGTAACATTAACTTTTGTCTCTAGCTCTTTTAAGGAAGAAAAAGATATAAAGCCAGTCATTAAAGATGAAAAAGGTAGGAGTTCCCAGTCGCGGGGCGAGGACTAGCTGGTGTTGGGGGAGGGGCCGTGCAGCCCTGGCGTCCAGCCCTCATGTCCGGGCCATCATGTTGGGCTGCCACAGTTAGCCTCTGATGGTTTCTAGGGATGAGTTGGGTGGTTGGGAGCGCTGTGCTCTGTGTCGGTTGTGGTTTTCATCTATGGATAGTGCGATTTCGCATTCCAAGATGGGGACACTTCAACCTGTTGAGTAATAGTGAGGCGCCCCTCTCAGACACTGCAGTCTTGATTGAGAACCCGTCGTCCAAAGAGGATTCCACCGTGAGAGATGGCTCTGCTGTTATGCCTCAGAGAGTCTCACCTTCTGCTGGCAGAATTTCCCTGTCTGCCTTGTGGGTTGGTGGCACTGCGCTGCCGTAGGCAGAGGCACTGGCGCTGGACACAGTGAGGGTGCTAGAAGGGGCTGCAGTTCTCGGGGCGGCGGCACTTCCCGGTGTGCCTGGAGCTGAGTGCCGTGACCTCCCTCTCCCGCAGGCCGTGTGGGCAGCAGTTCTGGAAGGAATCTGTGGGTCAGCGGGCTGTCCTCCACCACCCGTGCCACTGACCTGAAGAACCTCTTCAGCAAATACGGGAAGGTATGTGCAGCCTAAAAAATGTGGGGTTAAAAAAGGAGCTAGAGAGCTTGTTGCTTGCTGTTGGTTTCATTGATTCTCATTTCTGGTCTTAAATGTCCAAAAGGGGGAGACCCACCAAGCTCCCAGTAGTGTGCCCTAGTTTCTGGTTCAGGGTTATCAGGATCCCTTGGGAAGCAAGGCAGAAGGCTCCGGTCTTACCCCTGCTTCGGACCGTGTGTAGGTAGCCATTACCTAAGACTGTCTTTGTGACTTGTCATAAACACACAGACTCTTCTGGCCTGTGCAAACTTACAGCAGTGTGCTGGTATCTTCCTTAAGTTTTCCTTAATGGTAAGTGTGTGTTCGGCCTTTCTATCTTTGGCGTTTTATGTGTACTTTGATAAAGTGGAACGTGATGGTGGTTTAAAGATCAATCACTAGCAGGGCACAGTGCTGTACACCTATAGTCCAGCAGCATGGGAGGCCGAGAGAGCAGGATCCCAAGTTCAAGGCTCACCTTCAGCAACTTAGCAAGACCTGATCTCAAGAAATAAAAGGTGGGGGGGGGGTGTGGCTCAGTGGTTAGGCTCCCTGCGTTCAATCCCTGGTACCAAAAAACAAATCACTAAAGTGCTGTTGGAATACACAGGAGAGAAAGTACACAGTTCAGAACCCCCCCACCCCAACAGGCCCTGAAGGGCAATTAGAAATGACTGCGCTGTCCTGGAGTTAATGCCTGAAACAGCCTCATGCCAACCCTCAGGACCACCCTGGCCCCCGAGGGAGAGGGGAGGTTCAGGACCTCATGGTGTGAAAGGTGCAGGATTTCAGGCAGAAAAATTTTATGGGTTTCTAGCATGGCCTCATCCTCCGTCCACGAGTCTGTCACTGATCTTGTCACTGATTAGCCATCCAGGAAGCTGTAGGCAGTCAGCACCCGAGAAAGCGTCCATCATGTCGAGCTTTTCTGAACAGCCGGCTTGGGTAGCTCTTGCGGCCGCTGGCATCGCAGTAGGTACTGCTGGAAATCCCAGGTGCACGTGGCTCAGGGTGCCTCAGGGAGGCTCCTCGCACCCCAGCGAGGCCTTGTGTCCACCTGGGAGGTGACTCTTCAGCTGGGGTTGGAGTGACTGATGGCCCTGCCCCAGGAACTTGGCTCTGGCCAGAAGCTCAAGGTGAAGTGGTCAGAGGAGGCTCTGAGGAGCTGGAGACGGGGCATGTGGTGAGGAATGAGGACACCAGAGCTTATCGTGGTGTCTCCTCCCATCTGGGTCTCATCTGTCCTCAGAAGTGGTGCCCTTGTGAGGATGTTCAGAGTGACAAAGTAAAGGACCGTCTTGGCTCAGCTCCCTGGTGCTGGGGGCTGGGAAGCTGTGAGGCCCCGTCTCTGACTGGAGGGCTGACGGCAGAGCCTGGGCACGAGGGCCCTGCGGTGTGTCTCCTTGGGGACCCCAGAGGTCAGGAGGAAAAATGCCTCTCCCAGGCTGACCCTCTGGATCAGTGGTGGGCCTGAGGCCAGGACTGCCGTGTCCACGGCTCTTTCCACGTCCTGAGTCCGTGGCGTCACCAGTCACTGCTACGCTGTTTCCCTTCGCGCCGATCCCTTTCTCCTGTTGGTCTGCCTTCTTGTGGACCGCATCTTTGTGCGACTTTTGGTTTGTTGTCTATAACTTTTGCTGTGTTTGCTATTTCTCTGTGGGGGCTGAACCCAAGGGTGTGCTCCCACTGAGCCACATCCCAGCCATTATATTGCATTTTGAGACAGGGTCTCATTAAGTTGCTGAGGCTGGCCTTGAATTTGCAATCCTCCTTCCTCAGCCTCCTGAACTGCTGGGATTACAGGCCTTTGCCACCATTCCCAACTGTTGTTGTTTAGGGATTATAGCACACACCTTTAAGAACCCATGCTCTGGGCTGGGGTTGTGGCTCAGCTGTAGAGCGCCCGCCTAGCACGGGCCAAGCCCTGGGTTTGATCCCCAGCACCACATAAAAATAAATAAAGATATTTTTTAAAAAAGAAGAACCCATGCACTACGTTACTGGGTTTTTTTTTTCCTTGCCTTTTTTTCTGTAGTTACCTTTTTTTTTTTTTTTAACTTGGAGTTTTCTACTTTCGCAAAGTAGCTGTATTCATGCCGACAAACTCATCTGCATAGAAATCCATTTCAGGTTAAGATCTTCCCCCTTTAGCCTCCTGTCCTCTCTCCCCGCTCCCATTCTTCCTTCTGGGCTCCACCTGACTTCCTTTCGCTCCTGATAATGTATCTTTGACTCTGGATCCTATCCTTCCTCCCTCTTTATCTTACTCTACCTTACACATAATGAGAGGAAACATTAGACCTTTGAGGGCTGGGGATGCAGATCTGTTGGTAGAGTGCTTGCCTCACATGCACAAGGCCCTGGGTTCAATCCCCAGCACCACAAAAAACCACACAAACTAGCATCAGACCTTTGAGTTTCTGAGTTTGGCTTATTTCACTTAACACGACATTCTTCATTTTCAATCCATTTACCAGAAAATGCCGTAATTTTGTGATTTCTTTTTTTTTAATGGCTTAGTAGAACTCCATTGTAGATACACCACAATTTCTTAATCCATTCATCTGCTGATGGGCATCTGGGTTGATTCCATAATCTAGCTATCGTGAATTGTGCTCTATAAACCTGGAGGTGGCTGGATCGCTGTAGCATGCTGCTTTGGGATCTTTGGAAAAATTCCAAGGAGTGAGTAGGATAGCTGACAATTTGTCAACCATTTGTGTTTCCTCCTTTTGACAAGTTTCCGTTTGTTTCTTTTGTCTATTTACTGTGTTGGTGTTTTGTGGGGTTTTTGGTTTTGACTTGGTGCTAAGTTTTTTGAGTTCTTTCTATATTCTGGATACTAATTCCCTATTGGAGTAGCTGGCCAAGATTTTTCTCCCATTCTGCAGCTCTCTCCATGTCCTAACCCTTTCCTTTGCTATGCAGAAGTGTTTGTTTTGTTTCATCTTGTTGGTCCTGGGGGTCAGACCCAGGGCCTTGTGCATGCAAGGCAAGCACTCTACCAGCTGAGCAACAGCCCCAGCCCCTATACAGAAGCCCTATCAGATGCCTCTAGGTTCGAGGATTTATTCTTGTGTCTTCTGTGCCGTTGGTCTCCGTGACACCGCTCTGCAGTATAATTTTAGGTCAGGTATTGTAAGTCGCCTGCTTCACTTTTCTTGGGTCTGGCTACTCTGGGTCTCCCATAATTCTTACAAATGAATTTAAGAATTGTTTTCCCTAAATCTCTGAAGAATGTCATTGGTGGTTTGATGGGGATAGCATTTTATCTGTATGGCGCTTTTGGTAATGTGGCCATTGTAACGTTGTGGTTTTCTGATTTCTTCTTCGGCTGAATCCCTGTTAAGTGTAGGAAAGCCGTTGATTTATGGGTATTGGTCTTCTTGGGTCTTCTAGGTATAGGATCTTATTGTTGGCAAACAGAGATAGTTTGACTTCCTGTTTGTACCCTTTTATTGTCTGATCACTCTGGCTGTTGTTTGAGGACTGCATTGAATAGGAGTTATGAGAGTGGACAGCCCCGTCTTGGTCCTGGTTTTAGATGAAATTTTTTGGAGTTGTAGTAGGAGAGTACAGTACCTTTGTTTATGTATTTATTTATTTCTTAATTTTTTTGATTATTTTTTAAAATATTTATTTTTTAGTTTTTTTAAAGTGGATACAATATTTTTATGTGGTGCTGAGGATGGAACCCAGTGCCTGGTGTGATCGACAAGCGCTCTGCCACCGAGCTACCACCCCAGCCCCATAAATGGCCTTGATGATGTGGGGGAAAGTTCCTTTGCTCTGTGGCTTCCCCCGGGTTGAACAGTTAATTTTAAAGAGGCTTATAAATAAGGACAGAATATGATTACTGAGTCAAGCCTTCGTTCCTGTTTGCTGGGTCCGGTCCCTGTTGAGATCACTTTTAGTGTGGGGCTCTGGTGTGGACGCCTGTAGCGTTTGTACATGTGAAGTCTTCGTTCACCTCCATTTTGAATTATATTTTCCTGGGTAAGAATTCTTAATCTATCTATCTTTCTTTTTTTTTTTTTTTTTTTTTTTTTTTTTTTTTTTTTTTTTTTTTTTGGTACCAGGTATTGAATCAAGGGGCGCTTAACCACTGAGCGACATTCCCAGCCCTTTTAAAAACAGACAGGGTCTCACTGAGTTGCTTAGGGCCTTGCTAAGTTGCTGAGGCTTGCCTTGAACTTGGGATCCTCCTGCCTCAGCCTCCTGACCTTCGAGCTGCTGGGATGACAGGCCGTGGTGTCTGGGGTGATCTTAAGTACAGTCTGTCTTTTCCCGCTCGCAGCTTTAAAGACACCTAAACCTCAGCCTGGTTTGGGACAGTTTGGTGACGGTGTGTTGTGCTTCAGTTGTTGGTCATCCTGCTCCCTTTCTTTGGGGGCTCCTGAGCTGTCAGCTCACTGATATTTGAGTTCGGGTTTTTTCCTCCTAATCTTTTTTTTTTTTTTTTTTCATCTTTAGTGGTTTCTCTTCTGTCTCTTGAGGTTCCCTGATTATTTTCTTACATGGTGTCTGTCTGGGGTCCCCTCTCGTGTGCTTTTCATCTCCAGGAGTTTGGTTGGGGTCTCTGTGGGTGTGGGCCTGACGTGCTAGGCCTCCTCCACCTTCTTGAAGGTCAGGGTGGAGCTAACTGTTAATCCTGTCCACTGGTCCTCGCCTCTCAGGTCTGGCCTTGGCCTGGTGGGCCACCCTGTCTTCAGGGTGGGTCACTGTGTTTCCGGTTGGCTGCCTCATGGTCTCTGATGGATGTGCATTTTACCTTTGGGCTTATTCCTATCTGTCACAGCAGGTGACCTGGCCAGGGCTAGGGTGGTCTTTCATGGGGCTGATTTGTCCCACTGCTGGCACAGCGTCCCTTGAGGCCTCTGCCTGGTGCCCCACGAGAGAGCAGCTTTTCCTCTCGGGTTCCTGGGCAGAGCTGAACCATTTTGGATCTGAGTGACCCACGAATTATTCCCTCTGCTCCTCTCCTCGTGGCTGGTTTTCTCGCAGCCTTTGGTGTCCTCACACGTGTGCCCTGGTCAGAAGAAGGCCTCTGCAGGTCTCTGGGGGTCTCATGTGCTGCGCTCTCCTGCCGTCCAGTAATCTCTCTGTGTAATAACTTCTCTCTGCCTTGACCTCAGCATCTCAGGTCAGTCTCAACTCATTTGACATCTGCCTTAGTTTCTCCTCCCTGTCTGTGACCTGGAGACTCGGCAGTAACCAGGGCAATCACAGGACCATCCTCAGGATCACTGTCCTGGGCAGCCTGGGGTCCAGGGTCTGAAAACTACTGTGTCCACCTTCCCGCCAGTGTTCAGTCCTTTCAGACAGCAGCGCAGCACTTTGCTGCAAGCAATGAAGCCATGCTGGTCAGCACTGCCCCCAGCCTTCCTTGGCGCAGGTGGGTACATATCTGAGTAGATAGCCCCTCAGCCATCCGTGGGTACAGTGGATGAAACGACCCCATTTCTGGTTACTTACCAGGTAGTGAGTGCTAAAGGTGGACGGTGTTGCATGCCTGTGTCTTTTGGAGAGCTGATTCCTGTTAAAACAGCCGTATTTTGGTCGACCAGGATTCATGAGAGCCAGTAACGGTTGTGCAGAACTCATAATTTGTGGGCCATGATCTGGTTATCTGTTAAGTGCTGGTAATGTCACAAGTTGCAAAGTGATCTGAGAGCAAGAGTGCTCTTTGTCTTAAAGGTTGTGGGGGCCAAAGTGGTGACCAATGCCCGCAGTCCTGGGGCTCGATGCTATGGATTTGTCACCATGTCGACGTCCGACGAGGCGACCAAGTGTATCAGCCATCTGCACAGAACCGAACTGCACGGGAGAATGATCTCCGTGGAGAGGGTGAGGCTTCTCGTCGGCGTTGACTGAGGCTCACAGGCGCCGAGACCTGCTAGGGGTCATTTCTGCCCATGTTCTATTTTAGGCCAAAAACGAACCTGCCGGGAAGAAGCCTTCAGAGCGGAGAGAGTGTGAAGTGAAGAAGGAGAAGCCTCCCGGCGTCGACAGGCACCATTCTGTGGAGATCAAGATGGAAAAGTGAAGTGATTTTACACATCTTTCCCTTGGGATTCCTGGGAGGAGGCCGGGTGGCCCTGGGTGGGCCTCACGAGGAGAGCAGCGTCTCCTTTGTGTCCCCAGTGCAGCCCGCACTTGCCCTTGGTGCACTGCCTGATCCGGCTGCCTACAGACGCGGGTCAGGTGGTCCTCACCTGTGTCCCGACGACTCAGTGGACTTTGAAAGCAATCTTGCACATAGACTGAAGCGCTCTGGTCTCTGTTTCTTCCTAAGGTTCTCCAGGCTTAGAGACATTTTTCATCAACGTAGATTTTCATGCAGCCTTTTTTTAAGCAGGGAAACTATCAAAAACCCAATTTTTCCAAGATAAAACACCATCCAAAGGAATTCAGCATGCTCCTGCATTGCAGGGAGCGACCTTGAGCTGGAAGTTTGTGCCGGGCCTGACAGAAGCCAGGGATTGCTGTTCATGTCAGAATCAAAAGTATACCAGAGCGTGCTGTGAGCTCACTGTGGTGCCCTTGGGGCACCTTGGCACAGCAGTGGAGAAGCCAAGGGTCTATGGCACTTTTCATAAAAAGAAGTGATTTATATTTTTAATAAAGATGGAAATAGACCCCAAACTTTGAAAGCAAGCACGGCCCATTCCTATGCTATCAGGGTCAGGGCTTGTCTTTGGAGTCGGTTAGCCTTGGTGACTGGTCTGGTAGTGGCACCGTCTCAAAGCCCAGTGTGTGTCCATCTGTCTTGTCATGACTTGCTTCTGTGGCCAGGTCCACTCTGCTTTACACGAGGAGCCCTCTGCTACGGATCCACCCATCTCGCTTTTCAAGCGGCAGTGTGCGTGGAGGGACCGTGTCCCTGTTCTCCATCGAATGCTTGAGACGGGTTGAGCTGGGACGGGACTGTTGAGAGTTCTTGGTGTCCGGGCACGTGTCATTGATGACCTGCGTCCCACGGTGATGTGTTGGTAGGGAAAGGAAGGCAAAGACCGCTGGCGCGCAGGTTTGGACTCCGTGCTGGGCTGGAGTGCCGGAGCTGTGTGAGGCAGGTGCCCTGGAGAGAAGAGGAAGCAGGCTGGGAGAGGGGGTCACACAGCCAGCAGGGATTCAGTGCTGTGTGTGAGGCTGCCTCAGCCCTTTGGCTGTAACTGGGAGGTGGGCTCATGGTGCTTAAAACTAAACTGCTTCCAAATGTTCGGCCAGGAGGTGGTTATTTTTGTTGTTGTTATTTTGTTCAAACACCTTTGTTGACCTTGCGTTTTGTCTTAAGATTCTGGAGGTTGAGTAGTCGACCCAGAGAAATAGACTCTGCAAAGACGCATCTAGTCTGGGACGTGGTGTTGTGTGGTTGGTTTGGAGAGCCTGGGCACCTCAGAGGGGTCCTTCCGCCCAGGGCCTCGTGTTCGCTGCGTGTCCCTTGACTGGCTTGGTGTGGCCGGCCTGTCCCTTGGTGTCTAGGCAGTACCCTGGAGGTGCAAAGAAAATGGGAGCAGAGGAGGCCCCTCAGGATTCCCCGTGGCTTCCGGGCAGCTGTGTAGAGTGACCTCTGTCCGTCAGAAGGCCCCAGGAAACCACTGTGCAGTGCTGACAGCAGTTGGACAGATCTATGCGTCCACACAGGCCGTCCTCAGAGCAGGCCGGGGCCAGGTTGCTGGACACAGCCTCCTTTATGCCAGGCCCCAGAACCTGATGGAACTTCTGTACCCACACCCACACGAGGTGGGTGACGCTAGAGTCGGATGGAGGCAGGGAGACGATGGAGCAGTTCACGTCACTTCAGCTGAATCTGTGAGAGATTTTTTCCAAACAGGAGCAGTGTGTCAGCAAGCCGTTTACAGTAGTCCTGGTACACACCACTTTTCATCGTGTTAGTGTTATTTAAAATGAATATTACAAGAAGGTCGCTCTGTGCTACAGGAGTTAGGAGACAGAGTGGGGCAGGAGCAGGGTCGGTTGGCTTTCCTGCCTGGACCCGCCTGTGGTTGGCACTTGGTAATGGTGCTTTTCAACCCCTGTGCTGGAGACCGGTTGGTGGCTAGGTGGCTCCTTCACAGCACAAGATGCTTCTGATGTGGTGCAGTCACATTGATTGGCACCTGGGGTGCCATTTTAACTCTCCAGAAGTACACGGGGCCCTCTCATCTGGGTCTTGGTGTGGGGGAGCGGCTCTGGCCCTAGGCAGTGGGTCCTCGTGTGTTCCATCACGTGCAAAGAACGCCTCATGTCAGGGCGAAGTGTTCTCAGGAAGTTGGAGAGTTCCGCAGCTGCACTTGCACGTCTGTCTGACGCCAGCACATCTCGTGTTTTGGGGAAACGTCCCCGTCCCCCCACCCACCCACCCCCAGTCTCCATAGAGGCAGCGGGTAATTGAAGTGGGACCCGGGGCTGGGTCCAAAGAGCGTTATCACTGGTTTCCAGTCCCTTCCTCACTGCGCGCTCGCTGTCAGGGATGAAGCTGGGGGTGAGGGGCTGCTCCTGTTGGAGTCTTGGGTGCTCAAGGTTGATAACCATGTTTTTAAATAGAACCGTAATCAAGAAGGAAGAGAAGATTGAGAAAAAGGAGGAAAAGAAGCCTGAAGACATTAAAAAGGAAGAAAAAGACCAAGATGAGCCTAAACCAGCACCAACAAATCGGTCTAGAGTCACCAAGTCAGGTGATTGGCATCTTTTCAGTGTTTGTGGGGGGCAGCCTGAGGAGGACCTGGGTGTAGGGGGCAGAGAAGTCCCGAGTCCCTGTGGCCGAGTTTTGCTCTTGACGGGAACTGCGGAGAGCAGCCTCGGGAAGGCAGTTGTGGTTTCTGAACCACGGCCAAGTCCAGGGGCTTGAGGCTGAGCACAGGTTGGAGTGAGTCTCGGGCAGAACATGGCGGGGGCTCACAGGAGGAGTTCTCCTGGCTCCTGCAACCGGCTGTGAGTGTGTCAAAGCCAGGCAGAGTGAGAGGCGGGGAAGAGCGGCAGGGTGCGCGGGTGTGCGCCTTAGTCCCAGGTACTCCAGAGGCTGAGGCGGCAGGACGGTTTGGGACCTTTGAGAGCAGGAGTCTGTGTCCCCCAAGTAGAGAATAACTAAAACCTCAGGACATCTGCGCGCATTGAGGTAGTTGTCCTCGAAGGTGCTGTTTCTGTTGTCATTTTATGAAAGTTGCCATACCCTACACCACTGCATTGTGTGATACTCTGAGCTTGTTTTGTGACAAAAAGTAAACCCCCGACAAGAATCAGAAACACAGCCCGACCTGCTGGAGCACTGGGCTTAGCGCTCCAGAGTCGGGGTGGTGACCAGCAGCCTCATCTCTCAGAACGTGTCTTTTGAATGTTCCCCCAGTGTGTAAGTCTCCTCCAGTAAGGCGTCGCTTCTGCAGTCAGAGGTGTCCGTCTCACTGCAGGACCTTGCTCTGGAAGCCTTCCTGCCTCGGAGGAGTGAGGGAGCCCGCCCACCTGGCGGGGCACTCCCTCGGGGACAGCAGTGGCTGGTGCAGAGCACAGGGCTGGGCTCCACAGAGCTGTGGGGCGTGTAGGAGGGTGAAGATGTGGCTCTGAGGGCTTGGCAAGGGGTGAAGGAATTCTGCAGCAGGACTGTCGCTTGGCTGAGACCCTGTGAAGCCAAGCCAGTGGCGTGTTCTGACAGGTTGCTGTTTTTCTCCTGAAGGGAGCCGAGGAATGGAACGGACAGTCGTGATGGATAAGTCCAAAGGAGAGCCCGTCATCAGTGTGAAGACCACAAGCGGGTCCAAGGAGAGGGTGAGTACGGCCTCTGCCTCTGGGTTGGCATGGGCTGCTGCTCTCTGGGCCTCAACACTGGCGAAGCAGCGTTGCTTCCCTTTCAACTTTCAAAACTGCTGATGCACTCAGGAGCCGGGTCCATCAACTGCTGAGATTGGGCACATGCAAGATCCATTGTCACATCCTAAAACGTCACTTCCCGGATTTGCTTTCCTGAGAATGCCGAGCGCCGTGGCTCGTGTCGGGGCCTCTCCTGGGCGGGAGGGTAGGGGCCCAGCTGGCGTCGGAAGGCAGGCCGACCCCGGAGTTCTGAGCAGCAGTTATCAGTGATCCTGAGTCGACTTCTAGTCTCGTGTTAAATTGACCAGAAGAAAAGCGGAGCCCGCCTCCAGCTGAGCACCTCGGGTTATTGGCGAAGGAGCTGGCGAGGCAGGGGCTTCCGCTAGGTTTTGTCCACTTGAGAAAACCTCACTGCAGGGCCTGCTGCTCCGCGATGGGGGGCGGGGGGGCAGGGCTCTGGCAGTGAGCGCCAAGTCCAGGGTCCACTGAGAACGTGGGGGCAGAGGGTGGCGAGACTGCCTTTGAAAATGACACGAGGGCTGGGGCGTGGCTCCCTGGTGGAGCCCCTGCCCCGCGTGGACCAGGTGTCCTGCACTGCGACCCAGCACAGCGCAAAGGAAGTAAAAGGAACGTTCCAAGATCGTTTGTCACATGGGCTCCAGGAAAATTGTGAACTGCAGAGACGTCCGAAGGGAAAAACGACCCATAGTCTTACCACCCAGATGAGCCAGGGCGAAAACACTCCCTGGAGACAGCACGTGTGATGGGAGCGTCCAGCTGGCGCAGGGGGATGCAGCGGGCCAGTGGAAGCCGCTGTGTGGGCGCGAGCCCGCCCGCCTCACGCACGTAGCACACCTGCAGCGTGCAGACGCCACGGGACCCGATCTGCCGCAGTCTGGCTGGGCACAAATCACAAGCCACTCATGCAGGAACAAACTTTATTTCCGAACTCCCACAGCATTCCACGCACACTCCCCTGGCACTCTCCACCCACTCGGCTCCTCCAGGAACACACCACACACCAACCGGCACTCTCTCCCCTGAGCTGCACAAGCACTCACTCTCGGAACCCCGCGAGAACTCAAGGGGAACTCCGAAGTAGGGGGCGCCCGAGGCAGCAAGAGCCATTCTATTACCGGGCAGTAAAGGTCTAATATACAGTTGAATCAATCCAGCATCATCTTAATGGCTCGCCTCTCAACCATTACTTCTGGCTCTCAACACCAGTCAGCCCCTGCAGGGAATGGCGGCAGGTTGCCTTAGTTGTGCACATAATGTCACTTGAAAATCTTCAAAAGCTAAGGCATGCGGTCGTTTTTCTTTTAAAAGCACATTTATTTTGAAATAAGTGCTGCTCAGAATGGAGATGGTTGGCTGGGAGTGGATCATGCACCACCAAGTGCCTGTGGCCCTCACTACAGCTGCAGGGCAAGTGACCATGTGAGCTGTGGGCTCATCTCAGGCCCAGAGCGTCTGGGTTTGTCCTTGTAACGAGGCTGTCCTCTGTGCCTCTCCCCGTCCTCTTCCACCCTTCTTTCCTGACTGGTGCGATGACTGGCTTTCACCGTTGCCCGTCTACTGTCTTTCTCCCTCCCCACGTGAGCTCGTGAAACCACTCAGGTACATTTTTAAAATACAGTCGCCCAGGCCCCCGCCTTGGAGATGTGAGTCTGTCAGCAGGAAGCCCCAGGTTCTGTGTTGCTCCAGAGCCTCGAGGGACAGTGACAAGTGGCCAGGATGGGAGAGGCCTCGAAGGTCTCAGAAATGGGGGTCAAACATCAAAATTTCATTTCATCCCAGGAACATGGCGTCCTAGGCATTGGCCATTGGCACCTTGTGCCTCCCCAGGGGCACTGTTCCACTCGGCCTCCCACAGCCTGTCCTGTATGGCTGGCTGGGCTGGGAAGAGAGGGAAGTGGGCGGTCAGTCACCCAGCTGAGCCAGCAGCTGGTTTTACTGAACCCACTGAGGCCCGTGGCCACGCTTGGCCTCACCTAGCCTGGCCCATGGCCCTGGGAGGCCTGGTTTTGCTCTGGATGGTGAGTGCTGGGCTCTGCTCCTCCAGGAAAGCTCCCTGCGGGATTTCTGAGGTTTCAGCCAACTTTTCTCTTATGTTAATGCCCTTCAACAATTGAAAGCAAGCTTCTGGCTTAAGCGGCAAAACTCAGACTTCGAGTGAGGCAGCCTGTGCCCAGGCCTCCGGTTCGGAGACCACGGCTTTCCAAGTAAACCACGTGGGACGAAAGAATCTTAGTCTAACCCAGATATGTATCTCCCACTCCCATTGTGTGTGCGATAGTCACTTTTTTAAGAGTTTGTTAAATTCAGTGTTTTAGCTGGGACAAGAGGACTTGTCCGTGCCTTTGGGGTGTCGTGTGGTGTCTTGGTGCGTGATCTCCATCGTGCCGTGCTCACGTCAGGCTGAGCCTGTCTCCTCCGGCGCTTCCCATCTCCTCGTGGCAAAAGCGTTCACAACCCTAGATTTTTGAGAGAGTTCCTCTAGCCCCTCTGGCCTGCGGTCACTTTTCTGACTAAATTTGATACGTCCCTTTTGGCAAACAGAGCTCCAAGAGTCAGGACCGCAAGTCGGAAAGCAAAGAGAAGAGAGACATCTTGTCCTTCGATAAAATCAAAGAGCAGAGGGAGCGGGAGCGCCAGAGACAGCGGGAACGCGAGATCCGGGAGACGGAGAGGCGGCGGTGAGGGCGCGGGCGCGGCGCTGGGTTGGTGGCTTCTCTGGGTGGTCGCCCTTTCTCCCTGCTGCCCCCGTAGAGCGAGTCATCTGGCTGTTCCTGGGTTTGCCGAGATCCAGGAGGCAAGGCTGAGCACCAGTTCACAGTGACAAGTGGCACAAAGGTCCTTGAAGCCCAGTTTTGCCCAGTGTTTCCCCTGGTGCAGCTGGACCTTGGCCCTTGTAGGACAGCTCACCCTCAGTAACTTGGATCTCTCAGTCGGGGTGGGGGGCTTGGTCCTTCCCGCCGGGACCCTCTTTGTAAATCAGACCAAAGCCTGCAGCCAGAAGTCAGTGGTCACCTTTCTGTGGCCTGGTTTCAGCTTTGCCAGAGAGGGTGCCCACCGTCATAGCTTCCTGAAATGTCTGCCTCAGGAGCGCCCTCAGGCTGCAGCAGCCCCAGCCAAGTCCCCAGCACTCCTCCCTTTGCTGAGGAGATGGTGTCAGGGCAGGGCCTTTTCTTTGTGGGACTGGGGATCAAGCCCAGGGCTTCACACCTGTCAGGCATCCCCTGTACCCCTGAGCTCCACCCCAGCCAACAAAGTTTTAAAGTAGGTTTGTCATTGTCACTTTGACCTTCTGCCACTTCACAAGGGAGATCCGGAGTTCCCTTCTCAGATGCTGCTCAGGGGACCAGAAGGGCTGCAGTGTTGGGACGTTCCCCCTGAGCTGCGTCTGCGTCCCGCAGTGAGGGCCTTCCTGCCCTCTGCGCTAGTGGCTTGGGGACCGGCACCCTGGGAGCTTCCTCTTATTTCTTGGTGCCCATCCTTCCCAGGCCTTGTCACTGTGAGGAGCAGTGCCCCTCTGACCCGCAGCAGCCTGGCCATGGGGTCTGCTACGGGCCCCCACTCCCACCCAGCCCTGAGCTTGTGTTTCTCCAGGCCCCGTCCAGACTGACAGTCCTGAATGAGCTTGACTCGAGGGACTGAGGCGCAGGTCAGCTGCTGGCCTCGGAGTGTTGCTCTGAGACAGGAATCGGGCCTTTCTCCCCTCGGGAGGCGGTTGCAAATGCTTGGGACCAGATGTGTTTGGGATTTTTTCAGATTTTGAAGTATTTACATGAACTTACTGAGTTACCTTGGGGTGCGGCCTGAGGGTACTTTTATATGCCACTTTGAGAGCTTTTGGACTGACCCCTCACATGAGCTTGGGGTGGAATCTTCTACTTTTCAGGTTGGTGCTCAGAAAGTTGTAGATTTGGGGATATTTGGGAATTTGGGTTTTTGTTGGTTTGGCACTAGGGGCTGAACCCAGGGGTGCTTGACCACTGAGCCCCACCCCAGTCCTTTTTATGTTTTACTTGGAGACAGGGTCTCACTGAGTTGCTTAGAACTCGAGGTCCTCCTGCCTCAGCCTCCCAAGCTGCTGGGATTACAGGAATGGGCACTGCTCCCCGAGGTGCAGCTTTGCTCCAGGGTTCCCCACGAGCCCAGCAGCTGTCCAGCCAGGAGGCCTTGCTGCCTGTGGCGGTGCGCTCCTGTAGTCCTGCTGGCTTCCTCGGTGCATTTGAGCCCAGTCTTGCTGACCTTGACCCCAGCGCTTCTGGGCGAGGGCCAGCTGGAGTGGTTCCTACTTCAGGCTGAGGCGGACTTGGTGTCCCTGTCCGCAGGGAGCGCGAGCAACGGGAGCGGGAGCAGCGGCTGGAGGCCTTCCACGAGCGCAAGGAGAAGGCGCGGCTGCAGCGAGAGCGCCTGCAGCTGGAGTGCCAGCGGCAGCGTCTGGAGCGCGAGCGCATGGAGCGGGAGCGGCTGGAGCGCGAGCGCATGCGGGTGGAGCGCGAGCGCAGGAAGGAGCAGGAGCGCATCCACCGCGAGCGTGAGGAGCTGCGGCGCCAGCAGGAGCAGCTGCGCTACGAGCAGGAGCGGCGCCCGGCCCTGCGGAGGCCCTACGACCTGGACGGCCGGTGAGCCAGGCCTGCCGCCCGCACCCCAGTGTCCCCTTCCACCAGTGGCCACCCTGGGCTCTGCAGCCTGTTCTTCCCAGTTTAGCTTTACAGAGACCCTCAGGGGCTTTACAGCTGTCCTCTGGGGCTTTTGTTGTGGGCCCTGAGTGACCACACGTCTGCCAGGCCAGGGTTGGCCAGGGCCAGTCTGTCTGCCAACAGGCAGAGAAGGCTCCACAGAAGAGGAAATTGCCTTCCCGTCCAGAAAGTAGGTTTATTGGTCTCCAGCTTCTCGGAGCCACTTAATTGAGGGTCACCCATCACCCTGCTCCCCAGGAGCCTCCTTTTCTGGTAAGAGCCAGGAAGATGATAATTGGATGCTTCCTGCGCTGTATGTAGTTCACTATCACCCGACCTGACTCCTTTGCTTTCAAAAAAAAAAACCCAGAGGGAGTTTGGTTTCCCATAGAAGATGGAAGGTAAGAGCGCAGCAACCAGAACACCCTTCTGGAGGACCACATATTTCATGTTACTTGCGTCTGAGCTCACGCGGGGATCAAGGTCCTAACAGCCTGTGATACAATTAGCTCCCAGCAGTCCCTCCCCCGGTGGTTAGCAGCTCGCCTCCTGGCAGTTTGGGGGCTTTTAATTTATCAAATCAAGGCGGTAACGACGGGCTGTTAGAGATGAGCCTGCGGGTGGCCTGGATGGCGGGTCTGGAGAGGGGGCTCCTCCTGCCTTGGCCTTCTCCTTTTCCTCATTCTCTTTCATCAGTGAAATTGGTGTCCTTTTTATAAAACCAGGAGAGATGATGCCTATTGGCCAGAAGGAAAGCGTGTGGCCTTGGAGGACAGGTACCGCGCTGACTTCCCCCGGCCGGATCATCGCTTCCATGACTTTGACCACCGAGACCGAGGCCAGTACCAGGACCACGCCGCTGACAGGTCAGCAGTCTGTAGCCGCGCCCGCGGCAGGTGTCAGCTGTGTTCCCATCCTGTGTAGGGACGGGTCCTCGCCCCTGCTCTCAGAGTCTTGTTGTCCTCTAGTGTCTTGGTGGTCTGGTCCCTCACACACAGCTCCAGCAGGTCGCTGGAGTCGTGGTCACTTGAGCTTCCTCAGTTTGCCAAGCAGGAAGGCATCCGAGCCCGTTACATCCACTGTCCTCTCCGTACAAAGAGGACACTTCTGGCCCAGGCAGCGTTCTGGGCCTCACGCCAAGCTGTCAGGGTGGGGTTGGCAACATGGCCAGGCTCTTCCGTCAACACTCTGCCACAGAGCACAGGGCCCATCCTTCTGGTCATCACAGGGAGTAAATGGGGGAAGAAGGGACTTCGGGGCTGGCTGACCAGCAGAGGTTGCCATGCCAGTGGGCTGCAGAGCGTCGCCTGAGTGCGCAGCACGCCTCGGGCCTATTCCCTTGGTGGTGTGGGTGGGGATTTTAGCCAGTGTCTCCCCCGCCGCGGTTTTGGTTTTCATTTTTTTGCTAGTCCCTGTTTGGAGGAGGAGGACAGTATGTGTAGGGTTTTTGGTTTTATTTGGTACCAGGGATCCAACTCGGGGGCCCTCGACCACTGAGCCACATCCCAGCCCTATTTTGTATTTTATTTAGAGACAGGGTCTCACTGAGTTGCTTAGTGCCTCACTTTTGCAGAGGCTGGCTTTGAACTCGAGATCCTCCGCCTCAGCCTCCCAAGCCACTGGGATTACCGGTGTGTGCCACTGTGCCCGGCTGAGTGTGTGTAGCTTATTAAAATTTCCAGCACTGCAAGGAAAGGTGACCTGGGTTCTCCGGGTGAGCCCCACCTGACATCTCTCTGCCCTTGGGCTGGCGGGCAGAGCCACATCACCACTCAGGAGCTCTTGGGAAATGGAAGGGGTCACAACAGGGGGCTGGGAACAGTGGGAGGAGACAGGTGTCTGATTCACAGGCGGATGGCTTGAGTCACAGGCGTGGGTCAGAGGAGACACTGGGGACTGCCTGAGGCTGTCAGGCCACCGGTCAGTGAGGCCTTCCAGCGAGTCTGCTTTTGAGGCTCCTTCTCAGGGTTTGCATTCAGTCACATCTTTATTCCGACCGTCCAGGGACCCGGCTTCACCTCTAGAGAAGCGCGTTCACGCTGAGCGGGCCAGGGAATGACAGTGCTCGTGTGGGGACGTGGCACCCATGCCTTAGTTGGAGGACTCTAGGGTGACCAGTAGAGTGTCCATCCCACCATCTGCCGACTGAATGAGATCTGTTCCTTTTGCAGGAGGGAGGGGTCCAGGCCTGTGATGGGAGAGCGAGACGGTCAGGTGAGTGGGGCCAGAGCCCGCACCAGGGTCCTGCCTGCCTGTGCTCCGGCCTGTGGCTGGTGACTTTTACCAGGCAGGGGTTCATGGGAACAGCGGTTCTGGGAGCGCTTAGCAGAGCACGTGCTTGGGGTCCTCTCCCGAGTGGTCTCCATGCGCTCCGGCTGCAGGGTCAGAGTCATCTACGGTGGTCTTGCCTGTCATCCCAGTGCCTCAGGAGGCCAGGTGTGAGGCCAGCCTCAGCAGCATAGGAACTTCGTGTCCGACACAGTGGGTGCCCTAGGACACCCCAGGTGGCGGCCTACAGCTGGCTGGGGCATCACTTAACCACATTTGGGGGCCCTCTGGTTCAGCTACAGCGCTTGATACTGGGGTGAAGACCTTGTAGGTGGCCCTAAGTCTCTGGCACTGTGCAGGCCCTGTGTGTGCTCAGAGGAGAGGAGCGCGGCTGAGGGACGGGGTGGGCGTCTGAAGCAGGTGTGTTCTCTGAGAAGACATCGTGCTGGATTGCTCGCCAGGGGCACTGAGTGGTCTGCATATACAGCACCGGCCTCGGGTGGCAGGCAGCGAGGGGCCGTCCTTAGGAGGAGGGGCCTCAGGGCTGTCATAAGTGGCCCTTCAGCCAGGCCAGTCAGGCGCTGTGGTGCTGGGGATGCTCAGGTGGGTTGGTGACAGAGCTGTGAGGGGATGACGAGGGGACTCTGGGGGCGAAGGGTCCCCTGGTGCAAGGCCTCGGGAAGCTCGACACCCCGGCCCCCATCCTGCTCCTGGCTGCCCTCTGCTCCCCTGGGCCCACAGGTGGACAGGCCCTCCCGGATGGGGGCGGCCACGGCAGAGCATCCCCTGTCCCCCTTTGCCTCTAGCACTACTCAGACGACCGCCACGGCCATGGAGGACCCCCCGAGCGCCATGGCCGGGACTCCCGCGATGGCTGGGGGGGCTACAGCTCTGACAAGAGGATGAGCGAAGGCCGGGGCCTCCCCCCTGGCCCCAGGTGAGTGGCAGGCCCCGTGGCTCAGGGTCTGTGAGGTTGGGCCTCCCTCCCCAGCAGGGTGCTTGGTGTCCACAGTGGCCCCGCAGTTCCCAGCCAGCCCACCTCTGCCCCGGACTGGCACTGTCCCCAGGCTGCTGTTCCCGTCTCTGTGGCCTATGTGAGGTGGGGCCCTGCTGCACGGGGCAGGGTGGCCTGGGCTCCTCCTGTGCCACCTGTCCCTCCATGCACCTTTGCTGGGGACTCTGCTTCTCCTTGGAGCTGAGCTGTTCCTGGTGTTCCAGGACACCAGCAGTTCCCACCCCGCTGCATGTGGCAGATTGCAGCCACAGTCTGATGAACTAGTGGGACATGTTCTCTCCCCAGCGACCTACTTAGAGCTTGATGCCTCCGCGTCACTTCATCGCCTGTGGGACATTTAAGTGGGAGAGCTGTCCTCAGCCCAGACCGCAGTGGGCAGCGGCTGGTGGGCCATGTGGAGGCCTCACTCCCTGGGTCCCCTGAGCCCGGCTGGCCCAGGGCCACCGTCCCACAGCAGTAGCTGGGTATTCACACAGCCCGAGGCTGGGAAGCCCCGGGAGCCCCTGGTGACCCCTGTTGCTGGGACATTGGCATCGCACTGGCTGTTGATCCCGCAGTCTCTGCCTAAAGCTGAAGTCCAGTTCACACGCTGTGCGGTCACCCACCGGCACTGCGTCGCTCAGTGGCTTTCGGGGTATTAGGAGTGGGCGAGCAGCCTCGTGTCTGGCTCTTCACCTCCACCGAGGGCACACTGCGCCTGGCTCGCGCCCTACTTGGCGAACCGTGATATTTGGGTCATTTCCCACCTTTTGGCTCCGTGGTTCACGCTGCTGCGTTGGTGCGGGTGTTTCTGTTGGAACGCTGCCTTCCACCCTCGGGGGCTGCCGGAGCCTGGCGTTGCCGCTCACGGGGCAGGTCTGTGTGAAGCCTGTTTTGTTCCCTCATCCCAGACGTGGGACACTTATAAAAACCTAAATGTGGTATGTAGCATAAATTTATGGCTGTGTAATAACAATAATTAAGAACATGGTCATCTGGGCGCAGTGGTGCACACCTGTCATCCCAGAGGCTGAGGCAGGAGGATCACGAGTTCAAAGCCAGCCTCAGCAACAGCGAGGAGCTGAGCAGCTCAGAGAGACCCTGTCTCTAAGTAAAATCCAAAGCGGGGCTGGGCATGTGGCTCAGTGGTCGAGTGTCCCTGAGTTCAATCCCTGGTACAAAAAAAAAAAAAAAACATGATGACATTATAATGACGCTGGTTAGCTGGTGGCACACACTCTGGAGTATGGTTTCTGACCTATTTTAATGTGTCTGTGTCGATTTCCTTGGAATGTTCAGGGGATTGGAGCTTTTTGAGGGGCCCCAGGTTTGTCAGACAGGGCTGCCCCGTGTCAGCTTCCCCTTCTGGACGTGCCTTCTCGTGACTGAGCTCCAGGTCCCTGGTGGCTCCCTGCTGAGCACCCTCCCCGGGCTTTCCTCTTTGGGGAGACCCGTGCTCGGCGGTCATGTGCCCCCATCTCTCTGGGGCGCAGGACTTGCCTCCTCTCAGTGTGCCTGGAGACGTGTCGGGACAGCTGTGTCTCTTTTCTGTTTTGGCAAAGGGGGGGACGAGACTGGGCCGAGCACAACCCGCGGCTGGAGGAGCATCAGGTCCGGGCCTGGCAGGGTGCTGTGGACGCCAGCGCCGTGGGCCGGGAGAACACGCGGTGGCAAGGTACTCCGGAGGAGAGGCGCGGCAGGGCCCAGGGCCGGAGGCCACATGCTGGTGTCCTCAGCCTGTCCTCTCCTGCAGGTGCTGAAAGGGGCCTGTCTGGAGCTTCGGGACCCGGGCACGCGGCAGGCCGAGGCGGCGTGGCTGGGTAAGAAGCAGGGCAGCTGCGCTCGCTCCCCTTCTGTGCATGTTTGGTCAACTTTGCTGGGTTGGATGCTTTGAAAAAGCAAACAAACCAAAAAGCAACTCTTTGCAGCTAGTGCCAATGTCCCTCAGTCACCTAGAATGCAGCATGGGTGACAGTTTGTCATTGCTGACTGGGCTGCAAGGGAGCAGGGCTTCAGGGACCTCTGGCTTTGTTCTAGGCGAGGCGGCTTCACACATGCTGGACATTCCCAGGGTCACGTGGTGCCTGGCGGTGGACTGGATGGTGGCGGAGTGGCCAACCAGGACCGGGCCAGCAGAGTCCCACACCCCCACCCCCACCCGTACCCCCACTTCACCCGACGCTACTGAAGCCCCCGCACCGCGGCTCTGCCGGAAGGCGGAGGCCCCGTGACTGGAACCTTCGAGACGGAAGCCGACTTGCCGCCGTGGCGTAGGCCACACTGTGGGGACTCTTGTTTGTTTTTTGTTTTGTTTTGTTTTGTTTTTTTAATAAACGTGCTCTGGCCCCGCCGCCGTTTGTAGATCAGGTTCCTGTCGCGAGCATTCCATTTCCAAATAAACGTTGTGGTTCGCACTCCTGCACCGTGTGCCTTGCTGTGTCCACCCAGCTGGGACGCTGCTGGCCCTTCACCAGCCGGTGACCATCTCCACCACCACCTTCCTGAGTCTCAGAGCTGCCCAGGGAGTGGCTGGCTGGGTCCCCACTCAGCCCAAGCAGAAACGGGCCCGGAGTCAGGCACCTACCAGGGCACAGACCTTGAAGGTGGCAGTGCTGTGGTCAGTTATTTGTCATGGACTGGGGATGCTCCGTGGGCCACCCATCAGGCCTCGTCACTGTGCCTGTCTCTTCCTCAGCCAGGGGGGGCTGTGGCAGGCTGCCTGAGGCTGGGCAAGAGGAATGGACCCACTTCCCCCTGGTCCTGCGTGTGCAGGCTGATGGGACCTGTGCTGGGCAGGGGCGCGTGCCTGCCATCCCAGCGACGACTGGGATGGGGCGCAGCTCGGGCAGCCCCTGGTGGACACTGGCTGGCCCCAGAGGGCAGCTGCCTGCTGGCTCTCACCCGCCCAGTCCCAGGGCCCTCGGGAGGTCTCTGCAGGCGCAGCTTCCCCCAGGGCTGGACAGGGAGGTGGAAGCCCTGTGGGCGGGCGATGGCAGCGGAGGGACTGCACACCTAGGCTTGCACGCTTGCCTCCCCTCTGGGTCCAGGGCCGCCGCCCGCAGGCCAGAAACTCCTGCAGGTTGTCCCTGTGTCCCTGCCGGGGTCTGGTTTTGAAAGATCCTGAGAGCCCAGCTTGCTGCAGGGAAGGCCCGAGCCCCTCGGCAGTGGCCCCTGGAGTCATTGTGCAGAGTCCCTGCCCTGAGAGCAGGCAGCCTGGGGGCACGGTGAGCGCTTTAGGTCTCCTCAGCTGCCGGGGCGGATGTGGGTGGCATCCTGGGGCCACCCTTGGGCTCCCCATCCAGGCCCCTCTGGCTGTCCCTGGCTGGGAGCTGGAGGCAGGCCTCCTAGGGCCGCAGGACTGAGCCAGGCCTGAACACACCTCTGTCTGGCAGAAAGGGGACCTGTCCTGCTTGCTGGTGGCCCGGGACTTCACAGACACAGCCCTGCAGGTTGCCAACGGGATCCAGGACGCGAGGCCCCGAGGGAGTTTGTAGTGCCCCCCACCCTGACCGATACCCCTCCCACACAGCTGCTCCCCCCCCCAGAGCCCACCCTGCTCCACCTGCTCCCGCCGCCTCTTAAGACCCACTGCAGCAGCCCCGTCTCCTCCTGTGGCCACGTCCGAGGTCCCGGGGTGGGGTGTGAGTGGGACGTGGAGGGGCCAGTGCAGCCCCACTGTGCCCGTCACAGTAGTGATGCCCGGGGGTCTTCCGGGTGGGTTGAGGGACGTGCTGTTCAGAACCCGAAGACTTCACACTGCCAGGGACAGCCTCCTGCCGTGTCTGGTCACGGCCCTCTGCACAGGCCTGGGAGTGCGGGCGGGCCGTAGCCGGGGCACTCTGGCCTGTGGCTCCTGCCCGGTGCTGTTGTCTATTTGTTGTGCTGGAGACGGGGCCCAGGGCCTGGCACGGCACCCTGGGCGGCACCCCTGGGCTGGTCTCACGGAGCTGACCGGGATCCTCCTGCCTCAGCCTCCCGAGCTGCTGGTTCACCATCGTGACCACCAAGCCCAGCAGTGCCAGACGGCCAATGTTCACGTCCCCAGGGGCGCAGTATTCTTGGAGGGAACGCAGGAGTGGGCAGTGCGCGGGCTGGACAAGCTGGCTCCTGTCCACCTCTGCTCCCCAGGTCCACTTTCCACAGTGTCCTCGAGGGAGGGGCCTCAGCTGACAAGTGCCAAGAGCAGAACCACGTCCCTCTCCCCAAAGGCAGGAAGCCAGCCCGTGGTTCTGGCCTCACAGGACGACACTGTCCTGGGGGTCCTCGTCCTGGTTTCACTCCAGGAGAACGCAGGGGGACAGGGTCTCTGCTGCAGGAAGGAGTTGCTGAAGGGCCTTGGGTCATTGCCACCCCTTGCTGCTGTGAGACGCCTCGCCGCGGGCACACCTGCTCCACCACCGGCGCCTGGGCATGGAGCCGAGCTCCGGGTCCCGCGGCTCCCTTTCCCTTCTGGAGGAGCAGCCCCGCCACCATGTCCCGGGTCCTGGGCTCCGTCCCCAGCACCACAAAACACAGACACCAAAACTAGATCCCTGATGGCGCCCCCGGGGAGACCCTGAGCCCTCAGATTGACAGAAAGTGGGATGGTGAGCGTTGGGGACAGGAGCTGCCGCGGAGTGGGACAGAAGAGTTCCCTTTGCAGAGAGGCGACAGTTCTGGGGATGGGCGTGGTGCTGCACACCATGCGGATGTGCTTAGAGCCTAAAAGAAGATTTCCTTTGGCCAGTGGGACGGCCACACCTGTCATCCCCGCGGCCCCGGAGGCTGAGGCAGGAGGATCACAAGTTCAAAGGCAGCCTCAGCAGCTTAGTGAGGCCCTAAGCAATGCAGTGGGACTCTGTCTCAAGATAAAATACAAAATGGGGCTGGGGTGGCTCAGCACTGGGTCCAGGGCCCTGAGCTCAACCCCCTGTACACACACTTATGCTGAGGGTGGGGCGGAGCCCAGGCACTTCCCTGGCACCAGGGGCCGCGGATGCCTCCCCACTCGGCGCCAGAAGGACCGATCCTTTTTTTTTAAAAAAAAGAGAGAGAGATATGGATGAGAGAGAATTTTTAATATTTATTTTTTAGTTCTCGGCGGACACAACATCTTTGTTGGTATGTGGTGCTGAGGATCGAACCCGGGCCGCACGCATGCCAGGCGAGCGTGCTACCGCTTGAGCCCCAGCCCCAGATCCTTCTTTTTAAAGGAGGGAAGCATTGGGGGCCTCCCAGGAGTGAGCCTGGGGAGGGGACACCTGGGAAGGCCCAGGCGGGAGCCAGAGTGCTCGCGATGCCACCTTGCTGTCTGCCCACACGGTTGGCCACCAGCTGTGCCTCGGCGGCTTCACCTGAAGAAGGATCCCGCGCCATCCGCCATCTATGAGCAGTGGTGTAGCCACAGAAGAGGCTCAGAATCATGCCTGGCATACAGTAAGTGCTCCATAAATGTTGACAGTCCCGGGGAGCCCTACAGGAACAGGGCTCAGGTGCTCTGGAGTTTGGTTTGGGGGGTGGCAGGACCAGATGGCCCCTCACTGACGGCTGCGCGGCTACAGAGCCGTGTCACCTTCGCCACTCACTAAATTCTGTGTTCACGAAAGTCACCACCTCGGAGCCCCAGAGCGCAGGGTGAGCGCCCTGTTAGGCTGCTTGTTGCCGTACCCAGATAATGTCAAGGGCAGCTTCGCTAGAGGGCCTCTCGCCTCAAAAGAAAACACCTCACATGGGCGACTCCGGGACACAGCTAGGCCAGGAGGGGCACGGGGTCCTCCAGGGTCCCCAGAGAGCACCCTGGGCCTCGATGCTCCACCTGGCCTGGGTCCCCAGGCTCTGCACGCTGGCCCCCTGGGGACCTCGGTGCGGGCGGGCCCCCAGCCTGGGTGCAGGGGGATCCCGGCTCTGCCTGGCACCCGGCAACCTCGGCCCCGCTGCCCGAGCTTCGTCCTGAAGCAGCGTGGGCAGCAGAGCGGGCCGACCCCTGCACCCCGCAACAGAACACCCCAAGGAAACCAGGCCCCACGACCCCCTGCGTATGCACAGCACCTGTGTCAGCCGGTGGCCTCCACTGGTGCTGTCCCCCTGGCTGCTTCCTGAGCCCAGGGCCTGGCACGTGCTTGGCCAGCGCTCTGCATGGGCCACAGCAGCCCCAGCCACCTGTCAGAGACCCCTCCCCAGGGGTCAGGCTCCCACTCGTCCCCGCTGGACCGTCCCCCACGCAGCGCATGAGCAAATTTTAGGAGGAGGCCACAGTCTGGCCACTCGAGTGCAGGGAGCCGAGGATGGTGTCGGGAGCCTGCGCGGTCCTGGGGTCACACACCTTGCCAGCGGACTGTGGCGCTGCGGGGCGCCCCATGTGCCCAGCCACAGAGACGCAGGCCTCGCCTGAGCAGAGCTGCGGCCAGGCCCAAGGCTCACAGAGGAGACCCAGCAGGGCGGGCGGGGGTCACAAGTGGCTCAGAAAATGTCCCCGAGGCCCCATGACTGGGAAGCTGCACGGCGGTCCCAGATCCAGGCTCCAGAGCCCGGCCGGGCAAACACCCCAGGACCCCCGCCCTGGCTCGGCCTGTGCACCTGAGTACTGCTCCCCAGGGTGGCCAGGTGCCAAGAAGGGAGGGGTGCCACACCTGGGGGACACACACGGAGCACAGGGGACTTGAGGGCCCAGGGGAGCTGACCACCCCCTCAGGGAAGGGTCACCAGCCTGAAGGCCAGTCGGGAGCCACAGCAAGTCTGGGGCCCTGGAGAGGAGGCTGGCCTCCTGGGGGTCGAGGACCCCGGGCTCTGCGCTCTGCCCTCCCCAGGCCATGGGGGCCCATGGCGGGGTGAGCCGGCTCAGGGCCGGGCTAAGCCTGCGAGCTGGCGGGCAGCGAAGCCCAGGAGGCTGACCATCCTGCCAGCAGCCCCAGCGGTCAGCAAGATGGCGTCCCACACGGGATGCAACAGGGGACGGGGCCCAGGGGAGGCCGCTGCGCGTGGGGTGTGCAGCCACCAAGTCCAAGTGCAAACTGGGACCCGCGCTCTGGGCGGGGGCCTGGGGGGAGGGGGCAGCAGGCGGAGGTGGGGACAGAAAAGATGGCCCAGGAGACACACTGGAGGGACAGGCGAGACCGGAAGACACTGCCCACTGGGTGGCGCCCGAGAGCCATGCTGTGCTACCGGCCTGCCTGTCCCCTCCTGGCCGGCCACCCCTGGAGGGAGGCCCTGGGACACAGTGGAGGCTGGAGAGACTCCCGCTGGGACCCAGGGTCTCCCGAGTGCCCAGGCCAAGGCCCTGGGTCCTGCGTGTGCGTGTCCTGTGTGCCTGTGTGGTCTCTGCGTCTGTGCATCTGGTGGGGTGACCGCCGTCCATGGCCCTGGCTGTCAGGGACAACCCCACGGCCCTGTGGCTGTGGACAGCTGGTGGCATTAGTAGAACGTCCCCTCCCCCGTCTCCTGCATCTTCCCCGGAGCCACAGGGGCACCCGCCCGCCCAGCCCCATGGAGCGTCCCTGGACGGTGACCGGGGGACCCGGGGTGTGCAAGCTCCTCCCTCCAGCACCTCAACCTGGGTCCGGTGGCCGCTCAGGGCCAGTCCAGCCCCGTGGGCCGCCCTGCCTGTCAGTCAGCACCCAGAGGACTCTCCGTCCTGGAAGCCACCGCCCAGCATGCCACTCCTTCCTGTGCCGCCCGGCAGGGGACTCACTAGGCCTGCTCCAGCCTCTGCGCCCACCTTCCTGGGTGGCTTCGGGGACGTGGGCCTCATTTTTTCCCTTTCTTCTTTTTGTGGCTGGTCGGAGCCCGGGGCTGGGAAGGCCAGCGCTCTGCACGGAGCCGCAGCCCAGCCCTTTTCCTTTTGAGACAAGGCCTCGCGAAGTTGCCCAGGCTGGCCTCCAACTTGCCATCCTCCTGCCTCAGCCTCCCGAGTCTCTGGATGGCAGACACGTGTGCCACTGTGCCCGGCTGAAACCCAGGTTTTGAGTGGGAAAAACGAACTTCACGCCTCCTCCTCTTGCCCCTCCTGGAGACTACCCAGGTGGCCCTTGACGGGAACCCTGCTCCGTGTCCAGGGTCATGGGGCGAGGCGCTGCTGGGGGCAGTGGTGGAGGGCACCTAGCCCAGCGGCCCCGCCCGTACCTGCCTGCGGGGTTGGTGGGCGCAGCCCCGTTCCCGCTGCCCGGCCCCCTGCCTTCCACTTGCTGAGGGGCTTCCTCCGTCCCTCCGAGCCCTCACGGCCCTGAGGCTCCTCACGGCCCCCTCTGTCCCGACCCCGCCGAGGGGCGGCTCCTCATGGCGCTCCCAGCCCTGGTGGGGGCTGGCCCCGCCGCTGCCCAGCTCCGTGGAGGCTGAGGCAGGAGGACTGCCATCCCAGGGGGCAGGGGGCCCGCGGTGGCCGCAGCCTGCCCAGCCTGGATCGCAGAAGGGTCGGCGGGAGGGACGCGTCCCCAGGGCCCAGAGCCGGGCACCCACACCCAAGAGCCTGTCACCGTCCGCCTGCGTCTGCCACCCAACCCAGGGCATTCCGCGGCATCACGGGGACAGAGGTCGCCATCCCACCATCCCAGCCACCAGGCAGAGGACCTGCTTTTCCTGGCGACGTCACGACCAGGTCACAATTACCGTGGGTCCCAGCCACGCATCCCTGGGCCTCCCTCTGACCCGCCCGGGTGCCAGCAGCTGATGGGCGAGGCCCGAGGTCAGCCTGGCAGGGGAGGTGGCAGGGCCTGGTGACCGGTTCTGCAGGCCGAGCTGGCCCGCCCACCTCCTCTGCAGAGAGGACCAGGGGCCAGGGACCGGCCAGGGACGCCGCTGCTACCTGCTCTGGGCCTCGGTGTCCCCCGGTTCAGCAAGCTCAGGACAAGCGGCTCCACAGCGGCTGTGTGGCAGGGGGATGGCGTCCTCTCACCCGCTGCGTGAGACCGCTGTCCCCAAGCCCCAGCGACACAGCGAATTAACAAATGTCTTCATCTTTGCCAACCTAAAAGGTGGTGGCTTCATTTGTATCTGACGAGTCCCTCCGCTGTGTTTCAAGGCCGGCTGCGTTTTGTTTCTTTTTCAAAAACCCTGTTCTTTACCCATTTAGCTACTGGTGTGTCGTTCCTATTATTTCTAGAAGGAAGCTTTTTACATATTAAGGAAATCAGTCTTTTATCTATCACATCTGAAAAGTTGGCCTCCTCCTCTGTGAAGGGGCTGAGCAGGCGCCATGGTCCCTTAGACACGTGAGGAGGTGCCGGGAGCTAGACCCCAGGCCTCACGTGTGCGAAGCGAGCCTCCACTCTGAGCCACACCCCGGCCTTTTCAAAATTCTGAATTTTGAGACAGACTCTCGTAAAATTGCTGAGGCTGGGCTTGAACTTGCAATCCTCCTGCCTCAGCCTCCTGAGTAGCTGGGATTACAAGTGTGTGCCACCGCACCTGGCCATTATTCATCTTTTAATGAAAGACTTCTGGGTTTCATGTCATGTTTCAACACACTGGGGCCGTCACTGAAGTCCCCTGTTTTCTTCCAGCAGTTGGTCATTTCTAGCTGGTGGGGTGGGTGTCTGGAAGGGAGCCTATCTACAATTTATTTTGGTTTCAGCCATTTTAAAACCTCCGTCTGGAGTAGGCCCAGCGGCAGGCGCCTGTGGTCCCAGTTACGGGGGAGGCTGAGGCAGGAGGATGGCCTGAGCCCAGGAGTTTGAGGCCAGCCTGGGCAGCATAGAGAGCCTTGTCTCAAAAATAAACCGACAGCCATCTGAAGTCTGACGGCGGGCGGGTGGCGGCTGGGGCAGAGCCGAGCCTGGGGCCAGGGGCCGGGCTAGTCCGGCCCTCCCACTTCTTCCTGGGCTCCTGGGAGAGGTCACTTGGTCTCCCTCTGCTGGGTTTCCTCGTCTGTGAAGTGGGGCGTGAGCATCAAGGGGACCCACCCTGAGCACCCCGAATCAGCAAGTGACTGCACGCACCCCCCAGCGCCTCACCCTTCCGCCTGGCCCTCACATCCACCCGCTGCCCAGGCGGGAAGGCTGAGGCCCAGGGAGGTGCAGCTCCTGCCTGAGGGGCCTGCTGGGGCCAGGCCTGGACTCGAGGCCACACCATCCACTGCTGGAGGGGACGTTCCACTGGCCAAGGGCAGACGTGGAATGGCTGAGGCCACGCCAGGGTCCTGGCCCAGCAGGATGGCCGGGCGCCTGTCACGTGGGGCTGGAGGAGGCAGGGAAGTGGCTGGGCACCCCGCAGGCGTGTGGTCATGAGGGTCAGCTGCCTCCTGTGGGAGCCATGGACTCTTAGTCACCCGCTAAACCCCGGTGGAAAGCCCAGCTTTGAGGAACCATCCCCATCTCCTGGTTTCCCAGCCGAGGTCCCAGCGGCTCTCCCCTACTCAGGCCCTGGCCACCTGAGCAGAGGACAGTGTGTGCAGTGTGTCCCTCTCTCCCAACTGGGAGGCCCCAGAGGGCAGAGTCCACGTCCCGCAGCCCAGCTGGACTCGGGCTGACGCTGGGTGAGTACATCAGGTCCTTGCCCGGGGCCTGCCCTCCAAGGAAGAAGAGCCAAGTCGTCCCTGGGCCGAGACCAGCACCATCAGCCGCCTCCCTCCGGCGCCCGCTGGGCTCCAGCCAGACCAGCTGCTCGGCGCCTCCCACCTGCCTGCGCCCTGCCCCAGGGCCTTTGCATGTCCGCACGAAGGCCGGAGCCGCCTGGATCCCTGACCCTGCGGCTGCCTCCTTCAGATCTCCTGGGAGGCCACCGCCCCGGGAGGGAGGCTCGGGCCGGCCGCGCCCCGCACTTCCCACCACGTGACCGCGGTCCTCTACACACCCCGGGTCTGGGCCACGCCCCACTGGAGCGGCCGGGAGCGGCCGGCGCGGGCGCCATGGAGGGGCTGCGGCGCGGGCTGTGGCGCTGGAAGCGCTACCACATCAAGGTGCACCTGGCCGACGAGGCGCTGCTGCTGCCGCTCACCGTGCGCCCGCGGGACACGCTCAGCGACCTGCGCGCGCAGCTGGTGGGCCAGGGCGTGAGCTCCTGGAAGCGCACCTTCTACTACAACGCGCGGCCGCTGCGCGACCACCAGACGGTGCGCGAGGCGCGCCTGCAGGACGGCGCGGTGCTGCTGCTGGTCAGCGACCCCAGGTGGCCGGCGCGGGGGGCCGGGCGGGCGCTGCGAGGGCTGGGGCCTCCGGAGCTGCTCCGGGTGGTGTCCCGGTGCCCCTGCCCTTCTCCACCCTTCTTCTCCCCGTGTCTCCACGTCGCGGTGTCTCTTTCTTCTTGTCTCTGTCGGAATCCGCGCCTGTCTCTGCTGTCTCTCAGCGTGGGCCTCCCGGCCTCCCGGCCTTTTTTCCTTTTGCTGCCAGGGATTGAACCCTGGAACCACTGAGCCCCATTCCCCAGCCCTTTTCATATTTTGAGTCAGGGCCTGGCTAAGTTGCTGAGGCTGGCCTTGTCTCTGTGATCCTCCTGCCTCAGCCTCCCGAGCTGCTGGGATCACAGGCTGGTCCCCGGCCCCTGCTGCCTCTGCCTTTCTGTCCCCGCCTGGTCCCCTGTCCCTCTGTTCCTTCTCCGCCCACTTGTCTCTCCACAGTTTGTCCTGAAACTTGCTGCCCACACTTGGACCTGGCCACAAGGGGACTCCAGGGCAGTCCCCTGGCCGAGGCGACTGAGGAAGGGTCTCCCGCCCCAGGAGGGGTCTGCAGAGCGGGGCTCTGGCCATGGAATGGCACCTCCAGAGGGGGAGGCCCCTGGGAGCTGGGTGGCAGCTGGCACTTGGCAAGGTGGGTGGGTGGCAGAGGGGACAGGGGCTGGTCATGGAGTCTCAGACGCCACCTTGAGGTGCTGAGCGGAGAAAGGACAGGGTGTCACAGTGTGGCCCTTGTGACACTGGCCGGGCCTGGTCCACCAAGCTTGGGATATGGTTTGAGAGATGGAGCCTCAGCCACCATTCTGTTCTGGGAGGCTGGAGGCGGGGGACCCCGCTGGGCCCGATTGAGGAAGGTCTCTGGGGGCAGGGGGAGGCTTGTGGGTGATGAAGGGTGGGGCTCAGGGCTGAGAGACCATGTTCCTGGCGGTGGGCAACCCTCAAACAGCCGGAAAATGGTCGCTCAAGGTGCTGGAAGCTTGCAGGAAGCGCCACTCGGCCAGGCGCGCTCCAGGCCTCGCCTTGGGGAAGCTGCTGTCCAGTTGGGGGGCAGACGCGCCTGTCGTGAAGTGCCAGCTCTTGACCATGGCTGCGAGGAGAGGCGGCCATTCTGGCAGCAGTGGCCGGAAGTCTGGCTGGGAGGGACAGGGCCAGCAACAGGAGCGGGGCGCTCCAGGCAGAGGACACGGCCAGCCGTGCAAAGGTCCTGAGGCACCGGGCGGGGGTCCCTGAGGGAGGAGGGAGCCGGGAGCCGTGCAGGGCAGTGGACAGAGGACGGGCCTGACTCGGGTGCCCACGGGCTGTTCTGCCAACTCTGGGGCAGCGGGCTTGGGGGTCAGGAGAGGGCGGAGACGATGTGGGCCTCCTCTGGCTCCAGCCCCGCCCTGGTGTTCTGTCCTGTCCTGGGTCCTTGACCACACAGAGCTGGGCTGATGGCGGAGCCCGACTGTGCCCCCAGCAGACAGGGAGGACAGGCCCCGGCCCCTCGTCTTTGCCACCCCCTGGCTGTGTGTCCTGGGGCAGTGCACCCAGCCTCTCTGGGCCTCCAGTGGGCTCTGAGACCTGGAGCTACACGCAGACAGAGGTGGACGGGGCCCCAGCTGCCCGTCAGAGAAGAGGGGGACGCGCTGGACCTGCTGCCCACTCTGCTGGCTGGTGCCTCACCCAGGCCCGGGCTCCCTCCTGTCTCCTCTGGTCTCTAAACTGTGAAGTGGGTGGCGACTCTCCCGCCTCCAGATGGCCGCACTGCCCAGGGCAGTCGGCACAGGGCACCTGCTGCCCATGCAGGCCAGCGTGGACCAGGAGGCGCCCGGGTCCCCAGGGCCCCGGCTGCCTGGGGCGGGCGCCACTGTCTGCCTGGATTCCAGGCGGGAGGGGGGCGGAGCCCTCCGCGGTGGGGACACTCACTTCTTACTTCTATTGTCATTTCACTGCCCCTTCCCCAGCCCCTGCAGCCCCTGCAGATGATTTCAGCACCCACCCTCTCAGCCCCAGAGGTGCCCACTGCACTGTCCCTGTCCCCTGCCCACAGCCCTCAGGGCTCCCACCTCCCGGGGGGGGGGGGGGGGGGGAGTCAAAGCCCAGGTCCGCCCTGCAGACTGCAGGCCCCTGCACTTCCTGCCTGTCCCCTCCCTCCCCTCCCCTGCTGCAGCCACACAGGCTCCTCCTGTGCCTCCAACCGCCAGGCCCAGTCCTGCCCCAGGGCCTTGGCACAGCTGCACCCTCTGCCAGGAGCTTTTGCCTAGATGCCATCTCCCCCTCCCCCTCCTTCATCTGGTGGATCTGCTTTCCGTGGGGCTGGGGTCTGACCAGGCCCCACCTCCACCACCCAGCACCTCCTTAACCCAGAACCGCACCCACCCGCTCCCCAGGGCAGTGCGCGGCACACAGTAGGTGTTCAGATACCGCTGCCTGTCTGCTCAGGACGCTGCCTGCCCTGGTGGTGACTGGGAGTGGGGAGGCACGTCCCGGCAGGTGTCTGTCTGAACCTGTGTCTGTCTGTCCCTCTCTTCAGGTAGTCTGGGCTGGAGGAGGCGGAGCCATGCTGGAGGGGCCTCCAGGTGCTGCGTGAAGGAGCTGGCGGGCGCGGGCACCTGGGCCTTACTCCAGGTAGGTCACTCTAGCACCTGGAACCCAGAAGGGACCTCGGCAGAAACAGGGTCAGAGACCAGACAGGACAGTCACCCTCCTCCAGTGCTTCTGCCCTTGGGGTGGAGATTCTGGCCTCCACGTCTCAACTGCCTGTGGATAAAGGAAATGGCTCTGAGCCGTGCTGCCCCCAACTTGCTGTGTGACCTTGGGAAGTCGCTCATCCCCTCTGGGCTCTGTGCTGCCATCTTGAAATGGAGCCTTGGGCTTTGATTGGCACCTGTTTCCGCCTCACTCTTTGCCTGCAATTCCTGAGTCTGCCACCAGGTGGCCCAACACAGCGGAGCCGGGGGCAGGGGAGCCCCTGGAAGCCACCCGTCCCTCTTGGAGGGAACAGGGACATAGGGGTGGGTGCAGGGGCAGCGGCCAACGTCAGAGCTGTTAGGGAAAGGGGAAGGACATGGGCCTGAGAGCCAGTCACCCCCCTGGCCTGGGCTGAAGTGGCCTTTCCCTCTGCTGCTGCCCCAGGTCGGGGCTCCCAGGTGCACGAGAGACCCAGGGCCTCAGGCTGCGGCTGCACCTCGAACTCTTGATGGAGCCCTGTCCCCGACGCTGACCTAGGACGTCTGTCCCTGACCAGCTCCACACCCCAGCCGTGGCCTTCCATCTGTGCCGTAACCTGGAAGCCAGTCTCCTCCCTGTGGACAGCCAGAGAGGACCCCTGACTGGCACCAGACTGCACCCACCTGATCCCCCACCCAGCTCCGCACAAGAGGGGCCCCTCTTGCCTCGGACCATGTGATGGCCACACCTGCCCCTGCTGCCCCTGCCTGGCGCCCCGTCACCAACCAGCCCAGTGCAGCCTCCTCCAGGAAGTCCCCTGGGACTGGCTCCTCCCCAGCAGCCAGCACCTGTCCCCTCTGGGCCCACAGGCCTCCTGCTGTGAACATTCACCCAGTCTCATAAGCCAGAGGGGGACCTGGTGGCCCCAGCCCTGGGCTGGTTCTCGAACCCTGTGTCCCTCCAAGTCCCTGAACATGCATCTGTCCCCCTGTCGCTGGGTGGCCTCCCTGTCCCCCTGCGTGGACTCTGGCCTGGGCTGTGCAGCTGTACCCCAGCAGGGTGCTCTCTCCGCCCTGCGCCCTGGGTGGCCGCGGCTCTGGGCTCTGAGCCCCGGGACGCGCCAGACCCCACCCAGGGGGGACCCACTGCTCTTCTGCAGGCCGGGCCCTGCACCGGGAGGAGGTCCCTGCCGTCCTGGGTGGCCTTCCCGTCCCCACCTGATCCCTGGCTGCAGCCCAGCCCCGGCTCCTCCCCGAGGCCTCCCCTGCGCTGGGCCAGCGAGGCCGCGGTGGCTGCCAAGGACGCAGGGCAGACTCCCGCTCCCTGCCACCGCGAGCCAGCCAGGCGCCTGGCCGGCTCACAGATGGGCTTCAGCTGCCCAGGGCACCGGCCTGGGACTCCCGCCCAGCCCCTGGATCGGGCCCAGCCCAGGCGGGACGGGAGGACCCGAGGGAGGACGGCAGGGTCCCTGCTGCCAGGCCGGTGGGGGAGGGGCGTTTTCAGGGCTTTTGACATTTAACAAACAGTATGCAAATCGCATGCAAATTGCATGCAAATCGCCACCCATTTCTTAAGCCCCGACAGCTCCGGCGTGGTCTGAAATAATAATGTCGGACCTGTCCCTGGGTGATGGCCTGGTGGGGGTGCAGGCCTCCTGCCCGCTCCCTCCCTGCCCCTTCCTTTCTCTTCTCCAGGGCCCCCTTCCCTCCCCCCCTGCTTCTCCCCTCCCCCTCCCCTGCTTTTCCCCCTCCCTCCCCTCCTCTTCCCTCCCCCTCCCTCCATCCATTTCTTCTCTCCCCTCATTGTCCCAGCCCCCCCAGGCCTGCGATGGATGTCGTCAGCGGCAGAACTTCCTGCTGTCAGCAGGCACAGAGAGGGCCAGGGTGGCCCTGGGTCACACAGCCACATGGAGGGCATCCCTGCCCCAGGCGTCATCGTGGAGCAGAGTGGGCAGAACCTGAGGCTCAGGGGAGGTGACTGCGGCTGGAGTCCTCAGAGGTCTCCCAGGACTGGCCTGGCTGGGCGGGGCCCCGGAACACTGGGGCCTTCTCGGCCTTGACCTTGAAGGCAGCGGCTGCCCTGGACCTGGCACCGGCCTGTCCTGCTTCGTCCTCTGCTCATCGCGGCCAGACTCCAGCCCGGGCCCCTCCACTCGCCCATCCCACCCTCACGCGGGTCTCCAAGAGCCCGGGGCTCCCCTGCTGTCCTGGGCCGTCCTGCCTCAGCCACCTATGGCAGAACTGGGGTCCGGCCTCCCTGGGGTCAGCAGCCTGGGGGCTGAGTGGGGCGTGTGCAGAATAAAAGTCAAGTTCGACCTCCGACCTGGTTGTGTCCCCCCCCCGGGTGTCCTCCGCGTCCTGGCCACCTCCTCGCCAGGCAGCGGAGGCGGCCGGCTCGGCCCCACCCAGGGCAAGTCTGGGCGCCCGAGTTTCAGGTGAGACTTGGCAGCCCGCCAGGGCCCCGGAGGGTGGGAGGGGCTCCCTGGGTGGGGGGGACCCAGGCGGTTCTGCAGGAGTGTCCAAGTGCAGCCGAAACCGCAGGACCCCGTCCCTGACCTGGGTCACCCTGCCATTCCAGACTGTCCCAGACACCCTGCTGAGCAGGCCTGGGCCTGAGCCTCCCTGGGGCTGGGTGCGCCTCCCTGGTCAGCACTTGCCCTGCACGCTTGGCCCTGGGCCCATCCTAGGCACCACCGAGTCCTGGGGACAGTGTGGTACCAGGCCACTCAGCTGACGCCCCCATGGGCCCACGGTCTAACAAAGTGTGGGAGCTGCAGGGCGGGCTCCTGGGGGCTCTGAAGCCCCTCGCCCAGCGGCGTCCTGCTGAACTCGGGCGAGGCCTCTCCTGGGCCAGTTTCCCACCTGCCCAGAGAGGACGGGCCTCGGACGGGGCCTGGAGCGTCTTCCTGACAGGAACCTTGGCTGCCCCTCGTGCCCCAGGGGGGCTGGGACATCCTGGGGGGGGGGGGAACCAGCAGAGCCTCCGACCACCTGGGGCAGGGCGGCCTCACCACGCCCCGGACATCGAGGAGACATCCAGTGAGGGCCCCTGGCTGTCCACTGAAGGCTGCTGGCCACACAGTGAGGGTTCCAGGCTGTTCCCTGAGGGCTCCTGACTTGGCCCTGACCGCAGCTCCCCAGATGGAGGCTGCCCAGCCTCCACACTTGCTGCCTCCACCTTCCAGCCTTCCCCTGCACCTCCCAGTTGCTGGTGGGGGCGGAGCAGCCACCACCTGGCTTTGTATTCTGGGGACATCCTGTTCCACTCCTCGGTGACATCAATTATTTATATTATTATTCATTGGTGTGTTTCCCCGTGAGCCTCTGGGCACCGTGAAGGTGGAGACTGGTCTGGTCACTGCAGGGCGCCCGGGACCCAGCAGCCCCGAGTGCGGCTCCTGCCCCGGCTCGCCCAGGCCCCTCCCCCGCCCAGTTCTTGCCACCTCTGTGCCTGGCTCCAGGCTGCCCAGGGGCACGAGGCCCGGGTTGGGATTCCAGACGCCCTCGCTCCTGCCGCCGTGATAAATGGGCCAGACTCAGAATTAATCATTGCCTGTGCCAGCGAGCCGCCCGATCCCGACAGATAGAGAGTGTCCTCGACACGTCTGCCCAGTGCTTCTCGGGAGTTTATTAGAGGCTGAGAGGCAGCTGGCCAAGAGAAGGAGCCCAGAGGCTTTGGAGCCAGGCAGAACTGGGTGGGAAGGCCTGGGCTGAGCTGGGCCACTTTGGGCAACTCACTTTCCCTCTCTGGGCCTCAGTTTTCTCATTTGGGAAAAAGGGAAGAGAAAAACATTCTCATCTGTTGGGATGAATTGGTCTGAGGGGTGGGGACTGCCTCAAGCAAATACAGTGTAGTATGCAACAGGTGTCCAATAAGTGCTGCAGAATCAGTGGGGGTATTGGAAGCCTAATTCTCTCCCCTTGTTGGCAGAATAAAACGGGTCAGAGGTGGAATAGAATCCTCACCCAGTGGACAGATCTGTGTCCCTTAGACGGTAAAAATGTGGGTGGCAAACAGGTCTGAGCTTAAGAACTCAACAACCACAAAGGACCAATAGTTTGCCAGAACTACTTCCTGCTCCTACAGACTCAGATGGCCTTACCCTGCTGCAGGGGCACAGCACCCTCTGGTGGAAAAGCGACACATCTTACCCTTCAAGCTCCTCACCTTGGCACTGTCCGCTGGCCTCCCGCTGGCCACAGGGCAATCTGACATGGCTCGGGTAGCCGCGGGGGAGGGAGACAGCACAGTTGAAGTTGATTTTAGTAAAACCTTTCCAACTCGGTAATCCCCCGACCACTTCAGTGTGTTGGCCGCCTGTCACCATAACAAATACCCGAGACGGTCACCTCAGGTTCATTTGACTCATGGTTTTGGCGGCTCCAGGCCGGGATCTGCTGGCCATTGCCCGGGGCCTGCAGGGAGGCAGGACATCAAGGTACCAGGGCGCAGCTCGGGCGCAGCGGGTCGGGAGCCAAGAGGGGAGGGGGGAGACGGGCTCCCGAGGCCATGCCCCCAATGGCCTCAGGCCTCCCACCAGGCCCCGCCTCTTAAAGGGTCCACCTCCTCCAAGAGAGCCCCCGGGTGCATCAGGCTCTGAGGGTGGGGGAATGGGGAGAGGGTGCAGGGGCCGTGTGGCCTGTGCCTTAGGGAAGGGGGATGGCTGGGACCCGGGACAGGCCAGGTGTGGCCACAGAGGGAGCGGGGGAGGGCTGGGATTCTGGGAGAAGCCCAGGAGTATCTGCAGGACCTGTGTATTTTTACTCAACACTTATTGAGTGCCTACTGCACACCGGGCACTGCAGGGAAGGAGACGAAGATACCACCCTTCGAGCCCCCGTCCAGCGGGGCAGGCAGACCCCGCCCATGAACAAGCAAACGAGACACTCAGTGGCCAAAGTGAAGACCCCGCGGTGCCGCATCAACACGGCCCCGGGTCCCGCCCCCTCCATGCGGCCTCTCTGGCCTCACACCTGGGAGGCCTTCTCCCTGAACTTCTCCTGGTTAAACCTCAATTCCAGGGAGAGGGAGGGCAGGAGCGAGGTGGGTGAGTGGCCTGGGGGTTGATCCCCGCCCAGGAACAGGCGGGAAGATGCCAGGCCCCCCACTCCCCACCTCCTCTCCATTTGTTTTTTTAATATTTATTTTTATTTTTTAGTTCTCGGCGGACACAACATCTTTGTTGGTATGTGGTGCTGAGGATCGAACCCGGGCCGCACGCATACCAGGCGAGCGCGCTGCCGCTTGAGCCACATCCCCAGCCCCTCCATTTGTTTAAAATAAGCACACGCCCCCAGGAGACCCAGCCCCCTCGTTTTCTTTAATTCTTAGTTGCTGAAGGGCCTTCTTTTACTCATTATTTACCCGTGGTGCCGAGAACCCAGCCCAGGGCCTCCCACAGGCGAGGCCTTGCTCTGGGCAGTCCCCTGGCTTTTGAGTGTGTGTGTCACTTCGGGCTCCACACACAGGACCTAACTGCTAAGGGCAAGCCGCAGGCGCGTGCTGAGGGCAAGCCGCAGGCGCGTGCTGGGTACCGGAGTAACAGACCCTGCTCTCTGAGCACCCAGTAGGCATCAAGTGTTTGCCCACTCTCTCCAGCTCATTTTACCCTGTGATAGCTCGGGGGTGTGAGCTGCTGCACCCATTTTGCAAGGGGTGACAGCCTGCAAACAGCCCAGGGGTTTGATTGATTGTTTTCCCTCCAGGGAATTGAGCCCAGAGGCGCTTACCCCTGAGCCACATCCCAGCCCTTTTTATTCTTTATTTTGAAACAGGGTCTCACTAAGTTGCTGAGGCTGGCCTTGACTCTGCCAACCTCTTGCCTCAGCCTCCTGAGGGCTGGGATGACACAGAGGGGATTTGATTTGAGGCCACTGCCCCCAGGGAACTCCTTGACTTCGGGTGTCAATTCTGGCAGGTGCCTGCCTCGAGAAGCCCATGACATCCAGCCCAGGCCCACCTCCCGACCCGGCAGCCTCTTCAGGGCTGGGTGTCTGGACCCAGTTTGGTGGGGTCCCTGCAAACGTGGGATGCTACTGGAGTCCCTGGGGCTTGGGCAGGTGGAGGGACATGAACAGGGAAAATGTCCTGGGGTCTAGGCTCTGCAGTGGGGCCCCTGAGTCCCTGCCCCTGGCACTGTTGTGCCCAGTCTTACCAGGAGGGGACCAGGCTGGGAGGCAGTGGGGACCCTGCCTGAGACTGGAGCCACCAGTAACCTTGGCGAGGTCATGAGATGCAGCAGAGCCGGGGACAGCTCCTCATCTCAACAGACGGCCACCGGGGTGGGTGCTGGCACAGGCGGAGGGGCCTGGGTCCCCTGTCCCAGCCCACCTCCCACCTCCCTCCAGCTGCAGAAACAGGACCCAGTGGCCCCTGGCAGGGTGCCCGGGGCCAAGGTCAAGGGCACATCTAACTGTACAGTGCCACCCTGATCCCATCCCCGAGGGGCAGGCGAGCCCAGAGAGGAAAGGCGTCCAGGGCTCCGGTGTTCCGCAGGTGCCAGGGAAGAATGGCCCCCAGCCCTGTCCCCCAGCGGAGACCCAAGCAGGTCAACTGGAAGATGGTGGAGGTGGCCTGAAGCCAGAAGAGGGTGACGGCCCCAGTCAAAGGACAGGCGCCACCGGGTGGACGGCTGGAGCCAGGAGGCCCCGGCAGGTGTGGGTGCCCGTGGCAGCGGGGCCGAGGCTGGGGAGGGTCCTGCCTCCTCCCACCCGCCACCAGCTTGGCCCCCAGCCCTCTGCACCCGGGGGCCACCCGGCCCCAGCCCCGGAGAGCACCCAGCACACACGGAGGCCTCTGTCCCTGCCAAGGACGTGCCCCTGCCCCTGGCGCCCGGCACCCAGCAGGCCTATGTCCCCTCCCCAGCCCCCATCATCCCTGTGCTCTGCCTGCTGCCTGGGAACAATTAGAGTGTCACAGAGGCTGTCACAGCCCCGACAGGACAGCCCCGCCTCATGTTTATTCATCGTGGGGCTAATTATAGCCTGGCAGGGGCGGGGCCGACCTGGGCCACGCCCACCCCGCCTCGGGCTCAGCACGGAGGCGCCCCTGGGGTGACAGCGGCCACCGGGCAGGGGGCGGGGAGGCCTGGGGACGCCAGCTGCACCTCAGGTCCCCTCCCCCAGGCTCAGGGCTGACCAGGACCAAAAACCTCCCGGTGGTGCCACCGAGGACCCAGGCCTGGCAGGGCTCTGGGGTGGCTCCGGGACACGTGGGGGTGGCCCTGCTGGGGGGGAAACCGAGGCACAGAGGGACACGCTGGGGCCACAGGCCTTGCTCTGTGCCCTGTCCCCTTCCCTGCCTCCTGTCCTGGCTCACGGGGCTTTGCTGTCACCTCGGACCCCCTGGGGCCCCATTCAGTCCCCACCCACTTGCCAGGACTCGCTGGGGGTGTCACGGCTGGCCGCCACCCTGGGTCCTCTGTGCTGGCCCCTCGGTGTCCCCGGGGCCCCTGGGCCGCAGCCTCCGCCCTCTGCCTCCCCAGCCCCGGGCTGAGGCCGCCCTCGTGCCCTGGGATGGGGCCGCGGGCGACGCCCCGCACAGCAGCGCCCAGCGCGGCCTGGACCTGGAGCTTGCGGGGACAGCGCGAGGCTCCGGAGCGGCCCGAGAGGGTGTCCCTCCCAGCCCGGGCGGGACTGCGTTGCCATGGCAGCCTGGCGGCGACGCGACTGGGCGTCCGGAGCAGCGGCCGCTAAAAATAGCCGGCGCCACGTCGACCTCGTTAGCTTTTGGCGGCCGGTCCCCTCCCGCGAGGCCCAGGCAGGAGGTGGGCGGGGAGGACAGTGGGGAGGACAGCAAGGGAGGCCCCGCCCCAGCCTTCCTCAGGCCATCAGCGGTCACCTCCTCTGCCCTGAAGCCCTCCTTGCCCTCACCCCATTCCGCTGCCTGGGACCAAGGCCTGGCTCCTGGCTCATCCCCACCTGCCATCTGCCTCCCTGGCTAGACTGGTCCTGGCTTCCTGAATAGGACTTGGCATACAGCAGTTGCCCAATAAGTGTTTGGGGAATGAATGAGGCCAGGAAAATATCTGGCTGATAGAAGGTGGGCATTCAGACTGAGGGTCCCTGCTGTCCTCTGCACTCAGATTGGGCCAGTGGTCCACCCTCTCTTGGCCACATTCGCTCTTCTGCTTCCGATTTGGAGAGGATGGTCTGCTGTGTGACCCACTCACCCTCTCTGGTCCCCTTGCTGCTGTATGGAATCACACAGACATCGGACCTAGAGGCTGGCAGGTCCCCGCTCAGCTCTGGTGCCCCTGCTAAAGCCTGAAGGGGGCGTGAGGTCAGAGGATTTGTTGGGGGGTGTCCACACTGCGTCTTGGGGTCTGCTGAGGAAGTGGGCAACCCCCAGGGCAGGACTTCCTCCAGACAAGGACAGTGACCAGAGTGACCACAAGGTGGCACGTTTTCTGGGTACAGCTTGGTTGCTGATGCTGGGAGGAGGGAGGGCTGCAGTCTGCAGAGTGGGCAGTGGCCGAGCTCTGGTCCCTTGATTATCTGAGATCTACTAGGAAGCCATACAGCCATGGCCTAAACGAGGGAGGTCACTGTCCAGGGTCCTCACCACCTGGGCCTCAACCAGGTTACAGTGGGGCTCCACCACCACTCTGGACCCAGGCTCCTTCTCTTATGTTTCTCTGCCTCCTTAGCCCCTAATTTCCATATTGTGGCCCACGATGGCTGCCTAGGTCCTGCCATCATGGCTGTCTTCCAGAAGGGGGTGGGGGGGCCTGGGGAGAAGGGAAAGAGGAGGCTCTGTCCTAATCTTCTGAGGTTTCGCACCAGTGTCGAATGGTCACCCTGAACTGCAAGGGAGGCTGGGAAATGCATCATTTGTAGTCTCTGAAGGGTCAAGTGGGGAGTGGAAATCGCAGCTGACCCTGGTCTCTGCCACGGGGTGAGCTGGGAAGGAGGAGAGGGGTCTGTCACCTTGTCGGCAACCACAGCAGCGAGATGCCCCACAGGAGGCTCTGGTCTCAAAGCCTAAGTCTGTGGCCTCCGTTGACCCGGCCCCTCCCTGGCTCCTTCCTCCTCTGCTGCAGCCCCAGGTCTCCTCCTGCCCACAACCACCAGGCCCCCTGCCCCAGGGACTTGCCCTGCTGCTCCCCCTGCCTCAGCGCTCTCCGGCCTCTCCCTGGCTCCCTCCCCCGCCCCCTCCAGGACGTCCCCGTCTGCCCCCCTGAGCCCCTGCCTCCCTCGGGCTCTTCTCCTGCCCTGATTTCCTCACAGCGTGCAGGCAGGCAGCGGGGATTTCTGCTCTTCCCTGCAGTGTCTCTGGGCTGGACCCAGCTGGCCCTCCGCAGAGGCTCAGTGCCTGTCTGGAATCCAGGAGCGAGCCATGTCCCAAGGTCGCGCCCCCCACCTCTCTCAGGCTCAGCTGCCCAGAGCCCGTGGCTCCTGCCTGCAGCTGGGAGCCGCGATGGCCCAGTAGCCACGGCGTCATGCCAGGCCCAGTGCCCATCCCATTAGCTCTGTGTCACACGGAACTGCCACCCGCACAGCAGCAGCACCGCAGCATCAGAGCGTGGCGCTCACAGGAGATGCTGCCAGCTGCCCAGGAGGGCGGCCCAGCAGGGGACAGAATAGCGCTGCTCCGCTGCCAGGAGGTGGAGGACTAGAACCCAGACCTGCCCGGGCCACCCTCCTCCCTCCCTTCCCCCCACTGCCACCTCCCTGCATCACCTGGGGTCCTCCCTGGACCTCAGTCTCCTCTACTGAGAAACGGGGATCTTCAAACCTGTCCTGGGAGGGTCACCCAGAAAGTCCCACTCTGCCCAGACCCGGACGCAGGAGGGCCCCTCCCCGCCCCCGCCGCCCCAGCCTGGGCGCCACGGCCGCCGGGTGCCAGGCTTCTGTTTAGTTTAATAATCTCCCGAAAGTTTAATTGTGGTTTTATCCACCCGTGACCTTTCTCTCTCATCTGGAGACGTATTATTGCTAATCTACAAATTTCAAGAACCAGATTTATTTGCAAAACCAATTACCTGCCTATGCAAATGACCTCTCGTGGCCGCCTCCCTGGCCAGCTGGCGGGTGGCTGGGCGGGGCTGCTGTCGCCTGAGCCCCCCCCACTTATCTGGACTCTTCCAGCCGCCCCGCCCCGGGTTAATGGGCGTCTGGGGATCCAGGAGGCCCTGACCCCCGCTGGCAGCCCCACCTCCTCAGGGGCCTCTCGGTGGCCAGAGACGCTGACCGCCTTCCCAGGTGGCCTCGAGGGCCCTCGCGGGAAGGACACCTGCTCTTTCCCCCTCCTTCACCGGGTCGTCGCCTCATTCCAGCGCAGGCGAAGATTTCCAGGGCTGAGGGAGGAGCCCGTCTCCCCGAGGGAGAAGCAGCCCCGGAACGAGGTGTGAACCAAGCAGAACCGCCACAGGGAAGCGGTGAGCAGAGCCAGAATGGTGTCAGGGCGCCCCCACCCCAGCATTCTGCTCCAGCCAAACAGGCAGCTGCCTCGCTGCAGGTGGCCAGGTGGTTAGCCCTTGCAGGGCACACAGGCTGCGCTGCCTGGGATCGGCTTCAGCACTGCAAAGGGGAGGGGGAGTAGCTAATTCTTAAAATGCAGGACTCAGTCCTGCCACAGGGCCTGTGCACATGCTGCTCCCATGGCTGGGATGTGCTTCCCAGCCTCTGGCCAGTCTCCTCCTCCCACGGGCTCTGCTCACATCTGGCCTCCTTGGGAAGCCGTCTGTGACCACCCCGTCTCTTTCCCCTTCCCCCTGCACACCTTGCTTTCCAATTCCAACTGCTTCCTGAAGTCGGATTCTGCATTTGTGTGTAACTGTGTGTCTCACCTGCTTGATTGACAGCTCCTGGAGACGGAGCTTTGGGAGCTCACAGCTGCATCCCCAGGGCTGGAGCAGGGCCTGGGTGCACTGTGAACACCAGTTCAGTGACAGAGGGAGGGAGGGTGGGACACGGCCCAAAGGCCACCTGAGTCCTGGTGTCTCCTCACCACGAGGTCGGGCTGTGCTCCCCTGGGTCCCCCTGGTGTGGGATGCCCCCAGTTCTCAGCACATCACATGGACACCATGATTTTTGCAAATAAATCTCACCCTGGGGACTCCATGCCCGGCTCCGAGGAGGTGCTTGATCAGCCGGCTAGGGGCGCGGGGGAGGGAGAAGGAGCATGGGGGTGGACCCTGGTGGGTGGGCGGCCTCCTGTCCCAGCATGTGCAGGGGTAGGTGGCAGGTGGGCGCAGAGCATGGAGCTCCGGGTGGGTGGCTGGGGTGGGAGGTGGGTGGAGGGCGGGGAAGGCTGAGCAGAACTGCCCAGGCTCCATGTGCCGGGCCCGGGGGACATGGGGACAGATGCGGCACAGACCTCTGGGCTCAGGTCGCTGCAGGCAGAGCGGGGAGCTGTCCCGTCCTTCCCCATGGTGGCTGGGCGCATCCCCCCTGCCCGGGCCCCGCTCCCCACCTCCAGCTGCCGGGCCTCCATCCTGGGCCTCCATCCTGGCCACCCGCAGATTCAATTACCCCGCCGCGTGGGCGGCAATTTTCTTTGTGGCTGAGGAGCTGCTTCCCCAGTGTGACTTCTAACAGCAGGGACAGACACGCAGAGGCGGGAGCACAGAGCTGAGCTGGAGGGGCAGGGAGGAGGCGAGAGGACAGGGAGAGGCCAAGAGGCTGAGGCTGGGTCTCCGTGGGGTCTGCCCAGCTCTCAGGCGGTGACCAAGCTTCCCTTGGGACCTCACTTATCCTGGAACCCCCATTTCCCCGAGGAGAACTCGCTGGTGGCCTTGCAGGCCTCAGGGAGGGACCTGGGCTTTGACCACAGGGCGGCGGTGCTGTGGGGGACGGTGGGCAGAGGACGCGCTTTAACCAGGAGGTTTCCTGCCCCTCCTCTGCTGGCGACCTTGGGCTGGTCCCTGTCCTTCCCGGATTCTGAGCTCCTCCCTCCAGGCAGTGATGGACAGGGCCACCCTGGCCCCCACCCGAGCAGCTGGGGACCCGCTAGGCCTGGCGCCTGTGGGTGTATTGTGATCATCCAATGTGAAGCCCTAATCTCGTGATCAGCGGTTTAACACAGTCCGAGCCTCTCCCCAGGGAGGACCTCGGGGGCTCAGACACAGAGAAACCGCTTCCTTCCCTCCCTCCCCTCCCAGTCCTGCTTGTTCCCCTGACGCTGTGCTGCCCGGGTCACTCTCCACCCTCTCTGGGCTTCTGCTTCTGGCTGAGCCTGTCATCCAGCTGCCAGGGAGGCTGAGGCGAGAGGGTGGCAGTTCCAGACCAGCCTCCCAGCTGAGCAGGACCTTGTCTCAAAGTAGAGTAACCAGGGCTGGGGCCGCGGGGGCAGGGCAGCCCTGGGCTCCACCCACCCCAGAAAGACAAGGACTTCCCAGTTTCCTGTCTCAGTGCATGGCGGCGGCCTCTGTTTCCAGATCCTTCCATTTTCCCCAGCAGGAACTCGGCCCCAATCAACACCAGTCCCTGACCCCTCAGGCCACTAGCTCCCACCTGCTGCTTCCTGTCTGTGTGACCCTCTGGCCCCATTCGGAGGCGGAGCTGAGCAGAGGGCAGGAGAGAGCAGTCCCTGGGGTGCACAGACACAGGCCACGTGACCACTGGCTGCGGGTCTCACCTTCCCGTCTCTTCTGGTCCCCGGAGGGACCCAGCGGAGGCTCGGTCATCCAGGCCTCCTGGAGGCTGGGCCGGTTCCTCAGACTTCCCTGGTTGGGGACTTTGGTGGCCTCAGGGAGAGCCGGTCAGCGTGTGACCCTGCAGCCTGGACTCGCTGGCGCCTCCTCAGTGGACTGGGGTGGGGCCGGGGAGGACCCTGGCCTCCGTCAGCCCTTGTTCCCACCCAGATCTGCCCAGAAATCCCATGCACACCGTCCCTTACCTGGACGATGGCCCTTGAAGCCTCGCGGCCCGCATGTTATCGATGAGGAAACCGAGGCCAGGTGGGACCCGGCTCCCGGCTTCCCGCGAGGGCGCGGCGGGGGTCATTGCTGGCTCCGTCTGGTCCTGGTCTTCTGGGGCTTCTTTTCCGCGTTTTATCTGCTGATTTATCTCTATTTTTACTTGGTGTTTGGAGGGAGCCAGTCGCAGACAGTGGAAATCCTGTCCTCAGACCCGAGGCTCACCCCGCCAGGGAATTCTCTTCTCATGGATTCTCTAATTCCTTGAGAATCTTCTATAATTTCTACAAACACAATGAAACACACAGTTTGTTTGTCCCTTTTTAATGGCCAACATAGCTTAGGAAGCATTGGACAAGGGAAAGTACCTTGGAGACCTGCCCCAAAGCCCTCCTTTTCTACAGTTGCGTAGTACTCCACGCGGTGCAGATTGCATTCCCTCATTACTGACCTTCCTGGCTTTGCAAGCCTGTCCACCGGGTCTCCCTGGGAAGTTCTCTCCCCCCCTGGGCTGCGTGGCCAGGAGCCCTTGCTCTCCTGGGGACGTTCAGGCCATGTAGCTGCAGGTGCAGCCTGTGGCACTAACCTGTGAGAACAGCGTCCTGGAGCAGCTCTGTTGGGGATCCTGCCCTGGGGGGGTCTGGGGGACCCAGGGAAGGGCCAGGCACGTGGGGGTCAGTGCAGCTCCAGGCAGGAGCGGTTTGTTCCTGGACGTTGCCCTGCCCCAGGTCACAGCCGAGCCCGGGGCGCAGATGGCATTGTCCTGAATCCGCTGGCGTCGGGTCCCAGCCTCTGGGTTTATGCTCTTCCTCCTCCTTGAGAGGCCGAGGGTGTGGGAAGAAATGGCCGTGGTCCTCACGGGGGACTCTGTCGCCGCTCCTGGGTGGTGGGGGTCCTGGTCATGGCCTCCGGGTCCCGCCAGCCCCAGGCTGGTGTCCCAGCCCGACGGCCCGAGGAGCCTGCGCTGAGCCCTCCCTGGGCCTGTGTCCGGCGGGCAGGCTGTGGGACACCCCCTCGGCCTGCCACCCAGTGCACCCGTCAGTGCCAGCCGCGAGTGTGACGAGCGAGCCGCGGCCAGTGGTGCTGTGGCTGGCCAGGTCTTGAGGAGGCCCTGCCTTGGCTGCACCCCGGCCTCCTCCGTGGTGGGCCTGAGCTGAGCAGGGACGGCAGACCTCAGCCCGGCTCCTTGTTTGGGAGTGAGGTGGCGGGTGGCCGGGACCCCGGGCCCTCTCTTGTCCCCGGTCATCATCAGCCTGGGCTGATCCTCACAGGAGCCGGGCTCCACGGAGGTCCTGTGCCAGATGCCTGTGACACAGCTGGAGGGCCCGGTGACCGCCTGACTTAGCCCCACAGTCACCCTGCTCAGACCACAGCAGCCTGTCCTGACTGTCCACTGCAGAGACCGAGATGGCAGCGTGCCCAGCAGCCTCCTCCCGAGGCTCTCTCCGAAGGCTCCGTGGCCCAGAGGGACATCTGGAGCCAGGGAGAGGCATGTGGTGTGTCCCAGGGGGACTGTGTGAAACGGAGCGCGGGGCTGTGTCCTGCTGCTGTGGTGGCCGCAGGGTCCCCTCCTTCTTCCTTCCCCATAGCGTCCCGTCCCGCTTGGTCACGAGCATGAACCAGACTTCAGGATCCCTGGGGGCCGTGCTGGAGCTCCTGGGGACACAGTGACGAGGGAAAGAGCAGAGCTGCGCGAGGGGCCTGTTCAACAGTGACACCTGGTGGCGGATGCCAGCACAGCACCGTGGCAGGGATGCCCCGGGCAGCGCCAGGGGACAGCCAGGGGCCTGGGGCATCTGCCCCCCCACCGCCAAAGGAGAGGTGGGCAGTGGCCCCAGAGGCTCTGCTGGGCCACTGCTGGGCCACTGCTGCTCCTGCCCACCAGGGTCCTTCCTGCCCCCGGTGCAGCACCGTGGACCTTCCCCTAAACGTCCCCTGTCCTGCCTTTGGCTCACGAGGCCCAGGTGGGGCTGACGGGCCTGGACACCAGGGGGGGCTCCCTCCCTGTGCAGCGGCCCGAGCGTCCGCCCTGGGACTCACCTGTGTGCAGAGGCGCGAGGGCATCTCCACCCCTGAGGTCCCGCCACATCTGCTGGACTCGTGGGGACGCTCTGCCACGGGTGGCTCTCCTCAGGGGCCTGAGCTGGCGGAGCCCGGTCCTCCTGGGGCCATCTGATGCCTGACTAAACCTAGCCATGACCCTGACCCTGGCCCTGACCCTGACCCTGACCCTGACCCTGACCAACCCTGACCTTGACTCTGACCCTGACCCTGACCCTGACTAACCCTGACCCTGACCCTGACCAACCCTGGCCCTGACCCTGACCCTGAGCAAACCTAACCCTGACCCTGACCCTGACCCTAACCCTGACCCTGACCCTGACCCTAACCCTGACCCTGACTAACCCTGACCCTGACCCTGACCAACCCTGACCCTGACCCTGACCAACCCTGGCCCTGACCCTGACCCTGAGCAAACCTAACCCTGACCCTGACCCTGACCCTGACCCTAACCCTGACCCTGACTAACCCTGACCCTGACCCTGACCAACCCTGGCCCTGGCCCTGACCAACCCTGGCCCTGGCCCTGACCAACCCTGGCCCTGACCCTGACCCTGAGCAAACCTAACCCTGACCCTGACCCTGACCCTAACCCTGACCCTGACTAACCCTGACCCTAACCCTGACTAACCCTGACCCTGACCCTGACCAACCCTGACCCTGACCCTGACCCTGACCCTGACTAACCCTGACCCTAACCCTGACTAACCCTGGCCCTGACCCTGACCAACCCTGGCCCTGACCCTGACCCTGAGCAAACCTAACCCTGACCCTGACCCTGACCCTAACCCTGACCCTGACCCTGACCCTGACCCTGACCCTGACCCTGACCCTGACCAACCCTGGCCCTGGCCCTGACCAACCCTGACCCTGACCCTGACCAACCCTGGCCCTGGCCCTGGCCAACCCTGACCCTGACCCTGACCAACCCTGACCTTGACTCTGACCCTGACCCTAACCTTGACCCTGACTAACCCTGACCCTGACCCTGACCAACCCTGACCCTGACCCTGACCTTGACCCTGGCCCTGGCCCTGACCAACCCTGGCCCTGGCCCTGTGGTGACAGAGCACTGAGTCTGTTGACGGGACGAGATCTGTGAGTCGCCGACGTGGACAGAGGCAGGTCGGCCTGGCACCGTGGTGCACACCGGCTACTCAGGAAGCGGAGGCGGTAGGACCACAAATGTGCGCCAACCGGAGAAGCTGAGCGAGACTCTGTCTGCAAATAGTTTCAGAAGAGGCCTGGGACGCAGCGAGGTGGCCGAGCGCTAGCCCAGCCGGCGCGAGGCCCCGGGTTCCGCCCCAGCACATCAAGGAAAAAAGAAAAAAGATGTGATGGTTGGTGCCTGGGAATGAGGGGGTCGGAGACCTTCACCGCAGGCGTGGACCCCAGCCCCAGCACAAGGCCCTTGTCTCTGAAGGAGCGTGGACTCTCGGTGGCTCTGGAGGCTCAGAGGTCAGGTTTGGTTGGAGAATCGCACGGCCCCTGGCATGGCTCGTCCTGCCTCAGCCTGGGTCGCTGGGGTGACTGTGCGCCTGTGGTGCCCGGCGCGGCCTTGACTCTGGGCCCCCTGCCCTGTGCCACAGCCAGGTCCAGCCCCTCCCCTCCTTTCCCTCATCAGGCAGCGGCACCTGCCCCTCCCCCGTGGGGCTGTTGGGAGCTGGGGACCCGAATGTCACAGTGGGACCGTCAGCTAGAATAGGGGACATCCAGTTCCAACTGAATTTCAGAGAAACTCTGCAAATGGATCCCAGAGTATGCCCGCCACCACCGGCTCAGACCCCCAGGGCCAGTGTGGCCTGCGTGTCCCTGGCCCAGCGGCTCAGCACCGGGGCACAGAAGGCTCTGGACATGGTGGGGCCGACTCCGCGGGAACACGAGCCTGGCTGTCACGGGCCTGTGGCCGCACAGCCAGGTCCCCAGAGCACAGGGGACTGGGGACGGTGCCCAGTCCTGGGGGCCTCCCCCCTGCACAGGGGACAGAAGCCGGAGCCCAGCCCGCGGTCCCCAGGGTGCCAAAGCCCCCCACCCCCAGGTGTCACCCGGGAAATCAGCCGGGTGCAGGTGGGGTGGTCAGGAGTCGGCTCCTCTCATAATCGTCCGTCTTTGATAAATCCAAGCCGCAGGCGCAGGCAGCGGGCTCTGTCCCCATCTCTGGGGACAGGTCGGCACCCGGCTCCTCGTCCTCCACCCCATCGGGAGGCCGGGTGGCCGCCAGCTGCTGGCCCACGCCAGCCCCTTCCATTACGGAATTGCTGAGCAGCGTTTTAAGTAACAAAAGGGATCATTTAATTTTTCGCATCGTGGAGATCAATACGCTCCTCGGGGCTCCTCCCACTTCATCCAATTGCCAGGGTCTGGCCACGTGTCCCCCCCCATGTCCCGTCAGCCAGTATGCTCTGGGCTCACTGGTCCCCGCCCCCCACAGCACCGTGGAAACAGGCGGTGGGGGACGGGGACAGGCTGGGGACACGTGTGGTGGCCTGATGGGAGCCCCTGGCCTGGAGTGGTGGGGCTCAGCTCCCTGCAGTGCCCAGGATGCCCATCCAGGAACCACCTGGTGCCAGGGGACCCTGCTTCAGTGAGGACAGGGACAGGGGCTTGGAGGACCCAGTCTCTTCCCTGTCTCCCTTGGAACCCCGTGTGTGTCCTAGTTATCCCCAAGTTCAGAAGGAGGATGGCTCTTGTGACAGCCGACCTGGGCTTGCGCCCCTGCCAATTGCCCCTGTGACATGGAGCCCGGACAGTGTCCTGGGTGCTCGTCCGCCACCAGCAGGTGCCCAGCGTGCCTGCAGCCTGGGGCTCCCCTGCCGCGAGGAGGCGCGTGAGGAGGCGGAGGAGGTGAGGAGGCCTGGGAGGCCCAGGACAGGGCCTGCTGGCGGCTCAGCCTCGCCCGGGGTCAGCCGCGCTGGCTCACTCTAGGCGTCCTGCGTCCCCCCCTGCGGACCTGGCCGGCCGCCTCCGTGCTGTGAGGGAGGGGGAGGAGAGGATGCCCTCTGTGCCGCCTCGACTCGTGGGACACTCATGCCACCATGGGGACACTGTCACAACCCCCCAACCCTGGGTGCCTCCCAAGGCCCGTCCCAAGTCCATCCCCCCGGGCTCGGTGCATGGGCTCGCAGGGTGGGGGCCAGGCTGGGGTGGCTTCTGCCGGGTCTCTCTGCTCAGTCCTCTGTCCTCTGCGAGGGGCTTGGTGGCCTCTGGTGGCCGAGGCAGGCAGGACCAGCTGCAGGGACCAGGGTGGGTGACTGGCTGGCCCAGGGGAGCAGTGATGGGCCTCAGACCCGGGAGGCAGAGGAGGGGGTGGGCAAGTTCTGGGCAGGTTTTGCAGGTGGCCGGCCCAGGGCTTCCTGAGGTCTTAGCGGTCAGGCCGTGGGCACAGGCAGCTGGAGGACACGGGGCTGCCAACCCGGCCTCTGCCGACCCCGCCGTCTTCCAGGTTGTAAAACGGGGCCCATGTGGCCTCGTCAGGGGCCTGGAACCGGCTCCAGTCAGGCCGCCTGCTGGGCGAGGCCAGCAGGGGGGGGGGCCCCCGGTTGGAGGAGGAAGGTGCTGGGCGGCCTCTGCTGGTGAGGGGCGGCACTGCACCCCTGCTCTATCAGACAGAACCAGGGGCGAAGGAGGGGGGTCTTCAGATGGGGAGGAATCCTGTGTAACGGGGGATCCCATGGGGATGGGGGTTTGCTGCCCTCAAAGAAACCAGGAGAAAGGCCTGGGGTGGACCTGCTCTTGGCGCCTTTGGTGGGGTGAGTGTGTGGGTGGCCCTGCCCACACCTTGATCTTGGACTTCTGGCCTCCAAAACTCTGAGATGATACACTTCCTTTGTTGGAGCCCCATGGTTGAAAGTACCGAGTGCTTAGGAAGACCTAGCAGACCCGTGCCCCTGCCTTTTGGAGTGAGATGTGCTGTCCCGCAAGGCCAGACCGGGTTTGCCCTTAATCCAGAAGGGTGTCAACGTTAGGAGTGGTGTGACCCAGCACGTTCAACAGATCATCAATCAATAAAATAGACCTGTCATTTCAAATAATGAACTATTTGACAGAAATTTCATTTGACATTGATCAAGTTGGGGCTAAAACAGGTAGGGAGATAGGGTTAAGAAGCTGAGGGCTGTGGCTTAAGTCAGGGAAGTCAGAGACGGCCTCCAGGAGGAGGTGATATTCAAACTCCGAGTTACACACTGGGAGGGAGCTGGGCACACCTGGCGGAAGGGCGTTTGGGGCAGCACACCGCCGTGCCAAGGTCCTGGGGCAGGGGAGCCCACCGTGTTAAGGCACAGCCAGGAGCCCTTGCGGCCAGAGCAGAGGGAGGGGACCAGGTAGGACGTGGGGGACCCCAGGACTCAGGGAGGACTTGGGCTTCGACCCTGGGAGGGGGGAGCCCTGGGTTTCTGACCTGGCAGAGTCTCTGGGGCTCCCACACCCTCAGGTCAGAGCCCGGGCTCGGGACAGGAGCTGCCTGGTCCCAGGTGACTCAGTGCCCCCGGGACCCCAGGGTGGCTGCCCTCACTGGTCTGGGCCCTGCCGCTCATGGAGACCCCCGCTCACCCACTGCCCACCCACCTTCCCCTGCCGGGTGGGCGCGTCCAGAGAGGTACCTGTGCCCAGTTCCCTGTGTCCCTCAGGAACATTCCGGCCTTGGAGGGGCTTGGGCACAGGAGCACTCAGCAGGGGGACCGTGGCAGGGTCCGAAGCCCTGCCCCAGTGCGTCCAGCGGGACCGCAGAGGGACACGTGGGCCGCCCGGGGCTGGTCTAGACCAGGGGCCCGGCTGGCCTCCCCCGCTGCCCCCCTCCACCTGCGCCCTGTCCCTGTCCCCGTCCTGTGCCTGACCTTGGCGGAGCCCAGCTTGGACCCAGTCTCTGGCCCAGACTGCGCCCCAAGCTCAGCAGCTTCCGTGGTCAGAGCCCCCGGGGCCAGAGGCCAGGACCCGCCCCGCCGAGCCTCAGTTTCCTGCTCCCCAGCCCTGCCCCGCGGCTGGGTCCCAGCCCTGACGTCCCCCAGGGTCGGCCTCCGCGCCTGGCCAGTGGGGCAGGGTCTCCCCAGCCCTTCCCCCAGACCCCGGCCTGGGGGTCGGGGACAGGCTGCGGCTGGCTGCCTGGTGGCCTGGCGCTGCAGCGCGGAGGCCCCGCCGGGAGCTCCATCTCCTGCCCAGCGGGGGCCGCATTAGCCGCTCAGAACCGTTGGGGGAAATTAGACCAGAGGACTCTGCGACAATCAGGGTCATTCTGCTGCGATTCCCAGGCCCTCCCGCCGGGATGACAGCCCAGCAGCAGGTCTGGGGGGGACCGGGAGGACTGGGGGATCCCCGCCGGCCGAGGCGCCAGCGAAAGAGAGACGCAAGCTCAAGGGCTTCAGAGGAGACACTCCTCTGCTCCCGCACCGTCCGGGGCGCCCAGAGGGGAAGGGGTCCAAGGGACTCCACCAGGGACACAGCCCAGCAGGAAGGGGCTCCCCACAGGTCTTCCCTGAGGCTTGTGGGTTCTCTGAATGGCCCCCAGCTCCAGCACTTCACAAGGCCAGGCGGGGCCAGGTTGGCCTTCACTTCAGAAGTGGGTGGACATCAGGAATGGTTTGATCCAGCCTGTTCCACAGATCAGCAAGAATCAAATCCATCCCACCTTCTGAGGCCCAGCCCAGACTCCCCCGAAGGCTGCAGGGTGTTCCGTCTACTCCGGGTTTTCACGCCCACGGGGGCCTCCACGAACTGGCTGCTCCAGACCCTCTCCCCCAACTGCTCAGCTGTGCTGTGCCCACAGGCCGCAAATGAGGAGCCCCTGGAAGGAGGGGTCGGGAAGGTGCTGCTCCCCAACCCAGGGCCGCTCAGTTTCCCCACCTGGAGAATCAGAGGGTTGGAAACAGAGTCCTGAGAGTCCCTCCTGCTGTGTCACTGACCTGAGCCCCCGAGGGGTGCTGCCTGGGGGTCATCTTCTTGGTGGCACTTTAGTATCAACATTAGGTGTCACTTGCCTTCAGGGGTGGGGGGTCCCGTGGCCGTCGCAGCCTCCCTCCAGTGCTCACCCCCTTGGAGAGGCCACTTGCTGCAGTGGGAGGCCAGGGCTGACCTCGTGGCACCGCCCGCGGCCCCTCTCGGCCTGGCCGGGACTCCTGGGCCCACGCTTCTCCGTTTTCAGAGGAAACGATGGCTGTTCTGGCCCAAGGTGTCGGGTGCAGGGTTAACCATTTCCACAGCTGGGACGAGGTGGCCCGGGAGGAGGCCGCCCAGAAGGCAGTGGAGGCGGGTCCAGCTCCCTGCAAGAGGAGGGCGGGGGCCTTCCCCGATGGGCGGTCTGCATGGAGCAGAGCCTGGGCCGCACAGAGCCTGCCTGGCTCCACAAGGGCCCGGTTCCGTCCCGACCCACGGGGAGGGAGGGAGAGAAGTAGAAGTGGAGGGGCCTCAGTCTCCCCCGGCTGCCTCTCCCCGGCCATCGCTGACAGACGGCATCAAAGACAGGAACCAGGAGGTGCGTCTCCCTCGGCCTCTCCCCGGGCAGCTCCGGGGGACTGCTCAGCCACCCAGGCTCCTCCTGCTGCTGTGACACTCCCCGGCGGCTGGCCACCCAGCGGTCTCAGAGAGCCCGGCCTCCAGGCACTCGCGACCTTGTGGTCCCTAGTGACCGTGTGGCCAGCACCCTGCCTCAGCGACGGTGGACTCCAGGGCCAGCCCCAAAGGCCTCCCGCATCCCCCTGGTCCTCACCCGCGTCCATGCCACGAGGTGGCCCAGGCAGGGGCTCCTGCGATCCTGGTGGAGCCTCAGGCCACAGGGCCAGCAGGACTGTCACCTGCAGCCCTGGGTGCCCAGCTAAGCAGCTACCCCAGCCCCCCGTGACGCCACGCAGGGTGACAGGCCAGGAGGCCAGGATCCGGGAACACCCCAACCCTCGTGACGGGGGGGACACGTCCACGTGGTGCCCACTGTGTTCCGGGACAGGTTGGCGCGGGCCTCAGGGCCTGCCGGGCCTGCAGACAGTGGTCCAGGGCGGGGTGGGCACACGGTGGCCACCACTCAGGACGGACGGGGTGCTCGGCGCATCTCCCACCTCGTGGCCCCCAGAGCCGGGGACTGAACCCGGCTGCTCCACGTGAGCTCGGTGCTTGGTATTTCTCACTTTGAGGCAGGGTTTTGCCAAGTTGCTGAGGCTGGCCTTGAACTTGGGATCCTCCTGCCTCAGCCTCCCCGTGGCCGGGAGGAGGCTGGCCCCGGTGCCCAGGTGAGGTTTTTCTTATTTGTTCCTATTTATTGTTTCTGTCCGGGTCACCTCCGGGTCCACGCTGCCTGGGGAGTGGCTGCACACAGTAGGTGCTCAATTCGTGCCTGCCAGTGTATACAGGCCTCCTGCCCCTGGGGCACCTTGAATAAATATCTCAAAATGACCCCATGACCCCTGGCCCTTACTTGCTTCCCGCTGGGCAGGCGGTGGGCGGGCAGCGGGCCTTCGAGTAGCCCTGGGTCCCCGTCCTGGTCCCTGAATTCTCCAGGGGCCTCCGCGGTGGTGAAGACGGCCGGACTTCTGGCGTAGGCCCCTGGGCTTCTCCCTGGAGGTCCCCAGGCCGACCCTCCCTCCTCGGGCCTGAGCCAGGTCAGCGTCTGCGCCCATCTCAGAAGTGGCCCGGTCCCCTGTGTCCCTGGCCATCCTCTGCCCCGCCTGCCTCCCACGCTCGTCCTGCTGGTGCCCCGACACCTGCCGTGCTGCCCTGGCTCTGCCCTGGCTCTGCCCTGGCTCTGCCCTGGCCCTCCAGGCTGGGGGCACAGTGGACGTCCTTCCTGTAGCCGCCGCCCGCTCCCCAGGGGAGGCTCCCAGAGAAGAGGGGTTGCCGCCCGCCCCAGGGCCTTTGCACGGCTGCCCCCAGGTCCCAGAGCGCCCTCCCCTGGCTCCTCCGGAGGCTGCGTGCCCTCCTCCCGCCCAGGACGCTGCCCCAGTGGCATCTCCGGTCCACCTGATGCGCGGCGGCCACCTCCCTGGCCACCTCCCTGGCCAGGGTGTGGGCTGTGTTGCTCCTGCTCGTCCCCCAGAAAGGACTGGGCAGTGTTCCAAGGACCCCACCCCTTTGTGCAGACGGGGAAACTGAGGCCCAGACCCTGGATCCCCCCAGGTGGTCCACCTCCTCGTCTCTGTGGCTGGGCCACCCGGGGGCAGAGGGATCAGCCAAGGGCCCTGAGCTGCGGTGGCCTATGGTCACCTCCAGGTCCTCCGAGAGGAGGCAGAGGGTCGAGGCCAGAGAGAGGCTGGAGGACCCTGGGCTGTGGCTCTGGACCCAGGGGGGGGGACTGTCCCTGGGCCCCGCAGGCCCAGCCTGCCCAGCTGCTCTGCCCAGGGACGCTCGGCCAGCGGCACAGCCCTCCTGGGGACCCTCCCAGCAGCGCAGGGGCCGTCCCTGGCTCCTGAGGGCCAGCAGCTTCCTCCCGAGTCGTGGTCAGGTGACGTGGGTGCTGGTGTCCTCCCGGGCCCCGACTTGCCTCCGGGGGTCACCTGAGAAGGGACCAAGCTCAGGGTCACCCCAGGGTGACAGAGACAGGGACCGCCAGGAGGGGCTGCGTCCGCCACCACGGCCTCCCCCTGCCCAGCGTCCTCCTGGGCCCGAGGCCACGCCCACCGTCTGTCACAGGGGGGACTTGCTGGCCCAGCCTCAGGCCCGGCTCCAAGAAACTTGTCACTACAAGGTGACTTTGGGGCTGTGCGGCCGGCCAGGGTCCCCCATTAAAACCCCGTGACCTGGGTGCTGAGCCTGTCTCCCTCGGCCACCACTGTGTCCCCAGGCCCAACACAGAGGCTGGTCCAGGGTCGGGTCAGCCGCTGAGTCAGGCGAGGAGGGGGGAGGGTTGTGGAAAGGCCCTCCCCCGGGGGGCAGCATGGGCGGGGCCTGGAGTGGGGCTTCCGAGCTGGGGGTGGGGGGACACCGCGCAGCCCCTGCCCCCCGACCCTCCTGGCTCCCTCCACTGTGGGCACCCACGGGACTGCTTAGTAGCAACAAGGCACAGAGACAGCCGGTAAGTTCCTCAAGGTCACACAGCAAGTGAGGGTGGGAGAGGGGCTGCCCCGGTGGTCTCTGCGGCCCGCTCCCCACCCACTGCCTTCCCGAGCACAGGCCAGCCACCATCTGTCAGTCAAGCCGCCCAGACGCCGCCGGATCTGTTTTCCTGAATATCCCGACGCGGCCACCTGGGCCAAGTGGCCGCCTTTGTCAGTATCCCCTGCCCGGCCAGCGGCCTCCGTTATTCCAGCCTCCGAGTGTACTTATCCCCCTCCCCCTCCGCGGAGGCGGCGATTAGCTGAAGGCCACGGAGGACAAAGGACCCACAGAGGCTGGAGGCAGAGCGCAATCTGAGCGAGGACGCGGCCGGGAAGGGGCTCTCCAGCGCCGACCCAGGGCGCCACCACGGGAGGCCAGCCTCAGCCCTGGCCTCCGGGCCCCAGGGACCGGGCATCGAGTGGACAGGGCACCTCAGTTCCCTGTCCTCCTTGCCTCTGGTGACCTTGGGACGGGGGTTTGCCTCGTGGGGGTTCTCTTTTTTTTTTTTTTAATGAATTTTTTTTTTTTAAAGAGAGAGTGAGAGAGAGGAGAGAGAGAGAGAGAGAGAGGAGAGAGAGAGAGAGAGAGCGAGAATTTTTAATATTTATTTTTTACTTCTCGGCGGACACAACATCTTTGTTGGCATGTGGTGCTGAGGATCGAACCCGGGCCGCACACATGCCAGGCGAGCGCGCTACCGCTTGAGCCACATCCCCAGCCCCTCGTGGGGGTTCTCGTCATCTGAAAGTGGGTGACGCTGGGTCCCCCCAGGGAAGTCAGGGCGGGACGCCCCAGGAGGGCCGGGTGTGAAGGAAGGCCCGTCCTCCTCGGCCAGGACACCCCAGGCATGACCACCACACATGTCCCTGCCTGTCACCCAGTGTCCCCTGAGGGCAGGGTTGGCTCGGGGGAGACCCCTGCTTCTCCTCGTTAGGAGTGGAGTTCCTGCGGCTGGGTCTGCAGAGCTCATCGCCATCCTCCCCTTGACGGCACCCCAGCTTGTGGGTAGACTGCAGGAGGAACTTCCCACTGACTGCTGTGGCTCCCCCACCTCTGCTCAAACTCTCCCTCTGCCCCTTAGACCCTGGTGTCCCTGTCCCCTCAGCCACCAGCCTCCGTAGAGCGGGTTGCCCCACCCGCGGGGTGGATGAGTCCCGCTCCCAGGGGAGGCAGAGCGCTGGCCGTCGGGGGGCGGGATTACTGACGGGGCCTCCCGGTGCTGTCTGCTGGGGACCCGGCTGGACAGGCCTGCTGGACCGGGGGCTGCCGAGGGCCGAGGGCTGATGCCCGGCCCCCGGGCCCCACCTCCCGCCCGATTCCCTCCCTCACTCTGGTGCTGCCGGCCCCGTGGGTGCCCCAGCCTGAGCTGGGCTTCAGGGCACATCAGTGACCAGGAGGCCTGGCCCTGTCCACCTGCAGCCCCGGTCCAGGAGGGAGGCAGACCCGAGGCCAGGCAGCCACAACACAGGTGATCAGAGCCACAGAGGGCCGCCCAGGGAGCCGGAAGGGCCCCCAGAGGGGGCTGCACCAGCCCAAGTCCTGGGGTCACCTTGAAGTGACACTGGAAGAATAGGAGGGCAGTGGGTGCAGAGGAGGCTGGGAGCCCAGTGGAGGCCAGGAGGAGGCAGGGAGGAGGTTGGAGAGGAGGCCAGGGAGGAGGTGGGGAGCAGGTGCCTGGGGAGGGGCTCGCAGGACGTGGGGACAGGGCAGCACGCTGGCCTCTGAGCCAGGGCTGGGCGGGGGGACACCATGTCCCTGAGTGGGAGCAGGAGGGCGGGGCTGAGGTAGGCCCACGCGGGTCTGACCCTGCCAGGTCCCCGCCGCCTGCCGCAAGGGTCCCGGCGCCCTGACAGCAGGTGACGGCTCCACCAGCTGCAGACCGCGGTTTGAAGAGCGACAGAGGCCATTTGCTCTGAGTGTCCATTCCAGCGGCTGATGTGCGGCTGATCAAGCCGCGTCCCCAAACGCTCTTAATCACCAGAGTCCAGGGCTCCGCCGTGATCCGATGTCACTGTTGGGGCGCGATCAGGTTTCTGCAGAGTCCCGGGGGCTGGGCCGGAGGGCGGGGGCTGGGGCCGTGGTGAGGTGGCTCTGTCCCCAGCTCGGCCAGTTGGGCGGTGGGGACCTCAGAGTGGCGCCTGTGTGGGTCCTGGCCCCTGTTGAGGGGGCGCTACCTCCAGGTCCGCGGCCCCCAGAGCCTCTTCCTCCTTGTTCTGTGGAGCCCAGGCCTCGCCTCTGCTGGGCCAGCGCCACCCCAGCCCCCCCCCCCATGTTCATTCACAGACAGCCTCGCCTAGTTGCCCCGGCTGGCCTCCAATGCGCCATCCTCCTGCCTCAGCCTCCCAAGTAGCGGGGGTCACCACGGCCCCTGGCTCAGCCTCTTTTCCTGGTAACGTGCTCGGGCTCGGGTGTTCTGTCACAGTAACGGGAGATTGACCCGCACAGGGCTGTGTTCTTTCCTAGTGGGATTGAAAACAGGTGCGCCTCGTGTTTGCTGGGTCGAGGCCTCGGTGCAGCACAGGAGTGAGGAGGCGGCGGGCGGGTGAGGAGGCGAGAAATGCCGGCCACAGAGGGAAGGGCACGTGCTGTTCCCATCCTCTGGCACAGGGCAGGGCCGGCCGCCCACACACCAGAGGTCAAGGGAGGGGACATCGGGCTGTGAGCTGCGATCACCCAGAGGTGGCCTCAGAGGCTCGGAGGCACCAACCAGTCTTCAGGCCCCAGCGAGGAAGAAGGCCCAACGCCCTCCGGGGGGACAAGATGAGAGACCGCAGGGAGATCAGGAGGCCTGGCGCCAGGCCTGGGCGGCTACCCCTGCGGCTGCCCAGGGAGGCTCCAGACTCGAGGAGCCTCGCAGCCAGGAGGAGGCCAGACAGGGGAAGGAGGCTCTGGGGGCCACCTGCCCAGCACTTCCCCTCCAGGTGGCCTTGAGCAGGGGCACAGTTCAGCTCTTGGTGCTTGGCACCGATGGGCAGCCAACGGCATCACTCCAAGCCGGGCACCGAGGCCACACCTGCCACCCCAGCTTCGATGGAGGCTGAGGCAGGAGGATCACAAGCTTGAAGGACAGCCTCCACAACTTGTCTCAAAGTTGCTTCTCTGAATCAAAAGGGCTGGGAGCCCGGGCTGCGGCTCGGTGGTCGAGCCCTCGCTTACACGTGTGAGGCCCTGGGTGGATCCTCAGCGCCCATAAAAATAAAGAAGTACGATAAAGGTAGTGTGTCCGCCTACGACCAGTGAATCTTAGAACAAAAAAACATGGCCGGGGGGAGGGGTTCAGCGGCAGAGCACCCCTGGGTTCAGTCCCCAGCACCCCCCCGACACACACACGTGCAAAATCACAGAAAGGGGGCAGGCAGAAAGACCGGAAAAACTCTACCAGTTAGGGTCCAGGGTCTCCTTTCACCTCAGATCCGTGCCATCTCTGTCCCGACTGTCAAAAGCCCATTCCATGTGTCAGTCAGGATCAGCTGGGTTTTGCTGCAGTAACAAACAGCCCCAGGTCTCGGGAGCAAACATCATTGAAGGTTTATTTCCCTCTCACACTGTACATTCATTGTGATCTTTTGGGCTAGGGACCTGTCCCCGTCACCTTTCTCCAGGACCCTGGCTGTTGGTACGTCCACTGTCTGGGATATTGTTGGTTTCCGTGGCCCAGGGCAAGAAACTCTTGAGGGCGTCTCTCACTAGCAACAAGTGCTCGGGTCTGCAAGTGGCTCAGGTCGGTTCCCATTGGCCAGTTTCCATTGGTCCCACCCAACTTGACCAATCAGAGCCCAGGAAAGGCAATTCTCCCATGAGCCGGTGTGGCCGTCAGCTGCTGCTGCGTGACAAACAGCCCACACATCTCTGCAGGCGCAACCGCGAGCATTTCCTTCTCACTCTCACACAGCAGGCGGCTGGGCTCCGGTCTCACCGGGGATTGTGTCCAGAGCGGGTGCTTATGTGTCCCTTTCTGCTTGGATTAGCTGTGACTCAAGACAGGGACGCAAGACACGCAGAAGATCCGACTCCTAGTCCAACGCTCAGAGTCGGCCTGCTCTCCCTTTGCTCTAGTGCCTTGTCCAGGCAAATCACTCGCTGGGCCGACATCCCTGAAGTGGGACGTGTGTTCCCCCGGTGACGTTTGAGAAGAGCTGAGGTTGACCCATAATCTAATCTCCCATCTCAGTGGATGAAATCAGGAGGAATTCGGTGTGAGTTACGGTGCCAAAGCCATACACAGGAACACCGGCTTGTAACTGGAAAGTCCAGGGTGTATGAGCTTCAGGAAGGGCTGGATCCAGGAGCTCTCCTACGTGTCTCTGCTCTGCCTTCAGGCTGCATGTGGCCCACGAGAGACACTGCAGGTTCTGAGCCCCGCAGGGAAGTCTGAATTGTCCCTTCCCTTTCAGGTATCAAATTGCTCAGAGAGCAGGCGGCCAAGAGCAGCCACTTCCTGCTTGATTGACACGAGAAATGAGCAAATTATAGCCTTGTTTTCCCAGGGCTCCTCTCACACTCGGATCACACCGGCCGCTTGTCTTCGTCCTCGGCAGAACCGGCTTCTCTGTCACCCTCGGCTGCTCACAGTCCCCTCCCTGGGGGGAATCAGATGATACCGTCTGAGATCCCGCCTGGGGCGGGTTAGAGCTCTCTGTTCAGACCGCTGACCCCTTCTCAGATGCCACCACAGCGCCTCTGTGACCCCGAGTCGGGGCAGGACTGGGAACCCAGGGCGCCGTGGGTTTAATTGATTTGCTCTTAATTGGCCACTTTTCCAGATGGCCCCGGGGGAGGCCAGAGCAGGGCCGGAGCTGCTGGGCCCAGTGGCCACCCCGCTTCCCGCTTCCTGGGCCACAGCGCTGGCGCCCTGGGGAGGCTCCATGCGGAGCCCGGCCTCACTCCCGCACCCCAGCCTCTGCGGAGGAGCGGCCCAGCGCCTGGGTCCCCAGCCCACGTGGCCCCGAGACAGAGCCCCGCCCCTGGCTCCCAATGGGTCCGACCACTGTGACGTGTCCAGGCCACCTGGCCCTGCGGGGGTGACTCGGGTTTCGCGTGGACATAAGCCAGCGGGACAGCGTGCTCCCCGCGGAGCTGGAGCGCGGGGCTGTCCCACTCGTGAGCTGAGGGCCACTGGCTGCTTCCACACAGAGCGTCCACCCGGGCTCTGCCACCGCCGTGGGAAGGGCGGCTGCAGGTGGCCTGGCTGTGCCCGGAGAGCTTGGCGTCTGAGCCCTGAAACTTGAACTCCGCGTCACGGTCACACCCCCAGGGTCACACCCCCAGGGTCATCCTCGGGTGTTGTAGACAACGTGTCCTGCAGGTGCGGCTTGCTCCAGGCCCCCGCTGGCCCGCCGCACAGCTCGCAGGGACACTCAACCCAGGAAGCGCAGCCAGAGCCAGCGCCGGGCGGCCTGGGCGAGGCGACCCTCCAGGGGGAAGCAGAGGCCGGGCACAGCTCAGGGGCTTGGAACCGAGGCGCTGCCCCCGAGGCCGGGCCCCCCGGGCAGGATGAGGGCCACAGGACCCCGACGTCCTCCCTGCATGGAGCCAGCTCCTCTGCCAGCCTCGGGACCCTCTTGTGGCCTCAGTTTCCCCATCTGTACGAGGGCCCAGTGTCACCTCCCCGAGAGGCCAGGTGTCACCCTCAGGACCCTGCCTCGTCCCCCAGGGCCACTCCTCACCCCAGGCTTGAGCCGCAGCATCCCCGGCTCCCCCATCACCACATGGTCCCCCGGGCGGGGGCGCCAGGGGCCGGGATCACGGCTGGTGTTTGGGACACGAGGCTGGGCGAGGGCAGCCAGTCTCCCCCTGCCCGCCTGGCCCTCAGCCACAGCCCGCCCTCCCCTTCCTGCGTCCCCCCAGGTGCCCAAGGGACCCAGAGCCATTGGAAGCTCTGCCCCTGAGCCACCGGTAGTGAGGACCCTGAGGTTCCTGCCCCCTGGTGCTCACCCCCAGGTGCGACCCCTTCGCCTGGGGTCACCTCCCCGCCTCTCTCTCCCTCCCCCCTCTGCTCCACCACGTGGGCTCCTTCTGCCCCCAGTGTGCAGGCATGGTCCTGCCCCAGGGCCTTTGCCCGGGCTCTGCCCTCTGCCGGTAACCCTTCCATCCCAAGCCACGTCCTCTACCAACAGGAGGAGTAGAAGGGCTGGGGTGTCACTTCTGCCAGCCTGCTGCAGGACTGAGGTCCCCAGCTTCCTGCTGTCCACCTCTGGAGTGTCACCAACACTGCAGACTGTGAGGAACCTTAGAGCACAGGACGAAGCGTCCGCACCCCCGGAGTCTGAGTGGCAACGCCGTGCGGCTGAAGCTGCTCTGAGCGGGCTGTTTGTCACGCAGCAGCAGCTGACTGATACACTCCCGAGGACCGTTTCCCGCCGTCTGCGGGGTACATGTGGGAGGAGCTGTAGATGCGCCACCCAACCTCCTGGGCACCGTCCCCTGAAGCCTAGGACAGGGGCAGGACGTGGCTACCCCAGGTCTGGCACGGGCAGGCCAGCCAGACAGGGGTGGCCAGGACATGGTGACTCTCGCCCTAAGACTCTGGGGTCCAGACCAACTGCTGGGACAGGGAAAGTGGGGGACTGGAGACCCGTCCTGGGCAGGGCTTCCCCGTCCCCTGGGCCCTGGTGCTGCGTCTGCGCTGGGCGGCCTGTCCTGGCCCAGGTGGCTTAGGAGGTACTGCCCGCTGCCCAGGCGGGGCATTAGTGACCACGAAGACAACGACCCGTCCCACCAGTGACCCTCATGACCTGGTGGATGGCCGTGTGGTGGCGGTTAAATGTGAATGTGTCCCAGCACACCCCGACCTCATTAGAGGGTCTCAAATGGAGGGTTGTCATCTGTTTGTGACAGAGGCAGAACCAACCTGCAACACTGGCCGGGCGAGGACACAGGTGTGGCCCATCGTGCCACGGCCACATGTGGACAGACCCAAGGACACGGCACTTGGGGACCTGAGTGGACACGGGACACGAGCAGGGTCCACACGGAGGAGGTCTGCGTCCCCAGAGCCACAGGTGGAGGCAGCCTGGTGGCACTCGAAGGGGGGGCCACGTGGAGGGGCAGAGCCTCAGCTGGGGGCGGGGGGCCCTGGGGCCTGGGGATGGCCAGTGCCGTGGTGCCCCTGGCTGGGTGTGCGGGTCAAGCTGGGCCGGGCGTGGCTGGCGCTGGCCTGGTGTCCCCGGGGCTGGGTCACCAACCTGGAAAAACTAAAAATGGTCCAGGTGGCAGCAGACAGGGCCTCGCTGTTGCTCAGGCGGCCTCCAAACCGGGGCTCCAGTGACCCTCCGGCCTCAGCCTCCGGAGAGCCGGGCTGACAGGGCGTGTCACCAGGCCTGGCCACCAGATTGAATGAAGCGTGAGCTCTCGCCGGCGGCACATTCACAAGCTCAGAGGCCACACGTCGCCACCACCAGGGCAGAGGCTGAGCCTCCACGTCACCGCAGCGAGGTCACTGCGGATTCCCTGCAGTTCTCCAAGAGCCGCCAGGGGGCGCCCGTGAGCACGGCGCCAGGACCCCCGGTGCCCACCGCCCTCCAGGTCGGAGCCCAAGTCCTCCCACAGCCCTCAGGGCCGCGCCCACCTGCCCGCCCCTCCCTGCCTCCGCCTCCCCTGTCCCAGGCTCCGGGCTCCTTCTGCCTCCAGCCGCAGGCTTGGCCCTGCCCCAGGCCCTTTGCACAGGCTCTGCCCTGGCTGGCAAGCGTCCCTCCCAAAGCCACGCCTCCTGTAGGTTTTGCCGGGAGGTCTCCTGGTGACATTCATTTTCATCCTTATTAAACCCGGAAGCCGCCCCCCACCTTCGGCCTCCTCTGTTCCACCTCCAGACAGGCGTGGGGCAGGGGACTGGGCTCCCTGGACAGGGCTCCTCGCGTGGGCTCTAGAGCACTGGCCTGCCCACGTCCTTGTCCTCAGCCTCCTGTGCCCAGCCCCCCTGCCCCTCCCCGCGGGAGCTCAGGAATCGCGGCGCAGATGCCAGACGGGGAGATCAATCTGGCCTCGCCAGGGCAGCCTCCTGCTCCACCCACCGCGGCCAAGAAGCGGGATTCGTGCGGCTCCGGGGACCGGGGGAGGGGCAGCCTCCTAGAGAAGCCACTTCCCACGGGGGACTGGGCCTGGGACCCTGTTCCCGGGCCACACCCGCGCGTCCTGCGGCCCGCTCCCCTCAGGAGTCACCAGCTAACCCTCTTCCATTTATCAGCACCTACTGTGCGCCCGTCCTCCCCCCACAGGGTTTAGATTGGACGGCGACTCATTTTTGTGAGTGCCCTTTATGAGCCAGGAAATGTCGCACTGAGAGGTCAAGCAACCTGCTGAAGGTTGCACAGCAGGACACTGGCAGAGCTGGGATTTGAACCCAGCCTGTGGGGCCCAGGGTCCACCCTCCCGCCCTCTGCTGTGTCTGCCATCTGCACCGTGACCCACCCCCGGAGACTCAGAGAGGTGACATGGCAGGGCTGGGAGCACCGGGGGCGTGGGTGGAGCCGTGGTGGTGGGTGGCCGGCCTGGCTTCAAGCCCACGGGCAGTGCCGGGTGGCCCTCTGTCCTCCCAGTGGAGGTCCCTGGTCTCCAGGGCTGGGGGGTCCCAGGTCCTGGCACAGGCGGGGCCGGCGCTCTGCCCCGGGCCGCACCCCAGCCCTTCTTATTTTTATTTTGAAACAGGGCATTGCCAAGCCGGGCCTTGGACTTGGATCCTCCAGCCTCAGCCTCCCACTGCGCCAGGCCTGAGGCCTGCTCTTACTTCCTCTGTCTGACCAGCTGCAGTTGCTGCCACAATTGTCCCTGTTTGGGGCCCTGGGAACTCACTGCTGGTGACTGGAGGCTTCCTGAAGCCCTGCTGATCCCTGGCGGGTAGAGGCCCCTGGGGCCGAGGGCGACCTGTGTCCAGACCTTAGCTTTGCTGTGTGACTTGGGAGAGGCCTTCCCACTCTGAGCCCGGCCTCCTGCTCAGACCTGGAGGTGATATGGCGGGTGGCGCTGGGCTGCAGCAGCTCGGGAGTGGGCGTCCGCCCCAGCTGGCCCGAGTGGCCTTCACTGTGTCCTGGCTGTTCTGATGACCGCCCCCGCCCCCCAGAGTCTCCTCTCCCAGGAGCACCCCCACAGTCCCTGGGCCAAGCCAGCGGCCCCTCCGTGCCGCGGGGACCGTTTTGATGACATGTTTTTTGCACGAAAAAAGCTGGAGGAACTGTATTTTGCCAAAAGTGTCAGCGGAGAGAAAATATGTCCCGCGTCTCTGGCGAGTGTCGACGGGCGAGATCTGGGCGAGGATGGGAGGGACCACAGCTGGCCCCCGCCCTGCCCGGTCCAGCTCACCGGTCTCCAGCCGTCCACCTTCTCTGTCCCCTGCCAGCTGGGTCCCTGGCCTCTCCTTCCTCAGTGAAGGAATAAAAGACTCGGAGCTGAGCAGCTCCGTGGCCCCTGGTGAGCAGGAGGAGTGCCCCAGGCGGAGAGCAGCCGTGCCAAGGCCCCGGGGCAGGAGGGGCAGGGAGGAGCTGGGGAGGCTCCGCAGAGGGAGGCGCCTGGGAGGGTGCAGAGCTGGAGTGGAGCTGGGCCTCCGGCCTCTACCGAGGCCTCGGGCTGCGTGTGGAAGCGGGTGGAGGCTGAGCTGTGGAGGGGAGGTCTGGAGGCCACGGGAGAGGGCCCCGGACCTGACCACTCCACCGCCCCGACAAGGGGAGAGGGACGGGGACAAGCCCCCTTACCCAGTGGGGACAGTGGGAGGCCCCTGCTGGCCTGGCCTGTTCTAGGGGGCGCACCTGGGTCAAGCCTGCCTTCCAGGACAGGGTGAGGCAGGCCCGGGGAGCCAGGCCAGCAGGGCTTCCAGAAGCTTCCGCCCACAGCTTCCCCGAGGCCACCCAGGGGCGGGGCTTTTGCTCCGTGGAGATGAAGTCCACCCAGCGCAGAGTGACCCTTGGAAGGCCGCGGGGGCGTGTTCAGCTGCCCAGCCCGGACATTCCAGCCCCAGGGAAGCCCAGCCCCGAGCAGCTTTGTCGGATCCAGACAGTTTTCACTGAGGTCGAAGGTCCCGGCTGGAAGGCGGCTGCACCTGGTTCCAGAACATTCCATCACCCCAAAGAAGCTCCCGCGCGTCCCCAGCCCTGCCCACAGGTCCTCGCCCGCCCTGCACTCTGCTGTCACTGGGTCACACACGGCCTGGGTCTGGCTCTCATGAGCACAAGGTCCTCGGGCCCGTCTGCAGCTGTCCCCTTCATCCGCCCTGGAGAGGACGGTCCGGGTGGTGGCCAGGCCGTGCGCCCCTCCCTCTGCAGACGGCCTCCTGGGCGCCCCCTGTGGGCTCTGTGGACGCTGCTGTGAAGGGCCCTCGTCTGAGCAGCGCCCGGGGCTCTCAGGAGCACGCGCCCAGGAGGGGACGCAGGGCCACGTGGTACCTCCACGCTCTACGGCCTGGTCACCGAGTCCAGGGGGCCACGGAGAGTCAGGACAGGGCGATCTTGGCTGCCCAGCTCCACCTGCGCTTCCACCCCAGGGCCTTTGCACCTCTCCCCCGAGGTCTCATCACTGCGTCCCGCACCTGGAACCCAAAGCGCACCTCAGAGAGAGCTGGCCAGGCCACGGCTGGCCCTGACCTCCACCTTCTCCACTCCCAGGGCCCGCGGCCCGCCCCCACCCCTGTCCCCACCCTCCTGGGCCGATCCCTGCTCCTCCGACTGGGGCTCGGCAGCGCGGGAGGTGACACCCCAGAGACACTGGCTTGGGCCGCAGCACCCAGCCAAGACGCTGTCACATTTGCTAAATGGCAGGCCGGAAGCTCCCGCAGCGGGAAAGGAGGGAAAGGAGGGTGACGGGTGACGGGTGACAGGGAGGGTGGCGGGGAGGGTGACAGGAGAATGCGAGTCTCGGGGTCCCTTCCCACTGGCAGACAGAAAGGCCTCGACGTCACTGAAGCGACTCTGCTAAGCACCTGCACCGGGCTTGCAGGGCGGTGGCGTCCAGGGCCGAGGTGTCCGCCCGAGGCCCGCTGAGCCACGTCCTTCAGTAAGTCCCTGACCACGTCTTTGCATGGCTGTGAGTCTCCATATGTAAAATGCAAAGATGAAAGATTAAGAAATAAGATGTGAGCACAGGGGTGACCCGGGACAGTGTCTGGGCTCAACACATGGTGAGAATAGCTCCTCGTGGAGGCTGACGTCAATGCAGCGCCTGCTGTATACCTGGCTTCCTATTAAGAACTTTTTTTTTTTTGAGAGAGAATTTTTTTTTTTAATATTTATTATTATTTTTTTTAGTTCTCGGCGGACACAACATCTTTGTTGGTATGTGGTGCTGAGGATCGAACCCGGGCCGCACGCATGCCAGGCCAGCGTGCTACCGCCTGAGCCACATCCCCAGCCCCACCTATTAAGAATTATAAAGGCTTTTGGAGGGTGCTGAGTCGACCTGCACCTTCATGACCGTCTGAGCCCTTAGGCCCCCACAGAAGTGTTGAAATCCCCGTTTTGCAGATAAGGTAACCAAGACCCAGAGAAATAAAGGCACTGTCCCCAGGTCACACAGCCAAGAAGCCTCAGAGGCTGAGCTGGGTCCACGCCTCTGTGACCCCAGCTGGACGCCCTCCGCCTTGCTCTCCTCTAGGGGAGTCTATGATGAACCCGGGGAGAAGGGGAGGGGGCTGCTGGACACCCTCATAAAAGGTCCCCAGGAGCAGGGTGGTGGCGGTGCCAGGTCCCTGCGTCTCTCCGAGTCCTCTCTGAACCACTGTCACAACTGGACACGGGCCGGGCTCTCGCTGACGCCTCCTCCCTGAGCCGGAGCCGCGGTGGGCAGGCCGAGGCCGCCTCCCTGGGTGTGGACTCTGCTGGACTCGGCGGCCACTGGACCACACTGGCCTGGGTCTGCCTCTCATGAGCAGGACCGCCCTCCCGCCTGGCGCCTGGGCCGGACCCACGCGGCCACCGCCTCCCCGCGCACTGCCCGGGCTCAGTGGATGGGATCCGGTGCCCAGGGGGTCCCCACACCAAGGGTCCTCGTGCTGATGGCCCCCGCGCCACCAGGCGCCCTGAGTCTTGCTCCTGGAGCCGGTGCCTGGGGCAGGTGAGCACAGGGGGGTCCAGGCGGGGTCCAGGCGGGGCGTTTGGCCGGGAGTGGCCCCATGAGCTGAGGCAGGTCACCGAAGTCGGCAGGAGACAGTGTTGTTGGCCGCAGCCAGGTCCAGGGGCACAGCAGCTGTGATCAACCAGTGCCCTGAGCCCTGGTCCAGGTGGCTTCAGAGTCACACCCAGCGAGTGGGGGGCGCCCAGAGGCCACGGTCTGCAGAAGGCCCCTTAAAGCCGCTCCCTCTGTTCTGGGCACGCTGACCCCTCAGGGACCACACCTGGGAAGGGGCCTCCTCTCCCCCCCCCAGCTGTGACCATGGCCAGCTGTGACTTACCTTGGAAACATCACACCGATGTGAAGGCGGCTCAGGCGGAGGCTGCTGTGCCCACTTCCACAGAGCCCTGCCCTGGACACGTCTGTGAACAGTGACGGGGTCCAGCACCGGGGAGCTGCATCTTCCCGGCCAGTGGCCAAGTCAGCAGGGCGACAGGAAATGGGAAGGTCACCCAGGCTGGACGCTTCTGCTGACAGTCCCACACCCGCCGTGCTGCAGCGGACCTCTCTGTGGGAAGGGGCCACTTCAGTAAATGACTTTGCATCAGCCTCGCTGAGTAGTCGCCCAGGCTGGCCTCGACCTGCGCTCCTCCTGCCTCGGCCTCCCGGCAGCTGGGGATGCAGCCTGGCCGCGGCGCCCGCTGGGTTGGGGACGGCGGCTCTGCTCAGCGCCAGCTGCTGCACCGGGCTTGGTCCCCCTCACGTGGCTGAAGGGCCCTGTGGATCCACTCTGTGGGGACCTGGGAGTTTCCTGCTTGGTCTGAGCCTGTGCCGTCTCACGGGACGTGGGCTGGCATTTCTCTGGGGTGAAGGGACGCCTGGGGGCGGGGCGGGTCCCCAGGTAGACAGCTTCGGCACAGAGGGTGACTCCTCGGCTATCCGCGGCTGTGACAAAACGCCACACCGTCAGCCCAAGAGGAGAAGAGGCCCTCTGCCTGGCCTTCTAGCGTCTGGGCCTTGGCGGGCTGTCCAGATGGGAGCAGCCGCTCCCCGTGGTGGCCCAACTGGGCTCCACCACCCTGACTAGGGCCCCCAGGGACAGACCCCCCAGGCCCCGCCTCTTAAAGCCTCCTCGGACTCCTGCTGGCAGCCCCTGGGACCAAGCCCTGGACACCCGGCCTCTGGGGACGATCCAGGAGCAGGCCGGGCAGGGCTGAGCACGGCACGTCCTGAGGGACACGTCCTTTCTGTTCCATCCCTGAGACCACTCGGTTCCCGAGGGGAAACTGCGGCCAGGCCCTGTGACTGGTGAGTGGCCGTCCAGGGTGGAATCCCGGTGCCCCGCGGCAGGCGGGGTGGGATGCGCACCTCAGTGTCTCTCCCACCTTGCCCGTGAGCAGCCTGGATTCTGTGTGGTGTCCTCCCAGGGCTCGGTATCCAGCAAGCACTTAATTAATGCTCACAGAAACCCAGATGGGAGCTGTGTGTCCAGCAGAAAGTCGGTCTCACTCCTCCCCCCAGAACCTGCAGTGGCTCCCTGTGGCCTTGGGTTGCAACCTGCCGGGTCGAGTCCCCTCCCTGCTCCTGCCGCAGCCCCAGGGCCTTGCTGTGGTGGAGCGTCCAGGCCTGGGCTGGCCTCGGGCCTCCCCCCCCTGCTCCGCTGCCTGGACACTCTGCTCTTGAACTGGGTGTGGACGGCCCCTGGTTGCAGCACCACCTCAAAGCCACCTCCTCAAGTGACCCCTCTGGGCCTCCCACACCGACGGCCCCTCATGCCCCGTCCCGTCCTCTGTCCTTGGAAGCACAGTGGCTCACAGTGAGGAGCCGGCGCGGGCAGGTGGCGTGGACTCCCCAACCTTGTCACTGTCCCCGAGGAGGCGAGGGTGTGGGCGGTCCTGGCCACACCGCCAGGGACACCCTCACCACCTGGCTGGCTGCGGTCCCCACAGGACCTGGCTCAAGCCCTGGTTGTCACAGACAGGCGCCCGTGTCCCCGGGGCAGAGGTGACTTGCCTGTTCCAAGGGTCCTGTTGGGCGGCTCAGGCCGTGACCTGAAGCAGTCGGAGCCACGTGCGCCTGGGTGGGAGGGCGAGACCCCATCTCCAGAGGGCAGAGGCGCTCCTCTGGGTCTGAGCAGTTATGGTGCGCCTGCTGGATACCACATCCTCGGGAAACACCAGCAGGGTCCCAGGGGCTCACGGCCACGAGGCCTGGCGGTAGGGGTCTCGGGACAGCCACCGGATATTCTGTACAACACCCACACCCCACCGCGCCAGGCTCGGAGCCCCAGAGCGGAGGTGGCCTGGCGGCTGGCTCAGGCGGCGCAGATGCGGCTATTTAAAGCCACGGGGCTCGGCAGACAGCTGTTCCCCCCAGCCGCGGAGTTGGAATTCATTCATTCCCGAATTAAACACGCGAGCGCACGCTCACACACGCGAACACTCGCGCACTCACTCACACACACACACTCGCGCACACCCTGAGCCACTTGGAGGCGAGGTGGCTCCGGGCAGCCGTCTCATCCTGTGTGCCACTCACTTCCGCCCCACAAGTCGCATCGCGGCCCGGCGGTTGCCACTGTGCCTGTGGCCAAACGCCCCAGTCCCCGCCTGCCCAGGCCTGGGCAGTACAGTCCAGCCGCCAGCCAGGCACCCGCTTGATGTCCGCGGGCCCTGGGGCCCCGGCCTCCCTGGTCCCGGCCTCTTCCACCCGGGGGAGTCCAGTGCTTCGTCCTCCTCTTGGGCACCGCGTCCCCCGGCTGGGGTCCCAGTGGCCGTCTCCTGCCTCCGTCCACCTCCAGCCTGGCGGCTCTCCACGCGCCTCCCGCCGCCGGGTCACTGTCCCCCAGCAGGCGAGCCTCCCCATCGGGCCCCTGGGCCGCACCCCCTGGCGCAGAGCATCGGGGAGGACCTTGGTGCCGGGGGAGGCCCGCGTGGGGCCAGGCCGGGCACCGTGAGGCGCACTTCAGCAGGGACAGTGGGCACCGCCGAGGGCCCTGCGCGTCCAAGGACGGTGGACCACAGCGGTCATGGGCGCTCGGCTCGGTCACTGGTGCCGGGGGCCACCCACTACGCTGCCCTGCCCTGGCCACCCTGGCCCCAGGCCGTGCCCCCCAGGACGGGCGCTGCCTCTGCCTCAGGCTTTTCCTAGTGCGCTAAGGATGTTTCTTCAGTGCCCAAGGATTTCTGTGGGCTTTTTTTTAAGAATTTTATTTTTAAATAACTTTAAACTCACAGAAAAACTGCAGAGACAGCTCGGGGTTTGTGCACCCCGTCTCCCAGCTTCCCGAGGTCGACACCTCACACAAGCACAGAGCCCGTCAGACCAGGATGTGCGCGTGTCACCGGGTCACTAAGAGCCAATCCACGCACTTTACTGAGTTCCGCCAGATTTTAAAAATCCTTCTTGGTAGGGCGAGGTGGCTGCGCCTGTCACCCAGCTGCCTGGGAGGCTGAGGCAGGAGGATCACAAGTTGGAGGCCAGCCTCAGAAACTCAGCAAGACCCTGTCTCAAAATAAAAAGTACCAAGGGCCGGGCGCGGCCCAGGGGTGAGCCCCGGCCTCGTCCCCAGCACCCCCACAGCTGCTCCTCCGCCCGGTGCGCCCTGGACGGCCAGTCTCTGCCACCCTCGGTCCTCAGGCCCAGCAGCCCTTTCTAGTCCCTCTTCTGGGAGGTGACATGTCAGCCTCCAGACATCCCGCCAGATTCTCCAGTGACGGCTTTCTTCTGTCGGGACCCCAGCCAGGATCCCCGGGGACTCCTGGAGAACCCGCGGGCCTCTGCAGAAGGTTGGGGGGGGGCACCTGGTGCTGCCCAGGGATCAGCTGGGCCCTGCCTCCTGCCCACAGGCCACCCTCGGCCCCTCGGATTAGAAGGCCACTGCGTCAGCACGTCTCACTGCTGGACGCTGGTCCTGGGCCTGGGCCACGGTGGCCAGGGTCCCTCCGGGACCCTCAGCCCTTCTTTCCAAATGCAGGGGTCTTGGGCGCCTCGGGGACTCTGCGGTCTCCGCCTTGGCCAGCGCCCGGCTGCGGCCCCTGTCCCCTGCCGTCCGCCACGGGCACCTCGCTCTTCCCGGCAGAGCCCGGGGTGGGGACCGGGTGGCTCCGGCAGTGGGGGTCCCTGCCCCCACGTCGGCGTCCTGGTGACGGTCGAGGGACCCTGAGTGAAGCCGCCACGCGGGTCCCAGGAGCTTGGGGAGTGGCTTTGCGGGCCCCTGGGAACCGGGTGCAGAGCAGGGACAAGGCCCAGGGCTCCCAGGGGACTCTGGACGTGGCGCTCTGAACTCTGCCCCCCACCAACAGGGACCCCGAAGGCCGAGGGGAAGAGTTGAGGGCCCCAAGGCTCACGGGCGTCCCCCAGGGGAACCGGGAGCTGGTCCCTCCTGTCTCCCTTCCTCCACGTGGCCCTGCCCCACGCCACCGGCCGGAGCAGGGCCGCCAGCCTCACAGCCAACGCTTCCTCCTGGCGGCCACCGTCTCAGGCACCGTGGGGCAGGAACTGAGAGCCACCGAGAGCAAGAGGGGAATGGTCAGTTTGGCCTCCACTGCACTAAAGCCGCTCAGCACAGACCCCAGGGAAGGAGAGGAGAACCCAGGAGGGCAGGCTGGGTGGAGCAGTCCCTGTGTGGGGACAGGTCCCCCAGGCCCGTGTTTTGTTCAAGATCAATTCTGCCACCTGCGTCCCCAACAGGGATGCCTCTCTCGCCACGGCCTTGGGTCGGAGCACAGGGGCACCACCCCAAAGGACCTATGGGCTCTCCACATTGAAGCAGCCTTTATGGTGCGCCAGCTGTGTACTGTGGACCTGCTGTTATTAGGCACCAATGTGTGCGACTGAAGGTAAAGGGCGGCGTGTGACTGGGATGTCAGGATCCAAGGAGCCAAGGCGGGTCCTGAAGACAGTGCTCAGAAGCTGGTCCTTGGGCACCGTGATGGCAACACTTTTATTGGTTGCGGGGAGGCCAGAGCGCTGGGCTGCTGGGGGGACAAGAGAACCATCTGTGCCTGTTCAACCCACCAGAGTTTCTGCCTCACGCTCACAACCGGTGCTTGGAGTCGCAGGTGTGGAGCGTGTGGGCCCAGTGTGCAGGAGGCGAGTGGGGGCTTCTCCCTGCTTGGCCAACAGTGCCGGGTGCCCTTGCCTGCGCGCTCAGCCTTTCCCGTCTTCCCCTGCGCCACGTCAGCACGTGGGGGCGCCCTGCTCCTTTTCAGGGCCGTGTAGTACTCCTCTACCTGGCCAGGCCGGGAGCTGCTGGCTCGCTTCCTCTTGCTGGGAACACAGTTGCTCTGTCTCCAGTCACGGTCACACTGCACTGAGCCGGTCACCATGAGATGAAAGGCCACAGATGGAATTTCTGAGTCAAAGGGAAGGGCTTCTGGCACTGGGCAGAACTGCCACGAGGTGTTTCAGTCACTGGAGCGCATCCGGGTGTGACTCAGTTTCCCCCGGCTCTGTCCCTGGGCAGGCTGCCATCCGTGTCCTGCCAGCGATGGACGAGGAGCCCTATTTGGTGGGTCCTGAGCCGAGGGGCTGGGGTTTTTCAGGGCAGGAGCAGGATCAGGGGTCCCCTGGGGTGAGGGGTGCCCCGAGGTCAGGACAGGGGCAGCGGGAGCCGCTGTGAAGTGCATTGTGGGTAAAGGGAGGAAGCGACTGAGACAGACTGCAAGGCAGCGAGGGGGAGTGGAGCCCAGGACGGAGGCAGGAAGGCTGAGGAGGCAGGCGCCCTCCAGAGCCTGGCCGCCAGTGATGGTCCCTGCGCGGAGGACCCCCACAGCTCCTCGTGGGCACAGAAGCCTCCGGGGACGGAGCCCTTCCCTCCCTGCCTCCCGCCAGGAGGGCGAGGAGCAAGGTTTTGACTTTGCGTCAGTCAAGGCTTAGATGAGCTCAAACTGTCCCAGCCGCGCAGTCTGTCCCCCCTCCCGTCCCCATTCTCCAGTCTCCACCATGGCTCCCTGCAGGTCGACTGCCCTGGTCCTCAGGGCCACCCTCACCACCCTTCAATCTATTCCGCCAGAGACAACGTCAAGATGTGAGTCAGTCCCTGGCCCCCAGGAATCTTGATTGCACCTGGAACACAGGGAAATCTTGCTGTGGTCCACTAGGACCTCCAGGGTCTTCTTTCACTTTCCTTACCCATTCTTCCTCATGCTCCCTCTGTGCCATGGCCCCGCCAGCCGCGTTCCCAGCTCTCTGGCCTCACTGGGGCAGCTCAGCTGTATCCAGGAAGGTGGCATTTAGCCTTCAAGCTGCCTGAATCCTCTGTGGGTCACTTGGAGCAGGGGTGGGGCTGCAGGAGACAGACGGACAGACACAGAACTAGGGAGACAGACAGAGAAACAGAGACAGAGCGACGAAGATAGGGAAACAAAGGACACAGGGACAATGTGACAGGCACACGTCCATAAGGAGACGGCACAGATGTAGGTGACAGAAGATGGACACAGAGCACACAGTAGAGTGGGGGTGGCGGCAGAGGGGCCAGGGCCATGGGGCGCTTGCCGCCAACTCCCCTCAGCCACTGGCGAGGGCTGCTCCCTGGGTGGGACGGACTCCCCTGCCAAGGCCCGGGGGGCTCCAGCGGGCAGCAGTGGCCTTCCCAGCTCAGCCACCAAGGCAGCAGGCGCCTTCCTCCTGCTGGTTCCTGGGGAAAAGTCCCAGGACCAGCTCTCATTGGACCAGGCTGGATCACATGTTCTACCATGAGCCAATCACTGTGGCTGGGAGAATACAGTGCTCTCATTGGTCAGGCTTGGGTCACGTGGCGAGGAGCCGGGCAGGTCTGCTCTTTCCCATGCACCCTTGGGAGCTGGACTCTCATTGGTCCAGCTTGGATCACATGTCTCCCCTGAGCCAATCACTGTGGCTTGGAGGACAGCCACACTCTCATTGGTCAGACCTGGGTCATGTGCCTACCCCGCAGCCCGGCTGCCCTGCCCTGTCCCTCGACGCTCAGAGTCCACTTGCGCCGACAAGAAGAGCCCGCGGACACGCCCTGCCGTTGGCCCCAAGCAGATGTCGCCAGAGGTAGGTGGTACCATTGTCGTCCCTCACTGAGAGGTGAGTCGGGCCCAGAGGGCAGCGCAGACTGCGGGTCGCCAGCAAGAACCGCGCGCGACGCTGGGGCTCCCGGCGAAGCTGAGCCAAGGGCCGGAGGAGCGTCGCGATCCGCAGCGAGGGGGAGGCCGCGGCTGGAGGCAGCGTCGTGAAGAGCCTCCCTTGGGAAGGCTGTGGTCCGCGCTGGCCTGCGTTGTCCAGACCCTGACGTGAAACCGGAGAAAGCAGCAGCCCTGTCCCCCCCCTCGCCAAAATGGCAAAGCCAGCCTCCCCGGGGGCTGGCAGTGCCGAGGCGGGGGTCCCCCACCCCTGGTGCTTCTCCCCGCGGCCTCCCTGGGCTTGGAGCCCACCCAGCAGGAGGCTGAGGCGCTGCACCCTCCGGCCACTGCTTAGCCTGAAGATAGGCCGAGAGGGGGCCTAAAGGGAGCTTTGCTCCCGGTGGCCAAGCTGGCCAGATGCAGGCCTGACCAGACTGAGCCCAGCCCAGACAGGAGGAGGCAATCCAAGAGGGAGAGAAGCACCTTCCTGATTGCCATTTCGAGTGCCTGGAGCCAGCCGCACCTGAGGCCCACGCTCCAGATCTCCTAGAGACACGAACTGACGGGTTCTCTTAAGTCCATGACAGTCCAGTGGTAAGATGTGGACGGACCAGAAAGATGGAGAAGGGAGTGTGGCACCTCCAGCTCCCCGACTCCCTACAGAGAGGAAGCTCCAGGGTGGGGCATCTGATGTCCCCAAGGTCTGCTCTGCCCGCCTTCCTGAGCTCCACCTGTCCCCGCCGCCCCCCACGCCGAGTTTGAAGGAGAAGTAGGCGGGGATGGCGGGTGCTGAGTGCCCACAGAAGGGGACTTGGCGCCCTGCCGGCCAGCCTGGATTCTGAATTTTATGGTCTCATTCATAAAATGGGGGTTGAGGACCGCTGGTCCTTTCACAGATGTATACCGAGGACCTACTATGTGCCAGGGGCTCTTCTGGAGGCTGAGGACGGCTGAGGCCTCTCCCCAGGAACTCATGGTCCATGGGGGAGGCAGATAGTAGTCAAGGTCCCGTGCTGGAGGGATGCGCAGTCAGAATGCCGAGGTGGGGTGCAGGGGCTGCTCTGGATTAGGTGACCAGGGGACTGGGCTCTGGAGGAAGGAGGGTCTCCAGGCACAGGTGCAGTCGTGCAAAGGCCCTGAGGCAGGGCAGAGCCGTGCTGGAGGCCAGCAGGGAACTGTGGCTGGGAGGGGGGCAGGGTAGGGGAGTGGCTTTGGTCTTAAGAGCTGAACCCATGGGGGGCAACAAGCCAGGTCCTCTGGAGTCTCAGAGGAGGGTGACAATGGCATCTTCTCTATGGGCTTTTGAGGACTGAACCCGTGTTGGGGACACTGGTCCCTCTGTGGGTCCCTGAGTGCGGGAGCCAAGGTGCGCTGAGCTTTGAGCGGGTTTTCAGAGGCGCCTGGGCCCAGGTCGGGGGCCTGGGAAGGTCCCAGCAGCCCCAGGCCCAGGTGGCAGGACGATGTCACAGAGGCTGGAGGCATCTAGAACCCTGAGGGCTCCTGGCTCAGTGTCATCTGGCAGAACGGCTGGGGGGCAGGAACCCCTGAGACCAGGCTTGGGAGACACCATGCAGGCCGCGCTGCCCTGAGCCGCCTCTGACTAAGGCCGTCCGGCCGCAGCCCGTTGCCCGCCCCTGCCGGCCTGCCCCCGCTGCCCAGAGTCCTGTGTTCCCCGCCCAGGAGCCCCGGAGAGGCCTCCGAGATGCCCCAGGGGCCCCTGGCGCCCTGCCCTGGTGGGACCTAGGCGGGAACCGCAGGAGCAGCGGGAGCAGCGGTAGCCATGGGGTGGCCTGGCCTGGCCCTGGCCGCGCTGGTCCTGGCCGTGCTGCTGGGGCCCTCGCGGGCCGTGGTGCGCGCCGTGCTGGAGGGCAACGGCAGCTCGGTGGACTTCGCCGACCTGCCGGCCCTGTTCGGGGTGCCCCTGGCTCCAGGGGGCATGCGGGGCTACCTGATGGAGGCCAAGCCGGCCAACGCCTGCCAGCCCATCGAGGGCCCGCGGCCCGGCAACCGCTCGCTGGGCGCCATCGCGCTGATCCGCCGCTACGACTGCACCTTCGACCTCAAGGTGCTCAACGCGCAGCGGGCCGGCTTCGAGGCGGCCATCGTGCACAACGTGCGCTCCGACGACCTGGTGCGCATGGCCCACGTGTACGAGGACCTGCGGCGCCAGATCGCCATCCCCTCCGTGTTCGTGGGCGAGGCGGCCTCGCAGGACCTGCGCGTCATGGTGCGCTGCGACAAGTCCGCCCACGTGCTGCTGCTGCCCGACGCCCCGCCCTGCCCCGACCTGGACTGCCACCCCGTGCTGGCCATGTCCTGGGTGCTGGGCCGCACCCTGGCGCTGGTGGCCTCCACTTGCTTCATCCTGCGCCGCCTGTGGCTCTGGGTGCACAGCTGGTGGCCACGGGCGCCGCCTGCCAAGGCGCAGGCGAGCCAGAAGGCGCAGGTGCGCACCTTCACGCGGGCCAGCGACCTGTGCGCCATCTGCCTGGACGAGTACGAGGAGGGCGACCGGCTCAAGATCCTGCCCTGCTCGCACACCTACCACTGCCGCTGCATCGGGCCCTGGTTCTCGCAGGCCGCCCGGCGCTCCTGCCCCGTGTGCAAGCAGTCGGTGGCCAGCACCGAGGACGGCTCCGACTCCACGGTGGAGAGCTTCGGCGACGAGGATGCCTCCCTGCCGGGCCACCAGCCGCCCATCTGGGCCATCCAGGCCCGGCTGCGCTCCCGGAGGCTGGAGCTGCTGGCCCGGACCAGCCCCAGCCGCCACTGCAGCACCACGTCCCTGGGGGCAGCAGACACCGCCGCGCCCCCCGACAGGCCCCCAGGGCCCCCCTGAGCTGGGGCCCCCGGTCCGACCCCGTCCGGGCGGGGGGGTGGCGACGGGTGTTTCTAGAATAAAGTGGGTTTGAATGTGAGTTTCGCCCTGCGCTGCTGTCGGCCACTCCGGCTGGGAGCAGGAGGGACGCCCTGCCCGCTCCGCTGGCCCAGGAGGCCCTCCTGGGAGCCCGGCCTCCCTGGCTCGGCGCCTCCCCCTAAATAAAGGGTTACTTTGGAATCACCTTGGGTGTCCAGAAACGCCGTCCACGTGCGGCGAGAGGCCCCGCCACGGGCGTCTGCGGCCGGACACCTGGCTGTGGGAGGGACCCATGTGCCTCCCGGTCACCTCGGCTCCCCTCTCCCGCCGGCCTCGCGTTCCCGCAGCGCCCGGAGGACCAAGGACCGAGGGGCCACGCTGGGCACCTCACTGCCCCCCCGACGGCGCCCCAGCCCAGGGTCTGACTGTCGGTTGGCGAGTGGCAGCGGAAGGTAGGAGGCCACGGGATGCCTCCCAGACCTGACCACGGAGAGCGCCCAGCACCCCAGGGCCACCACAGCGTCCCCTGGGGCCTCTCCCCCCTGCATGCACGCCCCTCCCTTGCTGCGTGAAGCCAACACGGTGGCTTGTCCCCTGTAAGTGTCCCTGGCTCTCCCTGGTCATGCTCTGGCCCGTGCGGCGGGGACACAGAGGTGGTCACAGGCCACAGCTGCATGCTGGGGACTGCCACCCAGCTCCCCACAGCAGCCTGTCCAGTGCCACTAGGAAGGCCGTTCCCAGGGCTCGCTGCCTTGGCCACTGGGGACGGCCCTTGGTGGCCAAGGCTACCAAGCAAGGGCAGCTCCAGGCCCGAGGCGGGGGGGACACGGGACAGAAGCAGCGAGGGACGAACGGAACAGCCAGGGGTGGGTGGGTTCCAGCACCCAACCCAGCAGCACAGCACCCAGGGCTCTTCCTGCCGTGAGAGGGCCTGTAGGTGGCTCGCAGGCTCCGGGCCACCTGGAACTGGACTCTTTACGTCCTTTTGTCCAAAATCCTCAGCAAGTGGGCTGCTCCTCCTGGGGCAATGCAGCTGCTTCAGCCCCAGCTATCACATGTGCATTCCAGGCAACGAGGAAGGACTTGATTCTCCCTTTAAGGATGCTCTCCAGAAACCCCACACTGCACCGTGTCCACACTGCCTGGGCCCGGAGGTGGGCGGCAGGGAGAGTGATGGTGCCGAGTGACCAACTGCCCCGTGAGACCCAAGGGCACCTCCTGGGAGTGAGTGCCTCCCCGCGCTAGGGCCTCCTCCAGGCAGGTGGGGGGGAGCCCACGCGCCTGGAAATAAGCCCTCACTGAGGCCCTACTGTGCGCCGGCCAGGAGGCCCACTGTGTGCTCAACCCATGCGGCCTCAGCCTCCCACCTGGGAACTGAGGCCAGACGCCCGGGCGGCTCCCTGAGGGCACTGGGCACAGTCTGGGCCCGAGGGACCCGCCCCAGCCTGGCTGGACACAGCTGCCCAGAGCCGGTGGGGAAGAGTGAGGACCGACCCCTCCAGACCCGGGCCTCGGGGGCAGGAGGCGAGGCCCCCCTGTGCCGCGATACAGAAACGAACAGAAACGACCCGGATGCCCGCAGCAGCACCCCCAGGTCCCGCGCGGCCGGGCATGCAGCCAGTAGGTGCTTCCTGGGTGCACGCACAGCTCCCTGCCTCCGCTTGGGACCTTCTGCCTCTGGGAAGGTGCCAGCTTCTCCCAGCCTCCGCGAGGCCGTGCTGCCAAGGACTCAGCTGACAGAGGCCGCCGTGCCAGCCCCGCGCCCCCGCCCCCGCCCGGGCGGCTGTCCCAGCACCGTGGAGGCCCCTCCTGCCTGTCCCCGTCCCCGTCCCCACGCCTCTGTGTCTGCTGAAGGGGGAGCTGCACGTGGCAAAACGGAGGCTCGGAGGAGGCGCCCAAGGAGGGGACTAGGGACCAGCAGGTGCCACAGGCAGGGGGCACGCGGGGCACCAGGTGCGCTGAGCAGAGACCACGCAGCGGATCCCGGGCACCGCGGCAGCCGCGGCCGGGCTCAAGGAAGGGGGCGGAGGACTCCGGCGCCCCCAGGCCTGAGACCCGCGTTGGCGACGGTTCATTTACTCCGCCGACGATGGTCCTGGGCGCCCCTGGAGCGGGCCTCCCCTTGTGGCCTCTCACCTGTAGGGTTTGGGGTGCCCCGCGCTGGCTCCTGTTCCCTCCTGCCTCGTCACACCTCCACACACCCCGCAGGAGACGCAGGTCAATCCCACCCTCCAAGTGAAGAACAGAGAGGTTCAGCAAATCGCTGGAGGCCACACAGCGTGCCAGGGCCATGCCAGGGTTCCAACTTGGGTTCCCAGCCTCCTGTCCCTCACTCTTCCCTCAACTGTCTCTGGATCCACACTAAGGAGCACCTACTATGTGTTCAGTGCTGCACTGGGACATTGTGACCAAGGGAGTTCCTTGGCCGACTCCGAGTTTGCTATTAGCTGTTAAGGGGGTGGCGTTACAGGCGTGTGATGGAGACAGGGTGATCATGGAGGGCGTCCCCAAGGTGGTGACATGGGGCGGAGACCTGAGTGCGGAAAGGACTCGGCCCTGGGGAGAAGTGGGGAGATGCAGGGAACAGCATCCAGGTGGAGGGAACAGGCCGTGCAAGGCCCTGAGGAGGAGCTTCGGAGGCCGCAGCAGGGCAGGAGTGTGAGGGGCCTTTGGGCAAAGAGGAGGCCAGAGGGGAAACAAGGGCTGAGGACACAGGATCTCGGCCATGGAGGCCAGTTTGAAGTCACTTCGGGGAGCAGTGGGCGGTGCCCGCGGGGTTCCGGCTGCACAGCAGAGACCGGGGCCTTCGGACCTCTGAGTCCTGACAGGGGTCTGTGGCTGCCGCGCCTGCGCCTAGAGCGCCTCCGACTGGCCGCTGAGCCGCGGTCCTCTTCACCGCGGGTCCTCGGCTGCCCACACCCCGCGCCCTCCCGTGGCTGCGCAGCCTGGACGGCGGGTTCCTTCCGCCCCTGCTCACTAAGTTGCTGATAGCCTCACTAAGTTGCAGAGGCTGGCCTCAAACTCATAATCCTCCTGCCTCAGCCTCCTAAGTTGCTGGATTACAAGGAGGCACCACCACAGCTGGCCAACCCCCTTTGTTAGAGGAGGGAACTGAAGCCCAGGGAGGTCAGGTATTTTTCCCTAGGACACACAGCATAGATGGGACAAAACCGGGATGTGGATCCAAAACGCCCATCTCCGGAGGTGGCTTGCCTCGTCCATACCGTCCCTACTGACCAGGGGAGGAAGGAGCGAATGGACAAAGGAGGGGATGGCCCGCCCTCCCCCACTGCGTGGCCTAGGGCCTCTCTCACCCTGGATCTTGTCCGTGTTCCTCTTCCCGACTGGCTTTGCTGGGTGCCAGTCCTCTCCAGTGCAGGCCAAGAACAGGGTGTTCTCCTCCTCCTCTATCCCACACCCTCTGCTCCTGGTGATAGAACCAGGGAGAGGTGGGGCTGTTAGGCTGTTCCCAGTGGTCACTGGGGGAGGCCACAAGGACGCTGGCTGCGAACATCTCCACCGACTGCATCAGGGGCTGGTGTGGAGGCTGGGTCCTCCGCCCCCCTCCTCCGGGTCCCGCCTCCTCCCCAGCCCTGTGCTCCCGTGCCCACCCAGGAGGGAGGACGTTCTCCAGAACAGATGGCTGCCTTCCTCGCCCAGCGCTCTGCCGGTTAATTAACGCCGCCTGTAATTAAACTTCCCACAAATTAGCTGTCAGCTACGCTAAAGGGAACCGTCCTCCCTCTCAGATGCCACCTTGACTCGCTGAATTGTGAGCCTCATCACAAAATAATTAAAGGCAGGGGAGGCGTCGAGACCCGAGTCCCCCTGACGTCTCTATCACTGTCCGCAGCCAAGGGCTCCCGGCCAGAGCAGGAAGGCAGCTGTCTGTCCAGGTCTCACGAAGTAACTGTCACGGGAAGGAATCTACTGAGAGCCACCGCGTGCCAAGCACCATGCTGGGGATGACCGCGGCCAGCCCTGACCCACTCTGCCCCTTCCTGGATCTCATGTCCCCCGACAGCCTGTGCAAAGGCCCAGGGGCAGGATGAGCTGCATGTTGGAGGGCCAGTAAGAGCCCAGGAGGGGCCCGGGAGCCACAGTCTGTGCGCAGAGGAGGCGGGGCCTGACCCGGGTGCCCACGGCGCCCTCTGGTGGCTGCAGGGAGGACAGGATGGGGAGGAGGACCCAGGCGACCCCTGGTCACGTGGGTGGGGATGGGGGCTAGGATGGGGGTGCACGTGGCAGGGAGGTGCCCGTTGTGCCGTCTGGAAGGGGCGGGCAGAGCTGCTCACCCCAGTTCTCTGGCCATTGATGAGCGAGGTGTCGGGCTCCGCCGGGCTGCCGCCTTCCCGAGAGACGCCTTATCCACCTCTCGCTGGCCATCGGCCAGGGCCAGGCAGCTGTGCAGGTGAAGTGGCCCCCGTCACCCAGGGTCACCCTGGCCTCATGGATGGGGGTGCTGACGCCCTGAGGGCTGCAGAGACCAGGATGTGCCTTGTCTGCAGAGGCTCAAGTGTCCCCGCCTCCGGGGGACAGAAACAAGAAATGGCCTGAGAAGGGGCTCGGGCGCTGGGGCAGGCCAGCATGGCTGTCCTTCCCCTCCCTGGGGGACGTGGGGCCCACGGGGCACCTCTCAGGCCCACGGAGCACCTCAGGGCCTTTGCACAAGCCAAGCCTGCTGCTGGGACACCCCGTCCTCCCTGCCAGGGCTCAGCCTCAGGGCTCTGCTGGGCGTCACCTCCTCCAGGAAGCCCGCTGGTGGCCCAGCCATGCCTTGCCCCCAGGGCTGCACAGTATTCTGGGAGCAGAAGGGCACAGGGTCCTCCTGGGCCTTCCCGCCCACAGGGCGAGGTCCCTCCCTCTCTGACCCCAGGGACTGGCAGAGTCTGTGGCAGGGCCCCTGCAGGCCGTCATTCCCACGGTGGCTGCATCACCATCTGCTTCCCTGCCGACCCAGGGACCTCTCGGGGGCCAGGTGTGCCTGGGCCACCGGTGCCCAGGGGGTTCTGGGGCAGTGACAGAGCTCACCCACGGGGCCAGGCTGCTGGGTTCCGGAATGTTCCAGAGCTCCGGGTGGGGGAGACACACACCCAGCAGGGCTGCAGCCATGCCCACCCCCAGGCTGGCCGCCAGCGGGAGGGTGGAGGCCGCAGGACTGGGTGCCAGTCCACCAGGGCATCCGGAAAGTTCTGGAGTCCTCCAGATGTCATCGACCCTCTTCCGGAGCTGGCAGGCTGGATGGTGGCCCAGGCTGACGGCCTCCGTGTGGGGAGGCTCTTCCCTGGCAGCCAAGGAGGGCGCAGGGTGGTCAAGGGACAGCGAGCGGAGGGCCAGGGTCTAGGGCCCCCGTTGGAACCATGGGGCTGGGGCAGGTGACAGTGCTCGCCTGCACCCCTGTTCCCCCACGGCATGGCGAAGGGCAGCTCACGGGGACCAGGTGGAGTTAAGTGAGGTGGCTGTGTCGGCTGCCCCAGGGTTTGGCCTGTCAGCTGGGCGTCACATTGAACATGGATCATCACCGGTGCAGGGGCGCGCCCAGGGACAGGAGGACACAGGCTCCGGAAGAGACCAGCAAGAGCAGGACCCCCGTCTCAGGAGGTGGGGCGGCCCCTGGGAAAGCGCCCTGGAGTCCGTCCCCAGCCCCAAACGACACAAAAGCCAGCCAGGCGGGAATCCCAGCTGCTCGGGAGGCCGAGGCAGGAGGATCCCAAGTTCAAAGCCTGCCTCAGCAACTCAGTGAGGCCCTGTCTCTAAATGTAGAAGGGCTGGGGTGGGGCTTGGTGGTCCAGGGCCCGAGCTCAATCCCTGGTACTCACCCCCCAAAAATCAAATAGACTGGAGGAGACTCGGGGGCGCTGGAGAATGGCTCGAGAGCCGGGGGCAAGTGCAAAGGTGGCCAGGGAGGGGAGGCCGGGAGGGAGGCGCAGAGCTGCCTCTCCCAGTCTGACACAGGCCGGGGGTTCTCTGGGGAGCGATGCCTGGCGCTGGTGGGTAGCACTTACTCACAGATCTGTCAAAACTTGTCCGACTGGATCCTTAAATCGCGCCTGGCGAAGCCTACAAGGGAGGAGGAGGAGGAGGACTGCCAAGAACCGACCTCGCGCCCCTCCCTGCAAAATGGCTCCCTCACTCGGAAAACCACTTGGCAGTTTCTTAAGGAGTGAAACGCACACCTACCACTCAGCCCGCGGCCCGCCTAGGTGTTTACCCGGGAGGAGAGAAAGCATATGTCCACGGGGCGCAGCTGTCTCCCCAAGCGCCAGCCGCAGGGAACCGCCAAATGCCCCCCCCCTCGCCACCGGGCCTGCACCGCGGCCCCTCTGCACACTGGAATACGATGCAGCCATGGAAAGGAGACAAGAGGTGAGAGGTCCAGGACTCAGGATCCCAGAGCTGTGAGGCTGAGCCAGAGGCGACAAATTCTAAAGTCCACGCAGCAAAGGAGGTGCCCTGGGGCCTGGAAAGTCAGTGGTGGGGAGTGAGGGAACCTCCAGGTGGCCGAAAGTTCTGCCGGGGCTGGGAGGCAGCTCGGTGTGCGGGCACCGGGGTGACGCTGGGGCAGAGGAGGAGGGGGAGGCCAGGCTTTATCTGAGGTGCAGAAATTTAGAAAGCCCCAAAGACCCCGAGTCCCCAGCTGGGGCCCAGCGACATCTGACTGCAGCACTTTTTCTTTTTTAATTCAAACTTAGTTCCAAAACATTCCGGGGTGACCCTGACACCAACGTTCCAAGTAAAGCCCGGGTCCACCCTCCCCGGCCCAACTGAGTCCTGGCTCAGCCCCCACCCCGGGAGGCCCCCTGGCAAAGAAATCAGTGGGTGGTTGCGGGAGGGGAGGGGACGGAAAAGGAGGAGTGTCAGAGATGGGCCAGGTGCGGGGACCACACGGTCACCGGCCCACCGCAGCCGCGCCGGCCCTGGCGGGGCTTCCCGTCCCCATCCTTCTTGAGCCCACAGTGGCGGGGCTGACTTGCCACCCGTGTCCCCCGGGCAGCTGGGCGCTCAGGGAAGTGCAGGGTCTCCCGTGCTGCCTGTCGGTGGTCACACGGCCACCCTGGGAGGCTGCGGTCTCCAGGGCCAGAGAGGGGCACAGGCGGGGGGGGGCTACAGTAAGGGCGATGGAGGGGCGCAGGTGTCACGTGCCACCTGGGCCCTGCGCCCCGTCAGCCCGAGGCTCGGGACTCTGGGCCTGAGCCGGCGGCGCGGGCCTCGGCCTCGGGGCGGGCGGAGAGCCCTGCAGCCGGCCAATGGGGACGCGGAGGGGGCGCATTACCTCACCAGGCGGCGCGGGCATTGGCTGCAGGCTCTCGGTGGGCGGGAGCTAGGAGCCGGTCGGGGACGGGAGGGGACTGCGCAGGCCAGCGGGGAGGGTCCGAGACGAGGAAGGGTAGAGCGCAGAGGGGAAGGGGGCGGGGACAGCGTGGGTCAGGGAATCGCGACGTGGGCAGGGCCTCTAGAATGGTGTCCTCCGCTCTGTGTCCCCCCCACGTGGGTCCCCTGGCCCGGCTATCCCCAGGACGATCTTGGGGAGTGGGGTGGGGATCAGAATGGAAGTGACAGGCCCCCTCCCAGTCTAAATTAGGGGACCCACCTCCCAAGGGCCGGGTCATCAACCCGCCCTCGCTAAGCAGTGTCCCAGGGCGGCACCGCCAGACGCCCCCACCTCAGCGCAAACACAGCTCAGTTAGTGGAACTGTGGCCACCTGCCCGGCATCCTGAGGAGCAGGGACCCAGATGTCCCCGCAGCTGCAGGCTCCCTCTCAGCCTGTTCCCCATTTTCTGCTGTGTGGCTTGGGGTTCACGGAAGTCCCCACAGGGGCTGCTGGAAGGTCCACTCCAGCAAGGGACAGTAACTAACTGAGCATTTACTGTGTTCGTGGCCTGTGCTGGGGCTGAGGACGCTGGCTCAGCTTCCTGCGCCCTAAGGTCTGCTGGGGAACAGGTGGCTCCTTCCGGAAGATCCTTGTGTCTTGCAGAAAATAACAGCTGGGAGAGGCAGACAGGTGGGGAGACAGTTGGAGCAACAATCAAGGAGAGCTCACCTGAGGAGGCTGTGAGATGTGGGAGTTCAAGACGAGTACACAACCCGTGCAAAGGCCCCGAGGCAGCACCAAGCCTGACGTGTTGGGGGTACAGCAAGAAGCCTGCGCTGCTGGACGGAGGGGGTGAGGGGAGGGGAGAAGGGAGGGGACAGGACGGGTGGAGCTCTTCCCCCAGGGAGGACCTGAGCTTTTACTCCTGAGGAAGGTGGGAGCCCCGGTGGCTGACGGTGGTACCTCTGGTGGCTATAGGGAGGACAGGCTGCAGGGAGCAGGGGATGGGGCTGGTCCAGTGAAGCGCAGGCGACAGCAGATCAAAGGTGGAGCCGCAGAAGGGGTGGGGTCCTTTGGAGCTGACAGGTGTATTCCAGAAGGATCCTGTCGGGAGTCACTGGTTCTCACCTGCGGTGGTGCCCACGGTGGGTGGCAGTGTGTAGTGGGGCCACCTGCTCCCCCCTCCGCCTGCCTGCAGGAGGCCTTCCCACCCTCGTCTCCCCTGGAGGCTTGGTGGCCGGCCTCTTGCTCACCCTGGGACAGGAGGCGTTCTGAGTGAGGAAGAGGCCTTATGTTGGCCCCACCCGCCCCAGGTGGGCTGTCTTTCCAACACCAACTGAACCGCCGTCTGCTGGGGACCCTCGTGGCTGCCTGTCCCTCAGAAGACAGGACCCTGCCCCCTCCTCCGCCCTCCCTTCCTTCAGAGCCCCCGGGTTCTTGCCTCTAGGCCCAGCGCAGACACCCGCGGAGGCCAGTTAGGGAGGACCCGCGCCACGCAGGCGCCCCCTGGCAATCAGGCTCACTTGCCCTGGGGCTGCCTGCAGGGTCTGGAGTTCCTGGCTCAGAACAGAACAGTGTTCTCCCTGGAGCTGCCCCTGCGGCTGTCCCGGAGGGCACCATTAGTCGCAGCCTCCCTCGCGCTCTGCAGGCTGTGGCCACCCCCGCGCAGCCGCAGCCGGGCCCCTTTTGAAGCGTGATTGACTAACAGCCATTAGATTAATGGCCGGGCGCTGGGCCTTCATCTCGCGGCATCTACACACTAAACGTTCCCGTGTAATTACAATTAGGGACACGGCCATGCTCCCGCCTCCCGGCCCTCCCCGCCTCAGCCGAGCCCCGCCTTCTCCCTTGCTTTCCCCTTCTCCCCCTCCCTCTTCCTCTTGTTGTGCGTGGGTCTCCTCCGTCTTTCTGGGTCTCCCCTAATTTCCACCTCCTTCTCTCTGCCCCCCCCTCCTGTCCCCAGGTGCGGCTGGCGGAGGCGGGATGCAGGCCAGGCCCCGCCCAGGAGCCCGCGCCCCTCCCCCGGCCCCTTTCCGTCTCTCTTGGCCTCCAGCCTCGACCTCCAGCTCTGGCCCTGTAGGTCTCCTGGCCACACTGGCCTCCCAGGACAGGGCCAGGTGGGAAATGTGCCCGGGATCCAGGGAGGCCACCTGGGGACGCTGTGATATTCCCGTGAAGCCAGCGGTGACCTGCTGGGCCTGCCCAGGGGCGTCCCAGGCAGAACCCCCTTGGACCTGAACCCTATCTGTCTGGGGTCTGGAGATGCCCCCGTGTTGGCCACCAGGCCCTTGTGAAGACGTGTGCCCTCCCAGGGGACCTGGCGCCTGTAGATGGCCTTTGAGGGGGAACACTCTCTCCCACAGATGGCAAAATGGAGGCCCGGCGTGGACGGCCACCAAAGCCAGAGTGTGCGCCCGGCCAGCCTCCAGGGGACAGCCCCAGCTGCTGGCCTCAGCATGGCCCCTTCTCTTTCCCAAGTCCTGTCCCCGCCTGTGAAGGGGGACTGCACATTAAGCGGGTGCTGGGGGCTGGGATATCAGTCGCTGTCCTGGGCGGGGCCAGGGTGGCCCTCTAGGGAGCAGCCAGGGGAGCTCTCTCCTGCCCTGAAGTTCAAGGCCGGACGGGGCTTCCAGGAGAGGGAGCAGGTTGGCCATTATCTGCTTTGCTGTCCGGCGCTGGGTTGGTCAGCTCTCCCTGGTGACAAGGGAGGGGGCTGGAGGGGTCTCACAGAGGGTGTGGCTGCTGAGAATGAATTGAATTCTGTCCTTCGTCCAGATCCCCTGACCTGCCAGGCCTTGCTGCCGGATCTGCTGCTTGGCGTTGGCCAGTCCGCCCAGGTCCTCCTGCCCCTGCCCCCGGGCCTCCCGACCTTTGGAAGCAGGGCCAAGCCGGGCGCCTCCCTTTTCCCTCCCCCCAGGGCCGGGCCAGGGGCTGCAGAGGAGCGTCAGTAAGGTGACCCAGGCGCCACACAGCAGCAAGTCACTCCCCCGTCATGGTGGAGCCTTCTCTGCGCACCAAGACTTGGGCCCAGACTCCCGTGGCAGTCCAGACCGGTGTCCACGGGTCCTCGGCGCTAGACCCAACCCTTGCCCCCATTTTACAGATGAACAGACTGAAGCCCAGAGAAGGTCCGGCACTTGGCCCCAGGTGACGCAGCCACTGAGGGCAAAACTGGGATCCGGACCTCACAGGCGACCCCCGACCTCCCTACCCTGGGCTGGGACGTCAGGGGGAGCCCAGCCCTGCCCCCCTCCCCCCGCCTGTGGCTGGGGTGTGCGGACGCTGAAGGAGCACCGGCTGTCAGCAGCTCCTCCGGCCTCTGATAAATCGAGAGAATTAAAATCCACTTAGAGGGAGATCTCTAAATAGGCCTGGGCTGTGTTGCGCTCTCCTTCCCTTCCCCGCGTATTCCAGGAGGAGCGAGTCGCCTTAATTGAATCTAAACGCAGGTGTCACAGCTGCACCTTGCAAGAGGACGCACGTGGCAGAGGCGCTGCGGGACGGAGCGGAGCGTCTGGATCCAGCGCTGCCTGGTCTTTGCACCCAGAAAGCGACACGAATTCCCACTGGGGGCTCCCTGTGGGACACCTGAGGCCCGGCCATGAACGGAGGGGACTCAGGGAGGTCGGCCACGGGGTGGACCTCGGTGTCCAGGAATCCAGGAAATGGGCACATGAACCCAGGCGCCTGCACGGTCCGGGATCTCCATCCTGCTTCTCACCTCCGCCCCGCCCCGCCGCGCCAGGCCCTGCCCATGCGACTCTCCTTTTTCGTCCCAGGACCCACCTAGTCTGAGTCCCATTATTGCTCCAGCCTGGGTCTCACATAGCAGCCAAAATCTTTTTCTTTCTTCAAGTTACAGACCTTTTTGTTTTCTAAAATAGGGCACGACATACATGAAACTCACCGTCTGAACCCTTTTCAAGTGTGCCGGGTGACCTCTGGCCCATTCACAGCGTGGTGGCCACACCCTCCTCCGCGACAGAAGCTCCCCCACTTAAGCACTCGCCCCCGCCCCCTGCAGCTCATGGGCCACCTTCTCCTTTCAGTTCTCCGGATTGGCCGCCCCAGGGACCTCACAGTGGGGACACAATCCAGGGCTGCTTCCCCCCTCCCCAGCATAAGGTCCTCACTGCACAGCCAGGGGCAGCTGCCCCAGAGCGGTGGTTTCTTTCGAAGGCGGAATAACGTCCCATTGTGCGGCTGGGCCACTCAGGTTGACCCACTCATCTGCACCTGCCACGGGGTAGCCCCAGGTTGGCTGTCGTGACGCTGTGGTGACCATGGACGTCAGGGTTTCTGGACCCTTGCTGGAATGTGACCATCCCCCGAATCCCTGTGTCTGAATCCCGCTGTCAACCACGGGCACACGCCTAGGAGTGCCGTGGGGTGCCTTTGATAATGCTATGTAGGTGACAGTTTCTGTGGTGTGGGGAGCGGACCCGGCCGGGTGCAGGCTGGGCAAGTGCCCCCCTGACCACACCCCAGCCCTTCTTATTTTTGAGACAGGGACCCATTAGTTGCCCTCCCACTTGTGATCTTGAGTATCGAGGACAAGGCAACGCCACCAAATAGCACTTGTCCCTGTTCCAGATCCTTCTACGGCTGCTTGGAGTCTGTAGGAGGCCTCCAACCCGCTCCACGGCCCTAAAGCACTACCACCTGCACCCCGTCTCTCCTGCTTCTCACCCCCCCGCGCTGCAGTCACCCCAGCTACTCTCTGCCCCGGGCCTTTACACACACCACCCGCCTCTGGAACCCTCCACTCCCGTTCGGCCTCCGTCTCTCAGCCTCCACCTCTCCGTGCTCCTCGCCCCCTGGAAGCCCCATCCCCCAGGCTGAGTCAGGAAGCTCCTCTGGGCCCCAGAACCCCTGAGTGTCCCCATCATGACTGTGATCTTGGTGACGTGTCTCCCTGGCGGGTCCCTGCACCCCGCCCAGGACACGGCTCACACTGCTGGCTGAACTTGGCCAGGGTCCTCTTTCTCCTCCTGCAGACTCCTGCCCTTGAGACATGAGACGCGGCCACTTCCACACCCGCCCTTCCGTCTAATAGCGCATCTCAAACAGCATCTCAGGCTGTCGATTAGAAATGGATCCAATCAATGTGCCTGTTTGTCATCCCGCCCGCCTCTGAGACGGATGGGCGGGCGGGGGTGCTATTAAGCCGGCAGAATTTTCTATATGTTCCAGGCGCTGGGCAGACTTGCTTCAAAAGCTATCTGGCCCGATCTCAAAATGAGAAAGTCATTAAACACACACGCACTCGCTCACACACACACTGCAGGAACATCTCGTTTCTGGAAAGAAAAAAAAACACTGCAATTAATACACAACTGCAAGTGTCGCAGCCTGCGTCCTGCAGCCGGCGGGGGCCAGAGGCACGGAGTCCTCCGGGCCGGCCATCCTCCCCGGTGCTCTGCGAGGGCCTGGCAGGGGTTGCCTCTGCAGGGTCCCAGCTGGGCCTGGGAGCTGCTCCTGGAGCGAGGAGCGGCTGGGGGCAGCGGGGGGCGGAAAGGGCCAGTGCGCCCTGTGCTGCGGGCAGCTTCGGTGACCCTGGGAGAGGGCCCAGAGCACGCGCCTGGCAGTGCCTCCCGGGTGGGGCGGGCGTGGGGCGTTTGTCCACCGGCTGTCCCGTTACTGGCCAGACCTGGCTCCTGAAGTCCTCTTCCAGCAGCTCTGCCCCGCCCAGGAGCCCTGCGCTGGACATGGCCAGGGCAGCTTCAGCGGCCGAGGAGCTGCCTGAAGCCTCCGTTTCTTGTACTCACCCAAAGACTGAGGGGCCCCCAGGCGCCAGGGCTGCGCTGGGCCTGGGGTCAGCGCTCACAAGGCAGACCCGGCCTGGTGCAGGGCCCCGGGACCAGCCAGCAGCCCCAACGGGGGGGGGGGGGGTCAGGCCTGCAGGGGGAGCTTGGGCAGCTCTGGTGTCTCCGGTGACCTCTCTCCTCACCCACCGGACAGCCCAGGGACCAGAACAAGGGGCGCAGGTCACCTTGAGGCCCATCCTAGACAGGCCTGGGTGGGAAGGTGGACCTGGGGTGGACGTGAGCAGCAGGTGGATGGTGATGGTTGGGTGCTGGCCGGGAGACGTGGCTGGTGGCCGCATGGAGCGCAGGTGGCCGCTCTTGCCAGGGTCATCAGACGGTGGCCGGCAGGGGGAGGGTGGGCCAATAGTGGGTGCGGGTGTGGGAGGGTGCGGGTGGGTGGTGGGCAGATGGCCCGTCCCTCCCTTGTCACGCTGCGCTGCTCTGGCTGTGCTGTTGACAGCGAGCGAGCGCCTCCAAGTGGGGCCTTTGTCCCCGCTCGGCCCACCCTTCAGGGAGGTGGACACACCTGGAGGCCAGGAGACGGTTTCCCGTGGTGGGTGGATGGCGCAGCACCTGCGCCTGGCGGGCGGCTCACTTCTGTTCCGGGAGGAGGTCAGGTTGGGCCCCTCCTGGACCCTTGTCCTCCGCTGGGACCGCGGGCAAGTCCAGGGCAGGCCTCGGCGGGGCTGCCTTGGCTCAGGAGTCAGTAACGGGCTTTTGTGGTCACTTCCGACCTGGTGAACAGCCTCCTTTGAGTGATTCAGAACTTTACAAAGTGGGTGTGTGACGGGGACAGCCAGGACCTGGTGGCCGGGCAGCAGAGAGGCCTGGGAGGGCCCTGTGACCTGGGCCAGGGCGCCCTCCCTCTCTGACCTCCGTGTCCTGATGGGAAAAGGCTTTCAGCAGGACTCGCGGCACCATCTGGCTCTGGGGGCAGCGGGACGGCACAGCCGCGTGACCCCCGCCAAAGGTCCCCCGTGTGGCTCGTAAGCGGAGCTGGGAGGAGGGTTCTCCCGAGTGAGGGGCACCTCCCACCTGCAGGGAGGCCGGGGTGTCTGTTGGAGGGAAGGCCTGGGGACCGTCACCCTGTCATTGTGTCTTCTCCAGGAAGGTCTGTGGGGCACACCTGGGCGCGGAGGGGCGGGGAGGCACCCTCACCCAGCGCAGAGCTTCCAGGACCGGCCGGGTGCCTCGGGGTGAGCCAGGCCCCCACTCAGGCCCGCAGCCACAGCCCGGGGACTGGGGGACGCGGGGAGAACCTGTGTGTGTGACACGCGACCTTCCCGAGGTCCGGGCTCGTCCTGTGCCCCCCTCCTCCTGCCAGGACGTGTGTTTTCCCTCGATGACATTTGGGATCTTTTAATAGTCGGCACATTAGCATACATTTGCATGCCTTATGCTAATCAGGCTGTTTATTTTTGAAGAAGCACTTTGACGGGGCGGGGGCTGCCTCCCAGGGACCTCTCCCGCTCAGCTGTCCTGAGCTGTCTACTTCCCCGGGCCACAGCCAGGGCAGCGGACAGTGACCCCTTGCACACACTCCGTGCTGGACTGTGGGGCGGACCAACAGGAGGCAGGCGGAGGAGGAGGCGCGTCCTGTTCTGTCCGCTCCCCTGGGCCACCCCCGCTGCCACACGTGCCTCAGCCCCACGGGGTGGCCCTTGCTGCTTCTCCAGAACCTTCTCCCTCGGCCCCCACCGTCCACACTGGAACTGCCCCATCGAGGTCCACCCTGAGGTGGTGTCCTCCTCACCTCCTGGGCGGCCTCTGACCCCCGGAGACGCCCAGCCCAGGACCCTCCCGGTGTCCCGCCTGCCCTGGCCCTCCTCCCCTCCAGCGGACCCTGGAGTCCACCCTGAGAGGCCGCCGCCGGGAAAAGAACAACAGGAAAGTACCTAAGTTTCTCCTTCTCCTGCTGCTCCTCCGCCCCCTGCCCCGGCTCACCCGCTGCCCACTGCCCACTCGGTGTGGTCCAGCCCCGGGGCCTCTGCGCTGCTGCTCCCTCTGCCTGGACCGGCTTCCCGGACCTGTTTTATCTCTAGCTGTGTCCCCAGGGCCTAAAACAGCACCCAGCGCACAACAGGTCTCCACAGATACGTGGGTGCTCAGGGAATGAGGGTCAGCACGGCTGCCCTCCTGGGTACATCCGTGACCACACGAGCAGAGAAGAAACCCCGGAGGATGGCCTCGCCTCCTGGTCGGTGGAGGATATTCCCAGGAGGAGCGAGGGCAGCTCTCCTCCGGTCTCTCCACGAGGCACGTGACTTCAAAACAAAACAGAAGCAGTACGCAGTGGGCTCCGGTGCTCTGCTGCGTGCCTTCAGGCGCGTGGCGTTCCCTCTCGGAACCCAGTTTCCTCCTGGGCGCCCGCCTGGTCTTAGCCGCACCCCGCAGAGTCCTCCTCCAGACTCAGCTCCGTGCAGTCGGGGGCAGTGGTGTTTGCGATGCATGAAGTTTAAACATTTTCAATAAAGAAAACAAGTCCTGCCGACGCGCTCCCTGATTTACAGTGATTGCAAACCAGCGGCCGTTAATGTCGTTGTCCGGGAGCAGGCGGCGGGGCCTCTGCAGGCCGGGCCGGGTGGGGGCCGCCTGGGTTTGGGCAGCTCGGCTGGGGCCGTCAGAGGGGGCAGAATAAATGTCACCCCAGAAGCTCCGAAATCGCCGGTTTTATCACCGAGAATTGTCCCTGTGCTATTTACTTTCAATTTAGATTTTCGGGAAAGTGGCTCTGGGTACACTTTATGTATGAAGGAGAGTGACTGGAATTGAAAGTGGCCTGCTGAGGCCACCCAGGGCCAGGAGCACAGCCTGGGGCCAGGGGGTTCCCAGCCACCCACGGGCCACGCCCACGCGGCGGGAGGGACGGCTTGTCCCTGCCCTAGTGCTGGGGACACGGCTTCAGGGCCGCAGCCTCTTTTCCCTACTGGTGACTGCAGGGCCTCTGCCCTGGGGGTTGCTGACTGCTGGGGACTGAGGCTCAGAGCCAGGTGGCTGCCCGACCCTCCCAGCAGGGCCGTCCTGCCCACCCTCACTCCGGAACCTTCACTGGCTCGCTGGGGTCCCCCAGTGACATGCCCTGGGCTGTCCTCCCCCTCGGAGGAGCGGTCTGATGGCCCTGGGCCGCCTGCCCAGGTGGAGGCCTGAGCCTCTAAAAGAGACCAGCTCCACGGCCTCGCGCTGCCTGAGAGGGGACCCCAGGGAGGACCCGCGGGAGGAACACCTTGGACTTCACTGGAATCAACACAGTGACGGTGTGGCAGAGGATGGGGACAACAGGGGCCATCAGCGTGCCACAGGGACATGGGTACAGGCAGGGCTCCGGACCCAGCGAGCAGGCGGACGGAGGCTTCTCTGAAGGGGAGGTGCAGGCGGTAGGAAAAGGGGCCGCTTCCCAGGCACCAGGGACAGTTCCGAGGGTGTCACCACACAGCCGTGCAGGCAGCACTCACGGCAAGTGCCGGCGGGCGGAGAAAAGCCACCAGCCCTGCAGTGCCCCAGGAAAGGGTCTCGAAGATTCTGTTTTGCTTGCTGTTTTATAAAAGCAAACACGCACTGGCCCAGGACCCGGCGCCTGCATCAGGGGACACCTCAGGGAGGCCAAGACCTCGCCACCCGCAGGCCTGATGTGATGAGCAGCACCAACCCAGTGTCCTGCCATGGGTGGTGGCAGTTGAACTGATGATGGAATACTACTCAACCAAGAAAACGGAGAAGGCTCCAAGAGGCCCCATGGCAGGAAGCCTGGTGAAGGCACGGAGGCCTGTCTGTCCTCGTCCTCTTCTGAACCACTCACTGAGATCTTCACCGATGTGTCACCCGGCTAACGCACACAGGTCCATGGCTTGTGGCTTCTTCAAGGAGCCAGTGGCCAAGAGAACCTAGGAGGGCCCCCACCCTCTCCAGCCCCGTCCCATCTCTGAACTCCCCTGTCCTGGACTCTCCCGTCACTGGGTCACACCCTGTGGCCTTGGGTGTCTTTCACTGAGCACCAGGTCCCCAGGTCCACCCATGCTGTAGCTGTCACCTCACTCCTGCCCTGGCCAAGGGACACCACAGGTGTGTGGCCACATTCTTGTGGATGGATGTTCCTGATGGCTTCAGTGACAGAATCACATTGGAGAAAAGCCCGGTGCCCGTCACCGAGGGCCCGGCTCGCGCATGTGCACACAGGGCACCCGGCTGGCAGGGAGGAGCCTGCAGCCGGCACGAGAGGGGCAGACCCCAGCGCACAGGCAGGCGGTCCAGGTGCGAGTCCCCGGAGACGGAGGTGCATTGGTGGTTCAGGGGGCTGCAGAACCAGGCTGGGGTCCCTGTTCACTGGTATGTGACTTCCTGGGGCTGGTGGAGTGCGGAGTAGCTGGTGGCTGCAGGTTCATTGCACTAAAGAGCACTGAACTGTGCACTTTAAATGGGTGAATTGTTGGTATGTGAATTTTATCTCAATAAAGCTCATTAAAAATTCATAGAACTCTGCCCTTCCCCAAAATCATTTTTACTGTATGTTAATTTTAAACTAAACTAAAATTTAAATGACCTGATGTGGCCTCAAGGCTCTGAAGAGTGTGGCCCCATCTCTCTGCTCTCATTCCCTTCATCTTCTCGTGCTCCCTCTGCTTTAGATTCATTCCTGCCCCAGGGCCTTTGCACCTGCCGTTCCCTCTAGCTATCCAGAGGCCCTGCTTATGGGCTGGGGATGGAGCTCAGCTAGTAGAGAGCCTGCACCAGGCCCTGGGTTCAATCCCCAGCATCGTGTACACACACACACGCACACACACACACACACACACACACACACACACACACGCAGTGGCTTGCTCTGTGATTTGCATAATCTCTGATCCCCCACCAGGGGCCGGCCTCCTCGCTCCAGCGGTCAGTCATGGTTTGTTCTCTTGGTATCTTAAAGTGGTCGTTAAAAACAGTCTGGGGACCAAGCCGGGAAAGTTCTAGAGACAGAAAGCGGCCACTGCTCTGCAGGCCACGGCCCGAAAGGGGCGTGACTGCTTGATGGCCCCCGCTGTTTTCCTGGGGTGATGCGGAGCTCTGAAGGGGCGCAGAAGGGTGTGGCAGGACGGGCCTCGGGGCGCTGCTGCCTTCGCGTGGCCAGTGTGCGGGCGGCCGAGGGCCTGTGGGCGGCCGAGGGCCTGCGTCCGGCCTTGTCCCCCGTGGCCTGTGGCTGGGGAGGCTGGGCCCTCGGCAGGCAGAGGGAGTGCCAGGAGCTCTCAGAGGGGGAGACGGGGACAGATGGGGACAGACAGACAGACAGGCGGACGGAGGTAGGAAGACTGAGGCAGAGACAGCCGCGTGCACGTGGGGACAGTGGATTCAGCACGGGGCTGGTTGTCACCCCAACAACCCATGGCTCCCGAATTCTCATGAGAGTGGAGAGAACTCTGGGCCAGTGGGTTTGGGAGGCCAGGCCTCTGCGCAGGAGAGGCTCCTGCCCACAGAGGCCGCCAGAGGTGGGAGGTGGACATGCACAGTCCCCATGGCAGCCACAGTTCTGCAGCCTGGACAGACCTGCAGCCCAGGAGCCGCAGCGCCTTCAGCACCACGGACAGCGCCCGGCTCGCGACCCGCGCTGCAGGCTCCGGTTGGGGGTGGCCCTGAGGCTCAGGGCTGGGAGGGCAGGAGGGTCCCAGGCAGCCGGAGGGTCCCTGAGCACTTACTGCCGGGTTGGCTGGGGCCGCTCCGTGGCTGACAGGCTCCCCTCACCCGAGCAGGCCAGACAAGGGCCAGTGCTGTAAGAGTGACAACTGGGGAGGGACTTCGGCTGGGGGATCACAGTTCTTTCTTGGGAGGTGACATTTGAACTGAAACTAAAGAAAATGGGGGTGCAGGGCAATGGGGTATGCTCCAGAGGGGGCATCAAGACCCTGACATCAGGCCAAACCCCATGAAGTAAAGGAACATAAAGCAGGTTTGTGGGAGTCCCCCAAAAAGTGCGTCTGGGGATGATCTATTTTGGGGGTGTTCAAGAGGAAAGCGTCCACCCTGGGTCACACAGGACGCCTCAAGTCGTGTTGACAGCAGAGATGGAAGTCTCTGGACATCTGCGGTTCAGGTTCTGACCACGCCATTCCCACTGCGTGACCTCAGGCCCGTGGCATGGTCAGCTGCTGCTGTGTAACAAGTCACCCCAAACAAGGGGTTGGAACAACTGGTGTCCCAGCCTCTGTGCACCAGGGATGCGGCAGGCTGGGGGACTGACCAGGGATGAAGTCTCCCTGAAGGCTGGGCGCGCAGGATCTGCTCCCATGCTCCCATGGCGGCCAGCGGCATTCTGTCCCTCGCCGCCTGTGACTGAGGCCGCCTCAAGTCCTTGCCGGAGAGTCCCCCAGCCATGGCAGCTTGCTCCCTCCAGGTGGCAAGGATGGAAAGTCACGGCTCAGTGAGACGAAGTCACGGTCTTTGGAACACTAATCATGGAAGTGACATCTCATTGCTGCTCCTGTGTTCCGCTCCTCAGAGCAAGGAGGGTGACTCCGAGGGCAGGAGAGCAGGGGCTGGGTTGGCGAGGACCGCTAGGCTGCCTGCCCGGGGCCCTCTCTGAGCCTCAGGCTCCTCCTCTGTGAGTCTCTTCCTCGCATGGGCACGGAGAGGGTGCTGGGCACGATGGTCTCTTGGCCCTTCTCCCTCCTGAGGCACGTGGTGGGGTTCTGCTGCTGAACCGGCCCCCTGTGTCCTCCTGCCGTCGCAGGGCAGGCTGCCCAGGCAGACAGCGAGCTTGGCAAAGCAGTGGCCAACGACCCAGCATGGTGCCTGTGAACCCCTGGCCCCTGTGGGCCCTCGCAGCATTGGACAGCACCTGGAACAGGGACGTGTGGCAGGGTGGCGCCCCTGAGGGCTGCCGGGTGGGATGTGTCAGGCAGGCCCGCCCCTGCGGCTGGTCAGCAGCTGTCCCCTGCTCATGGGGCAGTGTCCTTGGGGCAGGCACGCTGCGCCCGAGACTCCCCTTTACGAAAACCCTCGTCAGGTGGATGAGGACCTCATCCGAGCTGAGTGCAGGGCCAGTGACCCTGGATCCAACGAGGCCACAGTCCAGGTACCGAGGACGAGGACTTCAGCATGAGTCTGGGGGGGACATGATTCAGCCCGTAGCACAGCGAGGGACCTGTCTCTGTGTCTGTCCGTCTGTCTGCTCTCTGTCTGCGTATCTCCTGCCTCTCCCTGGCTCCATCTCCTCCTGCCCCTTCCTGCCACGGGGACTCTGCCTGTCCCCCTCCCACGGGAAACCCCCGGCTCTTCACAGGACAGGCCCCTGGGCTCAGATGGCACCTCCTCCACCTCCTCGCTGTCCCCAGACACACCCAGCACTTCCTGCCCCGCCAGCTCCCTGTGCCAGGGACACCTGCTCCCATGCCCCCCTCTGTCTCAGGTCTCAGCTCAAATGCCGCGTTGCTGCTGCAGAGTCCCTCCCAGCCCCCAGAGCCCTCCCCTGCTTGGTCCCCACTGCATGTCCCCCCCCCAGCTGACACCCTGGCAGTGGCTGTGGCTGCTCCCCGGCAGGGGCCACCCGTCCCACCAGGGCAGGGTCTTCAGCGGTTTTGGTCTCTCTGTGTCCCCAGCTCCCAGCCGGGCCGGCACGCAGCTGTGGCCTCGATGCTCCTGTCACCCTCCGGGGTGGTGGGGTCGCTGGACCTGGGCTTGGTGAGGTGAGGTCACCGAGGGCCAGCATCAGGATGGGACTCCTGTCCCTCACCCGCTGTCTTCAGACACAGTGTCCCCGGCCAGGACAGGAGGTGGCAGACCCCACCTCCTGTCCCCCTCCCTGGAGGCCCTCGTCACCGGAGGCAGGCGCCCAGGTTTGGCCAGCTCCGCGGGTTGGGAGAGGAAGCCTTCTTGAGGGCCCAGGAGGCCCTCCCTGCCCCGCACACCCCGGCCCTCCAGGCTCGGCCCCGCTGTGGCCCCTGACCAGGAGGAGAGCTTGTGCTGGGGATCTGAGCCCATCTGGTCCTGTGTGCAGTTAGAGAGCGAGTGGGAGTGAGGCGCCACCGATAAGGACCTGCTGACAAGGGAGTGCTTGGGGACAGTCCCCTCCCTCCTTCCGGCCTCCTTCCCAGGGTTTACTGAGCACCTAGTGTGTGCCCAGCCAGCCCGGGGCGGGCAGTCTGCCCCCAGCCAGGCCTCCAAGACACCCAGGCAGGACGGAGCTTCAGGGTGGCCGGCGGAGGGGGCAGACCCCACCTCCTGTCCCCCTCCCTGGAGTTGGCGCCCCTCCTCCCGCGTGGGAGGCGAGTGACTTCATCTGGCCCCCAAGGCTGTCACTCAGCCCTAGTCAGACCAACAACACGGTTACCATGGAGACGATGCTCCCCCAGGAGGGCGAGCGAGGGAGCCGGAAACTGTGTGAACCGCACAAAGTGACCGGCCGGCCGGGACACCTGGAGTGGCGCCGTGACGCCCCAGCGCAGACGTGACTCCCCTGCTCACCCTGCAGTGTGCTGCGCCCCACCCGCTGGCACGTCCACTGAGGCCAAGCGCAGGCCACAAACTTCCCAGGCCTCAGGGGCCCGGTCTCCTGTGACCTGGAGGAAAGCAGGGGCTTGCGGGGAGATGAGCAAGCCAGGGTGGGAGGGCCAGGAAGGCGGGGCTTGGCTGGGCCCCACAGCAGCGCCTGGGCTGCAGCTGGGGACACTGAGGCCCTGCGACACCTGTCAACCTCTGTGAAAAGGAGAAGCCAGCCTCGGGCAGCTCTGGGGGACGGCACTCCAGGCAGAGGGCGCGGCTGTGCAAAGGGCCTGGGGCCGGAGGAGCCTGGTGAGTCGGAGGCTCAGCCAGAGCCGGTGTGGCTGGGCAGAGGGGAGGGGAGAGAGGAGGAAGGGGGCTGGCAGGCACTGCAGGACATTTGGGGCCACAGGGAGGACTTGGGCTTTGACCTCAAGGGAGGTGGGAGCCTTGGAGGGTGAGGACAGAGGAGGGGCCTGAGTCAGGAGCTCACAGGCGCGACCTCCGCCTGCCCAGGGAGGACAGAGGCACCTGCTGGCCCGGATGGCAGGTGTCGGCCCAGGCACTGGCCATGGTCAGCTGGAGCCTGCCCACTGAGGACGCGGAGTTTGTCGTGAGGGTTATTTTGTTTCTCAGCAAGTGCACACCAGGGGGGTCAGGGTCACACGCGGGGCAGGTCATTTCTAGGACCTTAGCCCTAAAATGGGGCTGAGACAGTCCTGGGCCAGCCCCGGGTTTGGAGCCACCTGGGGACACCTGGGACGTGGGAAGCGCTGTGCTGCATCAGGACGTGGGACAGAGGTGGCCGGGGCCGGCGTACCCCCACAGGCTGACAGTGGAGACTCTCAGGGAGGGCGCGTCACCTCCCCGGAATCACACAGCTTGTCACCATGAGCTGACCGTTTCAGCCAGGGCTGCGTTCTCCAGGCTGGGTACCGTGAGGTGACAGATATCGGTCTGCCTTACGGGGAGCAAGTGATCCTGCTCAGGTGACCCTACGGTGGTTAGTGGGAAGTCACCTCCCTGGGTCCTGCTGATGGGTGAGGGGTGGCCATGTGACCTGAGGCTAGCCAATCAGAACCAACGGGGGGGGGGCTTGGCGGGAACCAGGAGACAAGAGGGTCTCCTTTCTGCGCGGGCTGTCCCCTGGGGAGACTGAACCAGCCTGAACTTGGGAGTGTCCTCTACGAAGGGGGCAGGGGAGGCCTGCGGTGAATGAGGCCCACCCAGAAGGAGTCCAGGAGAGAAGGTGACAGAAAGGACTTCCCACAGCATGACCTCGACGCCGGATCCAGCTACCCCAGGACCAGAGTCAGCAACTGTCATGACCCATCTGCATCATTCTGTGTGTGGCTCACACCCGGGTGTTTTCCATTACTCACCATCAAAACGGAGCCACAGAGCACGGCGCTTCCTGCCACCAGGGTCTGTGAACTCTGCGCTCAGGGCCGAGATGGTCTTCAGTCACGGTCCTCTAGAGTCCCCAAGGTTCCTCCCCCTCCTGTGCTGGGATGGGAGCCCAGGGGTGCTGTGCCCCGAGCGACCCACAGGCCTCTGTTATTCTGAGCCAGGGTGCTCCCAGCTGGTGGCCGGCTGGACTGCGGTCACCTGGCTGCTGTCGGAGCAGCCTGGGTTCAAGTCTGGACGCGGGTGGGCAGCCTGGGGAGTGGAAGTGCGCCTGAGGGGGCAGAGCCAGGTGCCACCCGCGCCTGCTCCTGTCCTCAGAGGGCGCGGGGCTGGGGGCCAAGCCGGGTGTCCACCTCAGGGCCAGCCCCCCTGCTGCCCTCGGTCGCTGCTGCTTCTGGAATCGCCTCCTCCCTGCGGCGCCGGGCGGCCTCCTCCCCTGGGACATTCTGCAGGACGCTTCCCAGTCTCAGGGTCCCCCCTCCGGGCCTGGACGCCTCTCCCTCCTCAAGCCACGTCCCCTTCCCGAGTCCGGATTCTCCCGGGGAAGTGGGGACTTGGGGGCGGGGCGCACAGGTTAGGACCCACCCGTCGGGTGGCAGGGCGACCCTTCCTCCCTCTTTGGAGCGAGGCGCACGCGGGGCCAGCCAGCCTTGGACAGGGACAGGGCAGCGTTCGGGTCCCGGGAGTGTCCCCTTGCTACAGGGAGCGGAGCCGCGCGTCGTGGGGGCGGACTATTAGATGGCGGAGCAGGTGGGTCCCACGCGGTGGGCTTCCCGCCAGGCCCCCCACTGGCACAGAGGGCCACCGGCAGAGGATGACAGGTGTCGCGGGGCCTCAGTGTCCCCATCTGCAGCCAGCACTGGGCTGGGCAGCGTCTCCCCCGCAGCTGGGCCCGCTCCCGCAGCTGCTCCGTTGCCATGGCTACCAAGCAAGCATCGCCCAGCCCCCACCTCGGACCAGGCCCTTCCAGGGCCCAGCTCCTCGGTGTCATGGAAACGGTTTCCAGGCGCCGCGACGCTTCCCCATTGGCTGAGCTGGGCCCAGGCAAAGGGCAGCCCCGGGGTCACTTCTAGGGGCCAGAGCTGGGTTTCTTCAAGGCCACCACCAGCCCACAGTGGCTGTCTGGAACCCGATCTTGATTTTTAACTCGTCCTGCCCCCCACCCCAGAAGCCAGGGCCACCAAGTCACCTGGCAGGGGCGGGGCTGCCTGCTCTCCGGGGGGCTCCTCTCAGGGGACCTCAGCTGCTTCCCCAAGCTCCAGAAGTCCTCAGCGTGAGCAGAGGTGACCATGACAACCTTGCTCCAGGCAGCCCCTCCCCCTTCTAGAACCCTCTCCCGGGAGCAGAGGATTCCAGAAGGAGCTGTGGACCCCCAGGGGCCAGAACCTTGCACTCAGGAGTGAAGGACTGAGCCCTGGGGACAGAAAAAATAGAATTGATGACAGTGACCATGGCCAGCAGGGGTTCCAGGTAGCGGATACTGCCTCAGGCCAAACTGGCGTGAACACGTCCCCTTTGGCAAGAAGCCCCCCCGTGCCACCCTGCTCCAGAGATGGGAAGGGGAGCCCAGGGCACAGGTGACACAGAAGGAAGTGAGCGGCAGGCAGGGACTCGGACTAGGGCTCCGTGGCACCAGGTCTGACCACCAGGCTCTTCTGTGCCACGGACATGGAGCGTCCCCTCCTGGGCATCTGCACGTGGCCTCAGGACAGGAGCTGGGATGAGGGGACGTGGAGGGGAGTGGCTTGCTCGCGGGCCCTCCACCTCCTCACCAGGGACCCGCAGGCCTGGGGCACACCCAGGGCAGGACCTTCCCCACGACTGCAGTGGCTACCAGACAGATGCTGCAGCCCACCCCGGCCAGGACATTCTGGAAGGAGGCTCAGGTCCAGGGACCTGAGAAGGAACAGTGGATTCAGGAGACGGGGTGTCTGTTCAGCTCTGCTAAACCCAGGGGCCCCAGCAGGTGCAGGGACAGCTGGGCCCAGGCAGAAATTTCAGGTAAAGGAGAGAAGGGTTCCGGGCCAAAGGCACAGCCGTTCAAAGGCCCTGAGGCAGGAGCCTAGCATGTTGGAGGCTGGAGCAGAGGGGCGGGGCAAAGAGGGAGGAGGGAGGCAGGGAGGACATGGAGGATGGTCATGCAAGGGAAATCAGAGAGGCTTCCGGAAGGAGGCGACATGTGAGCAGAAGCCTGTGGAGATCTGGGTACGGAGCCCTCCAAGCAGAGGTTGTGCAAAGGCCCTGGGGCTTGGAGGCGTCTGCTCTAGCAGAGGAGGCAGGGCAGGCAGGTAGGGGTGGTGCTGTACTGGCCCAGGCAGGTGAAGAGCAGCTGGCCAGGCAGCCATACAGGTGGCCCTGGGCCAAGAGCTCGAGTCTAGGTAGGATGTAGGGTAGGACATAGAGTTAAGGCCCCAGGGCCTCCATGATGGAGGGAGGGCGGGCAGAGGGCAGAGTGGGGGTGAGGTCAGCTCCAGCCTCTCCCTCCCTGTCCTGAGAGGTCCCCTGGGAGGCTGATGGAGGGTGCCTGGGCCACCAGCCGCTCAGGACGGCGGCACCGGCTCCCACCAGCTGCTGGCAGCACGCGGCCAGCTGTTCCCTTCTGGGGCCATCTGTGGCAGCAGCTGGCGAGGCCTGGGGTGCGGAGGCGCTGGGCGGCCGTGAGGAGCTGTCCCCTGGGAGCGGGAGACGGGAACAGGCGGAGCTTTCGGGCCCTGAGCCCTCCAGCAGAGGGCTTCTCCAGTTTGGTCCCGGGCTGGGGTGCTCGCCTGGGGCACGGGGACACAGGCCAGGGAAGCAGCCGCTGTCGGCTGTCCATTCCGCCTGGACCGGCCCCGGCCGCATGTCCCGGGAACCTCCAAGGCAGCAGGAATCGGCTTCCACAGCTGCTCCCTGGATCAAGAAGCTCGAGGTCCAGCAGGTTCCGCGGCCAATCGCCTGTGAGAGCGCAGGGCAAGCCCCGCGGGGAGGACCGCAGGGGCCACGTGTCCGCACGTCCACAGAGGGGACGCAGCGGGGCTGTAGGAACTCTGAAGGCAAACAGGGTGACAGCGACCGGGGGAGACCCTACGTCCAAACCCACATCAGCCACTGCACACCGCGAAGACACAGCCCCAGTAATCTGGGCTCTGTAGCCCAGCAGCCGCGAGACTGCCGCCCTCCCCCTCCTCCTCCCCCTCCTCCCCCCTCCCCTCCCCCTCCCCCCTTCCCTCCCCTCCTCCCCCTCCTCCTCCCCCCTCCTCCTCCTCCTCCTCTCCCCCCTCCTCCTCCCCCTCCCCCCCTTCCTTCCCTCCTCCTCCCCCTCCTCCCCCCCTCCTCCTCCCCCTCCTCCCCTCCCCTCCCCCTCCCCCCTTCCTTCCCTCCTCCTCCCCCTCCTCTCCCCCTCCCCTCCCCCTCCCCCTTCCTTCCCTCCTCCTCCCCCTCCTCTCCCCCTCCTCCTCCCCCTCCTCTCCCCCTCCTCCTCCCCCTCCTCTCCCCCCTCCTCCTCCCCCTCCTCCCCCCCTCCTCCTCCCCCTCCTCCCCCCCTCCTCCTCCCCCTCCTCCCCCCTCCCCTCCCCCTCCCCCCCTTCCTTCCCTCCTCCTCCCCCTCCTCTCCCCTCCTCCTCCCCCTCCTCTCCCCCCTCCTCCTCCCCCTCCTCTCCCCCTCCTCCTCCCCCTCCTCTCCCCCCTCCTCCTCCCCCTCCTCTCCCCCCTCCTCCTCCCCCTCCTCTCCCCCCTCCTCCTCCCCCTCCTCTCCCCCTCCTCCTCCCCCTCCTCCTCCCCCTCCTCTCCCCCCTCCTCCTCCCCCTCCTCTCCCCCCTCCTCCTCCCCCTCCTCTCCCCCTCCTCCTCCCCCTCCTCCTCCCCCTCCTCCTCCCCCTCCTCTCCCCCTCCTCCTCCCCCTCCTCCTCCCCCTCCTCCTCCCCCTCCTCCTCCCCCTCCTCCTCCCCCTCCTCCTCCCCCTCCTCTCCCCCTCCTCCTCCCCCCCCTCCTCTCCCCCCTCCTCCTCCCCCTCCTCTCCCCCTCCCCTCCCCCTCCCCCCTCCTTCCCTCCTCCTCCTCCTCCTCCTCACTCCTCCCCTCTCCTCCCCAGCAGCCCTGCGGTGCGCCCTCCCTCTTATTAGTGTTTTTCCTCCTGGGATAAGTTTCTAAGGGCTTGGGGGCTCCCCCATCTCTGAAACGTGGAGGAGGACCAGGTTGGAGCCTGTATTGCTGTGTGGCTGCGGGCCGGGACCTTGCCTTCTCTGAAGTCTTTGGCAAAGACGCTTCGTACACCTGCTCCTGTCTCTGTGGAAAGTCCTTCCTCATCAGGTCTTGCTGTCCCCACACGTGGTGAAATCCATGCGCTTGTAGGCTTCTCCAGGTCCCTGCAGGGAGCACTGGCTCTCTGGGGCGCTCGCCTGGCCGCGGTTGGGGACAGAGCTGGAGGCGCGTCCTGGTGCGCATCTGTGGGGGGCCAGCTCCCACGCCCCCTTTCCTCCCCTGTGACTCGGGCCTTGGCCAAGGCCGTGGGGAAGCCCTGGGCGCTGCGTGGCACCTGGCGGGGCGGAGGGGCGTCTCTTCAGCGCAGTCTGTCCGGGGACTGTCACTCACCCAGGGGTCTGCTGGAGCCCCAGCAGTGTCGGGGGGAGCAGATTCTGGAAGAAGGGTGGCTCCCAACCCTCAGGCAGACTGGGCACCAGGACCCTGCCCCAGAGCCCCCTGCACCTGGGCTTGGGGGACAACCCAGAAGCCCGGTCTCCCTCCCACAACAGCCCTCGGGACAGTGTCCCTCGCCATCGCCTCCGAGTGTCTGGCCCTGGGCTGGGCGTCCAGTGGGTCAGGGATCTGCAGCACTTTCGGAGAAGGGCCAGGTTGTATTTTTGGTCTCTCAGACCACGCAGTGTCCGCCCAACTAGGCAGGAGAGCAGCCTGCAGACAGACAGACACAGCTGTGTGCCAATAAAACTTTATTTACAAGCACAAACTGGGGGCCAGATTAGCCGGTGGGCCACAGATTGCTGACCCCTGAGGTCCATGCCCAGGAATACTTGTTCCGGGGTGAGAGGGGTTCCTGGAGGAAGGGGGGCAGGAGGAACATTCCAGGAAGGGAAACTGTCTGAGGTGTGGACCAGGAGCCTGGGGCGGGGAGGAGATCTGGAGCCACGGGCAAGGCCACCGGGCCCCAGGGTCTGTGCCCAGAGGGGTGGCCCTCCCCCCGGGCCTGGGGCCAGGGCGGCTGCGGAGCAGGGTGGCGTGCCTCCCAGAAGAGCTCTGGGATGGTGCTCCGTCCCCCATCTGGGCAGACGTGCCAAGGTCCCTTTGGAATTTTAGGGTCTAAGAGGACCCCAAACACCCCTCCTGCAAATAGGTGCCCTTGAGAAGCCCCGGGCCTCCCCCTGCCCGGTAGCAGCCGCCCACACCCCGCTCAGGCGGGACCTGGGCCCCACTCGAGGACCCGCAGGGCATGGACCTCAGCCCCCGGTGACAGCACGTCCACCGACCCTCTCGGTTTGCTTGGGGACGAGGAGGTCCCAGGCACAAGGGACAGTCAGGGCTCAGACCAGGAGAGCCCGCGCCGCTGCCCCGTGGGCCCCAGCTGCTGAGCGCTGGGCACCACTGCAGCCACAGTCACACCAGAACCGCGCGGGCCTCGGCCCAGAAGAGGCCACGGGGCCGGGGGAAGGGCGGAGTGCTAAGGCCCCAGGCCACCTCGGCATCCCTGGCGACTGGCCACAGCAGGCAGGGGACAGTTCTGGCGGGACTGCTGCGGGTGCGCCGCTGGCCGGGGCGAGCCCTCTCCCCCTCCTCCTGGGTGCAGTCCAGCGCCACCACCGCCCCCGCACCAGCTCGGGCCTCCACCCTGGCCCCCTCCCCGGAGCAGCCGCCAGAGGGCGTCCGGGAGCAGCCAGCAGGGTCCTCCCAGTGCCCACACCTGCAGGGCCTCCAGGGCCGCCCTCCCTCGGAGTCAAGCCCAAGGTCTTCAGGGTCTTCTCATCACTCAAGCCTCAGGTCGGGTGTCACAGCAAGACCCCGTGACCCCCAGGTCGGCTGTATCTACCCCCGGGGATGTCAACACGGGAAGGAGGGCAGGAGGGCGACCAGCAGGAGGGGAGCAGGAGGGGTGGCCGGCAGTCGAGGAGGGCGCCTCTGAAGAGTGGCGCCTGAGCACAGATCTGAAGGGGACAGAGTGAGGACAGTGGAACTGGGTGCGGCGGCACTCGGGGTGCAGGGCCCGCGTGCAAAGGCCCTGGGGCAGGGCTGAGCCGGGAGTGTTGGAGGGGCAGGGAGGCAGGGGGAGGGGAGAGGAAGAGCAGAAGGACGGGGCTCGGGGAGCTTGTGGGTCCTGTGAGGACCCCAGCCAAGGAGGACCCCAGCCAAGGAGCGAGTGAGGGCGGGTGGAAGAGGAAAGCTGAGTCCCAGGGAAGCCGGCCCAGGCCACTTGCAGGGTTGTCCTAGTCCAGGGAGGTCCCCTTCAGCAGTAATCCAAGACCCAAGTCCCGGGGTGTGGCCCGGCACTGTCACCGTGGCCTGTGGGAGGCAGTCGTCAGGCCCCACCATCCCCACGGGCCTCGCCCAACACCTAAGGGCCTCCCTCCAGGCCCCACCTCTTCAAGGCTCCAGCACCTCCCAGTGGCTCTGAGGACCAAACCTCCGGCGGAGGCCTTTGGAGACCTTCCACCTCATACTATGGCAGTGGCCAGAGAGGCGCAGCCTCCCCTGCCTCCATGTCCTCGTTCGCAAATGAGTCGACAGAAGGTGAGCAGAGGGTGAAGAGGCGTCATCTTGGTCCTCTTTTTAAAATCCCCACTGGGAAGCCAGGCACAGGAGTGAAGGCCAGGAGGCGGGGAGGCCGGTGCTTCTGGTGAGGGTCTGCAACTCCCACACCTGCTGGGCTTGTTGAGGCCTCGCTGAGGACCAGGCGGTGGGCGCAGCCCCTGCCCTGCCCTGCCACCTGCAGGTGAGAAGACCCAGGTCATTTCCAGTGACAGCCACCGAGCAAGGGCAGCCGGGGCCCTGGGTGCTGCCTGGCCCCTTCCCTCCTCAGGAACAAGTACCTGCAGGTGCCCCAGAACAGGCCAGTGGCTGCAGAGAACTGAGAGCATCCCGAGACCCCCGAAGCAAAGCAGGGTTGGTGCCACTCCCGCCCCGGGCGCCCGATTGGCCTCCCCGGGAGGAGGCCACACGCTGTGATTTACTTAATGGCCACAGAATGTGTGTGTAATTGATCCTCTCGTTAGCATTTAGGTCGCATCTGACCGTGGCTACTATAGATGGCGAAGTGACACTCTGGGAACCCGTCTCGCTCCCCTCTGATCATGTTCTCCAGGAACCCGGAACCCGGATACTCCAGCCCCAGCGCCTGCTCCTCTCCCCCCTCCCCTCCCCCTCCTCCTCTCCTCCTCTCCCTCCTTCCTTCCTTCCTTCTCTAAAACTGCTTCTTGGAGATCTGGTGGGGACCTCCCTGTGCCGAGGGCCCCTGTCGCCCAAGCAGTGCACTGACATCTGTCCCTTTAGGGAGCAGGGGCCGCGGGGTGGCTCTGCGGCTGCGGGGTGGGCGACCCTTTCCCTTTCTCCCTGAGAATCTGCTGTTGGTGACTGGTTCTCTGGATGGAGGACCCGCCCTGTGGGTGAGTTTTCCTCCCCGCAGATTCCTGGGCTGAGATCCTGTCCCCAGCTTGGACCCTCACGGAGACCGGGCCTCTGCTGGTTCCTGTTCCCACTCGCCTGCGGGGAAGTTCACACATAGGAAGACAAAAGGACTGACTGTCGCATTGTGTGTGCGAAAGTGACCCGGGTGTGGTCTCCCATCCCCCCTTCTCTCAAAATACCTGGCACTTTTCATCTCTTCACTTAAATGACACACGTGACGACGTCTCTCTGGCATGAGTGAGCGGCCGCACCGTCACTAAGGGTCTCTGAGCACAGCCTCCTGATACTGACAGTTGGACCGATGGCCAAGGGACTGCTGGGCAGGTAGCATAGACGCGGCGGATCCTCTGGACAAAGGGATGGTTCACACCCAGGGTGGGGTGGGGGGAAGCTCAGATCTCACCATGCCACCCAGACAGCTCTCAGCCACCTACGAATGACTTGTTTCTGGAAGCTTCCGCTTAATATTTCAGGCGATGTTTGACCACAGGGAACTGAACCCGGGAAAATCAAAACTGCACTCAGCGGGCTGCTAATATGTCCCTCCCGCAGCACCCGGAGCCCCAGGGCTGCTCAGTCTCCAGAGTTTCCCTTGTTTCAAGTCAGGGTTTCTCTCTTTTTTCTTTCTTTTTTTTTTTGGTGGAGGGGGTACCGGGGACTGAACTCAGGGGCCCTCGACCACTGAGCCGCACCCCCAGCCCTATTTTGTATTTTATTTAGAGACAGGTCTCACTGAGCTGCTTAGACCCTTGCAGTCTGAGGCTGCCTCTGAGCTCACAAACCTCCTGCCTCAGCCTCCTGAGCTGCTGGACTTACAGGCATGCGCCACCGCACCCGGCAAGGCAGGGTCTCTTGATGTCACCCAGGTTGCCTTGGACTCCTGGGCTCAAACGGATCCTCTTCCTCAGCTCCAGAGCAGCTGGGTCTACAGCATCCCTGGGCCCGGGTGACCAGAAAGTTTGTTTTTTTTTTTTTTAAAGGAGAGAGAGAGAATTTTTTTTAATGTTTATTATTATAGTTTTCGGCAAACACAACATTTCTGTTTGTATGTGGTGCTGAGGATCGAACCCGGGCCGCACGCATGCCAGGCGAGCGCGCTACCGCTTGAGCCACATCCCCAGCCCCACCAGAAAGTTTTTGATGATAATTTTGATGCTCATCACCCAGGCCTCCGCCATTCAACCGCCAAACGCCAGCCCTGTTGCTGCTGAGTCCCTTCCCACGTCTCTTCAAATGGGCTTTGGTCACAAGTTACCTCAAGTCATCGCTAACGGGACGATGACGAGGCCTGCGCCGTCTTGGTGTCTGCTGCGTCCCTGTGCCAGGCGCAGCCGGGCCTGCGGAAGGCGCTGGTGCCGGGGTGTGGGGCTGGTTCCTGGGCCGCAGACGGCGTCGCCTTCGTCCTCAGCGGCACGGTGATGCCACAGGACACTTGGGCCACCTGGGAGTGTGGGTAGGGGTCGCTGGCCAAAATGGCCTGGTCCCCTGCTGTCACCCTGCACCTGGTGGAAGGTCAGGGTGGGACAGAGAGGGGACGGAGGGGAGAGTCCCCCAAGCCATCTGGTCCGCCTCCTCCATGTCAGTTGGGGAAACCTGGGGCACACCCCTGCCCCAAAGATATGCTAAAGATGGCGAGGGATGCCTTCTTCAAGCACGGTGACCCGGCTGGACATGGTGGCCACGCCTGTCGTCCCAGGGGCTCAGGAGGCTGAGGCAGGAGGATCACAAGGTCAAAGCCAGCTTGGGGACCTCAGGGAGGCGCTAAGCAAGGCAGCAGAGCCCGTCTCCACACACACACTAAGCGGGCTGCCGGTGGGGCTCGTGGCTAAGCGCCCGGCACCAAAAGGAAAAAAAAGTGGTGCTGGTGACCCGGGGGTGACTTTGGACTGGGACTTGGGATCTACCGAGCATGTGGACGGCCGCCCACTCTCCAGGCCCCCGAACAGCGGCAACGCCAGCCCGGGCAGGGCAGGAGGGTCGCGGTCATTTCCTGCGCATCTGCCAGTGCCCTGCGCAGGCGCGGCCCCCGCCTCCGTCACCTCCTAGCCATCGCGTGTCTTCCCAGTCTGTGCGACTGTCCCCTCTCCTCAGGTCTTGGTTTCTGAGGTTTCACTCGTGCCAGGCCAGCTGAGGTCCTCGGTGCCACAGGCCGACCCATGCACTTCCCGCGACAGGGCTGTTCTCGCTGTCCTCCCGCGGCCCGGACACAGCAGGCACCTCCCCAGGGCAGGGCTCCGCTGGGGCGCGAGGACGCTGCTCGCCCATTCTGCAGGGAGGAAAACTGAGATGGCCCCTGTCCCCTCACGGCCTCAGCAGGCAGAGTGGGCATGGGGATGGGCACCCGGATGCAGCCCTGGATGCAGAGGGGGAAACCGAGGCACCTGGGGAGGATACCGCCCAGGGCGCCCTGCCCCTCAGCCCAGCCCCAGCCCCCGCCGCAAGCCCCCAACTCCCGCTCAGCGCCAAGCCCGGGGCTTGGCCGGCAGGTGACACACCTGGCGCGCTAATGCGCGATGCTAGTCTTCAGCCCTGGCTGTAGCTCTGGTAGAGCAGCAAGGGCCGCAGGGAGGCAGGTCCTGGCACACGCGTGTGCACACATGCACGCACGCGCACACACGCACGCAACACTCACACGCACACACGTACGCATACGCACACATGCACACACGCACGTATGCACGCATGCACATGCACACACGCACGTATGCACACGCACACACGCACACGCACGCACACCCAGCACACAAACGTGTGCTTCACAGACAGGCGCACACTCACAGTCAGCACACGCACCAACGCCCTTGCACACACACCTGGGGCTCGCACACACACCTGCTGCAGGAGCCCCGAGGCCCAGCTCCCCCTCCTGCAGAACCATTTAAACGGTTACAAAGATGCTATTTTTATCTGGAGGCAAATTCAATTTTAGACGTTGACCTTTAAGTCTTCCCAGGCTCACGTGTCGCTGGGCCAGGGTGCGACAGGCTCAGGCAAGTTCCTGGAGGAGAGGCGTCCTCAAGCCAGGCCCTGGGGGGCGGCGGGCAGCAGAGGCCCGGCCTGGGCGGAGGCCAAGCCCAGACCGGACCCCGCGTGGCCCGTGGCCCTCAGAGCCTCAGGAAGTGCCGCTCCAGAGTTGAGGCCAGAGAGGCAGGGAGAGGCCGCCCGGCCGTGGCTCGGCTGTGGGGACGCTCTGTCTGCGCTGGCCTGGGCGTGGCCTCTGCTGACCGCCGCCTGCGTTTTCCCACACAAGTTTCCCTGGCGACAGGGGCTGAGTGCACAGCAGGCGCGGCCCTTGGAGACGGCATCTTCCACAGAAGCCGACTGTGCGGCGGACTCCGTTTTAGGTGCTGGAGGACCATCCCGGACAAGGAACAAGCTGTGTTTGCGAGAGCTGCCGATGTGTGTTTAAAAGGTACCCCAGTAGGACCTGCGCCCGGGAGCTACCAAGCGGTGGAGAAGGGCGAGGCGGGGCCAGGGTGGCTGGTAGGAGACAGAGGAGGCCAGAGGAGGGAGGCAGAGGGCACAGCCGTGAAAAGGCCCTGGGGCAGGACCCAGCCCAGCTGGTGTTGGAGCAGAGCAGCCCGGGTGGCTGGAGCAGAGTGGGGGACGGAACTGGGCAGGTCCCTCAGGGCCTTGGGAGCTGTGGAGAGGACTTGAGCTCTGACTCCCCAGCAGGTGGGAGCCCTGGGGGCTGTGGGCAGGGGAGGGCCAGCACCCGACAGCGGCTCACAGGCGCCCTCCGGTGGCTGCTGCAGGGAGGACAGACCGCGGGGCCCGGAGAGCCCTGGGGCAGGAAGGCAGCTCTGGTGGGTGGTGCCCGCAGAGGACCGTGGGGTGCGAGGAGGAGGCTCCTGGCCTCAGCGCCCTGAAGGTGGGGGTCCTGTCGGCTGGCCTGGAGGAGGGGCAGCAGGGGTCAGCTGGGGAGGGGCGGGTGGCCATCCTGCTCTGGCCGGTGAGGTGGGCAGCCCCTGGGCTCGGTGGAGGTGTCCAGGGCAGGTGGGTATCAGGTGTCCAGGAGAGGTGGCCCCTGAAGACAGGTCCGGCAGCCAGGGACGTTAGTAGGTGCTTTAATCCACAGGTCCAGGGGCGGGGAGATGCTGGGGGGCTGGGCCTAGAAAGGGGACAGAAGGACCAGGGCTCAAGGGGATGCAGGTGACAGCAGAAGCCACGCGAGGACAGTGTTCCCAGGAGGAGGGACCAGCCACCACCCACCCACACACCTCTGTCCATCTGTCCACCATGCACCGTCCTTCCTGCCTTCCTTCCACTTGTCCATCCATCCGTCCACCATCCACATCTCCTGTGGCCTGGAGCACCCTGGCGTTGGTCACCTGGTGTCAAGTCCACGTTCTGCACAGCTCACGTCCCCCCGAGCCTCAGTGTCCCCGTCTGTCCAATGGGCTGCACCCCCCAGTCCCTGGGAGGACAGCAGGGCGGGTCACCCCGTCATTCCTGTGCCAGCCCCGGACGCGCCCTTTCTCGGACTGAGGGACTCCTGGACCCTCCAGGCCTGGAAAGGACTGGGGTCCTCAGGGGACTGCACCCAGGGCCACTGTCCCCTGTTGAAGGAACAGTGAGGCTCGGGCAGCGTCCTCCCACCCCGGGAAGGCCACTGTTTGCAACCAGCCCCCTCACAGCCCGGGAGGAGGTGCGTGGCCGGGCAGAGCCTGGACATCACCCAGGCCGGCACTGTGCTGGGGACGGCGTCCCTCCGGGACCCTGGGCTCTGCCCCCAGCGACATCTCCTGGCCTTAGGCGGCTGGCTCTGAGGTGCCGTGAGGCAGGAGGACACATGTCCCACCTGGACCTCCCCTGAGAAGGAGGCGGGGGGCGGGCAGGTGCCACATGGCGGGGCGCCCGGCCCAGATGCCCAGTGCCGTCCACTGTGTCACTTGCTCTGAGCCTGGGCCCTGGGACCGGGTGAGCTCTCCAGCCTGGAGACGGCGGTGCCCCCATCCGGGGGGCACCAGGAGCCAGGCACACAGTGACAGCAGGTGGTGTCCCTGCCGCAGTGTCCCTGTGGGTGTGGGGAGGGGCCAGTCTCCGGAGGCCGCGCCCCAGCTCAGGGCAGCCTCATCCCAGAGTCTGAGCTGGTGTCACCCCCCCTGCTCTCTAGATGGGAACACTGAAGCACAGAGAGGTGAGGCGAGTGGCCCAGGTCACACAGCCAGTCAGAGGCGGAGCAGGGCTTTTAACTGCCACCTCTCGCCTTTCGATGTCCAGAGGGTCACAGGGAAAAAGCAACACCGCCCCTCCCCCGCCCAGGCCACCAGCGTCCCTGCCCGGAGGTGGCCATTCCCACAGTCCTGTGTCCCCTCTAGGGACAGCTCACTCGGCACAGCCCGCCAGTCTGTTCCACGCCATGGCGATGGCCACTGTCCGGCCTCCTCTCGGTCTCGGTCTCGGGGACACTGCGCCTTCCAGCCGATCCCTTCGGGGCGCCGCGGGACGGACCCGCGGGAAACAGCACAGAAAACAGACTTGCGCCCTCCGGCCGCCCCCAGGGTGCCCACGACGTGGTGGCCCCGTGGCCCCGAGACCTCGGGGGCGTCTGCCTGGGACGGAGCCAGGCCCGGCGTCCCTCCTGCGCGGCCTCTTGCTGCGCCCCGCATTTCTGCACTGAGTAGCCCCGGGACGGGGACGGGCGCGTTGTTTGTCCATCCGCCCGTGGACGGAGGCTTGGCTCGTGTCCACCCTTCGGTGATGCCCGTGCTGCTGTGACGCGGTGGGGCTTGGTGGGAAGGCCGCCTTGCAGGCCCCTGTGGATGGACCCGGCCGCTCCGTCAAAGCCGTGGCAGGAGCCTCAGGGTCTCTCTGTGCCCCGGTTTCCCACCGCAGCGAGGCTGGTAGCAGGAGGGAGGCTGGAAAGTGAGGCCCAGGAGGGCCCAGCGCACAGTAAGTGCTCAGTTAACGAGGCCTCCAGGGAGGATCAGAGCGCCCGGCCTTGCAGCCCTTCCGACAGGTCTGAGCTGGGCGCTGGGCGCCGGGCGCCGGGTTGGGTTGTTATTTTAGGGGCGATGCCCACCCAGGAGGACACGGGGCCTGGAAACGGGAGGGAACAGCCCGCCCACTCCCATCTGTCAAGTGAGGAGGCTAAGTCGCAGGGCACTGCCCAGGCCCGGTTGCTGCTGCTGGCGTTCCTGGGACGTTAGGAGGCCATCTGTCCTTGAACTCGGGATCCTCCTGCCTCAGCCTCCCGAACCACTGGGACGACAGGCCCCGGCGCCCGCCCGATTCCCCTGGTGGAAGGAGCAGAGTGAACAGAGGGTGCGCCCTCATCCGTCGTCCCTTGTCCTGCCTGCAGAGAGGGACAGGGCATGGGGGAGGTGGCTTGGCAGTCCCTCCTTGGGTCCTGCTTGACCTCAGGCCCTGCAGTGGCCCCGGGCTGTGCAGTCCCCCTGATCAGGGGCCCGGGGAGCTGGAGGGGCTCTGAGCGCCTGCAGGGACACAGGCTCTGGGAAACCCCAGGCAGGACAGTGGCCCTCCGGGTCCTGGGGGGCGGCGGAGGCCCTGAGGGCCTCCCCAAGGAGGTGACATTGAGGCTGCGGCCTGAGATGGAGGAGCCGCCTGGCCGGGGAGCAGGAGGAGGACCGGCCAGGCCAGGCTGAGGCTCCAGTGGGGCCAGAAGGCAGCGCAGGTCAGGGCAGGAGGCCAGGGGGGAGGCTGGGGGGGAGGCCAGGGGGGGAGGCCAGGGCGGGAGGTAGGGCGGCGGGCGGAGCAGGTGCAGGAGCTGTCGCTGCCAGGCAGCTGCCAGGAACCTCTGCGCTCTCATTTGCCAAGGTCCATCCAGCCCATGTCAAGTGACAAAGTGGACCGGCCACCTGCGGCACATGAGGCTGGAGGGACTCCAGGCGGGTGCTGGCAGGTGGCCGGGGCCGTGGTACCGTCCCCCCGGGCCTGGCCTGGCGTTGGGCGGAGCAGGTGGCCAGCTGAGCGGGGCCAGGTGTGGGGACAGCCCTGCCCACCAGTCCCTGGCTGACCTGTCCCTGCGCCCCTTTGTCCAAGCACACTACGGGGCAGTGTGGAGGACAGAACCAGTGTGAGGTGCCACCAGGGCGTCCCCAGGGGTGGGGACAGAAGCCTGCGTGCGTCCCTGGACTCGCTGCCATGCGGGGTCAGGAGGGCGTCACCCGCCAGACCACACCACCTCCAAGACGGCCCCCAGGAGGGGAGCATGGGCCGGGCGGGCGGCGCTGACCATCCTGCGCGGCGGAACAGGGTCGGGGGTCTCCCTGGGCAGGAGTGCGTGGCCCCCGCAGCTGCCCATGGCCAGCCGAGGTCGGCACTCCCCAAGGGCCGTCCCCAGGCATCACGGCCTCCCCTCCCCCGAGGCTCAGGATCCTGCTCAATGAGGCCGCAGGGCCACCCCCAGGGACCTGGTTTTCACTGCAGTGTGACTGTCACAGCCTGTGCTGGCCACCTCTGTCCCCGCTTGCCTGGCTCCCCTCCCACAGGCAGGGCCGAGGGCGCCTGGAGTCCTGGCTGACGCCCGAGCAGCGAGTTCAGGGCCAGGTCCAGGGGCCTCCCGTCCAGTTGGGCCCGGGGCAGCGCAGGGACCCCGGGACACAGGGAGCCGAGGCCCGGGAGGGCTGGAGGCCCTGGGGACGTCCCTGCCCAGGAGGACAGGCGAGCAGGACCTCAACCCAGCAGGACCCCGCCCAGGCAGACCCCTGGGGACCTGCCTCGCGCAGCCCCGTGACCTTGCTGTGACCTTGCTCCATCTTGGCATGGTGCCCTCCACGCGCTGGGCTCAGCTCCGGGGCAATCACACTGTCTTTGTGGCCGTCCTGCCCAGCCATCCCGAGGGCCCGGCACGCACAGCTGCGGGCAGTCTGTGAGTCGAGGACAGGAAGAGTCTATCTTTATGTTCCGGCATTGACTGGCCTCGATCTTATTGAAATGGCATCTTCTTTCTCCTCCTAATAACCAAGAATGTATTTTTTTTTTAGCTCTTCCGCCATCACTTGATTCTCAAGTCTGAATTGTCTGAAGGCTGAAAGTATTTCTGACTACATCCACATTTTAACATTTTCCTCTCCTGAAAGAGGAAAGTAGGAAAGAAAAAGAAAAATGAAAAAATGATTGTATTAACAGGAGTATGGAGAGCAAAAAAGGGGAGGTGATTATCAGGCTTTCTCTGCTTGCTGCCTCCCTAGGAGGAGGGTGTCCAACTCCAAAACCCTGATAAACCGAAGCATAAAGAAGCAGCATTCAGGATAGGGTATAACATGTAACACATGCCATTGGTTTAGTTTTCGTTCACAAGCATTTATGGAACACGGAATGTGTGTTGGGTGCTGTCCAAGGTGCTGAAGCCACAAGCATGAGCCAAGCAGGTAATGATCCCTGCCTTGAGGCACAGAGAATGTGTGGGGAGACCGCGTCCAGTTAGTGACACGATTAACCATGATGGTTACCGATTTCAGTGCGAGCTACTCAGCAAGGGAGAGGCGGCCAGAAGAGGACTTCAGCTAACTCCTCAGCTGGACCCCGGTGGCCGCTCTCTGCCGGCCTTCTCCATTCTCCCCTGCACAGAGCCCCTGCTGCCCCAGGACCTTTGCACATGCTGTTCTCTTTACCCAGAATGCTCTCCCCACCTGGGTCCTGCGGGTCCAGGAGTGAGGGGCCCCGCACAGTCCTGAGCAGGGCCATGTTTGGGGCACACAAGGGGCCAAAGGGCCAGAGGAGAGAGGAAGGACCAGCATCCACATGTTGACCATGTGCTGTGTGTGTCCTCAGCTGAGCGCTGGGGCCACCGGGCGGCCACGGAGGGGAACATTCCTTACCCTTACAGACGAGGTCACAGGGTCAGGGCCACAGGACTCCCAGGGCCACAGGGCTGCCCAGTGGTGCGTCTGGCTCGGACCCAGGGATCCCTCTGTCACCAAATTCCAGGCCTCGAGAGACAGAGGAAGGGCCTGGCAGAGAGGAGGGCGGAGGGGAGGGGAGGGGTGGGGAGGGGAGGCCGAGGGGGGAGGCCTCCAGATGGCCTCCAAAGTGGGGGGCGGGCCATGCGGGGCTGAAGGGGCGCAGCCAGCCGGGAGGAGGAGGTGCTGCCCGGCTCCTGGCACCCACCAACAAGGGGACGCTGTGCCCGGGGTGGGGTCCCGTGCTGGACCAGGCCAGGCCAGTCGGTCAGGGCCGGTCTGCTCCCAGGTGCCCTGCTCTCCAGGAGCCTTGGACTCCAGGGCACGAGGGACCCCAACCCGAGAGCCGGCCCAGCCGAGCTGCCTGGTACCCTTCAGCCCTCTGGGCCCCTCCTGTGACAGGCGGAAACGCACACCCAGGACTGCAAGGTCACCGAGGCGGCAGGACAGCGCCTGGATCAGGGGCTGTGCCCAGGCGGACACCCTGCGGCTCCTGTCACCGGGCCTCTGATGGCCCTGGGCAGCTGGCTCGGGGGCAGCTCCTCATGTCCCTGTGGTCCTGGGGACTCCTGCTCCGGGATCACGTGGCCTTGTGCAGTGTGTGGCAGGTGCTGGCACCCAAGTCGTTGCCTGGGCACAAGGGACCCGGGCCACCCTCGGGGTCCCAGAGGACTCTAGGCCACGGCCTGGTGGATGCAGCTCCAGGGTCAGAGCCCAGCGGGTAGCAGTGGCCTGGCCAGCAGGCCGCCTGTCTCAGGAGGCCCACGAGGGGGCCACCCCATCTCCCCTCCCCTGTCCCCAGGTCCCAGCCTCGCCCCCAGGGCCGGCCACGCTGCAGCAGAGGGTGTCTGTGGCACTCAGCAGGCCCTCCCCGCCCGCAGCAGCCCCCAGGGCTCCCGCCCCCTGGGTCAAGCCCCCACGGCCACATGCGGCCTGACTCGTAGCAGAGCCACAGGTCACGACAGCCCCTGGGGACTGTGGGCTGGGGTCCGTCTGTGGCTTGGGAACAGCTCCCATCCCGGGGCCCAGTGGCGGTCGGTAACTGGGGCACTTGTGGAGTGGATTTATTTAGCGCTTTCCTGTTTTATCGCGGCGACATCTCCGCTGCCAGGACCAGCCAGATCCCACTCACCCCCCCCATGGCTGAGCCAGCGAGGGCGGGGGGGGGGAGGGGGGCGGGGGGGGAGGGGGGCGGGGGGAGGGCAGGCTCCGTCCTGCAGGAACATCCTGTCTGGTGAGTACTAGACACGAGTGCCTACTGTGTGCCAGGCGCTGGCCTGAGAGCCAAGGGCTGCGGAGGGCCTGCTGGTGACCTTCAGGCCGCTGCGATGCCCCAGAGTGTGGCTGGGTAAACTGAGGCAGGCTCTGCATCCTGCGCCCCCAGGTGTGTCGGGGAGAGGTCCAGGTGGCCGGTCCTCAGCAGCTAGGGTGGCCCTGACCCCATGGCCTCCCCGCTCTCCTGCCCGAGTCCCCGACCTGCCCGTCAGCCGCTCCCTCGGCTGGTTTCCAGGGCCGCAGGACGCCCCGGGCCTGGCGGGTGGCAGTCCGTTCCCAAGATGCACCGGGGCAAGGCACGCAGAGCCGAGAGTCACCCTCGGGCGCCGCCTCCCAGCATCGGCCACCGTCCCCTGGACAGCTCTCAGGGACTGGAGACCAAGGGCTGCAAGAGACAAGGCACATCCTGCAGGCACAGGTGGAGGTGGCCAGGGCACGGCGGCGCAGGGGGCAGAGGGGGCGATCGGCGCAGGGGCGGGGCAGGCCGCTTCCGCAGCCGCTGAGCTTGGTCCCAAACGTGTCCCCTGGCCGCGGGTGACTTCACTCCAGCCTCAGTTTCTTCTGAAGGATGAGCCGTGCCGACGTCCAACCTGGCTCAGGGCCACCCAGTTTCCATCATTGACCCTGTCCCCAGACTTCAGTCCTCGGGGACACCGATGTGCTTCCGCAACGATGTCACTTCAGGCTGTCCACTCTGTCGCTTCCTGGGCCTCTGGTGTCACTGACTCCAGGCCGAGACTAGGGCTCAATGAACAGACCCAGGGCAGTGGGGGGCCGGTCAGCCGGGGGGCGCTGCCCACAGGGGGTCTCTGACTCGCCAGCAGGTGCTGTGGCCAGGTGCTCGGGACCCTCCGAGCGCCCACCTGGTGACTCCCTGGAAGCAGACTGAGAAATGAACAGCTGGGGTGGACAGTGACACCCTGCTTGCCCACTGCACGGAGCCTGGGACCGTCTGGCCTCCTGGTGAGAAGCTTGAGGCCCCTGGGGGCAGCCCAGAGCCCCCACCACGGTGGTCCCCAAGGCGAGGCCAGCTGCGCCTCAGACCCTGCTCTGACATCCAGTGCAGCCTGCCCAGTGGACCGTCCAGGCAGCTGGCAGGAGGTAGAAGGTCCTACCTGTCACCACTCGGTCCCCAGGGAAGGCCCCGGAGGCCCTGGTCTCCGGGTGCCGCAGGCAGTGCCTCCCGGGGCAGAGGCTGGTTTAGGGGCCGGCCCAGCGCCTCCAGCAATGTGACCTGGGGACTCCACGCCCGTCATCATCCAGGAGCACTTGGTCCCTGTTAGCCATCAGCCCTGCCACCTCCAGAGACAGCGCCTGTGGTTAAAAGGTGTCGCCAGAGGAGATGCGCTGCAGTGCCCGCCCGGGGCCCCAGTGTGGCCTGGCGTGGAGACGGGGTTCTCAGGGGTCAGCGGTCCCAACGAGGCCTGGTCCCACATGACTGGCGTCCTGACCCAAAGGGGAGGCACCCGAGCAGCAGGCCACGGGCGAGGCCCAGGGGACGCGGGGCCCAGTGTCCATTCACCCTCCTGCCAGCTGGGGGCGGTGCTGACAGGCACCCCGGGAACCGTCCAGGTCTCCCCAAAACTCAGTGTGGGGAGCAGAGGGTCCCCAGGGGCTCCCGGCCGCCCGTCCTGCTGCCCAGCACAGGGCCGCAGTGCCTCCCCGCGAGGCTGCAGGGCCTCCTCCCTGGCTGGTGGGGGCTGTGGCCAGGCGGAGGTGACCGGCGACCAGCAGGTTGTGGGCCCGCAAGGCCCCAAGCGCCCAGGCAGGAGCCCCGGCTGGGCTGGGGCGGGGCTGGGGCCGGAGCCCACACTGGTGGAGGGCGTGCTCCACGGGTGCGAGGTCCTGGGTCAGTGTCCATCGCGCGCTGGCACACTATCACACACACACACACTCTCAATCACACACTAACACTCTCACACACACTCATACTCACACACTTACTCATACTCGCACACACACACTCTCAATCACACACACTCATACTCACACACTTACACACACTCACACTCACTCACACACTCATACTTACACACTTACACACACACTCACACTCTCAATCACACACACTCTCACACACTCATACTTACACACACTCTCACTCACACACTCATACTTACACACTTACACTCACACTCACTCATACACACACACTCTCAATCACACACTAACACTCTCACACACACTCATACTCACACACTTACTCATACTCGCACACACACTCACACTCTCAATCACACACACTCTCACACACTCATACTCACACACTTACACAACTCACACTCACTCACACACTCATACTTACACACACTCACACTCTCAATCACACACACTCTCACACACTCATACTTACACACACTCTCACTCACACACTCATACTTACACACTTACACACACTCACACTCATACACACACACACTCTCACACACACTCACACTTACACTCTCAATCACACACACACTCACACACACTCATACTCACACTTACGCACACACACTCACACTCTTAATCACACACACTCACGCACTCATACACACACGCACACACACACTCTCACACAAACACACACACATACTTACACACACTCTCAATCACACACACTCACACACACTCATACTCACACACTTACACACACGCACACACACTCACACTCTCATACTTACACACTCACACACACACTCATACACACTTACACACACACTCATACTTACACACACTCTCAATCACACACTCACACACACTCATACTCACACACACACACGCACACACACTCACTCAATCACACACTCACACACGCACACACACTCACACTCTCACACAAACACACACACATACTTACACACTCTCAATCACACACACATACTCACACACTTACACACACGCACACACACTCACTGTCAATCACACACACTCTCACACACTCATACACACACGCACTCATACACACACGCACACACACTCACACTCTCACACACACACACACTCACGTTTGCTGTGCAATGATCCCAGGTTCACGGGAAATGGCAAACTTAATCCAGAGCTGTCTCTGTCCCCTGCGTCCCGTGAGCCGCAGACCTTGAGCTGCACATGTCCACCCGCCCCTCACCCAGGGGCCCTAGCCCCCACTCCCCGAGGCTCCCTCCACCACGCGGTGCTCCTCCGGGTCTGCAGAGCCTAAAGAAGCCCTTTTCCAGGACTGTGTGGACCGCCCGCCCCACTTGTGGGCATTTCTCCACCAGAAGCTGAGCCGTCATCCACGAGGGACCACAGCAGACGCTCACGATCCCGCCCACGAGGGTTGCAAAGCAGCGCCCCCGCAATGACAGCAGCGTCGTGCCTCGGCTGGAGCAGGACAGGAAGGCTCCAAGTCAGGATTCAGTTGTTGGAGCAGACACAGGGTCTGCAGGGCGGAATCAGGGGAGGGGGCACCCTTGTGGCACCTGCAGAGGATGTTAGCGGGTTCTCTCCTCACCCTCCTTTCTCAAATTTGGGTTATGGTAAATGACCTGGGCTTATACATATGCAAATATATGCATTCACTTATATTAAAATAATGAATAAACAAAAAACTTGCATTAAAGGTAGAATACGATAGGTGATGTTTTTGGCTTGCTTTTTGTCACAGAGCATTTTGCAAGCCTTTCCCATGCGTCCTCCTAACTGATCCTTTTCACACCTGCATAATACTCCCCTGTACAGTTGTACCTCGTCAATTCAGTCCCCTTTACTTGTAGATTTGGGATTAAAGTATTACCCATATAATCTCCTGTGATGTGGCTGTGTCAATCCTCACAAATGGGCAGAGTGAGGTAGGTCCCATTAGGCCTGATTTCAAGGCTAAGGAACTGAGGTTCACAGAGTGACACAACTCACTCAGAGTGGCACATTGTAGAGGTATCAGAGCCCAGACTTGAAAATAATGGCTTTATTGAGATACAAGTCACTCAACATCCGTGCATACACTATCACCATCACCAATGGCTACGGTCTAATTTTAGAACATCTTAATCACCCCAAAAGACATCTAAAACAAGCCATCAACTGATTCAGTGTTTTGAAACTTTATGCTTAAAAGAGTTTTAACTCTTTTAAGATCACAATCCATACTAACTTTTGCATAAGGTGTGAGGAGGGATCTGACTCTATGTTGTGCACGCGAAGACCCCGGAGTCCTGCTTCATCGGACTGCTCCTTCCCTATCGAATTGACCATCTTGATGGAATCCGTCAGCCATAGATGTGAAGATGTATTCTGGACTCTCAATTCTGCTCCACAATCTGTTTCGGTTTCCTAGGTCTTGTGGGTCCTGATATCGTGTGGGTACTATAGCTTTGTGATAAGTGCTGAAACCAAAGAGGTGTGAGTCCTACACCTTTGTTCTTCTCCAAGATCGTTTGGTGCTCCGAGACCAGACTCTTGAATTCACCTCTGCATTTTAGGACCAAGCTCTTGTCCATTTCTGCGCAGGAGCTGACGGGGACTTTGGTAGGGATCGTGTTGAGCCTGTCTGTCAACTGGAGAGCGGTGCCACCTTGGCAATAGGATTTCTCTAGTCCAGGAACATGGGACGCCCCTCCCTTCCCTCGGGCTCTCATCAGCTCCTGTCCACAGTTGCCGCTGTATCCAGGGTGTCAGTTTTGTCCTGGTTTTGGTCAGTGACTTCCTGAATATTTTACTCTTTTTGATCAAATGCACATGGAATTGGTGTCTTGAATTCATTTTTCTTGTCACTCTATAGGGAATGCAGTGGGCTTTTGTGTATCCACCTCACACCCTGTAGTCTTTCTGAACTCATTGACCGCTTCTAATGCTCTTTAGGGCTCCGTGGGTTTTCTGTTTATCTGAGTGTGCAGAGGACGTCCCGCACAACAGAGGTGGCCTGACCCCTTCCTTTGCGGTGCGGACATTGCTTTTCATTTTCTTGCCTGTTTCCTGGTTGTAACCTCCATCCAGCACCAGGCAGGACAGAGGTGGGGAGTGGACGTCCTTCTCCTCTCCTGACCTTGGGGGGAACATCCTGTCCGTCTTTCACTCTTGGGTGTTCCAGTGGCGGGAGAGGCCCTTCACCAGGTCGGCAAGCTCCCTTCTGGTCCTGGCTTCTTGGAGTTTGATCATGAAGGAACGCTAATGTCATGGCCAGGATTTGAACCCATGGCTCTCTGATTGGAGCCCCAAATGATCACCCAACAGGCTCAATCAGCGGATCCCCGTAGGAACCCCCCGCCCCATGGAGGGCTCAGCCAAGGGGCTGCTGTGACCCTCCTTGGACATCTGAAGTTGGGTTACAGTGAGAGCCAGAGAGGAAGACGAAGGAGGAGGGGAGAGACCGAGAGAACATTTGTAATTCTTTTTTTTTTTTTTAAAGAGAGAGTGAGAGAGAGATATATAGAGATAATTTTTTAATATTTATTTTTTAGTTCTCGGTGGACACAACATCTTTGTTGGTATGTGGTGCTGAGGATCGAACCCGGGCCGCACGCATGCCAGGTGAGCGCGCTACCGCTTGAGCCACATCCCCAGCCCCACATTTGTAATTCTTTAAAAATGTTTTCAGTTGTGGTTGGGCACCACACCTTTATCTTATTCACTTAGTTTTTAATGTGGTGCCGAGGATCGAGCCCAGGGCCTCCCTGTGCGAGGCGAGCGCTCTACCCTGAGCCCGCCCCGGCCCCAGCCCGAGAACACCCATAACCCGAGGTGACGCGAACCACGTTTAATTTGAGTGATGCACAAAGATGGTGGAATCTGGCTCGGGGCGACGTCGCAAGGCCCGTGTCTTGGCCCATCTCACAGGACCGAGGCTGGCTCCACGCGGGCAACCCTGCCCTTGGCCGTGAGGAATCCTGTTTGTGTTCGGTGACGGTGACAGGCGGCTGATGGCTCCCCTGGAGCCGTCTCAACTAAGACTCAATGGCGCTAATCACCAGGTCCCTGAGTCGCTGAGGCAGAGGTGGCACTGGCAGAGCCAGGAGCAGGTGGGGCGGGATACCCCACGCGGGGCATGTTCATCGGCTGCACTTCTCACCCACCAGTGAGTCACGCGCTCGGTGAGCGCCTGCGGCGCAGACACCATTCCTGGGAGCTGGGCCCCCACCACCCGACTCCACTGCTTTCCTGGGTGGGCACCTTCGGGGCGCAGGCCTCGCGCCCACCCCTTCCCTCCCAAGGCCTGGGCTGGCGGCAGCCACGTCCTGAGCACCTCCTGGGCCGTGAGCTGGCCACAGGATCAGGCCAGAAGGTCCTGCCCCTGCCGGCCCCCTGCGCACCAGGCCAGCGCTGCCTGGCTGAGTCACACCGGCCCTCCTCGGGTGGCTCCTCAGGGTCACCTTGCCTGTCCTGGTTTCCCATCGACAGTGGCCACAGCTACCTGGCAACCCCTTCTTGGTCCTTACCGGGTGCCAGGTGCCAGGCAGTTCATCCCGCTGCCCTGGGGACCCTCAGGGAGGGACAGTCATCGTCCCCATCAACAGGCAGGGAAACAGGCACAGCCAGGGTGAGGGACAGGAGACAAGCAAAGCTCCCCATGAAACCAGTGCAAATCGTGACCGTCACCTAGTGCCACGTGCCCATGAGGTGGGGGCGCTTCAGTGAGGCGCTGGGAAGAGCCCTGGGCCTGGCAGGTGAGGACCGGCCTCAGGAAGAGAGGAGGCGGCTGGCCAGGCACAGGGAGCCCCGCAGGGGGCTGGGCGGGCGGGGAGAAGAGGGGGCAGGGCAGGGCGGCCGGGCCTCCGGGTGGGCACGACAGGTCTCCTCGCTGGGCTGTTACCTCCAGGGCTACCGTGTGTCGGGTGCTCTGTTTACTTTTGTGTCCAGAGCACTTAAAACAACCCACGCGGGGCTGAATGGCTGCGTCCTGGCCACCACTGCACCATGGCGGACAGCTGTCTTCCTTCGCTGCTCACAGGACCCCGAGGCAGAAGGGGTCACCCCTCCTTCACAGACGGCACAGGCTGGGCTGAGTCCCAGCAGCGGGGTCAAGCTTCTGCTCCTAACAGGGCTCACACCACATCCCGCCCGTCCAACACAGCCTTTACTCCGCTTCTGAGGGGTATGCAAGGCTTGAGCACTTACTGTATACAGGAAACCAAGCTGTTTGTGCACAGGCCTCCCCGTTTCTCCTTCCAGATGGAACTGTGTCCCCATTGCTTGGATGAGAAAACTGAGGCCACTGTCCAGGGCCAGGTCAGGGTCACCCAGGCAGGAGGACAAACCACTCTACCAGCCTGGCCACTGCCCCAGCTGCTGGGAACCTCGGAGCTTAATTCAGGTTGCTTGTTGACTCCTCCTCCTCTCCCTCTCCTCCCTGTTGGTGACTTCCACCATCATTTTGCTACCTGGGTTAACGCGGTTTGTTTATCCGTATCTTTGCCCTGGAATGAACCCAGGATTTTGAAGGAAAACCCTATATTCTAAAGGTGACCCTCAGTGGTGCAAAGCCCTCTCCCAGAACACCTCCAAGAACTAAATGGCTCCGACTCGCTGGAAACGGCTGTGGGTGGTGTCTGGCATCCTCCGCGACCTCCCCCTGCCCATTGCCCCTCTTTCTTATTCAAGCTTTAGCTATAATCAGGGCAGCCGCAGGCGGCAATCCACCCATAGACCTCCCTGTGAGAGGCGCTGCCTGGCTCCGTTTCTCAGGTCGGAGCCGAGACCCAGGAGGCCAGCCCATTTTACAGGTGGGAAAAGGCGAGCCCAGGGCCCCACGCAGCTGGGCTCCCCGCTGTCTGTCCTGGCGCGGGCAGCACGGGATGGGGATCAGGTCGGAAGCCCTGCTCCTGTACTGCCCATCCACGCACTTACCCATTCAACTCATGCGTGCCCATCACACTCTAGTGTGACCTGAATCAAGAGGACAATGGGACACAGAGGAGCCTGGGGTGACTAGTGGTAGTGGCCGGGGACAGCTTCTTCCAGGCACTGGATATTTGAGCAGAAATTGGAAAGATGGCAGGACAAAGACCTTCGGGGCAGTGCGAAGGCAAGGCCCTGCAGAGGAGCGAACAGGCTGCACGAAGCTGCTTCGTCTGGACCACAGGGTCTCAGGGACAGGCCCGTGAGAACCAGAGCGGGCAGGCCAGGCGCCAAGAGGAGGCTGGATCTCCTTGGAAGGGCACCGGGGAGCCACGGCAGAGACTAGAGTAGCGTATGGCAAGTGCCATGGCCTTTGCTCCTAGCGCCCTGGGGGTTCTCTGCCGATAGCTGGAGCAGGGGCTCGAGAGCCAACGCTGCAGCCCACGTGTCCCGCGAAGCCGGGCGCCCTGCGCCCCACGTGCTCCCGCGGAGCTTTAAAGGCCCTGGGACCACGTGACCCCGTCGCACTGCCTCATTGGCGGGAGGGCGTGGCGGCCGCGCGGCTGCGCATTGACGCGCGCGGACCGGTCCCTCCCCGGCCCCGCCCCCGGCCGGCGGCGGCGGCGGCAGGGATGACGTCACCGGCTGGGGGGGCGCGCGAGCCGGCGCGAGGGGAGCGCGAGCCGCAGTGAGTGTCCTCGCGCCGCCCGCCCGGCAGCCCGGCCGGCGCGCGCACGCCGCGAGCCGCTGGCGCTCGGGCTCCGCTCGGATCCCATGCCACAGCCAGGATGTGAAGCGGGGCAGAGCCGGGGGAGCCCAGCCCAGCCAGCCTCCAGGTAACGGGCAGGGGCGGCGGGCGGTCGCCTGACGAAAACGCCCCGGCGCTCCGCGGGGGTCTCGGAGCCGCGGAGTGGGCAGCGCGCCGGCTTTGTGCCGGGGAAGCTGCCCGGCCCTGGTGCTCGGAGATGCTCCGCTGCGCCGGCCGCACGCCCAGCCGCCGGGCCCCGAGCGCGGCGTCCGAACAAAGCCCCGAGGGCTGCGCCGCCGGGCCGGGGCCGCGCCGCCGCGGGGAGGGGGCTGGGCTGCCATCGCCCGGAGCGCGGCGTTGGAAGCTGCCCAGCGCCGCCGGCTGCACCACCCCGGGCTGCGGGCGGGGACGCGCGGGGGTGCCGCGGGGGTGCCGGCCCGGCCCGGGTCCCCGGGCGGGCCCTGGGGTGGGGGCGCGCGGGCGCCGGGAGTGGAGACGAGCCCGGGACCCGTGGCTCCAGCTGGGAGCGAGGTGGGCAGCGGCTGGCGAGCTCGGAGCCCCCTTCTCTCTCACGATCCCCCTCCCCGGGAGACCCCCGATTCAACGCCGCCTCGCCCCCACCCTCCCGGGCCCCGTCTTTCGCTCACGGGGAGGGGGCGTCCCTCAGGCCTCCGGCCTCGCCCCTCCCTCTGCGGCCGCGCGCCCCCTCCCAGCATCCCGGGCCGGGCGAGCCTCGGCCCCAGCCCCAGGGACTCTGGCGCACGGGAGCGCGCACCGGCACCCCGACCTCCCCTTCGCGCTGGGGGCTCCGTGGGGATCCCGGGAGAGGGGAAGCCACTCCTGGAGCCAGCCGCCAGCCCCGCGGGGACTGCACGCCCCGGGAGCCCCCTCGGGGGCTTTGGGGGGAGGGGTGGTGACGTCACCGGGGGCAGGGCCGTCAGAACCGGGTGGAAGGGGGCTGGGGTGTGCCGCGAGGGGGGCCCCTCAGGTTAGAGTACCGGCACCGAGGTGCAGAGGATGGGCCCGGCTGAGGACAAGTTCCCTGCTCTTCATGGGAGTCTCGGCTGAATTTAGGGTCCCCTTTACCCGTCCCGCACACACAAAGCCACGACACCAAACCCTCCTTCTAATTTGCGGAACTCCCCTTTAGCTGCTTGCTCTACACAATTCTCATATCAGGGAACCCCCCCACCACCAACTGGAATCCTTTCTCAGCCACACCCCCCCCCAAATCTGGAACCTCCCTCCTCTTTTACCCCTTCGGGTCTCAGCTCCTTCTCCCGTGGCCCCCTGATGCCCAGCTTTAGAGGGTGCCCCTTCCTCTGCAATTCACTACCCCCAAATTAACAAGCCACCCCAGCATGTCTTCTGGGGGCTCCCCCCCCTTCCAGCCTCAGCTGGGATTCCCCTGTCCCCGACGCAGCCGACGAGTGGGGCCAGCCCCTGCAGAACCAGCCTGGCCAAGGCTGCTGGTGAGGGGGGGTCCCAGGTGCCCTGTCCAGTCTGTGCGCAAGGGACTTGGGAGAAGCCGGGACAAAGCCAGAGGCTCCCCAGGGTCCCAAGGACAGGGTCCCACCTCTCTGGGCCCCTGCCTCCACCCAGACTTTGACAGCCAGGATCCTGGCTGTATTCACGTCCCTGGTCACTGCTGTCCTGGGGTGTGAGGGTTACGGACCCGTCTTTGTTTGGGGTGCCCTCTTTCCCCGTCAGTGCTGCTGCCTCACGCCCTGAGAGGGGTCAGCTTGTGCCTTGCTCCTGTGACACCAGCTGCCGCTGCTGGAGCTTTTATTAATGGCCGAGGGACTCAGTCGATTCTGCCATTTGCATAGCTCCCCTCCCCCTCCCAGGGTCCCCCTGCCTTTGTGCCCCCTCCCCCTGCCAATCTCGCCTGCCTTCTGTCCCTCGCTCTTCTCTTCTTGTGCCAGCTGATACTCTGGCGGAGGAAGGCAGGCAGGCAGCTGGGAATGGGGGTGCTGCTTCCCGCCCTCAAGTGCTAGTGTCCCCAGTGGGGGCCGAGTTTCCTGACTGACCCCCTCCCTGCTCCAGTGTCCCCCTCAACGTCTCCTTTTGCCTCCCTTCCATCGGTGTCTGCCTTCTTTCCCCCAGAAAGCTTGTCCTGCCCTGTCCCCGTACTCGGGGGGCACCTTCATCATGACGGTGCACTTCTGGGGGGGGAGCCCCAGCAACACCCCCCCCCCCCGGGGCCGGCGCCCGCTGTACCCGCTGCCCTGAGAGTTGGGATAATTGGGCTGAGGCAAACAGAAGGTCGCGGGGGACCCAGCCTGCCTGGTGAGCTCATGGCTTTTCTATTCCTGCCGTTTCGCTGGGCTGGTGACATCGGCCCCCCGGGGGTGACAGAGGCTGGCACGGTCAGTGGCCATCCTGAGATGCTGTCCCAGGAGGTAGTATCCTGGCCTGAAGCCCCCTTCCTGCGGGAGCAGGTGACAGGTGATTGTGGCCTGGCCCCGTGTGGCCTTGGCGGGCACTGCCAGGTGGAGGCTGGCCCCTGGGGGATCACCCCTCCCAGGGTCCCTGGCAGGCCTTTGACCTTGGTGTGTGGTGGGCGCTTGGCCCCAGGCTCCTGGAGCTGCCAGCGCTGCTGCTGGCCTCCTGCTGCTCAGGGTTGCAGCCTCCGTTCTTCAATTTTGTCCCACTCCCCACGGGAGTCCTGGCATCTTCCTGTCTGTCTGTCCGTTCCTCTAGGAGACACCAGGCCTTCCCCCCACTCGGGGACGCAGTGGAGCGAGGGGAGCCTCGTGGAACCAGGGACTCAGTGGTAGCATCTGACGGGCGTGCACCCTGGCGGCACCCTGGTGCCCCTTTCCTTCGGGAGCAGAGCACCCGGTGCCCGGGGCTCCCCAGCCCTGGGTCGGAGCAGGCGGCCGGTCCCTCGGCACCGTCTCTGGAGTGACTTGGCTTCCCCCTCGCCTTCTGGGCCTGCAGGTGTGTGAGCAGCGGGTTCCCCCAGCCACCGCCGCGGAGCCCCGAGACCTGTGGCTTTGCTGTTTCTCCTCGTGACAGCGTGGACGGAATGAGGGTCAGCGAGGTGACAGGCATGGGCGGAGGTGCTGTGGCCCCGGGTTCACCTGCTGGCTGCGTCGGTAGCAGCCGACGCGTGGGGGACGGCGGGTTGTAGAGCCGGGGTGGGGGCAGCGGAGGAACCCTAAAAATAAAGGTGGATATTTATAAACCCAGCGGGTTGGGGAGCGCGAGGCTGTGTTTGGGGCTCAGAGCGCGTCCTCTGCCGCCCGCTCGCTGCTCTCCGGAGTTGGGCGCAGCCAGGGAGGACCCGGCGTGGCTGGGGTGTGGCGGGGCCTCCCCGTCCCGGCTCCTGCGGGGCGTCCGGGGGCCCAGGGCTTGTGCTGTGGGGCCTCCTCCGCGTCCTGGGACTCCCCGGGGCTGGTGCTCCCAGGGGCGTGCAGAGCCCCGCTCCCGCAGCCCCTCACCAAGCCGTCCCGGTGCCCTTCGCCGCCCTTCCCTGCAGCAGAGAGGCCGGGTCGGGATTGGAAGGGACCCCGGCCGCTCTCCTGGTAGAGCGCTGCGGCCCTGGCGCAGAGAGGACAGGCTCGCGTCGCGCAGTGTGCAGACCTGCCGAGGCCGGCGACGAAGCCCGCGCGGGCAGCAAGTCCAAGCCTCACCAAGCCTTAATTTTGTCTTTTTCCACCCGAATCCAAAAGCTGTTGTGCGGGCTGAGGCTTGGCCGGCTACTCATCACCAGGGGGCACTTTGACATGCTGAATGCGGGGGACTGTGGGGAGGGGAGGGTTCGGAGGCGAGGCGCGAGGCTGGCTGACAGCCCCTGGAAGAGATGGCACCTGTCTTTGAAAACGGTGGCCCAGAGAGGGCGGGTCGGACCGCCGGGTTGCACAGGAAGTAGGTGGCAGCTGGGGTCTCTGGGACCTGAGATTCAGGGGTGTTGAGTGTCCACGGTGGCTCCGCTTTCCCCCTTTTTAAGGAAAGAAAACACATTAAAATAATAAGAATGAAGTTAAAATTAAGCTGTGCATTTGTTGCACCTTAGAAAAAATCGGGCTGAGCCGCGGCGGTGGCGTCGCCTGCCCGCCGTGGAGTCCCGAGTCCCATCCGCGCTCTGCGAGGAAAAGAGAAAAGGGACCAGGGAAGGCCGGCGGCCGGCGGCCAGCGACGCTGGCTGGTGTCTCCAGGCGGGGGCGTGCGTGGGGCGCTGTGGCTCGCTGCTCGGCGGGACGGCTGCGGTGACTCACGGACGCCTGGACTTCATGTCGCCTTATTTTTGTCTCTCCCTCTCTCTCCCTCTCTCTCTCTCTCCTCCTCCTCCTCCTCCTCGCGCTGCTGGTCCCCCCCAGCCTGGCCAGCGGGGCCTGGGGGCTGCTGCTATTCTGGGGCCCGGAATCTCCTGCTCCCCAACAGGCAGCTCACTCCTGCGGAGGCCAGAGGATTCCACACCTGAAAATAGACCCGGGTTGGTGCGTCCCTGTCCCTCTGCTTCCCACAGATCCCCCTGGGGGGCTGGGAGCTCGGGGTTTCTGGGTCACAGTGACGCCCCCACCCTGTGCCTTGACAAGTGTCCCTCCCCAAGGGGCCGATTCTGTCCGTTGGCTCTTGATGTCCAGGGTGGCCGGCTGCGTTTGAAGCTCTCCTCTTTCTTCCTGGCCGCAGGTCTTTGTGGGAAGCGGACCTGCCCCCGCTGAAGGTTCCAATTGTTTCTCCTGGTTTTTTCTTTCCTCCCTCCCTCCCTGGGTGACCTCGCCGCTGTCCCTCCATTTCTTTGTGCGGGGGGCATCTGTTTCCTGGGTGATGCTCTGACTTGAGCCGCCAACTCCACAGCCACAACCTGCGCTGTGCAAACTGGGGCAGGTTGCCTGACCTCTCTGTGTCCTGTTGTCTCCAAGATCGTACATTTCCGGGCTGCGTTGGGCAAGCAGTGACCTGAGAAGGTGTGGGTGAAGCGCCTCCCTGCACTCAGCACGTCCGGTGTCAGCTGAATCTTTTCCAGGACTCCTGGTGTCTCCGTTGGGGACCCGCAGGGTGGAGTGGCCACAGCTCTGGAAGAGGCAGGCTGCGTGGAGAGGGCCGGGTGGCCGCTGCGACGTTGGATCGCCGTGGGTGACGGGGTGCTGGTGGAGATGCAGGGCCACCGCCTGTGTGTGTGATTTAGTGCCACTTCTCGTTAACCCCGTGATTAGCAAATGAGGGGGTGTCAGGGTGGTCCCAGCCGCCCTGGCTCCTGGTATCGGCTGGGCCAGGCCCCCCGCCAGCCAGCAGGGCTGCCACCGGCCCTGTGAGAGAGACAGTGAGGCGCAGATGGGCGTCTGCACTGGCCCGAGGTCACACAGGCGACAGGCGACAGTGTGGGGACTCACCCCTCGTGGATGTCAGAGCCCGACCTCTTGACCCTCAGGGGGTCTCTGCCCAACAGGGGGGACTGCAGGGCTCCACCTCCTTCAGAGGCCCTGGCCAAGGCTCTGCCCAGGGCTGTGTGATGTAAGGAGAGGGCTGCAGCCTCTCTGGGCGTCTGCTCTTCTCATCTGTAAAATGGAGGGCGACTGGGCCGTCCCCAGGCTTGTGGGAGGCCTTCCTGGGGCGGCTTGGGAGCCTGGTGCTGGGGATGCCACAGGGTCCTCGCTTACCGACCCCGGGCGGCGTGGGTCCCAAGTGCCCTCCTGCCCCGCAGGACCCCACGGAGCTTCCTCGCGGCCCCTGCAGGGTGGGCGCCGGAGCCGTGGGATGACTCAGCCTCCGTGAGCCGGGGCGTCCCGTCCTGGGCCTGATCCGGCGCCCACTGGCCAGGCCAGGCGCCCGCGGGAGCTGAGCCTGGGGGCCTCGGACCGGCCTGCCTTCCCGCCACCGCCCTCCCTGGGCCCTGTCCCGGCGACACAGACCCCCTGCCTCGGTGCCCTCCTCTGGAGGGGCCGAGGACACGTGGGTGTGAGCCTCTGTCCGTCCGTCCGCGGTGTTTATTTATCTCTAACGCGTCCCTTTGGCCCTGGCGGAGCACAGCTTTGTGTCACCGAGGCTCCAGCCCAGGGCCGCACCAGCCGCCACCCAGCCCCCGTGAGCCTTCTGAACTGAAGGCTCCTGCACCGCGACAGCCGCGCACAGCCCGACCCCGCCTGGTGGTGACAGGACTGTCCTCGTCCCAGGGCTAACAACCCCTGGCCCAGCAGGGCCCTGCTGTCACATCAGCTGTGGAAGCTGCCGGTGGAGCTGGCTGAGGCCCAGAGAGGGAGAGGAACTTTCCCGAAGCCACACAGCTTTGCCTGCGCAGCCCAGGCCTGGCCCAGGAGGGCACCTGTGAGGGTGGCCGCTCTCTCCAGGGACAGGACACCAGGCCATCTGCAGCGGCCCTGCCCCCGAGTGTCCCCACAGCGTGTGGCCGGGCTTCCCAGGGGCAGCACGGGTGGGTTCTGCCTGCTCTCTTGTCCTCAGGACGCTGTCGTGAGGCCACACACCCAGGCCACCTGGTGGTGGACAGCCCTCCCGGTGGCGGGCCCCGACCCTGGCGCCTCCACTGCCCTCGGGACCTCGGTTTCCTGGGCTGTGAAGTGGGGTCAGAGCCCAGCCACCCCCACGGCAGCCCCAGGCCCTGGTGGCTCGCGGGAGTCTGAGGCCAGGGCCCAGGTGGCCGCGGTCAGCGGGCACAGCCTCCACCTGAGGTAGATCAGTTCCCGAGGAGGCCCTGGCCCGCAGGCAGCGCCGGGAACCGTGTGGCCCCCGTGTGGCCCCTTACTGGGCCAGTTGTCCCTGTCCTGTGCCCAGCTGACTGCAGGAGCTGGGCTGTGAGTGGACAGGCCAGGACAGCACTGGGGCCACCCCCGCAGGATGCAGGGGCAGGGCTTTCGGTGCCCCCAGGCCCAGGCTGCGAGCCGCGGGGCCTGGGGACGGGGACCCACCTCGCCTCCCCGAGCCGCGTCCCCCATCTGTGAGGTGGGGACACTCGCCAGCGGCCTCCTGGGTCCCCTGGTGTCACGGCGCAGGGACACCTTCCTCTCTGCAGCGGGCGCTGGGGGAGCCGCCTGCCTGCACCTCGGTCCCCGTCCTGAGGCGCCCTGTCCTGCCTGCCATTGGGGACACTGAGGGGTGGAAGGCTCACGGTGGGACAGCCGGACCCCGTCCAGCCCCAGGGAGGCTTTCTGGGCCCGCGGAGCCCGTGTCGCGGCAGCAGGCCCAGTTCAGCTGTTGGCCTGACGCTGGCGCCACCTTGGCCCGTTGGCCCTTTGCCCAGCGCGGGGCGGACGCGGGGCTGGGTGCGGGGGCTGTTCGGGGCCCCGCCGTGGAATTCTGGGTTTCTGAGGGAGGAGCCCACGGCCTCATCTCGCACCCGGGCCAGGAGTGGTGCGGTGGTGGCAGCAGGGACAGGCTGATGACGTCCCCCGCTCCCGCAGCGTGCGGTCAGGGTGGCCCCTCCCGGCTGAGTGTTGGGGAGCCCACCTCTTTGCTTCAGGAGCGTTTGCTGAGGAGCTGTGTGACCCTGGGGCAGCTGCTCTCCCTCCTGGGACGGCCCCGCCTCCTCCGCTCCTCGCCTCCTGCGTTTCTCACCGCTGCCCCGTCCACTCGGGCCGCACAGGCCATCCCCCTGCCGTTCCTTGCCAGGTCACCCCTGTGCCACAGGGTCCCCGCAGCCCTCTGGTCCCCACCACCGACCCCCCAGGCCTCTCTCTGGCCCTCGGGCGCCGCCAGCCCCCCCCACAGCAGCGGCTGGTTGTGCCCACCAGGCAGGCACCGCGGGAGGCCCGAGTTGGCAGGGCCTGGCCAGTGCCCCTCGCCCTGCTCTGATGGCCCTGGGAACACATGTGGCTGCAGGTGGTGGCCACACCTGAGGCCCATCTCGCTGTCCCTGTGCAGGGCGCCCAGGAGCCCCAGCCCGAGGAGAGGTGCTGTGTGGCCTCAGGCACAGCCTTGCCCTCTCTGAGCCCCGTGCAGCTGTGGCTCCTAGTGCAGAGCAGTGGTGGGTGGCCGTTGAGTGCTGGGTCTGGCTGTTGACCTCAAGCTGGCCTCAAGGACAGGTGTTAAGGGGTTGGGGACCAAACCACAAGATGTCCTGCCTCCCGGGAAGAAGCCCAAAGGGCCTGGGACCCCAAAAGTACGCAGAGGCAGGGACAGATGACTCGAAGTCCCCCAGCCCTGATGTCCACGCCACGTCCTCCACGGCTGACCAGAGGGGACAGGAGGCGCTGGAGTGGCCAGCAGAGAACTGGCCTTCTGGGGCCGGATCTGGGGACTTGGCCAGCCCCTCGTGCAGCGTGTCTGGGGCCAGCGTGGCGCACGCCGGGTCCAGGCCCACAGATGAGGGAATCAGGCCCAGAGGGTGAGTGGCTTGCCTAGTCACAGGGCAGCAGAGCTGAGCCAGGACGGACTCTGCCAGGACGGACTCTGCCCGGGCCCCGCTGGCTCTGGGAGCCCGTCCTGCCTCCCCTCGTCCCCACCAGGGGACCCTCCTCCACTGCAGCAGGACAGTCGGGGCACGAGGGTGAAGCCACATCTGCCCTCGATGCCCAGTGCGCCCGCCCAGGTCCAGGACGTGTGGGCCAGACCCCAGGACACGCTCGTGGCTACTGCGCACCTACTGTGCACCAGGCCACAGGTGGGCCTGTCCTGGGGGTCGGCCTGTTGGTCCACGGCTGCCGTCCGGGGCTTGTCCTCCCCCATCCTGCCTCCTGCCTCCGCCTGGCTCAGCCTCCCCCAGCCTCCACCGCAGCCTGAGCTCCTCTGAGCACCTGGGTCCGGCCCCTCGCCATTCACAGCCCTCCATGGCTCCCGGCCCCTGGGGCAGAGCCAGTCTTCCTGCTGCCCTCAGGGCCCTGCACGGCTGCCCGTGCACTGCCCTCTCCTCTGTCCCCTCTCCTCTGGTGAGCCTCAGCTCACCAGGCTTGTCCTGCCCCAGGACCTTTGCACGAACCCTCTGTGCGATCTGACGAGGCGGCTGTGGACACAGCCCCTCCTCGGCTGGCCCAGGCGTCTGCCACCTTCCTTCAGGCCCCGGCCGCCGCAGGCCCAGCGGACGTCCAGGCTTTCCCCCAGGCCCTGCCTTGCCCCTGTCCTGCTGGGCCTGACCCAGCTGTGTCGCCTGCCGAGGGCAGCCCTGTGTCCCCCTGTGTCCCCGGTGGGGCTCCCGTGGGGGTGGGTCAGGCCTGGCCCGTCCACTGGGAGGGGCCGAGGCTGGAGGTGCCTGCGCTGGCCGTGGCCCTGGGCTTGCTGGACCAGGTAGCTGTGCCCTTGCTCCTGCCCCTCCCCGCGGACGTTGTCCCCGCAGCCGTTGTCCCCGCAGCCGTTGTCCCCAAGGCGCTCCTTCCTCCCGCCCCCGCGCTCTCACCTCGGTCTCTAGAAATAGCCCAGTTCCGGCTCTGCCCACGGCCTGCGCCACTGGACGGCCTCTCCCTGGGGCTCAGCGGCCACCATGGGGCTGCCAGTGGCCACTGGCCAGGGCCAGCAGGGTCCCGTGTGGGGGGCAAGGGCCGCGTGGTTACCTGCCAGGAGCTGGGCCACCAGAGGTGGCCGCGTGTCCTGTGCCTCCGTGCGCCGTCCCCGGGATGTCGTGGCTGCCCTCGCCGCCCCCCAGCCTCGGGGACCCGGCCTCAGGCCTGAGGCCAGTGTGCGGTGGCCTGGGGTCGCACTGCCCTTGGGATCAGGGGCCTCCCAGAGCCAGCGCCCCCCCCCCAGGACGTGGCCAGGTCACAGTGCAGCTGGCCCTGCCGCCTGCGGGACGTGCCTGGCCAAGGCCCTGGGCGGTGGCCACCCCCGCTTCCTGCTCTGGCCCGGCAGGTGCGGCCAAGGGTAGAGCCCCGTGGGGACAGGAAGGCCTTGGGGGGAACTGGTCAGCTGCAGCCAGCTCTGCTTTGTGCTGGGGTCACCTGGGGCGGCAGGGACAGCCGGTGACCAGAGCTGGCCCATCAGAGGGCAGTGGGAGAGAGAGGGACCCCGGGGCAGAGGTTGGGGTTCTTGCTAAGGACGTCACCATCAAGGAGGGGACGGTTGGCCAAAGCCCAGATGAGGAGCCCAGAGATAGGCCGCAGCCGGGCCAAGGCCCTGGGCCGCAGTGGCCCGCGGTGGCGGTAGCCCGGGCGCTGAGGACTCTGATTCCGTCTTGGCAGCATCTGTGTGTGGAAGAGGGGACTTTGGTGGCCCCTGGACAGATGAGACTGAGGCCCAGGGGGCTCCGTCACCTGCTTGGGTGCCCAGCCAGGGTCCCTCGGTGCCTGCCTCGAGGGCCCTGCCTGGCTCCCAGGCGGCCCTGCACCCGCGTGGACTGTGAGAGCCAGGGCCGTCCTGGTGCCCCGTCCGCCCCATCGGAGGGAGACACATGCGGGCAGTAGCTCCGTGGACCGGGGAGGCAGGGCCCACGCTCTGCTCCGGCCTCTCACCGGGCTGTGTGACCTGCGTCCATCGCTCAGCCTCTCTGAGCACCACCTCCTAGGGCTCCGGCCTGGCTGCCCAGGGCTGGCAGCACGCGCTTCCCAGATCCACCCCGCGCTGGCCCCGCCACGGGCTGAGCCTCCTGCCCAGAGGAGTCCCCGCCGTCGGCAGGCCGCAGCAGGCCCTGCGAGGTCAGCAGGTGCCCGACCTTGTCACCTGCTGCAGGTCCCTCTGGGCAGCCAGGAGCAAAGTCCTGGGGCAGCCAGGTGGCCCCCGGGGCGATGCTTAGTCCCCGGTGCCAGGACAGTCCCTCGGGCCTCGCAGGGACCGGCCCTCAGGGTCCCTTCTCTGTGCGCAGCTCAGGGGGAGCCTCGGACCTGGGTCTGGTGGCCCCGGGTGGGCGGCAGGGCGGGGCCTCCGGGTTCCCGGGCTTCTGCGGCCCCACGACGGGACAAGAGCCCCTTAGACCAGGGCAGGCAGGCCGGGTGGGGGCCGCGGCCACATCTCTGCGGGGAGCGTCGCTGCCCTGCCCATGGCCTGCCGTCCGCGGGCCTGCCCTCACTGGGCTGAGTGACCACCTGGCTGTTGCTCCCTGGTCTCTCGGGGTCGGGCACTGAGGCTGTCGAGCAGGTCTCAGGGCTCAGCTCCCTGCCCCGACTGCTCATGGGACTCTGTCCCCCGGCACACAGCGGGCGGCAAGCCAGAGGCCCAGGTCAAGTCCACAGGCTAAAGGCAGGACGAGGAGTTGATGGGCTCTTGTTGCTAAAAAGGCCGATGTTATGAACACCAGCTTCAGGCCTGGCTTGATCCAGGAACTCAAGCGTGAGGGTTTGAGCCGTGGTTGACACACACCTTATTTATTCATATGTGGTGCCGAGGGTCGGACCCAGGGCCTGGCACGTGCCTGGCACCGCTGAGCCACCGCCCCGGCCCGAGGAGCTTTTTTTAAGAGTTAATTGATATGTTCCTTTAATCAGGTCCCGTGACAGCAGGATGCGTGTGGCTCACCGAGCACACGGCAGCACGGCCTCCCGTCTCCCTGGCTGTTCACGGAGCAGGTGTGGCTGTCGCACCTGTTCTCAGGGTAGCGATGTCCACCTCACTCCACCGCCTCCCTGCCCCATCCCTCCATCTTCCCGCAAACCACTCCCCAATTATGGGCCAGCGTCCACTGCTCAGAGAGGATGTTCGGCCTTTGGTTTGGGGATTGGCTCCCTGCACCTCCGTGGTCTTCTCCAGGGCCATCCGTTGACCTCGAGGGCCACCTGTCCCCTCAGTGCTGAGTGACGTCCTCTGTGTGCAGACCCCTCAGTGTCTTGCCGTCACCGAGGCCCGGGTTCTTCCACAGTTTGGCTCTCGTGGATCGGGCTGTGTGGATGTTGACGTGGCTGCGTCCCTGCAGCGAGCTGTCCTTAAGTCCTGTGGGTGTGGCCCGAGGAGAGGGGTAGCCGGGCCACCTGGTGGTTCATTCCAGTCAACACGGAGCCTTTAACAGATGGAGGAAGCAGACCAGAGAGGCGCAGCTGCTTGTCGGAGGCCACACAGCACAGGACTCGGGTGGCTTAGAACCCAGAGTCCCCGCTGTTCACTGCGGCCCAGGGCAGCGCCCTGACCTCGGCAGTGGAGCCCGAGGCTCTAGCGGGCAGTGGCGTGCTTGAGGCCACACAGTCAGCCAGGAGCAGAGCGGGCAGCAGGCCTGGCGGAGCGTGGTCTCGGAGCCCGGGTCACGTGGTCACTCTGCGGTTTCCCTGGAGCAGGGACCGTGGGTACCAGGGCTCACGTGACGGGGGCCAGGCACTGCCGCCCCCGCCCACACAGCCTCCCCCGCCACCCGCCTCTGTGGTCCCACGTCCCCAAGCTCCTGATGAGCACGTCCAGGGTGACAGGTGGGGTGGCCCCGTCAACCCTGGCTGCCTGCCCGCCGTGGGCTCCTGCAGGCCCGCCTGGCTCGTCGCAGCAGGAAGGAGGCCGGAGCCAGCTGTCCCCTCCCACCGCCTGGCCCCTGTAGCCAGCTTCCTGTGGGTGGGGGGCCGAGCCCTGGCCTCCCCTGGGCACTGCCCACCGTCCCTGTCCACCGATCCACCTGGCCACAGGCCTGTCTCCACTCACTTTGCTCCTGGGCATCTCCAAAGCATTTGTAGATCGCCTGCTGAATACCAGCCACACACCATATCCCAGGCTGGATTTGGGGACAGGAGGCCTGCGTTCATATCCGTCCTTCCTTTGTTACTGCCAGCCTGTGTGGCCTTGGGCAAGTGGCCTGACCTCTCTGAGCCCAGTGTCCCCTGTAAGGTAGGGAGGATTCAGCACAGTGTCTTGCCTCGGGGCTTGGACCCGAGCCTGGCCCGCAGCAGGTACTGTGGCCGTTGCCATGGGGACTGGAGCCGCAGAGGCCGGCTCCTGCCCGGTCCCCTCTTCCGGGGCCCCTGCTCCATCCTAGGTTTCCCCTGTGCGTACCAGGCTGGATGGAGCCGCCTGCTGTCTTCAGAGCTGCGTACTATTCCACCAGTGCCCCGCCCCCTCGTGGGCACGCCCTTCGTCCCTCTGGTCTCTTGGCTCCACCCTGGGGAGAGCCTCCTGCATTTGGCAAGCAATCACGGTGCCCTTGCTGGCCCAGGGCCCTGCTGGGGTCTAGAGAGCCATCAGTGGGCATTTATTGAGCACCTACTGTATGCGGGCACTGGGTGAGGTGCTGGGAACAGAGTGGTGAAGGAGACGGGAGGGAGCCGGCCCTTGGGGACACCCTGGTGGGTCTTTCCCCGGGGTCTGCCTGCCTGGGCTTAGGAAAGAGGCCAGGGAGGGCAGGGGACAGGGAACGCGCCTGTGTGGCGGGAGCAGAACAGAGTGCAGGGCGGGCTCCAGAGGTCCCAGGTCCCTGGCTCGAGTTTGTGCGTGGGGACGGGCCAGCGTGGGGCTTCCTAGAGCTGGTGAGCAGCCTGGGGGACTCCTGTCTTGGCCCACCCTAGGGACCCTGAAGGCACATCACTTTTTTTTTTTTTTTAGAGAGAGAGAATTTTTTAATATTTATTTATTTTTTTAGTTATCGGCGGGCACAACATCTTTGTTTTGTATGTGGTGCTGAGAATCGAACCCGGGCCGCACGCATGCCAGGCGAGCGCGCTACCGCTTGAGCCACATCCCCAGCCCGAAGGCACATCACTTTAAGACAGATGTGACGTGGGAAGTGCTCAGCTGTCCCAGCACTGTCACCAGCAACACAGCCGTGGAGCCCTGCCTGGCTTGTTCCCAGGACGCACTGCTTGGGGCTTGGTGGCCAAGTCTGGCACTGGGAGGGCCTGGTTTGCAGACCAAGAGACTGAAGCCCAGAGAGGGTAGGACTCTGCCCAGGGCCACACAGCAGTACAACCAGTGCAGCCCGCCCCCCGAGTTTCCCTGGCCAGAGCTGCCAGCCTCAGTCCTCGGTGACACCAGGCTCCCCCTCAGTCCAGCCTGGCACCACTCCGCCTCAGCCTGTCCTGCACCCAGCAGGAGTGCCCCGACACCCAGGCTCCTTGCCCCTCCCCCTGGCGGGCAGGAGGAGGGGCACAGTCACACGAGCGTGCGAATGAGCGTGCGAATCAGCCAGGACCGGCCAGGAGCCACGCGCCCGCCAGGCATTGTGGGTGATTCATTGCTGATTACCATAAAAGCCCCGGCCAGGCTGACAGCGGCTGCGGGGCTTTTGTCTAAGATTCTGACGAATATCTGACCCTCGTTGGGCCTGGCGCCCTGCCCTGCCCTCTTCCCAGTACTGAGCATGGCCCCAGGAAGGAGGCCCCCAGGCTCCCCGCAGCTGGCAGCTGTGCCCAGAGACCGGCCGTCCTGGGGCTGCGGGGACCAGCCTGGCCTGGTGGTCAGCGCCCAGCCTGCCCCGTGGACCCAGTTGCCTGCAGCCCTGGCCTGTGCGGGCTCCCCACCTCCTCTTTTGCCCACCCAGTGTGCATTTATGGAGCTCTGACTGTTTGCCCGGCCCCGAGCAGGTTCTGGGGATGTCGCAGGGGACGTCGCAGTGGCCACCGGACGGAGGGAGGGGCTTTCCTCTGTGTCCCCCCCTGTAGCCGGGAGACGAAACCAGAATGAGGGCCGCTCTGGGCTCAGGAGCAGGCACTTGGACGCGTGGGGACCCGGTCCACGGGGAGGACTCGGGACACAGGGAGAGCCCCAGCGTACCCAGGACAGCCTCCTCCTCGTCGGGTCCCCCTGAGGCCACGTGGCCTCCGGGCCTCGCAGTGAGACCTTCCACCGTCACCTCGAGCCACAGGTGACATTTGACATGTGGCCGGTGTCGCGCGAACAGTTTCCGGTTTCTTCCATTCGCGCCCTTGAGTTCCGGCCGCGGTGTGGCTCTGGGCCCCTCAGGGACGGGGAGGTCCCCCGCCCCAGGTCGGGGTCCGCGGGTCACTGCCACCGCCTCTGCGTCTTCCCCTGCAGACGGGGCACGGACCTCAGACGCCTCCGGTCAGTGGGGGTCCTCTTGTCCCTCCGCCCCAGCTGCCTGGCTCGGCATTGCCAGGATAGGCAGCTGCTTCCCCAGGGACAGAGGGACCAGAACTCCCACAGTTGGGCCGACCCGAGCGTCCACCGCTGTGAGAAGCCACCGCGGGGCTGTGTGTCCAGGAGACGCGGGGCCACCGAGCTGGCATCACCGCCCTGTGCGCGGCCCCCCTCCGCCTGTCTTGAGCTGATCCGGCCTCCCTCCTGGGCCCTCCTCACCCCCCACCTTGGTGCACGGGTTCCTGTGGCCCGGCCACGGTCCCTGTCCCTGGACTCCTTGCCTTGGATGTGGAGTCCCCCCATCCCCCACCAGCCAGGCCGTCCCCCAGCCCCCTGCTGACCTGGAGCTCCTGGATCTGCCTCCCCGACAGGCCTCGGGGAGGCTGCCTGGATCACCCTGGGTCCCAAGGGCCCGGCCTGGGGCCTAGTACACAGTTGGCGATCAACAGGTGCTGGGGTAGGGAGAAAGGAACCATCGTGAGGACCGCGCTGCAGCCACACCAGCCCCCTTCCTCCAGAACTCAGGGTTGTCCACCTCGGGACCTTGGCACACGCTGTGCCCACCACCCAGATTCCCTCTGAAGGTTGTGACCTTGTCACACTGTGTCCCCGGAGCCAGCATTTCAGCCACGGCCAGAACCTGGCCCACCCCCATTCAGCCAGACCCTGCAGGTCCAGTGGGGATTAGGGGCTGCGCCAGGCTCCGCGCTGAGGGCCTCTCTGACGTCCGTCTCTTTTCCTGGTTTTCAGGGACCTGGGATGAACATCAGCCTCGGGCACCAGCAGCCAGTCCCCTGGGCGCACAGGTGGGCGGGAGCCTTGTCAGGGCCACTTGGCTCCGCAGGACAGGCTGGAGGAGCCTGGGCCTCCTGCCTCGGCGGGGGCTGACCTCTGAGACCAGGAGCCACGGCCCGTCCCAGGGGAAGGCTCTGCCGGGCGCGGGGATCCCCCAGTCATTCCAGCGACTGGAGGCTGAGGCAGGAGGATGGGAAGTTGGAGGACAGCCTCAGAAACCTAGGGAGCCCTGTCTCAAAAAACAAACAGGACTAGGGTGGCCCGAGGTGGAGGCCCCGGGCTCGTCGCCAGCTGCAGACCCTGCTGCGACTGTGACAAAGCCCGGGGCAGAACAGCCCGTGAGCGGGGCCTGGCTGGGGTCCCGTGTCCCCATGGAGCCCGGTGCCCTGCGCGAGCAAGTCACAGTGAATCTGCGCCGTGGGGGCAGGCGGGGGTGGGGCTGCGCAGGAGGGACTCGGGCCGTGACCTCACTGGGCCCCTGGCAGGCGCAGAGGCCGGGGAAGGGGACTCTGGGCTTCTGTTGGAAGGAGGTGGCTGGCCCCTCTGCCCGTGGCGGTCAGCACTTGGGCCCTGTTCGCGGGCAGCTTCCTGTACATTTCTGTCCTGGGTGCTCGGCCAGCCTGGTGTCCATCGTGGGCTTCTCCCCCTGGCCCCCCGTCCGTTGCCTTGGAAGTGCACACTTGGTGGCCGGGGGGTCGGGCAGGGTGGGGAGGGCCACTGACGGTCCCCGGGGCCCCGTCCTGCAGGCCAGCTCTGCCGGCTCTGTAAGGCTCCGTCGCCACCCATTTGTCCACTTATTCGTTTAAAAAGCACTTGTTGAGCACTCACTGTATGCCAGGCCCTGGGACCCAGCCCCAGGGACCAGGGCTGAGCGACTCCGCTGGCTGCGAGAGCCCCGCAGAGCCGTCCGCAGACCCGTCGGCGGTGGCAGAAGTCTGTCTCCGTCCAGAGCTGCAGCCTGGGCACCCCAAAGGCAGGCAGGCCGCCAGGAGCCTCGAGTGACCAGCGGTGCGCTCGGTGCCTGGGCTGGGCGGCTCGGACTAGACAGTAAGCCATTCTGGGACTGTGAGGGTGAACGAATCCAGGGGTGCGTGATGGGGGGGCGCCTCTGAGCCCCGCGCTCTGCTGGCGTCTCTGAGGAGGTGCGCTCAGGAGCGCCGAATGGCGCCAAGGAAACTCATGAAAACGTGGAGGAGGAGCAGTCCGGGCAGAGGCACAGCCGTGCAAAGGCCCTGGGACAGGCAAGCCTGGCTGCTGGGGCAGAGTGAGGAGCCCGTGTGGCTGCAGCAGGAGAAGGAGGGAGGGGGAGGCCGGGAGGGGACAGGGCTGGTTGTGAGGGAAGCAGGAGCCACTGGGACAGGGGACCCCCCCTCAGCTGCTCACAGGTGCCCTCTGGCTGCTGCAGCGGCTCAGGCGGGAGTTGGGCCAGCGCCGGGAGGGAGGACAGCACCGAGCCTCAGAGGCAGCAATGGGGGACGTTGGGACGGGACATGGAGGAGGAAAGGTCTCTGAGTCGGTCAGTCTCTCACACAGGCAGCCGAGGGGAGGCCGGGAGTCGGGGTCAGTGCCCAGGTTCTGGCCCCAGCGACAGGCAGTGGACACGGGAGGAGTGGGTGCTGGCTCCAGCCCTTCCTGAAGCCCACTGCATTTGCCCAGAAGGGGCGGGGCGTAGGTAGACTGCGGGGTGAAGGCCGCGGAGCTGGGTGTGTCTGCGGCGGGCAGAGGCGGTGCCAGGGCTCTGGTGTGTGTGGGCGGGCGCCTGGCTGGTTGGCACAGGCTCACTGCCCCAGGGCACGAATGCCGTGCTGGGTGGGGAGGGCCGGGCGGGAGGCTAGGGGAGGCCGTCCAACCAGTTCTCCTGGGGAAGGAGGCCGGCGAGCACCCGTGGTCGGCAGGGGTGGTTTGGGCTCCCAAGTGTGAGGAGGGGAGAGGCGGTGGGTCCCGCATCAGGGCCCGGGGACAGCACAGTGGGTCCGCCCTGCTTGGGGCGATGCCTGCTGGACACAGTGGACATAGGCACATTGGAGAATGTCCCTTGGGGCCACTCCATGTGGAAGACGGTGGGGTCAGCCTCAGCCCGTGGGCTGGACGATGGCCCATACCCATGATGGTGATTCCCAGTTAAAGGAAGAAAAATTCCATTTTCTCACGCAGAGGATCGGATGGAAGCAGTGGTCCCGGGACCTTTGCCTCACTGTCTCTCCACCTGGAAATCCGTTCTTCTGCCCTGGGGTGAAGCAGGGCCTCGAAGGCCGGGAGGCTCTACCTTGAGCTGCACCCCTGGCCCTTTTCACTTTTTATATTGAGACAGGGTCTGCCTCCGTTGTCCAGGTTGGCCTCAAACTTTCGATCCTCCTGCCTCAGCCTCCGGGGCAGCTGGATGACAGGTGTGCACCCCCAGGCCGGCTCCCACAGGAGTCGCTGATTTGCCGACTTCACTTGGACCCAAAGGCAGATGGGGCCCCTTCCAGGAAGGCCCCCCGACCTCCCCTTCGGCACTGGGTGGAGCTCAGGGCGGTTCTTTGGGGGTGTTGTGTCTCCTCACTTGATGAGAGCTCCCCGAGGGTGGCAGGGTGCTTCTGTCCGACCACTGCTGTGTCCCAGCACCGGGCACGCAGTAGGTGTGCAGTGCATTTGTGGGGACATGACCCTGGCCCGCGGGCTCTCTGTGGAGGGTGACTGCTCATCTCATTCCTCGGTGTGCGTCCCCTGAGCTGCCGCATGCGCCTTTTATAATTAGAAGAAAAGTTATTTTGAAAGAAATCACCCCAAGTCCCAGCTGTAGCGGCTGACGAGATCCGGCCCCGTCCCTCCAAGGGCAGCTGCCTCCTGTGCACAGGGGGACGAGCCGCTGAGGGGTCCAGGCTCCTGCGGTCACTCTCAAGGACACCTGATGGGTTCCCGCAGCGGGCAGTGCTGACCTTCAAGGTCCTCAGAGACCCTAGGGTCCCGGGTCCCGTCCCTGCCCCACCGCCTGCCCTCCAGCCGCAGCAAAGGCCACCTGTGAGCGCCTGGGCCAGGCCTCTCGTCCCCTCCCATAGCCCTCCATGGCTCCCACTCCATGGGCCAGAGCCAGGTCCTCCCACGGCCCACAGCGCCTCACGTGACCTGCCCTGGCCTCCCCGCCTCACTCGGCTCCAGCTACAGGGCCTCCTGGGTGCCCTGCCCATCCCGCCTGCCCTCTGAGGACACAGCCTGGCTGGGGAGCAGGCCCACGGGGGCTCTCAGAACTGTGGTGGGGACACTCAGAGCTCTGTGGACGGGGTCTCCCTGCAGAGGCGGTGGCCACCTGCCCAGCTCTCCCCAGTCCACTGGAGTGGCCGTGTCTCCAGCCCGCTGTGGTCACTGTCGTCAGGTGAGGACAGGCCGCTGTCCCCATGGAGAACGGGCCCAAGGCCCACAGAGGCAGGCTGGCTGGGAGGTGGCCTTTGGCCACCACCCTCTGAACAGCCCAGGGGTGGGCACATCTGCCCCAGGTCACAGCTGCCTGGGGTCCTGATGACAGACGTCTGGCTGATGTTGCGCCAGGGACCTGAGGCTTGGTCACCCATGGGGTACCTGTTGGGATTTCCTGGGGGCCTACTGTGTGCCCCGCCAAGCCAGGGGTGGTCAGTGCTGCTCAGTTCCGTGGCCCTGCTGACAGCACCTCCCAGGCCCCTGGCGGGGTGGTTACACAATGATGGCACTGCTGGGCTTCCCACTGCCTGCCTCCATGAGGCACCTACTGTGTGCCTGGCTGGAGTAGGGCTGTGTGGGGGAGAAGAGCCTCAGGGTGCCCGGGCAGTGGCACCGCTTCCACTCCTGTGGCAGGGGCAGGAGGGACCTCCTTCGCGGTGCTCGCCCTAGAGCGGGGTTCTGCGGTCGAACAGGAGGCTGGTGGGGCCAGGCAGGGGAGGCTGCCTGCGACGCAGCAGGGGAGGCTTGGGAGCCGCGGGAGGTGGGGTGCGGCCGAGTGGCAGATGAGCTGTCTGGGGTCACTCCTTCACCCCACTGAGTGCACGACATGAGGGGCTGTGTCCAGCACTGCTGCGTCCAGATCAGTGAACAGGTTTCGGCTTCCCCTGCCGTGTCCTGCGCTCTGGGTGCCCTGCGCTGTGGGGTGGGCTGAGCCCCAAGACGCCCTTTGGTTCCGTCCCCGTCCTCCTTAGAGCCCTAAAGGTCGTGCCCGTGTCCCCACCTCAATCCCTCAAACTGGGGCGTTGGGGAGGAAGCCTCCCTGGGCGCGTGCGGGTGGCCCGGGATTGGTTAGGAGGTCAGCTGGCCCGGCGGCCCTGGTCTCCTCTGGGTCCGCGCCTGCCCCTCGGCCGCGCTCCCGCCGCAGTGGAGTTTTCAAACCCGGGCCCCGGGCAGCGCGCGCCGGGATTGGCTGCCGCCGGGCGCCCCTCCTCTGCCCGCGGTGGGCCGGGCACGGCCGCGCATCTGTTTCCAATCGGCCGCTCTCCGCCCCCTCCTCGGATGGTGGCCTCGCTGGGGGGCCTCGCTCCTTCGCTCCGGTCCCCGACTTGGAGGGAAAGGAGCCTCTCGGGCCCGCGCCCCGCCCCCGGCCTGGGGCTGGGAAGGGGGGACGCCCCCTAGCCTCGAGGGCTCCGCTGCCCCTTCCCGGGTCGGGCACCCAGCTCCCCGTCCGTCGCCATGGCCACGCCGCGTGGGGAGGGGCCGGCAGGGCGCCGCTGGGCCCAGGGGCGGGGGCTTGGGCCTGCACGGACCCCGGTGTCCTGCGCCCGCGGACCGGCTCGCTCCCCCGCCCCACTTCCGGCCGGCGCCCCGCCCCTCCGCGCCCCCTCCCCGCCCCGGCCCCGCCCCCAGGCCGAGCTCGCGGACCGAGGCCTCTCCCGAGTGCTGGCCGCAGCGCTGGGCGGGGGGAGGCGGCACGGGGCTCAGCCGGATCGGAGCGGGGTGAGTGCGCCCGGGGCCCCTGCGGCGACAAGGCCCGCGCCAGGCTTTGTCCCCCTCCTCCTGGCCTCCCCCAGGCTCTGCAGCAGAGGCGACCCCCGCGTCCCTCCGCCCAGCTCGCGGGCCTGGTTGGCCGCCGCTGCCCCCCCCCCCCCCCCCCCGTGCCGGCCCCGTCGCTCGCACTTTGGAAAAGTCCAGAGCGTCGGGCTCCGCGCCCCTCCCCCGCTGGCCCCCTGCCCGGCCGCCTCCCCCATCTCCAGAGAGAGCCAGGCGCCAGCGGCCAGTCGCGGGGCACACTCGTGGGGACTTGGGCATCCCTCACCGGGAGGGAGGCGACGAGACCGCGGAGGAAGCGCAGGGCTGGGGCCGTGTGCCCGGAGCCCCGCTTAGCCGCCCTCAAACCACAGAAAGTTTTCCTCCCTGCCTTTGTCCCCTCGCCCTGGGACTGACCCCGCGCCGCCAGGATTGCAACCAACACCCGAACACCCCGGCTGGGTCTTGTTTGCTGGCCCCTTATGGCCGCCCCCACCTTTCCACGACGGGCCTGGGCCTCTGACCTGTGCCTTCCCGCTGCTGCCCCTGCCCCCTCCTCCCTCTGCCCTCTCCTGCCTCTGCTCCCTCCTGTCCCTGCGCCCCTTCACCGCCCCAGGAAATCCTTCCCAGAAACCTGGCTCCTGGACTCCAGGTCGGGGACCTTCTGCCTACCCCCAGCCTCCTGGTGCCTGCCACTCACCTACCTGCGCTTTGGGCTCTGGCTGCACCAGGGTGAGGAAGTCGCATCCTGCAGCTCCTCGGCCTCCCCTGCCTGCCGGGCCTCCTTGGGACCTCAGTTTCCCCTTGTAAATGGAGGAGTGACGGGTGACCCGCGGTTGGGTCTGGCATGCAGTAGGCGTCTAGTGTGTGCAGAGGCTTTATCAGGTTCTTGGGGAGGAAAGAAGGCTCCCGCTGGGGGAGGACAGCCCCGCATGGAGCAGACCTCCGAGGGACACACAGGGTGCCAGGGTCCTGGCACCAGGAGGGCTGCCTGAGGGGTGTGGCCACTCAGTGGGACTGAGGACAGACAGCGGGAGGCTGAGGGTTGGTGGGGGCGAGCAGTGCACCCAAGGAACCCTCTGGGGCACAGGGGCCCGCAAGTAGCGGCACCTCAGGCAGGCACAGGTGGTGGCTGGGCAGAGGCAGGTGGGCAGCACCGGGGCTGCCAGGGTACAGTGGGCTTTGGAGGTGGGGAAGGGAGTCCTGGGCTCCTGGGGCTGAGCCGGAAGGGTGAGGAGCGGGCGCCAGCGGGGCGGGTCAACACGGGATCCCACGGAGAGGCCCAGAGGCCCGCGGCTGCGGCTGGACACGCAGCAGCCTGTGGGAAGAAGTGGCTCCCAGGCTGCGGTCCCTTCCTGAAAGGCCCCAAGGCCTGAGAGGGCTGGGGGCTGGCGCGTGCACCCAGACCTCGGCGTCCGAGTTCTCCCTGGAGCCCAAGTGGGCCGGCTGAGGTGGGCAGGTGGGACTCTGCAGGCCTCCCCTCCACTGTGTCCCCTGGTGACCAGCCACCCTCTGCCTCAGTGTCCTCATCTGTCCAGCAGGCGGCCCCTCAGGCACTCCTGGCCATAGGCACCCTTGGGGACAGCACCCTGAGCCTTCATGTCCCCATACGTACAGACTGACAGTCACCTTGGTACCGAGGAGCGTGGGCCCTGCCCTGAGTCTGGGGAGCACATTGGCCCCGGGGGGGGGGGGGGGCCAGGCCAGCAGCCGTGTCCACCAGTGCTGCCGGGCTCCGGGGTGGGGGGCTGGCTGGCCACGGTGACCAGGCCCTGTTCGGCTGCCCCTTGAGTGGCCCAGACACCCGGGGAGGCTAAAGGCCCTGGAGGCTCCGAGGTCCAGGAGCTGGCAGCCGAGGGGCGGGTGCTGCTCTGCCCTGGGGTCCCTCCTGGGCGCTCTCAGCCTCTCCTGCCCTGGTCCCTTCTGGCTTCCAGGTGGGGGGAGTCCCCGGGGTCCCCACTGAGTCCCGGGCTCCGTAGGACGCGGAGACCCTGTGGCTACAGTCAGCGCTGGGAGGGGCACCCAGTGTGTCCTCAAGCCCGAGGAGACTGGCTGCGGGTGACACAGCAGCTCTTGTGCGCCAGCTCTGGCTCATAATCGCCCTTTCATGCTCCCTGGACCGCGTGGGCGCACAAAGCCGCTCCACCATCGCGTGACCCGGCGCCTGGGTGGGACGGGTGCCCGTTGCTCCTCACGCACAGCACAGGAGACCCCAGCGGTGGCCCAGGACTTGCATAGTTCCACACGTGGGACACCCCAGCTGGGAGCCTTGGGGGCTCTACTCCCTGGAGTCTGTCCCCCGAGGGGGATGGGACCCACCTCCTGCTGCAGCTGGGCGGCTGCTTGCTCTTAAAGAACCAGGTGGGGACCAGGACTGGGACGGTGCTGGTCTCCGCTGGCTGGGAGCACGTGTGACTGCGGTCTGACTGTGTGTTCTGTCTCTGCAGCCTGGCTGCGTGCGTGGGGGATGCAATTCTGCTCGTGTGGTCTAGGCGAGGAGGGTGTGGTCTGCGGCCATGAGGGCCTGTGGGCTGACTGTGTGCTGCCGGGCGTCCGCATCTGCCTGGGGTGTGCATATCCTCATCTGTCACCTATGTCACCTGCCTACCTGTGGCCCACGGAGTCCTTTGGCCAAGCATCTGGCCGTGTGTTCCTGTGCAGCTGAGGTGATTGGGTCTATGGTCTCACTGTGCGCACAGTGGGCAGATGGCCTGCCTCAGGGTGACCTTGCGTGGGAACCTCGTCTGACTTGGTGTGGCTGAGGTCTGACTTTGTGCACATTGGCATTTGTGGTCTGACTGTGCAAGTGTATCGGGCTGGGTGTCATGTCCCCACCTGTCACCTATGTCACCTGGATGCACGTGTCTGTCTGCCATCTCATTGTCTACTATCCTTGTGTGCCTGTGGCCTGATGCGTGCATGCCAGTGACATCTGTGGCGGAATGTGCGTGTGCTGAACACCCCAGCCGTCCTGTCCCACCCTGGCTTCTCCATTCCACACCCTGGCCGTGACCCGGCCACTGTGGGCCAGCCTTCCCCTGGGACCGCCCCAGGGCCAGCCAAGGTGACCGCAGCAGGGTATTTTGGGAGCCGAATCACAGGGCTGCTCGGTCATTACGCGGCCCTGGTTCCTGTGCCTCGGCCTGGACCCGCCCGGGGCCTGGCCTGGGGGTGGGTGCGGGGCGCATGGCCACGAGGGCCGCCCGAGCCTCTCCAGGCCTCGCCCTGACCCTGGCCAGAGTGGACACAGGTGGGAGTGGCGGAGCGTGCTCCGGGGCTGGTGGGTGGAGAGTGGCCCGCTGGCCTGCGAGGACAGGTCCTGCAGGAGCAGCGGTGGCCTGGCACAGGTGGCCTTGGCCTGGGGGCGCAGAGGGCTTCCCGGGCCTCACGCAGGGCCCTGGGTGAGGTGGGGGTGGATGGGCCGAGTCCTAGGCCGAGCCGAGGCCCTGCAGGTTGGGTGTCCAAGGTGAGGGCGTCGTGGGCTCGGTGTCCCCAGAGCGCCGTCCCGACCCCAGTGTGCTGTGACGGTCCCCGAGCTGCTCCCTCACGGCCCCTCTGTTGTCTCCACAGACGCTGCCCGGCTGACGCTCGGCTGGAGGCCGCTGTCTGAGGGACCAGGCCGTCCCTGCCCTGGGCGGAGGGCCGAGGTCGCTGCCCAGCATGGCGCCCGCCTGGGGTCCCGGCCTGTCTGTGGTGGCCGCCACGGGGCTCCTGCTGGTGCTGCTGGCCGGAGGCTGCGCGGCCGAAGGTAAGAGGCTGCCCTGGAGCGGGCCGTGGCGCGGGGAGGGGTCTGTGCTGTGCTGCCTGGACTCACGGGACAGTGACCACGGCCTGCCGGCTGGCAGGTGACAGGGACATTCGGTTCCCGGGTGCCTGCAGTGCCAGGCCTGTGTTCGCCTGCGTCTTCTGAGCCTCAGGAGACCCTTTGTGATCCCGGAGGAAAAGTGGCCTCCGGGGTGGTGGCACTAAGCTGAGGTCGCCCTGAGGAGCCCTGGCATCCGCCCACGCCCACGGGGAGGCTCCCGGGAGAGGCCGTGGGCAGGAGCTCGACATGCGGGCAGCACCTGCTGACAGGACCGGGCACTGCCAGGGACAGGCCGCGGAGGGGGCTGGCGTGGCTCGGGGACCGGCAGGGCTGGTGTCCAGCTGTTACGGGGGCGCGGTGGGCTTTAGGCCCATGTGGGCCGACGGGGCCCGGGGGCGGGATCTCTGATGTGCGGGGCCAGGGCAGGACCCTTGGGAAGGGGCCGAGGCTCTGGGTTCGGCTGAGTTTGAATGAGCTCTTCTGCCGCTCGGCCCGGTGGCCTCTGGCCGGTGACTCAGCCCCTCACCTCCCACTTCGGCTCCATCAGGAGGGCTCCCTGCGTCACCCGGTGCCTGGGTTCTGTGACGAGGCCGCGTGGTGAGCCCTGCCTGCCTCCAAGCGCACAATAGGCCCGCAGTGCTGGCCCAATCAGCCGAAGCCCAGTGTTCTGGGTGACACTGGGGACCCGCTCAGCTCAGCCTCCATCCCTGCACGGATGGGGAAACCGAGGCCCCGCGAGGTCTGGTCATGGCCAGGCCGTGGCGGCCAGAACGTAGTCCCTGAGGACTGTCGGCCACAGTGGCCTGGTCACACAGGAGCTGGGCCGGACCCCTGGCGTGCGAGTGCTGCAGGCAGCTGGCGCTGGTGACCCCTCCGGGTCTTGAGTGTGTGCCCGGGGCTGTTTGAGGCGAGGGGCTAGGTGAACCTGGTATCCCTCCTGGCGGAGGCCTGGTGATGAGGATGTCTGAGCACGAGGCTGTGGGTGAGGCCGAGGGGTGGCTGGGGAAGACCCCAGGGAGGAGGTGGCGCCGAGGAGCCGAGGGGTATGCCTCTGGGCACCTGGAGGAGCGGAGCCCAGGCAGAGGGCACAGCCTGACGAGGCCCTGGGCAGGGGCAGGCCTGGCCTCTGGGGCGGGAGGAGCCCAGTGGCTGTAGGGGGGGGGGGCGGCCCTGTGGGCCGGGAAGGACTTGGCCTTGACCCTGGGGGCGGGGCCGTGAGGGCCGTGGGGGCGAAGGGCCTGGCACTAGTGCTCTCAGGCGTCCTCTGGCCACTGCAGGGAGGATGGGCGGGGCGGCCCCTGTCCAGGTGAGGGAGGGAGGTACGCCCCAGGTCACCAGCACCTGTCGCATCTTGGATGGCCCCCGGGGCTGCTGCCGCCCTGGGCCAGGAGTGGGTCTGCTCAGTAGGGGCCGGACTGCCTGGCAGCATCAGGAAGTGGCTGGGGGGGTCCCTGGGGACCTGTGGGGCAGGGCTGCGCAGCTGCTGCGTTCCCAGGGGCCAAGGGAGGGGTCTCTGCAGTGGGGACGGCCCCTGGCCCGGGCCTTCCCAGGATGCCGCGGGCCAGTCCTGGGGGGAGGCAGGGTGGGCCGCCCGCTCTCACGCCAGAGTATTTTCTGCAGAATCCGAAATGGAAAAACAGGAATCAGGCCAAGCCAGGCCACCGAGGGGCCCCTGCCCAGCCTCCAGAGAGGCCTGGTTTCCTTCCCAGGCCCTGCACTTACTGGAACCCTCCTGTGGACTTTGGCCTCTTTTTCTAGGAGACAGGGACGCCCCCATGCTCAGGGTGGGCAAATGCGAGGCCCCTTTCACCCAGCAAGCCCCTTCCTGCGGCTCAGGAGTGGGTGGCGAGCTGTGACCCAGGTTCCCCAGGCCTGGCCCCTGTGCCCACAGGAGGGGGGGGTGGGCCCAGGAGAGATTCCAAGAATCCAGGGGAACTTCTTCAGCCGGCCGCGGTGGGCGGGGCCAGCTCTCCAGGGCTGGCCTGGTGCCCGGAGCCCAGAGGTGGGCTGGGAAGGGCATCTGCTCAGCAGGGGGCCTGAGGCCGCGGGGCCCCACTGGCCTAGAGTGAGGACAGCAGGGCCAGGGTCACCAGGCAGAGAAGTCCCTCCCAGCCCACAGCAACCCGGCAGCTCCCCAGGGCAGTGCTGGCCGCTGCAGGCCGCGGGAGGGGCTGCCAGATGAGGCCGAGGGCCGGGGCCAGGGAGGGGCAGCCCAGACCAGGGCTGTGTCCCCCAAGGCTCTGTTGGAGGGTGCAGGGCGTGTCCTGGCTCTGGCCACACAGGCAGCTGGGCACACTGACTGCCCCTCTCTTCCAGCCTCACCCACTGTGGTGATTTTCCCTGTGCCCTTGGCTAAGGACACGTGACTCCGGGTCACCATTCCTGAGGGAAGAAGGAAGGGGCCCAGGCAGGCATCCAGGGAGGGACATGGAGCAGAACATCTGTCCTAATCAGGCTCGAGGCTGGGACCCGGCAGGAACCCGAGGTGTGGGCTCAGGGACGAAGACCCAGGGTCAAATCCCAGTGCTTTGCATCTGAGCTCCGACCTCTGCAAGTCCCTAGCACCCTCAGGTCTGTCCAGTGGGATCCACAATCACTGGGCCAGAAGGACACACAGGAAATGAGTGAGGCTACAGGTGCCTGTACACTGGAGTCTACTGCTTTTCAAGAGACATGGCTAGTGTAGACACAGAGGTCATACCAACAGGAGCACGGTGTTGGGTGAGGGAGGTGAGACTGGCCCTGCTGAAGCCATAGATGGCAGGAGTTGGGCCTGTGGAGACCCAGAGTTGGAACCTGCAACCTCCTCAAACTTCTGTATTTCTGAAACTTCCCAGAACTTTCTGGAAGGACTTGTGTGGCCCCTGGACTCACTCCACCCAGTCGGGTGAGCTCAGCCCTGGTGCCGCTGCAGCGTGGGGTGGTCCAGCCTCTGTCCTCCCCCCGGACTTGACTTACTGAAGACCTTTCCTTATTTATTTATTTATTTATTTATTTATTTATTTATCAGCGGACACAACATCTTTGTTGGTATGTGGTGCTGAGGATCGAACCCGGGCCGCACGCATGTCAGGCGAGCGCACTACCGCTTGAGCCACATCCCCAGCCCCTCCTTTTTTCTTAAATCAGCTCGTTTTAAAGACAGTTTATTGTATAAAATACTTTCAAGTTATCTTTAAGTAGTGCTGAATCCTGGAAAGGCACCGAGATATGTCCCCCACCCCGTCCAGCGGCTGACCCTGTGTACACGTGTGTGTGCGCACACCCGCTGGCCACCCCCTCCCTGCCCTTCTCTGTCACCCTGCCCTGCTGGGCCCTGGAACCCGACCCCTCCTCAGTCCCCGTTGGTTGGACAGCAGCGTGGCTCCTGAGGGACTTCCCCAGAGCAGGGGGAGACTCGGGGTCGCTGTAGCTGGGCATGGCGTGACTGAGAGGTCAGGATGAAACCAGTCACTTCAGAGAAACAACGTTGCACCTGGGGGGGGGGGCTCCACAGATCTGGCTGGGCACAGTCCAGACGGCCGTGGTCCAGGCGGGGGCTTGGATGGCTCTGGCCCTCCAGCTGGAGTTGCTGGGGAGCTAACCTGGGGGTCCTGGGGTGCGGGTGGGGCCTGCAGCCGAGGCGGCATGGCCGACCAGGGCTGTGCCTGGCCTCTGTGCAGGCTGGGGTTGGGGAGGCCTGGGCCTCGCCTCCCTCCTCCGGCTCTGAGCCTCCCTGGGCTCCAGGCTTGGGTGCTGGCTGCCGCCCGGGTCCCTGCCTGCTGCCTCTGTCTCCGGCAGCCCCGCTCCAGATCAGCACGGGACCCCCTTCTGGGTCTTGTCAAGGCCCCTCGGGTGGCAGCTGAACCCCGGGGCCTCCTGGTGCCCTCAGGAGCTGTGGTGGGTGGGAAGGTGCTCGGGGGCGTGTGCTCCTGGGCCGGGGCGTGGACGGGGCGTGTGCTCCTGGGCCGGGGCGTGGCCGGGGCGTGTGCTCCTGGGCCGGGGCGTGGCCGGGGCGTGTGCTCCTGGGCCGGGGCGTGGACGGGGCGTGTGCTCCTGGGCTGGGGCGTGGCCGGGGCGTGTGCCCCTGGGCCGGGGCGTGGCCGGGGCGTGTGCTCCTGGGCTGGGCGTGGCCGGGGCGTGGACGGGGCGTGTGCCCCTGGGCCAGGGCGTGGCTGGGGCGTGTGCTCCTGGGCCGGGGCGTGGACAGGGCGTGTGCTCCTGGGCTGGGCGTGGCCGGGGCGTGGACGGGGCGTGTGCTCCTGGGCCGGGGCGTGTGCCCCTGGGCCGGGGCGTGGCCGGGGCGTGTGCTCCTGGGCCGGGGCGTGGCCGGGGCGTGTGCCCCTGGGCCGGGGCGTGGACGGGGCGTGTGCCCCTGGGCCGGGGCGTGGCTGGGGCGTGTGCTCCTGGGCCGGGGCGTGGCCGGGGCGTGGCCGGGGCGTGTGCTCCTGGGCTGGGCGTGGACGGGGCGTGGACGGGGCGTGTGCCCCTGGGCTGGGGCGTGGCCGGGGCGTGTGCCCCTGGGCCGGGGCGTGGACGGGGCGTGTGCTCCTGGGCTGGGGCGTGGCTGGGGCGTGGCCGGGGCGTGTGCTCCTGGGCCGGGGCGTGGCCGGGGCGTGTGCCCCTGGGCCGGGGCGTGGCCAGGGCGTGGCGGGCGCCTAGTGCCAGACCCACGCAGCCCACCCTTTCCTTGCCGAACCTAGAGCCACCCAGGTTCATCAAAGAACCCAAGGACCAAATTGGCGTGTCGGGGGGTGTGGCCTCCTTCGTGTGTCAGGCCACCGGCGACCCCAGGCCACGGGTGACCTGGAACAAGAAGGGCAAGAAAGTCAACTCTCAGCGCTTTGAGGTGAGTCGGGGCGCACCCTCTCTCAACAGGGCCCCGCAGCTTGGCCACGGAGGGTGTCACAGGCGGGACCCCAGGTGGGGTGACCTGGCTGGGCGGCCTCTCCGAGGTGGCCCCTCCCACCCTTTCTGGCCTGTTGCCCCACCTGGGGGCCCTGCCAGGCTCCGGTGGTCTGCCACCCGTGCTGTGTGCCCTGAGCAAGGTCCTGCTCTCTCTGAGCCCTGGCTCGTGCCAGGAGTCTGAGCACAGCCTGCAGTTAGACGCGTGTGCACCAGCATGCCTTCCCATGTTCACACCCGCCACACGCAGTGCAGGCCGGTCCCTTCTCCTGGGTGTCCAGGCCTGGGTCTGCCCACCGCGTGCCCACCTGGATGCCCGCACATGTGCACACAGCCTGGGACCTTGGGGTGACCCCCTTTCCCCCCGCCCAGCTGGACGGGCCCTGCCCACCCTGGCCCGGGCTCACCCTGGCCCCTCCGCTGCCCACACAGACCATCGAGTTTGACGAAAGTTCGGGGGCCGTGCTGAGAATCCAGCCGCTGCGGACGCCCCGAGACGAGAACGTGTATGAGTGTGTGGCCCAGAACCCGGTGGGGGAGATCACCGTGCACGCCAAGCTCACCGTCCTCCGAGGTATGGGCTCCCGGGGCAGGTGGCCAGCAGCTGGGCTCTGGGCTTGGGGAGGGACACTAGGAGTCCCTGGAAGTGACGCCAACCTGCCTGCTTTGGATTCTCTGTGGAGGACTTTGATTTTCCTTCCCCATCCCATAATACTGTGGGGCCCAGGGCCTATGGTTGGGGTCTGTTCAGCCTTTTTGGGAGAGGGGCACTGAGGGACTGACGTCACTTCACTGTGCTCTTCTGATGACAAGAGGCAGCTCCAACTCAAACCAGTTCAAGCACAAATGAGAATTAATACGTTTGTGTAAACAAAAGTCTGTGGCGGATTCTGTCTGGCTTCAGGTTCAGCTGGATCCAGGGGTTCATTCAGGGTTCTCAGGGCTCAGCCTCTCTGCCTCCTGACTTGATCCTTGGTGAGACTCCTCATCCCGGTTAACCTGGGTCACCACACACCCTCCCAGCTAATCGCTGCAGCTTAGGAGGAACAAACTCTCTGATTGGCTTGACAGTCCCCAGAGCCACAGGTGATCAGCTCCCAGAGATGATTTAGTCATGGAGGTTCCCCCAAAGAATGAAGGCTGAGTAGATGTGTGGCCAGCCCCTGCCGCTTGGCATGCACCGGGCCCGTGAGCCATCTCCTGGTTTAGCTCAAATGGGTTGGAGTCCACCAAGAAATTGTTTTCTCATCACCCAGGCAGCTGCCACCCTCTGTGCCACACTGGGTTTCAGCCCTCGGCCAGCCTCCTGCGTCTGGGTCTCTAGAAACAGTCACTCTCCAGCTGTGTGACCTTGGTTGAGTTAATGAGCCTCTCTGGGCTGCAGTTTCGGTCTCTGTCCAGTAGGGTAATGTGTGTCTAGTGCAAGCGGTTGTTCCATGACCCAGATGAGAGGGTGTTGCAGGAGGCCACAGTGCCACCACGGACAGTTAGCCTTTTCATCACCAGCTTTAACAGGACAATTGCCACCAGCCCGTCTGCAGCCCTCAGGCGAGGGGTTCAGCCGTAGGTTGGAAACATGGCACGTCCCAGCCACGGGCGTGAGCCACAGGCAGCTCTCAGCTGAGGGTGGCTCCCTGGAGGGACTGTTCTGTGGTCTGCCAGGGCAACGGGCAGGGTGGCATCACTGGGCCCCGGAGCCCCTGGGGCTGGCAGACAGGCTGCTGTCACGGAGGACTGCACAGGGGCCCTGGGCTCTGTGCCTTGCTGTCCCCCTCTGGAGATTCCTGCTCATCTCCTAAGGAGGCCCGGCTTGGTCTGCCCAGTCCCTGGGCCTGGCAGCGTGGGGGCCTCCCAGGGTGTTTTCGGCTGACCTTTCCCGTTGCACCGCCAGCCCCTGCCTGACCCGCCCACCGCTGGAGGCTCCCCTAGCCCCAGCCTGGGGTCTGGACAGCTCGGCCCTGGGCTGCCCTGTGGCCTCCGTTCAGGCCCGCCCCAGCTGAGTCCCGCCTCCGCCCCAGCTGAGCCACAGCCCCGCCGGGTGGCCAGGGCCATCCCTGTGCCCCTTCCTCCAGCGGCCTGCGCCGTTGTGTTAATTAAACTCCCAGGAGCCGCCTGGTGCGGGCCGACGGGTCTGTTTAATTAGGAGCTGGGGCCTCCCCTGCACCGCGGGCTGCTGCCCACAGCTCTCAGGACCCAGCGGGGCTGTGTGCACGCAGATGGGGGCATTCACGGGGCTGAGTGCACGCAGATGGGGGCGCTCGCGGGGCTGAGTGCACGCGGAAGGGGGCGCTCGCGGGGCTGAGTGCACGCGGAAGGGGGCGCTCGCGGGGCTGTGTGCACGCGGATGGGGGCGCTCGCGGGGCTGAGTGCACGCGGATGGGGGCGCTCGCGGGGCTGAGTGCACGCGGAAGGGGGCGCTCGCGGGGCTGTGTGCACGCGGATGGGGGCGCTCGCGGGGCTGAGTGCACGCGGATGGGGGCGCTCGCGGGGCTGTGTGCACGCGGATGGGGGCGCTCGCGGGGCTGAGTGCACGCGGATGGGGGCGCTCGCGGGGCTGAGTGCACGCGGAAGGGGGCGCTCGCGGGGCTGTGTGCACGCGGATGGGGGCGCTCGCGGGGCTGAGTGCACGCGGATGGGGGCGCTCGCGGGGCTGTGTGCACGCGGATGGGGGCGCTCGCGGGGCTGAGTGCACGCGGATGGGGGCGCTCGCGGGGCTGTGTGCACGCGGATGGGGGCGCTCGCGGGGCTGTGTGCACGCGGATGGGGGCGCTCGCGGGGCTGAGTGCATGCGGATGGGGGTGCTCACCCAGAGCAGCGCCCGTGGCTGGCGCCAAGCGGGACACCCCGGGAGCCTGCGGGCAGGCAGCGGTGCCCACAGGGAACAGGAGAGGCTGCTGCTTAGCCTGAGCCTTGGTGCTGTCATTAGCAACCAATCAGAGCTGCCCGTGAGGCCGCCCCGCTCCCCGGGACCAGGACAGATGGGTGGGGCCCAGACCCCCGGGGACAGACCCCAACTGCTCAGGCCCCGTGGGTGCAGCCCCGGCGCCTCGCCCTCCCCCATCCTGCTGTGGCCTTGGCTTCCCCACCCCCACGACACAGGCGCGGCCTTCGAGGAGGGCACAGTGTCCTCTGCCCACAGCAACTGGACCCGGGATAGGAGCTTCTCTCCTACCTCTGTCCCCAGCCACCCCCTTCACTGTGCCCTGTGCCCCTTCTGGACTTTTTTAAGCAAATACGTGGGTATCCATTCTGGGCCCTGGGCGGCTGGGCCCTGCAGGAGGGGGCTTCACAGAGAGGAAGTGGCGGCCAGACCCCTCTCTCTGTTGTCCTAGTGGGAGGCCTGCCACCGATGGCTGGGAAGGGCGGCAGGGTGGTGGCCCTGAGACTCGACCGCCCCCCTGGCCCCTGAGGCCGAGGTCCATGGTCTTTCTCTTGAAAGCGGCCGCTGTCAGTGCCTCCTGGGCTCCGGCCCCCGCTCTGGGTTCGGCCATTGCTCCTGCTTGTTGGGGTGTCCGTCCGCAGGTGGCATGTGTCCCTGATGGAAGCCACTGTGGTCCCTGCCTCAGGGGCTTCCTCACCTCGGGAGCTGCAGGTGGACTTGGGGATGAGGCCAGGGCTGCCCCCACTGCGCCCAGGGCTCCGGGGTGGCAGGTGCCATGCTGTCCCCACCAGCACCCCCTCTGGCTGTGGCTCAGTTCCGTCAGCACTGTGATGGTCACTTTAGCCCTTGTCCTTTGGGGACAGAACGAGGGTGTGTGGGTCTGCCCAGCCTCCTGAAGCCACGACCTTAGAGAGGCCCAAGGTGCAGGCCCAGGCAGGCCCGGCTGCTCCCGGCCTTTCCTTGCACCCTCCACCACCTCCTGAGTCCTCACAGCCAGCCTTCTGCATGCCCTGTCCCGTGTCCCCTTCTGGTAGGGCCCCTGCTGAAGATGCCATCGTGCCCTGATCCATCTTTAAAGGCCCGCGTCCACCCAGCCCTCCTGAGGTCCTGGGGTCCAGGGCTTCCACGTGGCCTCGTGGGGCCCAGCGCAGCCCACGAGGGGCTAGAGGCCATTCTGTTGAAGCTGTTGGCCATCGGCCACAGCAGAGGAGCCAGGGGACCGTGGAGCAGGGCCCGCCTGGCTGCAGCCCAGCGTCCGGCCAGTGGAGCTGGGCCACTGGGCCATCGCTGTGGGCTACAGACCCTGGATGAGGCCACCCTCCCGTCAGTGCCCCCCGGGCTCTCATCACGCCCCTGCCATGGCCGCCACGGGGACCCTTCCCAGCAAGTTCATCCCCCCCATTCCATTCCCCCGACATGACTGTCCAGGGGCACCAGACCCTGGCTGGCCAGCGGGGCCCTGGGCAGGGTGTGAGGGGCCCAGCTGACACGGCTGTCCTGACACGTGACAGGCAGGGGGTGACCCTCTGAGAAGATGTCAGAGCCCTGGAGGTCCGGACCAGGGAGCTGGCTCGGGATGGGGGACGGGCCTGGGCGCCGTGGCCAAGGGTGTGTGGCGCCACAGGCTGGGCTGCAGGGAGGGAGGCCAGGGGGCAGCACAGGGTGGCCGCCTGACCCCGGGTTTGCCGCCGGGCAGTCGTGCGCTGGTCAGTGTGGCGCAGCCTCCCTGGACCTCACCTGCCTGGGGCTGGGGCACCCTTCCTGCTGGATACCACAGGTGTCCAGGCCTCCCGCGTGGCCCCAGAGCTGTGTCACCCTGTGGAGGGCAGTTGGCCAAGCCCGTGGTCCTCCCACACGGGCCGGTGCCTGGTTCAGAGGCGGCAGCGGCTCTGCCGGCTGCCGGTGCCTCCTCTCCACCCTCCGCCTCCCCCCTCAGAGGACCAGCTGCCGCCCGGCTTCCCCAACATCGACATGGGCCCGCAGCTGAAGGTCGTGGAGCGGACACGCACGGCCACCATGCTCTGTGCCGCCAGCGGCAACCCTGACCCCGAGATCACCTGGTTCAAGGACTTCCTGCCTGTGGACCCCAGCGCCAGCAACGGGCGCATCAAGCAGCTGCGATCTGGTGAGCAGGGTGCCCGCGGGGCGCGCACTTCCAGGCCGTCCATGCAGGGGTGGCCAGCAGGAGGGTTGCCCCCGTGGGCGAGGGGGCGGCTCTAGAGGGTAGGGAGTGTCTCCAGGCTCAGTGCTGACCGTGAGGAGGCGCAGAGCACGTGGACAGTGGACCCAGGGGAGTGGAAATCCCGGCAGCCCTGGGCACAGACGGGCAGAGGTGGCAGCAGGCCCGGGAGGCCGTCTGCCTGGGTGCATGATGGGAGGGCAGGTGGCAGGTGGCACAGAGAGTCTGCGGAGGCCGAGGACCCAGGACGGCTGCCCAGGGCCCGGGCAGTTGGGGACAGGGGACGGTGTTTCGGGGGCCAAGGCAGTGGGTGTCTCCAGGGGGTTGGGGCCAGACCCAGAGGGCATCGGGAGCACGAGGCGGCAGGGCCTGTGGGCACAGCCGAGCAGGGCGTACCCGGGCTGAGCACTGGCAGGCCAGCTGGGCGGAGGCGCCACCCGAGCCTCCCCCTCCCCCCTGCACCCGCACCCGTCGGCCGGTTGGGCTGTGTGTGTCCTGTCCGTTGTCCCTGCTCTGTGTCCTGTGTCCAGCCCCTGGTGCTGGCCCGACCTCCTCCCCGCGTGGCACACGAGGTCCCTCCGCCTTCCCCAGCGGGTCTTTCCCACCAGCCTCTCCCGTGGCGCCCGACGGTGGCCTGGGCACCACCTCCACTGTACCTCCTGCTGCCCTTGCTTGGGGACACGCGTGTGACGGCCACAGTGCACGTGCGTCTGGGCCGAGGCTGGTGTTCCAGGGGCGGAGAGCCCGGGGCTCCTGCGGGTCCCTGTGCCCGTGCCCGCCCTGCAGCTCAGCCCAGCACCGGCGGGCATGGGCCAGCTCGGGTCGGCTCCACGTCGCCCTCCCCAGCCTCAGTTTCCCTGTGAGAGGTGCCCACCCTGTCCAGGGGTGCCCAGCACGTTCTCCGCCCCACAGACGCAGGCTGCGCGTCAGCCGTGACCAGGGCTGTCACCCTGACCCCCCGGCCTCCTGGGCCGGCAGCACCCTTAACGGTCTCTTTTCTTCTCTTGTCCCCTAACGTTCAGAGACCTTTGGTAAGTCTGACCCCGCCAGCAACTAACGCCTCTGGTTCCCACCCTCCCAGACTAACAGCCACCGTGACAGTAACCGACCCACGTGTGTGGCATGTTCACTAACCCGACCCCCACGGCCACCCCTCCCAGCCGGTGCCAGGGCCGCAGAGACCGGCCCCGGAGGAAAAGAGGAAAAGAGGAAAAGGAGGGCCGGGCCGCGGCCTCAGAGCGGGCAGCGGGCCCTCGGGTCCCAATGGAAAGCCCTCGGTGGCCAGGTCTGGGGCTGGGCTGACCTTTCCCAGCCGGGCGGTTCAGGTCCTCGTCACCCTCCGCTCCCAGCCCCAGCCTGAGCACTCTGGGCTCGTTGTCACCGAGGTGAGAGTGGCCGACCCAGGACAGCGGAGGTCCACCTCCGGCTTCCCCGCGAGGGGAGCAGGCCCCGGGAATGGCTGAGAGACCTGCCCTTTCTACTCGGTGGTGGCCATGACAGCTTGGCCACCACGGGGACCGGGTTCTCTAGCCCAGTTCCTACCGTGGTCACCTGAGCGCAGCGAGACAGTGAAGCAGGAGCCCGCGGGTCCCCTCCAGCTCCCTGGCCTGGCCTCCGGGAGTCCCCGTTGGCCTCTCAGGAGGGCGGAGAGCGGCCCTAGAGGGCTGGCGCTCCCAGAGAGAAGGTGGGCCCCCAGCCGGTCACCTCCTCTGCCTCAGGTGGCCTGAGGTTCCCCGGCTCCCCCTGGCCCAGCCCTGGCCGCTGTACCGTGACCCAGGTTGCCCTCGGGTGCCCGTCCGGCTGCTCAGGACGGCCGCTCTGCCTTGGTCTCAGGCCTTCTGGGCCCGGTTGTCCTCCTGTGGCCAGCTGCTGTCACAGGGGGCTGGGCTAGCCAGGGAAGAAGAGCAGAACTGTGAGGTCCAATCTGGGTCCCCAGGTGTCCCCTCGGCGGCCCGCCCTTTCCTCTTTTCCTCTGGGAGCTGGACAGGCCCTGACCCACATCCCGGCTCCTCCCGCCCTCCTCCCCGTCTGTGACCTCCCTTAGCTGCTTCCACGCCCACCCCGGGGCACTAACCCCTGCTGTCCCCGTCTCTAACAAGACCGAGACCCCTTGCTCCCCTCCCCGCCTTCCCAGTCCAGACTCAGGACTCCAAGCAGCCCCTTGCTGGACCCAGAAGGAGAGAAGGGGGTGGGGGCCTCCTCCCTCCCCCAGGGCAGGGCCACTCCGGCCCGCAGACCCCTCCCGTGGGAAGCCTGCTCTGCCCACCTGTCCTGCAGCCAGGCCTCCTGGGTCTCCAGGCCCCGGCTGGCCAGCCTCCCCCGGCCCCTGGCCCCTCCTGACATTCGCCTGGTCTCTCTTCCCTTGCAGAGAGCACTCCGATCCGAGGTAAGAGGCCCGCTCCTGCCGCCCTGCCCAGGCTCCGGGCCCCCAGGCCCCCACTCCCACCACCCTGCAGTGTCCTCCTGTCTCTGTGTCTGTCTGTGGCCGGGCGAGTGCGGAAGTGTTTGGCCACCTGCTGGGGGGAGGGGCGGCACCTCCTCGCCACCCAGAGCCCTGGCAAAGCCCCTCTGCAGCCTCCGTTCTGCCTCTCTGAGGTCAGCTGCAGAGCAGCCTCTGGATGTGACCATCTGGGGTGTCCGGCCCGAGGGAGCCGAGGCAGGCACTGTCAAAGGCCAGGATGGACTCTGGGCCTGCCCTCAGCGCTGCCTCAGAGGCGACTCCGTAGGCCTGGGTGGAAGCCTGGGAAGAATGCTGTGTGACCTAGGGCAGGCTCCCTGCCCTCTCTGGGCCTCACAGTGATCTCCACTGCCCATTACCCCAGAGTCTGAGGTCGGGGAAGAACATAGGTATTTGTTCTATAGAGGCAGAGCCTCTATCTGCTGCCCGCAAAGAGGACCTCCCTGTCTGGGGTCCATGCCACTTCTTAGGACAACCGTAAAACAGCTCTGGTTTGGGGCTCCTGGTGCCACGGGTTCTGATGAAGCTCGCAGCTCTAACACCGCGGGACCCTCTCTCGCCTTCCTAAACTTGCGGCCAGCGGGCCCTTGGGTCCAGGCTGTGACCATACGCCCTAACGTACCTTCGCGGAGTTTAGTTCTTACCAAACGGAGGCCCATGGACCCCCGTGTCTCGTAGGGTGTTGGTGAGCGTGTGTCCTGTCAAGGCCTGGGCTCCGGGCACACAGCCTCGCTGTGACATGGGGACACGTTCCCGTTCAGGCTCCAGCAGCCCCGGGGGGTCTCGGCCCCCTGTTCACTAACTCCGATCACCGACTCCTTAATGTGGGTAGAAGTGGAGTCTCGTCGGGGCCTGTGACCTCAAACACAGCGAGGGGACGGCACGTGCCGCTGGGCACCGAGACCTGGCCTCAGTGCCTGCCATCTCAGACGTCTTTGTCCACTCATGCCCAGCCCATGCCCAGTCCGGGCCTGTGGTTCTGGCCTCACTGGCCACCCCACCCCAGGTCAGCTGTGAGTGTAGTGGCCTCCGTCGGTCGACCTCTGCAGCCCCGCGCCACCGGGCCTCGGGGCTGGGCCCACAGTGTCAGACACACCGAGGGGGCATCAGGACCTTGGGTCCCGGCGCCTGGTGTCCGTGGGTCCACGTGTCCAGTCACTCATTTGGAGGACTTGGGTGCCGGGAGGCCTGGCCCCTGCGCAGTGTCCAGACAGTGGCTCTGGTCCAGACTCTGAGGCCAAGCATGCTTGGTGCGCCCTGTCCTGGTGGCTTTACCTCAGCCATTGTGAGGTGACACTGCTCCGCATGCTCACAGGCACCCGGGGGTGGAGACCCCGATTCCACACGCACCTGGGGACGCGGACCGCGGGTTGGACTTGTGGGCGCTGTCGAGCGGCTGCAGCCTCCTGGATTCGCAGTCGGCCTCTGTGGGCCCTGAGGCCTGGGTCTGGGGGGCTGGGGGGCTGAGGGCCAGCCCCACCCGTTTCCCTGAGAGCATCACGCGGTGCTTTCTCACGTCCACCCCAGCAACATGGCCGCCTGCTGCCCGTCTGGGGGCTGGGCCTGGCAGCGTGGCCCCGTGGGCAGCTCCCTTTCAGCGAGAGCGGAGGATTTGCCGGGCACCCTGGAGTGTCCAGTCAGCCCAGCAAGGGCTAGGCCCGGTGGGGTCCGGCGGGCCTTCAGGCCTGCCTTGTGTCATCACCCTCTCCAGCTGGGCCAGCGCCAGAGACGGGCCAGCCGGGACTTGGGATGGCCTCCCAGCGCGGCCGGCCCCCCTCAGTGGCCAGTTGTCCCTCTCCCCGCAGGGGCCTTGCAGATCGAGAGCAGCGAGGAGACCGACCAGGGCAAGTACGAGTGCGTGGCCACCAACAGCGCGGGCGTGCGCTACTCCTCGCCTGCCAACCTCTACGTGCGAGGTAGGGAGCGCGGCACCCAGGTCCCCGCAGGGCCCCGCCTCCGGCTCCCCCACCCGCAGACCCGCAGGTGCCCTCCCCAGCCGGGGGACGGGACTGGCGGCCTCCCTCTGGACCTCGGCTCCTGGCCTGGGCAGCGGGCGGGGGAGGGGCAGTCTCGGGCCGCAGGGTGGGGGAGCCCGCGGGCCTCGGCCCTGTCCCCGCCGCCCACCCCCGGTGGCTTCTGTGGTGTGTGGTGCCCCGTGTCGTGTGCTGGCTGTGCTTCTCCGACTGTGGCCTCGTGGTCCCGCTTCACTGCCCGCCCCGCCCCGCGCCCTCCTCGGAGCTGGGGTCCAGGCCGCCCCGCTGGCCCAGCGCACTCGCGCCCACAGCCGAGACCCGCGGGGCGCTCATGCTCGGGCCAGTGGGAGGACCGGGCCTGGCAGGCACACTCGCGGGCTTGGTGGCCCCCTCGGGCCAGGCAGGCACAGCACCCGGCGAAGCTGTGGGTCCTGGCTTCCCGTCCCCGCCAGGTCCCTGCCGGATACCAGGGGTCCCTGTCCCAGGGGCTCCCCCACCTCCACCGCCTCAGGTGCCTGGGTGCTCCCACGGGGCCGGATGACTCTGCCGACCCCTCATCTCCGTCAGGATCCTTTGTGCCCCCTCCCCACCCCGTCCCACTCGGGGCTGGTTCTGACCCGACCCGTGGTAGAAACGGCCTCCACGGCCCGCCCGGCCGCTCTGTGCCAACCGACCTGACCACGCCCTCCCGAGCTCAGTGACCCACGCGGGGCCCGCCCTCGTCGTCTTCCACGCGGGCTGAGCGGTGCCTCCACCCGAGACCCTCATCCCCTGGTCCAGTGGCCACAGCTCCCGCTGGCCCTGAGGCGACTCCTGGGTCCTGCACCGCGGGTGGCGCGTCCTGTGTGAGGAGCAGGCCTTGCGGGGAGGGGGGGTGCGGGCGGGTGGGCATCTGATCTGCCACCGCGGCACCCGGTGAGTCTAGCGCGTCCGTGACCCCAATGGACTGGTCCTCATCCTCCTGTGGCTTCCCTGCCAGCACTGGGGTCTGCAGCCGGTGGGGATGGAGGGCAGTGTAGACGCAGTGGGCGGAGGGGCCCAGGGCCGCATCCCGGCAGGGCCAGCCGGCCCGGCCTTGCCCGGTCTCAGACTCTCCCACCGCCTGGGCAGCGAGGGAGCCGGCGCCTGTGTCGGCCCGAGCGGGGAGAAGGAAGCCGTCGCTGTTCTTTTTCTTTTTTAATTTTAGTTTTTTTGGTTTAAAGAGAAAACAGACGATGCAGCTTTTCGCCTTGGGAAGTCCTCTTTTACTCTCTGTATCTCCCCTATTTTTTCTCTTCTCCCCATGTCATTGTGTTCCGCATCAACCCCCTTTACATCCCTCAGAGCTTCGAGAAGGTTGGTGTGTTTTTTTTCTTTTTTACTTTCTTTACCCACATTTTTACATTCCGAAAAAACGACACGACACACACTGAGCACAGTAGACACACACAGACATGCACACGCACACGCACAGCCGAGACGCAGAAACGGAGCAGACAGTGGGCACCACCACAGACAGAAAGCCGCCCGGCGACAGCAAACCCAGAAAGACACAGCCTCCGTGCCCAGCCCGGCCGAGGCGGCGCACACATGCGATGCTTGCATTGTGGTCGCTCTGCATCCGTTGGTCATGTCGTTGCTGAGTTCTTGCACCTCGTCGTCATGGTGACGGGCCTGATGCATGCTGGGAGAATGTGAGACTGCATGCCCCGTGGTCTGCCTGGTGCGTCCCGCGCCCTCTGTTGGCGGGCTCCTGTCTCCCGGTCCGTTTCTCTCTCTTTCTGTTTTTTTCTTTTCTTTTCTTTTCTTTTTTTTTTCCTAATTTTTTTAAAGTTTTGTTTCATTTTGGGGGAAAAGTCGATCGGTTGGTTTTTCCCTGCCGCCCCTACACCTGCTCGCCCTCCCCCAGAGCGACTGTCTGTCCTGTCTTGCTCTGTGCTGTCTGGTGTCTGTCCCTGGCTGAGCTGTTCCGTGGTTGCTCTCCGAACGCATTGTGACTTAAAAGCCAGTGTTCCTGTCCCGACTCTCACCCAGGAGGGTGGCAGGGGTCCCGCAGCTGAGATGTCAGAGCAGAAAGTGGCCACCCCAGCAGAGGGTGCGGGGTGGGGTGTGCAGAGGGACAGCGGGCGGCCAGAGCCTGGGGCGGGCGTGGGGGACGGCAGCCCTCTCTGCCCAGAGCCCGACCAGGGCAGCAGGTGGAGGGAGCTCAGGCAGGTGTCTCCTTGTTCTTCTGCCTCACACGGGGCTGTCCCCACTGCCCCCGTCACCGAAGACAAAAAGAAATGGGAGGTCTCCGCTGAAGAGCAGCGGGGATCGGAGTCCTCCTCCAAACAGCGAAACTTCAAAATAAAGAGAACGGTCACCTCAAAGGGGGCGAGTAATAGTGGCACAGCCTACGCGAGCAGTGCATGCCTGGCACGCGGTGCCCAGATGGCAGGATGGCAGCCGGTGTGACGACTTCATCGTCCTGGCTGGCACAGGCCCAGACGCGAGGCAGGGCAGACGGGAGACGTTGGCCCCTCTCCTCCTCCCCAGGCTCTGCGCCCAGTCATGGCGCCTTTGTCTAACCGCACAGCACGGTCACTTTCTGAGTTACCTGAGCATCAGAGCTGTGGGATCCTGGAGAAACCAGGGATCGAGGACACGGCCTCTCCTCGCCACCCCCCTCCTTCTCTCCCCCTCCCTCTCCCTCCCCCTTTCCCCCCCCCGCCTCCCCCTCCCCCTCCCCTCTCTCTCATTCTCTGCCCCATTTCCAAACCTTCAGAGTTGCAGACTCTCCTGCTCCCTCCCCAAGGGAAGACAAGCCCTGAGTCTCACACCAGCTCCACACAGCCGCCACCTAATAGACTCTTGGGTTTCTGCCCAGCCCAGCCGGCTGCCCACTGTAGACAGCAGTCCAGGGCAGAGGCCGCCCTGCTGGGCCTGTGTTCCTTGACCTCCTGCCCCTCACCTGCTTTCTCCAGCCTCCCCCTTCCTAGACCCAAGCTGAGCTGGCGGGAGGGCACCAGGTCCCCGCAGGGACGGGCCTCAGGGAAGCCCCGCAGGTGGGAAGTGGTCTGCCCCCTGCACCAAAGCTACGTCCAGGTGGATTTCAGCTGAGGGGGCTGAGGGTCTCAGAAGCCACTTGGATTTGGGGACAGTGCAGCCTAGTGGTGACAGTGCCGCACAGGCTCTGGCCTGGACTCTGGCTGCCTCAGGTCAGCCTTTCTCTGCCCCTCCCCGCTGCAAGACCGCGGCTGGCCTTTTGACCCTTGGAGTCCATGTGTCTTCGTCTGAATGATGAAGACCCTAAATGTGCCCAGCTCACAGGGGTAGGGGGACTCCACGGAGCTGACCCTGTCAGGTGTCCCATGTGGTCAGCCTAGAAGGACACCAGAGGACTGTCATCATGATATAGTAGAGAGCTCAAGGGAAGAGCCTGTCCAGCCGCTCCCTTCCCTACGAGGCCCCTCAGTGTCCACTCCGTAGAAACTGCTCGGAACGCGTGGGCCAGGAGCTAACGGGGGTCTCTGATTTCATTTCTCACTGGTGCCTTTCCCAGTCCACCCTTGGTCTCATTTCCTGTGGCTCCAGCCCTGTCCCCCAGAGGTCAGTGGCTCCCCCAGGGCCCCAGCCACTTTCCGGAAGTCTAGTCCAGCCCCAGGCGCGGCTGGAAGGTGCAGCCAGGTGCCCACAGAGGCACCCGCCCGGCTCAGGCTGCCGGATGTGTCCTGCCCTGTTGCCACCACTGTCCCAGGAGTCCCGGCCCCAGCGGAGCTTCTGACCTCTGACCTCTGGCTCCCGCTGGCCAGGGGTTCAGACTCGCCCTTCTCTTTCTGAAGTTGACCTCTGGGACCCAAAGGGCCAAGGCCACACCCCTGGCCACTTCCCAGTGCCCCTGGCGGCCCTGGGGGGGTGGCCGGATGCAGGACGCCCTCCCCACTGCCGTGCCCTAAGGTCAGTGGTGTGCAGGGGCCCAGCCACACAGCATCCTGGGGAGCAGGACCCTGTTTAATGGCTCTCGGTGCCAGCTGTGGACGTCAGGAGGACGTTCCTCCACAGTGGACCTAGGACACCTCCAGTGTTTTGGAGGAGGCCAAAGGGACTGGAATAATCCCCCGCAGAATCTCAAGTTCCGACCCGGGTGGCCGGGACAGGCCGTCTGACCGAAGTCGGGGAGTCCAGGTGGCTGTCTGTGGTCCCCCTGTCCTCAGCGGTCAGGTGACTTTTTGAACTAAAGTTCCGGCACCAAGCCCTAGAATTGGTGGACGTGACCTCTAGGTGTCCCTTACTTCCTGTTCCCAAAACAGTGGTGGACACAGACGCAGGGCCCAGGACACCGAGAGGACCCCAGGTGTCTGCTGGCTGCTGCCCAGGCCCCGGCTGCCCGCAGCTGGCCGTGGCCCACCCTGGCCGACTTCCTCCTGGGCGGGGCTGTTAGAGCAGCGTCCGGCCCCTCCTTCACCCTCCCCGGGGAGAGGGGCGCCCACTGGCCTGGGGCTCAGGAGGGCCCTGCAGGAACACTGTGCTCTGAACCCCGCCTGCTGCCTGCACCCCGCCCTGTGCATCGCTGTCTCCTCTGGGGGGACGTTAGATTACACCTTGTCATTGGGAAGCCCGAGTCTCTGCGGCCACAGCGAGGGGGTGAGGTAGTCGGTGGATTGGCAAGGGGGGGCACAAAGGGGAGAGAGAGGGTGACATCCCCCCAAAACCCTGACAATTAAAAAGATATGTGTCCATGAAACAACCTGAAGTCCTCCTCAGATGCCCACGACTTGCAAGGCCGCTGTCAGCCATGCTGGGGTCCAGGACCCTCGGGGCCCGCAAGCTGCTGTCTTCACGGCAGAGGGCACTGGGGGCGGGAGGGCAGGCGGGCGGCAGTGCCAGCACCGCAGGGTGGTGGGGAGGGGCCCAGGCCGGCCACAGGCCTCCGATCCCCGACAGGTGTAATCTAGGCCCCAGCGAACCTGGAGGCTGCCGTCCCTGGGCACCTCTGGGCGTCCCCACCCTCCCACCTGCTACCCGTTTTGGAGTCTGGAGAAACAGCAGAAGTTTCTCTCACCCCAAAACGCGCAGCAGGTCCCGGCGCTGGGCTCGCTGAACCCTGACGTGGCTGACACTGTGGGGTCCCTCCCAGTGCTTCAACCCATCACCTCACTTTTGAGTTTCCTTCCTCCCCTCCTCTGCCCCCCCTGAACCCACTTTTGTTTTTGAGTTTCTGCCTCTTCCTGCCTGGGGGAGGGTCGTCTCCTGGTTGCTTTGACGGTTTTTGAGTTGTTTTTCCATGTGAATCGGGGTTTGAAGCGACCACCCCCCAACCTGCCACCACCCCACCCCACCCCCGCTGCCCACCCTCCTGACCCCTCGCCCACGCGGGTCCCCCTGCTGGGACCCCCTGGCTACTCGGTGACGAGAAGAGCTGGGACCAGAGCCCGCTGGAGCGTGCTGAGGACCAAGGCTGGTGTGGTCCTTTATAACCCGCCTGGACCCTCCATTCAGGTCGGTAATTGGGGCGGGGGTCCCGCGGGCCTCTCTGTCCCGTGGGCCCCGTGCCCAGTATTCTCTAACCTGCACCTCAAGCTTGCAGCCAGGGGTGGAGAGACGGTGTGGGTGGGTCAGCACCAACCGCGCAGAACACAGCGTCAGCCGCCCTCCTGCTGGCCCGGAGGGTGCCCACCGGCTTTTCAAAGCCCCAGGGAGATCCGGGTCACCTGGTGCCAGTGGGCACGAGATCCTCCGCAAAGTCGTGGCAAACCAGCCTCTTCCTAGAGCCCACCCTCAGAAACAGATGAGGTGGGTGGGCAAGCAGGCGGGCAGCTCTGGGGTGCCCGAGAGGCCTCCGCAGCTCCTGGCAGACCGCTCAGCGGGTGGCCGCTGGCCATGTCGGGGAGTGTGGGCACCGAGCCCTGCTGCTGACAGACCGCCTTGGACGGCCTGTGGTCACGGACCCTCTGGGGCAGGTCTTCCACAGGCTCGAGGTGTGACGGCTTGTCCACTCCAAGTGAGCGTGACAGCCCTGCCGGGGAGTTAAGAGACAATAGTGTGACCAGGGTCTTTTGGACGAGGTGGCAGCCTGACGTTCAGCCTTTAGATGCTAAAGCTAGCTCTCCTGTCCTTGTCCTCACAGTCCCCGTGGGGGAGCCTTTCACTGATGGCCCCTGCACCTTTAGCATGAAGGCTGCAGGATACCGAGGTGTTGTGTCTAGGTGGCGGGTCCTCTGCCCTCTTTGGTATTCCCTGTGGGTAAGGACATAAGTTCAAAGACGCTGAGGTGCCAAGAGGGACACCTGGCTGTCACTCTTGCTGCTCACTGTGGTGAGTCAGGCTCACCCTGTGAGGGAAAGGGACCAGGCAGCCTGACTGAGTGCTGGCACAGGGTTCCCTTGCTGGGTCTGTCACCCCCAGAGCCGTTTCCTCATCTGCAAATAGGGCATAAGGACACTTACCTCTTGACGTCATCAGGAAGGACAGAGCAAGGACAAGGGCACCCTCAAGGTCTCCATTTTAAAACTAGCCCCCAACCTGCTGGCGCAGAGCACCTGTATCTACCTTCTGCCGCAGGCCTGGCCGAGCGCCTGCTGTGTGCTGGGCTCTGGATCGTCCTGGGGGCCGCCTGATTGCCCCCCTTTTACAGATGAGGAAATTGAGGCTGGGGACGGGCGCCTTGCCAAGGCCTGGGGCTCCTTAGCCAGGGAGTGGGACTCCTTGAGGCTGGGCCCTGGACTTGACCGCAGCCTGGGGCAGGGCGTGACAGGGTCTGGGCGCTGCAGGGAGAGGCCCTCGGGGCCGGGTTGGTTTGCTCCTTTCTGCACGAGGATCGAGGATCCCACCCGTGGCCGCCTTGGACCCCGGGCCGAGGCCCCTGGGTGCCGGGCGGGGGCCAGATCCTGTGTTCTGCCGGGGGCGGGGGGGCCCTCCCTGGGAAGCCACAGCCCTCCTCCTTTCAGACCCCGATTTTCAGCCCCCATTCCATCTCTGCCCTTCTGGCTTTGGGTGCTGTCTGTCTCCGAGGGCTGCTCTCATTTGTTGGATTTTCTCTTTTTTTCTTTTTCCTTTTCTTTTCGCTTTCGCTCTTATCATTTGCCCCCGATTCTGTTCTGGACGTGATGCCGTTTCCTGTCCTGGATTATTAGCTCCCCACGCTCATCCCCCATCGTGTTCCGTTTCCATGACAGCACAGCCTCGGCAGGCATCTCCCACCCACCCCAGCCTCGCTGTGGGTGCCGGCGGCTGGCCTGGTCCACGGGCGGCTGGCCCCTTCCCTCCCCCAGCCCTCACTCACCTCCGTCTGTCTGCATGCCCTCTGTGCCCGCCCGCCCCTCCCCAGCGGCACCCCATCCTGTCTCCAGTGTGACTCTGGACTTTTCGTGGGGCTTCGTTTTCCGAAGGGCTGCCAGCTTCCACAGACCCCGCCACGCCCCGCGGGGCCCTTTCTCGTGCCTCCCGCCTGGATTCAGGAGCAGGTTGGGGTTCCGGGAGGCCGGGGCTGGGGGACAGCTAGGGCTGCTTCCCTTCATCCTGCGAGACCCTCCTCAGTAGAGCAGGCGAGACCTCGAACCCGGCCGAGGGCACAGCCCCAGGAGCCAACAGCCAGGGCGGGGCCACGGTGGGGATCCCGGGTCCTCCTGGTGGCCCCCTGTTTGGCACCACTACAGAGACCCTTCCCACCCGGGCTGGGGACTCACCCAGCAGGCTTTCCTGGGCCCTGGGGATCCCCTGGGTGACACCTTTCCGCCCGAAGCCTCTCCCAGCGGCCCACGTCCCCTCCCACGGTCCAGCACGTGTCCTTCTGTAGCCAAGCCTTTCAAGTTCAGGGGCCGGGAGGCCGCCCCTTTCCTGCCCCAGAATCCCCCAACTTCCGAAAATGGAGCCCCCGAAATGCATCCTGCCGCCTTCGCCCTCCGCGAGGTCCGTAGGGAAGGCGGCACCCCTCTGCTGGGACGCAACACGCCCGCGGCCCAGCCCGGCTCGCCCCTGGTTGTCGATGATGATGATCATTATATTTCCCTGTTTATGACTCTACCAGGGCCGTGATGTGACAATGTGACCTGTCACATTGGGTCACATCTGCTAGATTAATACGCAGCACTGAAGTGGGCCCCTCCCCGCTCTCTCTGCCCCACCCTCTGTCCCCGTCTCTCTCCACTCATCTGTCCACGCTCCGGCCTCCTGAGCCTCTCCTGACCCCTCTGCTCCCCCTTCCTTCCTCGCCCTCCTCCTCTCCCACCCCACTCTCTCAACCTACTTTGCATGATGTTTGTGACTTTGAGAGCCGCATCTATCGATGGAAACTTGTCAGACCGACAGAAGCTTTTAGAGGGTTTCTAACCCAAAACCACAAAAATTTCATTAGAGTTTCTCATCTTTCCTTTGGGGAAGGGGGTGGGGTCCCTGTGTCACCAGAAGGGGTCGAGCGTGGGGGCTGAGCTGCCAGGCCCCCTCTGCCTCCGGACTCCTCTCCTGCAGGACCTTCCCCGTCCCCTGGGAACCAGGGGGTGGCGAGTCAGGTCGGCCCGAGCGCCCCTGCCCAGGGTGTCCTGCCGGAGCCCTGCAGGCTCTGCAGAGTGACCGCCCACTCAGGACGCAGGGCCGGTCTCCGGAGCCACGCTGTCAGCAAAGATGAGAAACGGCTGATAAATTTTTGTGTCCATCTCTGTGCTGTGACAGCCACTCTGGTCTGGAACCTTGTGCTCTGAAGTCCAGCTTCGCGTCTCCACTCCGTTCCGACTCGTTTGTGAAGTTCCCTCCTTTGGCGTTTTGGTTTTTTGTGTTGGATTTGGTTTTGATTTTGGCCTTTGTTTCCTTTTCGTTGGGGGTTCCTGGGGGACAAGCGCCTGTCCATATTTAATGGCTTCCGCTCTTTCCCATCTCTCCTCCCTTTCTCTCTTTCTTCCTCCTTCCTGCTTCTTTCTCTCCTCTGCCGCCTCCCCTCCCCGGCATCTCGGCCGCCGCCACCCCCCAGTCCGCCGCGTGGCCCCCCGCTTCTCCATCTTGCCCACCAGCCACGAGATCATGCCGGGTGGCAACGTGAACATCACCTGTGTGGCCGTGGGCTCGCCCATGCCCTACGTCAAGTGGATGCAGGGGGCCGAGGACCTGACGCCCGAGGACGACATGCCTGTGGGCCGGAACGTGCTGGAGCTCACGGACGTCAAGGACTCGGCCAACTACACGTGTGTGGCCATGTCCAGCCTGGGCGTCATTGAGGCCGTGGCCCAGATCACAGTGAAGTGTAAGCCGGGCAGTGGGGGGGGGGGGCTCTGGGCGGTGCCTCGGCCTCCTCGCTGGGGACCTGGAAGGACAGCTCTCCGAGCTGATGTGTATCGACCAAACTGTCACGCGTCACTTAATGACGGGGACCGTGCAGCGTTGGCCACTGTCCTCCATGTGGGGACTGACAGACGGCTTACACTGATCACTGGACCCGGCCTCCAAGGCCAGCAGGAGGCCTGGTAGACCCAGGGCTGCGTCGTCCTGGCCACCAGGAGGCCGAGGTGGGAGGACGGCAGGTTCCAGGCCAGCTCGGGCCCCTTGGCCCCACTGTCTCCAAGTGAGATGGACAGGGCCGGACATGGCTCAGGGGCAGAGCGCTCACCAGGCGTGCACAGGCCCTGGGTCCCATCCCAAGTGCCACAAAAGGAAAAAACGGCCACTGTAGACGTGTGACGCAGGAGGCTGCCTCTGGAGGTGGGGGACTGCACAGATCCTCCCGCGAGGTGCTGCGGGGGCAGGAAGTGCCGCGTGGCGAGCAGGGAGCCGCGGCGGCTGCTCGTCCACAGCTCTGGTGCCTCAGGCTGCCACCGCACCCTGCCACACGCTGAGGTGCGGAGCAGGGGTTTGCTTGTAGAAGCAGAGGCGGACGGGGGACAGGTGGCCGTGGCTCATTCGGAGCCCACAGAGCCAGGCAGCAGTGACCGAGGGTCGTTAGGACGGTCACGGGTCCACAGTGCCCTTCGGACCTCCTCGTGATGGACTCATCCCCCGGAACGTGAGGGAAGAGCACGTCTCAGTGGAAAGACTGAAAACTGAGGAGGCGTGAGCCAGGCAGGACAAGGGACAGGGTTGGGGACGGTGGTGCAGCCCGTGCAGACACAGGAGGTCTGGAGAGGAAACGGGGTTGTAGGTTGTGGAGTTTTCAACCTGTCAGGCGGGGACCAGCCGGCTGCAGCCTGGGGATGAGTCGGCCTCCGCTCATTGTGAATAAAGTTTTATTGGCACGTGGTCACACTCACTGGCAGCTCGTCTGGCAGCCTTTGGGTGACAGCTGCAGAGCAGAGTCGGGAAGGCCCCAGGCCCTGACCCAGGCTGCAGGAAGGCTTTGGTGTCACCTGAGGGTCGGCTGCCTCTGGGCCTGTGGGCTGATGTCTAGGGACAAGTGGGAGAGAGTCAGCTGCGGGTGACACCCAGGCCCCGCTACTGGGACAGAGGCGAAAAGTGGGAGAACCGCGATGTGAAGCGGGCACCATGCCTCCTGCCAGGCGGAGGAGGGGCACAGGATGGGCATTCAAGAAAGTGGCCAGGCACAGCAGGGGTGAGGCGGGAGCAGACAAGCCCTGTGGGGCAAAGCCGAGTGACCCGGCTGAAGTGAGCAGCGGCCACAGGCGCCGCAGGCAGGGTGGACATGTGTCCTACCCAGCCGGTCCAGTTCTGTTCCTTGGCAGAGCCGGGATGGAGCCCAGGGCCTCGGGGTGGGCAGGCCTCCACCCAAGCCGCATCCCGGCCCTCTGTTTTGAGACAGGGCCTCGCTAGGTCGCCCAGGCTGGCCTTGAACTCGCCCTCCTCCTGCCTCAGCCTTCTGAGTCACTGGGCGACGAGTGTGTGCCCCTGGGCCAGCTGCAGCTGTTAAAAAAGGAGAGTTTCAGCTCTGGGCGGCTGGACGGTGCTGCACCCCTCAGCTGGGCCATCGTAGAGCAACGTCAGCAGGACTGTGTCCCGATAGGACTTTATTTAGAAGCCTGGTGCCACCCATGGCCACGTTGGCTGGCTCTTGCTGTAGAGGGGATGAGACAGAGGTTTCCTCCCAGGAAACCAAAATGGGAGGAAGGCAGTTGTGTGTTCAGAGGCTACATGGCTCTGGGGCCCTTCAACAGTGTGCCCAATCTGTCACCTGCCTCCCTCTCACAGCTCTCCCCAAAGCCCCTGGGACTCCAGTGGTGACGGAGAACACGGCCACCAGCATCACCATCACCTGGGACTCGGGCAACCCAGACCCTGTGTCCTATTATGTCATCGAGTACAAGTCCAAGAGCCAGGACGGGCCATATCAGATCAAGGAGGACATCACCACCACGCGCTACAGCATCGGTGGCCTGAGCCCGAACTCGGAGTATGAGATCTGGGTGTCTGCCGTCAATTCCATTGGCCAGGGCCCACCCAGCGAGTCTGTGGTCACCCGCACGGGCGAGCAGGCCCCGGCCAGCGCGCCTCGCAACGTGCAGGCCCGCATGCTGAGCGCCACCACCATGATCGTGCAGTGGGAGGAGCCGGTGGAGCCCAACGGGCTGATCCGCGGCTACCGCGTCTACTACACCATGGAGCCGGAGCACCCGGTGGGCAACTGGCAGAAGCATAACGTGGACGACAGCCTGCTGACCACCGTGGGCAGCCTGCTGGAGGACGAGACCTACACCGTGCGCGTGCTGGCCTTCACCTCCGTGGGGGATGGGCCCCTCTCGGACCCCATCCAGGTCAAGACGCAGCAGGGAGGTGAGCGCGGGGCATCCTGGCTGGGGCCTGGAGGGGGGCCAGGCGCGGCAGCCCCATGGCTGATTGCCACAGCCGGCCTGTGGGTCCTGCCCGGTGCTTTGAGATATTTGGGGCCATCCAGAAAATCAAAAAATTCTGGCTTTCCTTGGAAACTGACCGGCCAGCCCCCAGGGCTCCAGCTGGACTCCCAGGCGGCTCCCAGGGCCGAGATTCGGGCGGTGATGCCATGGCCTCCCGCTGTCATTGACTCCCGGGGGACGCGTCAGCGGCTGAGTTTGGGGACCCCCTCTGCCACTGTTATTGTAGGGACTGATGATGTTTGTTTCCAGTTAATAAATGAAAAGGGCCTTAACCCCAGGCTGCAGATGGGCCTCCCTCCCCGCTCCAGTGGCAGGACTCGCGGCTGCTTAGTCGTGGGCCCAGGTCTCGTGGGTCGCTGACCCTTCTCTTGGGGTTCAGGCTTTTGAAACCAAAAATCCAGGCGCCTGCGGAATGATGGGAACGCAGGTCTCCAGTGTACGCTTGCAGCCTTCCAACTTCTCTCACTTAATTTGCCGGGATCAGGAAGAGGCCAGGAGAGGGACTGGGTGGAAGTGGACGGCCGAGGGGAGGTGGGGTTTCAGAGAGAACCGCGGCTCGCCGAGCTCAGCGCTTCCTCCAGGGCGACCTGGGCGCTTCTGCCTGGGAGAAGGAGCACCCTCCGCGGCGGGGGCGCGGCCGCGCCCATTTCCGTTCATGGCTCCTTTTCCCCCAGTCCCTGGCCAGCCCATGAACTTGCGGGCCGAGGCCAAGTCGGAGACCAGCATCGGGCTCTCCTGGAGCCCCCCGCGGCAGGAGAGCATCATCAAGTATGAGCTGCTCTTCCGGGAGGGCGACCGTGGCCGCGAGGTACCCTTTGGGCTGGGGAGCGGGGCTCTCCGGGAGGGGGCGGGGCCGGCAGGGTGGGAGGGGCCAGCGGGGTGGGAGGGGCCGGGACTGGGAAGGGAGGGAGGGAGGGGCCAGGGCGGGGCTCACCGGACTCCCTGCCCCTGCTCCGCCCCCGCGTCACCTGTTTTGTCCCTTTATTGCTGGTTTTTCCGCTTTCTGGCTCTGCTGTTTCTCATCCCTCCGTGTCTCTGTCCCTCTCTCGCGGTCCCCTCCGACCCCTTCTCTTCTCCTGCGTGTCTGTCTCTGTGCGCCTCTGTCTCTGTCTCATCGCTTTCTCTTTCCTCTCCCTCCTGTCTCCATCTCTCTCTGGCCCCGTCTCTCTCTCCCTCTCTTTCTAAATCTGTCTCTGGTTCTCTGTATCCATCTCCCCGTCTCTGTCTCTCCCCTGTCTCTCCCGGACCCCAGGTGGGGAGGACCTTCGACCCCACGACGGCCTTCGTGGTGGATGACCTCAAGCCCAACACCGAGTACGCCTTCCGCCTGGCGGCCCGCTCGCCGCAGGGCCTGGGCGCCTTCACCTCGGTGGTGCGGCAGCGCACGCTGCAGTCCAGTACGTGTCTCGGCCACCGCCCTTCTCTGCGGGGGGACCGGGGCCTGGCGCAGCCGGCCTGGCGGGGCCTGAGGGGCAGAGCCCGCCGCAGGGGGTGGGGGGCACCTCGCCGGATTCCTTTCGCCCCTGGACCTCGGACACATCTGCCCGAGCCGTGCCTCGGTTTCCCACCAGTGCAGTGAGGGTCTTGCCACGGGGTCCTCGTGTTCTCCGCCTCTTGACCTGCATTGAGAATAGGGACCAGGAGAGCCGCAGGCTTTGCCCTGCTGAGAGAGGTCACGAGGCGCACCTCCCTCCTTCCTGTCCTATCTTTGGGGCCACTTCCTGGCCTCTGCACAGCTGGCACCTGTGGTTGCCAGAGCAGAGGACACAGCTGGACCCTCCCTGATGGCCTTCCTCCCGGCAGGGAGCAGTGGCTCTCGGGCCCCAGACGTGCTCCCTCCGAGGGTTGGTGCCCTCAGATCTGACGCCAGGCTCTAGGGAGCGTGCAGCCACTACCCGGCTCTTGAATCTCTGCACTTCTGTGCTTGTCCGCCTGGCCTCCTGTCACAAGTCCCCTCCACCCAGCAGCTGGGTGTGGGCCACGCTGTGGCCCCTGTCACCACCTTCACCGTGGCCCTCCCTGCCTGCCCTGTGCTTGGGCCTGCGGAGGCCCCTTCGCTTTGCCCTCTGGGCCGTCGTGTCAGCCTGGCCCCCCGTGGCCTACCTTCAGCCCCTGGTCACGTGTAGCCACCCTGCCTTTGTTCTGGAAGCAGCTGCGGCCTTCAGACCTTCAAACCCCCTGCTGCGTGCTCTTGGGGGGCATCTTGGGTCAGTCGAGGGTGCCATCAGCTCGGGCTGGGTGCGAGAGATCAGGGGCCGTGGACACAGCCCACCACCCAGGCCCCTTCCCTCCTTCCTGCTGCCCACTGAGCAGTGCCCAGCCATCAGGGCGCGTCTGGCAGGTGGAGGTCAGTGAGGGTGGCCTGTGGCTTGGGCGGCCACCTGAGAGGCTGGCAGAGGTGTCGTAAGGTGAGTACCAGCTGGTCTCGAGCAAGTTCACAAACACAGCCCACCCTGCGTGTCCCCACGCACCCAGCAGGTCTGGGCTACACAGATGGCCCAGAGCCCTGTGTCCCCCAGGACCCACTCCTGACGCCCGTGCCCACGCCGCCCGCAGCGTGTCTGGCTTCTGCACACGCCTGCCCGGCCCTTTCCAAGACATCACGCAGGTTGGGCTGGATTGTGATGGACGCGACCCCAGGGTCGCCTAGGAAGCGGCTTCGGCCCAGGCACGCGAAGCTCCGGGGCGGCCCAGGACAGGGAGTCGGGGGAAGGGACTCCCCACTTCTTGCCCCAAGACGGGTGGGGCCCGAGAGGAGCAGCAGCAGAGACTCAGGGCCAGGCGTATCCCCAGGGCTGCAGGCTCCTTAGTCTGAACACAAGGGTAGGTGGAGGCCAGACCACTCGGCCGTGGGTCTCCCAAGACACTGTCCTACCTTCCCGCCTCGTCAGCGTCGGGCCCACTGCGTCCGGGGGCCCACTGCGTCCAGAGACCCACCGCGAGCCGGGTCTGGCCTTGTAGCTCAGCACTCCGCGTCCCTCCCTCGTAAGAAAGTCCTATAAGTTAGCAGGTGAAGAGTGGAAGGTAGGTAATCAGACTGGGAGTTTTCTGGAAGGCGTCTTTCTTTCTTTTATTATGGTTTTTCTCATCATCACCACCATCACCGTTGTTTCTTATTTTATTATGGTTTTGGTTTTATTTTCCTCCCCCTTTCTCAGCAAATCCATTCCTTCTGGCACATTCCCCAGTTGGTTTTCTGCTCCTGCCTGCCTTCCCTGGGCACTTTGGGTTGGGGTGGCTGGTCAAGAAGTGGGGAGAGGCCCCTCAGGTCTAGTTTCAGAGGAGGGTTCCAGTGTCTCACTGGGAGGCAGGTCATTCTAGTGGAAGTGAGCCGTGGTGGCTCAGGGGTCTGCGAGGCCTTTGCAGATGGGAGCTCTGCTCCTCTCTGGGTCGCAGCACAAGGATGTTCACGTGGCAAATAATACGTATGAGATCCGAGCACAGACGAGGTGGGTGTGAAGGCTGGCAGGATGGTAGCCTCTCTGGGCCTCCTCCACCGTAAGCCCGGGTGGCCACTGAGGACGGTGAAGCCTGGCCTTGGTCCTGCTCTGCTGCTCCCTCACCTGGGCAGAAGGCTCAGTGAGGCGAGGGAAAGCGCACAGCCTGCAGCCAGTAGGTGCGCAACCAGTGATGGTGGTGAGCCCCTCGTGGGCTCTGAAACCGGCTTCCTGCCCCCTGGAGCATGGGGTGGGTGCAGGGACAGCTGTGACTTCTGCGTGGCTGTGAGAGCTGGCAGGGCAGGCCAGGGACAGCACCTTGCAGGGTCAGCCACAGGGCCTGTGGAGTCTGTGGAGGTGAGAATGTGGGGTGTGGTGCCCGTCACCTCCACAGCGACTTGGTATATGGAGATATTACGCTCCGTACACACAGTAGGTGCTTAGGTCATGGGAACAATCACTGTTGTTCAACAAAACCCTTAACGTTGCCTGGTACACAGTAGGTGCTCCATAAATGCTGTTTGGAATGTAAATATGGAACAGCATGAGGTGGGACAGATAGTTGGCACTCATCAGCGGATGCTGTCAGTGGTGTGTGACAAGCTAAACCTGGTGCCAGGCACCCAAATCACGGGCTGCAGCTATTGCTGTTCAAATTTCTTGTCGTATGCTTGGTATACAGTGAGTGCTTAATATGTGGCACTTGCTATAAATAAGTTAGCCTGGTGAGGTACACAGTAGGTGCTCAAATTAGTACTTTTTTTTTTAAAGAGAGAGAGAGAGAGGAGAGAGAGAGAATTTTTAAATAATTATCTTTCAGTTTTCAGTGAACACACATCTTTATTTTATGTGGTGCTGAGGATCGAACCCAGCGCCCCGCGTATGCCAGGCGAGCGCAGTACCACTGAGCCACCTCCCCACCCCTCAAATTAGTACTTGTGTCAGTCTGAAACACTGACATGGTGAGTGCTCAAAACCCGCAGTTATTATCTGCCAAGTCCTTGGCACATAGTAGGCACCCAGTAAATGGGGCCTTATTGAGAGTCCCCTGGCTTGGTGTCTGGCACACAGTAGGTGCCCGGCACATAGTAGGTGCCCAGTAGATGGGGCCTTATTGAGAGTCCCCTGGCTTGGTGTCTGGAACACAGTAGGTGCCCGGCACATAGTAGGTGCCCAGTAGATGGGGCCTTATTGCAATTCCCCTGATAGCAGGGGCTTAATAAGTTACAACTATTAGTGTTTTTATGTAAGGTCCTTAGCACAAAACCTGGCACACAGTAGGTGCTTAACGGGTATGAGCTGTTGGTGTTGACCAGCGGTGCTCTTCTTAGTGCCTAGCGCACAGCAGGTGCTTTAGTGTGTTGGAGCTGCTTGTTTTCCACTCACTCTCCTAGCATGACACCTGGCACACAGTAGGTGCTTAATGTGTTGGGACTATTGCTGTTGGTGATAAAGTCCTCAGCACCGTGCCTGGCCCAGTGGGTGCTGCACAAATGTTAATTGCTATCGTGGTCTTCAGAGGACCGTAGCCACGCCCAGTCCATGGCAGGTGCTCAGTAGGCGAGAGCTGCTGTTGGTCTGCGGTGGCTCTGCCCAGGGCTGGCGCACAGCAGGGCCTCAGAACAGGACAGTGTGATGTGGACCTGGCCCGTGGAGCCAGCTCTGCTCCCTGACAGTGTCCAGTGAAGTGGCACTTTCAACATCACTCTCCAAAGTGCTCGGCATGCTAACTGGCACACAGTAGGTGCTCAAGACATGGGCATTGATTTTTCTCTGAGTAAGGCCAAGGGGGGCCCTGAGAGGAGTGAGTGCTTGGTCCCGTGTGGCCACGTGTTCAGTGAGCACTTGCTTGGCCATAAGAAATCCCTCCACCGTATTTTTACCATAAAATATGTGAAGCCCTTGGCACCATGCCTTGCATACAGTAGGTTCAGTAAATAAGAGTAGATACTATCTGTGAAGCCCTTGTCAGGGGCCTGGCACATAGTAGGTGCCCAATAGATGGGTCCTTATTGAGTTTCCCTGGCTTGGTGCCTGGCACATAGTAGGTACCCAGTAGATGGGTCCTTATTGAGAGTCCCCTGGCTTGGTGTCTGGCCCACAGTAGGTGCCTGGCACATAGTAGGCACTCAGTAGATGGGTCCTGATTGAGATTCCCCTGGCTTGGTGTCTGGCACATAGTAGGTGCCCAGTAAATGGGGCCTTATTGAGATTCCCCTGGCTCGGTGCCCAGCACATAGTAGGCACCCCGTAGATGGGGCCTTATTACAATTCCCCTGGCTTGGTGTCTGACACACAGTAGGTGGCTGGCACATAGTGGGCACCCAGTAGATGGGGCCTTATTGAGATTCCCCTAGCTTAGTGCCTGGCACATAGTAGGTGCCCAGGAAATGGGCCTTATTGCAATTCCCCTGGCTTTGTGCCCTGCACATAGTAGGTGCTCAATAGATGGATCCTTATTGAGAGTCCTCTGACTTGGTGTCTGGCACACAGTAGGTGGATGGCACATAGTAGGCACCCAGTAGATGGAGCCTTATTGAGATTCTCCTAACTTAGTGCCCGGCACATAGTAGGCACCCAGTAGATGGGGCCTTATTGAGTTTCCCTGGCTCAGTGCCTGGCACACAGTAGGTGCCCAGTAGATGGGGCCTTATTGCAATTCCCCATTCCTGGCACATAGTAGGTGCTCAGTAGATGGATCCTTATTGAGAGTCCCCTGGTTTGGTGTCTGGCACACAGTAGGTGGCTGGCACATAGTAGGCACCCAGTAGATGGAGCCTTATTGAGATTCCCGTTAGTGTCTGGCACATAGTAGGTGTCCAGTAGATGGGGCCTTATTGCAGTTCCCCCTGCTTGGTGCCTGGCACATAGTAGGTGCTCGGTAGTTGGATCCTTATTGAGAGTCCCCTGGCTTGGTGTCTGGCACATAGTAGGCACCCAATAGATGGAGCCCTATTGAGATTCTCCTAACTTAGTGCCTGGCACATAGTAGGTGCCCAGTAGATGGGCCTTATTGTGATTCCCCTGGCTTGGTGCCCTGCACATAGTAGATGCCCAGTAGATAGGTCCTTATTGAGAGTCCCCTGGCTTGGTGTCTGGCTCACAGTAGGTACACAGCACATAGTAAGTGCCAGTAGATGGCGCCTTATTGCGATTCCCCTGGCTTGGTGCCCAGCACATACTAGGCGCCCAGTAGATGGGTCCTTGTTGGGAGTCCCCTGGCTTGGTGTCTGGCACCCAGTAGGTGCCTGGCACATAGTAGGCACCCCGTAGATGGGGCCTTCTTGCGATTCCCCTGGCTTGGTGCCCAGCACATAGTAGGCGCCCAGTAGATGGGGCCTTATTGAGAGTCCCCTGGCTTGGTTTCTGGCACCCAGTAGGTACCTGGCACATAGTAGGCACCCCGTAGATGGGGCCTTCTTGCGATTCCCCTGGCTTGGTGCCCAGCACATAGTAGGCGCCCAGTAGATGGGGCCTTATTGAGAGTCCCCTGGCTTGGTGTCTGGCACCCAGTAGGTGCCTGGCACATAGTAGGCACCCTGTAGATGGGGCCTTCTTGCAATTCCCCTGGCTTGGTGCCCAGCACATAGTAGGCGCCCAGTAGATGGGGCCTTATTGAGAGTCCCCTGGCTTGGTTTCTGGCACCCAGTAGGTACCTGGCACATAGTAGGCACCCCATAGAGGGGGCCTTCTTGAGATTCCCCTGGCTTGGTGCCCAGCACATAGTAGGTGCCCAGTAAATGGGGCCTTATTGAGAGTCCCCTGGCTTGGTTTCTGGCACACAGTAGGTGCCCAGCACATAGTAGGTGCCAGTAGATGGGGCCTTATTGTATTCCCCTGGCTTGGTGCCCTGCACATAGTAGGTGTTCAATATATAGATGTTTTTAGCCAGATGTGGACACACACTGGTCATCCCAGTGACTCTGAAGGCTGAGGCAGGAGCACAAGTTCAGGGCAGCCTCGACAGTTACCAAGACCATATCTCATAATTGAACAGTAGCAGAGGACGTGGGCGTGGTCAGGGGTGCAGTGCTGGCCTTGTCCCCATGGCTGCAGGATGAAGTCAAACAGCCATTTCTCCTGCTCTCTGAAGCCCTGACCAGTGCCTGGAGTTTGTGGGTGGGTGCCCTGTGGACGGGGCTCCTACCGGCTGTCCCCTTGTCACGGTGCATGGGTACCTCCGCTGCCTGTGCTGAGACCTACTGTGCGCCAGGCATTCGCAGCCCCGAGCGTGAGCGCAGTGTTCTTGGCCAGCCCCCCGCCCTCCCGCCGCCCGTTCACCCGCCCATCTCACCCTTGGTTGACACCCGCTTCTTCTGGGTTCGACTTCTGTTTGGTTCTGTTTTGTTGTTATCATCTTCTTTTTTATTTTCTCTTCCCATCTTTTGTTTCCCCGCCCCTCCCCGCCCATCCCACCCCCCCCACGCTCTCCCCCAATAGAACCGTCAGCCCCCCCTCAAGATGTTAAGTGCACCAGCATGCGCTCCACGGCCATTCTGGTAAGTTGGCGCCCGCCGCCGCCGGACACACACAACGGGGCCCTGGTGGGCTACAGCGTCCGCTACCGACCGCTGGGCTCGGAGGACCCGGAACCCAAGGAGGTGAACGGCATCCCCCCGACCACCACCCAGATCCTGCTGGAGGCGTTGGAGAAGTGGACCGAGTACCGTATCACAACTGTCGCTCACACAGAGGTGGGACCAGGGCCCGAGAGCTCGCCCGTGGTCATCCGCACCGACGAGGACGGTAAGCACCTGCCGGCCCGGACCGACCCCCCAGGCCCAGCCCACCCTGCCTTGGAGCCGCCATCTCAGAAAGCTGGGCTGGTGGTCAGAAGGTGGGAGCCGCGAAGCAGCCGGCTCCCCGAGCGTGGATTTGGGGGCCCCAGGCCTGGGCGGCCTTATTGAGGGGTGCTGGCCCAGCTGGCAGCCCCTCCCCCTGGGCACTCAGTGATAGAAGAAGGCCCATGGTCTGCCCACAGCCCCCAGCAAATCAGGGTTGCCTCCGGAGCCCGAGCCCTAGACCTTGGCATCGGCCCGGCTCGAGGCTCCCTGGGAGTCGGCTGCCTAGGACGCAGCGCCCGAGGTGCCGGGAGCCTGGCTGGACGCTGAGCTGTAGCCATGGCCGGTTTCTGTGGTGTAAAGTCCACGTGGGCCAGTGTCAGGCTGGGAGGTTCTAAGAAGCAAAGTCAGGGGATGGCCTGGGTGCAGAGACGAGGCTGAGCTCACGGGCCCAAGAGGCCGGCGGGTGGGTGAGGCTCTGAGGTGCTGGACACCGAAATGATCCCCAGTGCAAGTGGACCTGCTGGATGTTCAGGAGTGTACAGCTGGACCGCCCAGTTCAAGCCCTGGCAATGACCGTTGCTGGTCACAGTCAACTCTCCCAGCCTCTGTCCCGTCTGTGGAGAGAATGAGTCCCCGTCCAGCAGGGATGGAAGCCCTGAGAGAGAGCCCCCTCCAGCCGGGGGAAAGCCCTGAGGGTCCGGTGTCCCCACTGGAGAGTTAGCCCTAGGGGCCTTGGGTGGTCATCAGTGAATGGGGCGTGCCATCGGGGCCCCTCGGGGCGTGGGAGGGCTGTAGGGGGCCTTGCCCTCCTGGCCAGCGCTCAGCGCCTGGTGACCCTCAGCATCCTGGCATCGGGCAGTGTCGCCGCCCGGGGCAGGGCCGGCCCCCGGTAACGGCCCCGCTCGCCCCTCCCCTCCCCTCCCGCCCGCCAGTGCCCAGCGCGCCGCCGCGGAAGGTGGAGGCGGAGGCGCTCAACGCCACGGCCATCCGCGTGCTGTGGCGCTCGCCCGCGCCCGGCCGGCAGCATGGCCAGATCCGCGGCTACCAGGTCCACTACGTGCGCATGGAGGGCGCCGAGGCCCGCGGGCCACCGCGCATCAAAGACGTCATGCTGGCCGATGCCCAGGTGGGCGGGGCCGGGGCTGGGGGGGGGCACTGTCCTCTGCTTCTCTGCCTCTGGCCTCCGCTCACCTCCCTGCTCTCTCCCCTGCCGCCCTCCCGCTCAGTGGGAGATGGACGACACCGCGGAATACGTGAGTAGCCTGCCTCCTGTGCGCTGGGCCCGAGGGTCTCCTCCCCCGCCCGTTGCCACCTGGGCTTATGCGCCTGGCAGATGCCCAGCTCTGACCCTGTGTGCTCTGGCGCCTGGGCCGGCAGCCGCAGGACCAGTGGTCACAGCACACCTCACCTGGGGCTCCCGCTCCTGGTGTCCCCACAACACAGGCTCCGTCCTCTGGGGTCTGCACCAGCCTGACTCAGGGCCCAGCTCCGCCCTTGGCCTGGGAGTTTCCCTGGGGCCGAGCTGTCCTTAATGTGGCCCACAGCCAGGAGAAGAGCCAGTGCTGGGGACAGCCTGCAGAGCCACTGTGCCACCCAGCGTTTCCTTGGAGGCTCAGAAAGCAGAGCAGGATCACTGTGTGGCTTGGGGCAAGTCACTGCCCCTCTCTGGGCTGTCTTTCTGCCCAAACGGTGGCTCTTCCAAGAGCCCCAAAACTCTGGGTTCTTGCTTTTGTTTTTGGTTTTTTTTTTTTGGGGGTGCTGGGGGTTGAACCCAGGGACACTTAACCATTGAGCCACATCCCAGCCCTTTTTATTTTTTATTTAGAGACAGGGTCTCGTTGAGTTGCTTAGGGCCTCACTAAGTTGCTGAGGGTGGCTTTGAACTTTCGATCCTCCTGCCTCAGCCTCCTGAGCCGCTGGGATTGATGACAGGTGTGCACCACCGGATCTGGCTCCTCTGTCTAACGTCAAATTGGCACTGACCCCAGACACCCCACAGCCTGTGTCACCCCTCTCCTGAGTCTAGGGGAGTCCCAGCTGGGCCCCTGCTCAGCCCCTCCCACCAGGCCCCTGGAGAGGACAGTGGGCTCGGGGCCGGAGACCCTCTGCCCGAGCTCCTGACCTGGGTGCCCGTGGCTCCCAGGTGTGCCCGGCCATGCTTGTGTGTGTGCATGTGGCAGGGGGGTCCGGGGGGAGGGCTCCTCAGATGGATGGCAGCCTCCTGAGCACCGGCTGCAGCTGGAGCGTGCGGGGCCAGGCCCGCCCTCCCCGGGGCCGCAGTCCTGTCGGGGAGCTGGGTGCGAATCAGCAAGACCCAGATGCATGTCGGTCACAGCTGCAGTGGGGACGGGGACATGACGCTGGCTCTCTGGGCAGTGTGCTGGGCATCAGTGCCCATGGCCAAGGTGCAGATGCTGCCACTGCGCCCACGTCACACTCCCCAGGGCCACACAGCCGCCCATGGTCTCAATCTGCTCCTGCACAGACAGGGTCCCTGGGGCGGGGCGGGGCGGATGAGAAGGGGAGGGGTAAGCTCTCTTGCGGTCTCTGGCCCTGAGAGCCGTTTCAGACTGGGGACAGAGTTCCAGAAAACCTGCCGGTTCCCCCCAGCTCCATGGGGCCAACAGACTCAGGGTACAGAGGCATAGAATAGCACATGCAAAGGCCCTGGGGCAGGACCCCGCCTGGTGAGCTGGGGGCACAGTGAGGACCTGTGGCCGGCGAGGGAGGAGGCAGGAATCAGGGAGAGGACAGGGCCGGTTGTGCAGGGCCCGTGGGCAGCAGGCAGGGCTTGGGCTTTGACCCCTGGAGGGAGCCATGGAGAGCTGTGGGCAGAGGAGGGGCCTGACTCGGGCTCACAGGCGCCCTCTGGCTGCTGCGGGGAGGACAGGCTGGGGCAAGGGTGGCCGGCACCAGCGCAGAGGCAAGTGGGCGCTGCAGGCCGCATGTGCCTTGAGGGGGACAGGCGTGAACAGGTCCCTGCATGGCTTGTGTGCACGTCTCTGCTGTGGCCCGCGTGCTGCCTCCTCGGCTTGACTTGTTGCGGGAAGGTGTGGGCAGGCTCTCCCCAGGGGTGTGTCCCTGACCCCTGCCCTGCCCACAGGAAATGGTCATCACAGACCTGCAGCCCGAGACCGCTTACTCCGTCACCGTAGCCGCCTACACCATGAAGGGTGACGGTGCTCGCAGCAAACCCAGAGTGGTGGTGACCAAGGGAGCAGGTGCGCAGCCCGCAGGCCAGGCCCCGGGCAGGGCGGCCTCCTGCAGCACCCGGGGGCCCGCTGCCCCACACCCCACCGGCCCCTCAGCCCCCTCTCGCCCCACACCCTGTGGGGTGCCCGGCCCCTCCCGCCTGGAGGCCTCGCCCGGCTCCCTGCCGCCTCCAGGGCCCTCCCGTCAGCCCAGGGTTGGCTCTGGCCCAGTACTGAGCTGAGTCAGGAAAAAGGCCACCTGGACGTGCAGGGGTGGCTGTGTGCGTGGGCGGCAGGGGGCGCTGTGCCCTTGCTGCTCCACCTCCTCAGGGACTGTGCTGCCACTCTGACCCTTCGCCCCCGTCCCGCCCTCCTGCCACGCTGTGCCCGCAGCTCCCTGGGCCTCCCCTGGGCCTCCCCTTGCCCCCTCCCAGGGACGGCCAGGGCTGAGCAGTGTCCCCACTGCCACCTGCCCAAATCCACAGCATCCCCCCAGGCCCTCAAGGCTCCTGGCGGGGTTGTTGCTCCCTCCCCATCTAAGCCTGGCGCCCCCGGGTCGCTATGACCACCAGGCTGTGAGCACGCGCCCGTGTCCCCTGCTCGGGAGGCCGAGGTGGGTCGTGAGCCAGGCCGGTGCCCAGGTCACCCTGAGCAGCTCTGAGGAGACCCCAGGCGGAGGCCCCACCTCTGTGCTCCAGGCCAGGGTGACACGTGGCCCTGATGTCCCCACAGTGCTGGGCCGCCCCACCCTGTCGGTGCAGCAGACCCCCGAGGGCAGCCTGCTGGCCCGCTGGGAGCCCCCTGCCGCCGCGGAGGACCAGGTGCTGGGCTACCGCCTGCAGTTTGGCCGCCAGGACGCGCCACCCCTGGCCACACTGGAGTTCTCGCCCTCCGAGGACCGCTACACGGCGGCGGGCGTGCACAAGGGGGCCACGTACGTGTTCAGACTGGCCGCCCGGAGTCGCGGCGGCCTGGGCGAGGAGGCGGCCGAGGTCCTGAGCATCCCCGAGGATGCACCCCACGGCCACCCGCAGATCCTGGAGGCGGCTGGCAACGCCTCTGCGGGCACCGTCCTGCTGCGCTGGCTGCCGCCTGTGCCCGCCGAGCGCAATGGTGCTATCGTCAAGTACACGGTGGCCGTGCGAGAGGCCGGCGCCCTGGGCCCCGCCCGAGAGACTGAGCTGCCGGCGGCGGCCGAGCCGGGGGCCGAGAACGTGCTCACGCTGCGGGGCCTCAAGCCCGACACGGCCTACGACCTCCAAGTGCGAGCCCACACGCGCAGGGGCCCCGGCCCCTACAGCCCCCCAGTCCGCTACCGCACGTTCCTGCGGGACCAAGGTAGGCGCACGGCACTGCACAGAGCCGGACTGGGCCTCGCGCCCCCCCCACCCCCTCCCCCCCAGGTAAGTGGCCACTTTTCTGCTTCCTCCTGGACGTCGAGGCGAGTCGGACCGAGGCTGGCGAAGGCAAAGGTGGGATCGCCTCTGGCACCGCCGCCCCACCTTCTCTCTGCAGCCGCGTCTCCGCAGCAGGGCCTGGGACAGGGCAGGCAGGGCCGGGCCAGGGCCAGGCAGGAAGGCCGTGGGCACAGGCACAGCCACGACAGGGAGCCTGGGCCGCCCCGCTGCCCCGCGCAGCCCCTCACCTGCCTCTCCTCTGCTCTCTCCCTGCTGCCCGGCGCAGTCTCCCCCAAGAACTTCAAGGTGAAGATGATCACGAAGACCTCGGTGCTGCTGAGCTGGGAGTTCCCGGACAACTACAACTCGCCCACGCCGTACAAGGTGCGCTGCCGGCTGCCGGGCGGGCTCAGTCTGCACTGGTGCTGGGCTCTGATCAGGCTCCACTGGGACCCTGAGGGGGGCTCAGCCTGGCACCTGGGCTCAGTCGGGACTGGGACCTAGAGGGGGGCTCAGCCTGGGATCCGGGCTCAGTCGGGACTGGGACCTAGAGGGGGGCAAGGCCTGGGACCCCTGTCAGCTCTGGATGGACGTGCAGCCAGGGATGAGGACTGGGTCAGGGTTGGGCTCAGCTGGACGGAGGTTCAGGCGGGGCTTGGAGCCCAGGCTGGGGCTGCAGATCAGCAGGAATGAGGGCTGTGATGGACACTCAGCGTTGGGGCTCAGGACACTCAGGACTCTGATACTCAGACATAGGGTCCAGCAGAAGGGGCACGCGGAAGGGGCTCTGAGCTGGCCGCCCCTGAGCTGGTTCCGGCCCACAGATCCAGTACAATGGGCTCACGCTGGACGTGGATGGCAGGACCACAAAGAAGCTCATCACGCGCCTCAGGCCCCACACCTTCTACAACTTTGTGCTGACCAACCGTGGCAGCAGCCTTGGTGGCCTCCAGCAGACGGTCACCGCCTGGACAGCCTTCAACCTTCTCAGCAGCAAGCCCAGTGTCGCCCCCAAGCCTGACCCCGAGGGCTTCATCGCGGTGTACCTGCCTGACGGCCAGAGCCCCGTGCCTGTGCAGTACGCCACTCGCCCACCCCCACCCTGCTGTGTGCCAGGGCAGGCCCCTGACCTCTGTGCCCATCTGTAAGACAGGGACAGGCCCCACCTCACAGGCTGTGCTAAAAGTTCAGTGCTCCTCGGCTGTGGTCCCCGTCGTGCCGAGACCTGCTCCTCCCGTCCCTGGCCCTCCACCTGACCCTTCACTGGGCAACCTTAGGGCGCTGGGAAGTCTGGGCTCAGGTTCTAGGCAGGTGGAGATGGCGGGAGGCCCAGAGGAGAGGAGAAGTAAAGGCCCCAAGAACACGGGAGCATGGAGGCCGGGCCTCGAAGGGGGGCAGGAGTTCTGGGCTTAGAGCCGGTGGTGCTGGCCTGGGGGACGGAGGTGCCCGGAGGTGAGGCGGGCGCTGGCCCCCGGGTGGGCGCGGGAGCCAGAACCCTCTGTTTCCCCCCCCAGGAGCTACTTCATCGTGATGGTGCCCCTGCGCAAGTCCCGCGGAGGCCAGTTCCTGACCCCACTGGGCAGCCCGGAGGACATGGACCTGGAGGAGGTGAGGCCTGGTGGCCGCACGGGGCCTGGGGCCGGGCTTCCCTGGGGCTCTGCGTCCCACGGCTCTGACGCCCGCCCGCACCCACAGCTGGTCCAGGACGTGGCCCGGCTGCAGCGGCGCAGCCTACGGCACTCCCGCCAGCTGGAGGCGCCCCGACCCTACGTCGCCGCCCGCTTCTCCGTCCTGCCGCCTGTCTTCCACCCCGGCGACCAGAAGCAGTACGGGGGCTTCGACAACCGGGGCCTGGAGCCCGGCCACCGCTACGTCCTGTTTGTGCTGGCCGCCCTGCAGAAGAGCGAGCCCGTGAGTGCCGCGTCCAGCCAGGCGCGGGGAGGGCCCGGGGAGCAGAGAGGGCCACAGCCCCGAGCGGGGGGGCCTCTGCTGGGCTCCCCCAAGGTGGACCTGACGGTGCCCCCCCCCCACAGACGTTCGCAGCCAGCCCCTTCTCAGACCCCTTCCAGCTGGACAACCCGGACCCCCAGCCCATCGTGGACGGCGAGGAGGGGCTCATCTGGGTGATCGGGCCTGTGCTGGCCGTGGTCTTCATCATCTGCATCGTCATTGCCATTCTGCTGTACAAGAAGTGAGCCTGGTGCTCCCCGAGCAGGGTGGCCTCCTGGGGGAGGGTCAGCTCGGGCTGGCAGCCAGAGGCTTCTGTGGGTCAGATGGGGAACTGAAGCTCAGGGAGGTTAAGCCACTTGGTCAAGGTCACACAGCCTGGGGAGATGGCAGGGGCAAGACTCAGAACAGACCAGTGGTTTGGCTCCTGCCGAGAACCTCCACTCGGCCCCCCGGCTGTGATCTCCTTACCGAGGGGGGCCGAGCAGGTCTGTGTGGAGTGGGGTCCTCGCAGGAGGGACGAGCCCCTTTCCCAGGGAGGAGACCCCAGCTGAGAGGGTTCCAAGCCACAGTCGTGCGTCTGCCCTCACCTCTCCTCTCCCCGCCCCCCGCCGCCTGCGCCTGGTGCCGGAGCAGCAAGCCTGACGGGTGAGGACCAGCCCTGGGCCGGGGCGGGTGCCCAGGGAGGCCTGCCCAGGGCCGTCAGGGTGCTGCCAGGCCGGACGTGCCCTTCCTGACGCGGCGGCTTGGGCGCACGTGCGTCTCAGGCGCCTGGCGCTCACCCGCAGCCCCGCTTGCCCCGCACAGTAAGCGCAAGGACTCGGAGCCGCGCACCAAATGCCTGCTGAACAACGCGGACCTCGCCCCCCACCACCCCAAGGACCCCGTGGAAATGCGGCGCATCAACTTCCAGACCCCGGGTACGTGCCGGCCCCCGGTGAGGGACCCCACCCCAGGGAAGGAGCTGGGGAGAGGACACGGCCACCGTGAGGGACATCCGGCTGGACAGCCCAGACCAGCCCAGGTCAACCCAGTGGGTGCAGCCAAACCCCTGATTCCCAAACACCACCCTCCCTGCGTGGATCTGGGCCTGAACTCCCGGGTGGCTCTGCACACAACAAGCAAGGCTGGGTTTAAGATTATTTAACTGAGGGTCGCTGTCTTCTCGGAACCTAAAGAACATCTCAAACTAGAAAGGGCACTGCGCAGTCAGGAGGAGCAGTGCTCCCCACCTCTCGAGCCCTGGCACCCGTGGAGTGGGAGCGCGGGTGGTCCTCGGCCATTCTGCACACTGGTCTAGGGATGTGCCCGAGCAAGGCACAGACACAGCACCATCGCCCACCCTGCACCCCTGCCCTCTGGTGGCAGGGCCCGGGCTCTCCGGGCCCCTCGGTCACTGCAGAGCGACAGCGTTCTCACCTGGAGGAGAACTTGATCAGGCTCTCATCCCTGATCTCCCCCTTTAATGGGCTCAGGCCAGCTGCTTCTAACTAAATAAGGAATTTTTAATTTAACCGACGACTGCTCTTCTCCTTATGGGTTCACAGCATGGTTGCATCTGTCCCTCAACTGGTTGATGTCAACCCTGCTTCCAATCAAACGGGGATTTTAAACATTTGTATTTAACTGGTGACTGCAGGCCTGAAGGGATCAGGCCTGACCTCACGTGCTCTCCCTAATGTGTTCTTTCTGTGTTTGGACTGGCTCATGTTTCATCCAGATGATTCTAACTTTATGTCACTGATGGCTACAGTTATCCTGAATGAGTCTCAGGGCCTCATTTGTCACCGTACTGTACTGTTTTCTCTTTCTGTCTCTCGACTGCCTCATGTCACTTCAGTTTCATCCAGTTGGGGATTTTGACCATTTGTATTTAACTGATGGCTGCAGGGCTCCTGAAGGGAGCGTGCAGTGTCTTCTATCACCCCTAGTGTGTGCTCTTCTCTTTGTCATCTCTGGATTGGCTCATGTCACTTCAGTTGTCATCTAGGTTTAGTGTGGGTGTTTAATTGATGGCTGCATTCTTTTCAAGGGGTCCTGTAGCACCTCACACATCACCCCTCATTGCCCCCATACTTCCCTGGCTCTGGGCTGTCTCACATCGTCCTGTTTCCTTCCATCTAATGGGGGTTGTAAATGTGTGTTTAACTGGTGGCTGCTGACCTCCCTAAAGCTCATGAGCCCAATGTCCTTCTCCTGCCTCCTAATTTCTCCCTCACCATCCTGCATCCACTTCCCCCATATCCCCTCTGCTGGCCTCAACAGGGGACCCAAGGCCAGGATGCGCTGGGGTTGGGGACATGTAGAAAGAGGATCCTAAATCTTTGGGGCCTTGGGTCAACACTGGCCCCTGGCCGGCCAGCGGAATGCAAGCTTGCAGTTCTGAGGCTGCAGGCTGGGCCCGGGCGGCTGTGTGCCCCGTGTGCCCCTGGCCAGCGGGGGCGGGCGGCCTGAGTCCTCATTGATTGCTTGTTTGCTGTTTCTGCAGATTCGGGCCTCAGCAGCCCCCTCAGGGAGCCGGGGTCTCCCGTGGAAAGTTAGTCCCGTGTCTGTTCTCGCTTCCTCCCCGTTTGTTTTCATCCTGGGTTTTCCATCCTGCCTCCTGTCTGTCCGCGCGTCCACTCCTGGCCGGCCTCTGCCCCCCTGTCCCACCCTGGCACCTTGGGGAGGGCAGGGTCTGCTCCGTTGGGCCCTGGGTGGCCGGGGGTGACAGCCGGGTGTGAGCCGTGGGGCGTGGGTGAGACCCGGGCCGCACGGGAGGCATCCAGGGGCAGGCAGGCTCCCGAGGCCCCTGGGACGCGGCATCTTGGGAAGTGGCTGGGGTTCTGCACAGCAGTGTCCTGCGGGTCTCAGTGTGTGACCCGTTTCACGGGCCGGGAGCGGGCAGGGGTCTGACAGGGCCTTGCTACCCCTGCCTGCCTGAGCCAGCGCAGGGACAGGAGCCCACAGCACACTCACCGAGCCTCGGCCCCGCGGCGGCAGCCTCGTTGGGCCTGAGCCCCTCCTGGGGACGGCACTGCCCGAGGTCTGGCTGCACCCGCCCCTCACTCCAGCCACCTGCCTGCTTCTTGCCACGAAGCACTGAGCTTGAGGCGTTGGGGACCTTCCTCTAGCCCGCGCCCAGCTGGGTGGGGGGACCAGGACCGGCCAGCACTGGAACAGCAGTCCCCTCGTGAGCCACCCTACCGCCCCCTAACCTCAGCTTGTCCCTGGCCGACTCACACTGTCCAGCACCCCGCCTGCCCCAGGGCCGGCCCCCCTGACCGACGCCGGCCGGTCTGCTCTCCCGTAGGCATGCTCAGCCACCCGCCCGTCCCCATCGGGGACATGGCGGAGCACACCGAGCGCCTCAAAGCCAACGACAGCCTGAAGCTCTCCCAGGAGTACGAGGTGAGCCGCGCCCCACCCGACCCTCCCGGGGCCCAGATGCCCGCCTGAATGCCCACCTCCTGCCCTCTCCACAGTCCATTGACCCCGGACAGCAGTTCACGTGGGAACACTCCAACCTGGAGGTGAACAAACCCAAGAACCGCTACGCCAACGTCATCGCCTACGACCACTCCCGGGTCATCCTCCAGCCCATCGAAGGTACAGCCCGGGTCCCAGGCTCTGCTGCGGTGTTCTGGCCCACAAAGCCCAGACCCCACACTGCCCTGTCCTGCCACCGAGGCCCAATTCTGGTTTATACCTGACTGGGTCCGCTGGAGTTTGTTGAGCATCTTTAGATAAGTATTTAACTGATGGCTGCTGTTGATACGTAGCTCCATCTGTCCTCCTACGTAGATGCAGTCGGGGAGTTCTGCTGCCTAGGAGCATTTGGCAATGTCTGGGGACGTGTTTGGTTGTCACAGTTTGGGTGATGGGAGTGCTACAGCATCAGGTGGGGGGAGCCCCAGAGTATGCTCCGTACCCTGGAGTGCGCAGGGCGGCGCCGTCATCAAGGGCCACCTGACCCCAGTGGCTGTGGAGCCCAGTAGCACCATACAGAATGTGTGGCATTTATACCCCGTAGCAGTGCCCAGCAGCCAGGTGTGACGGGGGTGACAGGAAGTACGTGGGGCAGCACCAGGAGGTGGTGGGCCCGGGTGAGCCCACTGAGGCGCGGTGCCCGTCACCGTTGCTGTAGGCATCGTGGGCAGCGACTACATCAACGCCAACTACGTGGACGGCTACCGGCGGCAGAACGCCTACATCGCCACGCAGGGACCCCTGCCAGAGACCTTCGGGGACTTTTGGCGCATGGTGTGGGAGCAGCGGTCAGCCACCATCGTCATGATGACACGGCTGGAGGAAAAGTCGCGGGTGAGGCCCGGCCCCTCGGCCCGCAAGCCCTGCGCCGGCTGCCCCGTGCTTACCCCGCTCTTGCCTGGCACAGATCAAGTGTGACCAGTACTGGCCCAACCGAGGCACCGAGACCTACGGCTTCATCCAGGTGACACTGCTGGACACCATCGAGCTGGCCACGTTCTGCGTGCGGACCTTCTCCTTGCACAAGGTAGGGCCCAGGCTGACGGGGGAAGACCCAGGCCCTGGCTACTGCTCAGAGCACCCCTCCAGGACACAGCAACCCGGGCATGGCCCTGGGCTGACCACACTCCCATGAGGCGGCCGAGAGGGCCTGCCCCAGCCAGACACAGCCGGACACAGCCAGCCTCGGACCTAGCTGAGCACGCAGCCCAGGCCTCCTGGCCTACTTAACCTCTGGCCCCCCCTTAATTTGGGCGTGTGATGGGGCCCTAGCAGAGTTCTGGTCCTGCCTTCGAGGGGCTACCAGATGGAGCTGGGTAATACTGCCAGCCCCATGGCGTCAGGGCTGGCTGCAGAGAACCTTTAGATACGTATTTAACTGATCGCTGCTGTCCATACTAGTATGGTACCTGTTCTTCTGCATTGATGGTTCTGAACTGGTACGGTTCTGCCACCCAGGGTATTATCACAATAGAAGTGCTACTGGCACCACCTGTGTCCCAGACACCTGGCTAGGCCCTTGACATCAAGCCCCTGCCTGGCCCAAGTGCCACAACACTGAGCAGGTGAACAAAGGGAGTTAAGAATTCTCAGCTCATTCCTACATGTAAAGCCTGGACTGTGCGCTACATCCCCACCTGGGCACCAGAACACCCCAGGGACAGAGATAAATGTCCTCCTGTAATGGACAAGATACAGATAGCACGCGGGAGGTGACTGCTCTCACTGTAGAATAAGGTGGGAGCGGAGAAACCTGGAGGAGGTGGGGAGGGAGCCACGTGGAGACCTCCAGAGGGTACTGTCCGTGCAAAGGCCCTGAGGCAGGACAGGCCTGGCACATGGGTGGAGCAGAGGGAATGCTGGGGAGAGGAAGGGTCTTGTGGGCCACAGGGAGGACTGGACTTTAACCCTGAGGGAGGTGGAGCCATGGAGGGCTGTGGGCAGAGAGGGCCTGACTCCGTGCTCACAGGGGCCCTCGCGCTGCTGCGGGGGAGGACAGGCTCCGGGGTGGAAGGAACCCCCTGATGGAGGCAAGTGTGGTGGTCCAGGGGGCAGTGATAGGTCTGGACCTAGGTGGCCACCGTGACGGGGGGAAGTGGGAGGCTCCGAGCCAGGTGCTGGGGAGGCCAGGACGCCGGGCAGGGCACTCCAGGACCAGGTAGTCTGGAGGCAGTGCCGTCCGAGCACCTGGGGGAGGTGCAGTCACAGGCCACGCCCCTGTGGTCCCCAGAACGGCTCCAGTGAGAAACGCGAGGTCCGCCAGTTCCAGTTCACAGCGTGGCCCGACCACGGCGTGCCCGAGTACCCGACGCCCTTCCTGGCCTTCCTGCGCAGGGTCAAGACCTGCAACCCGCCGGACGCAGGCCCCATCGTGGTGCACTGCAGGTGCGCCCCGCCCCCTGCCCCGCCCCGCACTGCCCTGCCCACTGTCCTGCCTCGCCCACTGCCCCGCCCCGCGCTGCCCGCAGCCGCCCTGCATGCCCGCCCCTGTCCCGCAGCGCCGGCGTGGGCCGCACGGGCTGCTTCATCGTCATCGACGCCATGCTGGAGCGCATCAAGCCCGAGAAGACGGTGGACGTGTACGGGCACGTGACGCTCATGCGCTCCCAGCGCAACTACATGGTGCAGACCGAGGACCAGTACAGCTTCATCCACGAGGCGCTGCTGGAGGCCGTGGGCTGCGGCAACACGGAGGTGCCCGCGCGGAGCCTCTACTCCTACATCCAGAAGCTGGCCCAGGTGGAGCCTGGCGAGCACGTCACCGGCATGGAACTGGAGTTCAAGGTGACCGTGGGAGGCCGCCCTGGGAGGGCAGGCTGGCGGCCAGAGGAGCCCTCCACGCCCTGACAGCCGCCCTGGCGGCCTCTCCCTGCAGCGGCTGGCCAACTCCAAGGCCCACACGTCCCGCTTCATCAGTGCCAACCTGCCCTGTAACAAGTTCAAGAACCGCCTGGTGAACATCATGCCCTACGAGAGCACCCGCGTCTGCCTGCAGCCCATCCGGGGCGTGGAGGGGTCTGACTACATCAACGCCAGCTTCATCGACGGCTACAGGTACCTCCCGGGTGCACAGGGTCCGGGCCTGGGAGAACCGTGGCCCTGCCTTGGCAGTCTCCAGTCTGGTGGGAGACAGAGGCAGCTGGGGCTGGGCAGGAGGAGTCTTCGGCTCTGCCTTTAGTGATGGCTGCTGCCACAGCGGGGCTCTTCCTCCCTCCCACAGCAGTTTCCAGTGGACCCAATCTGATTGTTTGGGGGATATTTGGCAACATCTGGGGATATTTTTGAGGGTCATGAGAGGACTTGGAGGGAGGGGTCACTCACACCGCTTGTCCTGCAGGCAGCAGAAGGCCTACATCGCGACACAGGGGCCACTGGCAGAGACCACGGAGGACTTCTGGCGCATGCTCTGGGAGAACAACTCCACCATCGTGGTGATGCTCACCAAGCTGCGCGAGATGGGCCGGGTGAGCGGGAGCCACGGAGGGCGGGCGGCCGGCGGCCGGGCCTGGACCAGGGACTGACCCAGCCCTGTCTTCAACAGGAGAAGTGTCACCAGTACTGGCCAGCTGAGCGCTCTGCCCGCTACCAGTACTTTGTGGTGGACCCCATGGCAGAGTACAACATGCCTCAGTACATCCTTCGAGAATTCAAGGTCACAGACGCCAGGGTGAGCTGCCAGGAGGGCCAGGGGCCAGTGCCACCTTCCCTTAGGGAGGGGGTGGAGTGGGGCAGAGCAAAGGCCCTGGGGCAGAGACCAGGTGGTCAGTAGAGGTGATTGGTGGGCCCGCCTTCCCCCACCAGGTGGGTGGAAGGAGGGTCAGGGTCCTGTGCTGAGCCTGCTGTGCCCCAACATGACTCCCTGGGGAAGGGCCCAAGAAGATCAGGAAAGAAGGAGGGGCTTTTCCCTGTGGGGGAGGGTTAGAGGGCTGCAAGGGCAGCGAGAGCTGGTGACAGGGCCCTGCGGAGTGGCCAGGGATGATGGGGACCCGTCAATAGAACAACAGTGGTGGCCTGTGTTGGGAGAAGGGCCACTGTGAAGAGTGACAATGGAAGGTGGCCCCCAGGGACTGGGGGAAGGCCGGGTGGGACAATGGGGGACACTGGTCCAGACGATGCAGACAGTGGGGTGAGATGGCACCAGGGATTGGTGGAGGGAGGTGGACAGGCTGGTGACGTGTGCGGGGGAGGCTTGCAGAGAAGAACGTGGACAGACGACACGTGGGCAAGCCACGGGGCACGTTCAGTGGGTCAGCAAGCGTGATGCGCATCAGCTGTGGCACCAGAGAAGGGCAGACGTTGGCCACAGGGGACTAGAAAGATGAGTGGACAGTCCGTGGTAGAAGACCAATGGACAGAGCCGCTGAGTGGGGGACAGACCAGCAGAGGAGGTGGGCGTGCAGCGTGTCGCCGTTCTGGCCCGCGCGGGGTTGGAGAAAGTAGGTGACAGAGGAGAGACCACGGTGGAAGGCAGGGTGGCAGCAGGGGGCCTTGGGTGGTGAGGCCGCAGGAGAGGTGGCCCTGGGGAGGGGAGTGGGCTCAGTGGTGAGGGCGACCTTGCTCGGGTGTGATGAGCGTTCCTGCAGTGGACGACGGGGGGTTGGGAGGGAGCCCGTGCTCTGCCATCCTGGTTGACACAATGACGTCTGAGGCGGTGTCACTGGGTGAAGGCAGAGGCTGGCGCTGGCACCTTGGGCGGTGAGGAGTGGCAGAGGAGGGCACCGGGGCAAGGAGTGGCGGGTGCCCATCGGTTCTGAGGCTGGAGCTGGGATTGAGGTTGGTGCCCAGGAAGCCGCCGTGAGCGCCAGGTACCAGCAGCGGGTGTCTTCTCGCCATTCCAGGACGGCCAGTCCCGGACGGTGCGGCAGTTCCAGTTCACGGACTGGCCAGAACAGGGTGTGCCAAAATCGGGGGAGGGTTTCATCGACTTCATCGGCCAAGTGCATAAGACCAAGGAGCAGTTCGGCCAGGACGGCCCCATTTCCGTCCACTGCAGGTGAGGGCCCCAGCCCCGCCCGAGGCCCCAGCCCGGCTGGGGAGGCGGAGCCTCGTGGCTGGGGAGGCGGAGCCTCGTGGCTGGGGAGGCGGAGCCTCGTGGCTGGGGAGGCGGAGCCTCGTGGCTGGGGAGGCGGAGCCTCGTGGCTGGGGAGGCGGAGCCTCGTGGCTGGGGAGGCGGGGCCTCGTGGCTGGGGAGGCGGGGCCTCGTGGCTGGGGAGGCGGGGCCTCGTGGCTGGGGAGGCGGGGCCTCGTGGCTGGGGAGGCGGGGCCTCGTGGCTGGGGAGGCGGAGCCTCGTGGCTGGGGAGGCGGAGCCTCGTGGCTGGGGAGGCGGAGCCTCGTGGCTGGGGAGGCGGAGCCTCGTGGCTGGGGAGGCGGAGCCTGGCGGTGCAACTTGGGGATGGGGAGTGTAGTCCCCAGCCGTGACCGCGTTTCCTGTCCTGCAGTGCCGGCGTGGGCAGGACCGGCGTGTTCATCACGCTCAGCATTGTGCTGGAGCGAATGCGGTACGAAGGCGTGGTGGACATCTTCCAGACGGTGAAGATGCTGCGGACGCAGCGGCCGGCCATGGTGCAGACGGAGGTACAGACGGCGGGAGGGTCTTACACACGCTTGGCGAGATGGGCTCAGCCACCCTGATCTCTGGGTGGAGGGATCTCAGACAGCCACTGCCTTGAGTGGGAAAAGGACATCAAGGCTCACTACATTAAATCCACACAGTGTCTCTCGGAGTGGACAGAGACGCCCCAAAAGTCCCAGCGAGGTGGTGTTCGTCCAGAGACCCTGCCTAGTTCACAAATCATAAGATTCAGACACACGGGTGGGGAAACTGAGGCCCAGAGCAGGAGGGGACTTCCTGAGATCACATTCACACCGGGCACATTGAATGTCCAGGGGCACAGCTGAGCCAGCCTCCTGCCTCCCTGTGGACCAGCTGCCTGGACAGGCCCCCGGTGGCCGGGGAGGCGTGGGGGGGCCCAGCCTGCGGGGAAGCCCAGCACCTGCCTTGCGGGGCCCCTGGCGAGGGCTTTGGGCTTGGGGACCTCTGTGGGCCGGCTCCAGGCTGAGGACACGACCCAGGGCGGGCGGGCACTGACGGCGGCCTCTCCCGGCAGGACGAGTACCAGTTCTGCTACCAGGCGGCGCTGGAGTACCTGGGGAGCTTCGACCACTATGCAACCTAAAGCCATGGGCCCCGACGCCACGGCCGACCTCTGCCTGCGCTCGGACCCGGCCCGGGCGCCCCGGGGAGGGCAGAACGCGGTGGCGGTGCTTCTGCGCGGCCCCCGAGCCCCGAGCCAGGCCGCCCGCGACCTCCCCGCCCGGCGCCACCTCGATACGATACTCGCACATTCCTGGTTTCCTTCCGATTCCAAATTGAGACTCCGGGGTGGGTGGGGGGCGGTGACACTCGGGGTGGCCCTGAACCAGCGGGGGCGCCGGCCGGGCGAGGCCAGCTGTCCTTCAGACTGTGGCTGTGTCCGTGACGCTTTCTTTCTCTTCTTTTTAGTGTATTTTTTTCTTTTTCCTTTTTTTCTTTTTTAAATAAGAAACGAAAGACTTGCCGGTCAGCGACTTTAAAACGAGCCGCTCAGCTTGTTCCTCTGTCCCCAGCCTAGTTCTCCACGGTGCCGAGCGTCCAGAGTGTCCCCGCCGACCGGCAGCCCTGTGCCTCGCTCCCGCGGGGGCCGCCCTCGCCCCCTCGTTTCTCTCCTTCCTGTTTTGCTTTTTTGTCTCCGACTTTGTTTTTTTTAAATTTTCAGACATATCAAGTGGCCCTGGGGTGGGCAGCGGGGACTCGGGCCCCAGTGGCGGGTCAGACCCGCGGGGTCGGGGAGCCACAGCCCGAGCGCTTTCCAGCCTCGGAGGTGCCACGTGTGCCCTGCCATCAGGGACCCTTTGCCTGGGACTATGGGGCAGGTTGGGGACAAACAGAAGGACCGGACGCCCCACCCCGAGCAAGTGAGTTTTTCTCTTTGTACGAGAGCGGCTGCCGTTGCTTTCAACACTGTTTGTCAAACGGAAGCAGCTGGTGGCCTTCCCACCTGTGTATGTAGATAAACCGACTTTGTATTAAAGGAAGATCGTCCAACCCGGCCTGGCCCGGCCCGCCATGCAGTCTCTTCTGCATCCACGTCTCCCCGCAGCGCGCCCCTGGGGTGGGAGCAGGCGGGAGAGCCGGTGGTCCCAGCTGCTGGAGGGAATGGTCTGGCTGGTCCTCCACTCCGCCACCGCCCGGATGGGTCAGGAGTTGAACCCGGGTCCCTGCCCTGCAGAGCTGCCACAAGATCCCCTCTGAGTGACCATGACTGAGAATCTGCCTCCCCCTCTCAGGGCGGAAGGGTGTTGTCACAGATGATGTCAGGATTAGGCACCAAGCCAAAGCCAGCGCGTCCATCCTTCAGGCTGGAATCCACACCCTGGCCGGCCCCGCCCATGCCCTGCCCAGCCCCGCCCACACCCCGGCCAGCCCCGCCCACAGCCTCCGCCCCCTCTGGGAGCTCAGGGAGGAGCTGCCTCCGTGGAAGGGATGGTGGGGGCTGCTTCCCCCATGTCCGAGGCCACCCAAGGAGGGGCCTGGAGCGTGAGCTACTCTGTGCCTGGACCCTCCCCTCTGGCCTGCATCTCCAGGCGGGGGTAGGGCTGTGCCTGGGAAGTGGGGTTTGCCGCTTGGGGGCCGGTGTCCCCTAACAGAGGGAGCAGGGGTGTCACTAGCGAACACCTTCCCAGATCCCCCAGAAACACGGAAACAAACCCCTCAGCTTGAAAATGTCTTCAACTTTGCGTGGTGTAAAAGCAACACGTGTCGCACGGAGACCACACGCTGCATCTTGTTCTTCCCCCGGGCCTAGCGAGACCCAGCGGCCTGCTCAGTGGTGATGCTGGGCAGCGCCCGTGAGCCCGCGCTCCTGGGCAGCCCTGGGGCCACGGGAAGAGGAAAGGAGGGTGCTTACAGCATTCTGTGGGGCTGAGCTATGTGGTCAGTAGCGCCAATGTGTCAGGTATATTTTTGACTTACTATATTTTCAGTTCACAATGGATTTTTCAGGGCACAATCCCCTCATAAATTGGCGAGCATCTGTATCAGATACCTTGATCTTAGCTCAGAGGGACAGATTCTGCCATAAATTCAGCTTCTGAAAAGGACTGCATTGGGAAACTTAAAACATTTCTAAAAAAGACAGGAGTTGGAGAAGGAATCAACGGAAAAGTTTCAAAGTCTTAAAAACTGAGCAATCCTTCAAAATGTACATTATGTGGGGGTGGGGCTGGGGCTCAGTGGCAGAGTGCTGGTGAGGCCCTGGGTTCGACCCTCAGCACCACATAAAAATAAACAAAATAAAGGCATCCTGTCCATCTATAACTACAAAAAAAATTTTTAAATGTACATTATGTGTTGAAACCTGAGGTGCAGCCAAAATGATATACAGAGGACAAATCATAGTCTTGAATACACTATGAGAAAACGTTTGAAAAGACATGAACTTATGGGACTGGTCTCGTTGGTACAGCCTTGTGTAGCATGCACATGGCTCTGGCCCTGATCCCTGGCACCACAAAAAGTAAAAATTCAACTGAAGTTTGCTTCACTTTTTTTTTTTAATATACACATATTTTCTTAGTTGTTGATAGACCTTTATTTTATTCGTGTGTGGTGCTGAGGGTCAACCCAGGGCCTCACACAGGCCAGGCAAGTGCACTACCGCTGAGCCCCAGCCCCAGCCCTGGTTCAGTTTTTAAAGAGCTACAAAAGAAGAGAATAAATTCCAATAGGACAGATGAAAGTGGCACTAGCTGGGCATTTTTGAGGTGGTTTTTGAGCCCTAACGAAATAACTTTCTTTGAAAACACCAAAGAGATGAATCTTACAATCAAGAATGATGCAAATAAACATCACCAAAAAGTGTGGGGAGAGGCACATTAACTGGAGGTGGCTTTTCTTCTTGTGTGAGATGTGCACTGAGGGAGAAGTCCTCCGTCTCCTGCTGGGACCCAGGGGAAACCGAGGGGGAGGGACCACGAGGGATGACTGCAACCTCGGGGATCTGAGTGCAAAGAGGAGGGGGAAGAGACTCGATGACAGAAATACAGCCTGTCCTGCCTGGACTGTCCAGACCTCCTACCACGGATGCTCTGCCTGAGGAACTCCGGCTCCACCCGGAGGCCACACTGAAGCCCCTTCTCTGGTACCTGATTCTTGGGCCCATCTTTCTAGCAAACTCCAAGCCACTGGGGCTGAAGTAGTAAATAGGTCTGCTCTGCCCTCTCTGGAACAGGGAGAGTCACCATGACCGTGGGTGGGTGCAAATGTGATTTTGAGATGCTCAGGGCTCTGGTGGGGGCAGGTGATGGTTGATGGGATCTTGGGAGAAGGGTCCCCTGAAGAACCGTGTCACCCCCAGACATGACCTCGCCAGTTGCCTTGGCCACCTCTCAGGTACATAAAACCCACCCTTGTTTATTGAGCACTTATTATATGCTGGGCTCACAGAGTCTCATTTAGTCCTTAAAGCGGTCCACCATTGGACAGAGCAGGCTCAAAGAGACCGGCTCTTGTCCAAGAACATCCAGATGGTAAGTCGTGGACCCTGCACTTGGGACCAGTCCTTTCTTCCTTCTTCAACCTTGGTGAGGGAGTTCAGGGCACCTGTGAGCTCTGGCCACCCACAGCCAGCACTGGCCCCACTTGTAAGCCAGACTGGGAGACCTGAAGCCGGGAACAAGAACCAGCCACATGCCAACAATGTGCCCCAGGCCATAGGTGGTACTGAGGGTCAAACCCAGGGCCTCACACAGGCCAGCAAGTGCCCAGCTACACACACACACACACACACACACACACACAGACACACTCGGCCCCCCCACCACAGTACGGCTGTGAACACTTAAGGAAACCCCACAGGGGGACTGGGGACCCTTTCAGAAAGATGACCCAATAGATACACTCAGGATCCGGACCAAAGACACCTGCACCCGTCACAAAAGCTGGCCACACAGTGGGTCACAGGTGGGCTCAACCTTGGACTTCACCCACAGCCAGGTAGGTTGGGCTCTTACGGCCCTGCGGCCAGCTCTCCGGATCTCCATGTTGGAATGTTCAGGGAGATTTCTTAGCACAAACCAGATTCAGCAGGACCTGGAGTGTTGTTCCAATCCTGAAAGAACATAACTGTCAGCCAAGACCTCTGTGTCCAGCCAAGGCACCTTCAAAATCAGAGGAAACAGAAACCTGCCACGATAATGGAACTACGGGATCCATGGCTCCTGAGCAGAGTTCCGGATCGAAGGAGACTCCACACGGAAGAAATGAGCGGCCGACCCACGGCCTCAGTGACCTCACCTGGAGAGGAGCAAATCAGAAACAGGAGCACGAACCCAGACGCAGGAGCCGAGGACGTCTCCATGACAACAGTGGACCTGTGGCCTCGGCCCTACGAGGCTGAAGAAGGCGATACACCAACAAGAGCCCATTATACCTTGTTCACAAGGAGGAGCCTGAGGGGCAGAGAGCCACAGGCTCAAAATGAAGGGTGGAAATGGGATCATCATGGGAACGGAGCCTGGGGACTAGCGGGGACAGCAACTCTCCCCCCAGCAGACACCTGAGCCGCGTCCTAGCGTGGGGGGAAGGAACTGCAGCAGGAGGAGGCACCATGGTGTTCATGCCCCGAATGGTGGCCCACCAAATGCCACAAAGGAGACACTCCTGAAATTGAGGCCTCAGACAGACCCCAGGACAGTGGCACAGGTGATTCAACACCTCCGCCAACACGAGACGTCACCAGACATGAACGCAGGCGGACCCTGGGCCTGAGAAAACGTCAGGAATCAGAGACACTCGACAGGCAGCTGGAGAATCTGTCATTCAGCAGAAGCTGGATACAGTCTCTTCTCAGTGGATCATGGAACTTCTTCAAGACAGACCCGATTCCAGACCACAAAGTGCCCTTACAAATGACCAAAACAGATGATAGGGTTTCTTGCATCTCATCGGATCACACTGGAATGAAACAGGAATCAACTTGACCAAGCTCACAGAAGCCACAGGGACCCACGGGGACCCAGCAGTGCGCTGGTGAGTGACGAGGACGGTCGGGAACTCAGGTGAGAGCCTTTAAAAGTTCTTAGACAAGAAGAGCGAACCAACGTGTCAGACCTCTCAACACGAAGAAAGCAGCTAGCAAGAGTGGAGGCCGAGGACCTCGAGTTCCAAGGCAGCCTCAGCAAAGGCCAGGCCCTGAGCAACGCCAGGGGACCCCGGCAAATACAAAACAGAGACGCGGGCCCCCGAGCTCAGAAGTTCAATCCCCAGTACCAAAACACACGCACACGCACACACAATCCCCAGACCAGCAGCAGAAGGAAGAAAATCGGGATCCGAATGAAAATCAATGAAATTGAGAATTTAAAAAACACAAAGAATCCATGTAATGCAAAGTTGGTTCTTTGAAAAGATAAACAAGATTGACAAGCCCTAACCAAACTGACCCAAGGACAGGGGACACAGGTTCAGAGAGCCAGAGGCCGGGGCAGTGGCCACACCTGCCACCCCAGGGGATTGGAGGCTACAGCAGGAGGACTGTGAGTTCAGAGCCAGCCTCAGCACCTGGGAGGCCCTGAGCAACTCAGAGAGACCCTGACCCTAAACAGAACACAAAGCAGGGCTGGGGGTGGGCTCAGTGGTGGAGGGCCCCCGAGTCCAATCCCCAGTGTCCACCCCCCAAAAAAAGAGACGCAGAGAGCAATGTCACAGTAGAACCTCCACATTCATAGTCATCAGATCCTCAACCAAGGGGCCAGAACAGGCATCAGCCTTTCTCACAGATGGTGCTGGGACAACTGGTACTCGTCTGTACAAGAATGAAACTAGACCCTTATCGATCACCCTGCACAGAAGTCAACTCCAGGTGGATGAGACCAGAACTGCGACTCCTAGGAGGAGACTCACGGTCCACCCCCAGCGCACAGCCCAGCACACTCTCGGGAAGTAATGCCAAGAGTTGATGAAGGGATCCCATCCGAAAGCTCCGCCAGCAGTCAGCAAGGAGACCGCGAGGAGAGAGAACCTGAGGGTGGGAGAAGCGTCTGCGGCTCTGCTGGCTGCTGCTCTTCCGACGGAGGATCGGTGTCTAGAACATACGAAGAACTCAAAAACTCCAACCAGAACTCAGATGACCAACTAGTAAAGGGGCAAATTAATAAACAGCCACTTCTCAAGGTCAGAAATACAAATGGCCAACAAATACCGGAAAGAAATGTCCCCATGACCAATCAGGGAAACGCAGACCCAAAGTGCCCTGAGATTCCGTCTCCCGTCAGATGGCCGCCATCGAGAACACAGAGATTAAGAAACGCTGGGGAGGATGCGGGCACCAAGGAACCTGGACGCTCTCGGTGGGACTGTCACTTAGTGCCACCTCTGTGGAAATCAGTATGGAGGTCGTCAAAAGACGAGGCCAGAACCACCCTCGGACCCAGCTGTGCCTCTCCGTGGCATTGACCCTGAAGAACCCAGGTCCTCACACGACGGTGACACGCACACCCACGTTTACAGCAGCCAAACCGTGAACAGCCAAGGTGTCCGTCGACGGGTGAACGGGTGAAGAGAACGTGGCGTGGACACAATGGAGTTTTATGCAGCCAGAAAGAAGAGTAAGATCCTGGCATTGGTAGGAGATGGGTGGAACTCGGTTAACCCAGTGACCAGACTCCAAAGGCCCAGGCCAGGTGTGCCCTGCCCCCGTGTGGAAGCTGGAGAGAAGGGAAAAGGACGTGGGGGACGGGACCTCCTGAAGAGACAGGGGTCAGCAGAGGGAGGGGACAGGAAGGGACAGGGGAGGAGGTGGGGGTGCTGTCGGGCGAGCACGTGGGCTGGGTGTGCGTGGGGGGTGCCACACAGACCCCGTCACTACGCACCACAAGGTTAAAGTCATGGGAAGGGGGGTGACCGCGTCACTGTGAGAGCGACCAACAACCCCGAGTTCCCCCAGCTGGGCCAGGAGACTGCCAATCAGAGCAGAAGATGTCCCCAAGGACTAGAGATGGATCCAAAATCCCAAGTGGATCCATGTGGGGGAGGAAATGAAGCCGGATCTGACAAGGCCGTCCCCAGGGAGACGCAGGGCTCCCAAGGGAGGTGACTGGACGTGACTGGTGCAGGTCCCCCCAGCGCTGACGGAGAACAAGAAGAGCCCAGGAAAGTCAAGGGACAGCGTCACCCTAACATCAGACCTCGGCGCAGAAACCCCGATGGCGACAGGAGACCGGCCGCCTGTGCAGGTGGAAAAGAGGCGCAGAAGGGGGCCTCCACGGGCCGGGGACGTCAGGGCACCCGTGTGAACTCAGCGGACGCAGGAGGAAGTGCTGAAACCCAACAGCACAGGTCACTGAGTCACACCACGAGAATGGCCTCAGAAGACAGTGGGATACGGCAGGGGTCCCCCGCAAGGTCCCTTCCCAGGGGCTTTTATTGGGGGGTCACCACTCCCCCCAGCCCACGGCCGCGGGTGGCGCAGGACACACAGGAGGGCCCTCGCCGTCTCCAAGGAAGAGAATTTCCGCCGTGTCAGGGCTGGGCCGGGCCAGGGAAACTGAGCGCGGCCCCTCCCCAGCTCGACCACCTACAGCTGAGAAAACCACGGAGGCCCTCTGCAGGCCTGGGAGGGCAGGGAGCGCCAGGCTCGCGGCCCCGCCCTCCGTCCCCAGACGCACAGGGCCCAGGAGAATCCTGGCACAGTCAGTCCAGCATCTCACTGGGAAACAGGACGTGTGACGCGAAGGGACGGAGTGGGGGACGCGAGGAAGCCAGGAATCCAACTCAGACTGAGAACAAACTGGGACCCTAGAGTCACGCCGCACGCCCAGCTCACACCTGACGGAGACCCTGCAGACTGTCCGAGGGGGGCGCTGCTCCCGATTAACACTTGGAGCCACCTTGAGGACCTCCCAGCAGGGAATGCACACAACCATTACGGAGTCACCCGGTGGAATGTCATTTAGCAGTCGGAACAGCACACGGACCTCACCAGCAGTGACCTCAGAACTATGCTGATTTCAGAAACGTGGCACCCGCCCGTGATCCCGGTGCCTCGGGAGGCTGAGGCCAGAGGACCTGCGTTCAACCCTGGGCGCGCAGACACTGACCATGGCCCCCCACGCCCAGCCCCTTTATGTAATCAGGGTCTCGCTCAGTTGGCCAGGCCAGCCTCAAACTTGTGATCCTCCTGTGTCAGCCTCCTGTCTTCGCTGCAAGGAGAGGTGAAGTCACCACACCTGTGGACACTGTCTACAGGGCAGGGAACAGCACCCAGTAGAGACCACTGTCCCAGACTTGCTATAGTTCCGTTAACGCCACTTTGACTTTTCTACTGCGTCAAGAGCATATCCAGTCACCCGCCTTCCACTAACTGGCAGTAGTTACAGGATCAGCTTACTCTACCACAGAGGAGACCCTGTGCGGTGACTCGGCCCCTGTGGGCTAAGGCACATGTCCTGGCACGTCCAAGGCCGGCTGGGCGAGGGCATCCAGCGGGTGAGGTGTGATCCACTCACCCTCAACTTTACATTTTCAACTGACCTCATCAGAGACTTAGGAGTATCCATGAAATAGTATGCAGCAACAAAAAAGGCAGGCAATGACCCCCCAGCCCCCCTCTATTTCCCCTTCCCTGAGGGACAGCCAGCTGGAGCCCAGTCCCCAGGCTGTTGGCATCACACAGCCGCGGGTGGCGGCGGGACACACAGGAGGGCCATCATCATAGCCACTCAGGAGGCTCAGGCAGGAGGACCACAGGTGGACGCCGGCCTGTGACCTGGCAAGACCCCGTCTCAGAATAAAAAGGGCTGCCGTGAGGCCCAGAGGTGGCACGTCCGCGCGGCACGGGGAGGCTGTGGGGTCTGAGGACAGCGGTGGGTGGCCACAGGGACCAGCAGCCCCATGGCCAGGAGAGCTGTGGACAGGGAGCAGCGTTTGTGACAGGTCAGTCCACATCGGCCACAGGGGAGCCAGCCGGCTGGCCGGCAGCAGTGGGTGAGGGAGCAGGGCCACACACCTGGAGGACCCTCAGCCAGCAGCAGGAGCGAGGGGCGGATGGACCTAGAACAAATAAACAAGTGAACAAGGCTGGAGTTGGGGGGCAGCGGCCGAGCACCCTGCAAGACTGAAACCCCCAAGGTCAAGTCCCAGACCCCTGCCACCCGGCCTCAGGGCCTTGGCACAACCGATCCCTCCACAGGAGCCCTCCTCCAGCCCTCCAGCTGCCACCTCCCCACTGTGGCCCGCTGTCTGTGGACCCTGGCTTTCCCTGCCTCCCACCCGGAGGAGGGGCCAGTCTCTCTGTGAGGGGACAAGACAGGGAGAGTCCAGACACCCAGCCTCAGCCTCCATGGTGGCTCAGCATGGCTTCCCCCAGTTCACCTCTTCTCCTGCCCCGAGGAGTCCTCCCCTGCAGGGCAACTGCGCCAGAATACCCCGAGAGATCCCAGCTGTCCTGGAGCAGAGCCCGGGGGCGGGCAGGACATCGCAGCAGGGGGCTGGGGAGGGCCGCTGGGGGCCTGAAGGGGACCCCGACAGGGCCAATCCCGCTCCTCCTGCCCTCCCACGCTGTTTGTCCACCTTGGCGTTAACATTCCGCCGGGAGGGACATGGCCTGGCCCAGTGCTTGAGGGGCCTGTGATCTGAGCGACACCAGGGTTTGTTCTCTCCATGGGGCGGGATGGCCTTGTCACGAGAATCTCTGCCGGTGTCAGGGAGGGGCTGCTCCGCGATGCAGCGCATGAATGGACGGTCCCTTCTGTGGGGAGCAGAGGCGCACCTCGCGGTCAGCCTGCCGGGGACACTGGCTTCCATGGCAGGAGTCCTGGGTACGGCTGGGCCCGGGGGACCCTGCCGGCGGCAGCACGATGGGGCCTGCGAGGCCAGCTGGTCCTCGCTGCGCTGGCCCGTGAGCAGCGATGCCCTCCAGCGCCTGCTGCATGCAGCGGTCAGCGGGCGCCCCAGGGCCAGCAAGGTGTGGGGTGCACAGGGGCGTCCTGAACGGGAGTCCTGACCCACCCAAGCCCCAGAGCTGTGGCCCTGGGCGCTGGGCGCTGCCGGCGGAGTCTGCTCCCGCGGGTCCCTTCAGCGCCACCGCGGGAACCGGCCGCCACCGCAAAGCAGAGGCGGCGGGGGAAGGTGGGCTGGGAGGCCAGACCCGCGCCCCTCGGGAGGGCTTCCTGGAGGGGAGCCTGACGGGGTGGGGGCGCAGCAGGGGCGAGGCCGCCAGTCGGGACAGCGCCTCGGAGGGGTCAGCTGCGGGGAACCCAGGCCCTGAGCCTCGGGGGCCCACCCGCCAACAGGGTCGCTGGCCCCCGGGCCTCAGCACGTGATTAATAGACTGGGCGCTGCGGGCCACGTGGGCGAGGACAAGTCCAGGGAGAGGCCTGAAGAAGCCCCAGCCACGCGGGGTCACGCCCCCGGTCACGCCCCCGGTCACGCCCCCGGTCACGCCCCCGGTCACGCCCCCGGTCACGCCCCCGGTCACGCCCCCGGTCACGCCCCCGGTCACGCCCCCGGTCACGCCCCCGGTCACGCCCCCGGTCACGCCCCCGGTCACGCCCCCGGTCACGCCCCCGGTCACGCCCCCGGTCACGCCCCCGGTCACGCCCCCGGTCACGCCCCCGGTCACGCCCCCGGTCACGCCCCCGGTCACGCCCCCGGTCACGCCCCCGGTCACGCCCCCGGTCACGCCCCCGGTCACGCCCCCGGTCACGCCCCCGGTCACGCCCCCGGTCACGCCCCCGGTCACGCCCCCGGTCACGCCCCCGGTCACGCCCCCGGTCACGCCCCCGGTCACGCCCCCGGTCACGCCCCCGGTCACGCCCCCGGTCACGCCCCCGGTCACGCCCCCGGTCACGCCCCCGGTCACGCCCCCGGTCACGCCCCCGGTCACGCCCCCGGTCACGCCCCCGGTCACGCCCCCGGTCACGCCCCCGGTCACGCCCCCGGTCACGCCCCCGGTCACGCCCCCGGTCACGCCCCCGGTCACGCCCCCGTCGCTCTGCAGCCAAGACTGCCAATCACAGGCTGCCCCGCTCCTGGTGGGGTGGGGCGTGCGGCTCAACCCCACCCGCTCCTTCTCAGGGCGTCCTGGAACCCTCCCAAGTAAAGTCCCTGTCTTCAAGCCCTTGTTTGAGGGTCCTCTTTGGTGGAGCCCGAGCCAACGTCAACCGTAAAATCCCGCAGAAATGACGGCTCCAACCAGGTGAACAGAATCTGCAGGCAGCCATCCTGGGCTGGTTGGTTCTTCATGGCCAGCAAGGGCTCTTCCTCTTTGTCCACCACCCAAAGAATGTGGCCTGCATCCTCCAAGGCGGCTGCCACAGTTCCAGCCATGATGCCTGAATTCCAGACAGGAGACAGGAAGAAAGAAAAAAAAAAAAAATGATGCAGCTTTGACCTGCTTCAGCTTCCTTTAAAGGAGGCGCCGTGGGCTGTGATTTCAGTGTCTCAGGAGGCTGAGGCGGCAGGATCCCAAGTTCAAGGCCAGCCTCAGCAACTTATCAAGACCCTATTTCAACATTAAAAATCAGCAAAGTGGGAGTGTGGCTCGGGCACAGAGCATTTGCCCAGCGTGCAGGGGACCCTGGCCTCCATGCCCAGCACCAAACAAAACAAAGAAAGTGAAAAGCTAGAAACACAGGACGGCGGCGTTGAGTTCAAGGACAGAACAGACCACTGCGCGCCTGGCCTCCGTGTCCCCTGCTGCTGGTGGGCAGCCACCACGGGCCTCCTTCGAAGTTCTCCCTGGTTCTCAGGGAGCTGAAGCCAGCTGCGGCAAGGCTGGTCCCCCTGTGCTCCCCGGCCTGCCGCCCCTCCCCCATCTTCAAGCCAGAGGGGCTGGGGGGGGCCTCTCCCGTTCCCCGTCCCCTGGGAATCGAGGTGACTCTGAGTGTTGTGCCCAGATGACCTGAGACTCTCAGCTTCAAGCCTAAATGACTGGTGACCACCCCGACCGCGACCTCAGTCCCCTTCGCCTGTGTCTTCCCTGCCCACAGGCTCCAGAGCGGGCGGTCACCTTCCTGCGCCAGGAGCGAGGTCAGCTGAGAGGGACACAGCAGGCTCCCGGGCCTCGGGCCTGTTCCCGTGGTCAGGGCGGGTGTAGATGATCCTGGATGCTGACGGTCAGCCGCCCTCCTCAAGACAAAGCAGGCCACCAAAGCAGAGATCAGGGGTCACCGCCACCAGCCAGGGTCGCCGTGGAGGGTGCCGGCCCCGCTGCACAGCCCAGCAGAACCTGGGCCCGGGATCCGCCTGGCAGGTCCGCCGCCCGCGAAGCCTCGGTTCTGGAAGCGGCCACAGCGCAGCGCCTGGCGTCCTGCAGGGCGAGCGGCTGGGTGACCTGCTGGACCCTTGCTCAGCAAAGCAAGGAACTCACGTGCGTCGCGAGGCGAGGCGAGCCGGCAGACCCCGTACCACGAGGGCAGCAACCGAGGGTCTGGAGGGGACGCTTCGCACCTCAGCCTCCCGCCCTCCCCTGCACTGGCTGGGCGCGGCCGGCTCCTGGGTCCCATGAACCCCCCGGCCAGGAGGACCCCAGCTCCAGGGGGAGGCCAGGCAAGTCCTGGGGCAGGACACCCAGCCGCCCGGCAGGACACCCCTGTGAAGTCTGCGGCCGCCTGGGGCCAGGACCCCCGGCCGAGGGCGCTCTGCGGAGGGCGCACAGCATGACGGCCGGCGGGAAGACCCTGCGATCCAGGAAGGCCACCCGGCCATCCCCCAGAGGGACAGAAATGTGTGTCCACTGAAGTCCTACTCACAGTGTCCCCTGCCGCTCCCTTCCCCGTGGGCCAGCGGAGGCCACCCGTGCCCCCACAGGTGAATGGTTCCGCAGGGGCAGCCCTTCCCTGCCAGGAGGGCGCCAAGGGAGGGACAGCTGCTTCCTTGTTTCTCGCTCTGAGCGCAGCCTGGCCACGCTGGCCTCTAGCTGGACATCCTCCTGCCGCAGCTGCCAGTGGCCAGGAGGGCAGGCACGGCCAGTTGCCAGCCCCAGGACGTTGTCGAAGGAGCAAAACTGCAGAGCGGGGAAGAGGGTGGCCCTGGGCAGCCCTGGGCAGCGATGGGCCCTGCTGGGGCACCAGGCTCCGGCCCATGACACGGTCCCCAGCACTAGGTGTAGGCACCTGCAGGGGTCGCCTGGTCATGACAATGCACTCGGTCACCTACAGTCATACTCACACTCGCACTCACACTCACACACTCGCACACTCACACACTCACACTCGCACTCGCACACTCACACTTGCAATTGCACTCACACACTCGCACACTCACACATACACACTCACACTCGCACTCGCACACTCACACTTGCAATTGCACTCACACACTCGCACACTCACACTTGCACACTCACACTCGCACACATAGGCAGTCCCAGAGGTCCTGGGGAGTGGGCAGGGAAGGCCTCCCGGAGGAGGAGACCACCAAGCAGCTGGCTGGAGGGGGACAGGAGGGCCAGGCCTGGCTCCCGGGCGGAGGGGCAGTGGTGGAGGCTGAGGGGGAGCCTGGAGCCCCTGGGCCCTGCCCGGGAGGCAGACAGGACCCTCAGGACGGTGCTGGCCCTGCTGCCCTCCTCAGAGCCCACAGCTTCGCCCTGGGGCTGGCAGGACGCGGAGGGCTAAGCACCGTGCCCAGCTGTGGCCGCCCCTCCCCTGGCTTCTCGGGCGCCCCTCCTCCCCCTGCCCAGCTGGGCAGCCATCCAGGGTCCAGGGGTCCTCCCCGGGCTCCCCCACTGGCTGCACGGGCTGAGGGCATCTGGTCCCGTTGCGCCCAACCTGGGGCTCTGTGGGCGGAGGGGACAGCCAGGACCTCAGGTTCCTAAGGAGCGTCCAGCAGCGGGTGTCCTCAGGTGGGCAGGAGGGGGCCTTGCTGTGCGTCCTGACGGCAGCCGTCACTACCCTGAGCCCCGCAGCCTGGGGGGCTGGAGCTGGACGGGGCACGGCCACGGTGCCACGGGAAGCTGGCCTCCCCAGACAGCCTCCTGGTGGCCCCGACTGCTGTCCCCCAGGGCGGTGAGGGCGGGACAGAAGGGCTGCGGTCAGACAGTGGTGGAAGCCATCTGATCCACGGAGCCGCCTTGGAGCAGCCTGACTAGGGTCCCCAGGGCCACCTGGGCCACCGCAGGGGAGGAGGAGCCAGGGGCCGGCTGCTCCCTCTGTCCCCAGCTCCCCCCCACCCCGCCCCGCCCCCGGCTCTCTCCCCTTCCCCCGCTGTCCCCGGCTCTGCTCCCCCCAACCCCGGCTCCCCCATCCCTGGCTCCCCACGACCCCCCCATCCCCGGCTCCCCACACTGCAGACGCAGAAACCCCTTTTACTCCTGCAGCCGGACGCTGGGGAGAGGATCAGTTTTCCGGTTCAGTCAGGGGTCCCCACTCCAGCCCGGGCAGGCTGTGGCCCGTCTCCCGGAGGCAATTAACTCTCAGTTATTAGCTTTTAATTAGGGAGCAATAATGGCCTCATTAATACACTTTATCATGCTTGTCACCAGCAGCTGTTCCCACAGGTCCTATTACCAGACGCGGTGGCCTCGCCATCCACATGCAGGTTCCAGCTGGGGACAGGCTCAGGGCCACCCTCTGCCCTCCACCAGGCCTCACCCACCTGCTTCTCTCACTGTGGCCCTCCTGAGCCACCGGGGCCCTCACTGTGCTGTGTGGCCACACGGCTGCCGGCTGCCGTGGATGTCCCTGCTGACCCCTCCCACAGCCTCATGTCCCCTCTGCTCTACAACTGGGTACAGGGACAGTCACCCTGATGGCTTCAGAAAACCCCACACCGGCAGCCACCATGTGTAGCCCCCCAGGAGGACCGCGCTCAGTGAATGACGGGTGGTGAGACAGCAGAGGGACCAGGAAGCGTCCACCAAGACCGCGAGTGCAGGTGCGCTCCAGCTGCTGGACACAGACACAGGCAGCCGTCATCCACACGAGGAAATACTACACAGCCCTGAAGAGGATGATGTACCACAGAAGTGCATGCGGCACCAAGGGAGAAGGCCGGGTAGCCACAGCTGCACCTGCAGGACCCCCTCCCTGCATGAGGCAGGCCACACTGGTGCTCAGTGACAGAGGACACAGAGGGTGGACGAGGGAGCGTGCCACACGGGGTGCTCTGTTCCAGGCTGCCTGGATCCCAGGGAGTGCACAGCTGAGGGTGTTTGTGGGGGCAGTTCCTCCCTCCCCGGCCTCCACCACTGGACCATCCGGCCTCCCTACTTCCAGTTTGATGGTCGCTCTGGCTAAGTTGCAGAGGCTGGCCTTGAACTTGCCATCCTCCTGCCTCGGCCTCCCGATGGCTGGGCTGATGGCGTGGCCACGGTGCCGTCCGGGCAGCTGGAGGCCCCTCAGCCCTGTTTTCCTTTTCTTTTTATTATTTTTGATTCTTTATGTTTAAAGATCTTTGCTTCAATTTCTACGGCGTTCATCTGCTGTGGAGGGACCCAGCCTTGTTTGCTTATCTGGGTCCTTTACAGGGCGCCAAGGACCGAGCCCAGGGCCTCCCAAGCGAGGCCAGTGCCCCGCCCCTGGGCCTCAGCCCAGCCCCCGAGGGAGGACAACAGCGAGAATGGACACCAGGGCAGCAGGTGACAATCAGAAAGGACGGGCCACTGTGAGGGGCAGGCGAGGCCCCTGGAGGAATGGAGTGGAGGCCCGCAGCAGAGGGGACAGGTCCTGGGCCCACGGATGCCCAGCCTCACGGGGACAGACCAGGTCCCTAAGAGACCGGTGACCCTAAGGAGCAGGGCCACCAGGAGCCACCGCTGCGCAGCCTGGCCTGCCTCTCACCCTGAGCTGTGGGCACGCGGGCTGGCGATGCCGTTGACCACACGAGCTGGGGCCGACGTGGATGCTGTGCCGCTGGCCACTGTGGCCTTGTCACTTGAACCAAGCACTGTGACATGGTGACTGTCCCTGTGAGACCCCAAGGGCCCCCAGGCACCCGTGGGAGGGTGGGGCCTGCAGTGTGGATGCGCTGGACCAAGAGTGGGTCTCAGCCCAGGCAGGCCGAGCGGAGCAGTCAGCTGACGTCCCCAACCTCTGGGGACAGCACACAGTCCAGAGCCAGGACCATTCCTCACTCTGTCTGGACGCGGGTTACTGAAGCCAGGGACGGTGAGGCTGGGGCAGAGGGAGGCCTGGCCGGCGGCTCCACTCAGGAGCAGGACGGTGGTGGGCGGCCTCGGGCCTCCCGGGCTGTGCGGTTGGCCCCAAGCCCCAAGCGCACCTGTCCAGTTCTCAGGGGTCCTCTACACCTGGATGAGAAACCCTCGTCCTGAAGGTCACATCACACAGATCAGATGCCGCCTGCTGACAGCCCTGCCGCGACTCGCCCTCCCCGCTCTGAGGGCTTCCGTGTGTGTGTGCCCGATTCTCTGTCCAGGGACGTCAGGCTGAGGCCCCAAACTGCACACCAAGAACAGCGCCCTGCAGTTCTCTTGGCTTCTCTCGCGATTGTATAATGGCTGCTGTGCCTCCAGCCACAGCATCCACATTCCAGAGGAGAAAGGAGGAAGAGGGGTGGAGAAGCGGTGGTGTGTGCTGATTGTTTCTTTCATAAGGAAATAAAAACCTTCCCTGAGTCACCGGCCACCTGTCTCAGTGCTCAGAGCCACGTCCCGGGACCTCCTGTGTGAGGTCCTGCCCGTCCCCAGTCCCTCTTGCTGCCTTGCCTTGTGGGTCACAGCCTCGTGGCCTGGCGACGGGCAGCTGCTCCTTCCCGCTGCCTCCGCTGAGAGGACGCAGCCCCGAGGCTGAGTTTGGCCTCCCCAGGGCCGCCCAAGCTCCCGCGCTGCCAGGGCAGCCACGGCCGGGGTCAGCGCTCCCCAGGCCTGGACCCAAGTCCTCTGTCCCCGCTGTGTCTGACTGTCCAGAGCCTGTGCCGGGGACTCGGCCCGCGAGGGTGTGGGGCGCAGCAGGGGCAGGAGGCGCCCTGCCAGCCCTGACCCGCCCCGGGAGCCCCTGCTGTGGACTCTCCAGAAGCACAGATGGACCCTGCTGTGCCCATGCTGTGTCCACCACTGTGACAGGCACCTGAGAGGCGGCTGGGCTGGCCGACCGGGGCCCACCCACAGCTGTCCAGCGGGAGCAAGAGGGGCCTCCGGAAGGAGGGAGCAGAGGGGGGCTGGGGTCCCCCAGGCCTCTCCAGGGACAGCTCCCAGTGACCGCAGGTGTCCTACTTCCCACACACCCTCCTGAGGACGCACCCTGCACCTCCAGCCTTGGGGACAGTCGCGACTGCCTGTGACAGCTTGGCAGCCCAGGTGACCCACAGGGCCCACGTGCCCACAGCTGGCCCAGAGGGACCCGGAGCCTGACACGCTTCTTCCTCTGGCAGAGACCCTCCTGGCCACGCCCAGCCTCGCCTGTGGGACTCCGCCGAGTCCACCTGGAGCGCGCAGACGGCCGACCCGTGAGGGCCTCCGAGCGGCAGAGGCTCTGACCCAAGTCCTCTGTCCTCGCTGTGGTCTGACCTGTCCAGAGCCCTGAGTCTGGCCTCCCACCCCCCAGGTATGGACAGCGCCTGGCCTGATCCCGGCTCCCCGGGTGGTCTGCGCTGTGGGTAGTTCGGGGGTCCCGTTTCCTGCTTGCTTCCCAGGGTGACGCGAGCACCTCTGGGTGGATTTCAATGAGTTATCTTTGGGGACACGTGAAATGGGACCATGATCCAGCCGGGCGCAGTGGCCACGCCTGTCATCCCACTGGCTTGGGAGGCTGAGGTAGGAGGATTGCCAGGTTGAGGCCAGCCTGGGCAACCCAGGAGGCCCTCACAAGGCGGGAGGCCCAGTCTGTAAATAAGACGTGTGAAGGGGCTGGGGCCGGCTCAGCGCCGGGTTCCTCTTGGGTGAGAGTCAGACACGCCCACCCCCCACCCTCCTGAAGGCCGTCCCTGTCCTCTCAGCCCCTGGTGTCCCCTCCATGCCTCTTCTTTCTCCTCCCCCTATTGGGAGCAGGTGACAGGGTCGTGTGACAGGTTCCCTGGAGGTGACCCCACGGTGCCTGGCCCTGCAGCCTCCCCGCTCTGCTCCTGCAGGGCTCTGGCGCCGCGTGGCCAGCGGTATCAGCCGGTGACCAGCGCTGTCTCGCCCCTCCCCGCCAGGGAGCACTGGCCTCCGACTCACGGCTGCACTGCCCTCTGTCCATCCAGCTGGTGACGGGCGCCAGGTGGTGCCCAGCTCTGAGTCGTGGTGGACGACGGTGCTCTGCCCAGGAAGCATGAGCGCGGGAGTCCTGCAGCTCTGATGGCGCTCTGTCGCTGCACGCCTCCTCCCGTGTCCAGAGCGCCTGGTGGCATGGATGTGGTGTCTGTCCTGTCCCCTAGGCGAGGGCTCTGTGGGTACCTAGGGCCACCGCTCAGGGCCACTGCTCGGCCACCGCTGCGGGGTTGTGGCTTGGAGCTGTGAGGCACCCATGCCAACCCCAGCCTGAGCCACCCACGGGTGACCTGCAGGTCCTCCCGATGGCTCCCCCACCGCGTCCCACCTCAAGAGGCTGGCCCAGCTGCACATGGGTCCCACCTTTACCCTGCTGGGACTCAGTAGAGGGGCAGCTGGGGACCAGACAGGGCACAGGGCCACCAGGTCCACCAGTGACTTCACTGGTGGCCCCCAAAGCCCCGTCCACGTCTGCAGGGTAATGTCACTGGACAGAGGTCTCTGAGATGAGGCCAAGCGGGGTTACCTGGGTGGACCTGACCCAGTGACCACTGCCCGTATGTGGGACGCTCAGAGTGGCAAGGCGGTGACCGCTGGATGGCGTGGCCACGGCCAAGGAGAGGCAGGAGGGCCCCTTGGAGCCTGGGTCTCAGAAGTGTGGCCTCCGGAGCCGGGGTGGGGGTGGCCAGCGGTGGGACTGGGTTCCCAGGTGGGACTGGGCCCTGGCAGGTGCGTCCCACAGCGGCAGCTGTGCCCACTCTTCCCCACCCCTCCCTGTCACCCTCAGGCTGCGGTGGCAGAGGTGACTCTTCTCCACCCACAGGCTAAGTGCTCAGGGAGCCCTGCCCCCGCCGGCCCTGAGGCGCGTCCCCAGGCGAAAGCGGGCGCCTTTGGGACATTGTCTGCCTCCTGGTTTAGGGGCTGTGACTCCAGGTCCCCAGAGCAGCCTGGGGTGGGTGGGAAGGACACCTTCAGGCAGGACGGCCAGGACGCGGAGGGACAGGGGACCTCAAGACTCAGCACCGTGCAGGGTGAGGGGCGCAAGTCGCAGCGGGGGCCGAGTCCGCTGTCCTTCCCTGCCCGGTACAGCAGCGGCCGACAGGGGAGGCCAAGCTTGCAGGGACAGCTGCCAGGGCAGGACACTGACCCTCCCAGGCCTGAGGGCGGGGCCGCCTCCAGCGGACAGATGGATGGACAGATGGGTGGAGAGCACCTGGCCACAGCTGGGGCCCTGGAGACACCAGGAGGGTGTGGCCCCTGAGGGGCGGCCTCCCCGGGACAGTGTCATCGGGGAGCCTGTCCCTCCTGCTCCCTCGCTCTGGGACGGGCAGTGTTCTGCAGCGGGTGGGACACCACCCAGGGAGCAGCCGCCACAGGCAGAGCGCGTGGGAGGGCAGCACAGGGGCAGCCTGGCTCTGGGAGGGCAGGGCCCCCACGGCCCCAGCCTCTGTCACACCACGTGGACGGGTGCCAGAGGGGACCGAGTCAGAGAGTGGTGGGGTCCATGCCTGGCCAGGGCTGAGAGCCCTGTCTCCGAGACACCCACCCACCACAGTGGCCCCAGGCTGGAAGGGGCCTCTGGGTCCTGTGGGGAGGCCGCTGGTCTCTGAGAGGACGCGCTGCTCTGGCCCCCCAGCCACGCAGCCTCCCTGTGGCGGGGCAGGGACAGTCTGTTAGGGACACTGCAGCCCACCCTGCGGGCACCCTCCAGGTGACCCCCAGCCAGAAAGGAAGACGCGGACGGCGGGCGTTGGAGTGAGCCTTTAATCCATGTGGACCTAGAGCAGGAAGTTAGGCGAAAATACAGCGCGTCCGACATCTCGGCGGGGCCCTGGGTCCCGCGTGCGCAGGAGCTGTGCGACCTGCCTGCAGCTCGGGGCCACCGCAGTCCCTGCAGTCCCCCAGGGAGGCCGGAGCTGTCCCCAGGCCCTGGCCCCGCCCACTCCATACAATATAAATAGCATCTTGACCCACACGGGGACACAGGGACATGGGGACATGGGCGGCTGCTGCATGCAGAGGGTGCCCCTGGGCCACCCCACGCCCTGCCGCCTTGGGTCGCCCGGGCCACCCAGGCCTGGCGGCCACCTCCCTCACACTCCCTCTGCCTGGCCACACAGGACACTCGGAAAACTCTTCTTTATACAAGCCGACCAGCCCTCAGCCCCTCCCTGGAGACAGGGGACGGCCAGGATGGAGAAGGCCGGGGGGTGCGGGGTGGACACAGGTCAGGCCGGGCAGCTCCTCAGCCCACCCGGCGGCTCCCCACGGTCTCTCTGCGAGCCAAGGCAGGACGCACCTGCTCTTCCTTGGACACACAGACCCACAGGTCCCTGTCCGAGGACATGGGACAGTGGGAGAGGAGGGTCCCGGGGGTCCTCTACACACAGGGCAGGCAGACAGTCGGGCTGGCCCCTGCAGCGCTGGACTTGCCCTGCACCCCCACGTCCACTAGGGGCCTCGCTGCCAAACCCGGGGCAGCCACGCTTGCCGAGGAGCGGGCAGCCCAGCCATGCTCACGGGAAGGGACCCTCACGCCGGCCTGGGGACGGCCAGCCTGGGGGCGCTCCGACACCGCTCCTTGCCGGGCAGCAACCCTCCTGGAGAGGACGTGGGTCCCAGAGGTCTGCGCAGAAGGACGGGCCTGGGCCTGCGGCTCCAGGTGCAGAGTGGGAGGCCTGGCCACCCGTCGGAGCCCCAGCCAGTGGGTCCCGGCTGTCACTGCGTCCTGCCCTTCCGGGTGCCCTCCCTCCTGCGCAGGTGACATCTCAAAACAACACAAACAGAAACAACGGGGCCAAGGTGGCTTCTGGCTCTCAGCGCGGTCGGTTTTGCGGAAAAGAACGTGTCTGTCTCCTCCGTCCTATGGGTGGGGCCACAGACCTGAGAGGCGTGGCCTGCGGCCGTCCCTCTCTGGCCCTTTACCAGGTGTCGCGGGGACCGTGGCGGCTCTGTACAGTCGCTTCGGCTGCTCAGCAGCAGTGCGTAGCACCTTGGAGAACGGGGCTGAACCCCAGGCGTCCCGTGGGCGGCGCCAGCCACGGCCTCCCCAGCCGCTGGCCCTGCTCCCTGAGTCCAGGCCACATTGGCGTCCTGCTCGCTCCTGTCGCCCTGGAGGGGCACCTGTGGCGCGGAGGTGGCCTCTCGGCCTGGGAGGCGAGGACAGGAATCCACAGCAAGCAGACGCCCAGGCCCACCGTGTCCGCCTCGCTGGGCTGAGGGTGGTTCGGCAGCCGCTGTCCTAGAAGGGGGCCCCGGGCCGGCCCCGCGCCTGCAGCAGGCTCTCCACGAAGGCCAGGTAGTCTGGGCTGCGCCCGGGGTCCTCGGTGGCGGTGAGCGGGGTGCCCACCCGCGGGCGTTTGGCGGCCTTCACCTCCTCGGCCGAGAAGGCAGGTCCCTGCGGCGCCCCGGTGCTGAGTGACTGCGGAGGCCAGAGCGCACCACGGTGAGCGTGCGCAGGGCCTGGCCTGGGGGCCGCCCTCCTCAGCCAGTGGCCACCTGCAGGAACCCTGGACCTCGAGTGAGCAGCCCCACCCCCACCCCCAGCCAGTGGCCCTGACAGTCCACCTGCCGGGCAGTTCTGTCCAGTTGTGCGGAGGGAGGGCCACCCCACACCCCACCTCCCCTGGGCCCCTGGGCCTTTGTGCTAGAAAAGAGAGAAGACCCCAGCAAGCCGGTGAGTGCCAGCTGCTGTCCCTGTCACCTGCGGGACAAGTGCCCTGCTCAGGAGGAGCCAGCTCTGGACAGCATTTCCTGAAGCTGCCAAGCGGGCGCTCAGGCTCTGCTCCCAGGCCCCGGGGACGGCACCCGCGGGCTGCGGCCTCACAGCCCGACCCCTGCCCAGCCCTGGCAGTAAGGGCGGCCAGCGACGCCCCCTTCCCCTCAACAGGCTTGTGCCCCGGAGCCCGGACCCAGCTGCCCTCCTGCTGGGGAACAGCCAGGGGGGCCAAGGGTCACCTCCGCCCCAGGATGACACCTCGCCTGGCCCGCCACTCACCAGCCGCGAGCGCACCCTCTTGGGGAGCTCCTCCTCCAGGGTGAAGAGGTCCGCGCGCTTCACGGTCAGCTGGGAGCCGTCCTCAAACTCCACCTGGGGTCACACAGGCCTCAGGGCGCTGACCCCAGCAGCCAGCCACCCTGAGGCCACAGGAGGCCAGCCAAGGCAGAGCCCCGCCCACCATGCCTGCCGGAGCCGCAGGGAGTGGCCCAGGGCTGTCCTCCGGGTCCTGCTGGAGGGGCAGCAGCAGCAGCTGAGGGCAGCAGGGGCTGGCGCAGGCTCCGTGGGGGGGACCCAGGCTGTGTCCCCCTCACCTCAGGCTCCACAGAGGGTGACAGATGGCAAAGATTGGCTCCCTGCGGACTTGGCTGTGGGCTGGGCTGCAGAAGACCCCCTGGAGTCTGCAGGACCCCAAACTCAGCCCCACTCACCAAGGGCTGGGGTTTGGGCAGCAGTGTTGGGGACAGTGCCTGCTGTGTGCTCCTCGCCCTCTCCTGCGGCGCCAGCCCAGCTGCCCTGCAGACCAGGCCGGTGCCCCCTGAGCTGTGCCAGCCTGCTCTTCCCCAGGGGAGCCCTGCGGGGCTCGCGTCCCACTCACACGTGGAGCAGTGCGCACGAGTCAGGTAGTCCCCTGCAGAGCCACCCAGAAAGGCGCGAGTCCAGAGGTCCCCTCCTCGTGTGGGGACCAGCAGCCTGTGGCAGTCTGCAGACACTCCCAAGAAGAGCCTGGGCCCAGATCCCAACCTCAGCCCACGTCACCAAGAGCTGGAGCGCGGCGCCCTGGAGGTGAGGTGAGGGTGGCTGTGGGAACCTTGGGCGCCCCTGCTCCTTGCTGGACAGGCTCTGCATGGAATGTCCACCCCAGCACAGTGCCCAGAGCTGCAGGAAGTGTGAGTGGCATGCCCCAGGCCCTGTGCAGGACACTGCCTGCTCCTGGTGAGGAGGCCCAGGGCTGGTCCTGACCCTGTCAGGCCCCACTCCAGGCAGGATGCGAGGCCCAGCCCCACGCTGGACTCCCCTCTCCAGCACCCACAGGCATGGGCTGGACTCCCCTCTCCGGCACCCACAGGCGTGGCCAGGCTTGACTTCCCGCAGCCAGAAAGAGCCACCAGGTAGGGGGCTGGGCACTGTTGAGATTCCTCTGCCTGCATTGGCATGGACGGGCTCAGGTTGACCCAACCCCACTGGCCCTGGGTCTACTCAAGCCAATCGGGATGCCCAGCGGGCGGCTGGCAGACCCGAGGCGGCTTTGCAGATCTGGGCTGGGACTCTCCCGGGCCTCTGGTGGCTGGTGCAGGCCTAGGAGGGGCCACTGTGCCCCTGTGGCTGGAAAGCACCTGCTTTGAGCCCCAGGCACGGGGTGTGGCCATGTCGCTGCAAGAGGCCAGAAAGGAAAACCCAGTGAGGCTGAGTGTGGTGCCTGGCGGGGCCAGACCTGAACAGGGCCAGGGCCAGGGCGAGCCACAGGTCCCAGGCCCTTGGGCACACTGGGACTCTAGTTCTAGTTCCAAATGCAGTGACATCTCGGGGCCATCTGTGGGGGCTGCACCTTCTTCCTCCATTTTTCTATTTTTTGTACTGGGGACGGACCCAGGGGCTGCACCAAGCTGCACCCCCAGATTTTTAATTTTTTCTTGGTGACAGGGTCTCACTAAGTTGCCCTAGTAGCTGTGATGACAGGCTGCCACTCTCTTTTTAACCACCCTCTTAGAGGCCCAAACTCAAAGGCCAGCGAGAGTCTGGCTGAGAGACAAGGGGGGTCAGGAAGCCCTGCCTGCGGCTGGCTGACCCACATGACCCCAGGGCAGCACTGACGCAGCGCCCCGTGGGGGGGCTGGGCAGGGAAAAGCAGACCCAGGAGCCCAGCAGCAGACATCGGTGCTGCAGGACAGGGGGCTCGTCCTAAAATCACACTTTTTTTAAAGAGTTTCCTTCCGTCATCATCCGGAGCCCCCAGCCCCGGGGAGGCAGGCCAAGGGCAGAGGGGAGCTGCGGGTGACTCTGCCTTCCGCAAGCCCAGGGGGCCCAGCGCAGAGCGACCACCAGACAGGGGGGCTGGGGGCGGGGCTCCGTGGTGGAGCCTAGCGTGCAAGGCACTGGTGCGCCTCTTAGCCCCTCCTGTAAGTGCACAAAGGTCCATCGACAACTTAAAAGAAAAACAAGACCGACCAGCCCTGCGCTTCTGTCAGGCGGCTGGAGGGGGGCACCAGCAAGCCTGGCACGCTGCTGGGGAAGGGCCTGAAGCTTTGCAGGGCCACAGGAGTCCTGCTCACCTGATAGATGTGACTGGTAATGGAGGAGATGAACTTGGCCTTGTAGAGGTTGCCGTCCGTCCACCGGAGCTCCACCAACTCGCCCTCGGGAGGGGGCCCCAGCCGCAAGCAGTCTCTACTCTGCAGACAGAGCAAAAGTCCAGTGAGGCCCCTCTGTGCACTCAGCTCTGTGTGTGGCTTCAGGTTCCTCTGTCCCTTGGCCCAAAAGGGGGCGGGGTGTGGGGTGGGGGTGGGGGTGACTGCAGGGACAGCGGACCCCAGGTGGGTGCCCAGCTGGAGTGCGCCCTCCCCCGGGCTCATGTGGGCAAGTGCTTTCTGCATTTTGGGTGGAAACGGAGCTTTCCCTGCGAGGCTGAGGGCTGGAGGGGCTCCCTGACCGGGGGTCTCCACCCGCCGGGCTGTGCCTTCACCCTCCCGGCCCCCCGGGCTCACAGTGATGCTCTCGGGGTACAGGTTGTCGCTGTAGGAGCCGTCATCGAAGTTCACTTCGTAGAAGGTCTGCGTGGTGCTGCCGATGACGCGGCAGCGGTAGTAGAGCCCGTTGCGGTTCTTGGTGATGACCACCTGGCCTAAGGACACGGCCCTCAGGAGCTGGACCTGGGAGGGCGGGGGGCGGGCTGTCAGTGGGGAGGGGATGAAGAGCGGTGGGCCGGGGCAGGACAGGGAGGGCCCTTACAGCGTGTCCCCCAGACTTGTGCTTGAGGCAAGTGATGGACACCACATAGGGCCAGTCGTCCGGCTCCATGAGGACCCCGGCGGCGTGGGCACAGGTCACGTGGAAGGACGTGGAGCAGTGCTCGTAGGAGCACTGGATGCAGGCCCCCGACACCTTCTTCATCCTCTTCCGGCAGTACACACATTTCTGGGGGTCACAGGTAGAAAATGAGGCTCTAGCTGGGATCTCCTGCTTCCCAGGGGGGAGCCCCCTCTGCCAGGCCCCAGGACATTACCTAGGAATGACCCTGAGGCCCAGGTTAGAAGCGGAACCCTCCCCAGCACAGCCACCCTCACCCAAGTTTGGTGGTGACATCCTGGGGAGGCCCTGCCCTGTTGGGGAGGGCTTCTTCAGCTGCCCAGTCAGAGCCCTCCAGGGCACCCCGCCTCGGCCTGCAGCCCTGTGAGCTGCAGGGAGCACAGGGGTGTGGCCGCCCCCTCCACCAGGCCTGTGCAGAAGGCACTGCCCATAGGCAGGAGCCCACCGTAGCGCTCCTCAGCCAAGAGGAGCCGCGTCATGGGTGAGCCCGGGGACCCTGGAGAACACGCAGGAAGCGAGGAAGGCACCACACAGGCCACCCATGGCGAGTCCAGGACAGGCGAGTCCAGGACAGGAGGTGGATTTGAGGTTGCCATGGGCTATGGGAGGGGATGGGGTGACAGGGCTTCCCTTAGGGACGATGGAATGCTCTGGACCTAGCAGTGATGGTCGCACAATCTAAAGATACTCCACTGAACGCCAGTGGATCGTCACTTTAAGAAGTGAACCAGGGCGAGGTCCGGCTCAGGGTAGAGTCCCCAGCACCAAGTCTAGAAAACAGAAGGGAGCCTCGTCCCTAACAGAAGCTGCAGGGCAGCCTCCTTTGTGATAAAGGACCTTGTAGGGTCACTACTGCAGGCATCTGGCCTGTCCTTGCCCTGAAGAAGCATCGGAGGCCAAGCCCTGGGTAGCTGCCTCACCCAGGACGGGCCACCCCACGCTGTCACCATGAGCGTTTAATAAGCAGGCCTTTATCGCTCTGTAAACCACGTCCAAAGGCCAGATGAGCCCCGGGGCAGAGGGCCTGCAGCAGTGCCCATCGACTGCGGGTCATGGCGATGAGCTCTCATTGTGAAGCTGCTGATACCTGCCGCCCCGCCAGTAGGGCCAGCCCAGCACCAGCCTGGCCCTAACCCTGCACCGGCCTGGCCCTAACCCTGCACCGGCCTGGCCCTAACCCAGCACCGGCCTGGCCCTAACCCTGCACCGGCCTGGCCCTAACCCTCTGGTGCGGGGCCTCCTGGAGGAGCCAAGGCAGAGCTGGAGCAGGGCACAGCCTCCGCCCCAGAGGACCCACCCTGGTGTCTGCAGAGACCCATGACTGCCCAGGCTGCTCCCCGAGGTCCTGGGGCGCCTAGCTGTGACACCCTGCTTTGGCAAATGTGCAGCCGGCCGTGGAGAGCAGGGGAGCTGGCTCCCCCACTTGTCCCACACCAGCGGCCCCAGAGCCAACTCCTCCTCGAGCCTCTGGTTCCTCCAGGAAGCTTCTGGGTCCATCCTGGCCTGGCAAGGCAGATGAGCTCATGCTTCCATGACCCAGGCCCCGGAAGGACGCCCAGAGTGGGCACCAAGGTGCGGGCTCTGCGGTGTGGCCGCCAGAGGCCTGCAGGGGGCACTGGGCAGCAGGCGCTCACGGCCTTCCCTGCGAGGCCCCGTGAAGCAGCACACGCAGCCCCGGGGGAGAGGGTTTTTAATTCTTCGTCACAAGTGCTCGCGACGAAGAGGCTGCCTGCTGGAAATGTCAGATGATTCATAAAGCGTCCGCCAGGGAGGGTTTATCACTGTACCGTGCCCGCACCACCGCTCCACCTGAATGATGAAGCTTTTACCCGCGTCTGTGCCCGACTCAGCGCCACTGAAGAGGAGCCACCTGCAGCCACAGGCCTCCCCATCGCCCGTCGGTGCCCAGTAGGGCTGGCAGCCACAGACTTCTAAACCTGCCCCTGCTGTCACCTACTCAGCCTGCCCAGGTGGCCCTGCACCTGTGGGGCTCTGGGTATGTGGTCCTGGCCCCAGGGCCTGTGGGCTCCTGATGCCAGCTGCTCAGAGAGCCCAGGATCTGTGGTAAGGGTCAGTCCTGTCCCCCCAGGACTCTCTAGCAGGCCCACTGCCCGCCATACCACTCAGCAGCCTGGGGTGTCAACATCTAGAACTGTCCCAGACACAACCAACAGCCAGGTCGCTGTCCATGTCCCTGGCAGAGGGGTAGCCCCTAGACAGCCGTGCACAGGCCGGGGGAGCTGCGTGTGCCCTCCGCCCCTGTGGCGTGAGGCTGCAGCAGCCCAAGTGCGGGCAGTGCCGAGACTGCTCCTCAGGCGCTGTGGCCGCGCTCCCAGGTCAGGGCACAGGAGCACGCGGTGGGGAAGCAGGGAGGAGCAGGGCGGGGGTGCCAGACGCCTCTCAGGGCGGAGGCTGGTGGTGGGTGGTCACCTGCTCCAGGCCCGGATTCCTTAACTGCAGACAGAGGCCACTGCTGCCATGTGAACCAGGCGCAGGACCCTGAGCTGAACAGGGCTCCAGGGGCTGCAGGGAGGGTGCCCTGAAGGGGGATGGCCCTGCTATGCGCTGCCCCTGCTGCGGGAAGGGCGCAGGCCCAGGGAGGCCCAGCAATCTGCCCAGGTCCCGACCCCTGCCCACCGCCTGCTCCTCCCGCTTCCCCCGGGGTGACTGGTGTCAGCACGGGCAGGAGGACACAGCCAGCCCGCGGAGAGCAGAGGCCCCGACAGCCATTTCTCCAACAGACACCGGCAGAGCAAGGGAACCGGGGAGGACAGGACCCCTCCCCAGCAGGGAGGCGCCAAGCAGAGCTGAGGCCCAGCCTGCAGAACAGCCACCACCACTGAGGGGGACACGCTCCTGGGGACGGGGTCCAGACTGTGTGGACGTCCCGCAGCCACCGAAGGTAACCCTAGAAAGGCGCCTCAGCATCTCGCAGCCAACTGCCAGACGGGGAGCCTGGGCGCCAGCAACAACGCCACGGACGGAAGCAGGACGCTCAGCCACGAGAGGAAATGACCAGCAGGCTCAGACCCACCTCGGCGACACCCGACCTGAGGCAGCAGCAGGTCCCAGGACACAGGCCGCCCGGCTCCTCTGTGGCGAGGGCCCTAACCTGGGCGACCCCAGAGCAGGGGAGCACTGGGGGCAGGTGGGGAGGCCCGCGGGACGTCACGGCGGTGGTGACAGTGCAGAAAGCACAGGAGCAGCAAGGCCAGCGGGGCTGGGGGGCTGGGGCTCTCTGCACAGGGGCCTGAGCGGGCCTCGTGGGGGCGGGGACTGGGCTGGGCCTGTCACCAGGCCCTAGCCTGCTGGCTCTTGCACTGGGCAGTGTCCGTGGACCCAGGTGGCCCTGAGGGCTGGTAGGCAGGCCTGGGCGGGGCACCTACCAGCTTCCACCGCTGCTCGGGAATGCCCCCCACGTCGACAGGCTGGCGCTCGGCCACATTCAAGAACCGCACCTCAGGGACGGCGATGGCACAGATGACGTGGATCCACCTGGGAGAGCAGGGTCAGGGGTCACCGGGTCGCACCTGACGGTCAGGGACTGTCATAGGGGTTGCTGGGCCAGACTGGGCAGGGGCCAACAGTGAGTGGGAGGGGAGGGCAGGGCCAGGGAGACAGGCTCCACCCTGGAAGTGGCTGTCAGCTTGGTTGGGAATAAGGGACCTCGAAGGGGCACTGTTCACCCTCTCCCGGAGTCACCCTATCCAGCACAGGGAGCTGGGAGGTGACGGCTGGCGCTCAGCGCTGGGGACAGGAGGCTGGGGGCACCCACCTGCTGTCGGTGGTGGTCTGCAGTGCTCCCCCCCGGAGGTTACACAGGCAGCACTCCTGTGGGCAGACAGTGAGGCCAGGGTGAGGCCACCTCCCACCCTGTCCTTATCCACCCAGAGGCCACCAAAGGGACAGGCAGGAGGTTGTCGGTTTCCACGCTCAGCACAGAGGGAGGAGGCCAGGCCACAGGCCCCAAGGCCAACCCCTGGAGAGGGCGGGGCACAGAGTTACCGCAGTCCAGGCATGCGCTGTGCACCGGGAGCACGTCCAGCCGTCCTTGACCAGCTCGGGGCGGACGCCATAGCAACCTGGAAGGCAGCAGAGGCAGCTGAGACCAGGGAGATGACCTGCCACTAGAGCTGCATGTGGGGCCAGGGTCTCAGAGCCAGGGGTGGCACTCAGGCAATGGCTCTGACCCCCCTCAGCCCGAGCCCAGGCCACTGCACATGAGTGGGCGGCTGCAGAGCTGGTGGGGATGTGACGTGGGGCCCCGCCCTGGCTGCCCTCCTGTCCTGGCCAACCCCAGCACCTGGAGGCGCGGACTTATGCCAGCACAGTGGGAGGCAGGCGGACACCACCCACTTTGCAATGTGGCCCTGGGTTTGGAAAAGGGGAGAGGATGGCAGGGGCGTGGGGGGGGCTGAGTCAGGCCCAGAGCAAGGGTAGGCACTGCCTGCCTCGGGGCTCTGTGTAGCCATGGGGAGGGGGCTCTCTGAAACCCTGCAGCAGGCTCCCCGGGGCCAGCCCCCACAGAGCTCGCAGCCCAGCAGAAGCACCACAGGGAGGGCTCACAGCAGACCTGCCCAGCAAGCACAGGAACTGAAGGTGCTCAACGCTCTGCCATCTTAGAGCCACCGCTGCCCCTGCCCCCGAGGAAGGGACGTACCCATCTTACTGCTGTGCCTGGGCATGCCTCTGAGCAGGGCAGGTGGCACAGTGCCGACAGGTCAGCCCGGCTGGGTGGGCATCACCTCCCCACAGGGGTCACGGGTGCCTCATGGCACCTCATTGCAGAGGACTCACAGGAACTGGCCAGCAGCCCTATGGCCAGATGAAGTGCAAGGACACTGCCCAAGGCCACCCAGCAGGGAGAGACTGGAAGGAACAGGGTCCCCTGGCTCGTCTCTCTCGCAGACACGAGACCAGGCCAGGCCAGCAGACACCTGGGCCATACCTCACCTCCTGGGCACTGCGGGCCATGGGGTCACCCCTCCCTAGCTGGCCTGGAGAGACGGGGCCCTTCTGGTCCCAGGTCTGCTGGTCGCTCCCCCTTAGCCAGCAGCTAGCCAGCGTCCGGGCGGCCCTGCCCCACACCAGACAGCGGGCCTCCAGCACCCCCGGCCCGAGACGGGAAGGGCGGGCAAGCTGGAACCGCAGGACTGCAGCAGGGGAGGCCTGCCCTGCCACAGACCCCCCCACCCGCTGCACCTGGCGGGGCACTCACTGGCATGGACCTGCAGGCAGCACTTGGCACAGGCGATCAGCGGGCTGGTCCCCTCGTCGTCCACACAGGAGCTGGCGGGCAGCGGCTCAGTGTTCCCCCCACTGGAGGTGAAGCACATCTCTGGGATCAGAGGCCGAGTCTTCTGGCCGCTTTTGGAAGGTGGCGAGGCAGAGGGGCCCTCCCCACCAGAGGCTGGCGGGGCCTCCCTCTCCGTCTGCAGGGACTACAGGAAGGGCGAGCAGAGACCTTGCTCAGGACACCGGCCAGGCGTGGCCACCCCACCTCCACCCACCTGCCTCTCACCAGGCCCTGCTGAGGGTCCCGGAGGGTCCCAAACACGGCTGCAGCCTGTCTGGCCTGCTCAGGGTCACACCCAGGCTCAGCACCACGCTGGCCAGTGCAGCCCCAGGGTGGTGGCCTGCGGAGGGGGACGTAACTAGATTGTTCCCGCTGCTCAGCTCAGCAAGGGGATTCCTGGCACTTTGACTCCCAGCAGCCTCTGGCCACAGAGAACTGGGGAGAGAACATGTTTGGAGACTTCTAGAAATGACAACTTGTGTGTCTCAACGGCCAGAGTGCAGGTGTCAGGAGCTCAGGGGGCAAGACCTGGTCACAGACAGGCCACCTTGGAGGGACACGTGCCCCTGGCCTGCTGCCCCTCCAGGCCCCACGCCTAAGCACAGCCCTAGGCTCAGACCCTCCCAGGGCAGCGTGGCAAGGCCTGGGAGAGGGGTGCACCATCCCGGGTCAGGGGTGTGCAGACCCAGGGGGGCAGAGCAAAGGGGATCGGCAGGCGAGGCAGGCACGGTGCACACCTGCCGTCCCAGCTGCTCAGGAGGCCGAGGCAGAAGGCCCCCAAGTCTGAGGCCAGCCTGCGACTCGGCGAGACCCTTGGCAGGGGCCGGGAGGAGCTGGGCCTAAGGCATGAGGCAGATGCACCGGGGAAACGGCACTGGGCTAGGGCTCCTCGAGGGGGTGGCCCCCTGCCAGACAGGCTCCAGCCCACTTCTGGCTCTGGCTGCCACACATACCACCCTCAGCCCCTGCCAACGCCTGCCTGCTGGTCCCTACACGCCTCCGTGCCCCTTCCACCCGCTGCCCCTGGGGTGGGGGAAGGGGCTAGTGCCCTCTCTGGGGTGACAGGGAGGCCTGCGGCCAGCTAATCCCACTGGCTCTTGGGAGGAGCTGCTGTGGACGTGGGATCCCCCTAGGCCAGTCATGGCAGCGGTAGGGGAGAGGCTGGCCCTGGGCCCCGGCACGCGGCTCACCTGGCTGTAGGGGTAGAAGAGGGTGCAGATGGCGCAGTAGGGCTCAGTCAGGGCGGCTGCGGCATTGAACTTGCGCTCAGCCTGGAAGCTGGCTGCCTTGTTCTTCCACTGCAGGGACAGCAGGGACCTCAAGGCCTCGGGGTCACTCATGTCCTCCTCCCCGGAGAAAGGCAGGGATTCTAGCACACAGCAGGGGAGCAGGGGGCAGAACTGAGTGCCCGACGCTGACCAGGGACCCACCTGCTCTCACACCACCTCAGGGAGGGTGGCCCGCCCCATGTGACGGGACACTTCTGCAGGCCCAGCTGCCCCAGCAGGGGTCCCAGGCCCATCACTCGCCACCACTGACCTGGCACTTCCTGGCCTGTGTCCCGTAACAAGGTGGGGACACATTTGACTTGTTCCTCAGAGTTTCCCCAGTGCTTAAGGCCCAGGGTCCTCAAGAATGGTGACCTCACCCAGCCAAGGACCCACAAAGACTCGGTGCCCTTCCCTGCCCTGCCACCTAGGCCCTCCCAGGCCTGTCTGGTGGGAGACGGTGCCTGGGAGAGGCTGGGCCTCCTGCCATCGCTCCAGCCCCCGCCCATTTCTCTGCGCTCAGGCCATGTGGCCAGCAGGCTCGTGTCCACAGAGAGGCAGGCTGGGACTGTGACTCAGGTGAAGGCAGGTCACGGGCAACTCAGACTCCAGGGGACATGCTTCTCAAGAGGCTGCAGTCCCCTTGCCCCGCAGCCTGCTGCCTGTCCTCAGCTGGAGCACATGGTCCCGTGACCATCTGGTTGCCCACGGTCTTTCCTGATTCTCCCGTGGTCGTGGAGTGCTGTCCCCAAGAAGCAGGGTGCTCCTTCGAGGCCCAGCCTGCAGCCCAGTGGGCCTCCTGGAGTTCCGGCTTGGTCAGCTGCGTGCCAGTCTGCGCTTACCCAGGGGGGATGCCATCCCAGGCCCCTGACACATAGGCCCAGACCCCTGGGGCAGGGCAAAGGACCTCAGGCTGAGACTGCTCTCCTGGCCCCAGGCAGTGGTCCCGCCAGCATGGGGCAGGGAAGGCCCCAAGGGGCCTAAGGAGCCAGGGTGAGAGGAAGCGGCAGGCTCCTGCCACCAAACCCTCCTGAGCTTCAGATCAGACCCAGGTGACTCGCGATTTTGACTCCACATGCATCTTAGCCAAAGCCTGAGGGGAGGCAGGACACTGGCTCAGTCCCTGGGTGGTGGCGGGCTGCGGCAGCCTGTGGCCAGCCCGATGACGGCTGGCCAGGAGGTCTCCCTCTGCTGGCTCCCCTCTGTCACTCGAGGACAGACCTCTATCCCGGCTGTTTCTCTGGACGGACAGGGTCGAGGCAGGGAGATGAGAAGGGGACGCCCACTGGCCACAGCTGAGAGCTCCCGCTGCCCAGGCGCTCCGCGACCACATCCAAAACCTCATCTGCGAGGAGGGCCAGGGCACTGCCCACACCCACACTGCACCACGTGCAGCATCTTAACAGATCCCGAGGCTGCGGGAGGCTGGGCTGGGAGGCTGGGCTGGGGGCCGGGCAGGGCCGAGTGCTCAGTGCGTGGGCGCTGGTGGACGCAGCCCGGGCCTGGGGCAGGAGCTGCTGGAAAAGCAGCATCAGCACAGTTGGAGGGTGCCACCAGGGCTGGAGGCAGCGAGGCCACAGCAGTCACCGCAGCCTGCCACCTGGCACAGCCACTGAGCGCCTGGCACCAGGCCATGTGATTCACAGGCAGCACCCCCTCATCTTCCTGATGGGACCCCTCAGGGGCCAGGAGTCCCCTTGCACAAGTGACGACACTGAGGGGCCCAGGTCTGGGCCTGCCCTGCACTAGCCACGGGTGCTTCTGCCCTGGGTCCAGCAAGGCCAGGCACCCAGGGTGGGAAGCAAGGACCTGTGCGCAGGCCTGGAACAGTGTAGGAGCCACAGGTGGAGCACTGGGGCTGTGGGCTCCCCTGGGGCCCGCGGGTGGCAGTGTGCCAGAGAGGCCAGGCGCCAGACAGCCTGGTCACAGCGGGTGATGGTGTGGGCAGAGAAGGCCAGGTAGGGGCGCTGCTTCCCAGGTGACCTGCCAGTGAGGGGGACCAGGGAGGAGTGCAGCTCCAGGGGGCAGATGGCCTGGGGCCCTGGCTACACTGGGGGCTCCAGCCCAGGGCAAGGGCCACCCGGGAGGGGCCCCGGCTCACCCTCGTCACTTGAGGCCTCCTGCTTGACCACAGACAGCGGGGACCGGGTGGGTGGTCTGCCCAGGGGGTGGCGCCGGCTCTTCTTGATCTCCATCTTTAATTTGGGAAAGGACGCTGGTACCTGAAGCAGAACACACCGTCCCCATGAGGCATGGCTCCCTGGCCCCGGAACAGGCTGCAGCTGGGCGCCAGCAAGGGACGATGGACGTGACTCTGTTCCAGATTCCCGCCTGCCACCTGCCACGTGCCCGTGGAAGAGCCTCAGGTGCCGAGCAGCATGAGCAGGCCCAGCGAGGACCCCGTCCGACACCTACCTGCACCGCCCCGGCGTGGCCCCTGGTGTCCTCCTCGGGGCCCGTCAGCTCCATGGGGGCAGCCTGCGGGCCGGGCGCGAGGTCCTTGTCAGGCCCGGCCGTGCTGGCCCGGGGCACCACATAGAGCATGGGGATGATGGGCCGCGGCCGGGCCTCGTGCTCCTCGCTGGGCACCTCGGGGAGCAACATGTTGAGGGGTGCGGGCGGTGGGCTCTCCTCCGAGGCCACAGAGTCTGGGAGCAACACCGGGGGCTCCAGCGAGGGCGGCAGCCGCAGGGCGTCCTCGGCGGGGAGTGGGGCTGCGGGGGGTGGTGGCAGCTGGGGCGGCAGCTGGGGCGAGAGGGGGCCGTGGCTCTTCTTCTTCCGGTCGCTCTTGGCCTTGCCTGGCCGCAGCTTGCCCCGCCCATCCTCTGTGGGGAGAGGAGAGCGCTCGCCTGGGGCCACCAGGCCCAGGGCCCCGCCTGCTCTGCCTGGGGCTCTGCAGGAACACCCTGGCCAAGCAGGGGCTGCTGGGGTGCAAGGTCTCCTCTGGCCCAGTGGGCAGAGCCAAGTCAGCAGGGGTCACTGCTGGGATTGGAAAACTGGCCTCAAAGCGGCTCCGACCCCGAAGTCATGGAGGACCAGGCTGGCGACCTTCAAGTGCTTCTGGATGAGGGCCCAGCACGGGTGGGGGTGGGGGCAAGACGCACCCCTGCGGCCTGGGCTGCTGCCTGGGGACTAAGTAATGCTGGAGCAGGGCAGAGCGACAGGTGGCCAGGGGTCTGGGACAGCCCTGCCTGGAAGCCCCCGGCACTGGGGAGCCTGCTGCAGGGGGTGGGAGGGGTCCGGGGAGGTGGTGTTCAGTGGCATTTTACCCGGTGCCAGAACAAGCAGGCAGTGAGATGGGGGTGTGGGTAGCAGAGTTGAGGCCCTCAAAGATGGCCACACCCTGATCCTCAGAACTGTGACAAAAGGGACTCTGTATATGGGACGAAGTGAAGGGCCCTGAGCTGAGGTCACACAGGGTCCTCCTGAGAGGAGGCAGCAGGGCCAGAGTCAGAGGGCCTGAGCACACAGCGCTGTTGGCCCTGGAGCTGAAGGAGGGGGACAAGGATACTCCCTGGGGTCTCAGGAGCTGGAGGAGGAGGCTGTGGACTCTTCCCGGGGCCTCCAGAGGCCAGCCTGCGGCCCTGGGTCTGCCCTGACCTCCAAAACTGAGAGATGCCATATTTGCACTGCTCTGGGCCCCTGTGCTGGACCTTCACCACTGCGACCACAGGGTGCTCTCGCAGGTGACGCCCCAGGGCTCTGGCTTAGGGTGTGGAGTGGGCAGCCCAGACCCTGCCCTCCAGGAGACCAGCCTACAACCCTCCATGCTGCCACCCGGGGCTCGCCGGCCCCACGTGGAGATTGGGGACACAAGTCCCACTGCCCCCACACCAGCCTCCGCGGCAGGGCACAGGGGCAGCCCTGAAGCCCCGCTGGCCATCCTACTTCACCGGCCTCTGGGGCAGCACAGGACTTGGCCTGAGGGGTTTGCAGGGCAGGGCATGGCCTTAGGACACAGGGGGTTCCAGAATGTGGCCTGTGCACCTGGCCCTCAGGGACTCAGCACCCAAAGGAGGAAGTGGGGGAAGGAGCAGAGCCCCTCTCAGGCCACCGCACACCGCAGCGGGGCTCTGGCTTAGTGCCTCTGGCCTCCAGGAGGGACCAGGCAGCAAGGACACATGGGACCCTGGCCAGCACCACACCTGCCCAAGGGGCTGAAGGATCCAGAGAGCCCCTCCCCAGGACAGAGAGGCCTCTAAGGGTGGACGGGCAGAGGCCCCATCAACCTTTCTGGGAGGAGGAAGGACATGGCCAGGAGGCCCCTCCATGGGTCTCAGCCTTTTGGGTTTGGGCTTCCAACAGCGTCCAGGGCTAGGCCCAGGGTCCCAGGCCCAGGCAGGCCCAAGGCAGTGCTGCAGAGGGCAGAAGCCATGGCCTTTCCCAGGAAATGAGCTCCGTGCCTGCCCCGAGGCAGGCAGACCTGCACAGGCCCTCCTGGCGGCCGCCTCGCCCACCCTGCGCAGTGGCCAGTCTGGCCTGGCAATCCCCAGCGTGGGGCCACCCTCAAACACGCTCCACAGTGGGGAGGCAGGGTGTGGCCGGGGTCTCCTGGGCAGCCTTGCTCTGCCGGCCAGAGGCGAGGTCACCTGGGGCGCGGCCGGGGCAGCCAGAGGGCCGAGCAGCTGTAGCCGAGTCGCTGCTGTCCAGCAAGGCAGGGCCCTGGCAGAGGCCTCCCCCGGCCTCCACCGGTCCCTGCAGGCAGGTGCTCTTCCAGGACCTAGGGCAGTGGGAGTGGGCAGGGACACAGGCAGCCAGCCCAGGGCCTGTACCTGCAGGCTCTGCCCCGCCCACCTCAGGAGTGACAGGCTCCAAGCCGGGGCTCAGAGCAAACACCCCGAGGGGATCCTGAGCAGTGGGGCTGGGGGTGCTCCACAGGACTCTGCGCTCCCCCCACGGCACGTGGTGCTGCCAGCAGGAGGGCCGCGTCCTGTGGGAGCCCCCACCTCCCCAAGCCTCCCCTCAGGAAGGGGGCTCTAGGGGGCACAGGGCTGAGGACCAGGCGGGCGCCAGCCCTGGGTAGGGAGTTGGCGCAGCTCCTGGCATGAGGGCCAACAGCCCTGCCCATCCCAAGCTCACTCCTCTCGGTAGCCCCCCCAGCCACAGCACTGCCACCACCTCACGGAGCCCTCAGGCCTGAAGTTCCACGGTCCCCGACAGGGGCAGAGCAGCCGGGCCAGGTGCCCCCAGGTCTGGCCATGCAGCTGGACTGCAATGCACGTCCACCCCAGCCAGGGGCTCCCTCCCATCTGGACAGCCGTGTGCTTGGAGTGGGGACACTGGCGAGGAGGCCAGGATGTCTCTGGGCAAGGGCTGCGGCAATGTGGCCTGAGCAGTGGGCTCAGGCAGATTCGTGACCGAGACTCTACTTGTGAAGGGACGCATTCCCCTGGTGACAGCAGGGGGCACCGAGGTACACCGGCCAGCAAAGGCCCTCGTCCAGCCTGAGGCCAGCCAGGCCCCAGTCTGTGGAGAGGGGTGGACCAGCGCCTTCCCGACTCCCGAGTGCCCTCCCTCCAGCTGCCAGCACTTCACGTCACCCCACGGGGCCATCCCACCCCACACGCCACACCCACTGGGTCCCCACAGGCTGGAACGTCCTCCCAGATGGGGGGACGGGGCGGGTGGGCCTGGGCCTGACCCCTGCTCTCCTCCACTGACTGTCCTTCCCTCAGTGGACCCCTCGCCTGAGGCCAGGCGCCGCTCATAAGGGGCTCCACCACAAGCTGGCCCACGCCCACCAGGGCCCTGCAGCCCCTGGCCAGCCACGCAGGGAGAAGCACATGCCCGCTGCAGCCATCTCTCCCTGTCCCTTGCCAGAGCCCCAAGTCCCCGCTCAACCTCACGCTCACCCCGCGGGGCCGCCTGCGGGAAGCAGCTGGAGCTGAGGTGACACCGGCCCCACGGAGCCCACCCCGACAGCTCACCACGGCTCCTGACCCAACGGAGTGTGCCTCGAGCAGGGCCCAGGGGGTGCCCAGGGGGTGCCTCGGGGAACGGCCGGGCCCCCCCTTCCCCACGGGCACATGCCCAGCAGCCTCCGTCCGGCCCAACCCTGGGCTGAGAGCGTGAGCTGGGGCTGCTGCAGAGGCCGGGGCGGGCCCTGGGCGGTTCTGCACGGCAGAGCCTTGGCAAAGGGCAACCTCGTGGGGCCAGGGAGGGCGCCCAGGAGGACACGGTGTGGGCAGGGCTGGGCAAGGAAGCCTCTGCCCACGCCGGAAGCTGGACATCCAGCCTGCAGACCCATGACCTCCTTCACCCCAGCCGGCGCACTTGGGCACGGCGCGGGATCAGCCCCTCACGGCGGGGGTCTGCTGGGGGAAGACTCAGGTCACCCAGGTGCGGTGGTGGCACCTTCCAAATTTGAGACCAGTGGACCCAGACTCCAGGTCCCCTAGGCCACGTGAGTCGCCACACACGAGGGTCACCACAGAGCATGGAAAGCTGTCCCTCCTTTCTCAGCCTTGTCCTTTCCCGGCCAGGGGCCTCCTCTGCTGCTGCGTCCAGGGTCCTCCAGCTGTGACGGTCCTCAGCGCTCCCAGGTGGTGGCTGCTCCCTGGTTGGCAGTGGTGGTCGCAGGCCCTGCGTCTCCACCAAAGCAAGCTGCCGGCCTCTCCCCTCTGGGCCGTGGGTGTGGCCAGCAGGCCTGTCCGCCTCGGCCTCCCTTCCTGGCCTGGTCCTTGTCACAAGCCTCCTCGGGACTCCTCTCTCAGCTTCAGGTCTTGCTCGTGGAGTGTTTGACGCTGTCGATCTTTGTTCTGCTGACAGCCTGACTGTCCATCTGCTTAGACGTGGTGCTGAGGACGGAGCCCGGGCTCGGAGGGCGAGGGAGCTCTGCCGCCCAGCCCAGCCCAGCCCAGCCCCCGTGCAGTCGATCTTGATCTTGTTGGTTTGTGCTTTGTAACAAAAAATTAGCCTAAAGTCCCGAAGATTCATCTTCCACCTCCGGTCTGTCTTCCCGACACAAGGCTGAGCCAGTGGCAGACAATGGCCCTTCATGAGGCCACATCCTGACCTGGAACTGACAGGCACTTCACGTGGTTGAACGGGCCCTCAGACAGGATCAGTGAAGGGTGCTGAACTGGGGTCACCCAGGGTCACTAAGAGTCCTCATGGGAGGAGGCAGGAGGGCCAGCGTCAGAGGGCCTGGAAGACACTGCGCTGAGGGCTCTGGAGCTGAGGAGGGGGACGCAGACTGTCCCTGGGGCCTCAGGAGGGCCAGCTGCTGCACCTGGGTCTCGCCCATGGAGGTCCATGTCAGACTGGGACCTGGGACTGTGAGAGGGTCAACAAGCATGGTTTTAGGCCCCAGGCTTGCGATTGTTGGGCACAGTGGCCACAGGGAGCTTGACCTGGCCACAGGATGGGCAGTGGGAGGGACGAGCCTCCTGCTCACCCTCCAGGAGCCCCTGCTCCAGGGACCCCACTCCTGGACCCTCGATTTGTGCGCCCTTCTCAGGTCCTGCGAGGCCAGCTGATGGCCAGTCCCCATGTCTGGAGGGCTGCGGCCTCTGCAGCTCTGCTCTTGGCCTCACCCACCGGTGTCTACACCACAGGCCCGCAGGCAGGACGTGGCCGCTGCAGGCAGGACGTGGCCGCTGCAGGCAGGACGTGGCCGCTGCAGGCAGGACGTGGCCGCTGCAGGCAGGACGTGGCCGCTGCAGGCCTGGAGGGCCTGGCTGGGGCCGCAGAGGCCCAGCTGCCTGGGGAGCGGCTGGCACATCAGGCGTCCTCGTGGGCTGCCACTCTGCCTGACTGTCCAGCACTCCACTCTCCCAGTCGCCTTCTCCGCGAAGCCTTCACGACTGGTGGACGTCCTCCAGGCCGCTGCTTTCGGCTGTTACAAGTGGCCTCTCTCTAAGCCACGCCCCCTTTGCACGGCTCATGGCCGAGACTCGCCCCCGGGCTGCGGGGCTGGCCAGCAGCTTCTGCTGGACTGGGGTCGCTGCCCGGCGAGTCTGTAGTCCCATGGCTTCCTCGCTCAGGTGGACGCCCCCTGGGACCCTCTGCTGCTGCACACGTGTCCTTTCCCTTGCTGGTCTTGCCCCGGGCGGCTGACCCTCCTGTCCCGCTGCCCCAGGGAGCAATGCCAGGACCACTGTGCCCATGCCACCCTCTGCCCTGGGGCCCGCCGACAAGCAGCCCCGCCGGGACCTGTGCACAGGGAGGGTCAGGGAGGGAGGGCTGCCCTCCCCTTCCTTCCCAGGGGCACGCGCCACGTGCACAGGCGCCAACACAGGCGTGAGCTGGGAGCAGGAACCCAGCGACTGGGCGGGAGGGCGAGCCGCACATTAGAAGGGGCCTTTAAAATGCTCGTGGATGGAGATTCCACAGCCACCTGTCTCCTGGGGAAGGGCATGTTCATAAAATGTGCCCAGTAAGACGCCGTGGGCCGGGCCCCTGGGATCAGGTGCCTGGCAGAGGGAGTGCCAGCTCCTTCCAGGACACAGGGGGCGGGGCTGGGTGGCCTGCCCCAATGCCAGGGTGACGGGCTACACTAACCTTCGGTGCCCTCGGCATCCTGCAGAAGGCCCTGGGGCGGCTGCAGCTCTTCTTCCTCCTCCTCCGGGTCGGCCTCCTGTGCGGCCTCCTCCTTCACACAGCCTCCAGCCTCCTCCAGAAGGGCTGCCGCGGCGGCTCCCTCCTCTGGAGATTTGGGGTCTTCAGCCTTGGGCTTCTTGGGCTGAGTCCGCTTCCGGTGCGACCTGGAGAAGGAGGTGCGTCAGGCAGGAGGGGCGGACACAGGCAGAAGGCCGCCCACCCGCCTGGGCGGTGGCCAGCGGCGGGAGGCAGGAAGGCCTGGCCTGCTGGGCTGAGGAGGGAGGGCGGCTGGCGGCTGGCGGCTGGCGGCTGGAGGTGGGATGCTGCCCAACACCCGGAGGGACGATGGAATGGGCGGAGCGAGTGCGTGGGGCGGGAGACACAGGGTGCAGACGCATGGAGACAGCGGCCGCGTGAGACGCGGGGACGGCCGGGGACAGGGGTGCACTTACGCCGGCCCTGGCTTCCTGGTCTGCTCTTTCCTCCTCTCTAGACTCGGCCTCCTCTCCTCCTCAGTCTTTCTCCAGGGTCTGCTCTCCTTCACACTAATTTGTCTAGAAGGTAAATTTCAGGGCGTTTTTCTCTAGTGCTTCTGCGGGGCTCCCCAGGATGCTCTGCTGGGGGCCTCACCTTCAGCATGCCCCCCACTCTCTGGGTCCCCTCTCTACAGTCCCACGGACACACAGGGTCTCCCAGCTCGCCCATGCAAGGCTCCTTCCCAGCCAGGGCCCGGCCAGAAGGAAAGCCCAGCCCCATGCCCAGCCCTGGCAAAGGGACACGCCACGGACCTGGGGCACATGGGGATGTCCCTGGCGAGGAGCTCAAGCTGAGGCCAGCAGGCTGTCCCAGGGGGAGCGGGGTCAACAGGAGGACAGGTGCAGTGGCAGGGGAGGAGGCCTGCCTGTTAGAGGCTGAGGCCTTTCCAGGCTGGGGACAGAGCTGCCTTAGACTGATGAGGGGCGTGGCTTCCCAAACTGTCCCCTCACCAGGAGCTGGGGCAGAAGCCACGGCCTGGGGGGTCACTAGTACTCTCTAGCAGGTGGAGACACCTGCAGCCCTGTCCCCCAGGGCTCCGTATGTGGCCATGTGGCTTCCCTGGGCCCCACTGGACTTCCTGCCTGCCCCTCCCCACAGTTGAGAGTCACTGGCTGAAACCCCACTTGCAGCTGGACAGGGCCACGGCCATCCTAAGGTCCTGTCTAAGACAGCTGGCCCCCTTGCCAGCAGTCCCCGTCCCTAGGTCACTGACCCCTGCTGACCCTCCTCTTCCTAATCAGAACCACTGCCCCCTGCCAGCCCCAGGCCTGTTCTTGCTTGTCCCTGAGCCCAGAGAGGCCACCCGATGTTCGCAGCATGAACCCCACGAGATGACCAGCAGCAGAAGCAGGTGGAGCATTCCAGATGGGACACAGGGAGAAGCGTCACGGGGGGCGTCACACACGTGGGGCACGCGGGGTGCCACGGGGAGCACAGGCAGGTGGGGAGGAAGCAGGGACACCGACAGGGAGGAGCGAGGACAGGCCTCTCCAGCAGGGAGGGCAGCACCACCTCCAGGCAGCCTGGGGCTGGGGACGCGGCTCAGGGATGCAGTCTGGGGCTTGTCCTGGGGTCCGACTGCGTCCAGCTGCAGGGCTGGGCTTCAGGTGAGGTCCCCTGCGACCCAGGCAGCACTCACAGGCGGCCTCCTCCCTCCTCACCCGCCCTGGGCTCCTTGCACCGGCCTCCAGGGCAGTCCCCGTCCCCACCCTGGAGGTCTCTCCCCTCCATGGAGGACCTAGGGCCCCTTAGGCCCTCGAGCCACAGGCGGCCTCCCAGAGCTCGGCCCAGGACGGCCCTGGGCAGCTCCCCTGCTGGCCCCCAGGCCCCACACCCAGGGAACACCAACTGCCCACTGTAGCAGGTGCGGCCTCCACCTGGGAGCGACCAGGAAACAGCCGGATGCCCTGGAATGGCCCCCGTATGGGCGGGGCACTGGTGCCTGTGGCCCCTCCGCTGCTCTGTCCCGCCTCTCCTCCAGTGGCCGTTCCCCCTCAGGGCCCCTCACCTTCCCGGACAGGGCGCAGACATGAGGCCCCGTGGGCCTCCTAAGACCCTACCACACTGCTCCAGGGGCTGGGGACCCCTTCTCTGAGTGCCAAGTGTCCCCGGCACCGTGCTCTCCTGCCCCAGGTGCGTGGGTCCACTGACCCCACAGAGCCCCCTGAGGGGAGGGACAGCCAGCGGCTCTCTGGGAGGGGGTCCTCCTCTGATGTGGAGGCCCTGTCTTTGTGGGCTGTTCCATGACTGCGCGGCGCCACCCCCTTGCCCCTGCCAGCAGCCCCCAGGCAGCGATGTGAAGTGGGGCTGGGCCCTTCTGGCCCTTCCTGAACCCCCAGCAGGGCGGCGCCCAGGCGGGCCTGCCTCCAGCTCCCTTTCCACCTGCTCCAGGTGGAGGAGGGCTCTGCGTCTTGCTGCGCCCGCGTCCCCCACGTCCCTGTCCCGACCCTGGCGGGCCCAGGCTTCCCCAGGCAGGCTAGAGGCAGCTGGTGGCCCTCTTGAGCCAGGGCCTGCACCACGCTCGGGGCTGAGCGCGTTCTGAAGACTGCCGGATGGCGGAAGGGCAGCGCCCTGCCCTCCGCGGGACCCTCGGTGGGACCCTCACCTCCTGGCCTCCTCCCTCCTGCCCAGAGCTGCCTGTCCTCCACGGGGACCAGGTGGCGCAGGCACGGGAGCCATGGGCTGCAGGGGCCTAGGGGGCGGTCCTATAGCCCCCACACTGGCCAGCCCCTCCTGCCCGCCCATGGCAGGCCGCCCGCCTCTCCTGGCACTGCTGCCACCCTCTGTCCTTGAAGTCAGACCCCGCAGCAGCTCCCATCCCTGCTCCCACTGCCCCGGCAGGCATGGCCTCCCAGGCCCAGCTGGCTGCTCCAACCAAGCCCTGGGCTCAGTCCAACTGTGGTCCTGACACTTGCAAGACGGAGGCGCACCCCTTGGACCTCAGCTGGCAGGAGGAAGTGGACACCCGTGGGACGGCATCAAGGGGGCTATGGGTCCTCTCGAGACTGGCAGGGGTGTGTCGTCTGTGGGAACGGGCTTGGTAGGGGCCTGACGGTGTGGTGGTGTCCCCAGTGGTTTGGGGATGGGGACAAGCCATGCAGCAGGTGGCCACCCCCGTGCTTACACTGGCTCTTCACCTTCCAGACTGAGGGCGTCTGGAGGTGTCCAGGCATGGCGGGGTAGGAGCCAGGGGCTGGGACATCATGGCCACACTTGGCTGGTGATGGAGACTGCTCCATCTGGGCTCTGGGTGGGGACACATGGTCCCCACCTTCCTGCCTGGTGGCTCACCCAGGGGTCTGCTGGAGCCGAAGGCAGGCGGGCAGCTCAGGAGGAGCTCGGAGCAGCACCAGAGCACGATCCTGGCCACAGGAAGCTGCCTGTGCAGTTCCATGTGTCCTATTTGTCACAGAAAAATACACAAGTGGCCCTGAGGGGGGGGGTCAACTCAGCTGACAAGATCTCTTGTGGAAGACAAACCTGTGACAGGCGACCGGGCAGGGGCCACTGGCCTTCCCAGCACAGACCGGCTGGCTGCGGCCAGGGGAGGCCTCTCGTTGGGCGGGCGCCCACGGGGAGGGCGAGGCGGAGGCCAAGGAGGCTGCTGCACCCTGCAGAGGCCGGGAGGCCACTGAGAAGCCCTACCACCAGCCCAGTGCGCACAGGCCCCGCCTGAGGGACCCGTCAGTCCACTGTGACGTCAGCCGAGGTCGGCTGCTGGGCTGCCAGCCCAAATACACCTGCAGAAGCTCAGGGGCCGCCAGGACACGAGGCACGGGGGCAGAGGATGGTCACAGGGAGGGTCCCAAGGCTGAGGGCAGGTGGGCCGCGCCTGGGCTCTCAAACTGGACTCGCCAATCAGCCTCCCGCAAAAGCCCTGGCTTCCGAAGCGGAGGAAGAACCGGCCTGTTGCAGACTGAAGGCGCAGAGGAGTCACACCCGGGGACATGATTTGTCACCAGCCGGTCCGCTCCTTACAGCTCTCCCGGGTGCTGGGACGAGGGGGGAGGGGAGGAAGGCTCAGGAAGGAGCAGTTCGTGCCTAGGAAGGGGCCGAGGCAGGCAGAAGGGCGCAGGTGCTGTTGCGCCTGCTGCTTCCTCTGTGGCGGGTTGGAGTGGGCCTGGCCTCCTCTTGGCAGGCTCTTAGACAGCCTCTAATCCCATCCTGCTCCTGGAATGCGGCGCCTGTTTATTGGCAATCCGCTCTGTTGACCAATTAGCCTGAGCCACAATCAATTAACCATTATGCAAATAGCCCGTCCAGGGTGAGAGCTGCTGCCCGCTGCCTGCTGCCTGCCGGGCGGGAGCCGACAGAGCCTGGCAGCCTCAGTACCAAGTGGCTTTTTCTGGAGAAGGCTGAGGGCAGGAAATCAAAAGGACAGACACCAAAGGAACCCAGAAAGGATGGCCCACCTGCAGGCCAGGAGGCTGTTAGGAGGAGCCGGAGAACATTCCAGAACAGACTCAACACTCGCCACCAGAGGCCGAAACTGCCTCCGATGCAGACTCAGGTGGACAGACACAGATGCCATGTGCTGAGAACGAGGGTGGCCAGCGGGGGGCGCTCTGGCCCACACCACTGATTCCAGATGCCGCTTGTGAGGCCGGCTACACGGCGGGGAGGCCGAGCGGCCCCACCCTGCTCGGTGGCTGGGCCCCAGCTGGGTCAAGCCACAAGTGACCAGCAGCTGCTGATGGAGCAGCCAATGACCCATGGGCAGGGAGGCGGCCTCCAAGCCAGGTCCAGAGGCCAGAGCACTGCCCGCTTGGGAGCGGCCACCCTCAAGACGGGCTTATGGTTATAAGTGGTTAAAAAAAAAGAAATCCACCACGTCCCATGGCAAGCGAGGATCGCGCGGGCCAGCCACAGCGAGCGTGGGCACAGGCGCAGGACGAGCCATATGCGTGCCTTCACTGAAGGTCTGCCATCCAAGTGGGCTCTGGGCCACTTGGGGAGCTGAGGAGATGGGCCAGAGACCGCCGGGGACCAGGTCCTGAACGCCTGGCCCGGGCCCTGTGCCATCCCCAGGCTCCAGCTCACACTTGGTGGCTGCCGACTCTTCCTGGGGGCCAAAGATGAAGGGACGCTGGGGACGGACGTGTCTGTAAGCAGCTCAGAGCTCTGGAGGCCTGGATGCTGCCTGGACAGCTCGGATCCACGCCTAGCCCTGGCCAGGAGAGGTGCGGGGCCCACCACGCTGGGCGGGACCATGCTGTTGAGGGGAGTGGGAACCCCAGGGTTGCTGAGAGGTGGAGCTGGAGTCCCCACGGCCATCCCCATGGCCTGCGCCTCAGCAGTCACCTCCAGGACCTCACGGGGAGAGGCACCTTCACCCACGGCGCGCGGTCTCAGAGACAGAGGGGTGGGACTCTGACCCCTGGGCACTGGGAATGCTGCCCAGGACCTGCCAACTCTCAACCCAGCCAGGGTCCTAAGTGCCCCCACACCACAGGCTAAGGCAGGAGGAGCGGGGGACACAGCGTGGGCGCTCCAGGGGAGACGAGTGGCCCGAGCAGCGCCCACCCAGGAGCCGGGCAGATGGCGGAACCTGCTCTACTCCGAGGCAGGAGAAGGAAGGACGGACCGACCGAGCCGCAGCCGGTGGGAAGTGGTCTGCAGCACTCCCTGTGCCCACCAGTGATGGGTGACGGGCAGCTCCTGGACCCACCTGCGGAGGAGCTTGGCCTTGAGCGAGGCGCGGGAGGCGCTCCAGGAGCTGAGCTCGGGGCTGCTCAGGGCCGTGGGCCGTGTGTGGTCCAGCACTGGCAGGTCCTTGCCCTGCTTCCAGAGCTCGTAGCGCTCGGGCTGCAGGATGCGCACGAACACGTCCATGGAGATCTTCACCATGTCCTTGCGGCAGGTGCACTGTGGGGAGACAGACGCCTGAGGCACGGGCAGCACCGGCCTCGCCCGGCCTGGTAGAGGCCCAGGGCCGTCCTCCACCCGGCCCTGTCAGTGGAAGGTGGCAGCCTCTTTCCCAGGGAGAAGTGTGACCAACCCCTTCTCAGGCTGCACGAACCGCGGCTGTCGGCAACCGTCCGAGGGGCTGAGCACAGGCCCAGGCTGGCGGAGGGCGTCAGAGCTGGGCACCACAGGCAGCGGAGGAGCCCAAGGCGACCAGCTGAGGCCAGCTCTGCCTTTCAGTTCCAAACAGAAATCTCCCTCCTTCAGCTGCGCCCCAGGCAGACAGAGCATTCTCCAAGCCGGAGGGAGAGGGTGGGAGTCGGCAGCCCCAATGAACAGGTGTGGTGAGGGCCAAGCCCAGGGTACGTTCCCAGGGGGCGGCCACCTCCCCTGGGCCTCACCAAGGGTCACCCTCACCGGGGAGCCGCTGCTCATGGGGCTTGAGGGAGGGGCTGCCAAAGAGGGAGCTGGGGCGCAGGGGCCCCACTAAGGTCGGCCATGCCCCGCCACACGCAGGGCAGGCACAGCGGGCTGCCTGCTGGACGCCGACAAACTCCGCCCAGGACAGGGTGGGCCCTGGCAAGCTGCAGACCACATGAGGCCGCGCTACGGTGCTGCCAGCAATCCCTGCACTTCGGAGAGCTGCGCCTCCCCACCCACTGTCCTCCAGTGTGGCCTCCACAGCAGCAGTGATCAGGCAACACTCAGCCTCGGGGCACTTGGGGCCAGAGAAGCCAGGCCCGAGTGACCGTGGAGGCTACTGCAGCTGCTTCCTGGCTCTCTGCAAAGTCCTGCCCAGGACCACGAGCACCAGAACAGGGAAGGCAGCCAGGGCCCTGGTCTCCCAGTTACTGACCTGGAGACGGTGGGGGGGGGCAACTGTGAGAGGGAGGGAGGCGGAGGGAGGTGACCACGCTCTAGGGCAGGGACTGGCAAGTTGTGTCCATGAGGGCCAGTTGCAGGTGGGACACTGCTGGCCTTGACCTTCAGTTCTTGACCTCTGTCTGCCACTGGAGTTCAAAAGCATCAGGACAATGTGCACAGGCAAAAGACTCGGCAAGGCTGTGTGCTAATAAAACTTTATTTACAAAGACCAGGCAGTGGGCCGCAGGGTAGGGCAATGACCTGCTGACTCCTGGTCCAGCGCAGGCAGCTAGAGCAGCCCTGGATGTCTCCCCTGAGGCTGAGGGCTGTGTAGGTGCTCAGGGCTGGGGAGGGGGTGCTGCTGCCAGGCTCCCCCAGCTCTGGGGGGGCAGATGGGATATGGGTATACAAGCAGCCCGATGGCCTCTGGCCCTTCCCTGAAAGCCCACATGGAACCTGCAGCCTCCCTGTCAGACAACAGGCCAGGTTCCCAGGGGCAGCCTCGGCGCTCTTCTGCTTTCAAGACCCCTCGCTGTCACTACACCGTACGCGGTGGAGGGACAGGCACAGAGAGGGAGGGTGGAACCGAGCAGGAGCAGCCGTGCCCCTCCAAGGAGCCTCCCAGACCCCCTGCTTTCCCCATAGACGGAGTCCATGGCTCCAGATGGGATGCTTCTGGCGGTACCGCCGTCTGGAACCCCCACAGCTCTGCCCACCCCCCAGGGGCAGCCACAGTGCCTCAGGCTGGACCTGGCACAGGGCTTTGGGAACAGAAAGGGACCCAACCATGCCGACAGGAGGGAGTATTTATGGCCAAGTGATTCCCAGAAAACTCGATTCATTTCATGAAGCCCGCGGAGAGCTGGCCGCGACTTGGCTGCAGTGGCGGGAGCGCAGATGGCGCCTGGGTTTCGGATTCCTGGCTGGGCTGCGGCCTTGCCGGCGCCACCATCAGCAGCGGCTTAAGGGATTTGTACGGAGCAGCTCTGCAATTGCTTTTCCTTTAGTAATTAGAAAAAGCACCTGTGCACCCGAGTGTGCGCTGGCATGCTCCGCCAAGTGCGTCCCGGCCTGCAGTGGCCAGCCCCTCACCGGCCAAGGCTGGCCCAGTTTCTGGCTTGCCCTCTGCCCACGGCTGCGCCCCCTGGAGGAGCTGCTGGTGCGAGCCTATCTGCAGCAGTCCTGGGAGCTGCCTTACAGGGTGGTGGCCGCCGGGAGCTCCCACACAAACGTGTCCCCGTGGGTTCTGTAGAGTGGGGAAGTGGGTACCCGAGAAGGAAACAGCGGGAGGAGGCAGGGCCTGGTGGCCCCAGGGAGGGGTACAGCCTGTGGGTGCAGGCATGTGGCATTCACTGTCCAGTGCCAAGCAGCTGAGCAACAGGGTGAGGGCCACAGACCTGTGGCCTGGCTTTGGTCTGAAGGTTCTAGAAAGCAAGGCCCTTCGGCAAGCACAAAGATGGCGCCCTCCTCAGGAGGCAGCCCAGCCACACGCAGAGCCTGCTGACGGCTGCCGCACCACCTCCAGGCTGGCCTGGGGACGCAGAGAGCCCGAGCGAGGGCCAGGCCTTCAGGAGCAGCAGGGGTAGCCTTTAGGGGCCTCAGCCGGAATCCTCAGGGCGGCCTCGGCAGGTGCCCGGTGAGAGAAGCCCACGGGCCGGTCACACTGTTTTCATTCAGGACCCCCCAACCCGTGTTGCAGCCCCCGACGCCCCGTCAGGCTGCCGACTCTCTGGGAAACGTGTCCTCATGGGGACCTGCTGCAGTCACTGAGGCCGACAGTCCTATGCAGTCCCCACCAGCGTGTGGGACAGCAGTGGAGTCACTCTTGGGGAGTGTGGCCGCGGCATTAGCTTTCGGTGGAAAAATCGGACCCAGATGGGGCTGGGCAGTCTGCGGCCCTCTGCAGGCCTGCGCACCCAGGGCCCTGCGCTCGTACCTGTGCAGTAGACACTCAGCTACCTCGGCAGGTGGCCACGGCGCCCAGGGACAGCCGTGGAGTCTGGGCCAGTCCAGTGTGACCCAGTGCGACCCCGGGTAGTGACAGCTGTCCATCTAGTACAGCTGTAGATGGGACACTGCTGGCCCCACGAGGACCAAGGCACCCACTAGGGACAATAAAGCAGCAAAGTGAGACTTGGGCTGGGAGCCCAATACCCGTGACCTGGATCTCTGTCCCCAAGATGGTCCTGCCTTGGCCTTGCCTCCGCGTGTGGGCTGCTGTCCTCTGCAGGCCCTTGTCCCTGCCCCAGTAGGCTCTCGGAGGGCTCCTCACATGGAGAAAGGCCTGACAGAGCCCTCGGCAGCGCCACTGGCCAGAGCCGCCTGCAGCCACATGCTGAGGAAGAGCGCGGCCACGGGAGCCTGACAGTAGAGGAACAGCAGCCTGCCCCTGATGCCCCAGGAGGCGGAGGGCCAGCGAGGCCACAGCCCCCCACCTGCCCCAAAGAAGCCCAGCCACAGTCCAGCCTCCACGGGCAGCCCCAGCGAGGGGCAGGGTGCAGGACGGCCAGCGCGAGGCCAGGGGGCGGTCCTGGGGCAGAGACGCCTTCCCTGCACCTGTTCTCTGCAGAGGGGCCGAGCGTGCAGCCCCAAGGCAGCAGGGTCAGGGAGGAACAAGGTCTCGAGGGGACACGGTCCCTCAGAAGCCCAATCAAGTGCCTCGAGCCTCTGACTCTCACACCAGCAGCCTCTGTGTGACTCGCGCCCTGCCTCTCCTGGAACAGGCCCAGGGCCAGGTCTGACCCACCCTGCAAGCAAAGCGCCACAGCGCCTGGCCCTGCCCACCTGCTCAGTCTGCTGGCCAAGCCTGTGCTCCAGCAGCAGGGCTCGCGCTCAAACGACACCATGAAGTCACAGGATTCGTGAGCAGGCCATTCAGAACCAGCTGGCCAGACGCGACTTAAGGCACGGGACGCCGTGGCGCAGTGGAGGGATGCAGGCTGGGGGGCCGCCATGCGCCACCCCCAGAACCCATGGGGACACCAGGGCATGTTGGCCACTGCCTGTCACCTGCACGGGCCCAGGCCCTCCACCCCAGATGCCCAGATGGGATGCACCCCACGATCCCTTCCCAGCAGAGGGCCACTCCCCACCCAGGCTCTGGGTCCCCTCTGGCTGCAGCTGCCTCAGTGGGCTTTAGTTTTACTCTTCTCCTGAAACTGGACCCACATGGACAGACAGAAGGACACAGCAACCCACGTGCCTGCAAAGACAACCCGGGGAGGCACTGGGCAGGAGCTCGCCTGTCACCTGGGCAGAGCCAGGCCAGGGCCTGAGGCGGGAGGGGCCTGTGCTGGAGGCGGGTGGGGGGCGCCTGCCAGCAGGTAAGGGTGTGCCTGAGACAAGCCCAAGCTCCAGGAGACCCCGTGTTGCGTCGCGTCGGGAGAGGCTCCCCAGAGGCTCTGGAACCTTCTCCCAGTGCTGAAAGCACGACTGTAAGGGCCTTTAGTCTCCCAAGGTTTTGGATGACCAAAAAAAAAAGACGCCAGTTTCCGACGAGACTCCCTACTTGTGGCCGTAAGACCCGAGCACAGAGGTCTCAAACTCCATGCTCAGGTGCCGCCTGTTCTGTGCAAGAAGTCTGGGCGAAGGGTCCCCCGTGCCACGCAGGCCCTGCCCAAAGCAGCCTGCAGCGCAACGGGGGCCTCTCCCCGCTGCCTGGCCACCACGCACGGCCCGCCTCCCCTGGCCAGATGGGCTCTCTGCTTCTCAGGCCACAATGGCAGGCAGGGTCAGACAGGAAGGAAGGACAGGGAGAGCGCCCTCTGCTCCCTCTCCTCCCCTGCCACCCGAGGTGACCAGCCTTGGGAACTCACCAAGGTCCCTAATGACCCGGTGCGAAAGCAGCCACTCGAGACTCTGCATGGCCTCCTCACAACAGGACAGGAAGGGGCCAGGGTACAAGGAGGGGACACTTGCATGGGAGAGCCCCAGCCACCAGGGATCCCCTTGTCACTTGGGCCACACAGGCCCCAACATGGAGCCCCCTGACATCAGGGTACGTGAGCCTCAGTGGATGGACCCTTAGGAAAGACCCAGGGTCAGGAGATCACCAGGCGAGAGGCTCAGCTGCCATTTATAAGTGACAAGCAGGAGATTCACGACCACTGCACTCAGGGGCCCGGATCTAATCTAAGTGCCTCTGCTTCTCATTCCCCCTGTCACTCTGTCACTTGGTACCCAGACACCAAGCCAAAGAGCTAGGGGCGCGTGGCTGTCACCCAGCCTGGGAAGACTGACACATCAAACAGCCCCATATCCATGTCTTGCAGGACCCACCGCCAAGTTCCCAGGGACACACAGAGCAGGGGCCAAGGCAGAGACAAGCACGCTTCTTCTTTCCGAAGCTGTGGAAACAGGAATCGGGATGGCCACCGGGTCGGGTGGGTGGCCGAGGGCCTGGGTCCTGCTCCGCGAAGGGTCCATACTGTGCGGAGGGTCTCAGAGCAGCCTCCTCCCGGACCAGACAGGAGCCGCTGACCACCCTCGCCCCGGCACTTGCCTTGCATGTGGAAGGCACTGGGTTCCACCCTCAGCACCACATAAAGAAAAAATAAAGACCTGTGTCCACCTATGAATAAAAAGTAAATACTTAAAGGTAAATAAAATAAAGGAATCATGTCCATCTACAACTAAAAACATTAAAAAAAAGTGTCACATCAGGTCCCGGGGTTCTGGTCCTGCCCCTTCCAGTGGGGGGGCACTGTCCCTGGTGCTTGGATGGTGGGCGCAAGGCCTGCTGGCCGAGCCCTGGCTCTGTGGACTCAGGGGTGTCTGTTCCTGCGGCTTCGGGGCGAGTGGCGAGCCTGCTGAGGGCAGACAGGCGACAGACCTGAGCCCGCGTCACACAGCAGAGCTCTAATCAGAGGCCACCACGTTTCCAAAGACTGAAGAAAGAGTAGAATTCGCTCAAGTAAAAGAGCAAAGTGGGAGAGCGGAGCCAGGCCTCGAGGGAGGGCCCTGATGCAGCTCAGCCACCACCAGCCCCAGCAGCCGCCGCGGCATCTGCAGGCCGATTCCCGCCGGCAGATGAGGCGGGAACCAGAGCGGAACATGGAGGGCGCCGGAGTAGAGCGGGTGAGCGGGGAGGCCACCAACTGCTAGGACAAAAGTGTGGCTGGTGCGTCCTGCTGTGGACGGGACGGGGCGTCCCTCAGAAGCAGCTGCCCTGAGCATGTGGAAGGCACTGAGTTCGATCATGTCCATCTACGACTAAAAACATTAGGAACAGTGCCACACCAGGTCCCAGGGGTCTGGTCCTGCCCCTTCCAGCCCCCCCCCAGCTCACTTGCCGTCACCCCCCCACCCTGGCTCCCACCCAAACATGCCGTGTCACAGTAGCGCCACCACATCTGCCGGGGTGCTCAGGTCCCAGTCTGCACGGCCTGGTGTCACCACCGACCTGTGGCTATCCCGGAGTCGGTGCAGAAAGGTGCACACGTGGCAGTCAACCGGGGGACCGAGGCGTGGAACACTGCTTGCCCTGGACTGAAGCACTCAGCCAGACCCCAGCATGCAGCGGGTACCGTGCCCTGACCTCACAGGGAGTCACGGCGCGTGGGGTGAGGCCAAGGGACCATGGGGGGGGGGGTAGGCACACAGCCACAAGCCCTGTGTCCAGAGGGCACCCGAGTGAGGGCAGCAGCCCCGAAGACGAAGCGCCCGCCCCAGCTGTCCTGCCGGCTGCTCCCTGGTCTCAACCCTGCTGCAGACCAGCCTTCCGGCTCCACCACTGGCAACAGACAGCTGAGCTGTGCCCAGCCCTTGCCCCACGCCACACAGCACTCGCTACCGGCAGAACCCAGCTGTCCACATGGACAGCACAAGGGCCTGGACAGGGCTCTGTCCCCACGGTCCCTCCAGCCCCACCAGAAAAGACCCTGGCCCTCCACAGCATGCCCACTGCCCTCTGAGAAGCCTCCCCACACAGGGGCCCTCGACTAGGGTCATTGCCCCCTAGGGGACACAGTGGCAGGGTCAGGTGTGGGGAAGCAGGGACATTGCCCGGCACCCTGCAGGGCCCAGGCCTGGCCGAGGGGAGGCCCCACTGTGGAGGTCTGGCTCAGAGCCCCCCCACTGTTGCGCACCTCTGGCCAGGCGCCCACACTCGGGGGCCTGGTGGCCAGGGAGTGTGACAAGAAGGTCCAGGAAGGAGAGCACATAGCACACCTCACACACGGGCCGCAAGGCCATCAATCAGGGGATCTGCAGCCCCGCCCAGGCCTGCTCTGCCTGCCCCCACCCCGCCTCTGCTGCCCTCCTGGCTGAGGTTGATCACCCAGAGCAGGCGGCCTCATTACCGAGCAGAGGAACCGCAGTCCTCAGAGCGCAAGCAATCTGCTCCCATTTCACAGTAATTGAGCTCAGGGCACCCCAGGCTGTGGAGCCCGCTCCCCGCCCAGCTCCTGCTGGCGCCCCACCCAGGTGCCAGCTGCCTCCAGCCTGGGTGTAGGGTGCCGAGGGGCCGCCTCCCAGGATCTGAGTCCCTTTCCTCATCTCAAACTCAGCTGAGGTCCTCCCTGCTGGCCGTGGAGGCTGCAGGGCTGCGGGCCCAGCAGGCAGTGACCTCGATGCTGCAGAAGAGCAGCCAAGTGCGGGGGATCCCTGGCCGCGCCAGTCAGGCCCTACCCCACTGACTCTCCACCTAGATGGTGGACAAGACCCCAGCTCCTGACCAGACCCTTGTCTTCTCAGTGCCACCCGCAGCGGCAGCCCTGGCCCAGCAGAGCCAGGCTAAGGCGGCGTGTGGTTTTGCAGGACTGGCTCACGCTCAGGGGGGTCGGCCTGGCGTGCACACTGTCCTTGAATGAGCAGGAACACCCTTTTGATGCCCCATTAGAACCCCACTACAAAGCCCGCCGTTTGCCCATTTGCACATGTGCCAGGGAACACTGCTCTGGGAATCAGGGTGGCACACAGGGGGCTGTGGCCGCCCACTGAGCAGGTGGGGCAACCAGGGAGCAGCAGGCCCATGGATGTGACCCAGCAGGACTCCTCTCCTCTCCTCTGTCCCTGCAAAGACCTCTCCCAGGCACTAGCATCACTGACTCTGAGAGAGGTCATCTTGCCCCTGGGGACAATGTCACCAGGCAAATAGGCAGAGCTCTGGGGCCCCAGCCACAGGAGGACAGGCGCACAGGGCAGCATGAGTGGCTTGGTCGGGGCTAAGTCCCCAGTGGGCACGGCCAGCCCGGGAGCCAGCCCAGAGCTCAGTCCAGGCCCCTTGCACAGGGCAGGTGCCAGCAGCGCGGGGGGGGGGGGGGGGGCAGGCTGGGGTGGATCTGGATGGGTGGAGGTCTTAACTCCACCGTAAAACACTCCCACCAGGAGCAACAGCAGGAGCCTCCCAGGGATGGCTGGGGACTCACTGAGGCACTCAGTGACAGAGTGCCAGCCCTGGGGCCACTCTCCCCAGCAGCCCTGCCTTGGCTGTAAGGAGATCACAGATGTTCACATCGCACCAGCCTCAGGGTGCCCCGCCCAGCTCTCCACACACAGAATGACAGGAAACCTCTGGGGACGACCCGATCCAGGACCAGGACCGGGCCACACACATACATTTTCCATGACTGTGACTAGCAAGGCAGGCGTGTCCCTGTCCTAGAGAAAGAGCCGAGATCAAGGAATGGCTGTGGTCCATGTGGCTGATGGCAGAGGCCTTCTGGGAAGCCTGCTGGAGGGTCACAGCAGACCCCGCACCAGGACTCCAGGGCTCTGGGCCTGGACTTCCTGACCCTTCCCCAGCCCCGTGGGTGAAGCCACGGTGCTGAGGCGGGGCTGGCCACCGTCGTGGCAGTGCCCAGGCGCCTGCTGCTCTCTGCAGGGCAGCGCGGCCTCCCGGCCGGGCCCGCCCACACCCCGGGGAAGCGGCCCCTCTGGACAGCCTGCGCCTGTCTCCTACCAGGTGGACATTCTCAGCCTAGCGAGAGCTAACCAGGACTTAAGATTTCTTAAATCATATTTTTAAAAATACAATGGTCAGGATTTTCCAAGGTTTACTGAGATAATTAATTCACAGATGATGGAAGTGTCCTACGTTGAGTGTACGAGCCAGTGACCCGCGCAGCCCCACACCAGCACCTGTACCCCACTCCCACCACCCACAGGAGCTCGGCCCCACGAGTCCTGCACCTGCAGGTCCCACCTCTGGGCTCTCCTGTCCGGGATGTCTCCTGTCGCTGAGTCACACGCTGTGGCCGTGTGTCCGGCTCTCGCTGAGCACGAGGTCCTCAGGTCCCTCCACGCTGCAACTGTCACCTGGCTCCTGCTCGGGCCAAGTGGGAGGCAGAGCTGGTGTGACTGTGTCTCCCATGTGCCTGTTCACTCTCCCACTAGCTGGTGGGCAAGGCTGGCAGCAGAGTCCCCACCCTCATCTCAAGGACATGAAAACCTCCTGCCATCCTCCTGTCCCAGCCCCCTTCAGGGGCCACACCTCGCCTCCTGCAGCCTGAGTCCCCTCAGGACTGTGAGGTCCCACTGCGTGCTCCGCCCGGGGTGTTTCTCCTTGGGACTCGCCATGGGGTCAGGGGTGTGGCACTTTCCTGCTACTGATCTCTGCTGTGGATGGAGGCCAGGCAGTGTCCTGCTACAGGGCTGGAAGGCACTGTCACCTTAGGGTGGGCTTCCCAGGAGCTGCTGGGCGCTGACAGGAGTGCACCGGCTGGGGCCGCCTCTCTGGAGGCCGGACCGCTGCCTCCTGCTCTGTGGCTCTTAGGCGGGTGCTACCCAGCCCCTGGATCCTGGGGAGTGGCCTGCTGAGACTGTGGGGCCGTCCCAGCACAAGGACCTGGCTCCCTCCCTTGTGAGCAACCAGGGATAGACCTGGGCTCCCTGGCCCAGGCAGGGAGGGCTCAGACCCGCACGGCTGCTAGGACAGGGAGAGCGCCCAGCGAGGGCCCTGACCCTGAGTGTGGCTCAGCACCCTGCACGGTGAGCAGCTGATCCATGTCTGTGCCTCCTGCGCCGGCCTGGCCCTCCAGGCTCTCCAGCCCTGCCTCAGCCGGAGCAGGAAGGGCTGCAGCTGCCGTCCACATGGCCAGCCAGACGAGCCAGCCAGGGCTCCGGCAGGGCTGAGGCTCACCGCCCCCAGGGAGTGCCCTTCTCTGGAGCGTTCTGGCCAGGAGGACCCCTGGGGACCCACTGGCATGGGTCAACCCCCACCACTGTCGGCCAGTCTGGGGTGTGAGCGGGCAGTGGCAGCACGCACCACATCCAGGTTGGCCTGCCGGGCACCCACACCAAGTCCCAGGCCCATCTGAGACCTCCTCAGGCAGCAGGGTCAGCTTGGATACCTGCGGAGGAGTCAGGATCAGCACCTCTAGGCAGAAGGCCTGGGGCTGGGAGCACGAAGAGCCAGGACTGGCAGGCAGGGTCAGGGCCCGGCCCAGGGGCCTCCAGGTCAGGGCTGCAGACTCCCTCTGTGAGGGCCAGAGCACGTGCGCTATGGGCTCACGGCTGGGCGGTCTCTGTGGGAATCGCCACCCTGGAGCTGGAGGACCAGCAGGTGTGTCCACGGCATGGACCACAGGACGGGCAGCGAGCTGTCCTGGACGTTCCCCTGGCGACGTAAGACCTGAGCCCTGTGTAACTTCACGGCCGTGGTCTTCGGATGCCCCTCCCAATCCATAAGCAGAAGGACTCGGTCCACTCCACCCTGGAGGAAGCCGGCCGGCTGGGCCTGGCCTGGGCTCTGGCCACAAGCCCTGACCAAATGCCTCAGTGGACAGAAGCCATCAGCTCAGGACAGTGGACAAGGAAGGACAGGCAAGGATGTGCAGGGCCTGGAGGCTGGAGAGGGGCCAACCAACAAGGAGGACAGCTGGCACAGGGGACAAGCTGGCGCAGGGTCCTTGGCCACAGGAGATGCAGGAGGTGAGGCCAGGTCTCCAGCCCTGCAGCAGGGCTGCAGCCCCGGGCCCACCACAGCCCCACGGGGCTCCCTGCCTCTCACCCCTGCTTCTGCAGCGGCTCCCGCCGCCTCCCACCCAGCAGGCCAAGGCAGCAAGGAGCCCGGTCCCCAGTAGAAGGGCGAGAGCCAGCATTCCAGGCCATGGACACCTCCCCTCCTCTATGGGCCTGGCCCTACCAGGGGTGGCCGGGCAGGGGTGGGCACAGCTGGGCTGGGAGGGGCGCAGCACCTGGACGCGCCCCCCCAGCCCGTGGCTTGCTTGGAGCGCAGCACTCCACACGCTCAGTAATTTCACGCTACACCGCCCGACAATGTAAGTGTGGAGGCCCCGTCGCAGGCCACACTTCCCAAATGTCACTTGTTTGTGAACACATGGCTGAATCCAAAATTGCTTTTAATATCAGGGCTCTGACGGCACCTCCAGACAGCACGAGCCCGGTGCACAGCTCAATCTGTCTTAGGCCAGCCACGGCTCAGACGGTCCTGGCCACCAAGGTGCCCCCGCAGCCACGCGCATGGCTAAACTCCCCGTCCACAGAACCACAGTCCTGACGTGTTTGCTCCTTTGGAGCAAAAGAGGAATCCTGCCTCCTGGTCTCCCTCACAGACTAGCCTGAGCCCGCCCGGGAGCCTGCGGCAGGCCTCCTCACTACAGCCCCTCTCCTTTAGGACCGGCACCCCAGTGGGGGCCACTCGGGTGGAGCACCTACCCAGCATGTGCGAGGCCCTGGGTTTCATCTCCAGCAGTGCCAAAAAATCCAAAAAATAAAAAATAAAAACAGAAAACCCCAAACTACAGCAACAAAACACGCGAGAAAGATAAAGAGAGGCCCCTTCGTGCAGAGCAGCACTGCTGTCTCTACTACCATGCTGAGAGCAAAGAAAGGGTGGCTTCCTCCAGGGACACACCAGGCGGGCGACGTGCAGCGGGAGGAGTGTGTGCAGGCTTTAGGAGCTGTGTACCGTTGGGGATCTGGGGCTGAACCCAGGGTGCTCAACCACTGAGCTACACCCTCAGCCCTTTTTACTTTTTATTTTGCGGCAGGTCTCACTGAGTTGCTGAGGTTGGCCTTGAACTTGTGGTCCTCCTACCTCAGCCTCCGAAGCAGCTCTTGATGACAGGCGTGGCTGTCATCCTAGTCCCAGAACCTGCGGCAGGCACACTGGTCAGCGCAGTGCCAGAGCCTCACTGGCAAAGACCTGAGGTCTCGGGAATGGCGTGGCATCTGGGTCTCGCCTCTGACCTCTCCTCACGGCCCCCCCATCTAGATCTGGGGGGAATCCAGTTTGCCCCAGTTCTGGCTCCTCTGGGCCCTGCACTTGGAGGCTGCAGGGGGCAGGCCTGCCCTCGGTTCCTGCCTGGGCAGAGTGGCCACACCGACTCTGCAGTGCGGGGCCCAGGAGGAGAGGGGCACCAGCGCCCCGGCCCAATGCCCGGGCCAGGCCCGGAAGGAGCGCACGGCCTCCTGGTGCCGCTGGGATAGGCACCGGCGGCCCGCAGGGGTGTCCTGGGAGGGGCCAAGCCAACATCCCCTGCTCTCCCTCCCATGGCTCCTGTCAGTCTGAGACCTGGTGCTCACAAGCTCCTTTCAGCCCAGTGGCATCCGGACCCCGAGGCCCACCCCTCAGCACAGCCCTGGGCGTGTCCCAGGCTGGCCCGCACGCCCTCTGGCCTGTAAGTGCCACACCAACAGTGCACACGGGGCTGAGGGAGACCAGGTGCAACAGTAGCCAAAGGTCAAGGAGGCTCTGGGGATAAGCACTTGGTTCAGACGTCCCGCCTACTGGCCAATGTCAGTGCTGGACAGGAGGGCAGGTGACCACGAGAAACCACTGAACTTGTTCTTCACCAAGCCAGCAAGAGGGGCGGGCCTGATCCTGACCACTGCCCAGAGCAGCCCCTGGAGGGCCCACCAGGGACAGGAAGACAGAGGCCTAAGTGGACACTCCTCAGCCCCTAGCCCTCCAGAAAACCACTCACTGCCAGAAAAAAAAAAACTTCCCATTTGCACCCCAGACCAGCAGGACAACAGGGGACAGCCCCACCAGGGCCACCAGACCAGGCAGCCAGAGAGGACATGCTGGAACCTAGCCCGGGGCCACTGCAGGCCCCCTCCACCCCCCCCCCCATCCACCAGGAGAGAGGCATGAGCTTGCTCAGGACCCAGATGCTGAGCCTGGGTGGGCAGCTGCCCCAGGGGCCCCGGGCCCCGTGGCAGAGGCAAGTCGGGCCACTTCCTACCCCGCGAGGCCCGTGCACGGCATCTGCAGGACCTACCTGAGTGGCAACTTTGCCGTAATCAATCCACCGCAGGGTGGCAAAGTTGGTGGACTCTGCGCAGTTGAAGCCGTGGTTGAAGCCCGCGTGGTAGCCGTAGGGGAACGTGATCATGAACTCGCCGGCCTCCTGCGTGATCTGCGGGACAAAGTGGACCGGTAAGAGGGGGAGAAGGGGCAGGCCAAGGGGGAGGAACCAAGGCCACCAGGAGCCACCATGCCGAGCACAGCAGGAGACAGGGCTCAGAGGGGCACCCCAGGAGCTGGCGGGGCTCCTCAGAGTTGGGGAGCCCTGACGCCCGAGGCGCCTGCCCAGCTCCCTGAGGGCAGGCCACTGCTCTGCTACCAGCACTGCCGCTCGCGTGGCCGGCCAGCCCTGCTCTGCAGCACCTTCCAGCACGCCACTGGGCTCCACGACTGGGCACTCAGGCTGAAGCCCGGGGAGGCAGGGCTGGCCTCAGAGGAGGCTGTGGAACAGCCTGGCCAGGTATCCCCACGGGGTCAGGCTCAAGCGGACAGAAAGTGCTGGTGGATTAGCAGGGTTCTGAAAAGGGACAGGGCACCTGCAGGACAGCGTCCAGTCCCTGTACGAGGAGTGGCCAGGTCTGCAGCCCACATGCCAGGAGATGGCCTGCAGAAGGCCACTGTTGGCCACAGAATCTCCCGTCATGCCTCACATGGCCCAGCGTGCGGGGCCTGGACAGAAGGGCCATTTAAGAGAGACCCGGCTAAAGGTCTGGCCTGAGTGGGGCGGGCGGGGGCCACAGTGACCCAGACCCCAGGCTTCCAGAACAGTCTCCTGAGGCCTGGAGGAGGGGGCTGCCAGACAGTGGGGGGTCAGCCCCACACCAGGCCACCTTCCCCTCCCAGGACGGGGACGGCAGACCACCACCGACCCATCTGCTGCTGATGAAGCGCTTGGGCAGGCGATGCCCAGGAAGACGGCAGCAGGCAACGGTGGAGACGGCTCCCGCTGCCGGGGAGGGCTGCCGGGTGCGCCTCAGACAGGCACTGAGGGGTCCACTGGCGGACCCCGAGTCTATCTGCGTGCAGTACACCACGTGGCACAAGCAGAGGGTGGTACACACCCACACCCTTCTGGCAGCCAGGGCAGGACAGGTGCCCAGCACCCTGCAGGCAGGCCCACCCACGCGTGCTCTTGCCACTCGGGCCGCTGGCTCTCAAGGCGCACACGCCAAGCCAGGGTGCCAGGCAGGGTCGAGGTGCCAGGCGGGGTCGAGGTGCCAGGCGGGGTCGAGGTGCCAGGCGGGGTCCTGCTGGCTCCTGGGTGCCAGGACAGCCTTCCCTCCCGAGTGGAGCCGGTCATGAGGATGCGTCGCTGTTGTCCAGCCTTTCCCTGCCGATGGCCGTGTGGGCCATTTCCAGCTTCAGGCTCCTGTGAGGAAGCCACCAGGAAGGTCCCTGTGTGAGGCTCCCCAAGACGTGGGTCCTCTCTGCAGAAGTGGGCATGGGAGGGCATTGTGGGCCCAGGTCTGCACTTCCTGGAGAGGGCTGCCCAGGGCTCTCCAGCACCCGTGGCCACTGTGGCCACGCAGGTACATCCGCAGTGCCGAGGCCGACGTGTCTGCTGGCCTGCAGGTCCTCGCGGGTCCCTCCAGCCCTGGCCCTGTTTGCACAGGGGGCTTGTCCTCTCGCCCTCGCGAGTGGGCTTGTGGGTGTTCTCAGGCCGTTCACCTCACTTGTCCCCCAGAGAGGAGCAGAAAGGGCTGCATGCGTAACCAGCAAGGAGTCCAAGGCCCGGGGCTGGGGTGGTGGAGAGGGGCTCCCCCGCCAGGAGCAGCCGCCGCATCAAACATCAATCAAGACCCTGCGGCCTGGGAAGCGCCCGTCCCGGAGAACTGTAATATTTTTCTTTTCAAATAATGAATTACACCAATCAAGGGAGTCAGTGTGCATTAAGCCATATTTTAAAATTTCTGTCCAAGTGACAGCCTCACGCAGCAGGGTGGCGTGTCGGCAGGAATCAGGGAGGGGGACATGCCTGCGTCCCCAAGGCCCCACAAGCACCCACGTAGCCAAGATCTCCAGGACTGCCTCTGTCACCTCCTTGGAGCTCCATGTAACAGGAGCAGGCGAAATAAGGCTTGGAAAATTTTTTTAAAAATGAAATTAATGGCCAAGCAGGTGGCCACACCTCTAATCCCAGTGGCTCTGGAGGCTGAGGCGGGAGGGTCATGAGTTCAAAGCCAGCCTCAGCACTTCAGTGAGAGCCTGTCTCTAAATAAAACGTAAAAAAGGGCTGGGGATGGGGCTCACTGGTTAAAGGCCCTGGGTCCAATCCCTAGTACTGATTTCCCAGCCTGTTGGAGCTGACCCAGAAAGCCCCTGCTGTCTCTCCCTCTGACCCCAGGCGGGACGCTCTGCTCTCCAGAGGCTGCCCTGGTGTGGTGGACAACCAGGCCTGCAGGTTCACCATGCAGCCACACCGGGAGCTACAGACTCAGGCCTTCGGGGGCACAGCTGGGACCCTGTGACACCAAGTGTAAAGCCTGGACATGAGGGGCCAGGCTCAGGTGCACACCGGGGCCTCATCTGCCCTGACAAGCCCTCGCCTGACCGAGGCCCGGGATAGGACGCGCTGCTAGGACGACGAAAAGGCCCCGTTCCTATCAAAACTTCCACATCCCTGGGGTGCACCCAGCCTGGACGTCTGTCCTGCACGTCGCTGCTGTCACCATCTCCTGACAATGGATCAGGGGCGTTCTGGTGATGGGCAGGCCAAGCAGCAGGGGTAGTGGGGAGGGGCGCTGGCCCGGCTGCTGGTCCTACAGGGAGCCTGGGGCCAGGTCTCCGGGGCTCTTGCAGGATGAACGAGGCGGTCGGAGGCAGGTTACAGAAACACACACTTTTAATCATTAAAAGCCTCTACCATCGATCTGCTTTTCCTTCTAGAAGTAAATACCATTACAAAGATTTATAAGGGGAGTGCGGGGAGTGACTCTTTTGAAGAGTGCCAGGAATTCTGATGGGGGACCACGCTGCTCTCAGAAAAGGGTGCTCGTGGCTCAGGGGTCACTTGGGAGGGGCTGCTCCTGCCAGCTGGACAGGCACAGACACCCGGCCCCACAGGCCACATCCGGGCCACCGAGCCGGGAGCAAGGGAGCGGCTTGGTGTTGGGCAGGTCACAAACCCGCACCTCTCCCTTCCCTGAGCACAGCGCCCTCGACTGGTTTCCTGGTAGTGACTCAGTTGAGGCCACGACAGAAAGGAGAAGCAGGAACAGGAGCCTGCATCCTCAGGACGCTCCCCCCATCCTGCACGCCCCGGCTGGGGCACAGTCCCTGGGCCATGCCCACGCCCACGCGGTCCCAGCTGATGCTGCAGGCAGCGACCGGGCTTCAGGGGCCACCCCACCCCCGTGTGCTGAGCTCCGTGCGAGGCTCTTCACAGAGCCCTTCAGAACCAGGCCCCAGAGGCTCTTCTCACCCCCGCCCTCCGGGCTTGGAAGGCTCCAGCCTCCCACCTGGATGACATGGGGACTTTCCTGCCCACAGAGGCCGGTCCTGAACGCCCGTTAGCTGGACCTTCAGGCCAGGTGCAATGCATGCTCCCCTGGGGACACAGGGCTCCCAGGCCTGACTGAGGTGTCTGTCGTCTGGGTGCCTAGAGAGCTGCTCTCTCACCACCCACTACCTCCTGCAGACCACAGTCCGCCTGACACCTCGTCCCTCAGCCCTCTGCGAGGATGTGGCAGCCTCAGAGCACAGGCTGCAGGGAGCCAGCCCTTTCGTCTCTAAGCCTGTGTACATTCTCTCCAAGGTGGGCTAAGGCGGCCACTCTATGGGGCCCAGACAAGGTGCAGCCTGAGAAGAGGCACCTGAGGCTGGGAGGGGTCTGCCCTGGGTCCTCTGTAGCAGGTCCCACCTTTCCCCTTTTGCACTTGACCCCCTGTAGCCCTGCTAAGGGACCAGGGGGCCACACTGGGGACCCCACTTGGTTCACAACCCCCCCACCTCACCACCAGCAGGGCTTGGAGGCCAACCTCAAGGACAACTTGCCCCCCCTCAACCTTCTCTGGGTCAAGATCCTGTCTCCTTGGCCATTTGTAGCCACTGGATCTAGGCCCTGGCCCCTCCCCCCGTGGGCGCCTGCCAGCCCATACGCACCCGGCTGAAGGGGATCCCGTACTTCTTCAGGATGATGGGCGAGATGAGTGTCATCTTGTGCCGCAGGAAGGCGTCGCAGCCCTGAGAGCTCCCGGGGAAGAATCCTGGGTGGGAGAGACCAGGGTGAGCGGGGCCGGGTGAGCGTGCTGAGCTGGTGCCACACGCCCGAGAGGCCACGGTCAGGCCACAGGGCCCAGGGCCACAGCTGCAGGACCCACACATGGCCCGGGGCTCTGCTGAGGGGATGCAGGGGCCCTGCGGGCAGCAGACCAACAGAGATAGCCCAGAGGGAAGGACAGAGCCACTCATGTGACAGGTGTGGCCCGGCACACACTGGGTCCCACACGTGGGGCTCTTCCTGGATGCAATCTGCTGAGCCACTGTCACGTGGAGAGCACCTGAGAGTGCAGCCAAAGGGCAAAACGGGTATCCCCCCCCCCCCCCCCCCCCCGGCCAGTACTGCAGAGCCAGGCCAGGCCCGGGTGGTCGGAGCAGCTCTTACAGGCTTCCTCCAGCAACCAGCCTGACCCGGCCCCAGGACACCCTGGGGCACATAGGGTCCTGAGCGCCCTGGCCCGGCCCACAGCTCCCTGCCGAGCAGGCGAGGGAACCAGACAGAGCCACCCTCAGCCCCCAGACCCAGGGAGAGGGGAGCTCACAGCCACCCGCCTCACTCTCCCGCCACAGGAAAGGGGTGGTCTAGTTCCCGCTCGGAGACTTCCTGCCCCCAGCAGACCCCTAGCTGACCGAAGCCACGTTCAGTCAGGACCCAGCATCGCCCCACGGGCACCAGTAGCTCCCGACCACTTCCCAGAGACTCCCACGGCCCCTCTGGCCAAGGCTCGTCACCACACCTGCACTGTGGCTCAGGGAAAGGGAGTCCCTGGCCTCCAGACAGCAGGTCCTGGCCATGGCCCAGCTGGCCCCACGCCTCAGGTGGAGCACACAGTCCCTGCTGCAGGAGGGACAGCACTAAGGAAGGCCAGCTCTCTCGTGGGCTCAGCACACTTCCTAGAGCGGGCACGCAGCCCCGAGCCAGGGTGGGCAGCAAGTGGGGACAGGCCCCTCCGTGCTCAGGCACTTCCTGCTCTGCTCCTGACAAATGGAGGATGAAGAGGCCAAGGAGGTGGGCAGAGCGGGGGGCAGGGAGGGAGGCTAAAGCCGGTCCCTCATCCCAGGGGTCTGCACAGTGCTGCTCTGTCCATCCCAGCCACTATCCCCGCGAGGGGAGACCAGGCGCCATTCAGATCAAAGGGCAGGAGGGGAGGAGGTCATGGCGGTGGCAGGCACAGCCCACGGGTGTCCACTGCCTCCAGGATGGACCTGCAGCCATCCTGGCCTGGATCTGGGACCCCGGTCTCTTGGCCAGCACACACCCGGGGGTAGATGGTCAGAGGAGACCCTGGCGCTGGCAGAGGCTGGCAGAGGCTCGTCACCACACCTGCACTGACACAATAGCAGTTCTGGAAGGTGTGACGCTCCCTGGACCAGCCCCTCCTCCTCGCCGAGAGCATTTTAATGAGAATTAAGACCCACCGCCTTGCCACTGCTGCCTGCCACTGCTGTGGCCGCCCGCCGTTCCTCTTTTTAATGCGCGCTTTAAGTGGCGCTCATTAAAGCTCTAATAAAGACGCACATTTTAAGTGATTAGCACCGGTAATGCGCCGAGCATTAATGCTCTCTGCGGCCCCCCAGCGCTCCCCCAGCCCTCCCCGCAGAGCCAGGCCCTCGTTCTCCAGGTTACTCGCACACCCACCTCACCTCCTCCACCACCGAGCCCGTGGCACAGCCCAGGACCCTGGCAGGGTCCCAAGCCAGGCAGCCAGGAGACGCTGGCATCTGACAGGCCTGTGCTCCTTGTCTCCGACCCTCCCTGGCCGAGGCCTGCCCCGAGTTCTGGGCAGCTGAGCCTCCCCTCTTCAAGGGCCCATCTAGGGATCCCCCATGGAGCGGCCTTGGCTCCCCACAGGCCCTGCCAAGCCCTGTACAGGACACACAGCTTGCCCCAGGTCGTGGCTTGGCTGCGGAGAGTGGGAAGGGCGTGTGCCCACCAAGACTGCCCAGGCCACGGGACCCTCTTGTCCCCGCTCATCCCCGCTCGCCCTGTTAGCCTGCAGCTCTCTAACACAAAAGGCAGCCAGAGAGGAGCTGGGGCGCCGCGACTGGTCTAGATGTGATCCAAACGCAGAGGAGAGAAGCTGTGGGCAGGGCCAGGGGAGCGAAGACCTGGTCACCACAGTGCCTGAGCTCGCCACTTAGGTCCTTCCCTCTGTGAGCCCACAGGGAGACCCCGGGGTCCTCACGGGAGGAGCCAGGAGGGCCGACGCCGCGTGCCGGCTCTGGAGCTGGAGGAGGGGGCCTTGGACCGTCCCTGGGGCCTCGGGAGGCCCAGCCTGCCTCCCCTGGACCAAAGGCAACAACCTCCAGAGCTGGGAGCTGAGCTCTTTGAGGCCAGCGAGCAGCAGCACAAGAGGAGACCCACGCCACAGGGACACACCGGATGCCCTGAATGACATCTTGCTAAAACTGCAACAGGAAGATCGTCTTCTTTGTCCTCTGTCACAGCCCTGGAATGCCCAGTGGCTGGCCCTCTGCTGTGGCTGAGCATCACTGCAGAAGCCCAGCTAGAGGCACACGCTGCTGGGACCAGGTGTGGCCACCCCCAGGGAGGTCCAGGTGCCTACAGGACGCCAGGCAGCTGTTCCGGGGAGGGCACCTGGCCCACCTGCCCCAGCAGGCCCCCACATCTCAAGTGCATCTCCCAAGGTCAACAAATGCCAGGCATGCCACCTCCAGGACAGGGCGCCCGCTGCTCCTCCGACGCCCAAAGCCAGTGGGAGCAGGAGATGGCAGGTGCAGGGTGTCTTTGTGCCAAAGGAGAGAGGGGACAGAGGGCAGCAGCGGGGGTCAGGGAGCTGAGGCGCCAAGGGCCCTCGTGGTGTCCAGGCAGCTCCCAGAGCAGAGGGTTCTCACTGGCCCTCACTCTCCTGTGACCCCAAGGCCACCTGCTGGGCCAGCACAGAGTTGGCGGCTGTGCTGAGGCGGGTGCTCAACAGGGCAGGACCCGAGAGAGGCGGCTGCAGCAGCTGGGCTTGCTGCACCTGGGGCCGGAACTCCCACCCGAGTGGGGAGCACAAAGGGTGGTGATCAGGTCTCATGGAAGGGAGGGAGCCCCTGCCACAGAGGACACACACAGGGACCGCCTGTGAGGGGCAGCCCTCACCAGGCGCCAGCTCTGCTGGGGCCCTGACCTTGAAATCCCGGCCTCCAGAACCTGCCACTTGCCGACACGTCAGGGGGTGCCAGCTCCATGGCCCAGCAGGCAGGGGTAAGACTGGCGGTCCAGGCTCTGAGGAGCCACGTGACAGCAGACAGCTTGGGCTGGTGTTCGGCAGGAGAGGGGCCCGTGGCAGGAGCTCCTGGGGGACCAGGCTCCTAGGCAGCAGGGCCACGAGGCTTGGTGCTGAGCCAGCCAGGCACCCTGAACCAGGAGCCCCTCAGACAAGTGCTCTGGCTCCGAGTCCCCTGAGAGGGTATGAATGCAGGCCAGGGGTGGGCGATAAGGACATCCGCAGAGGGAGCCCAGCACAGCTGGCCCCAGGACGACATGGCGCATGGCCTGGCGGCACTGCACAGGCCAGGGGCGGCCAGCCCAACCAGACTCGCAACTAGAGAGCTGGCGAGGCGCAGGCACCATGAGGCCACGAGAACACGCCGCCCTCCCAGCCTGCAGGAGCGCGGCCAGGCCGGGACCTCAGGTACAACAGACACGGGGACCACACACGGTGGGATGCGGATCTGGTCCCCAGGGAGAGAGAAAATGGGGAACAGGATACCAGTGTCCTGAAGCATATCGCTGTCCCCAACCGGAACCCACAGCCGCCACTCCCCGGCCCGCCTGCCGGCCCAGTCCACCCTGCACCCCGTGGGCGCAGACACCTACCGATGGCCAGCCGCTCCAGGCGCTTGCCGTGCTCCGGCGGGATGGCATACCTACGAGAGAAGGGAGGCAGGTCAGAGGCCAGCGGAGACATGGCAGACGGTGGGCACACGGAGGCGGGGGGGGGGGGGTGGGACCCCACGGGGAGGGGCGAGGAGCAGCTGGAGGAGGGAGCAAAGGCAGAACCCCAGGCCAAGGCTGCGACAGCAGAGGCAAGGGCCAGGAGGGGACATCCCCAGCTAAGTGACACTACACCCTGCTGAGGACAGAGTAGCAAAGACAGAGCTGGACTGGGGCTGCAGTGGGTGTGCTGTGCTCAGAGCTCAGCAGGAAGCGCCTCTGTGGGGTTCCCGGGCCGGGGACCAACAGGGAAGAAGCTTCCCGAAGGAAGGCCTCACTCTCACCACCTAGCACGCTTTCCTTCACACACTCACGTCTGAGAGAGGACTGAGGCGCCATCATCAGTAAGAAAGATGTAACAGAAAGTTTGCCAACAGATGCCATGGGCCCCATGCCACCGACGCCATGTGTGCAAGCTGGCGAGGTCGCCAGGGACGGTGCGGCAGCCTCAGCCTGGCAGGGGGCGAGCTGCACAGCTGGCCCGGCCCAGCCCACTGCCCACCAGCGGGGGTGCCTTGGGACATCTGTGTCCTGGCATGGAGCGGGTGGAGGCCAGGACGCTGCAGCACCCGGGACGCCACCCCAAGGATGGTGCCAGGCTTAGAGACCCCTCTAGAGTAAGGCTGCCAGCATCTCTGGGGAGCCGGGCAGGAGGGGGCACAGCAGGCCTTGGCCTCTGGCCTCAGAGCCCCGGCCGAGGCCATTCCAACCAATTGAGAAGTTCTTTCCTAGTAAGATTAAAAGGGGTGGGGGCAGGAGAGGAGGGAACAGTCTCTCTAATCTAAATGGGATATGAAAATAAATTCCTGGGCACATTCCAGGGCCCCTGCCTGAGGCAACCCAGGCACCTTCACTCCATTGTTCAGAAATTATCATTGTCTGGACATCCTCGAGGTCATTCCTTCTTAAAGGGCCCTTTATCAGGTATGTGGAGATGATAAAAGTTAATCCCAACCCAAAGCACTTTTTTGGGACTGGTGCCCCCACCCCCACCCAGGAAAGGAAGCATCCTGTGCCTTCTGGGAAGAGCGAGGAGGACGGGAAGGAACTAATTTATGGCTTCGAGGCGGGATGATGAATGCAGTACCCCCAGCCGACAATGCAGCTTTCACTTAATTACTGCCTGTAATTGGGAGTTGTAAAGATAAGATTAATTGAATCTGGTGGATGTTAAAAGTTTAATACATTGGAACGCGGCTCCTCTGTTATCGGGAAGCCCAGACTGTGGGACGCTGGCCAGTGCTGGGAAGGGCAGCCCCTGGAGACGCACACAGCTCCTGGGCGGGAAGCTCGCAGCCTCCGAGGCCAGGACTGTGCTGTCAGGCCCGGAGCCCGCTGCACCTCCCACCACCTCCCAGGGCCTAGCAGCATCCGGGGCCAGGGGCTTGGGTCCTCAGGGACACATGCACCAAGCACCGCCTGGCCGAGAAGGCTCCACAGACATGGGAGGCCCAGTGTCCCAAGTGCCGCTTGCCTTCAGAATCGGGGCAGCTCCAGGTAGCTGCCTGGTGCCCTGGGAGCCCAGGGTGACAAGGGCCCAGGTGGCCAGGGCAGATCACACAGGAGGGAGGAGAGTGAAGGTGGCGAGGAAGGGCAGCCAGAGCTAGTCTCGTCAGTGTGCAGGGGAAGGCCCCAGGGACCCTTTGGGGACTCCAGTGCAGAGCCTTGGCAGGCCCCTCCCCCAAGAGCACAGCACTGCCACTGTCACCACAGCCCACGCCTGGCACCACGCTGGGGCATCCCTAGACTCAGATCTGGCTCTGGAGGAGGAGAAACAGGAAAAATGCATATTTGGGTTGAAAATGTTTGTTGGCTAAACCTCGAGGCAGAAGCAGCATCTGTCTGGCTATTAGCAAGCCATTTCTCGGGGCTGTAAGACAAAGCTGTTTTTATTGGTCACCGAGGCAGGGAGGCAGTTTGTCTGGCTCCCTGGGAGCTCAGTCCCCATCACAAGGTCAAACTCCATGACCTAAACCGACCTCTCTGCCTGCCAGTGACCCCTGGTGGCTCCTCTGCATGCAGCAGCCCAGCTGTGCAGCACAGGGCTCCTGCACATTTTCTGGGGCAGGTGGCCTCCAGATCCTTCCACACCTCCTACGGACCTGCCAGCTCGACCCTGGACAGGAGCTGCTCGTGCCTGCAGCTTGCTTCCTGTCCTCCTTCCTGTCCGCGCAGTTGCTGTGGCCTCTCCCTGTGTCCGCCCGGCAGAGCCCGGCCCCTCTCCCTCCCTCTCCACCAGCAGCACCTCAGCCCCATGCAGCCTGTGTCCCCTGGCTCCTCTGCCCCCTCCAGGGCTGGCCTCCTCTCACCTCCAGAGCCCAGGAGGCCACAACCTTCTGGACCACACGGGCCCACGTGCTCCTCCCTCCAGGCACCTTCTGGGGCCTACCCCTGGACCCGAGCCCCGGGTGTGATGGAGTCTCCGGCAAGCTGGGCTCGGCAAGGCCGGAGTGGGCTGTCCTGGGCTGTCTGGGGGCCAAGGAGGGCGGGCCACAGTGGCTGTGGGGGACTGTCTCTGTAGTCATCCCCCCTGGCGGCTGTCTGTGTTTTTAGAACCCTCAGGCTGTCCCTCCCCCACCGTCTCAGTCCCCATGCAGAGCACTCTAGGAGGGTGCCAGTGAGACCCGCGAGCCATCAGCTCTGCCTCTCCAGCCACTCTGCACTGCGAGCCGTCTCTGGCAACCACCCCAGGTGACCTGCAGTGGCCTGTGAGACGCAGCAAGCTCCACAGCACTAGGTGGTGTGGCATGGCCCCGGAGGCACCCCCAGGGACGGCATGGCTCGTGCCCTCTTCGGAAACCTTCTCGGAGTGGTGTCACGCGTGAGGCACGTAGGAAGAGACGGGCCCAGAAGTGGCTGCTCTCCAACTGGGAACCCTCAGAACAGTGGGGACAAACATGGCCTGGCAGCTTAACAGTTCTAAAGACCACAGGGAAACACACTGGTAGTGGCAAAAGGATTAGCTCTAGAAGGAAGGTTCCAGAAGGAAGCAACTTCCTGAGTCTGGGAGATCCAAGACGGATACCTAAGGAAGGTGGGTGGTCACTGGCTGGCAGCCTTTCCTGGCCTCTCCCCCACCTCAGTGACTACAGTGGGGGGTCAATAGTGCCCCCCCCAGTGACGGCCACCCTAAGGAGGCCACGCAAGGACCCCGGCTGGAGAGCACGAGCCGTGTCCCAGGGAGGACAATGGGCAGGGTGGCTCCGTGAGGCCAGGGACCACGGCAGGCTCTAGGGCCATGTGAGAGCAGGCCAAGGCCGGGCTGGCCGCAAAGCCACCTCAGACACCACGCACTGGCCTTGGCGGTGCAGAAGCTTCTGCCCACGTGGCCCCTGACGAGTCCCCGGAGCTGATGGGGGGAACCCAGGGTTCAGAGCATCGGAGGCTGGGGCTCAGCGGTGGCTCTTTGGCCGGTGGCTGAGCAGCTCAGTGACTGAGCCCAGGCCAGGGAAGGAGAGGCCCCCTGCGTCTCCAAGGCTGCACTGCCCCGGCCGAGCTGGGTGGCCACTGCCTCGGAGCTGGCCAGCCGGGAAGAGGCTTCCCGCGCGAGGCAGCGGCTATTAATAGTGTAATTTTCTTGGTGTTTTGTTTACCCCCCTGGAATGGCTTGATGGATGTGAATAATTATCAGACTATAAAAGCCAGCAAATGTGCTATTTTCTATCGCTCTAAATCATCAAACAAATAAAGTGTGAAACAGCATTTTTGAATATAATTTTCCCCTCTAATGGCTTAGAATTATTATCAAGAACAATGAAAATAAATAAGCAAATGCCTTGTGAGTTAAAAATTCAATGAGTGTGTCAGGAAGAGGAACACAGACTGTCTCGGGGACAAGGGCCTGCGCCCGGGCCATCCGTCGGCACGCACAGCCAGCACACGGGCTGGGGCCACAGCCCCCCCGCTCTGCTCTGCCGAGGTGGCTGCTGGGCTCACCTCCTGGGTGGGGGACCTGAGGCCCCAGGGAAGGCTAGGCTGGAGTTCTGGGCAGGGACATCGTGTGGCAAGATGACACTGCCAAACACAGGCACTACAGCACCCCCAAGGGTCTGTCATTGCTCTGGCAGTGACATCTGACCTCGGAAATCAGGGAGACCAAGGCGGGGTGGGGGTGGGGTCTACGGGAGCCAGGCCGGCCCCGTGGCCTCTACCCCTCCGGCTTCTGCCCCTCCTCTCTCTCCCAGGCCATGGACAGGCAGGGCCGGAGGGGCTGCTGCCATGCAGGTCAGCCAGGAGCCCACGACCCTGGGAGAGGCTTAGGACGAGGCCTTAGGAAGAGGCCCATGAACTGAGGCCTTGGCCCCTTACAATAGATTTCGCCTGTGCCACCCCCTGGTCCCCGTAGCTGAGCTGGCCTGGAGCCCAGGGACAGGAGTCACCATATCGGCTGTTCCTCAGACCTGTGTGACGTGCCAGTGACAACATCAGCCTGGAAGCTTCCAGCATCAGGAGGCCCTGGCCACCAGGTGACAGTGGTAACAGGCAGGGCCTTGTCCCCCCCTGCCAAGGGTGAGGGTCAGAATGGTACAGGCAGGAGCCATCTGGAAGGTCAGCTCAGCCGGTGCGCGGGGGCCAGGAAGCTGGTCTCACAGTGTCGGCACCACTCCGGACAGAGAGCCCTCGCCTCCCCGCGGCCTCATCACACGGGGCTGAGGCACCAGAGCGCGCGCCCTGCAGGAGGATGCCACCCCCTGTAGCCCAGGAGGCCACTGTGGCCAAGGGCCAGCAGCCCCCGATGATGGGCATAATGAGGTCCCACCATGGCCCTGGGCCCTGCCCCAGTGGACGGTTCCAGCACAGACCAAGCAGGAACACCACCTAGTCCCGCCCGGAAGTGTGGGGAGCCATTCTGACACGTGATTGGGTGACTCCCGTTAAGGGCCTGAGGCACTCTGGCTGTGTCGGAGTTATCCCGACCCTTTCCTGATGAGAGAGCCCATCCGTGTGGGGGTGTGCGTAACCACTGACCCTGGAGACCCAATCACTGACCCTGACCTTGGAGTTCAGCCCCCCCTCAACCTTCATTGGATGGAATTCTCCCCTGAATCTCTTGTTTCCCCCAAATAAAAGGCTGATCCCCGGCGTGTTCGCTCTCTCTCTCTCCTGCTAGCCCAGAGTAATCCTCGCTGCCCTGCTGAGCGGCTGGAGGCAGGGAAACAGGGAGACCGAGCCGTCTCGGACCTAGCATTAAAATAAGGTACTGTCTGTGTGTTTTACTTTGATCTCTTCTAACTAACTGAATGCCAGAACCTCATTAATGAAACCACTGCGCAGGCCGCGTGGTAGACGGAAGCCCTGGGCAACCCCCTGCGAGCCCCACTGCGAGACCCCCTTTCCCAGCCAGGCCGGCAGCCCCTGCTCCGGCCCTTTGCGTGTACAGTGGAACCAGGGCCACACAGTCACGCTGACCACAGAGACGGCGTGTCACCTAGATGCCCTGGAACAGGCGACTTTAACAAGACAGGGACACTGGCCTCAGGAGAGCTGTTCCAACAACTGGCTGGCACCAAGGACACGGCTGGCGGGCTGCAGTGCTGCCCTAGCAGCTGGCCAGGCACTGTGGCCACAGGTGGCCTCCTCCACAGGCCTCACTAGGGGAGCCAGAACACCAGGGAGTGCAGGTCACCCGGCTCCCAGGGAAAGGCACACGCCCCAGGGCCTCTGGCACTCCCTGCTTCCCGCTGAGGCCAGCTGCCTGCCGAGAGGGACACCACGGAGCACGCTGCAGGAACCTGGCACGCTTTGTGGGTGGACGAACTGAGGGAGAAATAAACAGGAAACTGTCCCCATAGACAGGACACAGCAGTGGCAGGCCAGTCACACACAGGCATCCATCCTAAGTGAAATACCCCACAGGACTGGGGGAGGCTCAGATTAGGGCCCCGGGCTCCGTCCCCAGCAAGTACACACCCCCAGACCCCAGAGCCGCAGGCAGGCCCCACAAACACCGCCCACTGCACTGCAGGCCCTCAGCCCGCCAGGACTCGGAGGAAGGCCATGGCCCACCACGGCCAGCCACCAGCTCCACACCAAGGACACCAGTCACACCCGGAGGAAAAGCCCCTGGGTCCGCGATTCTAAGGGAGCAAACGTCAGTCTGCGGCACTGGGGCCCAGCCCCAGCCCAGGGAAGGGCCCTCCAGCAGGAAAGGCTCCCTCAGACCACAGGCTGCTCAGGCCAGCCCCTCGCCACGGACAAGGCCAGGTGGTGGACAGCAGGGCGCCTGCAGCTGTGCTCGCCCTGCTCTGCTCTGGGCACCTGCACAGCCGTGGGGCCACTGCTGTGTGGAGGAAGCAGGTTCACACGCCCCCGGCCTGCAGTCAGGACGATCCACAGCCTCCCTATAACAGCGAAAGGACACAGCGGTCATGGGAAGGCACAATCACAGCGGCCTATCACCACGCCTAGTCCTACGGAGTGCTGCCGACAGTCTTGCCCGGAAGATGGAGACCTTGAGGGGCCACCCAGGTGAGAGTGGAACACAAAGACCTCAGGGAGACGCGTAGGCGGGTGGCAGCCCCAAGGGCAGGACCAACAGGCAGCCCTGGAACCGCCAGAGCACCCGGGATCCAGGGCCCAGCTGGGAGGGAGCAGGGAGAGCGGCCACTGCAGGAGCAGGAGGGCGAAGACGCGGCCCCGCAGGCGGGCGTGGGCACCTGGGCTTCGCAGGGCGAGAGCCATGTGCATAGCTGGCCCGGGCAGCACAGGCCCCTTGGGGCCGACACAGAACGACACCCTCCCTGCTTCTGCCCCAAGGCCCCACCTCCCTGCTGGGAGCTGGTCCCTTTGTCCCTAGCACGAGACCCCCCGAGACAGACATCTGCAGGACCTGGGGGCCTGCTTGCAGGGAAAGGCCTTCCTGAGCCACAGGGGCCTGATCTGAGAGGATGGCTCTCCAGGACAAGAGACTACAGGATCCGGTGTCACATAGCAGTAGCGATGGCTCCAAAGAATGACATTGGTACTGAGATGCACATGAGATCAAGAGCGTCACCTGGACTGTGGGCAGGGCTGGGCGTGGTCCAGGCACTGGCCGTCGTCCCCAAGGACCTGAGGCGCCAGCGCGGGCTGCACCCTGCCCTGCCCCCCTGCTAAGGCCCAGGCCACGAGAGGCCAGGGTGGGGGTGGCCTCCATTAAACACTGAACTAAAGGAAGCTGGTGCCCAGTTGACCTTAGGCCACAAGTTAAACCCCAAACCAGGAAGTCCAGCATGTGCCCATGTCGGTGCGTCCTCCCTGCCACCCCGTGTACCCTTCAGGGAGGGTCCAAAAGGCAGGCATGCGGTGAGTGACGGCACTGCAGTCGGAGCTGGCCTCCTGTGGCCAGCACGGAGGGGACCAACGTGCTGGGACCAGCACCACCCAACACTCCCTGCCCCCGTTCAGGGCAGCCTCGAGTCCCTGGCTGGAGCGACCCGAATCCCGGCTCGCAGAGTGAGCAGGAGGCGGCCTCCTGTGAGCCCACGGCCCGCACGGTGGCGCCCACCCTGCCCTTCCTCCAGGAGCCCAGTGGTGCCTGCACGGCCACCAGGCTGGCTCCTGTCCAAACACAGAGGAGGACCAAGCAAGGGACCAGGGCAGGTCCACCGAGAGCAGTGCCACAGCTGCAGGACAGCCGTCCTCTGCCCTTCTGCAGACCCAGAACAAGGGCCAGGGGAAAGGAGGCGGTGGCTGGCCAAGCCCGGGGCCGCAGCAGGGTTGGCAGCCGCCAGAGAGGAGGGCGGACGCCGCTCTGGAGCCGCGCGGGGCAGACGGTGTGCGACGGAGCGGGCCAGGCAGTCATCCGGGCCTGTGGGGGCCCAGGCGCGCCCAGGTAGGTGCCCTGGAATGGCCTCTGCCTCCCCTTCACACACCCACACTGGGGCCTGGTCAGCCCTGACAGCCAAGGCACTGGTGACAGGGAGTTCTAGTGACAGTGGGACCCACTGCCCCAAGGTGGTCCTAGGGCCCCAACTTGCCTTCTTAATGCCAGCACCAGCTGGAGCACGCGCTTCACCTGCTCCTGCTGACGAGGCTGTGGCTGTGTGCGGCACCTGAGCGCATTTGCAGTCAGGTCACAGAGGTAGGCGGCCGGGACTCTGCAGGAAGGCTGCTCACTGGGGCCAGCGGCACCACTGTCACCTGGCCAGTCCTGCACTGCCTGCTTCGTTAGGCTCCCAGGGGTCCGTGCCCGCTGCTGGGCGACGCCCAGGAGACAGGGCTCTCGCTCTCAGCACCCAACTCGCACCCAGACAGCAAGGGCCCTCCACTCCTAGGCCACCGCCCTCACCTTCTGGCACCAGAGCAGCCACCAGAAGTCGCACCGACAGGAGAGATGTTTTTCATGAGACCAGACCTGCCCCTGAGCTCGGCTGGCTAGGAAGCGGCTCCAGCAGGGCGGGTGGTCTTCTAAAGTGGGAGGTCCCCCGAGGGCCCCAGGGGTGACCTGACACCCTCTCCAAGCTGCCTGGTGAGGTTGGCTGATGACGGCCCCGACACTCCAGACAGAACTGATGGCGTCTTACAGAGGAGCGCGAGGCAGGACTGGCCGCCTGGGCACAGGACACCTGCCTCCCCAAGGCACAGACCCCCACCTCCCGGGTACCGTGAGCAAGCGGCGTGCACTGGCGTCCCACTGAAGCGCCTGCCAGGAACAAGAGACTCGCCAGCACAGGCCATCTGCTCCTGCAGACCACGCCAGGGGCTGGGCAGGGGGCCAGCGCTGCCCGCAGCCACAAATGACAGACAACACAACTACAGCCGTGTGGTGGGGCGCCTGGACAGACAGCACGAGGCTCCTGCAGCACCCAGGGCCCCCAGGCCCTGCAGGCTGAGGGCTGGAACCTCCAGGAACAAGGGCTGGGCCCAGATCTGGCTCCTGGTTCCTGCCTGGGTGACAACCCCACAGGCTGCCCCGTCCCGCCTCTGCCAGCAGAGCCACAGTTCCCATCTCCACCTTGGGGAGCCCGGGTCTGGCTGCAAGGCCACCCCAAGAACCCCTGTGGGTGGGGGTCTTGCTGAATGACTGGCACTCTCCTTCCCATGATCAGAGAGGCTCTGTCGGTCATTTTCTTAGTGACCTGGACATTGCCCGATCCTCGAAGTAGCAGAATGTGTTCAGACATAGGTGTGTTGCCCATGGACTGAGCTACGCCCACCTGTTCCTCGGTGATGTTACCCCTTGCCCTGTTTGGGATAGAATGTTCCATGGAAACACTTTGGGTATCCCCTTCTCTTGCTCTGCCCTTGGGTGTGGCCTTCCTAGATGTCAGTCAACCTGCCGACAGCAGACATCACGAAGCCAGACTCAGCCCCCTGAATCCTGACCCCGGCCTTATTTGAATGGCTTCTCCTCAATAAAAGGGTTCAGCACTGGCTCGCTCTTTCTGTGGACCCTTAAGGTCAGAGGAGCCGTCACAGGAACCCAAAGAAAAATCTCTGTCTCTTGTGTGGTTATTTCATGCTGCCCAGTTCCCCTGGAGGGACCCTGAGTGTTTTTGTCGTGAGGAACGCGATGATCCCCCTCCAGATGGCATCTGTGCCTGGCATGGCTTGTGCTATGCCCGAGTGGGCACTCTGACAAGGCTGCCCATCTCCCCCTAAACTCGGAGGCCACTGTGCTCAGCCTGGCAGGCACCTGGCCTGTGCAGCAGCAGAGGTGAGCTGTGGCTCTCTGCCCCTCCTTCTCCTCCTGGACCCGTTCGCAGACCATTCCCAGCCTCCCTTGCTACAGGGCACTGCCCGGTGCCTGGGTGCTGGCCAGTGTGGGTGTGGGCAGAAGCACCTCCAGAGCACCTGCTGCCCGAGCACACCAACAATGAAGGCAGCCGCAGCAGCCACACCTCAAAGGAGGCAGCATCCCCGAGGCCTAGCGGGTGTGTGGCGCCTCCCCGTCCCCACAAGAAGCCGCGGCAGCAACAGTGGGGCGGGGTGCGGCTCGCGGAGCTTTCAGGGTCCCTCCTCTCTTGCCCCTCACATCCCGGCCCCCTTATCACCTGGGTTGTGCCCCGTGGCCTGCCACCCTCATGACCTCTAGGACCATGTGTCAGGGGTGGACGCGACAGCGGTCGGGAGGGTGGGCTTTGGCACCCGTTCACACTCCCCGGCCTCAGCAGGGGCCTGGCCGGCCTGTGCCTCACCTGGCAGTGAGGACCTGGGCCACGGCCACAGCCCAGGGTCACAGCAAACAAGACACTGCGAGAAACAAGCGTGGCTCTGCCAGTGGCCAACAGCGAGGCTTGTGAGGTCTCCTGCCAGTGCCTCACGGGGACAACCGCGTGCTCACCGACAGACGGAAGGACGGCATGATGGCAGAGTCACAGCCAGGAGAACGAGTAAGCTGGTGCCACATGGGTAGACGGCGGGGCAGACAGGCAGGAAAATCTGTCCTTGGTGTGGGTGTCCACGCGGCCAATGGCCTGGGGACCGCGCCTGCTATCCCAGCGGAGGATGGAAGTCCCGGGCTGCCTGGGGACTTGGCAGGACCTGCCTGGGGAGACCTCAGCCTCCTGTGCAGCCACCTCCCCAGCCCTCGGGTGCTGGGGCCTTCCTGCCCCACTTCGCCGTTCAGGAGGAGAAAGGCCAGAGAAGGGCAGCCCAGTGACAGTGGGGACAGGCGGAATCCTAGGTGGGCCGGCCTCGGGCCCAGCTCCCCCGGCTCCAGGGCTCAGTCACCTCCTGGCTGCCCGGGGGCGGGTGGCAGGGCTGTTGAAAACTTAGGGAGCAGACTTGAGAGGGGCGATTCCCCAGGGGGCCAGGCCCATCAGGGACCCTCCTGGGCCCTCCTGACCAGGACACCTGTGCTGGGCGGCAGAGGGAACAGCCTCAGGATGGGGACAGTGGCCCCCAACTGGCATCAACAAGGAAACAGGGATCTCAGTTGACCACAGGAATTCAACTCTGCCACCAACCCGAGGAACCTGGAAGGGGAGCCTGCCCCGTGCCCTAGCCCTGCGCCCTGGTGTCAGGCCCTGGTGTCAGCCCTGGGCTGGGGCCAGCTACCTGGGCTTCGACTCTGGAGCCACCAAAGCAGGAGCTGCTCCTCCAGGGACCAACGCCAACCTGACGTGAGGGGGAAGGGGAGAGAGATGGGAAATACCGGGCAGCACACAGCCCGTCCGTGTCCGTCCGCCCGGAAACCCGGGCACCAGGCTGCTCTGCACGAGCTTCTTTTTTCTAGTAATTAAAATACTTCATTTAAGAGGAGGGGGGCAGGCACAGTGGCCACGCTATCATCCCAGTAGCTCAGGAGGCTGCAGCAGGAGGATCGTGAGTTCAAAGCCAGCCTCAGTAACGGGGAGGCGCTAAGGACCTCAGTGAGACCTGTCTCCAAATAAGACACAAAAAAAGGCTGGGGATGGGGCTCAGGGTCGAGTGCCCCGAGTTCAATCCCCAGAACCCCCCCCAAAAAATCTGGGGGTCACATTCTATTTCAACAAGTACAGTACAGAAAAGGACAAACAGAGGTCATCTACACACCGGGGCCAGGTGCAGGTCAGCCTCAGCAGCAAGGGCCACAGGGGTTCCCCAGCCCAGTGTCTTCACCCTGCCCAAGAGGAGCAACCAGGCAGCCCCATCAGGGCGCTCCCTCTGCAGGAGCTGGCCAGCTCCTCCCAAGGACAGGTCCCCGGCAAGCAGTGGCAGCCCAGAGGTGGGCAGGCGGTCACCATCACGAGGGGTCTGGGCTGAAGAGGGATGTGAGGGGACACAGGAATCTGAGCAGAGCTCAGTCTTCAGTCAATGCACTGCCACAGACGGGCCCTGACTGAACACATGGGCCACCGAGAGGGGACACTGCATGTGGGAACACTGCTTTCTCCCAGAGGTCACTGAACCTGCGGGGTTCTGTCACACGACGCTTCAAAACAGGCGGCTGGCCTGGCACATGTGAGACCCGGGGTTGGCTCCCAGCACCGCACACAAGTCAATAAAGGCATCGTGTCCCCGACAGCTAGGAACACAGAAGGAAAGGAAGGCGGGACGCGCCATCCACAGGAGTGGGCACGATGACAGACGGGGCTCGTGGCCGCGCCACCACCCTGCCCACCACAAGCCACCTCCCCAACCCTGCTGGATACGTGGTCCTGCAGCAGGTGATGGGACATTCCCAGGACACCAGCGTGTCCCCGGCTCAGTGCCGCTGGCTTCGGGAGAGCGTGTGGGGACATTTGCTCTCTGGTGCAAAACTGGACCCTAAAATTGTTCTGCGGCCTCTGAACAAAGCCTGTGGGGTGTCCCCAGCAGCTTGTGGAGAGAGTGAGGGGCCGCAGGGGTGCTGGCAAGGGCCCTGGGTGCCGCTGGTCCTGGGGACGGTCCCAGCATAGCCTTGGGGCAGGTGGGCTGGCAAGCAGCTCTGCAGGCTGACGCCACCACACTGTGCCCCGGCCACTCCAACACGCGCCCCGACACAGCAGCAGCTGGCGGCAACCTGTCCTCACGGCAGCGGCATCTGGTGCCATGTGCGGCCTATGTCTCTCCGGTGACAGGAGTCACCGCTCTGAGGACCCAAGCTGCTTTTGTCTTCAGAACGACTGCCCACTCTCGACCAGCAGAAGGCCTGGGCCAGGGGCATCAGGCGTGACAGAGTGCTTGTGACAAGAATGGAGCCAAGGGCTTGGTAAGGAGGGCTGGGAGGGGACCTGGGCCAGGGATAACACAGCTGTCCCTCCATACGCCCGGCATGCCCAGCCCTCCTGGCTGCGGCCGTGAGCCCCCGGCCAAGGCTCGGCGGTGCCAAGATCCGGAGAGCGGCGAGGCCCAGCTGGAGGACGGCCCCCTCCGGGCATCGGGGTGGGGGTGGCGGCCTCTGCCAGCTCATGGGATCCCAGCCCCCGGTTCCGCAGCCTGTGGGTGCGCGGAGCCCACGTGCTGACTCCCAGGCAGCACACTCAGGGCAACCCAGCGTGGCAGGGGGCCAGGCCCGTGGAGTCCAGGACGCCTTGGAGACGCCAAGCTGCCGTGCACACTCATGCCTCACGAGGTGCCAGCAGGTGACGGTCAGGACGGTGGGCGAGGAGTGGGCCGCCCACCGCTGTGCACCGTCCCCAGCACAAGAGCCCAGGCAGGGCCCTTCCTGCCCCAGCCATGCCCAGCACAGGGGCACCAGTGCCATGTATCGCCCAGAACCAGCAGCGGGCGCCGGGCTCCTGCAGCCCTCAGCATGCCCCCGGGAGAGCTGCTGCCTGCGGGCCAGGGCCCCTGGGCAGGTGTGGCCGGTGGGACACAACCGTCCTCTCTGGGAAGGGTTGTCAAGAATGTCCCAGACAGCCCAACACCGGCAAGACAGCAGCCCAGGGACAGTGGCCATGGCAGCCCTGGGCCCCTGCACACAGACTCAGGTGCATGGGGAGAAAGCGCAGGGTCAGGACCGGGCAGCCAACGGCCTGAGTCGAGACACCCCGCTCTCAGACCCTGCCACCTCAGTCTCCGCTTCCTCAGGAGCAGGGTCCCTGCACCTCCCCCTTGCGGCACTCTGTTCTCGTCGGACCTTCTTCAGCAACGCTGTCTTGGACCCCTGGCACCTTGCTTGGTATCTATGGCTGAGGAAAGAACCGGGTGGCTTCCCACAGCCCACGGTCCATGGCGACTGGCCTCGAGCATCCTGGGAACTCTGCACTCCCTGGGGACTTCTGCCACCATGGCCACTGAGGCAGGCCAGGTCAGGACAAGCATGTGGGCAGGAGCGGGGGCACATGTCTGTCTGGTGCTCTCACCTGGTGCCAGGGACAGCACAGGGAAGCGAGGTACTCAACCAGTCCGCGAAGCTGCAGGGCTGCGGCCCGTCCTCACTGCGGCCCGCAGGGGGCTGGCCTGCCACCTCTGCAGAGGTTCAGGTCCCTGCTCCAGACCTCATCTGGGAACCTCTGCAGCCAGCTGGGGCGGGGTCAGGGGTGCCTGGGAAGGATCACTCAATTTGCGGGAGGGGGTAGCACTTAGGGTCAGAGAATGTGGCCCCAGGTCCCTGCTGCTGGTGGAGACTCGGGCGCTGAGCTTCACACTCGGGAGCCCCTGAGGCCAGCACAGACCCAGCCAGGCCCTGGGCCTCCAGTGAGCCCCAGGCCTCCACACCTCATGGCAGGAGGCTGCCTGCCTCCACCCTGCACCTCTGGTCCCCCGAGGCCCATCAGTGCTGCCTGAGGCCAGGCTCTAGGAGCCGGCAGAGGACGTGGGAGGGAGGCGTCTATCCCAGAGACTGCCTGACCCACCAGGGCCTACAGGTGACTCTGGGCACGGGGAGCATGCCAGCCAGGGGTGGCATGGGCCAGGGAGCAGCCGGCAGGCTCCCTGCCCAAAGAAGGGCCTTGCTCAGCCTCGCAGGGCATCAGACCAGCAGTTGGGGACACCAACACGCCGCCTGGGCCAGGCCGCCTGAGCCACACAGCAGGCACCCTTGCTCCCCTCACGGGGAACACAGCCTCGGAGGCCCACACGGGCAACTCGCCCCACGAGCACTTGCGCCCACCTCAGGGGCACTGAGCTGCAGGACTGGCTTCCCTGGCAGCAGGAAGAGCTGGCCAATCCCGCACCCGTGAGACCCCCATGAAATGCCAAGGACGCTCAGGGCTGCACCAGGGCCGCCGCCGTCTCGCAGAGCTCAAGGGCGCTCTTCAGTTCTAGCCGCCCCGGCCGGGAGCAGAAGACTGCCTCGGAGCGCCTGCTCCTGTCCACAGGTGACGGGGCTCCCGGCCTCCCAGTCACCGCAGCCTGCACCCCACGCGGGGCCTGGGAGACAGATGGAAGCAGAAGGGCCAGGAGAGGGACCAGAGCCATGGTGGAGGCGAGCCTGCGGTGAGGGTCTCGGAATGCCCAGCGCCCCGGGGTCACGGGCAGGTCACGCCTGCTGACAGTGGGAGTGCCACCTCTGCTTGTCGGGGTCTAGCAGGAAACAGGAGGCCCCACCTGACAGAGGCCGAGGGAATGGGAGACCCTCCCAGCAGGGAAGGCGCCCAGCTGGAGCAGGAGCCGGCGGGCCTCAGCCTGGAGAGTGGGAGCGGGGACGGTGGCACCTGGCGGCTGCTGGCTGCTAGGGAGGCCCAGGCTCTGCGCCCCCATGCCACCCAGCACCCAGCCAGCCCTCAGGCTGTCACCCAATCCTGCCTGATGGGTCAGGGGAGATGGGCACCCAAGGCTTTGCCAGCCCTGGCCCGGCACGTGGGCACACAGGGGCAGCCGGACCCTACTCGAGTCCCACAGCCCAAGAGGGCCCCTGGCCTCCGACACTGAGGAAGGTGCTGGGGCGCCCAGCGCAGGGCGGCAGCCGGCAGCACCTTCCCTGGGTGCAGAGAACTGCCCAGCACTAAGGCTCACAGGGCTGACCAGGGCCTGCTGTACCCCTGGCCCCAGTGGGGCTCCCTCCCCCACTCCAGGGACATGCAGCGAGGACACGGGCTGCTGCAGTTTGGATCTGGAGTGTCCCCCAAGGCCTAGTTCCAGCCTGAGAGCTGGGAGAGCCAACTGGAGTGGGGCCTGGGGGGGTGTGCCCCTCCAGAGGCTGTGGGACCCTGGGGCTACCGTCCTCGGCGTCCAGGCCACAGGGAGGGGGTGGCCTTCACCTGTCCCTACAGGATGTGCGGATCCCACTGCGTGGACTGAAACCTCCAAACTGTGAGCCAATGAAGCTCTGCCCGCCATGAGGGGCCCCAAGGTGTCCTGCCACAGTACTGAGAGCTGGCCGCCTGCAGGCCTCAGGCGAGTGCACGCACAGTGCGCCTCACCTGCCCTAGCGGCACACCGCCTGTGGCCCTGGGCATTAGACAAGTGCACCCACAGTGGCCCCTGCTGGAGGGCACTGTCGCCAGCTTACCACACCCTGCAGTCATGAGCCCGGGCTGCCCGGGCCAGCACCCCTCACAGAAGACCCACAGGGCTCAGGGGGAACTGCCCAGCGTCCCCGGTGCCCATGCCCATTCCCACCTGCCCTCAGGGCCAGGCCGCAGGCCGAGGTGCCACGAGTGTTCTCCATCCCCGCCTCAGGAGGGACTTGGAGGTACTCCACTGCTTGCGGCATCCTCGGCCTGGCTGCGGGCAGCGGCTCGTGACGCTGCCCTTCCCAGCCCCCCTCTATGCTTTTATTGACACCAGGCTGCTCACGTCACTCCAACACACAGATCCCACTACCAAAGTGGCAGCAGACCCAGAGAGGCTTGATGAAACTCGCCACCCCGCGCATGTCAACACCCCCCAAGATGCCACCAAAATACCCCGAGTAGTCACAATTAAGTTACCACAGACCTAAGAAGAGCAGCATCATCAGGAGACAGACACCAGGCTCGGCCGCCCGCAGCCTTACCTGCGGCACCACCTGCGGCACCACCTGCGGCACCTGCCAGGAGCCCCACCGGCTCAGGGCTGGCGAGGCGAGTGGCAGCAAGCGTCACACTGCTGGGGCCTGCGCAGCCTCCTGAAGCCCCAGCCCAGGGACAGCTGCCCAGGTGGTACCTCCCAAGAGGGAAGGTGGCCTCAGGGCGAGGCACACAAGGATCCTAGAGGCTCAGGAGCCACCAGGGCCCTGCCCTAAAGGCCAGGGCCTGCTGGGGGGAGGCGGTGCCGCCAGCCTGGCCTATGCCTTCCTTGCATGGGGAGCTCAGGGCAGCATTGGGGGGGGGGAACCCCTCGGGGCACCCCTCCCCTGCAGGAAGCCCCTGAGGCCACATGGGGCCCCTGCGGGCACTCACCCTCCAGGAGGACTGACGGGATTGAGGCTGGCCCACTGGCTGCTGCCCGAGGCCTCCCGACAAGGGCCACGGGAAGGTGGGCAGCGGGCAGTGCGCCCAGCATGCTGAGCACCAGGCGCCACCCAAGCAAACCAGGGCAGGTGAGGGCAGCGGGCAGGCAGAGGGCGCGACCTCCTGGGGCCCGGGGACACGTGCACAGAAGAGCAGGCCACAGAGAGGCCGCAGGCTCCGGCCCCCTGGCCCACCTGCCATGGCTTCTCAGGAGCACCGCCCTCTCGCTGGGCAGTGAGGACTCTGCACACCGGACACCGCCTGCACCTGACAGCGGAGCCCCTGCTGCTGACCTGACGTCGCCCTGGCCTCGAGCGCCCCAACCTCAGCCACCGCCGCCCACCAGCAGGGCCCCCAGCCCTCCATGACTGGCCAGGAAGGAGCACCTCAGGGCCACCCTCACGGGCCCCACCATCCCATGGTGGCACAGGTCCTCTCCTGAAGGAGCTCGGGCCCCAGGGCTCCCCTACTCCCTGCACCTGTGACGTGCTCCCTCCTCTGGGCTCTGGGGAGAAGGTGGGTGCTCTCCCCGCCAGACCCTGAGACCACAAGGCACCTGGGGGTGAGCGTGCCCCCCGCCCCGCCCCTCCGGCGGTCTCTGCCCTCCCCCAGCACCACTCCCAGCAGGATGCGCAGGTGGAAGCCAAGGGGACTCCATGGTGGCACAGACCAGAGCAGAAGAGCAGGAGCGCCACCTAGTGGTCCTCAGGGGTAGGGCCGGCCTCCTGGACCTTCCTCAGCCTCAGATCCCACAGCAGCCAGTACCAGGGTCAGAGTGTGTCCACACCCACAGGCTAGGACCCAGCACACCCACTCACACCACGGCCTCCGCTGGAGGTGTGAGGAGCCAGCAGGCAGCCTGAGCCGTGGTGGCCAGGCACCTCACCCACGTGGGGGGACTGGGGCCAGAGCCGCAGCCACCCTGCTGCCACTGCCTGGGGCAGGTCCCAGCTTGTCCTCAGGGAGGAGGGCTGTGGGAGGGGCTGCGGTGACCGCTGGCTGGGCCCTTTCCACCCAGGACTGCATAGGGCCACCGTCTAGGAAACGCCACCTGAGCAGGGCTCAGGACACCCTGGAATGTGGCACTTCATTTCCCCAAATGCAGGCCCTGGGCTGCTGGGGAGACAGAGCTGTCACCCACCTGTCGACACCCCTTCAAATGATTCTAGAAATGTGAACACCTGACCTAGAGTTCCCACGTCCCCGAGCCCCAGTCTGCCCCGTCCTGTGAGCACCACCTGTTACCAGGGTGCCTGTGGGGACTCAGCAGGCCTGGGCCAGGCTTCTCTCTTGAGAAGGCCCCATGCAGAGGCACAGGGCTGACGACAGGACCCCCTGGGAGGCGGGGCTCCACAAGCACACAGAGCACCCCGCGAGTCCAGAGCACCGTGGGCAGCACGCCGCCCTCCTCCTCCCAGGGACCCGTGGACGGCACTGCCCAGAACAGAGGGGCTCTGAGGTAGGGTCGGTGAAGGGCCCTGAGCTGGGGTCACGCAGGGTCGGGGGCCTGAGGACGCTGCACTACTGGCTCTGGGGCAGGGGAGGGGGCCCGGACTCTCCCTGGGCTGGGGGCAGCCTGGCGCCTCTGGGTCTGGCCCAACAGACTGATTTCGGGGCTTTAAACCTGTGCTGCTCTAATTGCAAGAAGTGTGATCTGTCATAGTGGTGGCAGCAGCCATCCCCCAGAAGCCAGGGGAGCGAGTGGCCTCCCATTTCAGCCTCCTCAGCCTCCAACCAGACACAGACTCAGGACCCTGGAAATTCAGGTTAATCCAGCAAAAGCAGCTCAGCCAGGAGGCGTGGGCCAGAGGCTCAGCAGACAGGCACCAGGACAGCCCCGGCTCGTGGGGGTGGGGGAGGACGCACAGACGCCCCTCCTGGCTTAGTCCCCCACTGAGCTGGGCACCCCTCCCCGGGGACAGCAGCCTGACTCCTCGCCCTGCAGCCCAGCGTCCACACAGCACTGGACGCCTCTGCCAGCGCCTCTGCTCGCCACAGGCCACCCCCAGGCAGGAGCCCGGCCAAGACCTGAAGGAAGGCAGAGGGCGACACGAGCCCTGGATGCTTTTGTATTCTGAGTCTAGAGAAACCAGATGGGGGGGGTGGAAAGAAGACACTTGGTCCTCACGGAGGGGCTCAGGCTCCTCTCTCTAGAACATCTGGGTGCTGAGTGGTTTGGAACCTGGAGAACCGTGCATTCCTCCACCCCCAGGGGTCGTGGGGCTGGGATTGGGGTGACTTGGAACAGTGAGGGACCAGGGTCACTCTGCTTGAGCACACGGTGTCACCAAGGAGCAGCATTGGAGCATCATTCGCGACGTGGCTAGGCATGGAGGGACCTCCACGGCTGTGGCCCCGCAGATAGAGGACCCTGACCCGGCTCCCTCAGCACCCTGGCCTGGGCAGCCGCGAGTGAGAGGCCGAGACGCTTCCCTGAGCTCGGGAGCCAAGGGGGCGCCCTGGAATGGAGCACCTAATGGCTCCGAAGCTCGTCTGGTGTGTGCAGCCCACACGGGCCCTGGGGCAGGGAGAGGGCACACCCCAGGGGTCCAGGTCCCAGGCCCGTCGCAGCTTGAGGGCCCGTGGGGTGGAGCCCAGTGCCTGTGGGGTGTAGGGAGAGAGGCCTCCGCTCCGCCTGTGCTCCGTCCCTGAGTCCCCGGTGCTGGGGTCCCCTTTCCTGGCAGACGCACACCACACCAAGACACCCGGACACTTGGCACCATGACTCCTCAGGCCCCCCAGCTGGGCCAGCTCGTGCGGCCTCTTCCCACCCCTCTGAAAACCAGCAGGGGTGGGTGGCAGGGAGGCTCGATTCCCCAGTCAGAGGCACTGCTGCACAGCGAGGGGGAGCAGAGGCTGCCGGAGACGAAGACAGCCCATGGTGGTGCCACCACAGAGGCTGGCGGAAGGGAGCGCTGCACCCAGCATCACTTGCCAGATGCTGCAGAGGACACGGGGTGGCAGTTTGGGACAGCCCTCAGGGCCATCACTTGAGACGTAGCCACCCCGTCTCTATGGTGTGGCCTTCCGGCTGCAAGCTCACCTGCCCAGCCCCCGCACACCAGAAGCCCTGCAAGCCACAGGCCACGGCTGACCACCCTGGGGCCTGGAGGCCAAGAGCAAGGCCAGAGCCATTCAGGGTCAAGGCCCATGGTCCCTAGGACAACGCCCACATGGACCGCCACTACATGACAAGGACCCCAGGCGGAGGCTGCTGTATGGCACGGGGACACCGTAACCGGTCAGTCCCACCCTGGCCTGCACACCACAGGCTCAGGACCTGGAGACCCCCCCCTCCCCTCCTGACACTGAGGGGAAACCAGGCTGTCCCTGGCGACTTGGGGCCCCCAGCACCCACCTTCACCGCCTCACCAGCACAGCCCCTAAGCCCTGAAGGCAGCCCAGGCCCAGCTGACTCCGCCAGACACCCTGGGAGGCCAGGCTGCAGTGGCTGCCACTCACCAGGACTTGGGCTCCCCAAAGTGCAGGTAGTTGATGCTGTACAGGTCCATGTCCTCCGTGTGCCAGGCGAAGGTGGTCTTCCACATGCCGAAGTACAGGTAGGGCGTGTTCACGCCCTCGATGATGGTGCCGCACTCGCGCTCCACCATGTCCAGGATGGTCCTGAGGCTCCCGATGTTCCACTGCGCCACGTCCTGCAGGAGCAGCAGAGCGGCCAGTCAGCATGGCCATGACCCAAGGTGTCTGTGTGGCCCCGGCTACCCCAGTACTCCAGGAAGAGCGGGAAGGCCACATCCAGGTCCAGAATGTGTGCTGACTCTCTGCAGAGGACCCGGACCAGCTCTGCCATTAGTCCATGCCCAGACAGGGCTGAAGGCCCACTGGCTGGTGGCACCCTACCTGCCCCTCCACTGAGGCCACCTGCCAGCTCAGCGCCTGGCACACACGGCCTGGACTGCTCCACAGAGCGGACTGCATGTGGCGCTGGGAGCCGACCTGGGTTGCAAGACGGCAGCTGGTGGTGGACGATCAACGTGCCTCTGGATCAGTGACAGGGGAGGAGGAGACCTCCAAGTGGGCCAGTCCAGGGCCAGGGCCGGGGCCCAGGCCCACGCCCAGCAATGGTCCTCCCAGTCCCTTGCTACAGAAGAGACGGAGACAGCGTCCAGAGCCCTCACCGCGGATGGAGCCCTAACCGCCAGACCCTCGGTTCCCAGTTCCACAGGCAGATGGACCCCTTGCCATACAGCGCGTGAAACGTGGCTCACCAACTACTCAGGGATGTTCCCTCACGTCCCAAACCCACCGCAGCACCACAGGGCCTGGGACACAGCAGATCAGACACTTGCAAAGCAAGCCCTGGCAGGGGCCCAGGACACAACAAGGGGATAGCAGCAGACCTCTTGGGGTGAGGGTAGGAAACCCAAGGTCTTCAGAGGCAGGAGCTGCCCAGGTCAGGGTGAGGGCAGGAGAACCAGGTCCCCAAGCAGCCTTGACGCTGCACCACATACCCCTACCACGATGTGGCAGGCCATGCTGTCGGCCAGAAGACTCCTGGGGCCGGCCTGAGCCAGGCACGAACATCCCTGGAGGAGCAAGGCGCTGCCCTGCGGCCACGAGGAGGCGCAAGGGGCTGACGTCCCACCTGGTCCTGCAGCTCCCGACCCCAGGCTCGGGCGCCGTAGCCTGCACATGGATGCGTGGGTGTGAGCTTTCCCGGGGACAGGGCGGCAGGCTGGCTGGAGGTGGAGGTGCTCGTGGGACTGACGAGGCTCCACTTTTCATTTTTTATTTAAAAACAATAATGGAGCATCCGTAAGAGAACAAGGAGACCAGCCACAGGCTGAAAGAGGTGTTTGCAAAGACACCTTGACCCAGGCTGCTGCTGCCCAAGCACAGGAAGGACCCTACACCTCCACAGGAAGGACACAAACAACCTCAACCAAAGACCCAACCCACACGTCGCGGAAGGAGGCCCACAGACGGCCAGCAGCAACCAAGACACCCCTTAGCTGGCACCAGAAACGCAGATCCCAACCAGTAAGAGACCCACACTCCCTCCGAGTGGCCAGAATGCAGGCACCCACGGCCCCGGGGCTGGGGACTTGCAGCAGCAGGAAGCCATCTCCACTGGGACGCTGAAGGCACGGCCAGCCCAGGCATAGGAGGGCAGCTCCGCGGCAGCTAAGCTGTGATGCCGCCTGAGCCAGCCGCTCACAGCGTCCCCCGCAAGAGCTGCTCATGTTCACATGCCACCCGCAGAGAGACGCCAGGCCTCTGCCCGACCGCCCACCCCTGGAACGATGGCGGTGTCCTTCCACCAGGGATAGTCAAGACTGCAGCCAGCCCGACAGTGGCCCAGTGCTGGGCACCAGGAGGAAGGGAGAAGATGAGGAGCCCTGCCATCGTCCCCTCAGAAGACAACCTGGAAAGCAGCCACTGTCGCCGACCACAGGTTCTGTGAAAGGCAGGAGGAGGCACGGGACGAGCCAGCCTCCACAGGGTCAGCAGTGGGCGCACACATGGGCACAGGCCTCCGGGGCAGTGCACTCACTGTGTGGCACTGCCATGGCAGAGATGTCACCCACATCTGCCCAAACACACAGGGCCCAGAACATCCACAGCCAGTCCTCAAGGGGCTGTGACATTTTGGTGACAGGGTGCACCAACACAGTGTTGTCCATGGTCACGAACGCCCCGCTCTGGTGGGTGTGCAGCCTGGGCGAGGCCGGGCAGGGGCAGAGCCAGGCTCTGTGGGAGCTCTTGGTACTTTCTGACTTTTTCTGTAAAACTAAAACTATTCTAAGTTTTCTAAGTTTATTTTTTAAATAAAAATAAATAAGAATGTGGGATCTCACCTGGCACCAACACCATTCAAGGGGAAAGAAGGGTCTTTTCAGCAAATTATGCAGGGACAACGGGGCCACCACATGCAGGAAAGAGCATCTGGACCCCTGCGTCACACTGTACAAAACGAGCTCAATCATGCCTGTCATCGTTGCAGCAACTCAGGAGGCTCAGGCAGGAGGATGGCAAGTTTAGGGCCAGCCTAACAATTTAGCAAGGTCCCACCTCAAAGTTAAAAAGGGCTGGGGTGTGGCTCAGAGGTAGAGCACCCCTGGGGTCAAACCCCGGTACCCCCCACATGCACAAAAGGAAAAGAACTCAAGACATATCACAGACACAGCACCAAACCATGACCCTCTTGGAAGAAACAGGAGCACGCGGTCATGACTCTGGAATTGGCAATAGTTTCTTAGAAAAGACACCAAAGCACAAGCAATAAGAGAAAAAAAATAAGTCTTTCTCCAAAGGAAACACAGGAATGGCCAGTAATACACAGAAAGGCACTCGGCACCCTGAGCCACCTGGACCACGGGCCGCTCTACACCCAGGGAGGCCAGACGCGAGCAGACGCAGCAGCAGGCGCTGGGCACTCCTCCAAGCCAGAGCCCCGGGCCTGCGGTGGGATGCGACAGGCTGCAGCTGCCACAGAACAGACCCAGCCTGGCGGCTCCTTAGCAAGTTAACAGGGAGTCACCACGTGGCCCAGCAGGGCCACCCTCATCCATTGGCCCCCAAGCAATAAAGCACTCCCAGGCAGACATGCACCCAGATGTTCACAGCAGCAGCTGGCGACAGCCAAGAAGCAGGGGCAACCAACGACCCCCTGGGTGGACAGATGGCCACATAGAGCATGTCCCATGCACACCTGGAGCGTCACGCGTGCCACAGCTACAGCGTGGAGAAACCTGAGGACCCCGTGCGCAGTAGAACCAGACACACAGGGCCACAGGGCACGACCCAGTGACAGGAGCATCCGGGACAGGAGAGTGCAGGCAGGACATGGACCTCTGGGTGCCAGGGGCTGGGATTCTGCGCGTGAGGACAGGCTTTCTTCTGGGTGATGGAATCACCCTGAGCTTGGCAGCAGTGAGGGTTTCCCGATCCCATGAATGTTCTACGACCCACTGGACCCCACCCTGAACGGATGGTGTGTGCGCACGACAAGGCCAAGGCGTGTTCCCTGCAGTCCTCCAGGGCTGGGGAGGCCCTGGCCTCGGGCCTGCTGGGCAGGGCCCACCACTGAGCCTACCCCAGCCTGCAACAATGCTGTGCGACAGCCGGGGGACCAGGACACACTCAGCGTGCCACAGGCCCGCCAGTGTCTTGCAGGACAGGGTACGTGGAGGGTCAGCTCTGCCCCTGCTGCCCCACTCCCCAGAGTGCCACCTGCAGGGGACTGGGGGACGCGCCCCCCTCAGGGCCACTAGGTGTGCGATGGGTCGCGCAGCTATGGGGGCTGCTGGCTGGCGCTGACCCTCGGCCACTAGAGCTGGGCTGGAGCGACAGCTGAGAGGCTCACCAGGCACTGACCCCCAACCTGAGGTGGGGAGGGCATCTGGGCACTGTGAAAACTAGTCACCAAGGGAAGGGCTGGTACTTAGAGAATGGGCACTGCTGGGCTGCCCAACACTGGACCAGCCTGGAATGGCCTGGAAAGAGCTCCTGCTCTGTGCCCCAAGCCAGGGAGCCAGGCCTCCTGTCACAGTTGCCTGGAAGGAATCGGGAGGCAAAGGCAGCCCACCCTGACCCAGAAAGACACCACTGTCCTGCCTGAGCAGCTGCCGGGAGGAGCCGGGGGAAAGGGGCCCGCCCTGACCAGGAGGGCTGCCAGGGCTGCGGCTATCTGAGGCAGGAGATGGGGGCTTGGGGAGGTGGACACTCTCACTCTCACTGGGCCCGCAGAGAAGAAGCAGGACAGCACAAAGATGCCCCGCTACCCCCCCCCCCACCGAGTGGCAGGAACCACAGTCCTCAGGAAGCTCCGGGAACACAGTCACTGGCTGGGAGGGAGCTGCCGACATAGGCCACCCTGACCCTGCTTGGCACCAGGAGTAGGGCAGGGGGCAAGGGACGGGCTGAGCCTGGAGGAGGGGGTGGTGGCACAAGGAGCCCAGTCTCTGGACTTCCCATGCAGTACACTGTCACCAGCTCTGTGGTTCCCCCTCACGTGTGCGCCACAGTTGTAGCATGTGCGAGAGCTGGGCCTCACAGGGAGCCGTGCGGTCCCGCAGGCGGAGAGCCGGGAGCCTGCTGCGTGGCCTCTGCGAGCTTGCTGCCTGCTCCGGGCTGGGAGCGCACAGGAGCTCAAGGCCCAGGCACACTGTGCTGCGTGATCGGTGGGGAAACCGAGGCCCTGGAAGGCAGTGGTGGGTCAGGCTGCGCGGCTCTCCTGGCCCTCCCTGTGCCCGGAGGAGGGCATCTCCCACGGGTCTCTCTTGGTGTCTCTAGGTAAGCTCACCTCCAGCATGTGCCCCTCTTCCTGTGGCACAGTGCTCAGGAGAGACACACCTGGGCTGCAGGTGGCAGCCCCGTAACCCAAAGACTGCGGGCTGTGGGCTACTCAGGCGGGAGTGTGGGCTACTCAGCCATGGCACTGGCTAAGGGCTTGGGGAGGCCCAACTGCTCACGGCCCTCTGAGAGACATCTGCACATGCTCATGCCCAGGGCATTCAGCGGGGTCATGAGCCTTCTCTGCAAGGCTTTTCTCCCACCCCAGCCCTACCTAGGAGCAGAAGTCAGGTGCAGGGCAGAGGAGGAGTCCTGGCAGGGGGCACCTGTGTTGACAGGGCAGGGGCAGGCCTCCTGGCCAGAAGCAAGGACCAACTCACAGTGAATCGCAAGCGGCCTCATGGCTGAGAACCCAGGGCACCAGGTGGGTGGGCAGATGAGGCAACCAGTGTGGAGTCCCCAGAGTGCAGGGCAGGCCCTACGCGGCCACGAGCCCTCGCTGTGCTGTGGGACGAGAGGGGCTGGCTCCACGGGGCCCCAGAGCCTGCTGGGAACGACTGGCAACCAGCGGCCGGGCTCCCCGGCCCCCTTCCAGCAACCCAGCTCTGCTCCTGCCCCAGAGGCCCTCACCCTGACCAGAGGGGTCTCCAGGCCTGGCACTCACGTCATCGTACAAAGAGCCACTGATGTCCGCCCCGTAGATGGGAGAGACGAAGGTGAGGTTCTTCCAGTACTTGCGCTCCAGGTCATCAAAGTCCTGGTGCCGCGGAGTGCAGTACCTGGGAAACAGCACCCACGGGGCTGAGAGGGGGGCTGGCCACACCGCCCAGCCCCAGCCACTGAGGGACCCAGGGAGCCCAGATGCTTGGCGGGCACACAATGTGACCATCCAGGGTGGGTCCGGATGCTCACGCCGCCCGTCCCCTCAGGCCCTGGGCTGGAACCTAAGTCAGGACACATCCCAGGGTGGCTGGAGCTGGAGGTCAGAGCCCAGGTGGCTCCTGTCTCTAAGGCTGGGGCAGTAGGGACAAGGCTCTGCCCTCACAGGACACCTACGAGACCCAGGACCCAGGACCCAGGCTGGAAACAGAGGCGTGGGGACAGGAGGCGGGGCAGAGAGCTGGGTGGCCCAGCAGCAGGGGCAGGTGAGAGAACCCAGGATGCCTGGGGAAGGCAGCTCACGCCCCGTGGGACAGGGGAGTGGCACATGGGGAGGTGTCGGGGACCTTCTCAGAAGGGCCATCAATGGACACTTGAGGGCAGGGGATCAGGTGTGCCCCGACTGTGGCAGGCGCCCCTGGCAGCCTTGCTGTGGGCTGGGCTGGGCTGTGTGGCTGAGCGTGTGCCTGGACCTAGCCTGGGCCGGCGCCTGCACGCACTTGTCGCTGTTGGCCAGGCGGCGGTACTCCCCCACGGTCATGGCCTTCTTCTGGATGTTGTACTGCGTGAAGAGGCCCGACTGCCCGGTCACCACCTGCTGGATGGGGGCGGGGATCACCACGTCGTCGATGTCATCATAGGTCTGCCTGGGCTTCCACTCCTTCGGGGGGATGATCTGCAAGGCCAAGGGAGTGGTCACTGGCGCCCAGTCTGCCGCTGTGCTTCCTCCACCCCAGACCTTGGTGCTGACTGATGGGGGCCCCTGCAGAACCAGGGCCCTGGCGCTCCTGCTGAGCCTGGCACAAGGGAAGCCAGGAGTGCCCCAGAGCGCCAGGCCCACCCACCAGGGGCTTGCATGGTGACAGCTGAGCAGCGGGTGTCCCGGTGCCTCCACATACGGAGGCTGCATTTTGAGACCTTCCACTTGCCACTCCAGAGCCAGGCTGAGCACAGGACCTGCAGCGCCACTGAGGGGCTGCTTGGTCACCCTACCACCACCTGCGAGGAGGCCAGCTTAGTTCTGGGGGCAGGAGACACTGGGAGACAAAGTCCCCAACCCACTGGGACCGGTGGTGATTCCTAGAGGAGGGGACAGGCAGGACAGGAGCTCCCAGCCGGGTACAGGGCTGCGTCTGCTGTCCCCTGCGACACCCATGGGGGGTACAGCGCTGCTCCTCACACCCAGGGACAGGCAGAGGGAGGCCCTGCAACCCGACAAGGGTACCCACCAGGGGACAGCGCAAGATGTAGACCAGAATGCCTGGACTCACGGCCAGCATGACAGCCTCAGGAGCGGCCCAGGCCAGCAGGAGGCCAGACACTGGGAGATGACAGCCAGAGAAGGAGGTCCTGAATGGCGCCGGGACAGGGACTCACCCGGCCTGCTGCCGCCCCATCCGTGAGGCGAGGCCGGCCTGAGGAGCTGCGGGCCTGAGCTGGGGCAACGAGCGCCTGAGCTGGCACTGCTGCCGCCCGCAGCCCACAGTGCCCTCTCCCAGGCGGACATGAGCAGGCCCCAAGCCAGCTTCCAGGTCCCTCGGCTCTGGGGGCAAGAACTAAGCCACCCGTTCCCGCCCATCAGCTGAGAGCCCTGGGGCCGGCAGCTGTCCCCTCCAGGCCGCAGTGGGGAGCCATGCACTGCTGCCAGCTGCCAGCTCCCAGAATCGCCAAAGCCACTGACCGTCCCCCAGGACACTGCTGTCACCTGGCAAAAGCCCAGGCCCACTGAGCCATGCCAACATCTGATGGCAGCAGGCACCTAGAGTGGCGAGCAGCAGCACGGCTCAGCCACCACACGCCACCACGGCAGCGAGGGCTGGCACCCAGGGAGCGAGCCCGACTGCAGGGACGTCTGTGGCCACCAAGACTAGAGGCGTCTTGGCCTGGAGTGAGTGGAAGTCAGGGACGCTGCCCAGCCCCCGCCACCTCCAGGACGCCCCTGGAGCAGGAGCCAGCCCTAGGGCACAGTGCGGGAGGGGCTGGAGCTGGAGAGCTGGAGAGGGCCTGAGCAGGGGCTCCCGAGGCCTCCTCTAACACACCCCACAGGGCATCCCCTGCTGCTGTGTGACCCTCCAGGGCTTGAAGAGGGTGACGACACTTGAGGCAGGAAAAGCAGACAGGGACCAGGATGCGGCCAGCCCAGCAAGCTTTGCTATGGCCGCCGCAAACGGCGGGCCTATGACCCCAAGCTGCCTTGGATTCACGCAGGTGACACCCCCTCTATACAGAGCAGGTATCTTCCACTGCAGGGAGCCACCAGCCAGGGCCAGGCCAGCCCACAGCTGCTGGTGAGCTTACACATGCAGGAGGCCACCCACCAGGAACCAGTGCACTTCCCGCTTCTCTGCTCCCTGGGCGGCTTCGTTCACTGTCCCCTCCACTAAAGGCACAGCTGCAGCACACACATGGGAAAACAGGAAGGACACACCAGGTGACCCCTGGCCCGTGCCCGACACACCCCGAGCAGGTGCTGAGCTGCAGGAGCAAGACTCCTCGCAAAGCCATCGCTGTGGGTGGAAGCCACACCCCGTGCGACACCCTCCGAGTCCTGCCAAGACAGGACCCCTGGAGGTCCCAGGTGAAGAAAGGGTTAAGAAAGTGCCCTGGAGAACATGCCTCCTAGGGCCCCCCTCGGCACCTTCCAGGTGGCACGGCCCTGCACTGGCCCTTCTGTGTGGCTTAGCTGAGGCCAGGAGGACTGGGCAGCCACATGTCCACACGCAGGGAGGTGGACGTGGGTGGTCCAGGCACTGTAGCCCACAGCCACCCTGAGGAGGCAGCAGCAGCAGCAGCCCACCAGGTGGTATACAACCTGCACCAGACACCATTCCCAGGTGCCCGGGCATCGAGGCCTCAGTTGACACAAAAGGGCTGAGGAGGAGTCTCAGAAAGGCCAGCCTGGTGCCCACCTCTCGCCAACCTCGGCCCAGAGTGGAGCCACAAGCCAGGCTCCTGGGGCGCTTCCTGCCCAGGCTTCCCAGCCGCCTGGGCTCTGGAAAGCCTGATCAGGCCCTGCGAGTACTTAGTTATCTGAGGTCAAGGAAGTGCCAGGCTCCATGCCCTGGGGGGCTCCCGCTAGGCGTCCCTAGCCCTGGCTTAGTCTGGACCTAGGAAACCTGCTCCCTGCTCCCAGGCCCTGCAGATCTTGGGGAGTAGGGTAACCCGTGCAATTCTAGTGAAAGCAGGAACCCCAGCACTCACACACAAAGGGTGGTTAAGGCCAAAGAGACCCAGGTGAGGGGGATACACACGTCCCCATGGCTCGAACAGAGCCAGCAGCACACTGTGATCCTTCTCCCAAGAGGCTGGCAGTCCTAAGAGCCAAGGGCCCCATCTGGAAGAAGCGGAGGTGCCCGTGGCCAGAGCAGATGCTTCCCTGAGCCCATCTGTCCCCACAGAGTGGCGGGAGGAGGGACACGTGTGTGTGGTGTGCCACACGTGGGTACCAATGTGACTGCAGCTGCCAAGAGCTGAGCATGCGTGCCGCATCCGTCTCCCCGCCCCACTCTCCAGGAACCCGTGCACATGCGCCAGGGCCCGGGGCCTGCCCTCCACAAGCAACAGCGACCCGCGGTCAGAGAAGGCAGTGCTTGAAGCCCTCGTAAGAGGGAGAAGGGCTGCAGAGCCAGGGCGCAGGGAGGGGTGCCCACCTGATGGCTGCCCTCAGCTCAGCCAGCCGTGGACGCGGGCCCACTGGAACGGCAAGTTTAAGGCAGAGGGGTCAAGGCTCCGGGGACAGGACGTGACGGGGGTGAAGAGGGAAGGAAGAGGGGGAGGTGGAAGGGGGGCAGAACAGATGCAGCCTGGGACAGAGCACTGGAAACAGGATGGAGTGAAATGACAGGAGCAGGAAGTGCCAGGTGACATTTAAAGGACTCTCAGAGGAGAGACCAGGACAGCCAGAGGCTAAACCGCCACTGTGCTGACAGAAAGGGTGGCCTGGGTCCCAGATCAGGAAGGGCTGCTGTGCCCTAGCAAGACAGGAGTGGGCCAGCCCCAGGAGCCAAGGCTGGTGGGGCCGGGAGGAAAGGTCACAGCCACCTGCCCAGCTGCCACGGGCATGAGGGGAAGGCAGGCCCCAGGACGGGAACCAGACAACCCTCCCTGGGGTCGGCCAGCAGAGCGCCCATGGGCTCGCTCGGGAGCCTTCCTGAGATGGCAATCCCTAGCCACAGAGTGCTGGGGAGGCTTGTGGAGGAGGCGGGAGGCCAGAGCCACACAGCGGGCAGGGGCTGGAGCCAGAGGTGGCGGAATTGCCACCCTGCCTCACCAGGGTGTGTGACGAACACAAGCCAAGGGCAGAGGCATGGGGTCACTGCCAGCACGCAGATCCACCGCCCCCAAGGCTGCGAGGGTGGGAGTGTCATGTGAGGACCCCCAGGAGGGACGCGAAAGCCAGCAAGAGCACCAGGAAGAACCAGGCAGGCAGGAGCGGGCTACCCCACTCGTTGCAGGGGACAGACATAGCCTCTGGGCTAGCGACTGAGGCCTGGTCAAAGCCACCCACTGCCGCTCCTCCAGCTTTTGAGATAAGAGTCTTTTCTCCAAGATGGTTGGAAGAAAAAACAAGACGGTGTCTGGCAAATGAGAAGGACCTGAGGTTCACGTTCCGCCATCCACAGGGACAGTTCTACTGGCACGCACCTTGCCGCAGTTGCATGCCGTCCTGGCTCCTGAGCTGACGCCCTCACTGTCTGGCGCTGTGCAGAGACTGCGCGCCTGGGCTGAGTGGCAGAGGGAAGTGGCAGAGAACCGCCTGCCAGGGGAAGCCTCGGCCACGCAGCAGCGAGGAGCACAACCCACGCGGCCGGCTGAGCCAGCCAGCACTCACAGCACCAGGCCACGGGCCCCCTGCTGCCACCTCCCCCGTTCCTTCCCTTTTCATCCTCTTCACGTCCTGTCCCCGAGCCTTGACCTCGTGCCCCCCCCCACAGGGTGGGGGTAAAGACTCAAGAAACCCCACCAGTGCCGTCTCCAGGGAGGGGGCTGCGGGCGGGGCTCAGCCACCTGCACCCCCGCTCTCACCCGCGCACCACGGGCCCAGACGGGAAGCTGCTCCAGCTGGGCACAGTGCCGCCCTGCAGTCCAGACGTCCAGGCGCCCAGGCCAGGAGGACAGCGGCACTCCCTGGTTCCAGACCAGCCTATGCAGCACAGCGAGACCTTGTCTCAAAAAGCAAATTGTTCAACCAGGAATAGGGAGGAAAAAAGTGAGGCCTCCTAGCACCGGGCCCAGAAGGCTCCGGGACCACGGCAGCAGGCCCATCTCACTGCCTGCCGGCGCCCGTGGGCCCTGAGAGCACCACGAGCCGGCTGATGGCCGCTGGGGAGGGCCCAGGACAAGCCGGGGTGCGGGAAGGACAGCAGGGCAGTGCAGGCTGACGGCGGCTGTGCCAGGATCAGGTCATCACCCACCTTGGCCAGGCCTGCCCGGTGGGCTCCCTGCGACTCTATGTAGGCCACGTATTTGTTGAAGTCCTTGAATTCCTCCATGGTCGGGCGGAACGTCATGATTTTGCAGCTGGGGTTCTGGGCCCCGTGGTCCTCAGAGCCCATGGTGGCAGCACCTGTGGGGAAGCAGAGGTGAGCAAGTCAGCGCCGCCACCCCCCTCCTCTCCCTCCATCACTGAAAACACCAGGGCCACCACGGGCAGGGCAGCGGGGCCCTCGAACAGAGCTGGGGTGCAAGAGGGCTGGGGCCGGCTCACCGTGCGGGCTGAGCATGAGAGCCACCATGACGGCAGCTGGTAAAAACAGTGCACCCTGTTTAACGGACAGGCGAGCCTGGGGGCCAGCACTCGTTTTAAGCAGAACCCTAGGAAAGAAAGCTGCCCAGATCAGCCCCTCGGCACGTTCTCTGGGTCAGCTTCAAATCAAGACATCCACTCCTCAGCCAGACGTGTGCGAGGGACAGGAGGGCTGCGGCTTCCAAGGTACGAACGGGAGTATGAGGGCGTCCTCCCACACACTGCCATCAGGGAGCCCGGCAGCTCGGGGCAGCCCACTGCAAGGACTCTGCTGGGCACTCTGGTACTGGCCTGGCTGGCTGCCGTCAGCAGAGCCAGGACCCAAGCAGGAGAGAGCAGAGGTGCTCACCACACCACTGGCCGCTGGCGCTGCAACTATTGGGCACTGGGCTGCCCTCTCACCAAGGAGGCTACAGGCTGGGCAGCTCCCACCTGCCACGGGAGCTAAGGGGACCAAGGGGGTGACTGGCAGCCCACCACCAGGAACAGGTTTCAGTCGGCCTCGGGCAAGGGTCTTCCTTGCAGATTAAATTCTCCAAAACAAGGAGAAACCAGTGTCCGCCTAGAGTTAGAAGAGGCAGGAAGCCAAGTGCGCACACCGAGAGCTAAGGAGAAGTTTCAAAAGTTCACCTGCCTATTCCGAGAGCCCCAGAGTAACCCAGGAAGTGACAAAAGGGCAAGAGAATTCCCTCCTAGAAAGGGCTCCAGGTCACCAAGATGCAGCCCACCAGCTCCCCAGACGCACTCCCTGTAGTGGGCACTAGAGGGCAGCAGGCACCCAGGAACCCTGCACAGGGCCAGACCCGGAAGCCCAGTCAGTTCCCACCTCCATCAGACGGAAGTAAGGCCAAGGGGCCACTGGCCTCCTCACCACCTGCCCTGTCCACCATGTGCCCTCCTCAACCACCGCACTGCCATCTGGGGTGCGGGGGGCTGGGACCAGCTCTGAGGGACACCCCCACCCCACCCCTGCACTGGTGAGGCCCTGAGGGGATGAGCCCTGCCCAGAGCCCCCATCCCACAGCCCTGCACTCTGCACAGAGTCCTCAGGCTCCTCCTGAGCCAGCCAGGAGGCCACAGCACTGCAGACATGGCTGATGGCCACACAGTGGGCAGTACTGCCCAAGTGCTTAGGAAGGAAAGGGACCATCACAACCAACCCCACCAGAGAACAGGTGCCAGTGTCACAGGCCACAGAGGCTTCCCACCCAGAAGGCCGCCCCTGCTGGAGCTCTGACCCAGCCCTGGAGTCCGAGGGGCCCAGGCCACCACACTATGCCAGCCAGGCTGACCTATCCCCAGGGCCCTGTACCTGAATCCTCCCCTGCGGCTCCACTAGCCCCACAGCCTCCTGGACCCCCTGGTCCTTCCTGCCCTTCCACCCAGACGCCCATATGCCACTGGGGACTTCTGGGCTTGTCCTCGGGAAGCCAGCCGCTGAGGGTAGCAGAAACCTTGACCAGCACAGTGATGGCTAAATGGCCAGGGAGCATCCACGAGAGGGCGCAGCAGGCCACCTGCCTGGCAGGCAGTGCGACAGGCAGGGAGGTGAGGGGCAGGCCCAGCGTGAAAACCCCTGGTCTCACCTGTCCCAAGACTCAGGTGCATGGGCAGTGACTGTGGCCGGCACATCCAGGCCTCCTAGGTCTCAGCCTGCCCTGGGTGTCCCCTGCAGTGCCTGCAGGACTGCACGGCAGCGCCCTCTCCCACAGGTGACCACAGGGGCCACCGAGGTGGGCAGGCCATGGAGCTAGGTGCCCAGACAGGTTCTGCTGCCATCCCGAGTCTCCCACCCTTGTGGGATGTGCCAGGACCCAGTGGCACCCACCAGCTCCCGTCCCCTCCCCCTTTCCTTTGGGCTGCTTCTTCTGCCCCCAGGTGGCCACAGTAGAGGGGTCTCCAGCCCCTGGGGCTCCTGCAGGAGGGGCTGCCTCCCCCTCCAGGCCTTCGGGCAAGTCACCCAGCGTCCAGGCCTGCCACATGCTTGCCTCCTGCCCCAGGCCAGCATGTCCAGAGCAGTGTGCCCAGGGCCAGAATGGAAGACCCTGGACAGCAGCTGCCAGGGTCTAGAGAGGTGCCAGGTTCATGCTCTGGGAAACGGGGAGCCCCATGCCGCAAGGGTCCAGGGGTGAACCCCTGAGGGTGCACACAGCCCACGCCGCTGATACCACACTGTCAGGATCACTGCTCTGGTGTGATATGAGGGACCCAGACACTGCCTTGGTAACCCAGGAGACCAGATCCCAAGCCTGAGAGCTGTGACCTCTCCAGCGGACTCCCCATACAATGGACTCGTAATCTAACGCCTCACAGGGTAGTGACTGCAGGCCAGTGGGGATGACTGGAGGAAGCCGGCCACTGAGATCACACTGTTGGTGGTGGTGGTACCAGGGACTGAATTCAAGGCGCTTAACCACTGAGCTGCACCCCAGCCCTTTTTATCTATTCCGAGTCAGGGTCTTGCTAAGTTGCTTAGGACCTCACTAAGTTGCTGAGGCTGGCTTTGAACATGTGGTCCTCCTGCCTCAGCCTCCTGAGCTGCTGGGATGACAGGCGTGTCCTCCATGACGGGCAGGACCACATACCTTGTCCCTGGCTCCTGGCTCTCCTCCCTGGCTGCCACAGGCTGAGCCGCTCTCCTCTGCACACCCTCCACCATGGCGCTCTGCCTCCCTGGGCTGCAGCTCGGGCTCAGCCTCCCGTGGACTGTCCCTCTGCCACCAGCACCAAAACATGCTCTTCCTCCTCTCAGCTGTTCCGCAGGCGTCCTGGCCACTGCGCCACAAGGCTGGCGAACACATGCTCTCACCTGGAAACTCTCGCTCCGGGACAGGCTCGCCACAAGAAGGGAGAGCAGGCCAGGGTGCCGGGCAGTCTCCGCACGTGCCTCTCCCTGCCTGTGTGTGCCCTTTCAAGTGGCTTTTTCTGTAGCTAATGCATAAAGAAGAAAATCTAAATGCTTCACAATGTCCACCATCCACAGCACTCGCCCTGTTTTGTGAAAGAAGAAATTACAAGCCAAGTGTGTGCACACACAATAACCAGTGAGCGAGGCTGGTGCACGTCAGGAGGCTCAAACAGGAGGCCAAGTTCCAGGTCAGCCTGAGCAACTTAGCAAGACTCAAGTCTCAAAATGAAATTTCAAAAGGGCTGGGGTGCAGCTGGTGGGAGTGGCCGTGCCTGCCGCGTGTGGGATGGATGGCTCCCTAGTTTTGAGACAAATACCTTGGCTGGAGTCTATCCCTGGGCCCCGCCCTCCAGTTTACCAACACCAGGCCAGGGCAGAGGGCCTCGGAGAGTCCCTGGGAAGAGCACACACCGTCCAGGACAGCAGTGTGCTCCATGGCAGCACACCACAGCAACCCCAGGGTCGAGCCCCAGGAAGGCTGATCAAAGGCCAGGCCGGGGTCCTGAGCAGCACTCACCAGCACAGACCCCGAGGGGCCCGCACGTCCAGGTGCTCAGCATCCCTGGCAGCGGGACATGCAAGTCGGGACCACAGGAGGTGCTCTGTACCCTCCAGGTGCCAGGGTCAGGAGGAGACAGGTACTGGTGAGGAAGAGGGAAGCCAGGCCCTCGCACCACAGGAGGGGCGGAGCTGGGGCAGAACTTAGCTGACGAGTGCCCAAGGGCAGTGAGAACACACCATGTGTCCACCACAGTGCAACCCATAGCAGCCAGGGAGCCAGCACCGTGGCCAGCCACACAAGGTGCCGCTCGGCCTCACAGAGCACGGCAGCTCCGGGCACGGACACAGAGGGGCCTGCGTGACACCGTGCTCAGCAAGAAGCAGACCCCAAAGCCACACATCTTCTCCCTGGGCAAAGAGATGAAAATGTCCAGAAGGGACAGTGGCGGTGGAAGCTCGGCCAGCGGAAGCCCTACGTGAGGCCTGAGTCGTGCATCTTGGTGGGCGAGCTGCTGCGTTGGGCCGGGGGGGGGGGGCGAGCTCCCCTGCACCAGCAAAGGGAAGGGGCTGCGAGGGGACAGACAGGAGGCCTGCGCCAGGAGCGAGAAGGCCCCGCCCGCCTGCCCGGGAGCCCAGGGCTGCTGTGGAGGCCTGCAGAAGGCGGGTCCGCTGACAGGTTAGGCGGAAACCTCCTCAGCACCTGGCTGCTTACGGGGGCGACGCACTTTGCGCAGCTCTGACACGAGGGCCCGCGGGGGACGCCAACCTCTGGCCACCTGCCAATGGGTAGTCTGCCCTACAACCACAGGGGCATCCTTCATCAAGGGCCCTTCCTCTGGCTCCTGCTGGGCCAAAGGAGGTGGTGGGCTCCAGCTCCACCAAGGCCCAGGCACCTGCAGGCCACCAGGCAGCGCCGGGCCAAAGTAGGCCCCACGGCCTGGGGTCCGAGGCCCACTGCCCCGTGCTGCCCCGTGCGGCCCCGTGCTGCCCCTTGCAGAGAACTCCAGGAGGAGGCAAATGCTCCAGAAGGAAGAGGAGGAGAACGGCGGTCACCTCCTCTTGGCAGGGAGGCGGGCTGCAAGGCGGGCCCACGGGGGAGGGTGGCTTTCCACCAGCGCCTGTGGGTCTCCCTGCGTGGAGCAGCTCCACTGTGAACCACCACGCCCTGTGCGGCCCAGTGCTGCCCCAGGCCTGCCCCACCCTGGACCGGGCGCAGGGCTGTCCCAAGGTGACAGTCTCTGTGGGCGGACCTCCTCTGTGGGGCACAGCCAGGCAGGCCCAATCCAGAGAGCAACCAACAAACCCTCGGAGAGGGAGAAGCCCAAGCCAAAGCAGGCCCAGGGCAAGAGAGGCCATCAGGCAGGGACAGGGACTGGGCGTGAGCACCCGGCATGTGGGGCACAAGTCACAGACAGATCCAGGGAGAAACAGTCCAGACATGGGGGACACTGGTGATGCAGGGCAAAGCTTAGGTGAGCAAGGCGGAGTGGCCAGGGGAGGCCAGCTGGGCAAGCTGGGTGGCCAGGATCAGCAGCCTGTGCCCCAGGGGGTTGGACGGGAAGCTGAGGGCTGGAAGGAGACGGGCCCAAGGGATGACAGAAAGCTCCCTCTACGTGGGGGACAGCCACAGGCTGGGCCAACTTTGGAACTGAGACCTGTGCAGTGGTCACAGGCAGCACAGTGCACACACAAAAATACACACGAGTGTGCACACACACACCCCACAGACACACACACCCACCCCACAGACACACACACCCACCCCACAGACACACAGACACACCCCACAGACACACACACCCCACAAACACACACACCCCAGACACACACACCCACCCCACAGAAACACACACACACCCCACAGACACACAGACACACCCCACAGACACACCCCACAGACACACACACGCCCCACAGACACACACGCCCCACAGACACACACGCCCCACAGACACACACACCCACCCCACAGACACACACACCCACCCCACAGACACACACACACACCCCACAGACACACAGACACACCCCACAGACACACCCCACAGACACACCCACCCCACAGACACACACCCCCACCCCACAGACACACACACCCACCCCACAGAAACACACACGCCCCACAGACACAGACACACCCCACAGACACACACACCCCACGGACACACCCACCCCACAGACACACACACCCACCCCACAGACACACAGACACACCCCACAGACACACAGACACACCCCACAGACACACACCCACCCCACAGACACACACACCCCACAGACACACCCCACAGACACACACCCACCCCACAGACACACACCCCACAGACACACACACGCCCCACAGACACACACACCCCACACACACACCCACCCCACAGACACACACACCCCACAGACACACAGACACACCCCACAGACACACACACACCCCACAGACACACACACCCACCCCACAGAAACACACACGCCCCACAGACACAGACACGCCCCAGACACACACACCCCACGGACACACCCACCCCACAGACACACACACCCACCCCACAGACACACAGACACACCCCACAGACACACAGACACACCCCACAGACACACACACACCCCACAGACACACACCCCATGCTAGGAGCCACAAGCAAATATACAATGTATGGCACCTTTGGTTGTAAAGTGACGCCAGCTAGCCACTGAGATGATTATGTTAAGATTTACATTCATATGCAAACTGGACTCCCGCTGTTCACCTTGGCCTGCTACCGGACTCATGTTACGGACTCATGTTACGGGACTCATGGAGAGTTCCCATTGGTTGGGGAAGGATAGTAGGAGGAAATTCCGGGGGAGGTCCGGGGGACCCCGGGGTTCCGGTCGGCGCGCGGTTCCGGTCGGACACCCTGGTGGGAGGACCGGTTTTTGACTTGCTGGCGCTGAGAGTGTTAGCGGCTTTTTCAAAATAAAGTTTTGTTCCTGCTTGATTGGCTCGTGATTCTGTGCCCAGCCAAGACTGCGGCAACCCCACAGACACACACACCCACCCCACACACACCCACCCCACAGACACACACCCCACAGACACACACACGCCCCACAGACACACACACCCCACAGACACACACACCCACCCCAGACACACACACCCCACAGACACACAGACACACCCCACAGACACACACACCCCACAGACACACAGACACACCCCACAGACACACAGACACACCCCACAGACACACACACCCCACAGACACACACCCCACAGACACACACACACCCCACAGACACACACACCCCACAGACACACCCCACAGACACACACACCCCACAGACACACACACCCCACAGACACACCCACATCCCACAGACACAGACACACACCCCACAGACACACCCCACAGACACACACACCCCACAGACACACACACACCCCACAGACACACACACCCCACAGACACAGACACACACCCCACAGACACACAGACACCCCACAGACACAGACACACACCCCACAGACACACACACACCCCACAGACACAGACACACACCCCACAGACACACAGACACCCCACAGACACACACACACACCACAGACACACACCCCACAGACATACACACCCCACAGACACACACACCCCACAGACACACACACCCCACAGACACACACACACCCCACAGACACAGACACACACCCCACAGACACACCCCACAGACACACACACCCCACAGACACACACACCCCACAGACACACACACACCCCACAGACACAGACACACACCCCACAGACACACAGACACCCCACAGACACACACACCCCACAGACATACACACCCCACAGACACACACACCCCACAGACACAGACACACACCCCACAGACACACACACACCCCACAGACACACACACACCCCACAGACACACACACCCACCCCACAGACACACACACACACCCCACAGACACACCCACAGGGGACGCCAGCTCCTGTTCTGCTGCCAGCTGACTGGGCAGGATGATGGTCCCCCAAAATGGCCATGTCCTCAGCCCTGGAATCTGTGGGGATGTCACCTCACAGGGAAAAAGGGACTTTGAAGACAGGATTAACCAAGCACTTAGAGGGCTCCTGGCTCCCGTGTGCCGCAGGAGCACCCGCACAGTCCCGTGGGAACGCCACCCTCCCCTGCCCCCCGGAGGGCTGACAGCAGCACCCTGTAGACTGCAGGCTACTGGCCCTCACATGCCAAGGCGAGGGTGGTGTGTGCGTGTGTCGGGTCTCTATAATACAGCTCCTGTTACCCATGCACGCGCACGCGCACGCACACACACACACACACACACACACACACACACAGCCATCTGCTCGGGACCCCACACGCCTCAGGGCCTGGCTCCCGAGGCCCCAGCAGCCTGTTGTCCTGCCACACATGACCACCTCTTACAAGCGCTGTCCCAGGCTGCCCAGCCAGCCCCTCCACAACCTGGGAGAGGAACCAGCAGGGACGGCCAGAGAAGTGTGACAAGAAGGGACACAACAGCCAGGCTGAGAGCCACCTGTGGCAGGCAAAAACTCTCTTGGTCACAGCCACAGCAGCCGGGGGCACCCTTCCAAGATCCTGCCCCATACAGCTCCTCACCCATGGGCTGACCCCACGAGCCACAGGCAGGGACAGACCACTGAGCGTGTGAGGCCCCCACCCCACCTACAGCGGAACTGTTGTGGCCAGGCAGCGTCCTGTCCACCTAGCCCACCCCACAGGGGCCCATGACTAGACAGTTCTCCCTCTGGACGCCGGCCCTGGGACAAAGTGCCCAGCAGCAGGATGGGCCACCAGGAGGCAGGCTGAGAAGAGTCAGGGCCACCCTGTTGTGGCCCCACTCTGTGTCCAGTGAGCACTGAGAAGCCCGGGACGCTGTCCCAGCCCTCAGTCAGCGCGCACTGCGGCTGGTGCCGGGGACGGTCTGATCCGGCAGGTGCTCAGACCCAGCAGAGGCAGCAGCCTCGGGCTGGGACCAGAACAGCGCTCGGCCCGCATCCTCCTCGGAAGCCCGGAAACCAAGGACGGGTCCTTGGAAAGTGGGAGGGGCTGTCTGAGCATGGAGGGTCAGAGTGCCCTGGGGACCCCAAGGGCCATCTCTCCCCAGGCTCTCCCCTCCACCTGCTCCCACAGGTCCCTGTCCCGGGAGTGAGACCCCAACACCCAGTGCACCCCAGCCAGCGCAGGCCCACGGCGCCCCCACTGTGTAGAGACTCCCCACTGAAGCACCTCCCACAGGCAGCCAGGACACAGGAGCCACCTCCAGGCACAACTCTTGCAGAGGTGGCCTAAGACAAACATCTGGGAGCCCAAGCACGTGGCCACCAGCAGCCCCCAAAGCTGCCCTAACAAGAGCAAGGGGAGCCCTCATCTGTGGTCCCATCTGTGTGGGGAGCCCGGTGCAGGGAGGAGACATTGCTCACCCACCCACTGAGCACCGCGGTGGGCCAGCTCCTCCACAGGCCACATACTCCTGCCTGCTGCCCAACTGTCACCGCCTGGCCCCCGTGTCCCGCCCCACCCACTGTGCCAGCTCCTGCGCTCCTCTCAGCCTGTCCCAGAGGCAGGGCCGGCAGCGGGAACAGCAGCTCAGAGATACAAGAAGGATGAGCGCTGAGCAGAGGTGGCCAGAGGAAGCCCAGAGGGTGCTGGACAGGATGGCTCAGAGGCCACACAGTGGACGCTGCAGGACTGGCCGGATGGTCAGAGTTGCAGAGGCCAGAGGAACAAACAGGAATACAGGCGGCCCAGGGCACAGCTAAGGAGAACCGCAGCTCCAGAGGTCTGGGAGGTGTGCCAGCGCACAGGGGCTCAGAGCACGAGTATGAACCGGGCTGCGGCCTGGGCCCTGGCTGACCGGGACACTGTGACAAGGAAGAGCAAGGCCCAGAAGGCAGGAAGGGCCGCCCACATGCCTAGGCACGAGCGCCTGGCCACTGTAACCCCATGACTGCCTCCTCCCGCAGTCTGAGGCCAGAGGCCAGGAGCACCTCTCCTGGGCCCTGATCCTTCGGGGCTCTCCTTGCGTTTCCCCACAGCCCTGGGCTCCAGCCCCCGTCCAGCAGCGCAGTGTCGTCCAGCTTCTCCCCGACTCTGGCCCTCCTGCCTCCTCCCATGAGGACCCTGTGGTGACCCTGGGCCCCAATGACCAGGGTGACCCCAGCTCAGGGCCCTTTACTGATCCCATCTGAAGAGCCACGTGAGGTGACACAGCCACAGGCTCCAGGGATCAGGGTGTCGCTTGGGAATACCATTCAGTCTGTCACAGTCACCACTGGACTAGCACAGTCCCCAAAGAACACACAGACCCTGCAGACCGCCACTCGGCACCCCCCACCTCCCTGACGGGAGCCTGCTCCGCCTGGGCCTCCAGGGAAGACGCTCAGGTACAAACAGCCTCTGCAAGAGACACTGCATGAGGTGACCGCAAGCCCACCCTCCAAATCATCGTGGCCACGGGGTGAATGTACAGGGACAGTGGCCTCAAAGTGCAGCAGAGGGACGCTGGTCCCCCTGTCTGCTCCACGTGCATCCTGGCCTGCATCTTCATGCTGGTGGCATCCCTAGAGGCCAGGCCCTGGGTTCCCACCTCCCCCCGCCCCCCGGGGGTGAGGCCAAGGCATCAGGAGCGCAGCTGCAGCTGACGACACGCGAGAGCACAGCGTGGGAGAGAGCAGGCAGGACTCCCTGGCAGGCCTGTCGCTAGTCCCCAGGAGTGTGGCCCCAGGACCTCTAGGGCCACCCCGTAGAAGGTGTCCAAGACTCCCAGGCCTGGCCCGAGGAACCAGCCCCCCATGGGAGGAGGAGCATGGCGGAGAGCTGCCTGGAGCATTCTCGGGGACTCTGGTCTCTACCCAATGAGGGGCTGGCCTTGATCACACCCCATCTTCCTACCCAAGCACCCCAAACTACAGAAGAGAAATCCAGCCACCACCACGTAACCACTGCTTGGCCCTTGCTGAAAGCCGAGGAGGCAGGCGAGACTGACAGCCCTGCCCCCGACGGCAGCAGGCTTTGATTTTTTAACAAGTGCAGGCCTGTCCTGACCTACAGGAAGTGCCCACAGCCCACGAAGTCACAGAGGCGCCCCCAGCTGGAGCATGGCACCACACAGAGCTGCGACTCTGCCCAGGCTCGTGGGCGCAAAGCTGGAGCTCGAGGTGTGATTTTCGGCCATGTAGGAAAAAGCCCCGAGACCCAGAAAACACGGACCGGTTTAGGGGAAGAAACGGGTGCCACCGAGCAACCTCGGGGCTCCACTAAGGGCCAGAGGTGGAAGGGACCAGGCGGCTGAGAGGCGGCTGACTGGAGTCAGCGGTCCCTGGGCAGCCAGCATGGTGCCCACTAGGAGGGGTCCACGGGCTTTCTCTACAGGACCTCGCAGGAAATAGTTTCAGATCTGCAGAGCCAGAGTTCCGGCACAATGACCTCGTCCTGCCGCCATCACCGTTATTTACCTAAAGGAACAGGCGCAGCTATGCCAATAAAGCTTTATTTATAAAATCAGAGAATGAGCCAGGCTTGGCTCACGGGCCACAGCTGGGTGGCTCCCCACATGGATTCAGTTCCCAAATGTGGCTGGACAGAGCAGGCCTCCACGTGGACACAAAGGCCCAGGTCTAGCCCATAGGAGTGGCCACCTACGTGCCATGGATAGGTGCCTGCATGGCACTGGACCCTGGGCGATGCTGAGTGCTATGCAGTGTGTCTCAATGAACCCCTGCTGTAGCCCCTCACTGTTGGTCCCCACTCTGTGCCCACAACACAAGACAAGCCAGCACATCCTGAGTGATCCCCCAACCACAACACCAGAGGCAGTGTGCCCAGGAGGCAGGACAGGTCTTCAGATGCTGAAGGGCAGGACACACCGTGGACTAACCAAAGAAATATCCAAGAGCCACCTCTGCCCCAAGGTGGAGCCTCCCATGTCTAGGATGACTTGACCCCAGACGTCACAGGCCCCAGAACCAGGTGGGCCACCGCCCCCTCCCAGGGTGCAGCCCAGAGCCACGGCCCAGAGCAGGCATGGTGTCGGGCCTCATACAGCCACGAGGCAGCCAGGCCCACTTACCCACTCCAGCTTCCTGGCGAGCTCCAGAGGGCGCAGGGTGCGGGGTGACAGGAGCTCCAGGCACCGGCAGAACCTCTTCCTGTCGGGCAGCTGCAGTGAGATGGCAGCTCCTAAAAGGCACAAAACACCAGGATCACCTGACCCGCCGGCCGGCTGGCCTTCCGCTCCCTGGGTGGGTCAGGTGCAGCAGCCGAGCGCACCGCGGCCTTGCTGGGGCTCAGCTGGACCAGCGGACGGTCAAGAACATGAGACGCGTGCGCACAGCCCCTGACCCCACAGAGCTCAGCTCCTAAGCCCGGGAGAGCGGCCTGTGTCAGTCCAGTGAAAGCCAGGAGCTCCCGCGAGCCTCGAGCCAGACAGCCTCCATGAGGCTCCGCTGTCGCTCTGCCAGGCCAAGTCAGAGGGAAAGCCACCCGCCACCTCCTTCCCAGCAGAGCACAGGAAGGACAGGGCAGGGTAGCAGGGGACTCCACCACGGGCCCCAGCTCCCCGCAGAGCTCAAGCCCTGCCCACGGGCCAACTGCAAGCAGGACAGGACCTTCAGCCTTGCTGTGACACCCAGCGCCTCACAGAGTGGCCGAAGCGCGGCCCCTGCAGCACACGGGTGGCCCGGGCTCCAGTGTCCTCCTCTTCCTGTTGCCTCACCAGCGCCAACTCCTGCCCAACATGCAACTCCAGGGTCCCCTCAGTCGGCCTGAGCTTCAGGCCGCGACGCTGGTCCCGGGGGCCCTGGATTCTGTGATTCACCAGGAATTTCAAATGACGAAGTCTGACAAATACCCTGACAACACCAGCCACCAGCACGTGTTCTGAAAGACACAGAGGCCACCAGGACAGAGCATCCGAGCGGGCACAGAGGGCCCGCTGCCAAGAGCACAGCAGCCCCGCTCTTGCTCTCTGGGGGCAACAATGCCAACTCCAAAGTGGGGGGCTGGTGGCTCCAGGGCTGGGGGGAAGCCCAGTTCTCAGGGCCTGGCCCAAGCCTAGGCACTGTCCATCGTTCCTGTCCACAGTGGGTGAAGGGCCAGGCCAGCAACCTCCATGGCCCCCTCGGGGAGCAGAAGTCAGGTCCCCACAGCTGGTCAGTGGCCACTCTGGGGTACTGAGGCTTGGCCCCAAACTCCGCCCCAGGCTTTGCTCAGACAAGGCCAAGGCGGGGGCCAGGTGGCCCACACGGCACCCACTCCCTAACGTGGGCTGTGCACAGGTGCCCCTTCATGGGACACAAGGAGAAGCTGCCTCACAGTGCAGACTCTGACCAGGACCACTTCAGCCAAGTAATGAGGGTCAGCACCCACCATGGGGTGGCACATGGCCTGGATAGCCTGTTACACAGAGGCCCTTCACCTCTGCATCTCCTCCCCGACCCGGAAAACTTCAGACAGAGCCCAGCAAGGGCTCCCCGCCACCCATCACAGCCCTCCGCAGATGGCCCGGGGTAGAGCCTGGAGATGAGACAGCCCAGAGTCTACGGAGACGGGACAGCTGATGCCGTGTGGGACCCTGGGTGGATGTGGGTTAGGAAGAGGACACAGGAACAAGCAGGAACCGGAATCAGGCGCACACTGGAGAGGCTGTAACAGCAGCCTCACTTCACTGACCACCAGACACACGTGGCGCACGAAGCCTGATGGACAGCGGGGAGGCAGGGACAGGAACCCGGGGCTCTCTGCCCAGTGTCCCCGTTCCAGAAGTCAAGCCTGCTACCACAGAAAGGCCCAGGTCGGCTAGCTCTGCTGCATCTTGCCGCCCACGGGCCTGCTGACCTCACTGTGAGTTCTGGGCAAATCTGGGGCACTAAGAATAGAACTGGAAAGGGGAGCCGCCGCAGCGCTACAGAGCCCGCAGGGAGCCAGGCCCAGGCGCCGACGCCCCAGCAGGGCGAGACCCACCACTGCACAGCCGGGCTATCCGCACGTGCCGCCAGGACAGGCCCTGGGCAGGCAAGGCCCGTGCTGGCTCCTGTCTCGCTCCTCTGGCCCTCTGAAGGGCCAGCTGGTGGCCAGTGAGAAACATGCAGCAGGAAACAGGTAAAGAGCCAGTAGCACCACCATGCTGGGGGCCTGCCACCACAGAGGCCATCCCTGGGGACCCCAAGGACCCACGCCCAATCCAAGCAGAGGTGGTCTCAGCTATCAGACTGCCAGTCACCCCAGCGGCCCAGGGCTGACCCTGTGTGTGTGACTGCGTCCACATCAGACCAAATGTCCGCCTCTCGCGCCAGACCTTGTGCAGTCCTGAGAGGCAGAGAGCTAACTGGGCACCTTGGGCCAGAGACGGCCCTCATCTGCATCCTCAGCCACCTGACCAGGATGCTCAGCGCCCAACCCAGCCCACTCCCTCCAGGGCCACCAGCCTAAAGCCACCCTCAAAAAGGATGAGCCATTTCCTGCCTCCACCCAGCAGGAAGGTGATCCTTCTGCAGGGTACTCTGTGGACCTGCTCAGGGTGCGAGGCCAGGCGGGGCTTCAGAAGGGCCTGATGGCGCCGAGGCTCTGCACCCCGTTACAGGAGCTCACGCCCGGACCACAGGCGAGTCAGCGCCACTGTGCAGGCCGCGTCCCTAGTCCAAACTCTGCCCGCTGAGAGGGCCTGAGCAGTGACACCCAGCCCCAGGTCATGGTCTCCAAGGCTCACCCGGAGCCCTGGGAAGAGGCAAGGTGAGTCCGGGGCATCTGTGCAGCCAGAGTGGAGGGATGTGCGCAGGACTGGCAGGCATGCAGAAGGGACGAGAAGCAGGTCCCGTGGGACCACTGCACAACCAAGAGTGGCAGTGTGGACTCAGACGACAGAGTAGACACACACGTCTTTACTTACAAGACACTCAGAGACTCAACGACGAGGGAAGGGCAGCTCTCCTCCCAAAGACCCCTGCTACCCGGTGCCAGGAGGGAGGGGACGTGAAATCAGCAAGGGCACGTGACACGGAATGCAGGAAGTCAGGGTCGACACCTCAGGAGTCGGGTATCTGCACGGCTTTCAACACACAAAGAGCAACTGTCCACTGGGAAACCCAGGGGATGCCCCCTGAGCCAAGGGTCAAGGCCAACATGCCCACTGACAAGCAGCATGGGCACCATGTGCCTCCTGACATCTGCACGTCACCTCTGCCTTCCTCCCCCACGTCCCTAGCGCAGGCTGGTCAGGGGAACGCACCTCGGCCAGGACAGGTGGTCCACCGAAGCTCTGACCAGTGCCCTTCAAGAATGCCAAGGCGGGGGCCAGCGCATGGCCAGTTGCAGAGCCGAGACCCTGAGCCCCATCCCCAGCACCAAAAGCAAAGTGTCAAGGTCATGAAAGAAAGGTAAGGCGCTGGCCCATCCCAGGACCCTGAGGAGACAGGGCGGCCCAAGGCCCACGTGGGACCTGGACCAGGAAAGGGACGCGGGAGGCAACGGTTGAACCCTGGTGTCACCCTGGAACTCGCTGGTTTGGAGACTTCTATGTGCTTACGTAAGGTGCTGACAGGGAGGGGGGCACGGAATGAGAGGGCAGGGGAACTCTGTGCACTGTCTGTGTGACATTTCTTTAAGTCTAAAATTACTTCAAAATAAGAACTTAAAAGAATAAATGCCGCTCGGTTCACTGTCTGAAGCCCAGAAAGGGCAGGTCCCAGCGGGAGAGGGGCTGCTGTGAGTGCCCAGACGTGGGGAGGGCGACACGCACAGCCCGCCACGTAGCCCGCCACGTGCCCACGTGCCCCCGCGGGGCGGCAGCCCCCATAGGCAAGGCCCAAACCCCACACTTCTCATCAACGTCTGCGTGCTGGGGAGGAGCCTCTTATTTATTTGGCCACATCTTTCACACCCTGAGACCCCAAAGCCCACCTGAGGGAGCTGCGGGGCTCAGCAGGAAGACCCGCCCCGGCAGCTGGCTCGCATCCCAGTGCAAAAAATGCAAACATCACACCATTCGTCCTCAGTGTCCCGCCAAGACTAGATATAAACTAACTCAGGGGACAAACCTGAGTAATAAAGGGTGTGGTGTTGGCAGAGGACAGAGACCAATGGGTGAGTCCAGACACACACCCGGACGCTGAGGTCAGCTGGTCTCCAGCGGGTGCCAGGGCCACTCAGGGGGAAGAGAACAGCCTTTCCAGCAGAAGGCACGGGGACAAGTGGGGGCCACACGGGAGAGAGCCCAGAGCCCAGCTCACGGCAGATGTAAAAACTAAGCTGGGCACGCTGACGCACACCTGTGATCCCGGGGCCTGGAGGCTGAGGCAGGAGGATCCAAGTTCAAAGCCAGCCTCAGCCACCGAGCGAGGCCCTATCTCCATATAAAATAAATAAATAAACAACAGGCCTGGGGATGTCTCTGGGCACTGAAGCGATTCCCAGTTCCAAAAACAGAACAGCACTAACACCATGGCACTGGAGCCGAGGAGCAGAAGGAGCCAGAGCCACAGGGAGGGCGCCTCAGGCCTCCCGGAAGCCTCCCCGAGCGCAGAGCCCCCCACATCAGTCTGGGGTGTCAGGAGAAGTGGGGCGCACACCAACCTCAGAACAGGCCGCTGCCCCCGGGGGGAGCAGAGCACACGGCAAGGAAGCCAAGGAGGCCTCTGAGCCTCCCTTCCCTGGGGAGAGGCCTCGAGCAGGCAGACCGTGGAGCCACCTGGAAGCCAGAGCACCAATAGCTGCCTGGACCCCACCTGTCCACAGCCCCACACCCTCCCCAAAGCTCCCACATCACCAGAGACAGGGCAAGCAGGTGGACAAGCAGCCCTCCCAGAGGGCCAGCAAGCCAGGACAGCAGGTCTAGGACCTGGGAGGAGTCCCCAGTGCCCAGGACACACCCCCCTCCCTGGTGCCTCTGGGTAGACTGAGCTGGACTGCAGGCTGCAGGGCCATAGGCTCAGGGCTGACCATGGGGCTGCCAGCTGCAAGCTCACTCAGGACCTGGCCTGAGGGGGCTCAAGCAACCCCTGGGGCACTCAGTGTGGCCGACATACATAGCCCTTCTCGCAGCACCTGCATCTTTTTGGATCCCTACCTCAGGACAGTGAGGTGACCAGGAGGACAGGTCAAGTGGGAACAGAGGTCCTCCCTGACAGAGTCTTGGCTGGAAGCCAGTGGTCAGTGGAGGCTGCTCATGAGGGAGGGCACAGAATCCCCTCCAAGTTTCTTCCAGAAGGTTCCACTCCCACGCTAACCCTGCCCGGCCCAGGTCCTAGTCCCACCTCTTCCAGAGCCCGTGACTGCTCTGGTGGAAGCTGGGCAGGCCCACTCTGCCTTGCTGTCCCTCCCTGCTTTACATGGGTCACTGGCTCACGTTCTTGGCACCCCTGCAGGGCACTGCTACCATACCGCTGCCCGAGCAGGAGCAAGGCCAGGAAGTGTGGGCAGCAGGAGACGTGGGCAGCTAGGCTTGCGCTCCTCCGGGGACAGCGAGTCTGCTCTGAGGGGAGCCGCTGACTACGGCTCTGCAGAGACGTGTCAGAGCAGGGGGACGAGCAGGCTGGACTATAGGCCTCAGGAGGGCCAAGGTTGGCAGGACCGAGGGGCAAGGGGAGGCCGCAGGAGGGGGTGGCCTAGCCCAGGGTAGCAGCACACAGGAGAGAGGACCAGGCCGACGCCACCAGGCTGTCCTGGACCCTGCTGGTCACCCAATCCCTGCACTGTCCTTCACTCTGAGAATGTGACCCATCCTCCCCTGGATAACTTGGGTCTAGAGCAGGCACCTGAAGTCCACAGGTACCTGGGTCATGATGACCCAGCCCATCTCAGCTACGGCCACGCCCTGCTCGGGAGGCTGAGGGGGCCAGCTGCAGCACCCTGGGACCTGACACTGCAGGCCAGGTGTGCAGAGGCAGCGGGCAGGAACAGAGGCCGCGACGGGCCGGGGAGATGACGGGCAGGCAACCAGGACAGGCCCCCTGGGCCACAGTCCTGAGGCCCTGTGTTAGGCAGGCAGGCAGCTGTGGGAGCCACCGGGCAGCCATGGATGGCAGGAAGGGCCAGACCACAGGTTTGTTGAAAGACCAAGGCCTGGCACTGGAGGAGGCCCCAAGAGTCTCTCCACTGTCACCACAGAAAAGGATCTGGAAGAATTCACAACCAAGTCCCCAGGTCCCTGCCAGCACGCCTGCCCTCCAGGACACAGCGGTCTGTCACCTGAGCCTTGCTGGATTCCTCATCTTTAGAAGCACACGTGTACCAAAGTGCAGGGGGAACCTGACAACCCACACGGGACCCAAACAGGCCCCGGAGCGGGCGCCCGAGGAGGTGGGGAGCAGCAGCCGCAGAGCCGAGAAGCAGGCGCCAGGAGAGAAACCAAGTCTAGAACACATTCGGAGCTTCGGTGGATGACCCGGGTTCAGTGGATGACCCGGGGGGCATCTCGAAGCACCGGGGTAAGAACAGGTCCTTGGTGCTAGGACACCTGGGTGGCCATGTGGACAACTAGGTCCCCACCTCACACCATGCAGAAGATCAGGGATCTGGGCCACCCAGGAGACCGCACAGGCATCGGGAGAGCCCAGAGAACGCCGCTCAACGTTCCCAGCTGCTGTGCTTCAGCCCAACCCAGCTCCTCACTGCTGGAAATGTAACTGCCAGGTCGTGCACTGGTAGCACTGGGGCAGGCCCTTTGGGAGGTGACCAGGACCAGGTAAAGTCTAATGAGGAAAGTTCAAGGCCCCATGATGGCATCAGTGGCTTCCTAGGAAGAAAGAGGAAGAGAGGCCCCGCCACCAGCTGTGCTGTCTCACCCTGTGACTCCTCCACCACGCTGCAAGGCAACCAGAGATGCACAGGGCACGCACTACACTGTGAGACTTGGAGTCTCTGGAACCAAAATCCAAATGAACCTCTATTCTTCATAAATTACCAGGTCTCAGGTATTTTGTTACGGCAACATGCTGTGGACTAAGGCACTATGACTCAATCCCAGAGACAAGGAGAGACAACAGTCATAAACGTGCATAGATCAGGAAGGAGGGAAGAAAGGGGGACGGAAAGAAACCTCTCTGTAGGCAGTTAAAAGCGCCGTGACAACGGAGACCGAGAGAGTGCATGCGGCGCAGGGTGCATCTCCCCAAGATATGGTAGAGCTTCAGTGGGGGGGGGGGTCAAAAATCCCACAGAAAAATGGGCAGACAGCAAAAAAGAGGCAAATTTCAAAAGCCAAGAGTGAGGACGACCTTCCTCCCACGGCAGGGCTCAACCCCTCGCATAATTACAGCAGTGCTGGTGAGACCCCAGGGCCTGCTTCCCGGCTGGCACCCATGCAGCAGGCACTCTACATGGGAACAGCACACCCTGCTGGTGAGGTGGGGACGGGGCTCCGCAGCACACCTGCCCTGGCCCTCGCCCACCTGCAGAACTCTGCCCCGCAGACTCCCCCAGGCCCTGAGAACCCAGGGCAGCAGGCCATAGGCGGCCGCAGTCTGCAGCTGCAAAACCCCTGACACAAACTTCACGCCCCAGAGGAGCAAGGCTGGCGAACACAGCGTGGCAAGAGCTGCAAGTCCCATGGCCCTCGGAGCCCCACGGGAGCCAGCACCTGAGGGACACGGGGGCTGGCGACACTTGTGCACACAGGCCCTCTGAAGTCTCCCTACCCTCCAGGACATGAATGTTCTGTGTTTCCAGTGAATCAATGGGCAAAAAGTAAAACCCACCAGGGGTGGGGGCAGTGCGAGTGCCAAATACAAACGCAACGAGTGACCCAAACCTGAGTCCAAGGGACAGCGCAGCCACAGACAGGGGAGAGTGGGCAGCGCCACCCAGGTCACTCCTCATGCCAAGTTAGAGCCACTGTCTTCAAGAATGGAAAAGAGAAACGCTGCTCCACTCTGAAGGCTGCTCTGGTGCGGAGGGGGGTGTCACAAAGAAGGAAAGGGGAGGGCAGCAGGCGCCTGGATATGGCCATGAGGTCCGAAGCACTAACTAACTCATGGGCACTTGGGGGCAGCTGGCCGGGGGCAGGTGGATGGACAGACAGCTGAAGTACAAATGGACAGAGATCTCCGTGCGACAGGCGGGTGCGGAATGGACACTGGGTCCGGGAGCCCAAGCCTGGAGGGAAAGACAGGAGCCAGCCACGAAGCGCAGGCCGCACCACATCTCAGGCTCTAAACAGAACCCGGCTCCGCGGGGAAAGGCCGCCCCAGGAGGGGGACTGCAGGAAGAGCAGGCTCCGTGCGGGGTCAGGAGGTGCTGAGATGGGCGGGCGCTAGCCGTGGCACCCGATCCAGCCACGGGGGCTCCCTCTGGACAAATCTGGGGCCAAATCAGCAGCAGATTAATGACACCAGTGGATGACAACCTGCTCAACAGAGTCCACGAGTCCACGCCAAGGGGGGCACACTCTTAGCAGGAGAGCCCAACAAATAAAGCCATGGCACAGGGAGGTGAACACCGCCCAAGCAGGACTCAGCAGTGGCGCCCAGGGCAGGCCCGCAAGCCCAGGCCAGTAGGCTGCGATTCAAGGCCGGCCTTGGCCGCGGGGCAAGACCCTGCCGCAGAACTAAAAGGGGAAGAAAAACACGGGGGCTGCAGCTCAGGTGGGGCCACCGGGCGACTCCACAGGAAGGAGGAGGAAGGAGGAGGAACGGGGAAGGAAGGGCGAGCAGTGGCCAAGGCTGGGGAGCCAGGAGCCTGCACGTGCCCACAGGACACTGGGTGGGCAGCAATGGCAAAACTGCACGGCCTGGCACACAAGCTCAGGCACCACCTCAGCCGAGGGCTCCGGGTGCCTGTCACAGAATGCGGCCCCCTGCCACCGCGGCCCCTGCTGGCCCCAGGCAGAGAGGTGAGCATGGGCTCTGGGATTTCCTGCCAAACCTGCTCAGGAGGAGTCGGAGCCACCCCAATGCGGGATTGTATTCCTCAAGAAGTCAGCCACAGAATCAAGGACAGCTCAGGCACGTTCCAGATGAAACAGAGGGACAGTAATGGCAGCTTGAGGCAGCTGGAGCCTGGATCTCTTCCGACGCGGAGGCTGCTGCAGAGCTAGAACAGGATCACAGGTCACAGGTCACATGGTGGCGCTGCACCCACATCCACGTCCTGATTTGACACTCAATAAGAGGATTCTTCACCTGCCACCACCACCACCACCCCTCCCCCATTAGTGGTGAAGGGGCCTCTGCCTGTGCCTGACCCATGCGGCTCAGGAAGAACAGACAGAAAGAGTAAGAACAAAGCCAGCACAGCGCGCAGCTGCCACCTGGGAGGCCTGGACCCAAGGTGCCAGGCAGTTCCCACTGTTCTGATAACTTTCTGGTCAACTGTGTCCAAACTAAAATAAAATAAAAAATAAGTGCCGGGTGGGGGATTTAACTCAATGGTAGGACACGTATCTAGCACATGAGGCACAGGTCCTACCCCTAGCACCACGAAAAAATAAAATAAAAAGGGAGTTCTTGGGCAGAGAGCCAGGGTACCCAAGGGGCATGGGCCTGGCCGCCAGCACTCACTTCTGGAACCTCACACCCAAGCTGGGGTGGGGGACGGGGCCTGCCAGCTGCCTGCACCTTCAACAGGCTGGAGGCCACCTGTCTAAGTAGGCCAGCAGGCTGGGGTGGGTGAGGTAAGGAAGCTCCACAGCCAGGCGGCACCACGCAGCCCAGCTCTACAGAGAGGGGTCCAAAATCAACTACGTGAAACCACAGTCATTAACAAGCTAATCTTTCCATTTAATCTGCAAATTTGCCTTGGAATTCGGGTGAGAGCTTGGAAGTCTGGCAGGCCAAGGGCACAGAGGGAAGGATCTCCCTTTAGACCCCTGAGACCCAGACAAGGTCCCCAACTTCCTTCAACACTCCTCCAAAGAGCGCTTCCACCGGACACAGCTGACCCTCGCACAGGCCAGCCGCAGGGGACTGGTGTGCCCCGCCAGCCCAACGGCCCGGGAAACTGCTATGATCACACCACTTCCCAGATGGGAAAGCAAGGCACCGGGCAGTGCAGCGACCTGCCCAGGAACCCACAGGACAGAGGTCCACGCACAGGAAGGCCCACAGCCACGCCAGCAGGGAGGAGGCGGAGCACACAGAGCCATGTCACTGCTTCTAGAAAGAACTCATAAAACCCACTGAAGTCCAAAGAGGAGGAAGCAGCCAGTGTTCCCAGAATCTTGGGGAGGAAGCACCTCTCTAAACAGGTCAGAAACCTGAAGCCTTGCAGGAAAGGACAAATTTGGCAATAAATCTTAAAACCTTCGACGTAACAACACATCAAAAATAAAACTGAAGATATACAAGGAACTGAGAAAAAAAACCACAATAACCCGACATAGAGGTTATTATAAATCAGTGGTTCTCAGGGTGAGTCTGCCCTAGGGGCTCCTGGCAATGTCTGAGGCATCTGTAGTGTTTGTGGGGACAGGCGAGCTAATGGCCTGGAGAGGGTGGAGGCCAGGGATGCTGCTCAGCACCCTGTAGTGCCCTGGACACCCTAGGCAAAGGAGGACCTGGCCCCAAGTGTCCACATTACCAAAGGGGAGACACCCTGTTTTAAGTCAGAAAAACCATGAACCCCCCATTCAACAAGTGGGGAGGCTATGGGCCAGAAATTCAATACAGAAGTATGAAAGGACAGGTACAAAGGAGGGGCAGGCTGAGGCAGGAGGATCACAAGTTCAAGGCTAGTCTTGGCTGTGTAGTGAGGCCCTGTCTCAAAATAAAAAAATAACAAAGGCTGGGATGTGGCGCAGTGGTGGAACGCCCCCAGGTTCAATGCTCAGTACCAAAAAAAAAAAAAAAAAATGGAACAGAAACTGTGGCTGATGCCAGTTCAGTGAAGACGCACAACCCAGGAGGGTGTCAGCGCAGACCACCTCCCCCAGGCAGCAAGCAGTGTGCTTCCAGACAGGAAGGTGCCGAGACCAGGCACGGGACGCACACCTACCACCTGCTCAGGGCCGAGGCAGGGGTCCCAAGTTGAGACTGGCTCAGCAACTTAGCGAGACTCTGTCCCAAACTTTTTCTTTTTGATTTTAAAAAAGGGTTGGGGGACTGGGACTTGGGCTCAGGGGTAGAGCACTCGCCTAGCCTGTGCACGAGGTGCTGGGTTCAATCCACGGCACCACATAAAAATAGACAAGTAAAATCAAGGTATGTCCACCTACAACCAAAAAGAATACTAAATAGGAAAAGAGATGTAAAGACCTACAGACATCAGGCAATAGCCAGATGACCAGGGGACTTTTGCCACGCCATCAAAAGCGGGCTGTGGCGGTGGTGGTGCTGGGGATGGAACTCAGGGCCTCGGGCAGGCCTGGCCATGCAGGTGCTCCACCACTAAGCCACGCCCCCAGCCCACCGCATAATTTAGATTAAAAGTGCCAAACCACATGGGAATGCTCGCAAGTGGTGGATGGAACTGTAAACAGTGCAGCCGCTCTGCCCAAAGGATGTGGTGGTCTCCTGAAGCGTTCAACATGGAGCTACTGTAGCCGCTCTGCTCCTAGATACCTGCCCATGACACACAAACACAAGCGGCACACAACCTGGGCCAGCACCGTCACGGCGCCACCTTCACACCAGCCAAAAAACGCAGACGTGGGCCAGCGCAGCTCTTGACCACCTCAAGGGACCACCTACGGCCATGGGCCATGGTGTGCTCGTGTGACCGTGTCCATAAAGCCTGCAGGCACAGCAGTGACACCTGTCATCACTACTGAGGAGGCGGAAGCGGAAGGCATTTTGGGGTATGAGGAGAATATTCTGGAAGTGGATCTCCGTGACGGCAGCTGCACATAACCACTAGGCTGTTCACTTTTAAAGAGTGGATCATGAATGGCAAGAAAGCTGTACTAAGCAAGCCATTATGTAAACACAAACTCAGGCCAGGATATCACTGTCGGGTGCACGTTCTGACACCGCTGCACTCCTGCTCGACAGCGTCTACTAGAGCTATCCAGGTTCCTTGTAACTTGGGGGCCAACGCAGGAGGACGGCATGTCCAAGGCCAGAGCAGACCGTCTCGGAAAGTAAAGGGCTGTGTGTCGTCAGTGGTAAAGCTCCCCTCGGTTCCACCCCACTGCGGGAAAGTGTCCAGGCAGCCACGGCCGCAGGGCCCTTGGCCTGCTGACCTCCACGTTCAGATCTCGGTCCTCGGCTCTCACCAAGAGTGTGACCATCACCAAGCAAATCCCAATGCCACTGCCGAAACCCCACTGCCCCGGTGCCTTTGAGAACTGACCTCTAGGCCCGTCTGGGGCTTTCTTCTGAGTGCTCCTGAGGGCCGAGGATCTGCCTGCAGGTGGCCTGGAACACGCACCAGGATTAGGGCCACAAACCAGGAACAGGGAGGGGGTGACACCCCCATTCCCTAATCCGGAGCCTCCCAAACAGTTCTGATGAGCACGGATCCTGAGAGGGCTTCCACACGCTCTCCGCCACCTGTGAGGAGGACCAGCAAGGGAGGCAGCCCCAGGAATCCAGGCACAGCAAAATCCAGACTGAGCCCTGTTCAAAGGGCATCAGCACAGGTGTGCTCCAAAGGAAATGGGGACTCTGAGATGTGTATAAGGCCCAGAGCCACCACTTAGAAATCCCTCCAAAAATATCATGAAAGAATCATTAAAGGGGGCTGGGGTCGTGGCTCAGCAGTAGAGCACTCGCCTCTCACATGTTCGAACCTCATAAAAATAAACAAAATAAAGACATTGTGCCCATGTATAAAAAGAATCATTAAAGGAATTAAAGCGATAATTAGAAGATATCCACGGAGTGCAAATAAAAACAGTGGCGGACAAAGGAGGAAGAGGAAGACCACAACAGCAGAGACAGCCCCACGGCACTGACCTGCAGAACGACAGCAAACCCACAGAGACCCTTCTCCAGACTCAGACAGAATCGGGCCGAGATAAAGAATGGAAAGCAGGTGCTCCTACAGCAGCCAGGAGAAAGCTGGAGGGCTGCACCAGCACTGCCCAGGGCAGACTTTAATGCCAACAAGTCTCCAGAGGCCAGGGACGGCAACACACGCCCGTGATCCCAGCGGCTCAGGAGGCTGAGACAGGAGGATCGAGTTCAAAGCCAGCCTCAGCAATTTAGCAAGGTGCTAAGCAACTCAGTGAGACCCTGTCTCTAATAAAATACAACATAGGGCTGGGGGTGGGCTTAGTGGCCAAGTGCCCCTGAGTTCAATCCCCAGTCCCCCCAAAAGAAAAAAAGACGTCTCTAGAGACAGGGCTGCGTGTGGGGCAGTGGCACAATGTACACCCAGCAGGTGCCAGCCCTGGTCCGACTGCCAGCACCCCTAACCAAATCATCTTCCCAAGGGGACAGTCCACAGGAGCCCCTGCCTCATGCTGAGCCCTCACCTCACCACCACGGTCGATGGAGGGGCAGGGCAGGACACCGGGCAGCACAGGGAACAGGAGCAAGACTCAGGCCTGACCATGGGCCAGTGCTGCCTCTTGCCAGTCCACGCCCCTCCCCCAAAAGCCCACCCTGGCCAAGTCCACCTCTACCTGCCCCCTGAAACCCGCTCCAGAGACGGAGGGACGAGCCTCTTCCCAGGCACCCTGCACCATGCCCCGGCCCTGCATCTTCTTTCCTGCCCTGGGCGCAAATACAGAAGGGCAGCTTAAAGGCTGCTGGCTGCCCTAGGAGGGAGGCCGAGTCTAGCAACTTCTCCCACAGCACTGCACTCACAGTCAAGGAAGGTCAGAAGCCCATAGAAAAGTCAGGACTGGCCCCGATCAAGGGCTGACACGGGCCTAGCAGGGCTCCAGTGAAGGATGAGAACACAGGGCCCCTTCCACAGCTCAGGATTGGGCACGCCTCAGCCCCCAGGGGGCTCTCCCAGCTGGACTCCACCACCCCAGAGTTTGAGTCAGGTTCCTGTCATCTCCCCAGCTAGAGGCCACCAGAGCCAGGAGTGGTGTCTGGGGGAAGGGGGCAGGACTGGGAAGGGGGGAGGAAGGGGCTATGGACCCAGACCCACTGGGCCCCTCAGTGAGCACCTCATCCACTACGACCTGGACCCTCAGGCTCAGTTCACCTAGAGAGCCACGTGGTCGGCCACAGAGGGACAGCTGTCAGCGTGAGACACACGTCAACTGTCCAAGACGGAGTGCCAAGAAAGAGGGGTGTAAAACATCTCCTGGGTCCTTCCAACAATGACATATGGGACAAGAAAACTTGGGCGTACGCGGTCAATAAAAATACCTTATTAGTGGGCTGGGCTACAGCTCAGTGCAGAGCACTTACCCAGCACACATGGAGCCCTGGTTTCCAACCCCAGCACCAAATAAACAAATAAAAATCCTCTTAAAATGACCTATAGCGGGGCTGGGGATATAGCTCAAGTAGTAGCGGGCTCGCCTGGCATGCTGAGGCGCTGGGTTCGTTCCTCAGCACCATATAAATATAAAATAAAGATATTGTGTCCACCTAAAGCTAAAAAATAAATATTTTTTAAAAATTTTAAAAATAAAAAAAATAAAATTACCTATACCTAGAAGATTTAAAAACTCCACCAAAAAACTACAAGAAGCCAGGCGTGGTGCCATATACCTGTAATCCCAGTGGCTCAGGAGGCTGAGGCAGGAGGATCGCAAGTTCAAAGCCAGCCTCAGCAAAGGTGAGGCGCTAAGCAACTCAGTGAGCCCCTGTCTCTAAATAAAATACAAAACAGGGCTGGGGCGTGTCTCAGTAGTTGAGAGCCCCTGAGTTCAATCCCTGGTACCAAAAAAAAAAAAAAAAAAGAGCTAATAAAAAAATTTAGCATAGTAGCAGGTTACAAAGTCAACATTAAAAAAAAAAAATCAGGGGCTGGGGATGTGGCTCAAGCGGCAGCGCGCTCGCCTGGCATGCGTGCGGCCCAGGTTCGATTCTCAGCACCACATACCAACAAAGATATGGTGTCCGCCGAAAACTGAAAAATAAATATTAAAAAATTCTCACTCTGTCTCTCAATTCTCTCTCTCTCACTCTCTCTTTAAAAAATAAAAATTAAAAAAAATTTAAAAAATCACATCAATTGCTTTCCTATAATGAATCTTCTGAGAAAGAAATCAGGAAAACAATTCCATTCACAACAGCCTCAGAAAAATAAAATACTTAGGAATGAATCTAACCAAAGAGATGAAAGACCTCTACAAACCAAACTAGATAATATTGAAAAAAGAAATCGAAGGCCTCAGAAAAGGGAAAGACCCCCCATGTCATGGGTAGGTAGAATTAATTTTATTAAAAAGGCCATACTACGAAAAGCAACACGCAGACTCAACGCAATCCCCATCAAAATACCAATGACATTCTTCACAGGAAAAAAAAAACAGTGCTAAAATTCATTTGAAAGCAGGGCAATTCTAAGTCAAAAACGCAATGCTGAAGGCATCACAATACCTGACTTCAAATTATCCCACAGAGCTACAGTAACAAAAACTGCATGGTACTGGCATAAAAACAGATAACACAGACCAATGGTACAGACCAGAAGACACAGAAACAAGCCCACACAGATACAGTCATCAGATCCTCAACCAAGGTGCCAGAAACATACACCCCAGGAAAAGGCAGCCTTTCTCACAGATGGTGCTGGGACAACTGGTACTCGTCTGTACAAGAATGAGACTAGACCCTTATCGATCACCCTGCACAGAAGTCAACTCCAGGTGGATGAGACCAGAACTGTGACTCCTAGGAGGAGACTCACGGTCCACCCCCAGCGCACAGCCCAGCACACTCTCGGGAAGTAATGCCAAGAGTTGATGAAGGGATCCCATCCGAAAGCTCCGCCAGCAGTCAGCAAGGAGACCGCGAGGAGAGAGAACCTGAGGGTGGGAGAAGCGTCTACGGCTCTGCTGGCTGCTGCTCTTCCGACGGAGGATCGGTGTCTAGAACATACGAAGAACTCAAAAACTCCAACCAGAACTCAGATGACCAACTAGTAAAGGGGCAAATTAATAAACAGCCACTTCTCAAGGTCAGAAATACAAATGGCCAACAAATACCGGAAAGAAATGTCCCCATGACCAATCAGGGAAACGCAGACCCAAAGTGCCCTGAGATTCCGTCTCCCGTCAGATGGCCGCCATCGAGAACACAGAGATTAAGAAACGCTGGGGAGGATGCGGGCACCAAGGAACCTGGACGCTCTCGGTGGGACTGTCACTTAGTGCCACCTCTGTGGAAATCAGTATGGAGGTCGTCAAAAGACGAGGCCAGAACCACCCTCGGACCCAGCTGTGCCTCTCCATGGCATTGACCCTGAAGAACCCAGGTCCTCACACGACGGTGACACGCACACCCACGTTTACAGCAGCCAAACCGTGAACAGCCAAGGTGTCCGTCGACGGGTGAACGGGTGAAGAGAACGTGGCGTGGACACAATGGAGTTTTATGCAGCCAGAAAGAAGAATAAAATCCTGGCATTGGTAGGAAAAACTCAGAAGGTCAAGGGTCTTTTTTTTTTCCCATATGTGGAAGCTAGAGAGGAGAAAGGAAAAGAAAGGTAGGGACAAATCTCATGAAAATCAAAGGGAGATCTGTTGAGGAACTGCACCAGGGGACTGAGGTGGGAAGACTGGGGGAGTGACACTGGCCAAATTATATTGTTATATTTTGGGCAAGTACAAATATGTAACAACAAATTCCATCATCACGTACAACTCTAAGGCACCAATAAAAAATGTGGAAGAAAAAAAATCTTATTAAAATTACTTTCACCTGGGCTGCAGTTACAGTTCTGAGGTAGAGTCCTGCCTAGCACGTGTGAGGCACTGGGTTCGATACTCAGCACCACATAAACATAGAATAAGGGTCCACGTGTCCATCTACAACTAAAAAATATTTTTAGTTGACTTCATCCATCTTTTTTGGGGGGCAGGTACTGGGGATTGAACCAGGGGCACTTAGCCTCTGAGCCACATCCCCAGCCCTTTTTGAGACAGGCTCTCACTAAGTTGCTGAGGCTCGCTTTGAACTCATGATCCTCCTGCCTCAGCCTCCCAAGCAAGGGGGATTACAGGTGTGACCACAGTGCCCGGCTCACCCACTGCTTTTACCTTCTAATGTGACTCCTAGAAACTTCACCCCACACAAGGGCTTGCACTGGTCTTCCCGTTTCCAAGTTTGCCCTCAAGGGATTTATGGTCTCAATGCTCCACACAGGCCTTGGGTCCCTGTGGAGTCAGCCTGTGTCAACAGTGTGGAGGAGGACCCGCCGCGGCCTGACCCCAACTAGTGCTCCCGAGCACACCTGACCCTCTTCCTGAGTGCAGACGGCAGCCCAGGTCACCGTATCCTCCCAGTTACACACATCCTCCGCACACCTTAGGGTCCCCAGGGAGGACAGCTGCAGGAGAGTGGGCAGGGTGAAGCCATAGCCCCCAGCCTCCAACCCCACCCCCCATTTCTGGCTTGGGCGTCTCAGTGCTGTCACTGCTTCCCTGGGGAACCCAAGACATTCCCAGGTCACCTGATGTGGTGACAGCACTGCCTGGAGGGCAAGGTGCAGGCGCTTGCTCTGCTGCTCAGGTGTGCACCCCACTGTGGTCAGAGGGTCCTTGACACGTCACTGCCCCCACTGGCCACTTCAGCTGGCTCTGTGGTCAGAGGGGAGCTGGGACCCATTTCCACACTTCTTCTCACACGAGCCCAGCTCCATCTTCTGCCAGCTCGGGAGTCATTTCTCTCCACAACCTCTCCCTCTCCTGGGAGACAAGGCAGCCACGAAAACAAGAGGGGCCCACCCCCCAGGAGCTGCCCGGAGATGCCCAGCTTGGGTCCAAATGCAAACACAGAGGGTGGAGCTGGGCACATCCTCACCAGTCTCCTGGTGTCTGCTGAGGTGGCCGGAGTGGGGAAGGAAGGGACAGAGACAGTGGAACACATGGGCAAAGGTGGAGGGGCTCAGGCAGCCTCCTGGAGAATGAGCGTTCCCATCCGGCAGAGCCAGCACAGCCCTGAGGACCCTTCTTGACAAGTCGGAGCATCCCTGTCCCCCACCCACACCTGCTCAGGAAACTCATGCCATAAACCTGGAGGAACAAGACACGGGATGTGGTGGGCACCACCCCCCGCCACCACCCGACCTCCTGAGGGAGCTGGTCACCGGTGTCCACGAAGCTGTTTCATACCCATGAAAGCCACCTCTCCTGCAGAAAAGTCACCTCCCAGGCCCACAGCACTCTCTCTGATGGCTCTGCTGGTGGTGAGAGGAGGGCCAGGCGCTCTTTCCTTTGAACTCCCAGGACCTGCAGGGTCACACACAGCTCCCTGGGGACCTCCCACTCCGCTCTTCTGAGCTGGGGCTGGTGAGAATCCCAGGTGAGGACAGGTCCCGGTCTGGCCATCCAAGCCCGAGGCCCTCTTCTGTCTCTCTGCCTGTGCTCCCCCGGCTTCCTGCGGGGTCCTCAAGACCCTTCCTTACATTTCCGTAGTTTGAGTTCCCTCTAAACAGTCTGGGACCCACTTCTGAAAGTCTAGTGTGCGACTGACTGAAGCCAGCAGGAGGGAGAGACCCCACGTGGCACCAGGGGCTGCCCTGCTGTGCTACACCCTCACCATGGCCCAGGCGTCTGCCAACTCCAGCTCAGGGTCTTTGTGCAGCCCACAGACTAAGAGTGAATGGTCTGGACATTTTAATGGTGGTGGTGGTGCAAAGAAGAGAAGGACTCCATGACCTGCCAAGTGTCTGCCACGGCCAGGCCTGCGCGTGCATGAAGTTTTACTGGGTCGCCGGAGACTCGCTTGCTGGGATGCAGTCCACAGTGGCTTTCTGGCCATGATGGCAGAGTGGGGCGGCCAGGACAGACTGTCTGGCTTACAGAGATGAAAATATTTACTTTCTGGTCTTTTACTGAAAGTGCCCCTGCCCGAGTGGACCAGACAGACACAGCACAAGAGATTAATATGCACTGCTGGCCCGTGAGCTCCAGGAGAAAAAGGCGGAGGAGGGGCAGACAGGGCGCTGCGGGGTGGCTTCAGACAGGTGGTGGGGAAGACCCCGCTGGCCAGGCCTGACTTCGAGGGGCCCCTGCAGGTGGCAGGAGGGAAAGGCTCGCTGCAGAGAAGCAGCAGGTGCAAAGGGGCAGAGGCAGGCAGGCGGCCACACCTGAAGAGGGCAGCCAGGAGGGCAGGGCAGGCCAGCACAGCAAGGAGGCTGCAGGAGGGGCCCAGAATTTTTTCCAAGGGCAACAGGAAACTACTGGAAGGTCCTGACCAGGGTAAGATTGTTTTTGTTTTTGTTTCTCTTATTTTTTAAAAATAGACTATTTTTTAAGCAATTTTAGGTTGCAGCAAAACTGAGCAGAAGGAAGAGACTTTCCACATATTCCCTACCCCACGGGGAAGGGTGTTTTTAAGAGCCCCTTGAGGGAGCAGGAGGGAAAACTGGCAGCCAGCTGAGACCCCTTTCCTAGCCAAGAAGAGGGTCCCAGCACAAGCCATGCCAAGTAGCACAAACCCAAAACCCAATTCACCCAAAATTAAAAACTCAATTCAACAAAGTGACAATCTTTTTTTTTTTTTTTTTTTTGGCAGTGGTGCTGGGGAGGGAACCCAGGTCCCCCGACGTGCTGGGCAAGTGTCTCCACAGGTGTCTCCCAGACACCAACCCTCAACACGGCCAGTGCACCTGAGCATGTTAATAACGGCACAGCAACCAGCACATGGCCTCCCACAACTCCAGGGCCTCACGGATCAGGACCACGCCAACAAGAAAGGAGTCAGCCAGCCTAAAGTGACTTACAGAACAGCTCTAATCAAGCTGACAGGAGGGGGTACAGAGTCGAAGGGCTAGGCAGTCCACCTCCACAAGACCTGTAGGAGCCCAGAGCCGCCCAGAAAGAGCTCCAGGCTGCAGCAAGGGGTGGGCGTGTCTCCTCCCTGGGGTGGAAACAGGGTGTGGACAGGACGCAGTTTAGAATCCACAGCCACCGCTGTCGGAGGGTGGGGGTGGGAGCAGAGGGAACTGGGGACCCAGGCAGATGGGGTCTGGGCCCACATCTGCTGCCATGGGGTAACCGCTAAGTCCCGAGTCCTAATATGGGATGACGATAACCCCAGGGAACACTGGGCAAGGTCTGGACACGTGCAACTGTCACAACTGGAGATGCTTCTGACAGAGTGGCTGGAAGCCAGGAACACTGCTCACCACCCTGCCATGCCCAGGACATTGGGCCAGCCTGCAGGCAGGGCAGGTGAGAGGCCTGGCAGGCAGGGCAGGCAGCCGGAGCCCCGGGGAGGCCCCCCTTCCTGAGCGAGTCCCCCCCCCAGCGTAGCAGTGCGGTGTGCCTTGTGCCTCCAGTGCTCAGACAGGTGAAGTGACCTGCCCAGAGGAGGCAGCTGCACCCAGGTCTCAGATCCCACAGACTGCAGGGCATAGAACAGAGGCCAGAAACTCCGCTGCCAGGGCCGACCGACCACATGCAGTCCCTCCTCCATTGTCCAGTGTCCTAAAACACTGACAGAAGCAGAGCCTCTGGGGAAGGACAGGTCTGAGGGCCCCATCAGGCAGCCATGTGGCAGGTCTGTGGAGGTGGGGGGGGGGGTGAGGGCTGGCCATCTGTCAGGCTGCCCAGCACAGGCATCCTCTCCACAGTTCTCCAGCTGTCCACTGCTCTCTTCCCAGGGGCCTTGGGAAGGGTTTGATGCTCCTCACTTTGGCCTCTGAGCAGTGACTGGCCCAAGGTCACACAGCTTTGAGTTTGTAACCACGCACTCAGATCTCCCAGGAAGAGCCACCCAGAAACGTTCTTTTCTTATTGGGGTGGGGGCTATGGATGTGCCAGGATTGAACCACTAAACCATTGAGCACACGCCCAGCCCTACTTTGTATTTATTTAGAGACAGGGTCTCACTGAGTTGCTTAGCACCTCGCTTTTGCTGAGGCTGGCTTTGAACTTGCAACTCTCCCTGCCTCAGCCTCCTGAGCCACTTGGATTACTGGGATTATAGGCATGCAGAACTACACCCAGGTCCAGCCCATTTTATTTTTTATTTTAAGACAGGATCTTGCTAAATTGCTGAGACTGGCCCCAAACTTGCCATCCTCTTGCCTCAGCCTCTAGAGTCCCTAGAATCACAGGCACATGCCACCGCACCCAGCCAGAAATGTTCTCTTGCCCACTCCTCAGTCTCCACAGTACACAGTGCTCAGTCCCAGGGCTGAGCCTAGGGCAGCTCACCTCCTAGCCCACTACACTCTAAAGTGGATGACCTTCAATGCATTCCCCCCACTAAAACTCAGGTCCCCAGGGGTTAAGGTCCCTCCTCCCAATCTTGGGGGGGGGGGGGGGCTCCACACCCAACCTCCCAGGGCCAAATGAGCCCTCCTCCTTGGTAGGAGCCAAGGATAGATGGTCCCCCAGCGCTGAGACTCCCTGCCTTCCAGGGGAAGGGGCGGGGCACAGGACAAATGGGGGGAGGGGGGCTGAGCACCTGCAGGGAGGCAGGGTGGGCACAAGGGGTCCACAGAGTCTGGGCTCCTGCAGGAAGCCACAGGGACTGAGGACAGGTCTTTGCTAAGAAGAGACAGTAAAGTATGACAAAGGAGGTCGTCTGCCACACCTTAAGCTCTAGGACTTAAGGTCAGCTTAGCAGCCCACTCCCCGTAGAGGAAAGGATTAGGAGATTCAGACAATCAAGACTCTCAAGACTCGTGTCAACTCTCAGTGATCACGCACGTGTGCACGCACTCACAACGGGGCCTGACACAGCACACACTTCCACACATAACACCAAGCACCCTGCAGCCTTTGTGCAACGGAACCTCCACCACTTCCTTCCCTCCCCCACGGTGACCTCCACCAGGCCAGGACGGTCTGACCCTCCCAGTGTCCCCGGCACCTGGTGGGGGGAAGCAGCAAGACTTGCACAGTGTCCAATCAGAGACGCGGAAAGAGGGCCGGCAAGTTTTAGAAATCCTTGCTCAACAAGGAGCATCAAAAGTTGACTCTACCAGTTTACACTCCGTCCTTCGAGGATTTCAAAAAATAAAAGGCAGAGGGGCTGCCTAGAGCTTTTGTAGGGGGCAGGGAGAGGCTGTGGGGCCGTCCTGGAGGCTCAGGAGGCAGCTATTATTTGAGAATTAGGGGAGTCATTAGCCCTGGCAAAGCTCTGATAAAAGCCCAAAGGAGTCATCTAATGAGCCCACTTTAGAGTAGGTGCTGTTTTAGACTTCGCCAACCTGGAGACAGTGGGATACCTGGCTGTTGGGACAGAGGGGTGGGGTAGGACACCAAGCCCTTTGCATCCCACCATCCTCAGACCCTAAACAGCGCTGGCACAGGAGAGGACCCAAAGGGGCACGCTCAATAATTGCCGCTGACACAGTCACATGGGAAAAGATACTCTTTCCATATTGCAAGATCGCTGAGCTCCGCTGAGCTGAACCACCTTTTCCCGGTGCCTAAGTGGACACAGACCCCCCACTTGGCCTGATGTCACCGCACCCACTGAGCAGACCCAGGCCCTGGCAAACCCCAGGACGGTAACATTTCAGAACGAATCCGTCCCCAGCTGCCAGAGGGATGTCCACAAGGGACCACACTAGGGTGGCTGCGGGAGCAACAGCACGATTATCTCTAGAGAAGGGGCTTCCTCGAGATGGTGATCGGGCTGCAGGGGGAGGGATGGGGGCACGCGTCTCGAGCTGCGAGCGCATAACAAGTAGATTCCTTTTTTTAATCCAAAAAAAAAAAAAAAGAGCCCAGATTGCACGCTTATTGGGGGGATGCGGGGCGCAGGGGGGGGCGTGTTTGGAAGCCGCGACGGCACAGCAGGTTGACTCGCGGAGGGGGTGGGAGCGGTGACAGGCACCAGGGGCCGCCGAGTGTCCGCGCCGGGCGCTTCCCCTCAGCCTCTCGGGAGCCCCGGGGGCCGGAAACGCCGGGGGCGCAGCCGAGGGCCCGGGGTCTTTTCCCCCTTTCCCTTCCTTCCTTCCTCTCTCCCGCTCCCTCCCTCTCTTTTTCCTATTGTAATTATCATTAGGATCACTTCGAATAATAGAGAAGGAGGGCCCGCGGCCGGGCCACCCACGCTGTCACCTTTTGTGCCGCCCGGCCCGGCCGCCTGGGCTCGGCCCCGCGCGCCCCGGGCCCGGGAAGGGGCGCCCCCGCCTCCGCCCTGGGCGCGTCCCGCCTTTGTCCGGCCCGCCGCCCCGGCCGCAGCCCCGCGGGCGCCCAGGACCGGGCGGTTAACGCCCCCAACTGCCTCGCCGGCCGGGACAAAGCGCGGCGGCCCGGCCGAGCAGGCCGCGCCCGAGGCCTGGGCCTCGAGTCCCCGGCGCGCCCGCAGCTCCGAGCCGCGGCGCGGGGGCGGCATGGCGGCGGCGGGGCCCGCGCTCGTACGCGGCCGGCTGCCGGCCTCCCCGCGGGCTCACCTGAGGTGGCGCGCGCGGCCCGGTCCGGAGCAGCGGCGCGCGCTCCCCCGCCCTCGGCGTCGCACCCCCAGGCCCCGCTCGGGCCGAGCCCCGCTTGGTCGCTGGCGGCCGAGCCCTCCGCGAGCGCCCCGGGGGGGGGCTTATGAGGCGGCGCGCCAGCTCCGCCCCGGCTGCCATTGGCCGCGGAGCCCACGCCCGCGCGCCCATTGGCTGCGGCTGACAGCTCCGCCCCTCCCCTCCACCGGGCCCATCAACACCGCACGGCCCGCCCACCGCGCGCTGCGATTGGGAAGGAGCAGGCACCAGCCTTGCCTCCTCATTGGCCGTACTGCAGGGACACGCCGGCGCCCACTCACGTGCCCACTGACCGGCTCCGCTTTCATTGGATACAACGCACGCCAGCCAAAGCGGCCGAGACCAACCGAATGGTGACTGTGCCTCGGATTGACAAGGGCGCCTCAGGGACCGCCCAACGACCCTCACGGAGGGAAGCAAGTATTGGCTTGCAGGATCGGCCCCAGGCGCCGACTGGCTGGGGTGGGTGCCAATCACTGCCCGATGGCTCCGGATCCCGCCCTGGTTATCAGGCGGCGGCTGAGTACGTGAGAACCAGCACAACATCAGCACCGGGCCCGGAGCTCTTCAGAGGGGGTTCGAGAACCGGCGCCGGAATTTGGGCGCCGAGTTCCATAAACCTGAGACGTGCCGAACGCGGAAACAGAGCACCAAAAGCAACGTATTTTGCAAAGGAGAAGGACTGAGGACTGGCAAAATATAGGGTCCACCAACAAGCATTCACACCCCCAAAGCAGGTCAGCAAACCTTTGCAAAAAAGGGCCAGGCCTTCGGAATCAAGTTGGGTGTCCGCCCAACAAGTTTCCTAAGGTGTAGGGAAGGAGACGAGTTTGGTCCTTCTTTATTTGGGTGGAAGCTTAGCCGGACCCCATGCCTCCCTGGGGTGGCCTCCAGCGAAGTCAGCTTGCTGAGCCTCGGTTTCCCCTGTGAAATGGACTTGACAACATCCACATACTGCCTGCTCCCCTTCTGGGGATGTTGTAGGAATTAAGTGGAGCGAGGCACGCGTTTCTCATGTTCTCAGTTGTCCTCCTTTGCAAAATGAGTTGCCTTGGTTTCTGTCAAGCTTAGCCCTGCAATTTGGAAACTCAGTACCCAATTCCAGCGATAAGCCTAGAATCGCCCTCCCTGCGCATTCTGGGCCAGAGTGTGATTTTGTGGCTTCATATATAGCCAGCATTTAATAAAGGCTTGACATCATCATCATCATTGCGTTCTGGACCAGGCAGGGGTGTGGGCATGCTCCCATTTTGCTGGTAAGGACAGGGGTGTAAGTGGGGCAATTTGACTTTTTCTAGTTGTAGATAAATAAAAATAGAGATAATGTGTATTTTTTTTTTTAACGTGGTGCTGATTGAACGCAGTACCTCTGGCTTGAGGCAAGCACTCTACTACTGAACTGCAGCCCATTGACTTTTTCTAAAACACAGCAAGCAGTTCTCCCAGAAAGTGGTGCCACTCTGAACCATTTGCACACTACAGCTGCTAATATTGTGCTCTAAATATCTATCTGTAGGGGATTGGGTAAGTAACTTGGGGCATCTGGTACTCTGGGGTACTGTGTAGCAGCTGGAGGGTGGGGGATGGGGATGGGGCAGATCTGCATCTCACAGCACTGTCCTGGCCTATCTCCGCGGCACTGTGGCTGAGCAGCTGTAGAATGGCTCTGTGTTCAACAAGACATCATGGAAACCTGGGAACCAGGACCATGGAGTTTCTGGGCACCATAGTGTCAGGTGCCCAGAAAATGCACCCCCAAGCTGAGAAGGCTAAATCTTTGGGGAAGGAGAAGAAAGTTTCATGCTTAGTAAAGTCAAAGGAGATTTGAGTCTGTTCTGGGTGTTTAAAATTCCTGTGGGACCACATTCATGTAGTCCTTGTGGAATTTAAATTTAATTTTAAAAATAGCAAATAGTAAATGCCTTCGAGAAGCTCCCAAACCAGTGGGGAACACAGGCGTGGGATGGGACGGCATCCCAGGCAGCCCTTCTCCTAATTCTAAATGTTTTGGAATTCAGACTGAAATTTTTATTTCTTAGAAGAACTTAGTAGATTGCTTAACTTTTAAATAGCATCTCTTATGTGAAAAAAAGTTAGCATTAACAACTGTTGAATCTAGAGATGGGGTACATTTGAGGGATTACTAAGTAATTCAATTTTTTTGTTTTCACGTTAGGGGGCTGGGGTTGTGGCTCAGAGGCAGAGCGCTTGCCTCGCACAGGTGAGGCACTGGGTTCGATCTTCAGCACCAGATGAAAATAAATAAAACAATTTTCATGTTAGGAAAAGATTCGTCTTTTTTCCATTCTTTGCAGACATACAGATCTCATGGCAGCCTGGGGCCAGGAATCCTGCTTGGCGATCTCTCCCTAAAAATGGCATGAGACCCTCTTGGCCCTGGTCCTGAGATATCATAGTCAGCAGAACCAGTGCTCAAGTTCCAATTGTCTCCATCCTTCATTTCCTGAGGTGTAGAGCCAAGAAATGGCCACTGTTTTACAAAGATTCCCCTCCCCTATGGGTTAATTTCATGCATGGAAAAAAAAAAAAAAGCATGGCCAGATGCAGTGGCACATGCCTATAATCCAGGTGGCTCAGGAGGCTGAGGCAGGAGGATCATGAGTTCAAAGCCAGCCTCAGCAACAGCAAGGCACTAAGCAACTCAGTGAGACCCTGCCTCTAAATAGAATACAAAATAGGGCTGGGGGATGTGGCTCAGTGTCCTGTTCAATCCCTGGTACCCGCCCCCACACACACACACACACAAAGGACATTTGGATCCCACATTTAAAATATAAATTTTAAAAATATACTGAGGAGGCCTGGGGTTGCGGCTCAGCAGTAGAACCCTAACCTAGCATGTGTGAGGCCCTGGATTTGATCTTCAGCACCACATAAAGATAAATAAAAGTTATATGTCCAACTACAACTAAGAAATAAATATTTTTAAAAATATATACCAAGGAGAGCATGGTGCTATATGCCTATAATCCCAGCTACTCAAGAGGCTGCGGCATGAGAATCCAAAGTTCAAGGCCAGCCTCACTCAGCAAGATACCCTGTCACAAGACAGGTCTGAGGAAACAGCCGTGATAGAGAACCCCTAGGGTTAAATCCCCAGCTCCCCAGTGTGGTGCCAGAAAATAAAATCACAAATGCATTTCTGGGGGTCCAGTGGGAGAAGCCCCTGCCAGGCTGATTCCCTAGTCGACGGATCTGGTGACACCTACTTCAGGCAGAGCTCGTCCCCTCGCACCCTGTTCTGTCCGCAGAAACCTAGGTGAGGACGGGGTTGCTGCAGGAAGGAGCAGGGCCCCCACAGCTTTCTGGGAGACCACACCCCTTCCAGCCGGACCTCCTGCCCAGGGTGGAGTCAGGTAGGCCTGGGGCCCAGGGGCAGAGTGGCGGAGGGCAGTCCTGGGCCCTGGCGTGACCAGGCTCGACTGGCGAGTCTGCACTGATCCTCTCTCTGGCCCAGTAGAGAAAGTCGGGGTGTGGCTCCTCTGGGCGGCCCTCACACTGCGACTGCCCACCCACAGCACAGACCGCAGTGGCCACACTGCAGAATGTCCGACTGGACTAGAACATTCCAGGACTGAGCCCGGCAAGCTGCCTGGAAGGGTCCAGGAGTAGACACTTGGCTTGTGGACCCCGTGGTTTCTGACGGCCCTACTCAATTCTGGTTGCAGCATGGACATCGCCACAGGCCACAGGCGGGCCTCACTGGGTGTGCTCGGGTCACTTTATCTATAGGGGCTGGGCTCAGTGGCAGAGCGCTTGCCTGGCATGTGAGGCACTGGGCTCGATCCTCAGCACCACACACAGATAAATAAAATAAAGGCCCGTCAACAACTAAAAAATATCCCAAAAAACCCTGCAGCCAGCTCCACTGAGAACGGTGGGCGGACAGCCCGGCACCCTGACATCCTGAGCTGCAGCCAGGACCCTCGCAGAGGCCGCCTCCCAGGTCTGCTGCCATCTGCACAGTGCGGGTGACGCTCCTGCCTGGCTTTCTCTCCTGGGGTTTGTGAAGAGAGAAATGAGATCATTGGTGCAAGTGGCAAAGAGGACGCACGATCAGACCCATCTGTGGAGAAGGTTTATTCTGAGAATCTACAGTCTGGACAAAGAACATTGAACTTCAGAAAAAGCCTACACAGGTCTCGGTCGGTGCTTCTTCCCTAACTCGTCAACAATCTAGCAAGGAAAAAAAGCCCTTTCAAAACCCTCCTGCTCCAGTCTGTCTGCAGTTCTGATTGAAAACATCCCAGTTCCATTGAGGTATTAGCTGCAAACTTTGGTAAAGTTAGAAAAATTAACAAACCATTCAAAAAAAAATACAAAATTAAACAAAAAGCCAACACAAACCAACCCTAAATTATATCTTTCTTGGTACATATACAGTAACTACAAAAAAATTCATTTAAAAATGTGTTCTTTAAAAAAAAAAAAAAGAAAAGAAAAACCCTCTCTAACTCTCAATCACAAACTGAATTTAAAGGATGGCTAGACCCAGACCATCCGATACCCACCCAGCGCTGGGAAGAACTGGACGGCCACAGTGTGCAGAACCCGGTTCACTTTCCAACAGTTCAGTGCTGAAAGCAAAGAGCCCCGTCTCTGGAAAGCGGGAGCCAAGGCACTTGGACGCGGCTGGGGGCGGCCTCCCCAGCTCCGGGGAGCGAGTCCAGCTGAGGTAGCTCCCGGGACAGGGGCTCCAAAGGCGGGTCGCAGGCACCAGGGGAACGCCGAGGGTGTGCCCGTGGCCCGGAGGCCGTCCTCTTTTAGGACTTCTTGGCGGTCAGCTGGGCCACCGAGCCCAGGGCCAGAGACCACCTTGCTGGCCGCAGGAAGAGGCGCTGGCTTTGACTGGGGGCCAGAGCCACGAACCTTGCAGAGATTGTTCTAGGCAGCTGGGACCTTGCTGGTCGGTGGCGGGAACCTCGGAGGACTTCACAGCGGTAACCGACGCAGCTCCCAGGCCACGTGGTTGCCAAGTCCATCCTCAAACATTGGGGTTGTTTTTTTCCCGTTTTGCAGATACATTGCAGGCTTTATATATCAAAAGCTGAACCCAACACTGAGAAATCCAACTTCCAGCCAGAACATGAAATTCCTGAAAATGCATGGTTTGTTTAAAGAAAAAAAAAAAAAAGGAAGACAAGCCTTTTTAGGGAGACTACACATTAAGTTAAGCCACTAAAACAGAACCGGGGAGAGAGCCCCACAGGGAGGGGCCGCCAGGAAGTGCTTGGGCATCACCGGCCGTTGCCGTAGCCGGGGAAGAGCTGGTGCAGGACGGTCTGCAGCGGCTGGTTCACCTGCATGGCATAGCCCCGGCCCAGGTCATAGCGGCAGGCCGGGCAGCTGAACACCTGGGCGCGGAAGGACCTGTCCAGGCAGTCCTGCAAGACACACAGCAGGGAGAAGCTCTGTGTCCAGCTCCCCTGGCTGGAGAGAGTATCTCCCCAAGGCCAATAGTAGTAGCTGCCTTCTCACGAGGCAGAGGTCCCCCCTGACCCCAGGCTTACTCTTCAGCATCTGCTATCCACCCCAGCCCAGTGTCCCAGGGTGTGGACAAGCCTTTGCACTGCGGTCATACCACCTGCCAGGCTTATCACTGCCTTCGAGGGCCTTCCCAGATGCCCCACCGGGCCAGACCTACCAGCTGCCCTGTCTGTCCTCACAGCACACCTGCCTCCCCGGCAGCCATCCCGCCCGGGCTATGCTCACGTGGAACAGGCAGACGAGCCTGGGGACCAGGGCTGCGACCCACGAACCCTCAACACAAACACAGTCTTGGCCCTCAGTGGTGCTGGCAGCACACACCAGGGGAGGAGAGGCCTGCTGAGGCCCATCTGAGGGCCCACTCCAGCCTCCTGACCTCCCTGCCCCTCAGCCTCACTGCTCTAATGACCTCCCTGCCCCTCAGCCTCACTGCTCTAAGGACCTGGGACGCTGCTCCCCACCACAGCCACTTCCTGTCAGGCTAAAGCCACCTCCTCCAGAAAGGCCTCCTTCTGCCCTCAGCGCTCCCTCCCCAGACCTCAGGCAGCCGCAGCCACCTTGCCCTGCCCTGGGCCCCCAGCCAGTAAAAGGCCAGCAGAGGAGAAAGGCAGCTCCAGAGGCTGGCGGGTGAGGCTGGGACAGCCAGAGCCCGGGGTTCAGAGCAGAGGAGCACCAGGACAGGAGGACCCAGCGAGGCCAGAGCCACCAGCAGGACCTGGGGAAGGGACACTGGGCAGACAAGCTGTGGGCAGGGGTGGCTCCTCCCGCCCTCACCTTGCACACGTTGTGCTGGCACACGGTGGTGACGGGCCGGAACACCAGCTCCTGGCAGCAGATGCACTGGAAAGTCTCCTCCACCTTGCTCAGGAACACCTGAAACCAGGGGGCGTGAGCCGCAGGCCTGGCCGGCAGCCACCCTCCAGGCTCTCGGGAACCAGAGGCACCACGCTGCCCAGGGGCCGTGGCCAGACCTCCGTCATTCGGAGGACAGGCCCAGAGAGGAAGCCTCACCCGGGTCCCTGCACCAGGGTGGCAGGGCCGGCCAGCTGGGCCACCAGCACAGCCCAACAGGCGCCGTGGAGTCGGGCCAGGCTCAGGGAGGCCACGGGGAGGTCCACAGAGCAGGCCAGCTCCGCGGACCACGGGGCCAGAGCAAGTGGGAAGACAGGGGGACCTCCAGGGTACCCAGCCCCGCCCTGGGGTCTGCAAATATGTCGCCTTACAAGGCCCAAGGGAGTGTGCAGATGGGTCCAGGAGGAGACACCCACCCCACAGGGTGCCTTGCGGTGCTGGGAAGGGGGCCAGACAGGCTCCAGCCCAAGGTGCCCCAGGAGGGCAGAGGCCCTGTGACCACAGGCACCTTCAAAAACAGAAAAAGGGGCTCGGGGTTCTCCCCAGAACCACCAAAAGAACCAGTCCTCGGGCGGGCGGGGCTCCGCTGTAGGGCACTGGCCTGGCATGTGTGACCCCTGGCTCGACCTGGGTTCGAGCCTCGGCACCACATAAAAAATAAATAGATAAAAATAAAGGAGTTGCACCCATTGGGATAAAAAAGAACCAGTCCTGGCACACTTGACCTTGGCCCCGTGGCCTTGGTGGCCTCTGGGCCTTGGTACCTGGCAGCAGAGGCCGCGCTGTTCAGGCCCCTGGGCCACTCACAGCAGCCCCCGGCGGAGCCAAGCCCGGAGGACGAGGACGGACTCCCGCAGGGAACCCCCAGGGCACCCCCAGGGCAGGTCTCAGGCTTGGGGTGATGCTGAAGGTGACCCGAGGACAGCCAGCTCCCGCCAGGACAGGGCAGAGGCAAAAGATGCTCCGACGGTCACTCACAGCGACCCCTCAAGGTCACTAGCCCCACTGAGGGCAGAGGGAGCAAAAGGGATGTCCCTGGCTGGGTGGCTCCTCAGGAAACCAAAGGAAGAACCAGCCACCACCACAAAGTCCCCAGGATGGCCCTAAGGGAGCTGAGCTGGACCTGCAGCTCGCGGCCTGCCTGCGGAGACACAGCCACGCCCACAGGGAAGGGGACGCCCAGGTGTGTGCCGGAGGGGCCCAGCCAGGGCGCCTGCTGCTCACCACAGGGAAGGGCACACCGCACGGGCCACAACACAGGGACACTGCAGCCGGGTGTGCCAGACACGGCAGGACATACTGCAGGTCACCCCTAGGACGTCCAGAGTCTCAGCCAGAGCCAGAGCCAGAGCCAGCCTGATTGGCTACGAGTGGCGGGAGCCGGTGGGGGCAAGGTTCCGGGGGAAGGTGGGAGGACACATCCCACCCCAATGTCTCTGAACTATGTGCTCACACACGCTAAGTGACAGCTGTGGGTGACATCTCCTACTCACCGGGCCGTCCTTGAGGGAGCGGAGGACCTCACCCCACAGCTTGGCGTTGGCCTTGTCCTCGCCGATGAGGCTGCGCTGCTGGGCCGTCAGGCTGTAGGGCTCCAGCCTCGTCTTCTTGGCGGCGCGGGTCGCGGGACCCCCCTGGCCTGGGGGAGAGAGGGGTCAGGAGCGGCGGGCACCCCTGCAGGGCCGCGGAGCTCGGCGGTACCCACCTGTGGACTTCCGCTTCCACTTGCCCTTGCCCTGCGGGGGGGACGCGCAGCCCGCGGCTGCCCTCTTGCGGTTCTCCTTCTCCCTCTCCCTGTTGGCCAGGGCTTGCAGGTAGCCCTCGGGGTACTGGAGGGGGAAGGGCAGGGGGCGGTTTCAGGCTGCGGACCCTCGAGCGGTCACAGGCCAACCAGAGACGGGCCCACGTGCGCTGCTCAGTGCACCCCCGGCCCTGCCTCCACAGGTACCAGATGCCACCCCCCGAGAAACTCGGGTGGACGGGGCGGCTCCGCCCAGCCCAGTGCCACTCCTGGAAGACAGCAGCAGGACGTGGATGAGCACCCGCTGCCTAGGCACCTGGCCCCACCCGGGACTGCCCTGCAAGGTGGGACCGCTCACCTGCGCCCCAGCCCAGGCAGGCACCTCACACCAGGCCCCACTCGGCCCTGGCCGTCGCGTGACCTGGCGCCACAGGAAGCCTGGCCCACGCACCGCAGCCCACCAGCTGGCGCCGGGCGGAGTGGGTTCCTCACTCCCGACCGCACGGATTGGTTGTCACCCTGGTTCCAAGGCCACCCACTCCCGTCCGACTCTCCAGTGTTGTTTATCAAGAAACCCTCGACTGACACCGAAGTCCCCAGTTTTCAGTCCTGGGAACATTTCAACGCAGGGACACAGGGCTGGAGCCCAGGAGGTGCAGGACACCCCGTCTGGACAAGCACAGCAGCTGCGGCCTCTCCGACATGCTCGGGGCGCAGCAAGACCAGTCACAAGGCTCCTGCTCCTGCAGGAGCTCAAGTCCCCCTCCCTCCATCTGCCATTCCCTTCCCAGCGCCCGGGCTTCTGAAATTCCCCTGCTGCACAGACCTGTCCAAAAACACCCCTTGTGACGCCCAGGGGTAGGTGCTGTCCGGCAATTAAGATTCCTTAAATAGTCCTCGGCCTTCAGCTGCAGCCCCGAGGGGAGGAGCAGGACCCCGTCCCGGCGGCGGGGGCAGGGAGCTCCCAGGCCTGTCCTCCCCACAGCACAGCCACAGTCTGCTCTGCCCCAGGATTCACGCATGAGGACCCAAGTGTCACCTGCACCTTCAACACCAGTGGCCAGAGCACTGAGGGCCACAGCCGGCAGGGAAGCCAGGCCGGGAGCCCCGTGGGCCGCAGGGTGGCCTACATGCAGCACGAGCTCAGGCCCAGAGCTGGGCCCCCGCCAGTCCACAGAGAGCCCCAAGACAGACTCAAGGCAGGACCTCGGGGGTCGCGGTGCGAGTCTCAGCCACAAGGGTCCCAAGCCAGGTCCCCACTGCACCAAGCGGCAGGCCTGGACAGCGCCAGGCCCACAGTGGCCCAGCCAGGACGCACCTGCATGGTGAGCCCCAGTCTCTTGATGCGGTCCTTCCCCTCCTTGGTCCAGGGCCCAGGCTCGTCGTCGTCCCTCCGCAGGAGGTAGCGCCACACCAGGAAGCCCGACTTGCCCTTCTCAGGCCAGTACTTCACGACCTGCGGAGGGCAGCCATCAGGCTGGGCCAGGCCAGGACGTGGGAGGCCCTCGGGGCCTGCACGCAGGGGCTGGCCGCCCGCGGTGGCTCACCTTGTAGATGCCGTCGTAGCGGTTGCCCTCGGCAGGCGCGTACTTGCTGTGCTTGCCGCCCTTCATGTTCCGCACCACTCTGACCGGCTTCCCCGACCGCCAGTCCTTGGCCTCGGCCCCTACTCGGTCGTTGATGGGGGCACTGCAGTTGAGAGCCAGCGCCCTGCGGGGACAGTCGGGCCACATGGAGACTGGAGCACACCCCAGGAGGGGCAGGAGCCTGAGCCGGGACTGGTGCTGCAAACCCGTCCCTGCAGGTGGGACTAGTGGGCTGAGCCTGCTGAACCTGGGGGCCATCGTGATCACAGCCAGCACGGCTGGGAGACCGCAGGAGGGTCTCAAGTTCAAGGCCTGCCTGGGCAACCTAGAGGCTGTCACAAAATACGGAGGGCCAGGGCGAGGCTCCGTGGTTGACGTGGTTGCCCTGGGCTCGGCTCCAGAGCCATTAAAAAAAAAAAAGGAGACCGGGTGGGCAGGCCACCAGGGGAAGATGGGCGCAGAGACCGAGTACACCAGGGACCACAGCTGCAGAGCTTGGACCTGTGGGGTCCCCAGAGGCCCAGGCCTTGAAGGCTCAAGGTGCAGGCAGCCCATTCCCTCCTGCCATGAGGGAAATGGTTCTGTCCCACCTCCCACTGTCCCTCCCAGAGGCCCAAACACCAGGCCCACCCAACCAGGGACAGGCACCCCCAGAACCCCGGGCCAGAACCCACCCCGAGGCCTCTGCTACGGCGACAGTGGGCAGAGAGACATGCCGCCGCCACCACATATCAGAATGGACCTAGACAGGTCTCCAGAGATCCGCCTTGGATCCCACAGAGCAAGCATGGCCCTGTCCACCCTGGGCCTCCCGCCTCTGGCCTCCAGCTGAGCGTGACCAGCTCTTCTTGAGCCTGGTTGGTGGATTGCTCCTGCAGCCGCAGGAACCCAACACACCACGTGGCCAGAAGGTGCAGACACAGGAGGCTTCCTGGTGACACAGGGTGGGGCTGGGCACTGCCAGGGCCAGGAGGCCACCTCATCAGGTTGGAGAGAAAAAAGCCAGTCTCTTTAGCGACAGCCCTGTTCTGCAACAGGACTCGAGAGGTTTGTGCCCAGATGTCACCCCACGTGCGGTGTCTGAGCTGCTCCCTTGGTTTCTGAAAACATGTTTTAACAGTCCCTGGGATCAGAGCGCCCCCCCAAGGAGGGTGGAGCGCCCCCCCTGGTTTGGCTACTCGGTAACCGGCACTGGCTGCTTGGGGAGACCACGTCCCCCTTCACTCTTCAGTCTCTTAGAGTAGCACCAGAAGGTCAGGAGGGACATTTACAAGGCTCTTCGTACAGAGAGCTTTTCAGACATTTGGTACCAATTTGTATTTCTACAAAAACGGAATTCTAGTCCCTGCCTTAGCACTTCTCGATACTGTGAACTTTGAAAGGACGTCTTGGACTTGGAGGCCGGTTTCACAGGGAAGTGACTGGGATCCCGCCCTGTTTCCACCCACAGGGCTCTGGCCGCTGCAGGGCACAGTTCTTCGTGGTCACTGGGCATTTCTTTTTTGAGTTATTTCCAAGTCCTTTGCTTTTGTTTTGAGACAGGGTCACACTAAGTCACCCAGGCATCTCAAACTTGCAATCCTCCTGCCTCAGCCTCCTGAGGACTTGGGGTTAGAGGTGAGAGGCACCATCCCTGACCTGGGTTTCTTCCCAGTGGTGTTTTTCCTTGGTGGAGGGCACCAGGGGTTGAGCCCAGGGGCGCGCCACCTCGGAGCCCCAGGCCCATCTTGTATTTTATCTACAGAGTCTGAGTTGCTTAGCGCCTCACTAAGTAGCTGAGGCTGGCTTTGAACTCGAGATCCTCCTCCTGAGCCACTGGGATTACGCACGCGGCCCCCGCGCCCAGCTTCTTTCAGGTTTTTGGGGTTTTTTTAAATATTTTCTCAGTTGTAAATGGACACAACACCTTTATTTTGTTTATTTTCATGCGGTGCTGAGGATCGAACACAGGCTAGGTGAGCCTATTCAATAAGAAATGACAAGAGGCCGGGCTCAGGCTCAGGGGTCGAGCGCGTGCCTAGCACATGGAGGCCCCTGGGTTTGATTCTCAGTGCTGCATATAGATAAAATAAAGGTCCATGGGAGACTAAAAATATGTATGAAAATATACATTTAAAAGAAATTTTAAAAGCCCTTTACATAGAAAAAACAATCATCGTACAGAAGGTGTCCAACTTTCCTCAACGGTCATCAGCCCTGTGTACAGGTGCCAGTGAGGCACTCTACGCGGTTTAGGTCATAAGATCTTTCCCTCTTTCCTTTAAGCTTTGTGATGAACTTCATGCCGAAAAGCCCAGCTGTCCTGTGGTCAGGGCGCGGCAACCTCCCGGCCTCTGCAGGGCAGCTGCGAGCCCCAACCCTCGCTCACACGGGGTCTGCGGTTCTTCAGCACGAGGCCCGTACCCTCAGAGCTGGAGACGATGGCCATCTGGCCTTCATGGAGAGCGGCCACTCTGTCCCTCTGATTGACCCCCACGTCCCAGCCAACACAGGAGGGGGCTCCTGGCCGCCCCCACACGCCCCGCAGGCCCCTGGCACGCACCTGTTGGTGTTGGTGAGCTTCTGGTCACAGGACTGCTCTGCAGTCCGCTTATTGCCAGAGAGGTCGCGGCCACCGCTACCTGTGTACGTGAAAAAATTCCCATGGTCCTGCAACAGATGGGAAGGGCAGTGAGCCCCCGCACAGGGCAGGTGGCCACAGCCACGCACCTGGCCTGGCCCAGCCCAGAGAGGAGAGAAGCCGGGGTGTGGAGGCCGGAACCTGGAACCCTACTGGGGCACGTGGCTGTGAGCAGACCAGCCTTCGGAGGCTGAGGCAGGGGTCCCGAGCTCCAGGCAAGACCCATCTCACAGTCAGCAGAAGGACGGGTGTGGCTCAGCAGGGCAGCAGCCCTGGGTTCAGGTCCTAGGACCACCAAGAGTGCAAAACAGCTGGGCTGATTTGAACAGTGCCCGGCAGGACCCAGCGGGACCCAGGGGACCCAGCGACGCCACGGCTGGTCAGGAACCAGGAGCAGGGAAGCACTCTGTCCAGAGGCCCCGGCCAGCGGCAGAGCTAACCGGCCACACTGCAGGACCCATTCCCAGGAGCCCCAAGGGCTCAGCCTCAAAGGCAGGAAGGAGAGCAGTGGAGCCCGCGGGAGGGGACAGTTCCAGTTTGGGAATGAGAGCAAGTCTGGAGCTGTGGTGGGGACGGCTGTGGCATGGCCACACGTGTGTGCTCAAGCTGAGGTCTTGTGACAGTCTGGGTAGGAGGGTCCCCGAGAGCTCCTGCGTTCAGGAACATCCAGAGGCCAGGTGCCTGGGCTGGGGGAGCTGTGGCCTCAACAGTCCCTGCCCACCTGAAGGGACCGACTGCAAGGCGAGCAGGTGGGCAGGGGGCGGGGCGGGGGCGGGGCAGGCTCTGGCAGGGCGACTCCACCCCACGGCCCTGCTCCCTCTCTGGCTCCCTGGCCGCCTCGGGCTGAGCGGTTCTCCATGGGGCCCTTCCGCCATGATGGCTGCCTCCCCTTGGGCCCAGAGCAGTGGACTTGGCTCCCTGTGGACTATGACCTCTGACCCCGAAAGCCCAAATCCTCCAAGTTGTTCTTGTCAGGTATTTAGGTCAGAGGGACACAAAACCTGACCGAGACATGTCCCAAGACCTCCCGTGGCCACGCAGAGCCTCAGACGGGGCCAAACACTGCCCCGAGGCGTCTCCCCGCGCTGGTCCAGTCCCTCCCTGGCAGTGACTTCTACAGCCAAGATGCAACCACAACTGTCCTAGCCTCCCGATGCCCCAGCTCACAGCCAACTCGGGGCGACATCTCCTCGGCTCAGAGGGCACGAGGCCTCCCCGGGCACTTCAGGGCCTGGGAGGGTGGGAAAGGGCGACCCAAGCACAAGCATCCCGTCTGGGACGGTCAGGGGACCACCTCGACAGCCACCGGGGAGTGACAGGAGGAAGTTCGTCCACGCGACAGCCTGGACAGGGGACGGCCACGGCAAGGCACTGGCCCTCTTGCCTCCCAGTGTGCGCTGTTCACCATGAGTCTGGGGGCTGGGAGGGTCCAGTGGGGGGACACCCGCCTGCGGGAGGCCCTGGGTTTGACTATCAGCACCACAAACAAACGAGAAAGTAAAGGCCCCTCAACAACAAAAAATATTGAAAAGTAAAATGGACTTGGGGTTCTGAGACTTAACGTGATGTTTCTGGACCACAGTGGACCCCAGGTGACCAAGACTACGGGTGGGGGAGCCCACCTGGGACAGGCACACCAGCTGAGACTATGTATTCACAACTTAAAAATAAAGCAAGGGCTAGGGACACAGCTCAGTGGGTAGAGTGGCCACTCACAAGCCCAGGCCCTGCCTGGCTTCGCCCCCAGCACCACAAAGGGAAAGGAGAAAAGGGAAATAGCAGGCCGGGCCGTGTGCGCGCCATCCTGCGGCTCGGGAGGCTGAAGCAGGAGGATCTTCAAGATTGAGGCCAGCCTCAGCCTCGCAGCAGGGCCCTTTCTCAAAAGGGGAAGGGCTGCAGTGTGGCTCCAGGGAGGGCTGCCCGGCTTCACCCCGTGACTAAATACAACCAGAACACCTCACTCACCACGTCATCCTCGTAGCCCCCGGCCAGCACCAGCGAGTAGGCCCCGTCATTGCTCCGGCCGTGGATGCCCGCCACATGAGGCCTATGGACACCCGACTCGCTGACCTGCAAACCCAGCAACAAACAAATGGGGGCTGCGGATGTGGCTCCAGCGGTCACGCGCTCGCCTGGCATGTAAGGGGCGGGGCGCTGGGTTCGATCCTCAGCACCACATACAAATAAACAAACAAAAACTAACAGATAAACATTGAAAAACTCTCTCAAAATAAAAAAAGGTACCTCTGGCCCCAACTGCGGCAGAGACCGAGGCCCCTGGACCCCACCACCTGCAGCAGCTCCCGACCCGGCCAGGCCCAACCCAGCCCCAGAGGGCACCCCTCCAGCCCGGCAGTGGGCACACAGGAGAAGCTGCGCCTCGGAGGACACTGGCCAACGGCCACCTCTGCTGGGCAGACTCGGGGTTCAGGCAGCCGCTCAGCCCAAGACGTTTAGAGCCTGTCACTGTCAGGCCTGGCTGGCTGTGGGGGCGGGGGGACACTGCCCTGAGCTCCTGGCCTGTCTGGACCTGCCGACCCCAGGGACACCCTCCCCCGCTGCCACTTGAGTGGGTCTCATCCTGGCCAATTCCATGCCAGGAAACCGGGGGGGACACAGAGTGGGTGGAGGCCAAGACCGCAGCCCAGATCCCCCAGCCCTGGTCAGCGGTGCCAAAGCAGCTGCTCCTCCACCTGGCACACGTCTGAGGGGGACAGATCCCAGCTGTCCAGTCAACCAGGTGCAGGTGCTGTCACCACAGACTGTGGCCTGGTCCAGAGCAGGCCCTGACACACACTCAACCCACCCCTGGCGACGGCAGCGCAGGAGCCCCCCGGGCTCGCCCCTCCCCGCCAGCCAAGGTGCCCTCGGGGCCTGTCCCAGCACCGCCTGTCACTGCCACGAGAAGGGCTTGGAGGCCAGCACTTGGGGGGAGCCTGCGCGGGGACCTCGGGTACCTGGACTCGGAACCGCCACATGGTGCCCACAGGGATGCCAGGGATGGGTCCGTAGTGGTTGGAGGGGACGATGGTGCACTCCTTTGTGCGTCCCACACACGCCATGCCCTGTCCGGCAGGGACACAAGGGAACCGCGTGTGAGCGCCCGCTGGAGGGGCGCGGGGCAGCGGGCGGGGCAGCGGGCGGGGCGGCGGGCGCGGGGCGGCAGCGGCCTACCTTGCCCCAATCCCGCTGCGAGGACGACGTGGCCGAGGCCATCTTGGCCTTCTTCTTGCTCTCCTTCAGCTTCTCGCCGGCCAGCACCACCTCGCTGGCGTCATTCCGACAGTCGGGGCAGTACCTGTGACCACCTGGGTGTCAGCTGGCGGACGACTGTGGGAGCAGACGCGTCCTTCCGCCTCCAGGCCGGACGCTGCCCTCCCGCCCCCATCCTTCTGCGCTGCCCCAAATGGGGACATGCAGCCCAGGACCCCACTCTGGGTCACCTCGGGGATCTCAACAGCCACATGCAACAGGGTTGACCCCCCAGGGGAAGAAGTCCTGTCCACAGCAGGCTCTGGCCCCTGCTGCTGAGGGTCCCTCCCCACAGGGACAGTGAATCAGAAGCCAGATGGGACGGGGCAAGACCCAGCAAGTGCCTCTGTCCCCCAGGGCGGGTTTCCCCACCCCACTGAGTGGGGGCAGGACAGCAGGGCTCCTGCAGGCGGGAAAGAGGGCCCAGGGCCCAGCAGGACGGCCACCTGCCCCCTGGAACACAGTGGCCAAGAAGCTGTTTTGGCACACACCATTGCAGTGAGCCCTGTGTCCCTGCCGAGTCCCAGACCTACGGGGGGCTGCAGAGAGAGCCCCCGCGGCCACCAGCCACACCTCGTGCTGCGGCCCACTCACCACTCGGGTTCGATGGGCACACTGCTGAGGGGCGGGTCGAGGCAGTCCAGGTGGAAGGCCATGTCACACTCGTCACAGATCAGCTGCCTGTCGGGGTGCTCGCGCCCCCCGCAGCTGTGGCAGGCGCAGACGCGGCACAGCTTGTTGGGGTCATCCTTGCAGTGCTTACAGGAGGGGCCGCTCTTCCCTGCACAGTGAGGCGGGGTCAGGGCGCAGGGGCGGCCGGGCGCAAGGCCCGAGCCCCCAGGGTGCGCGCACCCAGGCCCAGACTCACGTCTCGTGAGGTTGTCAGCCACAGGGCTCCCTCGGCCAGGGCACTCGATCTTGAAGACTTCGTCCACAAAGGCGATCCGACAGTTGTTGAGAGCGTCACCTCTGGGGGATGACATGGGAACATGAGAACATTCCACCAGGTTCCGTCACAGCCGGCTCACGGCTGCCTCTACGAGGGCCAGGAGGTGCTGAGGGCCTGGCGCACCTCCTGCCCATCCAATCCCTACTGAACCGCACGAGGACATGGCAAGCCAGTGTCATCCTGTGACGCACCTGGCAGGTGGTGTGCACTGCGGGAGCTCGAGCCTGACTTGGGCTCTCCACCAGAGCCAACACGGAGTCTGACCCACCTGCCCGGAAAACACCCAAGAGCCCCTTCTGTCCAGTAAACGACGCAGGATCGACACGGCCATCAGCCACACCCAGGGGGGACAACGTGCGAGGCTGACGTTTCCAGAGTCCATGTTTAGAAGGAAACGCAGGCAGAAGTGCACGTCCCCCACACACGTCCCCAGCACGGAGCGAGGGCAGAGGACGGGCCCGAGCAGCCCCGGGGCCCAGTGCTCTGCTTCCGCCCAGGCACCCAGCACGCACACGTACCCTTGGAGACAGACGCAGCAGGACAGGTGACCAGCTGCCAGGAAGACGTCTGTTCATATCGTGGACACACTGAACAGCCAGCCTCGGCGGGGAGGTGCCAGGAGAGCAGGAAGACACCCCCCCCACAGCCAGGCACTCCCCTCCCTTGCCACCGATAGAGGGCACAGCGAGAACACGACCCGAGCACCCGCCAAGAGAGTCAGCCTGCAAGAGGAGGGCGTCCACCCCGAGCAGCACAGAAGAGTCACCAAGAGAGGTCACATCCTGGGCCAAAAAACACACTTCAAGACTTAAAACCACACAGAAGATGTTCTTTGACCGTAAGGAAGTCAAACAAGAATCACTAATCAAAAGACAATGGGAAGCCAAGCAGGTAACCCCGGAGGCTCGGGAGGCTGAGGCCGGAGGATCACGAGCAGGAGGCTGAGGCCGGATCACGAGTTCAAAGCCAGCCTCAGCAACTTATCAAGACTCTAAGAAACTTAACAAGACCCTGCCTCAAAATAAAAACCAAAAAAGGGCTGGGATGTGGCTCAGTGGTTAGGTGCCCCTGGCTTCAATCCCAGGTACCAAAAAAAAAAAAAAGATAATGGGAAAACCTCTAAGCAACAATCTTCAAAATCAGCCGCAAGTCAGAGAAAGTCTCAAAAAATTTAAAATGCAATTAAGAAAACCAGTTGTGGGCGGGGTCGTGGCTCAGTGGTAGGGCGCTTGCCTAGCACGCGTGAGGCCCTCGGTTGGATCCCCAGCACCACGCAAAAATAAAAGATAAAATAAAGGAAAGCACTGTTCAACGCCATGGTCTACAGTCCTACGTCCAGCCCTAGAGAGCAGGGCTGCCCGCAACAGGCCGGAGGAGGCTGCCCAGAAGACCCATGAAAGACAGAACCACGGGACACGACAGTCGGTCCCACCGACGGGGAGGGTGGCCCTCGAGAGGGCCGAAGGAGGAGCGCGGCCCCTCTGCTCACAGGAAAGGGGCAACTCCTTCAAAACTCCAGGCACCCCGACTGGACTGCAGCAGCCCAGGACGGACGGCCTCTGGACCATTCAAGAAACCGGATTCATAAACACAATCTCCTCAAAAGTATCCAGACCCCCATGGTCACACCAGAGCCTAAAGAGGATGGGCATCGAGCTGCCCAGCTTTAGCAGGAGCAGGGGAGCGAGCGCTTCCTGCTCATGTCCTGAGGCCAGTGCTGACCAGACCAGCGACAGCCACACCAGGCTCGCACACTGACCCGTGCTCCTCGTGAACCCGCCAGCCGGGAGACGGGCATGGGGCCCTGGCTCCGTCCCAGCACCACAGAAAACAAACAAACCTCAAGACACCCACGTGCCCCAGCCGAGTGGACGGCTGGGACAGTGGTCCTCCTGCCAGGGGACGCTGGTCAGCAGCTGATATAAGCAACAGGAGCGTGTGTCCCCAGGAAGTCATGCAGAAGGGGAAGCTGACCACAGAGACCACCTGCCACCATACCCCCCACTGACGGGACGTTCCTGGCACCCAGAGGACACTGCTGCTGGCTGGAGGCGGGGCGGGGGCCACGAGAGGGTGACAGGCCAGGTGCCACACAGGCCCTATGGTCCCAGCAACGCAGAGGCAGGAGGACCCCTCAAGCCTGGGAGTTTGACAGCGGCCTGAGGGAGGGAGGAGACCGCGTCCCTACACACAGGCACAGGGGGGCAGCCCAGGCAGGGGCTCAGGCTCCGCCCCCAGCAGCCCCCTCAGGGCTGGCGGTCAGGGACCTGCCTCGGCCAGGCCCTGGGCCTCACCCTGCCCTCGGAGGATGGTCAGGGGAGACCGAAATCCCCGCTGAGGTCCCGAGCTGGCCCGGGGCGGCTCACCCGATCTTGACGTTGGCGTACAGCTCCCGCGCGGTGCGCGTCTCCCTCTTCCTGGTGATCTCGGCGTCGTACCAGAAGCCGCGCTCCTTGGGGTAGTCGGGGTTGTAGTTGAGCATGACCACCTGGCCCACCTCCAGCTCCTGCCACTTGAGGATGGTGCGGGCGCGCGCGCGGACGTCCCTGGGCCTCATGGAGACCACGCCGTTCTCGGGGTAGCTGCGAGAAGAGCGCAAGCCTGACATCCTGTGGGACCCGGAGCCACAGGGTGTCAGGCTGGGCCCTCAGCCGCCACCAAGGCTGGTGCAGAACAGGCTGCACTGCAACACCAGCTGGCCGCCAGGGCCACGCTGGAGATGCGGGGCCCACTGGGCGGCGGCGATCCTCCCGGAGGCCGGACCCTGACAGGGCTCTGGGCCTGTTCTGGAAATAGTGCGCAGATGGCATCACACCCAGGTGAGGTCACACTGGAGCAGGGTGGGCCCGGCTCTCTACCTGAGGAGACGGGGACACGCGAGGAGGTGACAGCCTAGGACAAGGGCTGCGGCACGGGGACAGGCGGGGGCAGGATTTCCTCCAGACCCTTCAGGGGCCCGCCCTGCCCACACCTTGACCTCACTCCCACCTCCAGAGGCCGTCACTGCCCTGCAGCAGGTGGAGCCACCATCACTGTGGCCCTGAGAGGCCAACACAGAGGAATCCCGGGGCGGGGCCCAGCCTCTCCCGCACAGGGACCTTGGCTCTGCACGCGAGTGTCACAGGGAGCCTCCACTCCATAAGGGCTATCCCCTAGCCACGTGGAAGGCACCGGACAGCGCAGCTCAAGGAAGCCTGCGGCGGCGGAGACTGGACCCCAGGCAGCCCGGGGCCACGCCATGCCCAGCAGGCTGCTCCTGCTGAGCCCACAGCAGGGCTCTCTCCAGGCCACCGCCCGTGAGCCACGGGTGCCAATGCGTCTCAATAAAGCTTCACTCAAAAAACAGAAGGTGGCCAGAGTCGGCCCTCGGTCAGTTTACAGACCCCAACAAGAGGACATGGCTCTTGTCCGGCAGGACCGCCTCAATTCCTTCTCCCCTAACTACAGACCTGAGCTCAGGAGGCCAGACGCTGTCCCAGAAAGGACGGGCCACCAGCAGGAGGAGCCCTGGTGCCACGGTGCAGGTCACAGCTCACTCCCAGGAAGGCAAGGCCCTCACCCAGTGGCCGGGGGCACCTCAAGGGAGGGGCAGAGCCGTGTGTGGTCACGGGTGAGAAGACTGTCCGCAGGCCAGAAAGCGCCGGGCCACAAACCCGCCCTTGCTCCCTGCCCTGGACTCCAGGCTCCAGGCCTGGGACAGGGGGAGGTCCGGAAGTTAAGCCTCCAGAAAGACAGCGTCCCATTAGGTGGCCCAGACGGCCTAGCGCCCACTCAGGGACCACACCTGCACCTGCTCAGAACCGGGCACACAGCAGGCGCTCAGAGAAAGACCACACGGCACAGAGCTTCTGCTGGGGGAAGAGACGCGACGCCAGTCGGCGTCCCCCACGGCGTGGGGCGTGGCTGGGCCCAGAGGCGCGGACAGCCTAGGGCGCGAGGGCCAGCCCGGAGACTCACTCGTCGTACTTCACACGGTAAACGATGTCCTCTTCGGGACTCGAGCCGGCGGTGGAGCTGCTGGGCTCGTCCCCAGATGGCGGTCTCTTCAACACCCTGACCACCTGAGCCTCGAACCACGCGCCCATGCCGGTGTCGCGGGCGTCCACATAGTCGTTGACCTGGGGGCAAGGACACTGACTTGCCACAGCCACGTGGGAGGGACACTAGGGCTGGGCTGCCCCCTGGGGCAGGCGTCCTGGACACCCACGAATGTCCAGACACTGCCCAGGGACCTTGGGGCAGAATCACCCAAGACGAGAAGTCCCAGCTCCTGGAGCCACAGCAGCAGAGGGTCACCTCCTGGTTCCAGTCCTGGCTGCCAGTGGCCTGGAGCAGAGCCACCTGCTGTCCGGAAGCTCTAGAGTAAGGTCTTCCTGGGAAGCACTTCCCGACCCACGAGGGCAGCAAATTCAGAAACGTCACAGCCACCACACTGGCCCCAGGGGACGTCTATTGCCTCAATGCTAGGCTCCACCCTTAGAGAGTCACCAAGGAATCCCAGAGGACCATGGTCACCTGCAGGAGCACGAAGACTGCCCTGGCCACTTCTAGGGCAGGAGCGAAGTGACCAGCAGAGAGGGCAGCCTGGGGGGGTGGGGGGAGGGAGGAGGGCAGGGCTGGTGCCCCTGGGGGCCCGCAGCCTCACCTTGTACAGCCCCAGCTCCGTCTCCTCCCACGAGCTCTCCTCCTGCTGCTCGGCATTGCCTTCCGCCTCGGTGGCCGCCTCCCCGTGGGTGGAGGACTTGTCCGACTCGCTCTGGCCCAGGCCGCAGCCGGAGTCGGTGTCCGAGAGCTCCGCGTCCTTCTCCCTGAGGCCGGGCAGCGGCGCAAGGCTCTGGCGGACCAGCAGCTGGATGGTGTCGTTCAAGCGCACGTCATAGTCGAAGAGCGTGTGGCCATCCTCCATCTGCAGACACACCAGGACAGGCGTCCACCACGGGCCCAAGACAGGTCCACACCAGAGGCAGCAGAGAAGGCCCCTGGGGTGGGGTGGGGCCGTCCTCCTCTAGGGCGCACTCCTGGTGCCTGGGACACAGCACAGTGGCCGCTGGACGCCTAGCACTTCACAGAGAACACGGGTCCCCTCTGCCACAGCTCACACGGGACTCCTAGGATACTCCTGGCCACAACCAGGGACACGTGGCGTCTGGGTATGCTGCCCACAGTGATGGAGGCTAGGGCTGCTGCCCAGCATCCTGCAGGGCCAGGATGCAGCCTGGGAGTCCACGACACACACCCCTGAACACCCCTGGCCGGGAGCCGACTCTGCAGGTCCCTGGGAGCCGTTCTGGGGACGGCTGGAGCTGGCCACAGGACCACCCAGACACCCCGCCCAGACCTGATGGCTCCCTGTGGCTGCTGTCGGGTCAGTGGTGTCCAGGGCACTGAGTGCCGAGCCCGCACCTGCTCCATGCCAGGGGCGCCCCATCACCACCACCACCGATGCCCCCAGACAGGGCTTGTGGCCCTGCTTGCAGATCACCTGGGTTCAGAGCCAGAGCCCTGGGGGGAGGGAGGAGGGGAGGGAGGAGGGAAGGAAAGGAGGGAGGAAGGAGGAGGGGAGGGAGGAGGAAGGAGGAGGGGAGGGAGGAGGGAGGAGGGGAGGAGGGAGGAGGGGAGGAGGGAGGAGGGGAGGAGGGAGGAGAGGAGCGAGGAAGGAAGGAGGGGAGGAGGGAGGAGGGGAGGAGGGAGGAGGGGAGGAGGGAAGGAAAGGAGGGAGGAGGGAGGAGGGGAGGGAGGAGGGAGGAGGGGAGGAGGGAAGGAAAGGAGGGGAGGAGGGAAGGAAAGGAGGGAGGAGAGGAGCAAGGAAGGAAGGAGGGGAGGAGGGGAGGAGGGGAGGAGGGGAGGAAAGGAGGGAGGAGGGGAGGGAGGAGGAAGGAGGGAGGAGGGGAGAAGGGAAGGAAAGGAGGGAGGAGAGGAGCGAGGAAGGAAGGAGGGGAGGAGGGAGGAGGGGAGGAGGGGAGGAGGGGAGGAGGGAAGGAAAGGAGGGAGGAGGGAGGAGGGGAGGAGGGAAGGAAAGGAGGGAGGAGAGGAGCGAGGAAGGAAGGAAGGAAGGAGGGGAGGAGGGGAGGAGGGGAGGAGGGGAGGAAAGGAGGGAGGAGGGAGGAGGGAGGAGGGGAGGGAGGAGGGAGGAGGGGAGGAGGGGAGGAGGGGAGGAGGGGAGGAGGGAAGGAAAGGAGGGAGGAGGGGAGGGAGGAGGAAGGAGGGAGGAGGGGAGGAGGGAAGGAAAGGAGGGAGGAGAGGAGCGAGGAAGGAAGGAGGGGAGGAGGGAGGAGGGAAGGAAAGGAGGGAGGAGAGGAGCGAGGAAGGAAGGAGGGGAGGAGGGAGGAGGGGAGGAGGGGAGGAGGGAAGGAAAGGAGGGAGGAGGGAGGAGGGGAGGGAGGAGGGAGGGAGGGAGGGAGGAGGGGAGGGAGGAGGGGAGGAGGGAAGGAAAGGAGGGAGGAGAGGAACGAGGAAGGAAGGAGGGGAGGAGGGGAGGAGGGGAGGAGGAGAGGAGGGGAGGACAGGAGGAGGGGAGGAGGGGAGGATGGGAGGAGGGAAGAAGGAAGGAGGGAGGAGGAAGGAGGGAGGAGGAAGGAGGGAGGAGGGAGGAGGGAGGAGGGAGGGGAAGGAGGGAGGGAGGAGGGAAGAGGGAGGGCGGAGGGAGGGGGGAGGAGGGAGGGGGAGGGGGGAGGAGGGAGGAGGGAGAAGCCAGCCTCCCTCCTCTGCACATAGCAGCTGGTGGCTCCTGAAGGGGGAGCACACTGGGGCCAGAGAAGGCCTGGTCCTGCGGGAGACACAAGGTACGGGAGAACCCGAGGACAGGGGCCCACAGCAGGAGGGCCTTGTGGCCCACACCCCTGTCCCACCTGTCCACGCAGGGCACACACCAGCCCTGGACGCAGGAGCAGCTGGCACAGGTGGAGGGGACGGGTCAACAGAAAGTCATGCAGCATGGTCCACACGGCCAGCAACACCAGAGATGGGAGGGACACGCACAAGACCATCCACACCTGGAGCATCCTCAGCCACAAGCAGGTGACACACTGCACCCTCGAATGACCTGAGGACCTGGTGCTCAGCGAGAGCCAGACAGAAATGTCCAGCAGCGTGCAACTCCAGTGGGGGGGCGGTGTCCAGGAGTGCAGAGGCCGGATGTGGGGGCAGCAATGGGTACAGCTCCTGGAGGGGAGCCCCTGCCCTGCCCCCACCAGAACCGGCAGTGCTGACCACTCAGCAACCCAGCCCCCCGCCATGAGCACAGGAGCATCAGGGCTAATGGTGTGACACTATTGTGGGAGACACACGTCACTGCCCCTGTCCAACCCACACAATGTCCCACACCCAGGTGAGCCCAGAGGAGGACTGGCCTCCAGGGAAGACTCCTCCAGGCAGGCCACAGCTGGGCTGCTGCGCAGGTGGGGCCGAGAAGTTCCACCCCCAACCAACAGAGGGCGAGCCTCGAGAGGAGGCCAGACAGTGCACCCCAGGGCCACACCCCACAGCCAGGCAGGCACTGGCCCCTCACTGCTGCCACATCCAGAAGGCCATTTTCTGGGTGGACGTCCTGAGCAGAGCAATGTTCCTGGCCTCCGCCCACTCTGAGACAGGAGCTCCCCTCCAGTCATGACCACAGTGTCCCAGCATCGCCTGCCGTCCCCAGGAGAACCACTGAACACAGGCCCTCACATGTCCACGAGGCTCGCTGTCCACCAGAGCAGCAGCAGGACAGCTGGGGCTTCTGCACCTACACATACCGAGGCCAGCAGCTATGCCCAGGGACACCGGCTCCCGCACCCAGGACAACAGGGCCACAGGGGGCGCTGAAACCACTGCCCACTGGAGCCAGCAGGGTGGAGGCCCAGACGGAGGCACCGTGCCAACACAGCAAAGTGGACAAGACGGCAGGAGAGCTCGCAATACAGCCAGGAGCAGCCACAAGGCACATTCCCCCTTTGTCCCATTCACACAGACGGCCTAAGAGGAGAGAGACCAGGGAGAGGAGCCGGTCAGATGGGGACACCATGCTGGGAGTACCAGGGAATCCCGACGACGCAGGGCAGGGCGGACCCAGGAGACCAGCTGAGGATCCAGCCTGCACCCCAGTCTCCACCCTGTCCCTCTTCTTCAAGTTGTTAGGGACACCCTGCAGAGCCCCCGCCCTTCACGGCTCGGTCATGGCCACGAGGGCACTCTCTGGGCACAAAGAGCAGGTGTGGGGAGACAGGCCAGGCTCTAACTCCTGAACACTGCCACCCGCCACTCAGACTCGTGCTACGTGGAGAAGCATAAGAGCGGCGAACGCGTGCCCATCCCCCACCACAGCTTGTGGCAGAGAAGCCCCAGGCCCCGGCTCTGGCTCCTCCGGCTGCCGGGTGACAGACAGGACACCCCAGCCTACAGGGCGCCCCAGCCTGGGTGGCGATGGGGAGCCTGAAATTCCAACTCAAGGCCAATGACATCAACAGAAGCTATAAAAGCCCAGGAAAGGCCCACCTCACGTCAGTCACTCCCAATGTTAAAATTAAGCGAGGCTAATGGTGTGGCTCACCCAGGGCCTGTCCCCGGCGCCAGGCCAGGTTCTATCCCCAACACCACAGATCCTGTGACCTTCCACAGTGACCCTCCACGGCCCCGAATGAACCCACAGGGAGCCCCGGCCACAGCTTCGGCAGCACGCTGGGCCTGAGGGGAAACTGTCCTGCTGCGTCCGTCACGCGGGCAACACACACTGGACGGCGCAAGCAAGTTGGTTTTTAACTACTAGCGCAATTTTTCCACGTTAAGTGGACAAATCGGTTGGAACCGATGCCCTGCCGTCTGAGACCGCGCTGCTGCTGTGGGGTCCCGTAGACCAACTGAGCTCAGGATGCGCTGCACCCCACCCTCTGAGCCTCCCTCCTGTGACCCCACATCCTCACTCCCACCAGGGGTCTGTCTTGGGTCTCGACTGCAGTACTGGGCACTGAGCCCAGGGACTCCACCACTGAGCCACACCCCTAGCCATTTGGAGGCATGGTCTCCCTCTAGTCGCCCAGGCTAGCCACCAACCTGCGACCCTCCTGCCTCAGCTGGGACTGCAGGACGGCCACCAGGCCCGCCAGCACCCATCCGCTCATCGCCAAGCTCACTCTGTTCTTATTGCGTTAGTGTCTGTTCTCATCTTTACTTCCTCTCTCAAATGCTTTGGAATTACTTTTCTGGTCTTCTCTCACTTCTTCAGATATCGCATCAATTCTAAGCTTTTCTTCTTTTCAAATACAAACTCGATGATGCTAGAAGCTTCTCTCAGAGCTGGGTGCCGTGGCCCACACCTGCAATCCCAGGAGGCTGAGGCCAGAGGATGGCAAGTTTAAGTCAGCCTTAGCAATGTAGCAAGACCCTGTCTCAGAACACAAAATGGGCTGGAGCGGTGGCTCAGTGGTAGAGCAACCCTGGGTCCAACCCTAGGACCAAAGAGAGCCCCTCTCAGAGGGCCCTCAGCTGCCCCTGTAGAAGCTATGTTTTCTCAGTTGGTCACATTTCCCCAACTCATTAGGTCATTTAGGCTCCCCGATTGTCATTTTCAAACACATGAGGGGCTTGGTGGCCTCTGGCTATGGTTCTGTTGGGCTGTGCAGGCAGGCTGGGCTCTGCTGTCCCTCGGGGCTGGGCAGGGTCGGCACCTCATGTTGCACCTGGCCTTCCTGTGGTCTGCACTCTGGAAGCCCGAGGGGACTCTGCTTTCTCTGCTGTTAGCTTCAGGTTCCGACGGGGCCACAGGAGGAAGTCCTGTGTCATCCAGAACTTCTATGTCCCCCAAGTCCCGGCTGCCTGACCTATGACCCCTGGGAAATGCGTTCAAACCCCCTTAGTTGCATCCGTGATGGTTCCGCTGTTTGCACGGCCCCCGAGATAACCAGAGCGGGAGGGAAACTCTACCTCACCACTAAGCACTGTGGCAGGGGACCCGGCACAGGGCCACCCTGGCACAGGCTTTATTCTCAGTTTGTGACCAGTGAGGCGAGTTTCCATAAAGGTAAACTTCCTGATCCCTCATCATCGAGTGCAGTGAGGTTAAATGTGGGTGCCCTCACCACGCTTGTCATCCTGTGGCTCAGGAGGCTGAGGCAGGAGGACTGCAAGGTCAAGGCCAGCCTCTGCAACTTACTGAGACCCTGTCTCAAAATAAAAACTGTTTTAAAAGGGGGCTGGGGATGCAGCTCAGTGGTGGAGTGACCCTGGGCTTAACCCCTAGGACCAAAAACTTTAAAAAATAAAAATAAAAAGCAGCTGTGCCCTGACTTCTGTCCTAAGGCCCTTAGCCTGTCACTCTGCTCAATCAGGTAGCGACATCTGCCCAGGGCAGCCATGGCAACCCTGCATTTAGGGACAAAAAAAGAGAAAGGAATGGAAGAATCAAGAAGCCCAGGAGTGGGCTGGGGGTGTGGCTCCAGCGGTAGCGCGCTCGCCTGGCATGCGTGCGACCCGGGTTCGATCCTCAACACCACATACCAACAAAGATGTTGTGTCCGCCGAGAACTAAAAAATAAATAAAAAATTAAAAATAAAAAAAAAAAAAAAGAAGCCCAGGAGTGTCACATAGAGTAAGAAACGCATGGTACACCCACGAGGCCACTAGGGCAGGGGGCTGGTACACATGCAGACCAGCGGACAGGAGAATCGGTGACCCAGGCGCCCGCCAGGCGGCCTCCCTGCAGACACCCACAGCTCCAGGAGGGGCCAGGCACAGCCGGGGATCATGGTCCCAAACAGCGTCTGCTCCCTGGGCCCTGTGACGGCGAAGGACACTTGTGTGCTCCAGGACTGAGACAGCTGTGTGCCATCACAGGCCCCACTACGCTACCTCAGGGACCTGTTGTCAGAGGACTCGTCACCAGCACATGACTGTCCACGGCTGCCGGCTCCTTAGGAGAAGGGAGTCACTTATGGAGAAGTCACGTGGAGGAGGCAAACACGTCCACCCGATGCACCACCTGGCGACCCTAAGGCGCGGTCCCCGGGTTCGTCCGTGTCAGCAGAGGTGACTTTAAAGTTGTAACTAAAGAGAAGAAGCAGGGTCGAAGGCCTGTGCGCTGCCGCCCACTCCCACCTGCGACTGCAGATGCTGCCCTACAGGCCAGGAATAGACTAAGTGGCCATCCTCCAGGGGCCCGGACACGGGGATTCGGGGAGGAGTAGAGGGAACAGAAACCATGAGTTTTGGGCCAAGGGGGACCTTGCATCTGAGAAAGAAGCATCTGAAAGGGCCAAGAGGCTGGACCTTAGGGGTAAGAACCAGCAGGGACTGCTCTGGCCCCCAGTGTCCCACCAGCCTGGCCAGGAGGGGCTGCAGGTCCTGTAGCAGCCTGAGCTGTGGACAGACGGCTGGGCGGGAGGCAGGAGACGCCAACAGGAAGGTCCTGCAGAGCACAGGGGACAGCACACACCTCAGGGACAGGCACATGCTGGACACAAGGATGGCCCCTGACGACAACGAACTCAGCCCCTCATGAGGCAGGCATGCAGAGGACATGCCCTCGAGGTCACCGTGGGGACAAGGCCCAGAGGACTAGCACAGAGGTGTCCAGGTGCCAGTGACTGCCATGCATGTGATGGCCTCCTGAGGACCAAGGAATGCCCAGCTCGTTAGGAGGCATGAGGGACAGTGCGAGGACACGCCCGTGTGCATCCAGCCCTGGCATTCCTCGGCTTCAGGGTCTCGGCACCGACAGAATCCGCAGACACCAAAGCTCTCGGGCTCCTCGGTCAGCCGGGAGCCTCAGGGGACCCAGGCCAGGTGCCCAAGAGCCCCGACCTGGCAAGCTCCTCCAGCACAGCACGCCTGGGACCCCACTCCGGCCCGGCTCCTCCCGGGGGCCACAGCGCAGAGGCCTGGGGGCGGTGCCAGGAGGCCCGCAGGGCCCATCTGGACACACCGTGAATGAAGCTGGTCCTTGGGTTTTGGGGACAGGGTCTCACCGTGCTGCCCAGACTGGCCTTGAACTGCTAGGCTCCCGCAGCCCTCTCGCCTCCACCACGGGCCGCGGGCGCAGGGCAGTGGGCTCCTCGGGGCTGGACACACCCGTGCCCTCTCTTGGCGGATGGTCCAGGGCAGCTTCTGCATGCGGTGCAGGGTCAGCAGAGGCCGCCCACAGGTCACCCCACTTACACTCCCACACTCCACAGGCCCCGCTGGCCTGGCTGAGGGGACAAGCCCCCAGAGAGGCTCAGCCTCAGGGACGGGCCTCTGTCTCAGAGGGGCTGTCACATTTGCCACCTGACCCTCCCTGGAGAGGAGACAGGAGCCAGGCCAGCTGCAGCAGCACTGTGACAGTCCCTCAAGTCCGTCTTCTGAGGGCCGGAGCCAGGGCCCGGCACATGCTAGCGCTCTACCACGGCCAGGAGGGCTGGTTTCTCTCACTAGGGTTCCACTGGGTCACTGCCACGGACCTCTGTCCCCACCTCCTGTCCCCTGCACACCTCCCCACACCATCTTGAGTGACCTGTCACATTGACTCCATGTGGCCTCGAAGGCTGCCTGGTGACAGAAATGGCTCTTTCCCTAAAGCAGATCATGTACTGAATCAGCAGTTTTCAGCTGGGCCATTCTGCCCCCAGGAGCCCTGGGAGGACACTGGAGAGGAGTGTGGCTGTCACAACTGGGGGCGTTCCCAGCCCTGGAGCAGTGGAGGCCGGGGACAGGCTCAGCACCTGCAGTGCCCAAGCCGCCCCCCAGAGAGCGACATTGTGCCCAAGCCGCCCGGAAATGCTCCGATGTCCTTGTGCGGTGGAGCCCTGAGCTAAAGGCTCTCAGGGCTACTCCCGTGAGCCAGGCTCGGTCAACCGGCCACCGCAGCCATGTTTGTAACAGGGAACATGGAAAGTGAGGAGTGCTCGGAGCCTTGAGAAGATGAGGTGAAACGCAGGCTCTACCTGAGCAGGCCTGGGCGCCACTGATGACCGCTATTGTTATTTTTATGGACATTTAAAAAAAAAAAAAACCCACATGGCCAGATGCCTCTCCCAGGCCCAAGCTGGCCTCCCCAAAGTCCCCGTGAGACGGCGGGCAGCGGGTCCTAGGTTTTTGCCAATGAAGCGACCTTACGGCTACCCTCCAGCCCAGAGGGGACCACCAGGCCATCCCCGCTGCCGGCGCCCTGAAGCTGGTGGGCTCTGCTCCAGTCCCTCACCCTCACAGCGGGCCTCCTGCTGCCATGCCATGTCTCTTTAAGGAAAAAAAAAAAAAAGGAGAAAGTGAAAAAGGGCGGGGCATAGCCTGGCAGCGTGGAGCTGGCATGTGCCAGGCCCTGGCCTCAGCCCCAAAGGAAGGGTGTGAGGCCGAGAAAAGCCGCCTGCCACTGCGAGAAGGGCCGGCCTCGCTCACTTCTTCCACGGGTTACGGCCACAGACCTCTGTCCCACCTCGTGTCCCGGGCACCCGCCCTGCGCCTGGCCACTTCCTAGCTGCGTGACCTGGGAAACTGCGTCACTGCTGAGGCTGGACCTCCCTGCGGCGAAAACAAAGCCACCACCGCAGGGGACAGGAGTGGCTGCTGGGGCTGCACAGGGACCTTCCCCAACCAGCAGAGCGGCCCTGAGAAGCAGCCCAGGCCACAAACCTCGAGGTTCCAGGAGGGTCCGGCCCCGCCAGGCTGGGGTGGCCACAGCCAGGCTGCCGGGCCAGGCGTCCTGGGAGCAGCCAGGGGTGTGTGACCACACAGCGCCACAGCAGCGCGGATCAGGTTTCACATTACAAATGAAGGGAGATGGCTCTGCCTGGCGGGATGTCAACCGTCTGGCTGCACTGGATCCCGCTGCCGACAAATGCGGTCCAACAGGGAAAGGAGAGGACAACAGCACAAACACTGGACTCTAGTGGCTGCCAATGTGAAGTTGGGGTGACGGGCAGGAGGCTGCAAGTGACTTTGAAATAGGTCCCAACAACAAGCTGGGCCCAGAGGCAGGGACCCCGAGAGCCACGGGATGGAGCGACTGCCACAGGGAAGCCCACGCGGCGGTTCTTGGAGTCCCGGCTCCTCCACCTCCTCCATCTCCTCAGAGCTTGGAGCCTGACAAAGAGCAGGCGCTCGTCCGCCTCCGCGTCCCACACTCACGGTCCAGCTGCCACATACGGAGGCACGCACAGGTCTCCAGAGAGTCTTGTGAAATCAGAGACATCGTGCTCAAACCACACAGTCCTGCCACCAAACGCAGCCACCGGGAAGAGAAGGGGCAGAGGGAGAGCCAGGGGCTCGCCTGGGAAGGGACCTCCGCGCACATGGCCTCCCGCGCACATGGCAGCCGTCAACCCGAGTCCTCAGGGTCTGCTCTCCTCCCTGGGTGGGACTGTTAACATGACTCCTAGAACACTCACATCTCCACCCAGCCTCCAGCAGGAAGGAGGCCAACCTGGGCCTCCTAGGGCGCCAAAAGCCCAAGAACATCACCACATCCCATAAGCACGCCTCCCGGCCCCAGGGCGCCTGGCCTGCCACAGCGAGTTTCCAATCTAGACAGCAGATGGCAGCAGCCTCCAGCCAAACTCCCACACGCAGGGCCCACAGCGCCCACTGACTCCCACCCACTTCAGTGGCCTCACAGCCTCGTCCCCTCAGTCCAGCAACTGCAGGCAGCCCAGCAGATGGACCTGTACCTCCTAGCATACCTTTGCATCCCACCTGCCACCTCACTCATGGCCTGCCCGTTGTGCCCCAAGACACCAATCAAAGCAGAAACCCCCAGGTGCCAACAGAAAGCCTTCCCAGATGAGGGCCGCTGCTTGCAGGAGGATGGCCACTTTAAATGCTCCAAGGGACTGGGAAAAGAGCCCTGGGAAATGAGGCAAGGAGACCCCCGCAGAGACCACCTGGTCAGTCCGAGGGGTGGAGATTCCCGATTAGAAAGCACCATCTCTGGACTTTGCATAAGCTCATCCAGATTTCTAGGAAACACTCTCGGGGTCTGCCAATTAATGGCCCGGGTGCAAGCTGTGGGCCATCAGGATGTTTTAGAAGAAAAACCTGGTCCCTTTTGTCCTAACTGCCTCCTGCATCTAGGCCCTTCTTCAAAATTCCAAAGCTGTGGGTCACCTCCAACTTCTTGCTCTAGAAAATATGTTGAGGGGAGCCTTAAAAAAAAAGACTTTGAAAGCCCAGATGCTATAAATTCAAGTGCCAGCTGCCTGCCTAGTGTGTCAACGTGCGAGTCCGGCCTTTGTTCCTTCCCCTCACAGGCATCTGAGGTTTCTGTAAGACTTCTTCCGGGGGACATGAAGCGGGACCAGGGGGGGGGGGGCGGGACTGTATCTGCTGGTGGCGGCAGAGGCTGGGTGCCTAGACCAGCAAGAACAAAGGTGGGCCAGCAGGCAGCCTGCCCGCTGGCTTACCTGCTTGCCCCTATAAAACAGCCTCTGCAGGCCTGGCTCCACGTGAAACACCTCTTGAATCTTCAGCCTCAGCTCCTCCACCTTGGTCAGCCTGGACAGTGAGTTCACAGTGTGGGTCTCCTTCCCGTCCATGGTGCGCACCTGGACCCACATGGTGTCAGCGCTAATGGAGGAAAAGAAAGCAGGACGGGGGTCAGTTGTGCCACCAGGCCATCTCAGGCTATACTGGGATCATGGTTACTTCTGTCCAGTTGGTGGACAGCATGAAACTCCCAGAATGTCCTCCAGACCTCCTGGTCCCGGTGGACTGCCAAGTCTCAACCAGGGCCAGGCAAAGTAAATTAAGGACTTAATGTCTTAATGACCCGCAAGTGTTGAGGATTGAGCAGGGAGGGAAACGAGATCTCAAGCCACCCAGCGCAGCCCACCATCCGTTCACAGCAAAACCAGGTCCGGGGCTGGGGGGGGGGGGCCCGGGCCGAGCGCGCGCAGCCACCTCGAGTGGCTGCGCCGGCTCGTTCATTCATTCCCGGGATTCGTGTCTACACAAGAGGGACTTCCCAAAGTCCGGAGTGGGTCGCAAGTTGTGAAGTCCCGGGACAACTCCACTCAGTGGGACCGAGGAGGCAGGACCCCACCCGCGACCCCCGAGTCCCGGGACCCCTTGGCGCCCCCCGCGCGCGTGCGCGGCCAGCCCCGCCGTGGCCATGGCAACCGGCCGCCCCGTCCCGGCCGCCCCCGCGCGCGCGGGGCGACTCACCTTGGCCCCGCGGCGGCCTGCGCCCCCCGGACTCCCGAAGCGCTGCCCCAGCGACCCTCTGGCACTCTGCCCGAGCCGCGCGGGTCGCGCCAGCAAACCCACGCCCACCCCCACCGCCCGGACCGACCGAGGGGCCCCTCTCGCCAAGTCCCTCCCCCCTTCACTTGAGCTGCCTCTTATTGGCTCCGCCGCACCCGGTCGCCCCGCCCCGCTCGCTCCCTATTGGTCCTGACGCACCCGGGGAACTCAGGGCGCGCGAAATCAGGCTCGGGCGCGACAATTGAATCGCGGGGCGCCCCGCGCGCAGGCGCGGAGACTGACATCCTCCCGGGCGGCTCACCGGGCCCTCCCCCACCCAGCCCGCGCGACCCCCGCCCAGCTCCGCGACTTGCTGCTCGCCCCCGCCCAAGCCAGTGTACCGGGTGAGGCGTGGGTAAAGCGTTTGGATCGCGGGACCGCGTGCAGGGCAGCCCCCGTGCGGGCATGAGTGCGCCCATGCTGGCCGCGCGTCCCGGTCCACGCAGGAAAGTTCTGCAAAGTCCCCGAGACCGGAGCACCCAGTGCGCCTGGCCCGGGCTGGCACCCGGATCCGCCCTGCAGCTCACCTCTCTGGCTGCCGTGATCCACTCTCCCGCCTGCGCGCTTGACCCGGCTGGGGATGGCGATGGAGCTGCGTGCGTGGCTGGGATCCCGCGCGGACCTACGTGGTACCCGGAGTGCCCACTCGGCCAATGCTGCCCGCCGCGCTGCCAGCTGCTCTGATTTTTTTCCCGCGAAAACTGGCGTTTGGGAGTTGCCGGAGGCTGTGCTGGGGGGCGGGTGCCTGCCTCCTGATTGGCCGCCACAGTGGCGGGAAGCAAGAAACGGGGTGGGGGGCGCCCCCCTTTGCCTTGATCCGCCCTCCTTAACTCCGCCCAGCTGGCCACGGCCCCGCCCTGCCCTTCGCTCTCTTAAGGGCGCGCCCAGTGCGCCAGGGGGGCCCTGTGGCGGGACCCAGGCCTCCCCGCCATGTGTGTCCTGTCGGCAGGAGCCCTAGGGGGACTCCCTCTCAGGATATCCCTCTCAGGGATAGAGACCCGCTGATCTACTAAGCCCATAGCCTTGCCATAGCCCCCTTCCCCTGGACACACGTTGCAGTAGAGCTAAGAAGGCCGGAATCAATATCTACACTGCAGAAGAATGTGAGGATCCCCAGGAGACAGCCTGTACCCCATGGCTGCACCCCATGACAGCCCCACTGCCTTGCCTCAGGACCTGCCGCAGCTCCCCACCCTAACCACCCGCAGGGCTTGTTCACTGGTTCTTCCCGCTTGGTTTTCCCGCCTTCTCTTGGCTGTCCAGGCGGGCAGGGCTGCCCTGCCCCCTCCGCCTGGCCTGCTCCATTCTGGCCACTGATAGAAGACACAGAAGTGACCTGTGCTGGGCACCCACCCAGGAACTGGACAGGGTGCTCCATGCTGGGCAAGGCATACTCCCAGATTGGTGGTCTCAGGTCTGGGGGGCAGAACATCCCTGTCAGGGAACACGGCAAGACCTGCATAAAGTAGTGAATCTGGGTTTGCACCAAGGACCGTGAAGCAAGGAGAGTCCACGGAAGATGGGAGCCACCAGCAGCCACGAGGGGGCCAGGGAGAAGGACCTGGGTTCAGGGTAAAGGCTGAGGTCTCTGAGCAGATGAGATCCAAGGGCAGATGGAACCACCACAGTGGTTTGGGGAGCAGGAAGGAGGCCCTCTAGGAGCACCCAACAGGCTGAGGCAGGGAGGGGGTCCAGGATGAGGTCCGAGGGGTGGCAGGGAAGACCTCCAAGGCCCCTGGAGGCATTCAGTCTTTCTTTTACAGCAGAGTAGCACAGGAGATCTGCAGAAAGAAGTTGAGTTTCATCTTTCATTTGTATAAGATTTTTGTAGCAGTGCAGAACTTCCATTCTGCCAGAGCTACTTCCACGGTTAGACAGAGCCGTGGCCCTGAAGAGGTCCACATCCTCCCCCTGAGAATCTGTGAATGTGGTACCTCCGGCGGCAAAAGGGTCCTAGCCACATAAGGATTTTGAGATGGGGAGGTTACCTGGGATGATCCAGCTGAATGCCATACCATTGTAAGGGTCCTAATGTATGGAAGAGGGAGGCTGCAAAGCCCAAGTCAGAGAAGATAGAATACTAGAAGCAGGTGAGAATCAGGAGGACTAGAGGCCAGGCATGGGGTGTTTCAGAAGCTGCAAAGGGCAAGAGTTCTTTGCTAGAACACAGCCTCAGCAATACCTTGATTCTAGACTAAGACTCATTTTGGACCTCTGACCTCCAGAACTGTTAGAAAATAAACTATGTGGTTTCAAGCCACTGCATTATTGACCTTTTGTTACAGCAGCCATAGGAAACTCATACAATCTAATATGTATAGTCCAGAGGTTGCTGTTCACTGTCTCCAACTTCGAGACTCGCTCACTGCTACTGAACCCAATTTTGGATCCTTGGCCATCAACCATATGTTGATCACACCACAGATGTGAGCAGTGATCAAGCACACCTGCCCAGGTTTGTGAGGCACAAGGGATCTTCCAAAAGATCCTGGTCCATCCCGGGAGACCTGGCCTCCAAGTGTACCTGCCCTTGCAGAAACACCTGGAAGGGGCAGTATTCCTGATGGACACTCGGTGCAGGGGATGGGCCAGGCACCTTGGTCATCTGAAGTTAACCCAGAAAGAGGCATCCAGCTTTCTCTGCATGGTCAGGACTCGAATTCCATAATCATTTTGAGAATGTCAAAATCCATCATATTAGCTCAAGTGCATAACTGCTGAGTTTAATAACTCAGAAACACCAAACAACTACTCCAGGCATCTCAAAAAGAAGTTCACAAAACAGGCGGGGTGCGGTGGCACACACCTGTAATCCCAGTGGCTCAGGAGGCTGAGACATGAGCATCACAAGTTCAAAGCCAGCCTCAGCCAAAGCGTGACACTGAGCAACTCACTGAGACCCTGTCCCTAATAAAATTCAAAATAAGGCTGGGGATGTAGCTCAATGGTCTAGTGCCCCTGAGTTCAATCCCTGGTACCAAAAACAAAGAAAAATCACAAACTAATAGGCAGGTGTCAGTGTCCCCAAAAGCTGTCACATAAAATAAAGCAAACTATAGCAAAGATAGCAAGGCCTGTCAGTCTGGACAGTGGGTACAGGCTAGCATTCTGCTTCAATGTCCCTCCCTGCTGAGGCACCAGCCCACGTGCAAACAGACTCTCGGAGGCTATTGGGTCACTCAACAAACTTTTATTGACACCACCATTAGGCTTGCTGGTCTGGGTCGGGCACATATTGGTGGGCACGAACCTCCCTGACACATCTCCCTCTGAAGGGACTTATCCAGGGCGGGAGAGCAGGTTTAAGGAGAAATGTCAGTCTGCAAAAGGATGGGTTCCAGGTGGTCTGGGTGTCCAGGGTGAGTCCAGGGGACCAGAGCATCTGCAGTACCCATCAGACGCCGTGTCCTGTCCCCATCTACAACTTTTTTTTCCAATACAGACCAGATAATGAAGGGCCTTCAACAGGAAAATGATCAAATGTGGCACCGAACCTGGGGCACCTGGTAGGACGGCAGATGCCCTCAGGCCTCTCTGGGCCTCTCCTTCCCCTGTGAAGGCAGCCCAGGATGTCTTCCGCACCAGGGTGGCTGGAAGGATCCTTCCCCACAAGCCCCCGACTTCCGTGTGGACGACAGGCACTCTCTATGCAGCGGGGACAGTGGCCTCTTGACTTTGAGGGTTTGGGTCTTTGTTATTCCGGGGGGAAAACGGTCGGGCTACCCACGAGGGTCACCCAGTTCCCGAGCCGCTGCTCACACGGGACGCACAGCCCGGCCTTCCCTCCTGGCCTCTGGCTCTCCCTTCCTGGAGTTGGGAGCCCAGGGATGTCACAGACCAACAATGTCACTATAGCCAAGGAACCCGGAACCTTGGTGGCCTGGGGGAGGGGAAAGATGTTTCCCCGCCACCCCAACCCCCATGTCTATGGTGAGGTCCATCGAGTTAGTGCTGCCCAAGGATGCAGTGTACCTGGCTGGCTCCAACCTAAAGGGGCAGGTGATCCTCACCCTGAACAGCACCCTGGTGGACCCCGTGGTGAAGGTAGAGCTTGTGGGGAGGGGCTACGTCGAGTGGAACGAGGAGATCGGGGCCTCCCGTGACTACAGCAGAGAGGTCATCTGCAACAATAAGGCGGACTACGTGCACAAGACGAAGACGTTCCCGGTGCAGGGTAAGGAGAGGCTGCCGAGGCCAGAGCCCTGTGGGACCCGGGGGCTGAAGGTCGAGACGGTTGACCAACCACCCCTAGCGGGACTGGGGACAAGCAGTTTCCACCCTAGGAGCCAGCCGGGCAGAAGAGACACCACCAGGCCAGGAGCAGTGGGGACACCTAGCCCAGCGACTCAGAGGCTGAGGCAGGAGGATTGCAAATGAGAGGCCGGGCAACCGAAGGAGACCCCGTCTCAAAATAAAATAAAAAGGGCTGGAGGTGTAGCTCGGCAGGAGAGCGCCCTGGGCTCAATCATCAATTAAAAAATAAAAAGCGCCAGGCGTACAGAACGTGACTAGTGTTCAGTCAGGACACAAGCGCTTCCTTCTCTGGAAGACCCCAACGTCCCGCGCCACCTCTCCATGTTTCCAAGCCACTGGACGCCCCTCCCGAGCACCGACCTAGCCCGTGCTGAACAGACGTCCATCTGTGCCAAGCACCAGAGCAGGGACCCTGCATCGGATGCAGCAGATAGGTCTCTGGGAACTTCAGGCCTTTGTGTCTGCTGTGGCGACCGGCCATGAAAAGCAGGCTGGGGAGAGACGGAGAAGGAAGAAACAGGAAGTTCACAGAGATGGGGACAGCGGAGAGGGCCCTGTGGCCGCGCCCCCCTCATCAGCAGACACTGGGCTGAGGGCAGAGCTTGGTGTTCAGACCATGTGCATGGCCACATGAGGCCTGGGTTCCACTCTCAGCTCCAAAACACAAAATCAAACTTTAAGCTCCTACTGTATACCAGGCACTGCAGGTGAAGCTCACTGAAGCCAAGGAGTTTTATCTGTCCTGCCCCCTGCCATATACACACTGCCTAAAACCGTCTCTGGCATACAATACAGTAGGTGCTCAGCACATCCTAGCTGAATCCTGAGGGTCCGAACTCCACTTACTTTCTTTTTTTTCAGTATCGATGGAATCCAGGGTCCTACCTAGGCAAGCCCTCTCCCACTGAGCTACACCCCCAGCTCTTTTTTATTTCTGAGACAAGTCCTTCCTAAATTGCTAAGGCTGGCCTCACTTGTGTCCTCCTGCCTCAGCCTCCCGAGTTGCTGGGATGACAGGCACTCAGCACCACGTCCAGGCCCAGCCTCCGCTCTCTCAAGCCCAGAGCTGGGGTGCGCAAGTCCACATCAATACTTTGGGGTGACCATGCCAGCCATGTCCCTCTCCAATCCAGTCAGGGACGACTGTTTATCGACCGACAGAGGAGGTCCTTGAAGGTACAGAGAGAGGTTTAGCTCAGGACAGAGGAGCCAGCCCCAGAACCTGCACCTCCCTGTCCAAACACTATAAATAATGGGGGAAAAAATGAAGAAAAGAAGAAGAAAAAGATTCTAGAACCTTCTGATGGCCTCGGTGTGTTTTGTTTTCAGATAATTGGTTAAGTGCAGGCAGCCACACCTTTGACTTCCATTTCAACTTACCTCCCAGGCTCCCCTCCACCTTCTCCAGCAAAACTGGCCACATCTCCTACTTCATCCAAGCCTCCTGCATGGGCCGCGAGCACGTCCTGGCCAAGAAGAGGACATACTTGTTGATTCAAGGGACCTCGGACTTCCACCCAGATCAGACGTTCCAGGTGCCGAGGGGGCGTTGGGGCGGCGGGGAGCGAGGCCCACGGGAGCTGCCAGGGTGCCAGCAGCTGCCCAGCCCAGAGGACTCACTAAAGGTGGCCACCAACCAGGCCAGGAACTAAGCCAGGGTGATTCTCCTCCCTGGGGACACTTGAGGATGTCTGGAGACACACTGGGTTGTCATGGCAGTACAGGGGGATAAGAGGCCAGGGATGGCCCCCAAGAACCCCAGAAGTCAACAGTGGCCTTTAAAGGAAAAGAGGAGGGGCTGGCATGGTGGCTCAGCGGTGGTGTGCTGGCCTAGCACGTGCGAGGCCCTGGGTTCGACCCTCAGCACCACATAAAAACCTATAAAGGTGTTGTGTCTGTCTACAAAAAGGGAAAGGAGGAGAGAAGGCAGTGTGGCCGGTCAGGGGACAGTGGGCTTTGGGGGCCACTGGTGGGTGTCGTGAGGGAGTCCAGGCACGGAGCCAGGGGAGGCCAGGGGCGCTGCCCAGCCTCCTGCAGTGCCCAGGACACCACCCAGAGAGCCACAGCGGCTGGGGGCCCTCGGGGACTGAACCAAGCAGAAGCCCCAGAGACCCTCTGGGTGGGAGAGAGGCTGGACCCTCAGCGGCCCCCGATCATTTGAGTCCTCAGACACAGAGCTGGTGTCCCTAAAAGGCAAATGCAGGCGCTTCAGTCCCCAGACAAGGAAGGACAGTGCAGCTGTGGTCACCCGAGCGCCAGGCTGTCCCAAATCCCATTTTGAGGCCCGGTGCAGAGGGGAAGCTGGGGCAGTGGAATTACATTGGTCAAGGTCACGTACCTCCGCAGGGAGTTCTGTGTCATCAGAGCATCAAGGACATGGGGGAGTGGGCCCTGGAGATTCTCTGGGGGGGTGGGTGGCAGGCCCCTCCTGCTGTCCTGCCCTGCGGGCACTCTGGGTGGTCCCCTCAGTAAAACAGGCTGGCCCTGCTGCCTCCAAGGTCATTCCAAGGGCGATGACTGGACCTCCTGATGGTGTGATTATCTGAGTGACAAAGAGACTCTCTGAGCAGCCCACAGGGAGGTGAGCCTCCAGGAGGGCCAGTGTTAGAGGTGTGGAAGGGCCCTGGGGCCAGCAGCCTGGGTTCAGGTCTGGCCCCTGCTCCCAGGGTGACCTTCTGCAGGCCTTGCCCCCTCTCTGGGTGCCCATGGGAACTAAGAGGACACAAGTTGGGCCTCACGACCAGTGGATCCTCCATTAGCCACAAGGCCCAGGGCAACAGCACGTCCAGGAGCTGGAAGTGCCCAGTTCCACGGAAACACCCCCCTCCACCCACCGGGACTTCTGGCAGCAGGCTTGGGGTCAGGCCCAGGAGGAGGGCCAGCAGACCAAGAGCTAAGTCATCACCCAGGGAGGGGTCAGGCCCAGGAGGAGGGCCAGCAGACCAAGAGCTAAGTCATCACCCAGGGAGGGCTAGGGGTCAGGAGGCCGCTGCGCTGCCCATCGCGGAGCACTGCTCCTCCCCCCCTCCACTCGGGGCCTTCCTTCCTACTTTTTCTTCTTTTTTGTTTTTTTATTTTTTTATTTATTTTTTAATTTTTATGGTGCTGGGCACTGAAAAGAGGCCCCTGCAGGCCCTGGTCAGTACTGCAGGCTTCCCCAGGGGCCTCGGGTTCCTAAGCTCTGCAGGGGCCTGGCGCATGCGCATGCGCAAACTTTCCCTGAGACTGGGGTTTAGGAGGCCAGGGCCGCAGGACAGGCAGGGGTCTGAGGCCCCGGGGTGGAAGGGAGGTCAGAAGGGGTCAGGGGTCAGCCTGAGGTTCCCAAGAGGGTCAGCAGTGGACCCAGAGCGGCACTTTTCAAACCGTGGAAGGACCCACGGAGGTTGCGCTTTGCCGTCTCACTGTAGTGACATGCAGGCACCTCGGCCTGGACTCAGGACAGATCAGAGAGAGGGATGGGGTGGGTTCCCAACTCCATGTTTTATAAAATAAAAGAAGACGACAGTGTGGTGGCACACGCCTGTCGTCCCAGGTCCTTGAGAGGCTGAGGCAGGCCCCGGGCGCGTAGCACACGCCTGTCATCCCGGGTCAGGAGTCTGAGGCAGGAGGATGGCGAGTTCCAAGCCAGCCTCAGCTAGGGTGAGGCGCTACGTGAGACCTATCTCTAAATAAAAACTCAGAATAGGGCTGGGGTGAGGCTCAGTGGTCCAGGGCCCTGAGTTCAATCCCCAGTACAAAAAAAAAATCAGTCTGGTGTGTTGCAATGGATCTCCCCCAGAATCTCAGCACCCCCGTCTCAAGCTGGGAAACCAGGGCCTAGGCAGCCTGGGCAGGTGCTCTCCCAGGGAGTCACCCACAGTCCCTGCCACCCATGGGTGGTTGGTTGTTTGGATGGATGGATGGATGGATGGACAGCATGCCTTTCTTTTATTTGTTTATTTTTATGTGATGCTGAGGATCAAACCCAGGGCCTCACAAGTGCTCTGCCAGTGAGCCCCAGCCCCAGCCCCTGTTTTCTTTTTTTTTTCTTTTTTTTCCCTGTTTTCTAATGAAAGAAAATAATAGAAAATGTCAGAATATGGGCTGAGGATGTGGCTCAAGCGGTAGCGCGCTCGCCTGGCATGCGCTCGGCCCAGGTTCTATCCTCAGCACCACATACCAACAAAGATGTTGTGTCCGCAGAGAACTAAAAAATAAAAAATAAAATAAAATAAAATGCCAGAATATATAAATTTGGTGGGTTGCGACCAACATGATTAAGAAATCCAGGGCTGGGCTGTGGGTCAGTGGTGGAGCCCTGGCCTACATGAGTGAGGCACTGGGTTCGATTGAGACAGGAGGATCGTGAGTTCAGAGCCAGCCTCAGCAACTTAGGGAGAGCCCTGTCTCAAAATAAAAAATAAAAAGGTCTGGGGTGTGACGCTCAGTGGTCAAGCGCCCCTGAGTTCAATCCCTGGTACCGAAAAATAAAAGAAAATGAATGATAGCATCGAATAAGTAGAATAGAAAATAACAGAAAAATGAGTTCAGAGAATTGCCACCAACGTTTTGCAGATGAATGGAACTGGAACACCCGGAACAGAAGGCGGTGTCTGTGCTCGAAAAGTCTTGGATGTTTGGAGCATTTCAGATTTTCAGATCAGAGACACGCAATAAGTAAATTCAATACAAATATCCCCCCACTCCCAGACGGGAGCCAGGTCTGGTCCCAGGCTTTTCCCAGGAGGCCCTTGGACCTGTCACAGACAGCAGGTGCACGCCGCGGTGGAGTGCTGGCCCAGGACAGTGAGGACCCAGGTCCATCCCAGCAAAGAAAAGGAAAAGATGAACAGTGAACCCGGTATGCGTGTGCGTGCGCTGTGCGGTGCCCGCGAGGTTCCCAGCAGCCCCTGCCGCAGAGCCAGCGAGCGCCCGCAGGGGCCCACACAGCCCTCCTGTGGGATGCAGGGGGGTCGGGGATGGAGGAACAGGTCATTTTGCAGGGTTCTCAGTTGCTGTCGTGGAAATGGACAAGATGGACGGTTCTTGGTTCTTCCATTTGCGATAGGGTCCTGTCCCCATAAACCGGTCATCAGGAGAAAATATCCTTAACTGTAAAATGCATATGATGTAGCTGACCCAGGCACCTCATGTTAGCAACACGGCACGCTGCACAACGTTGGCTGCTCCCCTTCACAACTGTGGGGTTCACCTGGGAGCTGCAGGTCACTCACAAGAAAATATGTTTGCTTGGGTGTGGGGTGGGATCAGTATTTAAAATTCAAAATGGAGTTCCTAGTGAATGCATATCATTGAAATATTTGCCTAAGCCCAGGGTCTTGCTCTTAGACTGTAAGATATTACTCGGTCTTCCAGAAAAAAAACAATGCTCAGAGAAGTCAAGCCACTTATCCAAGGTCACACAGCCAGAGAATCATGGGAGGGGGATTCTGTGGATTTCTTAAGACTGTTTTGCAGATAAGGCCATTGATATTCAGATCAGTCAGGAGCCTCGACCACAGGAAGCTGGGAGACAACTGCAGGCTTGGGGGTGCAAAAGCCCCGAAGTACCGAGGAGCTCTCAGGACGGATGTGGGTCAGGCGGTGGGTCTCCCAGCCACAGCCCCTCACTCTCGTTCCCCTCCCCCTGCAGGACCCCCTGTTTGTGCAGGCCGAGAAGAAGGTGTCCTACCACTGCTGCCGGCGGGGCAGGGTGTGCCTGCAGATTCGGATGGACAGGAACACCTTCATGCCTGGGGAGAAGGTGGTATTCACCTCGGAGATCCACAACCAGACCAGCAAGTGCATCCGGACGGTGGTCTTCGCCCTCTACGCCCACATGCGGTACGAGGGCTTCACGCCCATGGCCGAGCGGCGGTGGCGCGGGGACAGCCATGAGCTGCTGAGGCAGGAGGCCAACACCCAGATCGCCGCCTTCAGCAGCACCACGGTGGTCAGCACCTTCAGCCTGCCCCTCGTGCTGTCCGTGAGCAGCGCCCTGCTGGAGGACCAGATCATGCGGACCAGCTACGAGCTGGTGGTCACCGTGCACCTGCCCTGGTCTCTGGCCAGCGTCAAGGCCAAGATGCCCATCATCATCACCAGCATGCCCGCCGAGTCCTCCAGCGGCCAGCTCTCCCTCAGCGGAGAGCCGGGACCCACCGGATTACATGCCCAGACTTCTAGATATTAAAGCTTATCTGACTCTACCAGGCCTTGGTCTTGTTGTACTGGGGACGGAACCCAGGGTCACTTCACCTCCGCGCCATAGTCCCTCCTTTCTTATATATTTTATTTAGAAACAGGTCTCACTGAATTGCTGAGGCTGGCTTTGAACTCGGTGATCCTCCAGCCTCAGCCTCCGGGGGGGGGGGGGGGGGGGGGGGGGGCCCTGGGAGGACGGGTGTGGCCACCCAGCCGCCACCAGAAGCCCTTTGTCTTGCAGGGTGACTCCTTGATGGGTCCTGGCGGGACACGACCTTTGGCCTGCGTTCCTGCAGTTTGAACAGCCACCTCTCAAGAAAGATCCTCCGAACATCTGTAGCAATTTAAAAATGCAAATTAAGACCACCTCAAGATTCCATCTAGGCCCAGTTAGAATGGGCAGTTATCAAGAATACAAGGGACAGTGAATTAAATGGTGGCGAGGACGTGGGGGAAAGGCCCACTTTTAAAAAAATTTTTTTTTTTTAGTTGTAAACGGACACAATCTTTGTCTTCACGTGGTGCTGAGATTCCAACGCAGGGCCTCACTCATGCTAGGCAAGGGCTCTACCCCTGGGCCACCGCCCCAGCCCCAAGGTCACATTCATACACTGCTGGTGGGACTGCCAACGTGCCACCACTGTGGAAAGCAGGGTGGAGATTCCTCAGAACCAGGAGCGGAACCTCCACCGGACCAGCTCTCCCACTGCTGGGCTTCTACCAGGAGGTCTTCAACTCAGCCTCTACAGTGAGGCCACGTCAGGGTTTACAGCTGCTCAACTCACAGCAGCTGAGCTTAGGAAACCAGGTGCCCTTCAAGGGATGAAGGAATAGGGAGCACGCGGTGTGGCGTCTACACCGTGGGATACCGCCACAGGAAGGGCCTCGTGGGCTGGCCTAGCACGCAGGAGGTACTGCGGGAGGCACTGGGTTTGATTCTCAGCACCACCTAGAAAAGCAAGTAAATAAACATAAAAAACAGAATGAGTTTAGGACTTCCGCAGGTAAAGGGGTGGCCAGAGGCTATGGAGGCCGGGAAGGGAGGCCCAGGAAGGGAAGGCCGGATGTAGTCCCTGATATGCAGATGCTAACGCGAGCCTGGGAGGGCGAGGTGGAAGTTCTGGGGTGGGAATAACACTGACAGAGACATGCAGGGGACGATGTCACTTTCCAGGGTTCTTATATGAACACAGGACCACAGAAATTCCACACCAGGTACAACCACAAGCTCCCTGCCTGTAGGATGGTCCAGAGGCACCCGCCCTTGGGATCAGACGCACCCCGCTGTCGGGATCGCACCACACTGTCGGGATCTGTCCAGACGCCCCTCGCTGTGGGGACCAGACGCACCCTGCTGTCCTGACCTGTCCACACGCACCCCGCTGTCCCCTATAACTAAACAGAACAAGTGAAGGAAGCCGCTCAGGGCTGGCGTCCTCGGTGGTGACCTGCCCCAGGTCAAAAGCAGACACCCAGAGCCCACTGCCTGCTTTTGACCTGGGGCAGGGTGTTGGACGTGACCCGAGGGTTTGTGGAAATGTTTGCAGTTTCTTTTTTTTTTAAATTTTATTTTAAAACATTCATCTATTTTGTTACATGTAATAGCGTTTGGTTGTTTTTCATTATTACATAGTATTCCATTATGGGTCTACCTCAGTTTATTCTTATTTATTTATTTATTTATTTTAAGAGAGAGAGAGAGAGAGAGAGAGAGAGAGAGAGAGAGAGATAATTTTTAATATTTATTTTTAGTTCTCGGCGGACACGACATCTTTGTTGGTATGTGGTGCTGAGGATGGAACCCGGGCCGCACGCATGCCAGGCGAGTGCGCTACCGCTGGAGCCACATCCCCAGCCCCTGCAGTTTCTTTCTTTCTTTTTTTGGTGGGGGGGGGGGGTTGAATCCAGGGACGCTAACCACTGGGCCGGCTCTTGCTACTTTGAGACAGGGTCTCTCCGAGTTGCTGAGGCTGGCTTTGAACTCGTGATCCTCCTGCCTTGGCCTCGTGTGCTGCTGGGATGACAGGCCTGCGCCCCAGTGCCCAGCCCTGCCCATTAAAATCGGCCTCTGAGAGGACTCCAGAGGTCAGCGTGGCCCGCCTCAGCCGTGCACACCCGGAATGCCAGTGTTTGGGAGGCCAAGGCAGGAGGATCTGAAGTGTGGGGTCAGCCGGGCGATTTAGGAAGACCCTGTCCCAGAATAAAAAGTAAAAATGGCTGGGGATATAGCTCAGGGGTAAAGTGCCCCTGGGTTCAGCACCAAAAAAAAAAAAAAAAAGAGAGACAGAGAAAAGGGGGGGGAGGGGGAGGGAGGGAAACAATCCCTGAGTCACTGTTTGGAGGAGAGCCACTCGGGGCCACTTCGGCCTGCACTGGACTGTCCCAGACACAAAGAAATGCAGCTCCATGAATGACAAAGCCAGTGGCAGGGGACTGCTTCCTGGGACGCCTTCCTGGGGCCCTCAGTCCACCCAGGGTGTCCCCACAGCAGCACTGTTGACATTTGAGGTCCGGGCATCCAGAAGGCCTCCCAGGCCCTCCTCCCGTGCCCGGCTCTGAGCCAGCTGTAGAAGGCCTCCTTTGAGCAGTGGGCACCTCTTTGGTGGGGGACAGTGCTGGGCACGGGAGGGTGTTGAGCAGCCCCCTGGTGTGTAGCCACTAGATGCAGCAGCAGTGACCACCAGGAATGTCCCCCGACAGTGCCACGTGTCCCCTGGCTGGCAGAACTGCCTCCTGGAGAGCCACCAGTCCACCCTGAACCTGTAGGTACTACCTTCATGAAGGCCCGGTCACTTCAGGGACAGCACTCAGGGAGCCTCTGCCAACCCTGCCCTGCGCCCCCGGCCATCCCCCCAGCCCCACAGTGCAGGCTGCGCCCGCCCTCCACGGCTTCTGTGTCGGTTTCTAAATGCTTTTCTTTACTTTTTCACTGTTTGGGGTTCGTTTGGTCAGCAGGTGGACAGCACGCAGCGCCCTGTATCTTATCTGCTTCCTTTTTTAATGAGGCGCTAGGAGAGCGCTGCCACTGAGCCCCAGCCCCCCCAAATATTTACCTAACTCTTCCCATCGCCTGAGGGTGCGGGTGACCTGGCAGTTCCAGGCTGCAGACTTCCTAGGGTGAGGCCCTCAGGGGCCAGCCAGGGGGTGGGGGAGCCTGTTTCCATCTCCCTGGGCCACACTTCCCCTGCTGGGGGCTCACCGGGCTGCTGGGAAGGCCACCAAGGGCCACAGGACCCAGGAATCCCAGGGCCACACCGCGGGGTCTCTGACTCCTGTGCCCACAGGTAAACCAGGCATGATAATAGGGTGGTGGCATGTCCCTGCACAACAGGGACGTGTCCCCAAGACGTGTCACCGCATGAACATCACAGAGCCCAGTCACCATGCCCCTGTGCAAGCCACCCCCACTGGCGTGGATGGGTGGTGACCAGCCGCGGCCCCTCAGCTGAGCCTGCTGCTGGCAGGAGACAGGGAGATGGCGGTCGCTCCACCCCCCACAATGACACGGGGCTGGGTCACCCGGTGGTGGGCACCAGCCTAGCAGGCCGGCCCTGCCCCAGCTCCACAGGCGAATAAACCACGGTACCAAGCAGAAGGGCAACGCAGACTGACCCTAAGACAGCCTGGGCGTCCCCACCCAGTGTCCCACCGAATGCAGTCACTGTCATTTTTTTAGGTACTGGGCTGGAGCCCAGGTGCCCTGTCACTGAGCCACATCCCTGGTCCTTTGTTCTATTTTAAGACAGGGTCTCACTAAAGTTGCTGAGGCTGCCCTGGGACTCACGGCCTCCTCCACTGCCCGGTGGCCGCGCACGGCTTTTGTTTGTTTTGGGTCGAGGACGGACACAGCACCTTGATTTCATTCCATCTCTCTATCTCTCTACTTTTACTTTTTAGATTTGCTTCTTACGCCCACGGCGATGGTGCGGAGCATCACAGTCACAGTCCCCAGCTCTCAGCAGGTTCCGCGCTCGGTGGGAACAGGGTGCTGACGCCTGCTGGGCCCCATTTTGTTTATTTTTACGTGGGGCCGAGGCTGGACCCGGCTGGCACCGCCCATCTGTGTTCGACAGTGACCGTCTTGGCCTGAGCAAGGCTCAGGCCGGACCCCCGCGGGTCCTTCTCTGGGGTCCTGTTCCTGGCCTCCACCCACTCCAGGCAGGGGCTCCCCCCTGTCCTGAGGTCCCCAGGCCTGGCCAGGTGTTCCCGGGGGGTGGGGGCAGGGTGGCCCAGCTCGGAGGCCTTGGTGGGGCTCCTGCGTCTGAGGGGACCTGGTTCTGCCGGGTGCCTGGGCCAGTTCCTGTCCCTGAGGCCAGGCGGCAGTGGCCGCCTCCGGAAGCCACTGACTAGAGATGGCCGCTGCCCACAAATGGCTGCTGCCCCAGGCGGAGGCTTCCGGAAGGTCCTGACCAGCTCTGCAGCCCAGCAGCAGGCCCTGCCCCTTCCCACGGGCGGCCACCTCTCCAGGCCTGAGACTCGGTGGCCCAGGAGGGCAGGCAGGCGTTGGGGACACTTCCTGTGCGGGGGGGGGGTAGGGTGGTGGAGGGGGGGCCGCCACACCAGGTGGGCCAACGGGAGAGCGCAGCTGGGCACCCCACTTCCTGCCCGAGGAGGGGCCGCTGGTCCCTTGCCCCGCCCCAGGATAACCTCCTGGGGGAACACAGCCACCCACAGCAGCTGCACCTCCGCTCCCCGGGGACCAGGACAGGCAGGGGCCAGCAGCTGCCACCACAGGACCCGCCCCCTGGGAATGTCCCCCCCACCCGCCACAGCCACCTCCGGCATTCCAGTCCCAAGGGGTGACCGCCTCCCCACAGTCCAGAAATAACCCTTCCCAGGAGGCCAGGAGGCTGCGAAGAGGGGGCCAGACCCCTGGGCCAAGGTGCCCCCGATCTCCACCTCAATAACGGGAAAAGTCTGGCTGCCAGGTCAACAGCCCCCACCTCCGCCTGGGGACAAAGGGGCAGCTGGTGAGCCAAGAACGGCCTGTTCCCTCCCCGCCAACGTGACAGGCACATACTAGCCGCTGGCACTTAGAGGACCCTGCCCCGAGCCGCTGGCCAGGCCACCATGGACAAGGCTCCTCGGTGCCAGGGTGCTGGGGGTGGCTGCGGCCCTAGGGGCTTCCTTCCCGGTCAGCTGCCTCTGAGCTTCCAGCGCCTTCTCTCAAGGAAGTGTGCCCACTGCTAGAGGGCCAGGCCACCAGAGAGGGCCAGGAGCCTGTGACGCTCTCAGAGCTGGGAGAGGGAGGCAGCGGCCAGGGGAGGCCCTCCTGCTGCCCAGGCCTCTCCCCGGGCCTGGGGTGACCTGAGCGCTGCCCAGAGACCGGCCAGTGCGACCCTCCTGCCCTGGAAGAGGCCGAGCAGGGGCCAGTAGGCCTCAGAGCTGCTCCCATCCCCCAAGCCGCCAACAGAGGCCTCTCAGAGGGCAGCGGGTGGCTGGCGCCAAGAGGCCAGGAGGCGGGCGGGGCCAGGGCCTGCATGTGAAAAGACCCCGGCTTCCTGCCGTGAGCCAGGAGGTGGCCACAGTGGTCAAGTGCCCCCCGCAGCTGCAGCCACCTGGTGGGGAGCCCAGGGCCAGGGCCAGCCGGGTGGCCGGATGAAGCAGCAGCTGGGCAGCCAAACAGGAGGACAGCGGTTCCGGAGTCCTCAGGACCTACTGATGTAGAAAGCCCTCACTGTGCGCCAGGCCTGGCCACCTGTACCCCAGCTCCCCAGGAGGCCGAGGCAGGGGGATCAGGGGTTCAAGGCCGGCCTCTGCGACCTATTGAGACTAAGTCTCAACATTAAAAATAAAAAGGGCCGGGTGTGGCTCAGGGGTAAGGCACCCCGGGTCACCCCCAGTGAGTCCCCAGGAAGCAGGCTCAGACCTGGCTCTCCACACTCGCTCTGCTGTGGGTCACTGCCCGGGCGGCCCTGCTGCCTGCCCCAGCCTGCCTGTCCACGCTCCCTGCATGGGCCCTTCCCTGCAGACCAGGCCTTGTGTCACTTCCCGCTGCCCCACCCTGTTCCTCCCAGCCCCAAACCTGGAGGCCCCTCTGTGCTCTGCCCACTACTCCCGGGGACGCCAGGTTCCCTGCCCGGCCTGCAGTGACCTGAAGGCAAGTCAGGTCTCCTCTGCCCAGAGCTCCCCAGGGCTCCCACCTCCCTGGAGGCCAAGGTCAAGTCCTCCTTCTGCCCCCAGGCCCTGCACTGCCGCCCTGTCCCCTCCGGCCTCCCCCTCCCCCTCTGCTCCTCTGCTCAGCCACACCGGCTCAGCCCTGCCTCAGGGCCTTCACAGGAGCTGTTCCACCCCCTCCTCGCCCCAGCCCTGCACCTTCCTAGGCCAGCCTAGCCGTGGCCCCTCCTGGAAGCCTCTGGAACCAGCCCTGCACTGCCCTGCCCTCCCTGGGCCTCCTGTCGGGTGCCCTGTGTGATCTCCTGGTCACCAGGGCCAATCCACCCCACGCAGCGCGCCTCCCCACCTCTCGGAAACTTGGAAGGAAAAATGGATTTGATTTCCCTTGTGTCCTGGTGAAGGCAGCTTCACCCGGGCATCTCTGCGGAGCGGCCCACCAGAGCTGCAGGTGCCTCATGGCTCCTGGGAGCTGAGGACTGCTGAGGGACTGGCCAGCGAGTCACAGCCTGCCCTGTAGGTCTCAGGATGGGCCTGATCAGTGCTGGGAAGGACAGATGGCAGGGTCAGAGGGCAGACAGGACACCTGGGCCTGGGAGGGACCCTCCAGGACAGAGGCGCCACCTTGTGGCACAGCGTCCCCCGCCTGTCCCTTCTCAGTCCCAGGGGAGAACTGGGCGGGTTTTAAAGCCCGCCTTTTGGAAATGGGTGGGGTGGGGGAGGAGACAAGAAGAGAGGACCTCAGAACCGAACCTCGCGGTCAGACAACTCGGGTTCAGTCCGAGGCTGTGGAGCTCCGCTGTGTGACGCTGCATAAGTTACCTGCCTCTCTGATCTTGTTTCCTCGTTCAAAAAATCCGAGAGGATCAAGCTGCAGAACAGTGTCATCAAGTCGCAGCGGTTGTTTCTTACCCGGACTGCGGAGGCCGGAGCCTCCAGGATGGGAGGTGTCCTTAGGGAGCCTCCTAGAAGAGTAGGCCTGAGCAGAGGAAAGGACAGAGGGGGCATGACAACAGTGACCAGCGACATCTGAATTTCAGATGGAAAATGAGTCATTTCCGAGTGTCAGTAGATCCCCGATATTTTGTGGCATACACTCAGGCCTCGGAATGCCTGGAATTCAGAGGCAGTGGGCCTCCCGCACCCCCAGGCGCAGCAGGGCTACAGGGCCTCCGGTCAGGAGGGGGCCAGGGACCTGCCCTCCCCACTCTGGAACAAGCCAGGGGCAGGTGCCCTTGACCAGTCCCTGGGGGCAGGAGCTGGTGGGGAGGCTGGGGTGTGAGGACCCGGGAAGGTGGGCCAGGCTGCTGGCCAGGGCCAGCCCACCCTTGGCCCTGCACCATCGGCCCCACGCGGGGCTCACTGCTGCACCCCTTTCCCACCATGCCAGGCCCAGCCGCTATCCTAAGATGGGGTAAGATAGCCAGGCTGTATTTTCCAAGTCTTAACCGGGTCACAGTCCCCTAGACCAGAGGTCTTCGGTCCCTGGAAAGCCCCAGGCTACCAGGCCTGCCTCTCAGTGACCTTTGAGCCTCCAGACCTACAAGGTGCCACTCCACCTCTACAAGCCCTCCCTGCCTCCCCTCCTCCTGCCCCTCAGCTCCCCACCTGCCCCAGGGCCTTTGCACTGCCCTCTCCCAGGCACACCTTTCTTCCCCGGGTCTCTCCAGGGTTCCCCCTCACTTCCTTGACTGGAAAGGCCTCCCCTGACCACCCCTGACCACCCCTGCCATCCCACGCCTGCACCTGCCTTCCAGATAGGACTCACTATCACCTGACTCCTGATTAGGTCACAGGCTTATCTGGTTTATTGTCCTGTCTCCCACTAGGCGCTGAGTGTCACCAGGGCTGGGCTTTCAATCTGTTTTCCCCACTGTGCCCCCGGCCCTAGTACAGAGGTCCCAGGAATGTGGCTGGAGGAATGAAGGAGCCGGAGATCTGGGCCTGCCACAGCTCAGCACTGCAGAAACTGGCCTGGACTAGCCGCAGGCGGTCACTTACACTGAAAAGTTCTGGTTCTAGGCTGGGTGCGGCTCAGGGGTGGCCCTGGCCCAGGGTGCTCAAGGCCGGGGTGCTGGTGCCATCCCAGCACTGCAGAACAAGCAGGAAAATGCCGGCGTCTTGGTGTGCAACAGTCACAAGGTGCAGAACCCTAGTACATTCCACCCAACATCCCAGAAAGTTCTGTTGCACAATGCTGCACAGACCCGTCCGACAAGGCACTCGGCCTCCCACCCCCACTTCCCCTGCTCTTTCTGGACACTCCAGAAGCCCCGTGTGACCCACCCAAAGCAGCAGAGTGGCCAACTGAGGGCCTGGACGAGCTGGCACGGCCACATCCTTCTCTAGGGGGCAGGACCCTCTTCATTCTCAAATCCCAGAGACCTTCGGACCCCCCAGGGGGCCTTCCCCTCAGCAGGGGTGCTGACCTCCCACCCGCCCTGGAGCCCTGGTTCACAGACTTGGTTCAGAGTAAAGGGTACTGGACCCAGTGAAGCTGCTTTGCCACTGAGCTACGTCCCCAGATCTTTTTTAAAAATTTCATTTTGTGACAGGATGTCACTAAGTTGTGGAGTGTCTGGTGAGGTTGCTGAAGCTGGGGGGGGGGAGGGGGGCGGGAGATGCTCCAGCCTCAGCTGAGCACCAGGGGGCCTAGCTGTGAGGATAGGGAATAGCTGGGGGAGGGGGAATTCAAGTGACACAGCTTCAGGAAGTGGTTGATCCAGGAGCCAGAGAGGCTGGGGCCTGGACCTGCACTGCCCGCGGCTGACAGCCTCCGGTCCTCCCTTATCTCATCTGTAAAACGGGGATGACGAGGGGAGGACACAGCGTTGGGAGAACTGGGAGGCTCCATTGGGGCTGAGCAGGCAGCAAACTCGGCGCCTCTTCACCGCGAAGTTCAAGTTGCTCAGTGGCCGCGTTGCGCTCGGCCATCACCCTGGCGCCCAGGGAGGAGGGCGTGGCCACCAACGAGCGGAGGACCTCACAAAACCATCGCTGGGGACCTCCGGGGAAATTGGGGACTCGGGACCCCAGTGGGCGCCGTGGGTCGCACTCACCTGCCTGGGCTGAGTTCATCGAGACCCAGGCGAGGGGGGGGTGCCCCTTTTCGGGGTCCGGCGTGGCACCAGCGCACCACCCCGCTCCAGGAGCAGGGCGGGGTCCTGGGGGACCTCACGAGTGGCCGCCGCCGCCGAGCCCCGCGGGGGCGGGCCGGGGACCAGGGGCGGGGCCGGCTGCCTCGCCCTGATTGGCCCTCGCGGCCCCGGGGCCCGCCCCCAGGTGGGTGGAGCCGCGCCCCGCCCGCCGTCCAGCCCGGAGCGGCCGAGTGAGTGCTGGCCGCCGCGGACGAGGTGAGCAGCTGCCAGGCCGGGAGGGGGCCGCGGCCGGGGGCAGGACCCGCTCGCTCCGGGGCTGAGACCCCAGCGCTTCTCCCCGCCGGACCCCCGAGGGCGAAAGAGCTCCCGGGGCCAAGGGGGCCAGGCCGCGCCCGCCCCCGTCCCTCAGACTCCGAAGGACGGACTTTGCCACGCGGAGTGCGGGCCAGTCTCGGAGTCGCGCGGGCCGCGGGCACCGCAGGGCGCCGCCCTCCTCCCGGGTCTTCAGGACGCCCGGGTACCGGGAGGCCATCCCCGGCCTCGCGAGGCCCCCTGCCTTGCAAAGGGTGCTGCCCCCTGCGGCCTCCCCGGGGGGGCCCCCCCTGGCCGCCGCTCGCGGGGCGGGTCGAGGGCCGGTTTCCCTGGAGGGGGCGGCGGTCCCGGGGTGCTGCAGGCCTTGTCTGCCCGGGGCTGCGACCCTGCTGGGCTGGGACCACCGCGGTCCTTTGGAATTTCGTTAGTCCACTCTTGAGCCTGCCCAGGCAGCGGCCCTGTGTCTGGGTCAGGAGCTCCTCTGCCGTGGACCTCAGGCAGTTTCCAAGATGAGGAAGTGGGGTTTGGAGTTGAGGGGTTGCAACAGCTCTAGCCAGCTCTCTCTCCCGGGCGGGCAGGACACTGACCCCCAAGGGCGGTGGGTGGTGGCCACCCTTGCCAGAACTAGTTCCCGGAGGGCTGGAAGGCAGAGGGGCGAGGAAGCAGCCCAGGCCTCAGCAGGACTTGGAGGGAGAACAGGGGATTCAGGTCGTGACATCCCCCCCTCCCCCGCCCCGCCCGTCTCTAGTCTCCACGGGGTGTTGGGGTGTTACTTGCTGGCCCTCTGAGAGCCAGCCTGAGGGAGGCCATCTGGTTGGTTCTGGGCCATAAAAACCAAGGACACTTGTGGCTTGTACCGGTGCCACCGGTACAGTGTGCTTGGACCCACCTGGGGACCCTGTCCTCTCCTGCCCCGACCTGATTGGTCTGCAGTAGGGCCAGGAATGGCCTTTCACTTTTTAAAAAGGTATCTGTTTTTTTGGGGGGTGCTGGGGATGGAGCCCAGGGCTTTGAGCATGGACGAAGTGTCTACAGTGGACTGCACCCCCAGCCCTTAAATGGAGGTGCTACTATTTGGCCCCAAAATCAGAAGGCACCTCCCACCCGGCCCAGCCACCCTATCCTCCCTCTTCCCTGAAAAGTAGCCACGGTTAATTTTCCTGTCTCTAAGCTTCTGTGCGAAGCAAGCAGGGCATTTTGCACTATTCAAAACCTATTAACAGTACCCGTGAGCCTCTGCATGGAGTAGGTGCACAGGCACACACACTCTGGCCAAGTGGCAGAGCAGGGGCGGGACCGTCCCTGAAGTGAGCTTTCTGGGTCCAGGGGAGAAGGCTGTTGAGACTGGCAGCTGCGGGCAGTTTGCCCTCACCAGAGGCTCTGGACCAGACCCACCTTCCTGGACAACAGGTGACAGCAATCCTCAAAGGGGCTGCTTTTCAAGGTGGCCCTGGGAGCTGCCAGACATGTCAGGGGTGTGGCTCAGTGGTCAGCACTTGCCCCATGTGGAGGCCCTGGGTTCACCCCAGAAAAAAAAAGGGATTCAGGGTCAGGTGGGCACCTTGGACTTGCTGCTGCTGACCAAGGCCCACAGGCCACCTCCTGCTCTGAGTGATGAGGATTGGGTGCAGGCGGGGGCTGGGGCTGTCCCTGACCGTCCGCTCTGACCACAGTGCCTGCTGCAGACAGCATGTCTACCCAGGGCTCGGGGACAGAGGCGGACTCTGACACCCAGGTGCCTGCAGAAGGACCAGAACCACAGGTGAGCAGGGTCCCGAGGGCGGGCTCCTGAGGTCAGTGCTGCCTCTCTGGGTGCTGGGCTGTCCCGGGTCCTGGGCCGTAGGGAACCTGGGACTGGGGGGGGGGGACCCCGGGGGCACCATTTGAGGCTCTCTGCCCCTCCCCCAGCCAAACTGCCCCCCCGAGGGTTCCCTTGAAAGTGGGTCCCTGATCTGCCGCCACTCCTCTAGGATGGGGTCCCCTGGCAGGTGCCGGCAAGCACTGTCCCCGGCCCTGATTGTTTCAGAGCCAGGTGGCAAGTGGCCACCCTGCTGGAGCGCAGCTGTGGGACATTCTTCCCTGACACCCTCCTTGCTCAGGCCCTAGCCTAAAGGTCCCCTTCCCAGGAAGCCCCTGCGGTGTCGCCTGCCCACCCCCTTAGTGGCCGTTTACTGTGCCTTTGGCTTGGTCCGAGGTCAGCTGCCCTCTGTCGAGGGACAGGTAGTAAACACAGCTCTGTGAGTTGGGCGATTGTCCCCACGGTCCCCTGCGCTGGTAGCCAGAGCAGTGCAGCGTAGTGCCTTGGGGTGGGGCGGCACGGTGGTGTGCCAAGGAGACTCCATGAAGCCAGGCCGCCGGGTGCCACTCGGCTCTCAGGGCCTGAAGCTCTGCACATGCTGCTCGATGGGCCTGAGGACGGGGTGCAGGGTCATGCACCAGACACGAGGACATGCTGCGGCACCCACCCACGGGCTCCCCAGACTCTTAGATCCAGAATTAGGAAGCTGCGGGGTGGGGCGCTCGCTGGGAGTGGGGAGGCCGCTTGAGTGGGCAGACCCTCCGCTTGGGGAGACAGAGGTCCTGGAGGTGGACAGTGGGGACAGCTACACACACGGTAACCATGCTTAATGTCCCTGGACTGGGCACTTGACAGGACGAATAGCTGGGCCCAGGGGCCCACGTCTGTAGTCCCAGCTCTTGGGGGGCTCTGGCAGGACCAGCCTGGGTCTCGAAATAAAAACCCCAAAGGGTGGGGAACGTCACCCAGGCGCCCTGCGTTCAATCTCTGTACCACAAGTAAAGTCACCTAGGGTGACGCACGAAGGCCACCCCGTCTTAGTGCTCGGCCTTCAGCCACCCCAGGAGCAAGTTCAGGGACAGAGAGGGGTAGGCCGCCAGGGGTGAACACCCTGGTTGGCAGCCACTCCAGGACAGGGACAGTGGGTCTCCTGCCTTGTCACTTCCTGGGCGTGGCTGGGGGCGCAGTCACGCTAAAGGAATCCACAGGAGGAGCTGGCGGAAGCTCCCGGGTCCTGGCTGTGGGGTGCTGGGTGCAGGAGGGCGGGGCCAGCTTCTAGTCCTGCGTTCTGTCCCCGCCTCCCTCCGCCAAGCCCTGAGCGGCCCCTCACCCCACAGCCCAGCGTGGTGGGCCGGGTGGCCAGCATGCCCCTCATCAGCTCCACCTGTGACTTGGTGTCGGCCACCTATGCCTCCACCAAGGAGAGCCACCCCCACGTCAAGACCATCTGTGACGCGGCAGAGAAAGGCATCAAGACCCTCACTGCGGCTGCGGTCAGTGGGGCCCAGCCCATCCTGTCCAAGCTGGAGCCCCAGAGTGAGTGACACCCAAGAATGTCCACTCCTGTCCACTATGGGTCCCGTCTCCCCAAACCACCGGGCCCCCAGCAGCAGTGACAGTCCGACTCTGTTTTGTCCTCCTCCAGTTGCATCGGCCAGCGAGTATGCACACAGGGGCCTGGACAGGCTGGAGGACAGTCTGCCCGTCCTGCAGCAGCCCACGGAGAAGGTGAGGCTGCGTGTGCGGCGGGCGCCCTGGGCCTGCCTCACGGTCCATCCTCACTAGCAGAGACGGGAGTCAAGACCCCACGGCCCCCACTTTGCCCAGAGCAAAAGCCACCCAGGTCACTGGCTTTGCCCCAGCCACATCGGCCTCTGTCCTTCTTTGGGACTGTCACACCTGGGGGTACAGGGCACAGTTGAGACTGGGGGACGTAGTGATGGAAACGGAGCACTTGGCCTCGGGAAGGGGAGCTTGATGGGGGAGGCAGAGAGAACGAACATGCCCGTCCGCGTCCTACCCCGGGATCTTTGCACGTCTTCTTTCTTTTGCATGGTGAGGGGTACCAGGACTGACCCTGGGGCGTTCCGCTGAGGTTCTCACTAAGTTTCTTAGGACCTCGCTAAGTTGCTGAGGCTCGCCTTCCACTCGCGATCCTGCTGCCTCAGCCTCCTGAGCTGCTGGGATAACAGGTGTGGCCGCTGTGCCTGGCTCCCCTGGGCACATTTTCAAGCCTCAGGTCCCCAGAGGCCTTCTCTTCCACTTAGAGGAGGTCCTCCCCATCACCAGCGGCCAGCAGACTTGGTGCGTCCATTCTGCTGCTGCCGTCTATCGTGGAAACCGCCAGCCGCACGCCCGTTGAGCCCTTAGAATGTGACTTTCCTGATTTTTAGTTGCAGGCGGACACAATGCCTGTGTCTGATTTATCATGTGGTGCTGAGGCTCGAACCAGGGCCTCACACATGCCGGGCAAGCGTTCTGCCACGGAGCCACCGCCCCAGCCCCAATTCCTGATTTTAACTGCCTGTTCAGTGACGTGTGGCTACTGGTGGCCCCCAGGGTGGCCCGGTTCAATCAGCGACACTGTGGACTTTTCATGCTCAGCAGCTTTTCTAAGATGCAACTAGATGAGGCCACTCGACCCCCCACTGGACACAGTGCCGTATCGTCAGACGCTTGTGTTGCAGCCGTCACCCTTGACTTCAGAACATTTTTGTCCCCCTAAAGACCCCATGTCCCTTAGAAGTCACTCGCTGACTTTCCCACCAAACACCCTGCCCTGCACCTGTGGGCCACGTCCATCTCTGGGCTCCCCTTCCTGGACTCCCCTGTCACTGGACACATGCTGTAGCCTGGGTGTCTGGCTCTCACCGAGCACCAGGTCCCTAGTTTCATGCACCTGCAGCAGGGGTCAGCGTGTCCTTTGTGGCTGACACCATCCTTCTGTGGACAGCCCTGGGTGTCACCTCTTGTCTCTTAGACACATGTGAACATTTGGTACAGTCACATTCATAATCCCAGCAGCTCAGGAGGCTGAGGCAGGAGGATCGTGAGCAAGGCCAGCCTCAGCAAGGGTGAGGTGCTAAGCAACTCGGTGAGGCCCTGGAGTCCTGGCTCAGTGGTTCAGCGCCCCTGGGTTCAACCCGGTGCCAAAAAAACCCCAAACACTTCATATAGCGTGAAACCTGGCGCTGCCCCTTGTCCCCGTGCCTTGCACCCTTGGCGTGCCTGGCCTGCGTCCTCCCTGGGGCCAGCCCTCCACCCAGCTTTCTGAGACCCTCCACTGTGACTACCTGTGTATACATGCAGTATATCCGTCCGCTGCCTGCTGAGCACCTGCTGTATACAGACCTTATGCCCTTGCGAGGCCTGGCTTGGGGAGCGTGGGAGCTGCAGAGGCCCAGCACCGTGGCAGGCCTGGGGGCCTGTCCCAGGCGGATGCTGGCACGGTCCCTCCCACTGATAGCAGCATTCCTCTGGCCATTCCTCAGGGACAGTGCTCCTTCTGTTTGTAGAAGGGACGAGCAGAGGTCATGTTCTCCGAGGCCACTCAACAGAGCAGCTGCTCCCGCTCCCAGAGGACGGCCCTCTCCCTGCTGCGGGCCCCCTGAGATGGATTTCCTCTGGGGAGCGGTCACTTTCCCCAGGTCCCTGGGCAGGCATGTGGCCAGTGCTGGGATGTGAACTGGGCAAAGAACTCCCCTGAGAACTGTGCGTTCAGTTAGCACGGCCGAGGCTGGGCCTGTCCATCAGCCGTCCCTGCTAAATGCCTGACTCTCGGAGGCCAGGAGGCCAGGTGAGGGGCAGTGACCAGAGGCGGGCCCGGGGCCGGGTGCAGCTCCGTGGTGGAGCGCGTGCCTAGCAGGTGGCAGCCAGGGTGATAACAGGCCCTGAGAAGCAGTCCCCTCCATCCCCGTGTCTAGTCAGAGGTGAGCCCTGGGTGTGACCTGGCCCTTGGCCTGCTGTGGACAATAAAGTTTTATTGGCACGTGGCCACAGCCATCACTCACCCACAGCTGCTTTCTCTGCCTGGAGGACAGAGCCACCCCTGGCCCTGCAGCACCATCTGAGCCCTCTGTGGAGAGTGGCTGACCTTACTGTCCCTTGAGCCCGTCGAGCCCTGCTAGGGTCCAGCCAAGTTCTGCCCTTGGCACAGGCAGCCTGGCTACTCCTGGCCTCTGCTCCTGCAGGAGGGGCCACCTGCACCTTGTGCTGTCCGGTTGGCTGGGTGGCCTGGCTCCTGTGGGTGCTGGGTCTTAGCACAGGGTTCCGGAGCCCTGGGTGCCCTGTCCCCCGCCCTCCGGGGAGTGGAGACACTTGACCGCCGTGTGGGCGGAGGGACGCTGATGTTGGCCTGTCTCCTAGGTCCTGGCGGAAACCAAGGAACTCGTGTCGTCCAGGGTGTCTGGGGCCCGGGAAATGGTGTCCGACACCGTGTCCAGCGCCAAGGATGCTGTAGCCACCCGAGTGTCGGGGGCAGTGGACGTGACCCGTGGGGCTGTGCAGAGTGGTGTGGACATGACCAAGTCCATGGTGACCAGTGGTGTCCACTCAGTCATGGGCTCCCGCGTGGGACAGATGGTGATGAGCGGGGTGGATACGGTGCTCTGCAGGTCAGAAGAGTGGATGGACAACCACCTGCCCATGACGGATGAGGAGCTGGGTGAGTGTGGTTGGGGCCCAGGACCCTCCTCAGCACTGCCTCTCGGTCTCCTGGAATCTGTCACCTGCTGCCACCTGGGCTCACCTCTGCCTTCCCTGCAGCAGCCACCAGAGGGCAGCGTGAGCACCTGAGTCAGGCCCTCCCCCTGCCCACAGCCCTCTGTGGCTCCCACTTCCCTTAGGGTCAAAGCTCAAGTCCTCCCTGTGGCACCTGCATGACGCGTCCCATCCCCTCCCTGCCCCCTGCCCCATCTGCTGCAGCCACAGGAGCTCCCCCGCCTGGCTCCAGGCCGCTCCCTGTCCCTCTGGCCCCAGCTGAAGTCCACCTCCCGGCGTGCCTGCCCGGCCCCGCCCCATCTTTCCTCTTCAACTTTGACCCAGACCGTGCCCTCTGGGCGGGCAGAATTCTGACCACTGCTGTATACACTGCTGGGTGCCCAGAGCCTGGGGTACAGTCGTGGTGCTGGGGACGGAGCCAGGGCCTTGCATGTGGCGGGCTGAGCCTCCCCGGCCCTGGATGGACGCCTGGGGGAGGGGCAGAGTGCCATGGAGCCGGGTTGTATTTGTCTGGGGTTTGGAACCAGGGACTGAGCCCAGGGGGCTCACCAGGAGCCACATCCCAGCCCTCTTCATTCTTTTATTTTGAGACAGGATCTCGCTAAGTTGCTGAGAGCCTCATTAATTTGCCCAGGCTGGCCTCAGACTTGGGATCCCCCTGCCTCAGCCTCCTGAGCTGCTGGGATGACAGGCGGGGCCACAGTAGGGACGTTCTCTAGGATCTGTTTTTCTCTGTGGTGCTTGGGATGGAAGCCGGGGCTTGGGCAGGCCTCCACCCCGAGCTGCACCCTCTGTGGGTGATTTCATTCAAGGGTCTCAGCACCTGGAGCCAGGCCCATCTGGACTTGGGGACATACAGTGTCCACCTCTGGAGCAGAGGATGAATGTGAGGGACAGGGTGTGGAGGAACTGGGCGCAGTGGGGGTCAGCTCAGAGCAGAGGCCTGGCGGGGAGGGGCCTTGGTTACCCCTGGAGGCAGGAGGGAGCGGCTGCCTGGGTCCTGGGTGGGGCGAGCGCAGGGGCTCAGAGGCCATGCCCCTGGTGGCCTGGGCAGGAGGGAGAAAGGCCGACCCCTGAATCAGCAGGGGGTGGCTCTTCTCCTGGGGGCTCCTGAGTCCTGCTCAGGAGCTCAGAGGCCATCTCATGGCTCGGGGTGGCCTGAGCTGTGGCAGTGAGAGCCGCACCTCCCCCCCAGCCCAGGGCACCTCCTGGTGCCAGGGCCACTGTCTTTCCCTGGCACCACAGGCCCAGGAAACAAAGCTGCCTTCACCGGAGGGCACAGCTCCTGGCGGGGCTCCCGGCCACAACTGGGGAGTTTGTGTTTGCAGCCTGCCTTGGTGGCACGGTGGGGCCGCCCTCCCTTGGGACACAGGGTGGCCCACGTGCTGGTCACCTTTGTTTCTGTTTCATACTTATTTTCAGTTTTTCATACACACACAGGTCCACATATATGTGGGGGGGGTGTATTGCTTTGTCTTTTTCCAGAACTCGGGATCAAACCCAGGGGCCCTGTACCCCCGAGCTGCACCCAAGCCCCCCACCCTTTTTGAATAGTTGGACAGCATGCCTTGATTTTTTTTAATATTAATTTTTTAGTTGTAGGTGGACATAATACCTTTATTTATGTATTTTTATGTGGTGCTGAGGATCGACCCCAGGGCCTCACACGTGCTAAGCGAGGGCTCCACCACCCAGCGCCAGCCCATCCGGGTTGTTAAAATGTAAGGGGCAAAGCCCTGGCCGCTCCTGGGGGCGGCCGCCATGACCCGCGCGCTCCTGCAGCCCGGCCCCCTCTGTGCTGGAGAGGCCGAGTGGGGGACATTCTAGTGTCAGCCGCAGGGCACGGCTGCAGCCCTCCTTTCCTGTGCGTGCATTGAACCAACCGCAGCGCACCTTTGTGTCTGTGCCCAACAGGCACAGGTATTCTTGTCCTTGTTCCCCCAACGACACGGCCTGTCGGCACCACGGAGGCAGCCTGAGCACCTCGTGGCAATGCACCTCTGCGGAGGCTGTGCAGATGGCTGTGCAGACGCTGCGCCACACTAGGCGGGGACTGGAGCATCCAGGGATTGGATACCAGGACCCCGTGTACTGCGGAGAACTCCTCCGCACGTTAGCGAGTTCATGAAGCCAGAGGCGGGCAGACCTGCCCGAGGGCCCAGCGTGGGGCCTCAGTCCTGCCCGGTGTGGGGGCCTCTTCCTCCTCTGCGCGGTGGGGCAGTGGAGGCCGGTGGGGCAGTGGAGGCGGAGGCCTGCATCCCAGGGCCTGGCCAGCGCCGGCGCTGGGTGGTCTGTGGCACTGGGTGGTTGCCCTCCGCCTCACCAAAGCCCCTCTGCCCTCAGCGCGCATCGCCACGTCCCTGGAGGGCTTCGACGTGGCCTCGGTGCAGCAGCAGCGGCAGGAGCAGAGCTACTTCGTGCGCCTGGGCTCGCTGTCGGAGCGGCTGCGGCAGCGCGCCTACGAGCACTCCCTGGGCAAGCTGCGCAGCACCCGGCAGCGGGCCCAGGACGGGCTGCAGCAGCTGGCGCAGGCGCTCAGCCTGGTGAGCGGGCGGGGCGGGGCGGGGCCGGGCGGGGCTGGGTGCGCGGGGCTCGTGCTTCCCCAGGCCTGTGGCTTGCAGGTCCATCTTCTCTGTCCTCTCTCGTTGCCCCTCTGTGGGCATCTTCCCAGTCCCCTCTTAGGAGGTTCTGTTGTGTCCAGGCCGCCAGATGTCTGTCTCCCGTCACCCCCTCTGTAAAGACCCACCTCCAAGCCCAGCCCCTTCGTGGGTTCTGGGGCTCTGGGCTTCAACGTGTGAATCTGGGGGGACAGTGCAGCCTGACCGGGTGGCTGGCTCTGGGCCTCAGCGCACCCTCCTCCAGCCGGTGGCCGAGGTGCTTTCCATGGCACCAGCCTGGGGTCCCAGAGGCAACCCGCAGTGGACCTGGCCTTTAGGTGCTGTCAGGCCGACGGCAGGTGGAGCCCAGCTGGGCTGCACTTCCCCAGCACGTGGGCGGTCCTGAGGCCACCCCCAGCACAGAGAGACAAAATCATGGGAGGTCCCACACACGCTAAGCGCTACCCCTGAGCGGCAGCCCAGCCCACCTTCCCCATGTCAGGGCGCACAGTCCAGCAGCCTGGCCATCCACTGGGCGCCTGGCTCTCAGTCCCCAGGAAAGCTCCTGTCCCTCCCAGCCCAGCTGTCACCACGTGGCTTTTGGCTCTGGACTGCAGGGACCTCCTGGGGGTGGACCCCGTGTGTCCTTTTGTGAGTAGTTTTAGCATCATGTCCTCGAGGTCCCTCTACCTCGGGCCAGCTGTCATTCTGTCCCTTCTCCCGACTGAGTAGCATTGCACGCAGTGCTTCCCATGCTGTCACCCCCAGCCACCAAAGCCAGTCCGCGGCCAAGGCCATGTCTGGCTGCAAGGGACAGAGTGGATGGGTTGGAGTCACCACAGAGCACGTGAGGCCACTTTCTCTGCTGCCCCTGACCACACGGGACACAAGGGGCTTGATGTTTTTGAAGTCCACAGAGGCCCTGTGGCCATAGAAATGGCCTCCGACCCCCCCCTCCAGACCATCTCATAGGTCAGATGGGAGTAGAGGGTCCCGGGGCACCCTCTTGTCCCCTGTGCTGGCCTGTGTGACGCCGAGATGCTGGGCTGTGCGGGGGCGCGGAGGTCCTTCCCTCACTGGCTCTCTCCTGCAGATGGAGACCGTGAAGCAGGGTGTGGACCAGAAGCTCGTGGAGGGCCAGGAGAGGCTGCACCAGATGTGGCTCAGCTGGAGCCAGAAGGAGCAGGGACCACAGGGCACCGAGAGGGACCCAGCCAAGCCAGAGGTACCCGGGCGGCCTGGGTGCCGGGGCCCAGCACGTGGGACCTTCCGTAGGACCAGGTCGCGGGCTTGAGCTCGGGCGTGTGTGGTCACACCTGCCCAGCTCACAGTGCCAAGGAGCAGAGCCGGCCCCGTGCCCGTGGGCAGATCCATGGGAGGTGCCCCATCCACGCTGTCAGCTGTCCCTGGGCCACCAGCAGGAGCCAGGTGACACGCTGCAGTGTGGTTGGACCTGAGGACCTCGTGCTCAGGATGAGATACACAAGGCCACACAGAGTGACTGCAGTGACAGGAGAGTGCAGAGGCAGGACCCCGGCAGGGACAGGGCTGTCGTGGGGACGGCCTTCCTTTTGGAGAGGTAGAATGTTCTGGAATTAGAGGCCGTGGTCGCGCCTCATGCAGACAGACTAAAGGGCAGCGTGTGGCCCCCTGACGGAGAGACGTGGTGGACGTCCTTAGATACCAAAGAGGAGACTGAACATATTGAGATGTCACGCGCTTTGTGATCAGAGCTCACGTCATGCAGACCTGGACCGCCTACGACTGTCCCGTGCCCCAGTGCCTGACGCGGCAACTAGAAAACGGTTTCTCAGACCAGACGAGCAAAGCAGATCTCGTCTCCCAGGTCACACCGTCCCCAGGTCACACCGTCCCCAGGTCCAGGTCCAGAGCCCTAGCTGCCGAGGCCACAGGCACAGTCCCCCTGGCCACTCTTATCCCCTGCTGGACGGGTTCTCAGTGACCTGATTGACTCTCCTGGTGGCTCCTGCCCAGAGGTCCTCCCAGGACTCTGCCTGGCGTCTGTAACGAGCAGCCTGAGGCTGAGACGCGCACTGAATGTGCGTCTAGAGCGCACGCGTGTCTACCGGGTGACCCAGCCCGCAGCCACCGTCACTGTCTGCTCTTACACATTCCATCACCCCATAAGGTAGCCCTGTCCCTGTGAGCAGTGACCGTCCTGCCCAGCCCTGTACCCGTGAGCCCACATCCTGTCTCTGAACTCTCCGACCAGTGGAGTCACAAGTCCCACCCTGTGGCCTGCTGGTCTGGCTCTCGCTGAGCACCAGGTCCTCGCGTCCCCCACACTGAGCTGTCACCTGGCTCCTGCTCATGGCCCAGGACGCTCCAGGTGTGCGGGGGCCAAGTGTACCCACCACTCCTGCAGCTGGTGGGAGGTGGACTGCGGGCTGTGGGCGGTGTCCTTGTGTGGATGCCCACTGGCACTTCCCCTGGTCCTGACCCAGAAGAGCAGATGTTCTAGGCACTTCTGGGATGGCGCGGTGTTTGATAGAAGACACCCACCACCTCGCGCTCACGGCGGCTTTAGGTGGCTCATGGTAGATGGGCCAGTGTCATTGCTGCACAAGGGATTGCCACCACCGTGTTATTTGGGGGAGATAACAAGAGTAAACAGCCTGTCCCCGTACAGGAAATCTGTTGGGACGCTATTCTGTCCTGCGGGTGGCCAGATGAGCAGCCGTGGAAGCCACGGGTACCATCCGAGCGTGCGCAGACGAGCTGCCTGTCCTGGGGCGACTCCTGGGTCACCTTTTTCTTTTCTGTTTTTATTTTGGGCTGGGGTGGACCAGGGCCTTGCGTGTGGCAGGCAAGTGCTGCAGCAGGAGGTCCCCTCCGGCCCTGCCCCCACCTCTTGTGGCCCCAGGAAATGCAGCACTTCCGCTGATCAGGGCTGGGGTCCGCCGGCAGCCCCCACGAGCCCGGCCGCTCAGCGCCCTTGTCCTCTGCTCCCAGTGATGCCCACCTTCCCAGAGCACCAGTGCTGTGTTGGCACTGGGGTGAGTCCAGCCGTGATCCTGCACTCTGCACGCTCAGCCCTTTTTATTTATTTATTTATTTATTGGTACCAAGAGTCGAGCCCAGGTCTGCTTAACCACTGAGCCACGTCTCCAGCCCTCCCCCCATTTTTAATGTTTTATTTTGAGATAGGGTCTTTCTGAGGTTGGCCTCCACCCTATGATCCTCCTGTCCCAGCCTCCCCAGTTTCTGGGATCAGGTGTGTGCCACTGTACCCAGCCAGCGAACGTTCCTGATGGTCCTTGCTGTCCCCGCAGCAGGTGGAGTTGCAGGCGCTCACCATGTTCCGGGGCATCACCCAGCAGTTGCAGACCACCTGTGCCTCCCTGGCGTCCAGCATCCAGGGGCTGCCCTCCCAGGTGAAGGACCAGGTGCAGCAGGCCCGCCGCCAGGTGGAGGACCTCCAGTCCACCTTTGCCAGCATCCACTCCTTCCAGGACCTGTCCGGCAGCATCCTGATGCAGAGCCGTGAGCAGGTGGCGAAGGCCCGAGAGGCCCTGGACCGCACGGTGGAGTTCGTGGCCCGAAGCACCCCCATCACGTGGCTGGTGGGGCCCTTCGCCCCCGGGATCACGGAGAAGGGAGGGAGCGAGGCTGGCGCTGCCCCCCCGTCCGAGGGGCCCCGCAGCGAGGAGCCGGCCCCTGGCCACTGAGGCCTGCTCACGCCACAGGTGACACTTCCAGCCAAAGAATTTTTCTAGAAATTTCCAAAAAATTTATTTTTCCTTCAGTAAGAATCGATCGTCACCTTAGCTGTCACAGGTCGTCCTTCCTCCAGCCAGGCCCCGTCCCGGGCGCTCCTAAGTGGCCTTGGGCTTGGTCTGAGAGCTGACCCCCGGCCCCTGCCTGTTGTGGACCAGGAGGGGCTGAGGCAGCTGCGCCGTCGCCTTAATAAACGCGTGTTCCTCTGCCCCGCGAAGGCCTTGGGCCACGTCCCTTACCTACTTCTCTGTCTGACTGTCTGTCTGTCATGTCTGCGCAGCTGGGATGGAGCCCGGGGCCTGTGCTGGGCAGCTGCTCTGTCCCTGAGCTGTCCCCAGCCCTTTGGTCAGCTCTCAGTCCTGGGGGACACGCACCTTTATCTATTTTATGTCGTGTGAGGGGGCACCCACACGTGCCAGGCGAGCGCTGCCCCACTGAGCCTCCACTCCCGCCCCGGGCTGGGTCCGCTCCTACTCCTGGAGGCTGGGAAATCTGGGGAGGCCGGGTCTCCTGGGTGAGGCCTTCCTGTTGGTTTGGTGTTCGTTTGTTTATTTTTTGGTTCCAGGGATTGAACCCGGGTGCCCTACCCCCAGCCACCTCCCCAGCCCTTTTTGGTTTTCGTTTGAGATGGGGTCCCCTCGGTTGCTTGAGGCCTTGCTGAGTCGCTGAGGCTGGCCTTGAACTAGCCACCTTCCTCCTCAGCCTCCCGAGCCGCTGGGGTGGCAGGCGGGAGGCTCCTGCTGAGTCGTCTTGCTGTGTCCAGCTGCAGTAAGGCAGCTGCCACGGCTTCCCCAGAAGGACGCCGGTCCTGGTCATGAGAAGAGGGCCCTCCTGACCTAAAGGCTTCCTGGAACCTCTGCCCCTTGGGCCTCTCCGTGGGGTGGTGGGTCCCAACACTGGGCCCTGCTCCCTGGTGCTGTCTGCCATGTCTCTGGCGGCTGAGCAGGCCAGGGTGGCCACCATCGCCACACAGGGTGGCTGGGAGGCGTGGCCGAGTCTGCTGCCCGCCCCACACACTGGGGTCAGCTCCCCGTCCCCCTGGGGTGGAGCAGGTGCCTTGGGGGCACTGGTGTGGCAGGACCCCGGAGGCCCACGCCCCTCTCCCACACCTGCAGGGTGTCACTTCCTGGCAAAGGGTCCCCAGGCCGAGCTCTGGCCTCTGCCTCCTGCTCGGGAGGTGGCTGATGGCACCCCATGTCCCTCCATGATGAGCCCCCCTCTCCAGAGCCGGATCAGGGCTCCGAGTCTCTGTCCTGGGGTGGACCCGGCGCCCTGCTCACAGTGGCAGGAGGACGTCTATCTCCCACCCACCGCCTGGGAGGCCCAGAGCGCCTGGCACACAGTAGGTGCTCAGGTCGGTTTCTCCCCCTGGAGAGCGGCCCTGCTTCCCCACACCTGCCCCAGGACCCTTCCAGGGCCCCCCAGGGATCCTGATGGAGTCGGGGTGTGTGGTCACTCCAGCTGACCCGCCACCCCCTCAGCCACCAACGAGGTGCCTGAGATCTGGCACAGTCCCCAAGGATCGTCCAGTGTCTTGCCACAGATCTCGTCACCACAGGCAATGGCACATACACGTCACTCCTCATTATGCAGGTCAAGTGGCTGCGGGACCTGGTCATTTAACGGGGGCGTAGATGCAAAGTACACCCCGAGTCGTCATCTTAGGTTTAACTGTGTCACGCTGTGTTGGGGCTGGCCGGGTGGCCTGGTGACGAAGGCAGGCACGCAGGCCCTGGTGCCACCCCCAGGACGGCAAGAAGATACCAAGACCAAGAGGCGGTTGCCCAGCGGGGGTTAGGGTGACCGGCGCTCCCTTTGCCCTGGCGGCTGGGACACCATCACCCTAACTTCTGGGGACCCTGCCACTGAGCGACGCCCCAGCGCCTCTGCGCAGCGTCCCCGTCCCCGTCCCCGTCCCCGTCGGCCACCTCCAGAACTGTTCCCGCCCCAAAGGAAACCGCCCGCCGAGGAGCCCCGCCCAGCCCTGGCGGCCCTGCCGCTTCCTCCCTCGAGGTCGCGGGCGGGGACCTGGGGTGGCTCCCGGCCTAGCGCCGGGGAGGTCGGTGCCCGCGGGGCGGCCCTGGGGTCCAGAATCGCAGGGGGAGCAGGTCTCCTTGGCTCCTTGTCCTCCTGTCCTCGGGTCCCCTGCCCTCTGTCCCCACGTGGCGGTGCGCGCCGGGGACTTTCCCCTGAGGGCGCGGAGGCGGGAGCGCACGCTGCCCAGACGCAGAAGGGGCGGCGCCTCTCCCGAGAGGCCACAGCGGCCACCCCCAGGACCCAGGGCCACCACCGTCGCCACCCCGTGGACCAAGGACCAGCGCCAGCGCCGCGGCCCGGGTAGGTGGGGACGGGACGGGTGGGCGCAGGGCTGGGAGTGACCCCTCCTGTCCCTGGGCGCCACCTGTGTCCCTCTCGACCCCTCCTGGGACACAGGTCCAGTGGCCGCCTGCACCCCCACCCGGCCGCCACTTCCCCCAGGACCCCCGAGGACCCGACGGCCGCTGCCTGCAGCGCCTGCCCCAGCACGGGTGGCTCTTGGTGCCCAGCCCAGCAGAGGCCATGTCATGGCTTTTCCTGGCGGTGGCTAAAGCGGGACTTGGGGAGGCCACCGCGGTGGGAGCCAGGCGCCTGGAGCCCAGGAGGAGCTGGGACCTGTCCCTGCCCCTCCTGGAGGAGGAGCTGCGACGCCGGCGGGGACACTGGGCACACCACACACGGTAGGGACGGTCACATGCCTGCAGGGGACCATGGTTAAGACAGCGAAGGTGACCAGGCCACCTCTGAGGGGTGGATGTCCGCAGCCTCCCCGCGGGCCGGGCCTGAGGAGGCCTGGACGCAGCACGGGGGACAGCCCAAGCTTGGCACATGCAAGAAATGCAGGTCCTGGAGCAGCCGCCTGGCCACCTTGCTCCTGGCAGAGGCTGGCCACCAGCTTCGCCCCTCGTCCTCCGTTCCCCTCCGTAAGGGGGCAATTCAAAGAGCCCAGCTCGGGTGTCACTTGCTGGCACAGGGCCTGGCGTGTAGTAGGTGCTCAGTGAATTCCTGTTGGACAGACGCAGCCGTCGACGCAGCCCAGTGACCGGGCCTTGTCCTTCAGCCCGGCTCCTCATAACAGAGTTTTTAAGTGACACTTTTATTTATTTTTAAATTTCTGAGATGGGGTCTCACTGTGTCACCCAGGCTGCCGGGAACCTGGGCTCAAGAAGCTCCTGTCTCCGCCCCGGAGGGGCGGGCCCTGCCCACACACCTGGCCTCCTGGACATTGTTTTATTATCCCGGAGGGACGGCACCACTGTGGGCCAGTCCTGAGGGAGCAGGTGAGACTCACCATCTTGTTAGGGAGAGAGGATCCAGAGGCAGGAAGCACTCATGGAGTGCTTACTGTATACCGGATGCCCTCTGCCCAGTCAGCTGATTGGATCATTGAGTACTCTGTCAGTATTGATTCATTCACTCAGCGTTTAGTAAGCACCTACTGTGTACCAGGCACTGTGTGGTTCTTTCACTGATTATCTGGCCAGCATCTATTGAGTGCCAATACAGCACAAACAAGTCCCAGCAACGTTCCTAGCCTGTGCCTGGAGGCTCCCTGGGGAGGCTCTCTCCAGTAGGAAAGGATGGCTACTCCCCAGCGTAAATAAGTGAAGTCTGTAGTGTCCCCTGGTGAGAAGTGGACATGAGGAAAATGAGGCAGGGAGGGGTGGGGTGGTGCTGGTCAAGTGGGTACTGGGGAAAGTGCTGAGGCATGGCCTGTGCAAAGGTCCTGAGGCAGAGCCAAGCCTGGGACAGTGCACCAGAACAGAGAGCAAGGAGCAGGAGATGTTTGTCCTCAGGGAAGACGCGGGGTTGTCTCGGAGGAGCAGTCGTGCCTAACCCAACTGCCCGAGTCTCCTTCCGGTCCCAAGCCAGCTCCTCACACCCTCCCATCCCGTCCATCCGCTTGTCCTGTGGGCAGTGACCCCCACTGCCACCAGCCTCCACCTGGTCCCAGCTTCTGCCCGTGCCCCACAGCCTGTCGGCCCTGCAGAGGCCAGAGAGTGCTGTGAACGGATCCCTCCTCCCAGTGCCCACAGCCCTCCGCGGCTCCCACCTCCCTCCTGGTCAGAGCCCAATCCCTGCGCAACCTGACCGCCCCCTGCCCCCTCCTCTGCTTCAGCCCCGGCCCCCACAGGCCAGGCCCAACCTGCCCCAGGGCCTGTGCACAGTGGTGCCTCTGCCTGAGCCCCTTGGCCTGGTCTCCATCTGAGTTGTCCCCCGCTTCCTTCAGGCCTCAGCTCAGAGGCCCCGGGCTCCCACCCGCCCCCAGCCCCCACCTCTGCGCGGCACCCGCTGGCTTCCTGCAGGGCACTTTCCATTTTCGAGATGATCTGGCTCTTTTCTCATTTCCTGTTGGTCTCCCTGGAGTGACGTGTGCCACATAGGGCGGAGGAGGTGCCCGTCCCTGCCTGCAGAGCACTGAGCCGCGTGCGCACAGTAGGTGCTCAGTAAATGCTCGTTCTGTGGAGGACACGTGGGGCACGCGGGGGCCCCGGGGACCAGGAAGGTGCGTCCCAGACACGGGGAACAGATCCTGCCAGCGCCGAGGGTGACGCTGGCCCCGGTGCCGCATGGCCAGGCCGGCGTCCAGGGCAGACCACGTCGCCCAGCGTCCCCTGCGGGGTGGACCCAGGGACCCTGCATGGGGCACTCTGCAAGCTGCACCCTCCCCGAGGGCCACTCTGACGTGAGGTCCCAGTCGCGGGGACTGAGGCCGAGACGCCCCGAGGTCTGTGCCCACCCTTGGGGGGTGGACTCTGTCCCCAGGCCATGGGAGGTTCAGCAGATGACCCGAGCTCAGCGGGCAGGACACGGGGGACAGCGTCCAGGGAGTCCGGCTGAGCTTGTGGGCTCTGGGCCTCCGGGGTCAGGGGTCCCCCAGGTCCCGTGCCTCAGGAGCAGCTGTGCTGACTCCCACCGCGGCCTGGGGCCCCTGCGCTGTCCCCCGCAGGGACAGCGGGATTGTGGACCCTTTCCACAGACAGGAAGGCTGAGACTTTTGGGGGGGACCGGGGATTGAACCCAGGGGCCTTAACCCCTGAGCCACCTCCAGCCCTTTTGAAGGATATTTTGTCAGCGTCAGGGCCTCACTGAGTGGCTGAGGCTGGCCCTGAACTTGCCATCCTCCGGCCTCAGCCTCCGAGCCCCCGGGTCACAGGCCTGCGCCACCCGCCCGGCTGCACTGAGGCTTCACGGTGCACACCAGGGCCTCGCGTGGGTCAGGCTGCGGCAGACTCGCCGTCCGCCCTCCTCCACCCAGTGCTGACGTGACCACGTGGGCCACTGCGCCGGGGGACGCAGTGTGCACCGGGCCTGTCCAAGGGCTCAGCCTGGCGCTAGCCACACTGGGAGCTGAGCCCCAAGCCTGCTGTGCCCTCTGCTCAGCGCTCAGGTGACTCCTCAGGTGGCGCCTGGTGAACGGAGGCCCTCAGCCCTGGGGACCTTGGCGCCTGCGTCCCTGTGGGAATGGCCGCGCAGGGCGGTTCAGCTGATGGGCTTCCGTGGGACCCAGAGCCAGCCTCCACACAAACCGCCTTTGTCACCAACCTGATTCCCAGCTGCCCGAGGGCGGCCGCAGGAAGCTCCGACCTTGTTTCCTTTCCACATTTTCACATTTCGTGGAGGTCACCTGGGTTCCTCCGCGGAGGCTGCGGGGACACCAGGCACTGCACACCACCGTCAGTCAGTCGGCCACCACGGTTTTTGTTTTTGTCCTGGGGTTTGACCCAGGGTGCTCCACCCCTGAGCCACAACCCCAGACCCAGCCACTTTTATTTTGAGACAGGGTCTCACTAAGTTGCCGAGGCTGGCCTTGAACTTGTCATCCTCCTGCCTGAGTCTCCTGAGTTGCTGGGACGGGTGTGGCACCAGTGTTTGTCTTGATTGTGGCACAGTCGTTTCCGGGAGCCATCAGGGAGTGGCAGGAACCCTTGACCTGAGGACCAAGCGCTGGAGGGACATATCAGTCCATGGCTTAAGTAGTCATCTTGGTAATTTCAGAAACTTTAGACTAGCTTGTGGTCCCACCTGAATATGAGATCCTTGTCGTTTTTCTTCTGAGTGCCGAGTTCAGGTCAGGGAGGGGGAGCGCAGGTCCTCCTCGGCACTCTCCAGTTCCTGGGGGGAAACATCTTCCACCCTCCACTTCTCTCGGGAGGGCCGCACCCCAGCCCTCTGTATTTTTTATTTTGAGTCGGGTCTCGCTAAGCAGCCCAGGGTGGCCTCAAACTTGCCATCCTCCCGCCACAGCCTCCATCCTACTGGGACAACAGTGTGGCCGCTGTGCTGGGTGCCAGTCTTCTCAAGAGGACCTGTCTTGTGGGTTAGGGTCCCCGAAGGCCCCACTTCAACTCAATTGCCCCATAAGGACTGTCCTCAGTAAGGTCCCCTGTAAGGTGCTGAGGGCCCGGCCTTTAGCCTACGACTGACGACACAGTGCAACCTCATGGCAATGATGACGCGTGGCAGACAGATGCGCTCGGCCTTGTGGTCACAAACATGGGCACTGAATGGCTGCCTGCCGTGGAAGGGAAAAGACACAGCCTGCCGGTCCCCTGGCCCAAGTGTGGCAAGCGTCCTCTGTCCAGGGCCAGATGGTGTCTGCTGCAGCCACTGGCCTGCTCCAGTGCAGTGAGGAGGCAGCCTTGGCCACGTGTGGGGCGGGAGTGTGGCTTTATCAACAGATACACTGGGGACTGCATTGCTTGTCGCTGCGATGTGATCAGGTGGCCTGGAGGAGGGCGGGGCTGAGTCGTGCGGAGGCCTGGGGCAGCTGTGCTCCGAGCAGAGATTCAAACAGGGCGCTGTGGCACACGCCTGCCATCCCAGGGGCTGTGGAGGCTGAGGCAGGAGGGTGGCGAGGGTGAGGCCAGCCTCAGCAACTTAGCAAGACCCCGTCTCAGACTAAATCAAGAAGGGCTGGCTGGGGTGGCTCGGTGCTGCGGCACCCGCGGGGCCCAGGGTTCCATCCCCTGAATAAGGGGCCCGAGGTGTGACCTCAACTCCTTTTGCTCTCAACCTTCCGCCTCAGGAAGAAGGCCCTGTCCGAGGGCCACAGTCTGGGACCTCAGACCTCCCAGAACACTCGCTCTGCTCCTCACAACCCAGCGGGCCGCGCGCTCCTTATGGCCACACACAAAGGACAGGGACGGCTCTGGCTCCTGGGAACTCACAGATGTGCCGGGCGGCGTCCTCTTGATGAACTGGCCTGAGGTGAGTTGCAGCCACTGACTGACCTGAGGTCTAAGTGGCTCCCGGTTTTCAAGTCCCTTTCTCCTCTGCCCCCCCACAGCCCCCCATGGCTCCCACCTCCCTTGGGGTCAAAGCCCCCATCCTCCCTGTGACCCCCAGGCCCTGTCCTCCCTGCCGCAGTCTCCTCTCCCCATCCCCTGGCTGCTTCTGGGTGCCTCCAAGGGCCAGGCTCCTCCTGCCCCAGGGCCTTTGCACTGCTGTGCCCACCTCCCAGAGTGCTGCTGCCGCCCAGGGACCCCGTCACGTCTTGTTAGGCTCCCTTCGAGGCCACCCTGGGCCACACTGTGCGACTCGAGCCCCAGCTCCACGCCGGGCACTGTCTGCCCTGCTCCCCGGCAGACTCTGGGAAGGGGGCCATCTGTTTGGGCCCCACTGGGCAGTCAGCTCCCATTCTTCCCCGGGTCCCTTCCAGAGCCATTCTCGGCCCCCTCGGCTTCCCTGGGTCCTTCCTGGATTCCTGCCCCGGGGCCCTGTGGACCTGCTGAGGATGACCTTTTTGAAACCCTGCATCATGACCTGGGCTCCACTGGGCCACTGGAGCTGAGGCTGATGGACGCCAGGCCCCTGGGCACTGTGGGCCGGGGCCGGTCACTCTCTGGCGTGGGCGTCCAGCCGCCAGCCTCGGCCCCGGGCAGCCTGGGTTGAGGGGCAGGCTCCGGGCTGCGGGGTTCAGCTGGCACCTCCCACGAGGGCAGGAGGTCCCGGCTGGCGGCCGAGGGCAGGGGAAGTGTTCCCAGCGTCAGGATGGCGCCAAGGCTGTTCCCCAGGCCTGGACGGGGACCTGGAGGCCTAGTGCAGGGCTTGGGATGCCGTCCCCAGGGTGTGTGCCCGGGGCAGGTGCTGGCCTGGCTCTCCTCGCCCACAGCCTGAGCGCCGCCGCCTCCACGCCCGACCAGTCGGGGGGGGGGGGTCAGGGCACAAGCTGCTCCCTGCAGGCCCCGTCCACGCAGGAGGGGGGACAGGGAGGGAACGGCCCGGTGGCTGCAGAGCCCCCGCGGAGGCTGAGACCTGGGTGAGGAGACCCCGAAGGTGACAGGGAAAGAACAGCCGCAAGGCCGGAGCCTGCGGTGCACAGAGCCCGGGCGGGACCCCAGCTGGCCTCTCAGCCACACGGAGCGCAGGGCACGGCTCCCAGGAGGCCTGGCAGTCCCGCCGCGGACACAGCGGCAGGCGACCGTGGTCCCTGCACATCACCGCGTGGGCTGTGTCAGCCGGCAGTACTGCCAGACAGATCCCCCAGGACTCTGGCCACACGCGCAGACGTCCATCAGACAGTCACCACCTCCCGGCTCGGGGTCCGGGATGGAGGGGCTGCGTGGCGGCTTGGGGGCTCTGGCACTCGGGACACTGCAGCGGGACATCACAGGGGTCCCCTGACCTGGGCTCCACTGGGGCCACAGGAGCAGCTGCCAAGGTGGCGGGGGGCAGGAGGCCTAGGCTCCTGGCCACAAGGGTGTCTCCGGGGGCTGCTCACCCCATGGCCGACCCCACAGCGCTAAGGAGAGCCAACCAGGGCTGCAAGTCCCTGTCCCTGCCACCTCCTCTTAGTTAATGGAGCAGCCCCACACAGCACTCCAGGGCCTTCCACATTTGTGAACACCAGATTGTGCGTCCCCAGGCCGTCCAGGTGGCCGACTGCCTCCTGGTGGGCACGGCCCAAGCACCTGCTGGTCCAGGCTGTGGTCAGAACCTGCCATATGTGAAGGCCACCTGGTTCCCGGAACAAGCCCCCACTGCAGCCACTGAGGCCCGGAGCCAGGCGGCCCCGGCTCTAAGCCTGCATTCACTCCCCAGCTGTGTGGCTTTGGGCAACTAACTTGGCCTCTCTGTGCCTCACGTCTTGTCCTTGGCCAGAGCCACGTCTGTCTGTGCCGCCACGTGACTCACCTGCTGTGTCTTGCACAGGAGAAAGTGGATGTCAGAGGGAGGTGACCCAGGTTGGCTGCCCCAACATGGTGGCACCCCAGGGGAGGGAGGTGAGACAACGGGTGGCCTCCCTGAGCTGCTGCTCTCGGGTGGTGACCCTGGCCCTCTCCCATCTCCCCCAGATCTGCCCCAGCAGCCCTCCAGGAACCTGGCCCGAGGCACGGGGAAGGGTCGCCGGCATCCAGAACATGCCTCCCCGCTCCGCAGCTTCTCCTGCCTGCAGCCGCACCCACCCGTGCCCATGGCCTGCCCGGGCCCGTCACTGCCCGGCGCCTTCGACCTCCTGGGCGCGGCCGGCAAGGACAAGCTGCTCTACCTGAAGCACAAGCTCAAGACACTGCGTCCGGGCTGCCGGGGGGCCGGCCTGCTGCACGCCATGGTGCTCCTCACGCTGGGCCAGGAAACCGAGGCCAGGATCTCCCTGGAGGCCCAGAAGGAGGACGCGGCGGCCCGGCTGGTGGCCCGCCAGTGGGCCGGCGTGGACGGCGCCGAGGCCCTCGAGGAGCCCCCTGACGTGTCCTGGGCCGTGGCCCGTGTCTACCACCTGCTGGCCGAGGAGCAGCTGTGCCCAGCCTCGCTGCGGGACTCGGCCTACCAGGCCGCCCTCCGCGCCCACGGCTCCAGGGGCGACCACCAGCTGGCCGAGCTGCAGGACGAGGCCCGGGACCGGTGCGGGTGGGACGTCGTCCGGGACCTGAGTGGCTTCCAGCCCCTCTGTTCCGACCTGGGTGGCCTCCCACCGTCCTCGGTGTCACCCTCTGGGGCCAGAAGCCTCCCACGCCCCATTGACAGCCAGCGGGACTGGAGCCAGGGGCGCTCCCTGCGGTCCACCAGCAGCCCGGTCTCGCTGGCCCGCAGCTTGGCCATCAGTCAGTCCCCTACCATGCCCCTCGAGAGCCCGCAGCGCAGCGCCCCGGGGCCCAGCAAGCTCTCCCAGGAGCCCCAGGCCAGCCCGGGGCCTGAGCCTGTCCCCACCGGCTGCCAAGAGCCAGAGGAGATGAGCTGGCCCCCCTCTGTGGATGCGGCCTGCTCCCCGGAGCTGGCAGACTGCCCGGTCCCCAGGCTCCCTGCGGCGGCCCCAGCCCCAGCCCCTGCCCACCCCCCTGAGCCCCCCGAGGCTCCAGAGACCAGCAGCCAAGACCCAGTGGAGTGCACAGAGCGGTCTGCGGGCCCTGGACCTCTGCCCCTGCCCACTGTGGAGGCCACTGAGAGTCCTGGCCTCGTCAAGGAGAGGACACCACCCCAACTCTCGGGAGAAGAGACTGCATCCCAGAAGAGCAAGCCAAGCCCACCCACGGCCTCAGCCCCGGCCCCCACGGCCTCCCTGCCTTCTCCCCTGCCTCCGACCCCAGCCTCCGAGTCCCCCTGTCCCTCCTCCTTTGAGTCAGTGTCGTCGGAGCAGAAGTTCTATAACTTTGTGGTCCTCCACGCCAGGGCTGACGAGCAGGTGGCCCTGCGAGTGCGGGAGAAGCTGGAGGCCCTCGGGGTGCCAGATGGGGCCACCTTCTGCGAGGACTTCCAGGTGCCGGGGCGCGGGGAGCTGCGCTGCTTGCAGGACGCCATTGACCACTCGGGCTTCACCATCCTGCTGCTGACCTCCAACTTCAACTGCCGCCTGAGCCTGCACCAGGTCAGCCAGGCCCTCATGAGCAGCTTCACGCAGCACGGGAGGGAGGACTGCGTCGTCCCCTTCCTGCCCCTGGAGAGCTCTCTGGAGCAGCTCGGCCCCGACACGGCCAGCCTGCTCACGGGCCTCGTGTGGCTGGACGAGAACTCCAAGGTCTTCACCAGGAAGGTGGCCAACACCTTCAAGCCGCAGAAGCTGCGGGCGCGCAAGGCCCACTGGAGGAAGGAGCAGGACGTCCGCGCCCTGCGGGAGCACAGCCAGCGCCTGGAGGGCGAGCGGCGGCATACGGCCGCCATAGGCGCCGCGTACTGGGACAGCCTGCAGAGCTACGGGGCCTGGCAGTCGCAGGTGGACAGGCTCCAGGCAGCCTTCGGCAGCCACTTGTCCTTCGGGACTCAGGTGCCTCACCCGTCTCAGGTACCCCTGGGGGGCCAGGTGCCCTGGGGGGGGCCGTCCCCCCTCCCCACCTGGCCGGGATACCCCCAGCCGCCGCCGTGGCCAGCGGGCAGCCCCGCACCCGCCTTCCCGCCGCCGCCCGCGGTCCCGCCGGCCCCGGGGTTGCAGCCCCTCATCATCCACCACGCGCAGATGGTGCAGCTGGGGCTCAGCAACCACATGTGGAACCAGAGAGGGGCCCAGGCGCCCGAGGACAAGACGCAGGAAGAAGGGCGGTGACCAGCCGGGCCACGGGGCCGCCCTGGACCCCAGCTCGGCCGGGCAGGGCCCGTGGACCCCACCGGCGCGCTCCCTTCGGGTCGTTGCCCAGGAGCCGTCCCCACGCGGGCAGAGGGCTTCGTGGGCCTGGGGTCGAGGAGGGACACGGGAGGTGGGGCGTTTGACGGTAATAAATATTTATTGAAGGTTCCTCGTCTGCCCGGCGACCCGCTGAGAGCACGCGGCCAGGCGCCCCAACGACGGGAGGCGGAAGCCGCGACCACGCGGGCGTCCTCTCGAGGGTAGAGCAGGACGTTGCGTCACCTGCTCTCCTCCCATTGGTCATGAATGGGTCACATGACTTCTGTCCCGGTTGCAAAGGACCCTGGGAAATGTAGTCCTCAGAGGGGGGGTGGCCACGTGCTTTTCAGAAAGGCTGGGTTCTAATAGCAAAGAAGGTGGAGACAAAAGATGTTGGGAGCCGGGCTTGGTGGCCTGCGCCTGTAATCCCAGCTCTGTGAGCCTGAGGCAGGAGCATCGAGAGTTCAAAGCCAGCCTCAGCACCAGCGAGGCACTTAGCAACTCAGTGAGACCCTGTCTCTAAATAAAATATCAAACAGGGCTGGGGATGGGGCTCCGTGGTCCAGCGTCCTGAGCTCAGTCCTCTGTACACCACGCTGTTACTTGGGAGAACTTCTGGGACCACCCACTTCAGGCCTACCGTTCACGGTGCTCTTTAATGCGTGCCCTGGAGTCCCCCCACCCCCACCACTGGAAAATAAGAAAGGCCAGACCCTCTTCTGAGCTTTTCACACTGACAGACTTTTTTTGAGGCCGGGTCTCACTGAGTTGCTAAGAGTCTCACTAAAGTGCTGAGGCTGGTTTGGAACTTGCCATCCTCCTGCCGCAGCCTCCCAATCAATTGGAATTACAGGCTTGGCCGCCGTGCCCAGCACATTGAGGGACCTCCAGGGGACCCCGAAGGGAGGAGTTCTGAAGGCCCATTTAACAGGTGGGGAAATAGGCCCAGGGAGCGAACTGTGGCCCCAAACATGGCCAGGTTAGGGGAGAGGTCACCACCACGGTAGAAGCCAGGTCCCGGGAAGGGACAGAGGAGGCCCCCTCCCCAGCAGCGCAGGTCGAGGCAGGGTTGGGGCCAGGCCAGGTGGGGCTGGCTGAGTCACCCCCCAGCCACGCACCCTTGCTATTTTCGTTGCTGACTCAGGCTTCGTCACAGCCGGCTCCCCACGGTGGCCTGGAGTGACACCCAGGAGCGGAGCCTCTGAGCCGATTCTGGAGTCGGGCAGGGGGCTCCTGGAAACTGCTCTGTCCACCGGCCGGGGGCGATGGCCAACGGGGGAGACCTACTGCGCAGGGCCCAGGGCGTGGCGGGGCGAGAACAGAAGGGGTCGTGGGAGGGAACTAGAAGCAGGAGAATGTCAGACACACACCGGAAGGGACTGGAGGAGGAGGAGGAAGCAGGGTGAGGTGATGTCGGGTGTCCAAGAGGAAGGGCCTTAAGGGGCCCAGGAGGTGGCGTGGGGCCCAGAGCTGGGGGGAAAAAGCAGAGGTCCCCGCAGAGGGCACAGCCGAGTAAAGGCAGGACCCAGCAGGGCGTGGTGGAGGCTGAAGGCAGAGAAGAGTCCGAGCGGCTGGGGCAGGGGACGTCAGGGCTGGGAGAGCTGGGCAGGGCCTCTGCGCTGCGGGAGGACTCGGGCTTGGACCCCGAGGGGGGCGGGAACCACGAGAGGAGGGCGGGGCCTGACCCGGGTGTTCGCGGGCGCCCTCTGGTGGCTGCTTCGGAGAGGACAGGCTAGGGGTGTCCAGGGCAGGAGCTGGGGACCTGCTGTGGTCCAGATGGCAGCAGAGGAAGTGGGGAACCCTTTCCCATTCCTAAGGCCGCTGGACAAGAATCCTGCCTGGGCAGCGTCACTATCACAGATCAGCCCATGGGGCCTCGGCAGCTGGAAGAGCCAGGCTCCCGACCCCACTCCGCCTCCGAGGTACTGTGGCATCCACAGCAGTCCTGGTCTCTTTGGGGCTTCGTCTTCCCTGGCCATAAAATGGACCCAGCGACCTCAGAATGCTCGCTCCTGCCTGTCCCCTCATGACCCCAGCACACGGAGGACCCGTGGCAAGGACCTGAGGGCCTGCCCAGAGACGGCATCACTGTGCGCGGTTTACAGGTGGGAAACTGAGGTCCAGAAAGGTGAAGTCACTTGTCCAAGAGCACACAGCCACTTGGGCAAGAGAGAGGCCCAGAGACCGCAAGCTGCCAGTGCATCTCCTGCGTCAGATTTCCCACACATCCATCGCCCTTTTCTGGTTTTTGCAGGAGAGGGCTGTAACCCCGGCCACCTGGGCCAGCGCTCCCCCAATGAGCCTATCTAGCCTCTTCCTGTCTGCTCCTTGATTGTTGATTCTAGTTACTCCCAGGCTGCCCCAAGGGCAGGTGGAACACCCCACCCCCACCCCGTTTCTTTTCCCCAGACCTTTTTATATTTTATTTTGTGATAGGGTCTTGCTAAGTTGCTGAGGTCTTGAACTCAGGGTCCTCCTTCCTCAGCCTCCGGAACCGGGGGTCATGGACCTGTCTTGGTCCTGGAGGCTTTTTTTGGTGGTGGTGCTGGGGACTGAACCCAGGGCCTTGTGCATGCAAGGCAAGCTCCCCAGCAACTGAGCTGTATCCCCAGCCCATCGCGGAGGCTTTTTCCAGGACACAGGGCACACAGTGTTCAGTAAGTGAATTCACTTGAGGAACCATTATTGAGCACTTGCTGTGTGCAGGCCTGTTCTGGGCACTGGGGATGCTGAGCTGACCCGTCTTGGCTAGTTCAATGGACAGTGAGTGGGGAGCTATTGAGTCATGGTTCCCTTTATCCAGCCAGCATTTATTGAGCACCTGCTGTGTGCAGGAGACAGGCACTGATCAGGCAGTGCTGGCCTTTAGGGATGTGACAGGGCCCTGGGGGATTGAAGGGAGCTGCTGGAAGGAGGAAGTGGCTGAGAGCAGAGGGTGAGCCTTGACTAAGTGGAGATGGGACCGTCCCCAGCCAGGGCTCTGTCCACTCCTGCACCCAAGGCTGGGGCCTGCCTTCAGGCTGGGTTGTTCCAGGGGAAGTCCCCTGTGAGTCACGCAGCCTTGAAGAAAAATAGGAAGAAACAACAATGCAAAACGTCCCCTTCTTTAAAGCCTGTGTGACTCTTTTTGAGGTCAGTATGCCCAGGGTGGCCTGCAGCTGTGTCCCTGCTTGGGAAACTCTCCTGGCCGTGTTAGGGTTTCCCAGAGAGGACCTTTGCCCCGTGTCACACAGCACTTGGTGGCCTGGGCTTGGCACTCCACGGCTCGGTTGTCTCGTGACTGGAACATGTAGACAGTGTGGCCCTGCTCACAGGGACAGACGTGTCTCATCGTTTTTGCTGGGACCAGCGGCCAAACTTCTCGTCCCAGCAACGACAGGAGGATTCAAGCCTGAGGTCCGCTGGGCAACCTAGTGAGACTGTCTCAAATAAAAAGTTAAAAAGGGCTGGGTGTGGCTCGGTGGCAGGACTCGGTGTGGCACCCGCGAGGCCCGGGCTCCAAGCCCAGCAGCACAAGAGAGAAGGGGGGCAGCAGCCCTTGGCAGTGAGCTCCGCTGGATCCCCACCCCGTAGCCACGTCCCGTCTGGGGACTGGCTGTTCCGGACACTTCCTGCCTATGGAGGCACACGGGGGCCTGCACCTGGCTTCCTGTCCTGCCCTCAGCCCCGGGTTCTGCAGGGCCCACCCCGTGCGCCGGGAAGTCCCCGCTGGCTCCCTCTCCTGGATGCACGTGTTAGCGCTGCCCGGGGGCGGCCGGGCGCTGCCGGGAGCGGGAAGGCGAGTGTGCGCATGCGCGCTGTGTTGGACTCGGTGCCTCTGTTTTGGGGCGAACCCGGCCTTGCGCGGCTGGGCGAGGGCTCTGCCCCTGAGCTGTGACCGCGGCCCCCACTTTCCTTCTTGATGACGCTCCTTGGGCGGCCCTGGCCGCACGCGGGGTCTGCAGCAGCGCCGGGCTGGCCAAGGGCCGAGCTGCCCCCAGCTGGGTGGAGGAGGAGGAAACGGCCCTGCCCGTTCTGGGTCACCCTGACCCTGGAGCCAGAGGTTGGTGTGACCAGCCTCCAGCTGGCCCCACCTGGGGAACTGAAAGTCAGGTGGAGACCAGGCCTCCTGCCCGGCGGGGCCGGCCAAGGGGCAAGCGGGGTTCCCTGCAGTGTTTTCCTCAAATGGAATTTAGGGAAGGCATCCAGGATGTCCCCTCGGGTCAGTGGCCTTGCACTGCCAAGTCCAGTGGCACTCCTCCACGCTCCTCACCCTCTGCCTCCCACCTGCCAGGCAGGTGCTGCTCCATCTCGCCCTGGCTCCCCGCTGGCCCTCCTCAGGGGCTTCTCTGGGCCCCACCCTGAAGATCCCCAGCGCAGCGCCACGCCCACACTTCGCGATTCTGAACACAGGCCGCGCTCGTCCGTCCGAGGCCACCTGCCTTCTCCATCAGGACGGGCCTTCTGTCCACTCCGCTGCTGGACCCTAGGGCCCAGCAATCAGTGTTTGGCTTTGATGAACACACCCGGCCCTGCTTCTCCTCTCCACCACAGCCTGGTCCTTCCCTCCACTGTCCTGGGACTGAGCACCTGCTGTGTACCCCAGAGGCTGGAGGCCCTGCGGCTGCCTTCCTAGGCGTAGGGCCCACGGGCGGGGGCAGACCTGTGAGGGGTGTCCCAGAGTGTGCCTGGGTGTGAAGGGGACACAGAGGGCACTGCCAGGCCGTCGGGGAGGGGTGCTGAAGGAAGGGAGGGTCCTCTGGTGTGTGGGGGGGAAGCATGGCCACGTGAACCCGGGCACGGACTGTCTGTCCAGCCTGGAAAGGGACGACTTAGGGACACAGGTTACCTTGGGGAGCCAGACAGGGCCACTAGATGGCGCCGTGTGACAGCAGGGCGGGGAAGCAGCCTCCCACTCAGCCTCTGAAAACAGCCAGGTGGTGTCCTCACCATAGGCCACCCCAGTGCTCCCTGCCACACTGCAGATGGGGACACCGAAGTGGGCGGGGGCATTGGTTTGCAGGTGGCCAGGCCAGACGGCAGGGCAGCGCCCACGGAGGCTGAGCTTGCCCTCCCAGCCCTGCCCGAGGTCACCTCCGAACCAAGACCTGGGCTTCCTGGCTCAGAGACTGACCCCAGGTGGCCCTGGGGGATCCTATTTTTAACCTGTTCTGTGGCCCAGCGCAGCCTTATTATAGCCCTGGGAGGCTGCCAAGGGCGCTAAAGTCCGTCATCTCTGCCAGAGGAGCTGCCAGGGAGCCCTGCTGCCCGCCCTTGCTGGGCCCCCGTGCCCTCTCCCTGGGCTGCGCTCTTGGGAGCTCCATTTATCCCTCCTACTTGAGGCACTACATGTTTTTCTTTAGGTTTAAAAAATCAACCCTTTTAAAAACAGGGCCATTCACCATGTGCGGCCTCCCGACCCCACAGGGCCCCTAATGTGGGCAGGCTGAAGTGGCCGTCACCCTAAGAGGCTCAGCACCGGTCTCTCATCTTCAGGGTGGGTGGTGAGCCAGGGTCTGCCTGTGCTCGGCCCCAGGATGCTGGCAGAGGGCAGGCTGCGCAGGACATGCTCAGCAGGTCCAGCTGAGCTCAGGGCCAACGGAGGGTGCCTCAGGCAGGGCAGGAGAGGCAGGCAGGCGGCAGGAGCAACCTTCATAACGGCCGCTGCCCAAGGCAGGCACCGCCCGGCTCCCTCACTGGCCCCCTCCAGCACTGGCCAGCCGTCTGCACACCCTGTCCCTCTTTCCTCCCACCCTTCCCTGTTCCACAGCACGGGGTCAGCGCCCAGTCCTCTTGCTGGTTAAGGCGGAATGCCTTGGCAGAAGCCCTGGGAGCAATCTAGGTCCTCTTCAGGTGCCTGAGCCTGTCACTGATGCCACAGGGGCAGGGACAACGGACTGGACACACAGGAACAAAGAATAAAAACTCAAGGTCAGGGTTCAAGGGTCAAGGGAGAAATGACCCGGTGAGGCTGGGCGGTAGATGATCTTGGAGGGCCTCCTGGAAGAGGCTGCTTCATCCAGTCCATTTGAAGGAGGGTGAGTGGGTGGCACTGGGGATCTCAAGTGTCCAGCTCGGGGCCAAGGCTCAACCCCATTCCTGCAGCCAAAGGCGGCAGTGCGGCCTGTGGAGCGAGGACACTCCCCGCAGCACCTGTTGGGGTGACGCCTGGGGCACCTCTGACTCAGCCTCCCTGCCCCCAGCCTTTCTCCTGGACGGGAACTGATGTCCTATGCCCAGGTGCCAGCAGTCCCTGTTGCTCTGCGCAGAGCTATCTTTAACTCAGGACCAGGGGAGGGGCCGCCCCTCGGTAGCTGCTGTCCCCACCCCTGCCCTCCGCTCTCCAGCGTGGGTGCTGTGCGGGCTCTGGAGGGCCACTGACCTGTCGCGAGGGCTGCTGTGCGCCCCACACCAGGATCCAGCCTGGGGGCAGGGTCAGTCTGTGTCTGCCCAGTCCACCCCACCTGAAACCTGCCTGGCCTTTGGGATGACCTTGGTCGCCAAAACCGGGGCTCAACCCTCAACCTGGAGTCTGAGGTTTTTAGGAGCTTTGGTCACCATTCCCCCACCAAGTCCAGCACAGGTCAGGTGCCACTGACGCTGACCCTCAAGGAGAGGCCAGGGGCCGAGCACTGTGGGATGGACGCCCTGCAGGTGCCCAGGCTGCGCGGTGTGGGCCCTGCGCCTCTCCGCGGCCGCCCTGGACCCATCGGCCCGCTTACGCACAACCCGCAGTGCCAGCACACAGAGGCCAACGCGGTCACCTCCTGTCCTCAGGAGGCTGCTGTGAGGGCCCCTCCCACCCAGGGGCACTGTCCGGAGCCACATCCAGCCTTTTCTTTAGGACGCTGCGGAGGCTGGCCTTGAACTTGCCCCTCCTGCCTGGCCTCCGGGCTGCTGAGCTGCAGCCACTGTGCCCAGACCTTCTAGAGCAGGGACGTGGTCAGAGCCGGACAGACGTCACCCCAGAGGAAACGGGCTGGGCGGCAGCTGTGGCGAAGCAGGAGGCGGGGAGGAGGCCGCCCCACGCCCCCTGGGCGGCCCAACAGCATGGCCTCTACGACCAGACACCCCGAGGGCTGGGACTGGGCACCCCCGGCTGCACCCAACCCCAGGGCAGCTGGAAGGTGGGCGGGCACGGGCTCTTGGGACTGCTGACCCAGCCTGGGGCCGCTTTTGACTGGACTGTGCTCACAGAGAGGTGAGGGGCAGGACGCGGCAAGTGGCCAGGGAGGCAGCCGGGGGCGTGCCCTCCCTCTTCTGTGCCCATTTTGCGCGGCAGCCCAACCCCAGAGCAGGCCCTGGACTCAGCGGATTCCGTCGGAGGGCAGAGGTGGAAGCAGGGCCTGTGTTTGGTGCCCAGCGAGCGGCCCTGCCCCAGCCCAGCCAGGCTCTCCCTCCGCCATGCCATGCAGCCACCCAAGGAAGCACAATTCTCTTCAAACACCTGCTTTTTAATGCCCTCGGGCTGCAACGGAAACACCTGCTTCTGCCGTGCTTCGGGAGGGCCAGGATTGTCCTCCTGAGTTAAGTCAAAAGCTTGTCTTGTAAATAAATAAATTTCCTACCTAACACTGCAAACCCAAACCCGCCTCAAGGGCCAGGCGTCCAGTGGTGGTGCTACCCGCTGCGATGGAGCTGGGATCTGCTCCTGCAGGGCTATGGTGCCACCTGGGCAGAAGGATGCCTTCTGCTAACCTGCCCTGGCAACTGTGCGGGCACCCAAGGCCCAGGGGGCGGGGCAAGTGCTGGCGACCTGCTCCCTGGAGACGGCAGGAGACCTGCCTTACTGCAGAGCTGGGCCCTCCCGGGGCAGGCCTGGACTCAGGTCCTGGAGCTGGTCAAGGGCAGGGCTGCTGTGGGCAGGCCCAGACGGGGAAGGCCGCACAGGCGTCCTAGGCTGAAGTGCTCTGCCTGTCCTTTTAATCCGTAAACAGTGGCGCCGGACCACACCCGCTGCCCTGGGAGGCAATCGTGTGGCTTCTTTGGTGCTTGACCTGATCTTCGGTCAAAGTTGGGGGACACTGTTCTCTAAGGAAAATGGGAGGCTGGGAGGCCTGTGCAAGGCAGAGAGGGGTCCCATACACACCTAGGACCACCTCAGGACAGACACAGGGCCTGGGGCTCGCTCCCCAGCACAGCTCACTGGGATGGGTGGCCACAGGCACCAAACCCCTAACTGCCTGGAGGCAGCTCGCGGGGTCCAGCAAACAAAAAGCCTTAAAAAAATAAAATAAAGAACTGCAGCAAAATGTCAGAACCAGGGCACAGCTGGGTCCACCCCTACACCCACCGAGCCCGAAGCTGCGCAGGGCCGTGGGGCAGCCGGAGGACCCTGCTTCTGCACTTGCCAACACCCGACTGGGAGCCACTCCTAACACTGTGGGTGGCCGGGCACCAGGACCTCGGGGTGCAGGAGGCCCCCAGTCCCTCCCAGCATGTGACCCTGTAGGCCGCCAGTGCGCAGGCGCACTAACTGCTCCCTGGTCCAGGGGAGGGGCTGGAAGCGGAGGGCCCTTGGGTGCTGGCAAGGCCGTGGCCTCCCCGGCTCAGTGCAGCTGGATGAAGGCCTCCAGCTCCTCGGGGATGAAGCCCTTGTAGGGGATCTTGTTCTTGTCCAGGGCGCGGGCGGCGAGGCACTGCAGGGTCACGTAGTTGAAAGGCTGCATGGTGCTCTTGGCCAGCAGCCCCTCGTCCAGCAGCTCGCAGGCGGTCTTCTTGAAGGCGTTGGTGGCGTCCATGTGGGCCCCGGCTTCCACCAGGGCGTTCATGATGGCCGGGCAGTTGTTCTGGGCTGCGATGTGCAGCGGGGTGTTGTTGTCAAAGTCCCTGCTGTCCGGGTCGGCCCCACAGTCCAGCAGCACTTTGACCACGTGCAGGGAGGGGAAGGTGCCCACGCGATAGCGGCCCACGTTGGTGGTGTCCTTGTCGGCGGCCATGTGCAGGGGCGTGAAGCCGTTCCTGCCACGGGGAGCACACCGGAGCAGCCGGTAGACGGTCTGGTGCTTCAGGTGCTCCTGGCTGGGGCTGGTCTCCACCTTGCCCATCAGGTAGAGCAGGTGCAGGATGATGGCCAGCGCCTTGGTGAACTGCGCCGAGTCCCCGGGCTCCCTGGGCTGCTGCAGGGCCCGCTCCACTTCCCGGACGCCTTTGCTGAGCACGCCCATGAGGTCTGTGAAGCCGATCTGCGTGCCCAGGCTGCCCTTGGCGGCGCGGTCCTGCAGCACGTAAGAGAAGAGTTCGGCAAAGGAGAGGAAGCTGCTGGCCGTCATGGGGCTCAGGGGCTCCAGGTTGCTCTGCTGCATGTCCAGGGCGTACTTCCACAGGCGGATGCAGCGCTCGAAGTTGCCCGAGTCGGCGTACACGGCGCCCCGGTACCGGATGTAGTAGGAGGTGTCTGGGTGCGAGGGGCCCAGGATGCGCTCCCGGATCAACAGCGCCTGCATGCGCATCTCATCCGGGTCAGTGATCAGCGCTTCCAGTTCCTGGGCGCTGTTCACCTCCCTGGAATAGTCGTAGGCCAAGACCGGCTGCTGGGGCTCGGGTTTGGGCAAATACTCGCCGCCCTGGTGCCGCAGCTCCATGGCGCGTCTCCAGTGCTTCAGGGCCCCCAGCAGATCTCGCTTCTTATCCACATACGTGGCTCCCAGCAGCTCCAGGGCTTCTATGGCAGCTTCCCGGCTGGTGGGGCAGCAGCTCTCATAGGTGAGGGGCTCCTCTGGGGCGGAGCCCTCCTGGGGCGGCCCTGCGCCGGCCGCCTGCGGCTGGCCCGGCTGCTTCTGGATGAGGTACTCCACGATGTTGGTGTGGCCCGTCACGCTGGCCGCCAGCAGCGGGGTCATGCCGTAGCCGTCGCGCTCCATGCGCGCGTTGCAGCCCAGCAGCAGCTGCAGGATCTCCAGGCTGCCGGACTCGGCGCAGTCGTGCAGCGCCGTGTTGCCTTTGGCGCTGCGCCGGTTCACCTGGGCGCCCTGCTCCAGCAGGTAGCGCGCGATCTCGCGGTGGCCCTTGTAGCAGGAGATCATGAGGCACGTGTGCCCGTGCCGGTTGGCCACCTCCAGGTCGGCCTGGTGCTCGCCCACCAGGTAGCGCACCACCTCCAGGTGGCCGTCGAAGCAGGCGGCGCGCAGCGGCGTGGAGTTGGTGCGCGTGGTGCGGTTCACCGAGGCGCCGCGGCGCAGCAGGCTGCGCACCACGTCCAGGTGCCCGGCGGCCGAGGCGGCCCACAGCGGCGGCGCGCCCTCGATGGTCTCGCCGTCGAAGTGCACCGAGCCGCCGGCCTCCACGCTGGCGCCGCAGCGGTCCACCAGGTACTCCACCACGTCCAGGTGGCCGTAGCGGGCGGCGATGAGCAGCGGCGTCCCTCCGCAGGCCACCTCGCCCATCAGCTCATCCAGCTCCTCCCGGCTCCGGCCGCTGAGCAGCTTCTGCAGTAGTTGCAGCTTGCCATCGTGGGCGGCATTGTACACGGCGGTGTGGAGGTCCATGGTCTCGGCCTCCGTCAGCCCATGGGACGGCCGCGGGGGACAGGGAGACGGCGGCTACAGCCCTGATGGGCAGGCGGCAACCTTCACCGTCTCCCCCGCCGCCATCTCAGGGCCTCGGCGGGCGGAACAAAATGGCTGCGGCGACCTTGCGCCTTCGGCCTTTGGGGACATGCCGGGAAATGCAGTCTTCTGCGCGGGACAGCTCCGTAAGATGCGGAGGGACGTTGAAGGCTGAAGACTACATTTCCCAGAAGGCCGCGGGGCAGCCTCTTGAAACCTGTCAGTACGGTGCATGATGGGAATTGCCGTTCCCATCAGCGGATAGCCGGGCAAAAAAGCGATCGAAGGACCTCGACTCCCGGCATGCCCTGCGACACGCTTTGTCTGGTGCGACGCCGGGAAAACTCAGTGACGTTTTTCCTTTTGCTGTCACTTTGCCCGGGTCGACCGGAAGGGCAGGCAGGCTAAGCCTCCAAAAGACTACATTCCCCAGAAGGCTAAGCTGGCCAGGCGGGTCCGAGTTAGTCTTAATGTGGCGGAGCCGCTAACCGGCAGGGGGCGCGCGGGAGAGGCTGAAAAGTTGAGTGGGGGCGAGGAGCTTGGCGTAGCCCGGAGGACGGGTGGCGATCAGGGTTAATCTTCATCACTCGCGTACTTCTCATTCATTCATTCATCCATTCATTCACCCAATACCAGAACAATCCAGAACGTTCTTAGATCCCTTTTTGGTCAAACCTCCCCTCTCGGCCATAGCCACAGCTGATCTGTTCTGTCCCTGTAGTTCTGCCTCTTGAATAATATAAATAGGAAAGCCTGCCGCTGGCAGCCTCTTGCGTGACCTTCTTGCAGGGCTGGGCTCGCTGAGTTGCTGAGGCTGGCCTTAAACTCGCGGTCCTCCGGCCTCAGCCTCCCGGGCCGTTGGCCGCCTGGCCCCGTGAGATGCTGTAGACTTCTCAGGATTTCCCCGCTGCCCCTTGGTCTAGGAAGCTGGGCCACCCCTCTGGAGTTGAGAAGGCCCAAGTCCCTGGTGGCTTGTGTTTGTCCCTAACTTCCTGTGCACTACAACATGGGGAGATGCTGCCACACAGGATTTTGTGGCATATTCTAAATCTTCCTCATTAACAGGTTTAACCATTTAAATCACAAATATATCCCGAGGTTATTGATTTTCTTCACACAGAAAGCATAGAAACATTTTGTTGTTGTTTTGTTTTTGATGGAGCTGAAATTTTTAATTTCTACAGTGAAATCAGGACTCTGAAGGTCCCATGGGTGTTTGCCAAACAAAGGCTTCATTAAGTTTTAAATGCCCCTCCACAGATGGCAGCACCCTGCAGTGAACTGTGCCCTCAACCAGGCAATTACAGGATCTGTTTTAAAAGTTAATTCACCGACAGCACCACTTCGGAGGCCCAGGCAGGAGAATCCCAAATTCAAGACCAGCCTGGGCAACGTCCTGAGACCCCGTCTCAAAGTTAAAAATAAAAGGGCTGGGCTGTGGCTCAGTGGCAAGGTGCCCTTAGGTTCAGTCTGCAGCACTAATTAGTCTGTAATTAATTAATGTAGTAGGTGGAGCAGGTCCTGGGTAGGACAGCAGTTCCAGGCTGAGTGTGGAGCCTCAAAAGACCTCTGGGGACATGGCAGGTTCCAGCCAGGTGGCCAGTGGTCAACCCCTGGGCCATTTCTTGGTGCCTCCTGTAGCATTCTGCACGGAGGAAATCTGTTCAGAGTTACAGTGCTTCACTGACCATTTGCTTCTCAATGTAGCCGTAGCCAAGAGATTGATTCTGGACCCCAGATTCCAGGGTTTGAGGTCATTCCCGGGGCCAAGCAGCTGCGTGGTCTGCACAAGCTGCTGACCACAGTGAACTTGGCTTTCTCATCTGTGTGGCTTGAGGGGGAAGCCGGGTCTCGGAGGGCTCTGTGGAGCAGGTGTGCAGGGTGTCAGACACGTGGGTGAGCCTGGGAGGGGCCCCTGGCGCCCTGCGGCCTCTCCACCATGGCCCCATCACCTGCATGGGCCACTTCCACCACGGAGATTAACTGGCCCAAGGTCAGGATGTGGGCGGGCTTAGTTTCTCCTGAGCCCTCTCCTTGGCTGGCAGGTGACCGTCTAAGCCTGCCACACATGCACTCCCGCCAGTCTCGCTGGATTAAGGTCCCACCTATGTCCCCATTAGTCACCCCCCAAAACTGCTCTCCCAGCAGTCACAGGGGGAGGTAGGGCCTCAGCCAAGGATCTGGAAGGAGACCCGTTCCTCCCGGTGACCACCTGGTGCAGTCTGAGCCGTCACCAGCACAACACCACCCACATCCCCACCACTATCACGTCACCTCACCACCACGTTGTCACCACCATTATCATCACCACCCCCTCAGCGCCACCATCACCACCATGATCCTATATCCCTCACCCTAGGTGGGAGCGCGGCACAGCGGTCAGGCACCTGGGGCTGCCCGGTGTGGCGCTGTGCGCTGTTCATTCCGCGTGGTCACGAAGCCCCCCAGTGATGCGTTCCCCAGAACACACGGGGCAGCCCCCAGGAGGACAGAACAAAGTCTTAATAACAAACTGTGCTCTCCGTCTCACTCCGTGCTCAACCGAAAACGTGTCCCTGTTTCTGGTGGCAGTGGCTTTGGCCCGAGGACAAGGGTGGGGACATGTGCTGGACACCTGAGGGGGTTGCTTGGGAGACTCAGAAACAGGCTGGACACTAGGACGCAACGGGCCCCCGAGGGTCATGCGTGGAGGATGGAGACTGAAGACCCGGGGCTTGTCCAGAGGTCACCAGAGCGGCCGGCGGCAGAGCAGGGAGGGGCGGGGCCCTCAGGGGAGGCAGAAGGGGCAGCCTCCCGGGTGGAGGCCTGGGCTAGGGAAGGGTGGGGGCGTGGGGGCCAGGGGTGGCAGATCCACGTCAGGATGGGGCACGTGTGCAGCTGCATGTCATCGCCATCTCCCTTCCTCCTATCGCTGGGTCACGGGGCTGCTCAGAGTAAAATGGCCGCTCTCAGCTTCCCGCCTCAGCTGGAGGTGACCTGACCGAGCCCAGCCAATGAGAGGTGAACAGCCACCCAGCGGTGGCCACGCCTGCAATTCCAGCAGCTCCAGAGATTGGGGCCGGAGGATCGCAAGTTCAAAGCCAGCCTCAGCAACTCTAAATAAAATGTTTTTAATAGCTGGGGACGTGGCTCGCAGTTAAGCCCCTTGGGTTCAATCCGTGGTACCAAAACAGTGAGCAGCCGTTCTGTGGCTCCCAGGGGCTGAGCCAGCACCCAGCCAGGGGCAGCAGGGTCGCTGTGGCCACGTGGGCGCAGCGGGAGATTCATGGCCACGGGTGGGGTAGTCCATGGGCAGCCGGGAGGACAGGTTACAAGTCCTCGATGAGTGTCAACTTCACCACAGTGAAGTCAGCTGCTGCCTTTAAAAATATATATATAGTTGTAGATAGTCTCAACATCTTTATTTTATTTATTTATGTGGTGCTGAGGATCGATCCCAGGGCCCCACACAGGCAAGAGAAGCGCTCTGCCGCTGAGCCCCAGCCCAGCCTCCTCTCATTTTTATAAATTTTTTGAGGGGGTCTTGGGGATTGAACCCAGGGGCACTCGGCCACTGAGCACATCCCCAGCCCTAAAATAGTTTGTGTTTTATTTAGAGACAGGGTCTCACTGGTTTGCTCGGCACCTCGTCGCCTTTTGCGGAGGCTGGCTTTGAACTCGCGATCCTCCGGCCTCAGCCTCCCCAGCCGCTGGGATGACAGGCGGGCGTCACCGCACCCAGCTTTAATTTTTTTTTTCTTTTAGATTTAAGTCAGATTTACGTTTTAACAGTCACCATTTAAATCAGGGGAAAGAGCGCAGTTTGGCGACTTTTGATCTATTCACAGCGCGGCAGCCACCTTTCCCAGTCCTGGGTCATCCTGTCCCCAGCCCAGCAGCCCCTCTCCTGGGTCCCAGTCCGGGCGCGAACTCGGCTCCCCTCCCTGACGGAGTCTTTGCCCTCTGTGCGGGCCTCGCCTCCCCAGGGCTTCCGGACCTGGGTGCTCCTGCTGCGACCCGGGAGGGGCTCGGGGAGGGAGGGGGCTGGGCTTGCCGCGGGTGGCGGTCACTGGGCAGGCAGATCGGCGTCTGCACAGGTCTGCAAAATGGCCGGCTGGCCCTGGACTCCCACACCCTGCAGAGGAGACAGCTGCTGGGAGGGCGGGGGGAGGGGGTCTGGGGACCGCCAGCCGGTCCCCTCCGCAGTGCTGCCGCAGTGCGCGCCTGCGTGGTGACAGCTGCGGTTCCCCTGGTCTCCGTGCCGCCTGCCGAGGGCCTGACCTTCCTCAGATTGTCCCCTCCCGGCAGAGCCAGCGGCTTCCGTGGACAACAACCACCTCTTAAAATTCCAGGCTCTCACCAACCCTTGTTCATCTTGGCCAGACTGGAAGCCGGGGCCACAGTCCCCAGCAGAACTGCCATGAGCAGGAAGGGGTCACCACAGCCTGGGTGTGCGGTCCAGGCACCGAACCCAGACGGAACCGGAGCTCAGCCCCAGCCACCCCCCAGCCCTTTTTAAATACTTTATATAGAGACAGGGTCTTCCTGAGCTGCTTAGGGCCTCACCATTGCTGAGGTTGGCTTTGAACTCGCGATCCTCTTGCCTCAGCCTCCAGAGCTGCTGGGGTGACAGGCGTCGTCGCCACCCTGCGCGTGCCTGATTTTTTACTAGGACTCACCATTAAGCTATTTATATCCCTTGCGTGTGCCTGTTGGGGACAGGCGCTGCATTCCCCTGTGGCCAGACTGGGATTCAGATCTGAACCGGGCAGCAGCAGCCAGTTCTGGCACTGCCTGGGCAGGATGGATGCATGCGGAGCCCAGGGCCACGGCCTCTGCCCACAGCCGCCCAGGCTGCAGGCAGGACCCTGAGGCACCTACAGTCCTGCCTGTCCTGCCCGCTGTGGGCGACTGACCGTACCAGGGAGGTGAGCTGTGTATCCCACACGGGAACACAGAGAGGGCCCCGCACAAACCCAGGGCAGGAGGGACTTCCAGCTCCATTTTGGTCTCTGGGGACCACGGTGGTGTGTTTTGTGTTTGCCCGGCCTGGACGGGAAGGTCCTGCCTCCCTCCCAATCTGGTGGCCGCTCCTTGCAGCAGGCGCGTGGTGCCTGGTGGGAACCTGTCCACCAGGGCAGTGGCCACGCGCTGCCTCGGCCACGCCGTCCCCACTGCATCCCGCCCAATTTTCCCACAGCTTGGGCCCCTCTCCAGCCACACCTGCTGGGGCCTTGTGCAGGACATACTTGTCTGGCCCCCCCTACCACGCAGCTCTAAGAGGGCAGAGGTGGGGTCTGTGCCCCTCCTGGGGCACAGATGGACGGGTTCCAACTGGCCGCTGGTCCTCCCTCCCTTCCTCCGGGTCCAGGTTGTGCCCAGAGCCTCCCGCAGCTGAGCACAGTCCCCCGCTGAGCGGCCACTGTCCCCCGCTGAGTGACCACAACCCCGGGTTTTCTCTTCTTTTTCTCCTTTTGGCCCTGGGGATGGAGCCAGTTGCTTGCCCACGGAGCCATACCCAGGGTCTTGCTCAGTACTGAGGCTGGCTTTGGATTCCTTATCCTCCTGCCTCAGCCTCCTGAGCTGCTGGGCTCACGGGCGCCTGCCCTCGCGCCCTGTTCCTGGGGAGCTCTTTCTAATGGAAGGGCCCTAGAGCCCAGGCCCCAGGCCCCAGCTCCCCAGGGTCTCTCCACCAGCTCTTCTTTCATTCAGATTCGTTTCTGCAGCCCCAGGCCTCCGAGGACACACGTTAGGGGCCGCTATTTGGTCATGACCTTGGGCTGTGCCGGGTGACTGTCCCCATCCCAGGCTCTCGGCCGCCTGGGTGCTATTCTGTGGCTCCCAGGCCATGAAAGTCCCCCCACCAGGCTCACCCGCCTTGCGCAGGCACACGCCAGCCTTGGGTGTCACCAGAACAGGCACAGCCAGCCTCCCATGCTCCTCAACACTGCAGCCACGCAGAGCTGTGCCAGGGCCATCGGCGTGGCTCAGGGAGGCCACAGGGACAGTTAGGGAGATGCCAGATCCTACGGGGTCTTTATGATGGTTTTTTTGTTTTGTTTTTCTTTTATTTATTTATTTTTAGGTGTAGATGGACACAACACAACGCCTTTATTTTTGTGTGGTGCTGAGGATGGAACCCTGTCCCACCCGTGCGAGGCGAGCATCTACCGCTGAGCCACCGTCCCAGCCCCCTATGATGTTTTTTTTTTAATGAAAAAATATTTTAAATCTTCCAAGAATAGAGAAATGGTTAGAATAGAGCCCAAGATGCCCCCCGGGGCCCAGCGCCCGTCGCGGTCTCGGCTGCAGGTGGGGGCACCGTGGAGGACACGAGGAAAGGGGGCTCTGGCCGGCCCAGCCTCGCCACGGACGGAGCAGCCCCTCTGTGGTCACGTCCCTGTGATCGCTGCCCGCGGCCAGCCCTCAGCTTAGATGGGAGGAGGCAGGAGCCCCGCAGACCCCGCAGACTCCATGCCCACGCTGGACCCGGGGCTGCAAGGGAGGCCGGGAGCTGCAAGAGCCCTGGCCACTGGGTCCCTCACATGGTCCCACAGCCTGGGGGGCCGCGGGCGGGCTTTCGCAGACCCGAGGTTGCGGGAGAAGATCAGGGCGAGGCCCTGCTGGCTTCTCCCGAGGCCTCCGTCCTCCTCATGGACGTGGGCCACCTCCCTGTATCCACGTCCTTACGTGGCCTTTCCTGAGGACAGGCGTCCCTGGCCGCTCTGGCTCTTCGGGTGAAGACCTCGGTCCTCTGGGACCTAGGCCACGTGGCCTGTGCTGCCCGAATTGCCTCTGGCAAGACTCCTCGTCCAGATACGGAGAGCCAGGCCGACCGCGGAGAGGACGCCCACCTGTTTAACCTGCGTCGGCGCTGGACGTGGGCGCTGGACGTGGGCAGCCTTCGCCTCGTGGCCGTCTCTAACGAGGCCGGGTGTTCCCAGGACGCTTGCATCCCGGGGGCCACTGAGTCGTTGAGAGATTGTCAGTGTTCGGAGGATGCGGGTTCTGTCTGTGCGACCACGGGCCACTGTGCACGGGGACACGGGCACCAAGGGTCTTGGCCTCCGCAAGGATCCTGAGCCAGAGCCTCCCAGACACCGGGGCCCAGCGCCCGTGGCGGTCTCGGTGCAGGTGGGGGCACCATTGAGGGCACAGCGACTGCATGAGGAGGGGAGCTCAGGCCGTCACCGTCACCGAGCTGGGAAAGGGTCAAGTCCCCGTCCCCAGGAAGTGTCGGGGGAAGGGCATTAACTGGGAAAGAGGAGCTGGGAAAGGGGAGTCCTTGCTGGGGAGACGCCCCTTCCCTGTCCCTTGTCCCTCTCCTGTAGGGTGGAGGCCGACCCCGAGCCACACCCCAGCCCGGAGGAGTCTCTAGACAAAAAGGGGAGAATCCTGTGATGACGGGAAAGAGGCACCGTCCCTGCCACCCATCTGCAGGCCCCGCGAGGAGCCTGAGTGGCTGGGCAGAGCCGGGAGACTCGCGGGGAGGCAGGGAGAGGGACCAGCGCCGTGGCCCGGCGGCCAGGAGGCACCGTCACCTCTCAGAGGTCTGGACATTCTCCTGTCGAGGGGCACCTGCCACCGTGGGAGGAGCTGCGCCGCCAACCCAGCCACCAAGCTGAGGGGCCACGGCAGGCCTCTTTTGCTGGCGTCCCCTGGGTGCGTCCGAAGAGCTAGAGGCCACCCTGGACCTTGTCGACTGGCCGTCCACCCACAGGAGAAGCCCCGGGGAGCTTGGCCCCCTTTCCTGACCCAGGGCATCGTGGAGGGGTGGCCGGGTCTGTCCCGTGGGGCCACAGGGCCTCGGTGGCGGTGGGGCCCTGCCAGCGCAGGCTGGTCCGAGGTGCCCCTCATCACCAAGCAGCCCGCGGCCCCCCACTCTGTTTACTGACCGCGTCCTCTCCCGTCCTCTCCCGGGAACTGCCTGTTCTCTGGAAAACAAGCCGCGGCTCAGTTTCTAAGAAACGTCTGAACACGGCGCCCCTCCCCCGGGCCGGATGGAGCTGATGTCCGCAGCCCGAGGGGCCAGGGGACCGGGGACGAGGGGCCGCATCTCTGTTAATTATCTGTCCGGCCACGTTCCTGGTACCAGCAGCGCCCGCTGCGAGCCGGGTGGTGCGGGCTGCTGTTGTGCACGAGGCGGACGCGCTTCCCGGAACTGGGGCTGGAGGGCGGGGGCCAGCCCAGGGAGACCGTGGTCAGGGCCGCGGCTCGGGACCGAAATGGCCCCGGGTGGGGGGAGGAGGAAGGTGCACCCAGCCCCTGGGGCGAGGCCCGAGCTTTTGGGGGGGCGGTGGGAGTGCTCCAGGTTGCTGTGTGTGGGATGAGCTCCTCTCGCGTCCACGTGGACAGTGGCCATGGCTGTCACCTGCCGTGGTCTGAGCGTGGACTCCGCTGGGCGGTCCTCCCTGCGCGGCTCCTGTCAGAGGGAGCTGGGGCTGGAGTTGTCCTGAAGGGAGTCCTCAGGGTGTCCTCACAGCAGGCTCGGGTTCCCGGGGCGGATACGGGTCCTGGGGGGACAGAGGGCAGCGACGTGGCCTCCTGCCACGCAGCTCTGGAGGTCAGGAGGCAGCCCTGCCCTGCCGTGGCCTCCTGCAGGATGGAGGGAAGCCACTGGGTCCAACTGAGGCCGGGGGAGAGTGGGCCGCTCTCAAGGCAAGGCACAGGGGCTTGGGGCGGGTTCCAGAGCTGTCACCATCACCGTCACCGGGTGGGAGGGCCACAGATGCTCAGGACAAACAAGCTGGCAGGAACGGTCCTTCCACGGGTCACCAACTCGCCCCACATCTGTTAGATGGTGTCCACTGCTCCATCAGAACGGGGGACACTCCCTTCTCTTTGGAGGTCCCAGATCCATGGCGGGATGGCCCCTCGCACAGCGCGGTGAAGGGACCTTTCAGCGAGATCGAGGACCAGGCACAGCTAAGGGGAAATGACCCTGGCCCCTCCGCTGCCCGCAGTCAGTGGGCCGATTTGGACAGTGAGGACCATGCAGCGATGTTCAGGGAACAGGACGGGTCTCCGTGGCAGAGCACGTGGCGACCTTGACTCGCTCCCGCAGCCGTGGCCCCCGGCGATATTTTCTGTCTCCCTTCGAAAGTCTTCAAGGGGACCCTCCTCCCGCCGCAGGGCCAGGGCTCTCTTGGAGGGAGGGAACTTCTTTGCATGTGTTTTTTGTTGTATTTCTTTGTTTGTTTGTTTGTTTGTTTGTTTTGGGCACCAGGGATTGAGCTCCGCTTTGGGTGCTGACCACGGAGCCACACCCCAGCCCCCGGACTGAATTTCATTTCGAGTCCGAGTCTCGCGGTGGCTCAGGCCCTCGCGGCGTGGCTGAGGCTGGCCCTGCACCTGCCGTCCTCCTGCCTCAGCCCTGCGATGACCGGCGTGGCCACTCCCCCGCTGCTGCGTGCGTGTTTTGGTGTTGGAGACTGAAGTGCGATTCACACAGCACCAAAGTCACCGTGTTGGGGCGCCGTCACACCTCACCTAGGCAGCATCTCAGATGGTCCCCAGCGGGAACCTGCACCTGCTTTCAGCCAGCCGCACCCGCAGGGTCCAAGATCTGCCCACGCAGTGCTCGCTCCCGGGGCTCGGGCAGAGGTACATGGACACGTCTCCACCACGCGGCGTCGCAGGTGCCTGTCACTGTCCTAAACTCCCTGAAAGGCCGGTCCCGCCGTGGCCTCCGTGGCTCCGCGTTCAGGGGGTGAGCAGCTGAGTCCTGCCTTTCGCGATGGCCTTGGTGGACCACAGTGCGCGGCGTGGCTCACTCCCTGGAGGCCAAGGAGGGCCGCTGCTGGCCACCGTCAAGGGCACATTGGGTTCTGTCCTCCCGGCGGCCCCCTCTCACCTCCTGCCGGCCATGACCAGCGGTCCTGGGCTCCACACCTTGCGGGATCTGGTGCCCTGGGTGTTGGGAATTTTCACCCCGTTGTGCCGCCGGCTCGCGGGTGATGTCCCCAGGTGGGTGTCAGTTCAGATCCGTGGGCCACCCTTGCTGGGCCGCCGGTGTCCCGTGTGGGTCTCCAGGGCGCTCCGTGGGCTTCCGGTGGCCTGTCAGGGTGCCCGGGCTCCTGGGGCCGCGCTCTTCCTGCTCTCCACGTTGTTCTTTCCCAACGGGATCGTGGCTGCTCTGCGTGGCCATGCCTCCGCACCAGCTGGTGAGGGTGGAAGGACACCGGAGAGACAGACGATGGGGGGCGAACGACACCTCGCTCCTACTGAGCCTGTCAGCCCACGGATGGGCCCCCCTTCATTGACTTGGTTCTTTAACTTCTCTAAGGAAAGCCCAGGGGTTCTCAGGGCAGAGTTTGCGGATCTCGCGCATTTTTCACGGGGTTTCTCCTTACGCTTTTAAAACACATTTATTTATTTGTATTTTTGGTTGCGGATTAAACCCAGGGGCACTCGACCACTGAGCCACACCCCAGCCCTATCTTAATATTTTATTTAGAGACAGGGTCTCTAGGGGCTGGGGATGTGGCTCAAGCGGCAGCGCGCTCGCCTGGCATGCGTGCGGCCCGGGTTCGATCCTCAGCACCACAGACCAACAAAGATGTTGTGTCCGCCGAGAACTAAAAAATAAATATTAAAAATTCTCTCTCTCTCTCTCCTCTCTCACTCTCTCTTTAATAAAAAAAGAAAAAAAATAGAGACAGGGTCTCACTGAGTTGCCCAGTGCCTCGCCGTTGCTGAGGCTGGCTTTGAGCTCGCGATCCTCCTGCCTCAGCCTCCCAAGCCGCTGGGATGACAGGCGTGGCCCACCCACACCTTTTTTTTTTTTTTTTTTTTTTTTTTTTTTTTTTTTTTTTTAGAGAGAGAGAGAGTGAGAAAGACAGAGAGAGAGAGAGAGAGAGGGAGTTTTAATATTTATTTTTTAGTTTTCTGCGGACACAACATCTTTGTTGGTATGTGGTGCTGAGGATCGAACCTGGGCCGCACGCATGCCAGGCGAGCGTGCTACCTCTTGAGCCACATCCCCAGCCCTCCTCACACCTTTTTTAAAAATTATATCTATTTGTAGATGGACACATACCTTTATTTCATTTATTTATTTTTAGGATCGGAGTCCTCGCTTCACACGTGCCAAGCGAGGCTCTGCCACTGAGCCCCAGGCCAGCCCCCGAACACACTTTTTCTTTGGGCGGCGTGGGGGATGAACCCGTGGGCTTGTGCGTGCGAGGCCAGCACTGTACCGACTAAGCCCCAGCCCCCCCTACACACACACTTTTTAATGTTATTTTTCTAATTTCGTTTTCCGACACTTTGTGGCTAGTATAGAAATATCATCTGCGCTTAGCGCTGATCCTGGATCCTGCAGCTGGGTTAGTTCTGGTGACCTTTTGCAGACTTCCTGAGGTTCTCAGATGGACGCCACGCCACCCGTGAATCCGTGGCGGTTTTTCTTCTTTCTGTGCGGAGGACTCATGGTGGGAATGGACACTCGGGTCGCTCCCCGGCTGCAGCGAAGGCCGCCTCCCCAACCGGGCTCTCTGTCATCAGGGCAGTTTTACAGGGTCCTGTACTGGACGGAGAAGGTGCCCTTCAGTTATTAGTTTTCTGAGGCTGTACTTATCTGATCTGTCTTTTCTTTCTTTCTTTTTCTTTTCTTTTCTCTCTCTCTCTCTCTCTCTTTTTTTTTTTTTTTTTTTTTTTTGATACTGGAAAACGAATCCACGGCACTTTTACCACTGAGCCACATCCTCAGCCCATTAGATTTTAAAATTTGAGATAGGGCTTGGCTAAGTTGCCCGCTTTGGCCTCAAACTTGCCATCCTCCTGCCTCAGCCTCCCAATTCTCTGGGATGACAGGCGTGGCCACCACGCTGATTGGAACCACGACCAATTGTGCTGATTGATTATCAAATACTCAACCAGCTTTGCACGGAGTTTTCTAAAAACCTTTTCACTCCGATACAATTCCAGGCTCGTAGAAACTCTGCGGAGACGGGGAGAAGGATCCCTGCAGGTCCCTGCTCAGATTCTGGAGCCGCTGGGTGTGCCCAGTCTTGTCTGCGTGTGCGCCTGTGCCTGTGCCTGTGCGAGTGGTGGACACGGGGCTGTTGTTCCCAGCTTGTCTGCTGCAGGGACTGAAAGACCTGACAAGAACAATTTTAGGGAAAGAAATGTTTATTTTAGGGCTCACAGTTTCAGAGGTCTCGGTCCCCGGACAGCAGGCTCCCATCCTCGAGGCTGGAGGTGAGGCAGACTTCAGGGTGGAAGTGGCTCAGGACACCAGGAAGCGGAGACACCAAATATCACCTGGGAGGCGTGGCCAGGGGACGGCCCCTGAGCCACACCCAGCGCCTGCAGCCCACCCGCTAATCCCCTCAGGGGTTAGTGCAGGACTGGGTTAAGGCTCTCTGGACCGATTACCTCACCTCTAAGCCTTTCCCCAGCCTTTGGCGACACCTGAACCATAACAGGGCTGTGGAATGGCTCGGTGGTGCTCGCCCGCTTCCCAGGGGCAAGGCCCTGGACTCCATCCGCAGCACCACAAAAGGAAAACAAGAGAAGAGGGAATACAGATGCACACAGTGCACACGTGGGCAGCACACCCCGCCTGTGTGTCTGTGGAGCACAGAGGTACATAGACAAAGCAGGCAGGATGTTCACGTAATAGCGCATTGTATGTCATGACTTATGCTGAGATACAACCATGTCCTATAATGCCACAGGACACGTGTCTCATGTGTCAAATAATACGCACCACACAGGCGGGCACGGTGGCCACACCAGCGGCTCCAGAGGCTGAGGCAGGAGGACCACAAGTTCAAGGCCAGCCCCCTCAGCAATTTAGCGAGGTGCTCAGCAACTCAGTGAGAGACTCTGTCTCTAAATAAAATTTAAAAAAGGGCTGGGATGTGGCTCAGTGGTTAAGCAACAGGGTTCAAGCCCATGTACAAAAAAAAAAAAAAAAATAGATGCAACACACAGAATGTCGTTTTATTAGTTCATATAAAATATGATGGGCTATGCCTGTGTGGCCACTGTAGAGGTGATGTTCCTGGTGACTGGCACTCGACCCCATGGCAGGACAGCGGCCAGTCCATGGGGTACCGAGCTCGGCTCCTGGACCCGGGACCAAGAGCAAAGAGCATTGGTTACAGAAGCTTCAGCTCTGAGCCGCACTGTCCCTGACCTGCACTGTCCCTGACCTGCTGTCTGGCTCAGTGGTCAGTCCAGCTGGTGACCCCTGCAGCCCCTGACCCTGGAGGCAGGACGCCCTCGGCCACCACCAAGCTCTGCCTCTGAGCCAGGTGCGACCCATCAAGGGTCATTCTTCTCCGGTTGGCCCCACCCTGGAGGTCCACGCTCCTTCTCTGCCTCAGGAGGGGACCCTTCCCCCAGCTGGTCAGGTCAGCTTAGCTGCTGGCCTCAGCACCTTCCCCACCCCCGCCTTTGCTGGGTAGAGGGGCTGGGGGAGCTTGGGGTGGGGTGGAGGCCCCAGGACCCTCCCAGCCATCCCTTGTGCCTGCTGTGGGCCTCTGTGGTTTCCACTTCTCCCACCCCAGGGGCCTCTGGACATGGCCGCCCCAGTTCTGGATCTGCAGACAGAGGGGGGGCTCCCGAGCCAGGTGTGGGTGTGGGGAGGAGCCTCGCGGGCTCCTTGGCTGCTGTTGCCATGGAAGCCCGGCCACTCTCTCAGGAAGGGCCCATGAAGGGGCAGGAAATCATCAAGGCTCTGGCGACCCCCGCCCTCCCTGGTGGCAGGCGTCGGGAGGAGGGCGCAGCCTGGAGAGATGCAGTGTCCAAGTCGCCCCCGCCTCTGCGTCTGAGTCACGGCTGAGGCTGCGGGAGGCGGCCTCACAGGGGGGCTTGAGGCTGGGGGCTGGGGCTCCTGCTGCTGTCCTCACTGCCCCCTGGGGATCAGCCCCAGCTGAGGATGGGGTCCAGGGTGAGGACCACGAGCCCACGTCTCAGCCTTGACGTCTTCACTTGGGAAAATGACAGAGGGACACACTGTCATGTCATGAGGCCCTTGATCACCAAACCCGTGGTGGGGAGCAGGGTGTAGAGCTGGTGTGACGGGCAGACCCAGGCCCACGCTGCCGGCTTCTGGTCCTGGCTCTGCCACCCACCGGCTGTGCAACCTTGAGCTCCCTGCTTTCCCTTGCTGGGCCTTGGTTCCCTCTTCTGTAAAAAGGGGTCTATGTGGCACCGACCTCAGAGGACATAGCTTGTCTTCAGACGCTGAGTAAAGAAAACAGGGTGCATCTGTGCGCTGCAGCCCTGAGCAGCAGTGAGCCTCCAACTAGCGCAGCGTGGACGGGCCTGGAGGACGCCCTGCCCAGGGAGAACCAGACACAAAGGCCACAGAGGGACAGGGACCGTCTGGCACAGGAGCCCAGAGACGGGCGGTGGATCCGCAGGTGCAAGGCTGGGGAGGGAAGGGGCCTGCCCAGAGGGACAGGCTTCTTTTTAGAGTGGTGGAATATTCTAGAAACACACCCCGTGGAGGGCTGCAGAACACTGAATGTGCTCAGTCACCTTCAGACGCCTGGGATGGCTGGCTTTATGATCTGCACCGTTTAAGGATTTAAGGAGTTTGGAGAATAAAAAAGAGCCATGCTGGGGAGATGGGAGGGGAACCCCCTGTGTCCTGTGCCTGAGACAGGAGAATGCCCCCAGTGCAGGGCTGATCCCCAAGCTGCAGCCCCTACCTGGATGGTGTCCTGCCCCGGGGACGAGGTCTGTCTGTAGTGCCTGGGACCTGACCCCAGAGCCACCAGGGCAAGGGCACAGGGTCAGAGCGACAGCCCACAGGGGTGGTGACCCTGTGTGGACCTGGTCAGCTACCAATCCAGCATGGACCATGACAGCTTCAAGAATAAGCCCAGCCGGCGCCCGTGGCGCACGCCCGTGATCTCAGTGGTTCCAGAGGCTGAGAGAGGAGGATCGCAGGTTCAAAGCCAGCCTCAGCAGTGGCGAGGCGCTAAGCAACTCAGTGAGACCCTGTCTCTAAATAAAACACAAAATAGGGTGTGTCTCAGTGGCCGAGGGCCCCTGAGCTCAATCCTTGGTACAAAAAAAAAAAAAAAAAAAAAAAAAAAAAGCCCAAAAATTCTATTACAGCCTGCTAACCCCCACCCCTGCAGAAGTCCCCAGGGCCCCTGCTGTGTGTCCCAGCCTGCAGGCTGTAAGTACAGTACCCCACCGTCTGTTTTTTAATTATTATTATTATTATTATTTTTTAGTTGTAGATGGATACAATACCTTTTATTTATTTATGTATGTATTTATTTATTTTTACATGGTGCTGAGAACCAGACCCAGTGCCCACACTTGCTGGGCAAGGTACACCTGCAAAACTAGCATAAATTTCTTTTTCCTTTTTCACAGCCTCATCCGTACATTAGTCGAGATCTTAGTTGCTGATTTTAGCAACCTCAGCCTACAATTTTTTTTCCCTCATTAGTTGAAGACTTCCACCTTTTCAATTAAAGTAAGCACTTCACAGCTTCTCTCTGGCTTATAGGAACTGTCAGCACCACTCTCTTACGCTTTGGGACATTAAAAGTAAAATAAGAATCACCTGAACATAAGTATTTCCTGCATCAACAGTCAATCTGATAACTGAGTCACTAATGGGAGGGTAGCACATACAGTGTGGATCCCTGGACAAAGGAATGATTTCTGTTTGGAGCAGAATGAAGGAGGAAAGTGTGCAATTTTCATGCTACTCGAAACAGCACAAATCAACACTTATAAATTATTTATTTCTGGATACTTCATTTAACATTTTCAGAACATGCTAGACCACAGGCAACAGAAACCAAAGAGGAACCAAACTGTGGACAAGGTGGAACCATTGAATTTTGCCACAATAAGAGAATAAAAACAAGTTAAACCAAACAATAAAACCCAGGGTCTGGCAGAGAGCAAGGGTTCAACAGACATTAGCAAAGTGCTGTATTCCTGGCTCGCTCGCTCGTGCGCTCGCGCGCGCGCTCTCTCTCTCTCTCTCTCTCTCTCTCTCTCTCTCTCTCTCTCTCTTGATACCAGGGATTGAACCCAGGGCACCTAACCACTGAGCTACATTCCCAGCCCCCATTTTTAAATATTTTATTTGGAGACTAAATTGCTGAGGCTGGCTTTGAAATCATGATCCTCCTGCGTCAGCCTCCTGAGCTGCTAGGATCAGGGCGTGCACCACTGTGCCCAGCACCTGCTCTCAATTCCTTACATTCATTCAAGAATTATTTGCCTCCCCTCTTCTAGGAGGAAGGAGGGGACTTGGGAGCCCAGCTGTCCCTGCCAGGATTCCCGGCACAGTGGTGCTGCTAAGGCAGGAGTTTCCTCTCCTGCCCGTGGTCTGGTGGACACAGGAGAAGTCACAGGGCTGCAGCTGCCGTGTCCACCGGGCACTGTCTGCATGACTCTGGAGCCAGCCCCTCCTCACTCTTGGGCCCCGTGTGCCCGAGGGAAGGGCTATCAACCCTTGTCCCCATCGTCAGACGTGGGTGATGATCCTGGCTTCAGGGCAGGTCCAGAACACATCAGGATGATGGTGATGGTCTTCAGTGCCTCCTCTCTCCCTGCTTTCTCTGGGGCTCTGGCAGGGGGCACCCCAGTCTCTGGCTCTGGTTACCTCAGCAGCTTGTAGCTGGGCACCAGCCTGGCCAGTTTTAACTTCCGCCCCACCTGGTTCTTAGGAACAGGATCTCCACTCTGGGAGAGTCCCCATGGCACCCCATGGTGTGACCAGCATCGTCCTTCCAGCCTCCATTTCCTTTGTCCTTGTCACTCACTCTCTCTAGGACCTTGAAGCAGCCCAAGGACACTGGTCGTGTGAGTCAGCTTTCCATTACTGTAACAGACCTCAGAGCCAATCAGCTTATGAAGACAAAAGGTTCTTCTGGCTCAGGGTGGGGCACACTGCTCATGTCACAGCCAGGCAAGAGAGGGGAACCAGGGACCAGGTCCACGTCCCTGCGAGGGCAGCTCCCCTCCACCTGCCTCCATCCACTCTCCCCACTCTTTGGGACCTCACATCATCATTTTGAAATGTCCAGCTGGGGACAGCTCCTGAGGGTCTCTGTGTGAGTCGGTGTCCAGTGGCTGCTCCCCCGTCCCTCTCACCACCAGACCCCCCTTCAGCCAGCATGGTTGACTGGGTGATGGGGACACCACCCAAGGTCCCTCACACTGGCCACGCTGGCCCTGGACTTGCCACGTGCCCGGGGAAGGGTCACAAGGCTTTGACCTCATCAGGGACGCGTCTGCTGATGGACTCCTGATTTAATGGGCTATAGGAAGTGAGCAGCTGTCCTCTGCCATGGGGTCCAGCCATGATCTTCCTCCTCACCACAGGCCCACGGCGTCGGGGTCAAGTGTCCATGGACTAAAAACCTCTGAAACCATGGAATAAAATGGATCTTTTCTCCTCATAGGTGATTTTCTCAGGTACTCTGTCACAGCAACAGGAAACTAACACATACACTCATGCATGCCATAGGACTCTGCCAGCCAGAAGTCCACCATTGAGGCCCTCAACCTTGACCCTCCAGAACCACGAACCAAAATAAACCTCTTGTCTTTATGAAGTTATCCAACCTCGGTTACTTTGTTATAGTAACAGAATAAACTAATAGGTGTGCCCCAGCTCCACGGGGCGAGGACAGAGGTAGTTTACATTTAATACCCTCCTAAATGTTGTCTTGTACATCCCTTCAGTTGACTGGTCCTGATTTGTATCTTATAATAAAACTGATTGTAAGTACAGCAGTTTCCTGAGTCCTTAGCATCATTCCTAGGAGGTTATCAAGCCTGAGGAAGCTGTGGGAACCCCTGAATTTATGGCCAGTTGACCAGAAGTTGGGTGGCCTGAGGACCCTAGAACTTGCCAGTGGGTTTGAAGCGAAGGCAGGCTGTTGCAGGCCGTGCCTTTGGCCTTCGGGGATGCACACTCACTCTGGGCTGACTCTTGGGCACTGTGGGTGGGCAGGAGGGGACCGCTCTGCTCCTTCCCAACAAGTCCGCAGGAAATGGTGTAATTAGTTCCCCACCAGCCATAGCAGCAAAGCCAGGAGGGCAAGGGGAAGTCTCATCACCTTCTCAGTTACCGAAGCCCCTGCAGCTGCCAGGGAGCTCTTGGGGGTGGCCAGGGGGACGGCAGGCTGGCCGGCCTGTGGGGTGGAGGCAGGTCTGCATGGGTGTGTGTGACCTGCACGACTGTCTGAGGAGGGTGCTTTCATGTCCCTAGGGAATGTCCACTGGATGCCACACTAAGCCAACATGGAGGTTCGAGATGGGGCGGGGGGGGGGGGCGAGCTGAGGCCCCTGCCCCAGCGGCGCTTTAACAGAATCCAGCATTTGCAAAACGCGGCATCCGGGGTCACCCGGCTCCTGCCGCGGGAGCCCCGAGGGTCCTGGTCTCTGCGGCGGGAACCGTCCCGCAGGGAGGAGGGGAGCCAGCCACAGGTGCGGGCGGGAGGCGGCGCGGGCAGAGGGAGGCAGCCGCAGGCGTCTGGGGGGCGGGGACTGGCGGCGGGGGGGGGGGCTTGGGGGTATTTGAATTCCACTGCAGTCGGCGGGGGTCTCCGGAGCCTTAAGGAAAGGGCGGGGCGGGGCGGGGTTGGTGTTCTAGGAGGAACCGCTGGGCGGGAGCCTGGGGAGGGGGCGCGGGCGGCCGAGGGCGGGCGGGTGCGGTGGACCCGCAGCGAGTGCGGAGGGCAGCGGAGGACCGAGCCCGGCGGGAAGGCTGGGGGTGGGCGGTGACTAATTTGGGGTGATGGCCCCCCACCGCGCGGCCTCTCCTCTCCCGCGGGACCCCTTCCTTTCCCCCCACGCCCAGCGGACGCTTCCAGACCCGCCGGGACGCCTCGCGGTGAGGCTCGCCCCGCACTAGCCCGCCCGCTCGCGCGTCCCGGTCACCGCCGGCATTTAGTGTCCTGTAATCCCATTTCTTCCTGCTTGTTAATGGACCCACTGAGGCAGCCCTCCTGGGAGAGAGAGAGATTTCATTTTTCTGGGGCTGAGAAGGGAACTGGGGGGTTGCCCGAGCTAATGAAGAATCAATGCCTCCTAATTGCTAATTAAACGAGCCTGGTCCTCTCCTGGGGCTATTAGTGGTCCCGCCGGCCCCTGAGTGTCCACAAATTTAATTACAGTCCCTCAATAAACACCTGCCACCACCATCACCCCGCACTCTCTCCGTGGGGGGTCTTCATGTGTGTCGCAGAGCCATCGAATCATTTATTGATTGGTCTATTGGTTTGTTCTTCGATGCCTTTATTGATTCAAGAAACATTTATTGAGTGCCTGCTGCATGCCCAGCCTTGGGCTGGTGCCGGGGAGGGAGCAGCGAGCCCAAACTGCAGGGTAACCGCTGTGAACTGGACTACGGTGCGCGCGCCAGAGGCCCGCTGTCCCAGGTCTAGGTAGACCTGGCGCCGGTGCTGGGGCCACAGGGCGTCTCCCTGGAAGACACGAAGCTTGGACAGGGCGAGTCCTCAGGGGAGCTCTGTTGGAGGGGGACAGTGCATTCCAAGCGGAGGGGGCAGGAAAGCGTAGGCTTGCAGACTGTGGTGTCAGTGACGTGATTGGGTTGTCGCAGAGGGTGGGGCGGGCCCTGGGGACTCGCCCGGCTTCGGTTTAGGCTCGTCCTGTGATTGGTCCGTGACACTGATGGGCGGGGCGACACTGATGGGCGGGGCATGGGGGAGGAGAATGCTTGCTGCGACTTGGGCTGGAAAGCCCCTGGGAGGCCACGCCCTCCTGCCCGATTCCCCTGGAATGTGTCAGGATGTGGTCCAGGGCCCTGGGTGTGAAGGCAGGTGTTTTTGTCAGTGGCGGGGGACACGGTGTGGGGCTCAGAGCTGTGTGCTCAGAAGTGTGTGCCAGTGTCCAGCTCCCACCCGCCCATGGAGTGCCCTCCTGGGGTGGCAGCGACCCTCCTGGCCCTCCCCTGCTCCGTCTGCTTCTCCGTTTCTGGCGAAGGCCGACAGGAGTCTGCGCTGTGAGGCCGGCTGTGACTTGTTGTCATAGTACATAGAACAACAAAATCACTAGTCTTCCACACAGCACCAGACCACGCTCTTCGCACTCAGCCCGGGCACACCAGAGCCAGGGGCTTGGAGGTGGATGGGTGTGGGGTCATTTGCAGCTTGGGAGAGCCCTGGGGCGATTTTCCTGCCCCTTTGGGACTGCCTTTCCTTCAAGTGTAACCTGGGTGTAATGACACCCGTGTTCTAGAGCTGGAAATGGCATGATGTGGTGTAAGTGCAGTGTGTGACACGGTGCTCCCCACGGACGTCTGGAAAAGGCTCGGGTCCACTCCGCAGGCGCTGGTTTCCGCAGGTGGCCGTCTCACCTGTTGGGAATTGCGGCTTCTGTGTCTGCTTCTCTGTCACCTGCTTATCTGGGGGGGGGGGGGGATCCGTTTTTTAAAGTCTACAGAAACGTCAGTCATCTGGGAACGCCCTTTCCCCCGCACCCCTCCCCCACACCAGGCGACAGGGCTGTCCCCTCGGGGGCCATCAGCTCGGGCCCCGCTGGGAGCTGTCCGGAGCCCGGTGCTGAAACCGCGAGGCGCTGTCCGGAGCCTGGTGCTGAAGCCATCGATACCTCGGCGAGGCCGGAGGAACGTGTCTTGCTCCCCCGCCGACCCCACCCGCTTGGGTGCGTTCCTCTGGCTTTTAGGGACCCCTCCATGCTCCCCCCACCAGCCCTCTCCTCGGGGAGTTTCCGGGGGGCAAGGGGAGGCTCGGGAGGACTCCTACCTGCTGCACTCACCTCCCAGGTGCCAGCCCTCGACGTCCGCCGTCTCCGGGAAGAGGTCCACGAGGTCCACGTGCTGGCTTCCGAAGCAGCCCGTCCCGCTGACCTGCAAACCAGCCAGGTCCCCGGGGTCCCTCCCCCGCAGTCCCCGAGCCTCACCTACTCCCAGTCTCGCTGGCAGATGCGGCTGTCCGGCTGCTGCCGAGGCGGGGGACGCGCGCTTTTATGCGATTGGGGGGAGGAGGGGCCTCGGGGACCCTGGGCGGGGGCTTCGGCGGCTAACCAATGGGTCTCCGCCTCGAATGAAGCTCCAAGGATTACCTCATAGGTTGCGGCCTCGGCTTCAGAATAAAAGTCTGGCATCTGCCCAAAAACTGTTTTTTTTTTTTTTTTTTTTTTCTTTCCTGGATCTGGAAGGAGCGTGCCTTGTGCCTTGTGGCGTTCCCACACTCAGTTCAACCCCCACCCGTGTCTCTGAGCTTCCAGGGGCTCAGTGACCTCCCAGGTGTGCCATTGCTGGATCAGGAAAGAGCCAACTGGTAAACTATGTGGGCACAAACTGGAGCCGTTGAGAATACTGAAGTCCAGTTCCGCGTGGGGAACCCGAGGTCTGCAGGATCCAGCTCAGAGGAGCCGAGGCCGAGCGGGGCCTGGAACCCATCTCTGCTCTTTGTCTCAGAACTCAAGGCAAAGCCTGGTGTTGTGGAGCTCTGCTGGGCAGCCGCCTAGGCAGCAAGCAGACCAGAGTGACAGATCCAGGGTTTCTGGGCTGGGGTGCGACTCAGTGGCCTGGTGCTTGTCCCATGGGTGCCAGGGGAGGCTCTGGGCCCCATCCAGCACTCCAGGGGTGGGGAAGGCAGAGTTTTCTCTTTGGGGTGGCACAATTGAGCCTCTTTTTATCTCAGTGTACTCAACTGTGAACGTGGTAGTATCAGTAAGACCTTCTGGGGACATTGTGCTGGGGAACTAGCTCCCCAGCGTGGATTCCATGTGCACAGAGCCTGGGCAGGGCGACGGCTAACCCGGGAGGCACCACCTTGGGTGCAAAACTTAAGGGGACACCGAAGCACTGAGTAACCATGATAAATCACATTTTAAGAAACCCAGGTTCATGGGGAAAAAAAAAAAAAAAAAAACGTGGTAAGCAGAATATCAAATTTTTTCAATACAGAGTCTCCTTCTTGCTTTTTCCTTTCTTTTAGGCTCCAGGACAGTGGGCATGACCTGGCTGGACCTGTGGCTCTGTTACTGTGGCAGCTGTGGTTTTGTGGGACATCCGTGCATTCGTGCTCGGTACCCTCCCATCGCAGCAGGCACAGGGGCCCACGTGGGTTCAGCCAGCACCTTATCTTCAGGGAGGGGAAAGATGTGAAGAGGGAACTACACTCAAATGTCTTTCTGGGGCTGGGGATGTGGCTCAAGCAGTAACGCGCTCGCCTGGCGTGCGTGCGGCCCGGGTTCGATCCTCAGCACCACATACCAACAAAGATGTTGTGTCCGCCAAGAACTAAAAAAATAAATAAGTATTAAAAAAATTCTCTCTCTCTCTCTCTCTCCTCTCTCACTCTCTTTAAAAAAAAAAAATGTCTTTGTGTGTGACATAGAGGGATTCCTGTCTTGCTTGTGCCCTCCCCAGTCTAAAATTCTCCCAAATGGGATGCTTATTTCATGGAATTGAGTCCCCAAATGAGGCCCTGTGGATGACTCATGGAGCCTGAGGCTTCAAACAAGCCACCCAGACCTGTCATCAAAGATGCCCAAACCACGTTGCCATGGCTTGGTAAATGTCCTCCAAAGATCCATGGTCAGGGGCCAGTCTCTGGGGCAGCCCCATGTGAAGATGGTGAAGCTTTAAGAGGTAACACTGGATGTCTTGTGTCCATGAGGGTGTACCCCCAAGGAGGATCAGGGGATCCTGGTCTCTTTCTTTCTTTTTTGCCTCCTTGTGATAAGGGCAGTGACTTTGGTCTGCCACGTGCCCCCGACGTCACGTGCTGCCTCACTATTGTCCTGAGGACATAGGGCCATCCTCCAAAATTTCTCCTTGTAAGTCAACAGTCTTGGGTGGTGGCTGTAGTAACGGAGGGCTGGCCGTCCACAGGGGACTCTGTGTTCACTGGGGGAAGTTCCATCAAAACCCTGGAGCAGGCGCAGAGGCCATGAGCAATCCCGACACATCGTGGGTACTCAGTGAAGTCACTGTGGAGGGCACAACCCAAGGGAGTGCCTCTGGAACACCCCGCCACCTCCGTTGTGCCTCGTGCTCCAAGGCCAGCGCGGTCACAAGAGAGCGCGCTGCAGAAGAAAGAGAAAGGGATGGGAGGGCACTGGACATGGGGCTTGGCTCATTTGTTTTTTTTTAAAAAGTGAAAACTTTTTAAAAAAGGAGAGGCCCTGCTGTTTGCTGGCGGGTGGGCAGGTGTGGAGAGGACTGGGGGGTCAGTCAGGGAAGGTGGCATTTAGGCCAGTGCCAACGGGCAGCTCCTCAGGGCCCATGGGAATCCCACCATCCCTGTTTTTCTCTCCGTCTTGAGGTTTTTTCCTCCTTCAGTGCAGGGAATGGAACTCAGGGTCCTCCACGTGCCAGGTGAGCCACCCCTGAGCCACACCACCACCCTGTCCTGAGTCACATTTCATGCCAGGCTCTGCACCAGCTGCTCCACATGCCAAGTGTTCCTGAGGCCCGAGGAGCCCCCAGAAGACAGCTACCATCATTCCCATTTTAAAGTGGGTAGACTGAGGCACCGAGAGGCCACCTGGTGAGCAAGCCGCAGAGCTCACTGCCCACAGCTTCAGTGTCCTGCTGTGGCGGCCTACCCTGCCCCCTGCCCCCTCGGCTTCCCCCAGGGTCTCTGTCCTCCAGGAGAGTGGAGCCTCCATGCTCAGGATTCTGGGGCCCTCCTGCCAACTCACCTCAACTCTGGGCAGTCCTGCTTTATAGATGCTGCAGCCAAGGCCACACACAGGCAGGGACGGGGGCATTGCAGGAGATGGGGTGGGGACCCAGAGTGTCCCCCGCAAGGCCTGAGCGCTAGCCCACGGTCCTTTTCGGAGGTACTTCATGCCTGGGCGCTAGGGAATGGCGGGGGGGGGGGCTGCGCACGTGCCATCCACATTCTCTGGTGCGCAGTTCCGTACCTGACCGCGGGGATCCAGAGCAGAGCCACTCCTCACCCCAAAGTCCTCTTGGCCCTTGCAGGCCATCCCCTCCCCCACCCAGCCCTGCTCTGGTCTGCATCCCGGGGTCTCCTGTCCCCAAATGTCGTTTAAGTGGAATCGCACAGTGGGCCTTGGTGTCCGGCCTCTCTGGCTCCCGCGGGGTTCTGGAGACCCGCCTGCTGTCTGTCTCGAGGACCTGGAATCAGTACCTTTTCGTTAGGGAGTGGCGCTCAAGGTGTAGGCAGCCATTTCCCAGGCACGTTGGGTTCTGGGGCACCTCCCGTTTGGAGATGCTGCTGAAGCTGCCGTGGATGCGCACAGGCCTTTGCAGGGGCTGCTCTCACGGGGTGAATATCTAGGGGTGGGTGGCTGGGTCGCGTGGTCAGAGTGGGTGTCACTGTGTAAGAAGTGGTCAAGCCTTCCCTGGCCGCTCCCTGGGGGGGGACAAGCTTTCCCGGGGCCCCAGGCCTGGCCAGCAGCTGGTCTCCTTGGCGTCTTCTTTAGCCCCCTAATAAACAGATTGCTTCCTCTCTGTCTTTTTAACACAAAAGCAGCACCCCCACACACACACGCACCATGTGAAAGTGCTCTAGCAGGAAATGTCCTGATCCTCCACGAGAAAGGCTCACACTCCCAGACAGGGACAGCTCAAAAACAAGGGACAAACCGATGGAGGAGGCACAGGGGCTTGTGGGAAGCCAGAGAGGTCACCTGACCCAGCCCAAGTGGAAGGACCAGGGGTAGAGCATGGTGGGCTTCCTGGAGGAATCGCCACCATTTCAACTGAGACCCAGGATGAGGAGGAGTGAGCTGGGGAGCGGCAGGTGGTGTGCCAAGGCCAGGAGGGCGCTCTGGACCGGGCATCCCTGGCAGGCAGGGCCAGGCTGCAGAGTCCCCTCCCCCTCCGCCAGCCATCCTGCCCACTGTGGGTCTGACTGGCCCCCTCACAGGGAGCCACTTCCCCAGGACATGCCGCCTCCCCAGGAGGCTCCTTCTACCCTCTGGAAAAATTACCGCTGGCTGTTCACATCACTCACTGTGTGGGGTCCCTCGCTAATTCTGGCAGCCCCTTGTCACCTCGTTGGGGGCCTCAGCTTCAAGGAGAAGCTCCCTATTCATTCGGCTTTTCCCCCTCTGGGACCCCAAGTTCTGCCACACTGGCCCGTGTCCCGGGAGAAGGACGGTGCCTGCCGGGAGCGGTGATGACTCTCTTTAGAAAGTGTGCCCTGGGACTCCTTAAGAACAGTAGCTAATTACCCCGGGGACAGCCACCAGGCCAGCCCGGAGCACTCGCTGATAGCTCATCAGGCAGGAGGAAAACAGGCCGGGAGGAGGGTCTCTTCCTCCCTGTCCCCTGCCTGGTACAGGCCGGGCCCACGCAGGCGCACAGACAGGCCCACGCAGCCCCTTCCCCAGCCGTTACTATAGAGACCTCTCTCCTACCCTCCGAGCTGCACAGATGGTGGCCTCAGCCGGCCTGTTCTTCTCCCCACCAACAACATCTTCTGGAGCCTGAGGATTAGGGAAACTGGGCTGCTCTGGACAACACCTGCCTGGGGCCCCGAAACCCGACCCTGGAGCCCAGGCAGGGGGGATTAATGGAGGCGTTCAGGAGCGCAAACAGGACCACACGCAGGTCCCCACCCCCACCAGGTCCCCAGGGAATCCCTAAGGAAGGTCTCTGTCCAGAGCCCTGAAGGAGGGCCACCCAAGCCCTGTGGAACCTCACCCCGTTGGGGAGCCAGGAGGCTGGCAAGGTGTGCCCTGGAAGAAAAGAGCAGTGCTGACCCTGTGCAGATGGTGACGGTGACACTTACCTGTCACTCGCTGCCGTTGAGGAGAGCAACAGATAAGGGCGAGGATCTCACCCATTTGGATCACCCCTGTATTTCCCAACACCTAGAAGCCATCACCCCTGGAGGGGGGAGGCGTGGGTATCCAAGCCCTCACAGCTAGCCGGCAGCATGAGGACCTAACCCCGTCCTCAGAGATGGACTGAGGCTCAGAGTGGTGAAGACAGCCCCCCAAGGGCACCCAGCAAACAGGCTAAGAAGGGATCTGAAAGGAGGTGCTCCTCGTACTGAGCCCCCATCCCTCGTTTCACTGAGGCTCAGAGAGGGACAGTAAAGTTCTCCGGCGCATGCAGCACGTAGGGGCTCAGCCATGAGCAGAGCCTGGCTTTCCTTGTCCTCTCTTCAAAGCTCTGCCCTCTACCTGCACCAAGGATTGAACTCAGGGGCACTTGGTCACTGAGCCCCACCCCCAACCCTATTTTGTATTTAGAGACAGGGTCTCACTGAGTTGCTTAGTGCCTTGCTTTTGGCTGAGGTTGGTTTTGAAGCAATGCTCCTGCCTCAGCCTCCTGAGCTCTGGGATTACAGGCGTGAGCCACTGCGCCCGGCCCCCATAGACACTTGATACTGTGAGTACAGGAATTAGATCTTCCAGAACCTTCTAGAACCCTACTCAGGTTATCTGCTCAATCTCATGCCAGCACCCTCCAAGGAGCCAGGACTTGGAGTTCTGCTCCTGTTCAAAAGATGGGAAAGGACATGTGCAGAGGGTAGTGGCCAGCACAGCTGGCCCAGCCTTCCCCGTGCCATCATGCTCCTCTCTGGACACCTGCCTGCTCCCAAAGCCAATGTCCCAGCTTTCCTATTGGTTCTGTGACATCCACAACATCCCTTCAATTTACTCCCTTCTGCCAAAACAACACCAGCCACCATTTCTTGAAGACGCTGGGGGCTAGCTCCCTCTATTTCATCTCACCCTCACATTAACTTACCAAGTTCAGTGCTGTTAGCCCCATTTCCCAGATAAAGAAGCACTCAGACAGGTTGAGACACTTCCTCAAGCTCACACAGCAGGAAGGGAGACAACTGCCTTTTGAAACCGGAATCCCCCCTCCAGCCACATCCGGTGGCTGTATTCTGTGCTCTGAGTGGGACCAGCCTGGAGTCTCCAAAAGGTGATTCTTGGCTGCAGAGTCCAAGAGGAAAGCCAAGGCCAGCAGACTGGTTTTCCTTCCAGCTCCGAGTCCCGGCAGGACCTCCAGGGAAGGCTCTGTCGTTCCTTGCCAAGGTTTGTTTTGGGAACAGTGGGAACAGGGATTGACACAATCCCCTGCACCTGCCCTTCCCCTAACCACTTACCCACAAGAGGGGGAAGGGACGGGATCCAAACTCCTGACAGAGGGTGGAAGGGCATATCCACAGCTGAGGCCGAGGGTCAGATGTGGGTCCCAGGGAGGCCTTGGGGCGGGGCTGTGTGTGGAGCCCGGACAGTGAGAGGGAAGAGGGTGGGGACGGGAGGGGGGGGGGCTTCTGGGCAGTGGGACAGCATGTGCGAGGCCAGTGGGCAGGATCAGCATGGGGGACGCTGAGAGAGGACCAGATGTGCCCCCTGGGCGCTGAGAGCCAGGCCCTGTCTGTGGTCACCCACAGGGCTCGTTCTTAAGCCTCCGTTCAGAGTGAGGCTGACAAGTGAGACGCACAGTAGGGCTCAGGACACAGGAAGCTCTATGGCTGATGGCTCATGGGAACAACGAGGAGCCCAGAGCTGGAAGGGACTTGAGAAGTCCACTCCAGGAATAAAACCCAAGAGCCCACAGGGGCCTCTCACACGAAAGCCCCCAATTTGGGCTCATTTGAAAGGAAACACACTCTACTGGGCTGCAGAGGCCTCTCATCCAATCCCTGCGCTGCATGAGGCTTGCAAGGTCTCAGCTCATGAGGAGCCAACCGCGTGACAATGATGAGCGGCTGCTTGTTGGATGCCTACTGTATGCTTTGCGTATATCCCCTCGATAAATACCACCACCCCGGAAAGAAATGTCCTCTTTACTTTTTAACCGAGGAGTAATCAGGGACTCGGTGAAGATGCTCACCTAGGGCCACTGTGGGAGGAGGACAGAGAGGAGACCCCAACCCGTCTGCACAGATCTGAGTGTCTTTACCCCCCTTCAAGAGTGAAATCTTCCATGTTTGTGTATAGAAGAAACCAGGCCCAGCGGAATGGGGAGATTTATTCAATCCAGTGGCGATGGAAGGGTTCCTGTGAGACCCTGAGTTCTGAGAGTCACCAGTTCCTCTGCCCTGAAGCCAAGCTGGACGCTGGGGTCCCCCACCTTCATCACAAACACTGCGATCCCTCCACCCCAGTGGGTGCACACAGTAGGCGCCTAATGCTTGATGGCGGTCTTGGAGGCAGCAGCGAGGCTGCTGGCTGGAGGACAGGCTGCTGGCTGCAGGACAGGCTGATGCCCTCCTCGCTCAGCCCCTGGGCCCGACCCAGCCCCCCGCCCAGCCCCCGGCGCACCGCGCCACGGACGGAGCTTTCTTACCGCAATTACGGTAATTAGCTCGCCGCGGCTCTCGGGCCGCGGGGGAGGAGCAGGCAGGAGGCGGACTTTGGCCCAGGCTGACCTGCTTCCCCGCGGATCCCCGGATTGGCCGGTGCCGGGCACGTGACGCGCGCCGCGGACTTGTTGCTGGGCATCCCGGCGTTGCCAGGGCAACGCCTGCCGCGCGCGCTCGGCGCCGAGTGCCGGGGAGAAGTGGCTGCGCGAGGGTCTCGAGAGCGCGGGAGGCGAGAAGGGGGGACCGCGAGGGCCAGACGAGGCAGCCGCCCTCCCTCCCCCGGCCCCACAGCCCCCAGCCCCCATCGCCCACGGCCGTGACAGGACACCCGCGTGGGGTGGGTGGACACAGCAAGCTCAGGGGCAGGAACAGGGACAGGGGACACGCAGGGTGTGACAACATTCACAGACACGCACAGACAGAGGGGGTGCACAGAGCTAACCAAGGACAGACAGACTGACAGATCTCAGGTTCACAAACAGCTGCTGGACACCCCCCAACCCCTGCAGGCTCAGGGCCTGCAGTCAGAGGGGAGGCCCCAGATAAGTCTCTGTCCCCAAAGCCTTCCTCCTAGTCACCACAGTCCCTGTCCCTGACCACACCTTTGGTGCAGAGCCCAGCCCCAGCGAGGCACCTTATCTGTGTTTCAGCGTCCCCACACCCCAGGGAGGCAGACCCTGATATTTTTCCTATTTTACAAATGAGAAAACCCAGGGCCAGCGCGGGCAGCCGGCACCCAGGGAGGAGGGCGGGACTCACTCTCCAGGCGTCTACTGAGGCCACTTACCTGCCACTCTGAAAGGTCTCTTCTGATCAGAACAGTGTTTCTGCATCTCTGGCTGGGTCACAAGTCACTGGGGATGAACGGGGTGGCTCACCGCAACAGCGCACCCCATCTCAGCCCCCGTGAGGACTCTGGCTGGGCTGGGCTGCCTCAGGGCCTTCACTTCTGTCACCTTGTGGTTACTCAGGGCTGGGGCTCATTTGATGGCCGGATTGGGGAAAGGCTGGCTGCCGATCCCGCATGGCCATGGACAGGGCTGGCGTCCCTGGGGCTGCTTCTGGGCCAGGTGAGTCTCTTCCACAGGGGGGATTTCGTCACAGGAGCCTGCGCCCCCAGACAGCGCCGGCTGGGAGGAGGAGCCACAGTGGGCCTAGCCCTCGTGACAGGAGACATGTAACGTGAAGTTCAACACCTTAAGCTCAGTGGCTTTGGGCTCATTCGCAGCACCGTGCAGCCATCACCACCACCGGCTTCCAGAACTTTCCCTCATCTTTCCAAGCAAAACTCTATACTCATGAAGCCAGACTCCCCACCCCCAGCTGCTGGTGACTTCAAATGAACGTCCATGTCCATGAATGTGCTGTTGTAGGCACCTCGCGCAGGTGGCGTCTGGCGACGGCTGTGGTTTTATGTCTGGATTCCTTCTCTTGGCATGACCTTCTCCCGCTCCGTCCACTCTGTCTGGGAGTGCCCTCCCTTTTAAGGGTGGGTAACGTTCGCCTGGTGGGTGCAGCGCATCCGACCTACCCCCCCGGGGGGGGTGCGGTGGACGCGGTGTGGACGTTCTCCTGCGAGCACCTCACTTAGCGGCATCCTGTTCCTGCAGACGTCCCTCCAGGGTGGGACGAGCCTCTGAGGAGGGAGCTGGGTCCTGGGAGGAGGGCTGGGAGGACAAGGGAGTGAGATGTCGCTGAGACCTTCGGGAAGAGAAGCGGCAGGCGTTGCAGAAGGTCGCAGAGGGCAACAGGAGAAAAGCGCAGGCACAGCCCTGTGACACACCTGTCCTCCCTGCGACTCTGGAGGCTGAGGCAGGGGGGTGGCCAGTTCAGGCCAGCCATCTCAGAATGAAAACCAGAGAGCACCGAGGAGGAGAGCTCCGTGGTGGGGCCCTTCCCAGCAAGCCCCAGGCCTGTCCCTTCGACAGCGTACGTGGGGACAGAGTGCCGGTGTGGCTGTGTGGCAGGGGGCAGCCCCCAGAGACACAGAAGGGCGGTCAGGCGTTGTGCGGCCATCCCTGCACCTCCCTGAGTCCCAGGTGGTGGGGTCAGACTGGCCCTGCTGCGGCCCAGGACCAGGCTTTCATGGAGTCCTCTGTGGACACGCGCTGCCGTCCTGCTCTGCCTCTCGCGCAGGGTCCCGTGGGTGGTTCTGAGTGATTGCTTTGGAGATCCAGGTGGTGTGGGTGGGTTCCTGCGGCTCCATCTCGCAGATCTGAGAAGGTCCCTGCTGAGCCGGAGCCCCCCCCGCCCCCCCCCAGCCACCCCTCTGCTGGCTGCTGTCTGAGTGCAGTGCGACTGGGGAAGGGGGCCCCCCCAGAAAGGAAGTGTCTTCCTGGTCCTGTCACTTGGCGTGTGCTCCACAGTCAACCCCATGTGGCATGTGACAGGATCCCTTCCATATTTTGTGTGTGTGTGACATTTTGTTTACTCATCTCTCTGTGGTGGGCACTGGGTTACTGTCTGTCTGTCTGTCTGTCTGTCTTCTGGTTTGGGCCCTGGAGATTGAACCCAGGGGTGCTTTACCTCTATCCCCTAGATACTTATCCTACTTTATTTTTGTTTTGATTTGGGCTATCCTTGCTAAGGGTCAGCCTGGCCCTTCTGCCCGGGCTCCCAGTTGCTGGGACCTGGCTGCACAGTCCCTCTTTCAGCTCTCTGGGGACCTTCCCAGGGCAGGGTGCATTCAGCCCCCGCCACAGCACACTGGGTCGTCATTGTCACCCTGCGCCTCTCTCCAGCCGTGTTTGGATGGGGGCCTTCTGATGGTGAGGGGCTGCCCTTTGTCCCAGGACCCCATCAGGTGACTCCTTGAAAGGTCAAGGAGCCGTTGAAGTCAGGAGCTCTCCGTGGGCCAGGGAATGGGAGCTACTGGGTCACACCACAGGTGTGAGGGATGGTCGAATCCCTCAGGAGTGACCACAGGAAGGCCACAGGAGAAGGGAAGGGCGTCCAGAGCCTCCTGGGTCCTGTCCAGGTCTTAAAATGTCACACAGTGGCAACACAGGGCACCCCTGGCTATGCCTGAGAGATGACGTACAGTTGTCCCTTGGGGTCTGGGGAGAACGGGTTCCAGGACCCCCAAGGATACCAAAATCCAACGATGCTCAAGTCCCTTACAAAATGACGCAGAATTTTCACAGAACCTGCCCACGCGCCCTGAGGCCCGTGAGTCATCTCGAGATGTCTTTCCTACCTGACGCAGCTCACAGGCTGCATCCACCGCTGGCGCACCACGTGGCTCGGCAACAGTGACCAGGAAGGGCCCGTGGTGTTCTTCAGATGCAGTGCCTTCCCCAAGCCTCCTCTGACGGAGCTGGCAGATGCAGGGCTCAGGGACACGGAGGGTCAACCACATCGTCTATCTTATTAAACGTGTTCAGCGGGAGAGGATTATGAATTCATACGGAGTTGTCAGAAGTAATGCAGAGACATACCCTGCACTGTGCGGGTTCCTGTGGTAACAGGGTCCCCTAGGGCCCTGACACGGACACAGACCACCCCCCATGCCTCCTCTGTCCTTTATAACCACCTTGCTTCCCTCCCACCCCTCCTCCTGCCCCTGGAGACCAATCCATTCTCCACGTCTGCAATTCTGTCGTTTCAAGAATATTCCCCGGGGGCTGGGGATGTGGCTCAAGCAGTAGCGCGCTCGCCTGGGATGCGTGCGGCCCGGGTTCGATCCTCAGCACCACATACCAACAAAGATGTTGTGTCCGCCGAGAACTAAAAAATAAATATTTTTTTTTTAAAAAAAAGAATATTCCCCGGAGCTGGCTGCAGGGGCCATGCCTGTGGTCCCAGCAGCTCAGGAGGCTGAGGCAGGAGGATCACAAGCTCAAGGCCAGCCTCAGCAATTTAGTGAGGCCCTGAGCAGCTTAGCAAGACCCTGGCTCCAAGTGCAAAATAAAAAAGTCTGGGGATGTGGCTCCGTGGGTCCCATCCCTGGCACCAAAATAAAAGTGTCAGACAGAAGGAAGCTGTGGCGCGTGACCCTTTGGGAGGTCTTCTCCCTCGCCACACGCTACATGGTTCTCTGAGGATTCGGTCAGGTTGTGCCAAGCGACCGGGAGGGGACTGATTCCTCTCACTGGGGAGTGGTTCCCGGAACTGGCCTTTAAGTTCTTATTTTGCAGGGAATCCAGAGTCTTGAGCACCGTAGCCTGACCCTGGGGCCTTGCCCTGCTTTGCCACCTGGCCACCCCTTACGCCTTGCGATGTCAGTGAGCCCCAAGGGGACCCGGCACCTTCCGTAGATTCCACGTTGCCCGATGCTCTTCTCCAACACCCTGGGCGTATCCCAGCCTCCTCTCTGGCTCTGGGGTCCCCCAGGGTCCCATGTTCCTGAGGCTTTCCATCTGAACTGCCCCCCACCTTTGTCATCCAGGACATCAGAAGGATGTCAGTTTTAAATTGTGGGACGGGGCCTGCCCAGGTGGCCGGGCTGGCCTCTACCTCGCAGCCTCCTGCATGGAGGGGTCGTGGCCACCAAACCTGCGGGGCGCGGGGTTTTGCGGATGTTTTGGGGTGGTCTTTGGTTGGTCTCTTCGGCCATCTCTCATTCAGTCCCTTACTGTCCCAGCTCAACCTTGCCCTCGCTCTGTGACCTTGCCTGGGACACTCTCCCTCTCTGGGCCTCCGTTTCCTCATCTGGAAAAAAGTGGCCAATAATGGTCTGTTTTTCCCCCAGTACTGAGGTCAAACGCAGGGCCTCGTGCATGCTGGACAAGCACTCAGCTGCTGGACTTCACCCCAGACTCAGTGACATAAGAATTTGGTGGGACATCATTGGGTGGTCCTAGAAATGCTGACAACAGGTGAAGTGAAGTCTCAGGAGAATTGTTATCCCATGAACCAGCCCAGAATCTCTCAGTCTGGGCCCTGATGACATTTAGGCCAGATGGTTGTGGTTGTGAGGCCCGTCCTGGGGCTGAGCAGCATCCCTGTCCCCACCCACCCCATGCCAGAGTCGTGACAGCCACACATGTCCCCAGACATGACCCAGTGTCCCCTGGGGCAGAATCACTGGCTGAGGACCACTGATCCATGGCACGTCACCTTGAAGGGTGACAATGTGGCAGCAATTTGCAGGCACATGAAACAGTCCAAACCTCTGACTGAGCTGAGTGGCCATGTGTCCTGGGTGCAGTCTCAGCCTCTCTGAGCTCAGGCTCTCTGGTCCCTCAAGACTGTGGCTGGGTGTGGTCAACCTCTGCTGGACCTGCAGAGGTTGTCCCCAGGCCGGGGCTCCTCCAGGTGCCTTTGTGAGGACAGCTCAGGTTTCAGGTCCCCCCAGCAGCTGCGAGGCCCAGGCAGGTGAGGAGCCCAGAAGGGGTCCTCACTGGTGAGGAAGAGCCTGGTGATCCCCGTGACCCTCTGTCCCTTGCAGTTCCCAGGTCACCTCGGAGGCTCCGTCCAGGGCCTGGGAAGCAGGAAGACTCTGAGGGGTCCACACCAGAATAGCCACAGTTGTGCCCCCAGGCGACAGCTGGCCATGTCCAGAGATGGGGCTTGCAGGTGGACTTTTGGCTTGGGTTTCTCTGATTTTCTTCCTGATTCATTTTTGTCCACTCAATAAGCACTTATTGAGCGCCTACTACATGTGGGGTGCAAACAGGACAGGCGAGGGCTTCTGCCCAGGCCTTCTAGTTCTGTCAGACCACGAGGAGGGCAGGACCTGGAGGGTGGAGGCAGGGGGCTGACAGGTTCTGGCCCCGTGAAGCTGGATGGACAGTGGGCAGGCGTCCCCTCCCCCAGGCCACCGCCTTCTCGGCATCTTTTCAAGAGAGGTTCATTCGTTGTCTTTTTCTGATCACGCGAGTCCACGTCCCCTGTGCATGATTCAAACTTAGAGGAAGACCACCAAGAGGGGGAAAGCCGCTCACGCCCCACCCGCCCTGGCCCTTCCCCACACGTCCGCACCTGCCCCGCCCCGCCCCGTGTGCGGGAGTGGCTGGCAGCTCTGGAGGCTCTCCTGTTGTCCCTGACTCTCCCAGCACCTTGGTCTCATTCTTTTTTTTTTTTTAAAGGTTTATTTCTGCCATCAAAGAACAGAATTATGACAGTGTAATTTAACAATCCTAATTGGCTTCATTTTTAATTTTAAAATCAGGGAACGCGTCCTTCCATCAAACAGAACCAGTTTCCCATGAGCCAAGCACTCGTCAAAAATGATTGGAGGAGTTCACATCAGATTATTTTCCTTACACAAAATAAGGACAAGGGAACCTCACTGTTTCGCCAGTTGAGAAGGGCTGTTCTCCCCCATCCACGTTTCTGGAAGGGGAGGAAGTGACACCCAGGGGAAGGCCGGGAAGTGAGGCCACCGTCACATTCAAGTTCAGAGTGTGACAGCTCAGTCTGCCCCCAACAGGCCCCATACTCGGCGCCCCTTCATGGGCCACGTCCCTTCTGAGAGTCACGCCCTGCCCTTTATAGGCACAAGGACCCAGAAGTTCCAGGGACGCGTCCATGTTTGGGCCCTCGGACCTCAGGCGCACGTCCACGTTTAGGCTCTAGGATCCGGGAGTTCCTCAGGCGCACGTCCATGTTTAGGCCCCCGAACCCGGAAGTTCCTCGGGTGCACGTCCGTGTTTAGGCACCGGATCCGCAAGTTCCTCAGTTGCATTTGCATGTTTAGGCTCTAGGATCCGGAAGTTCCTTTGGTGCACGTCCAGGTTGAGACTCTAGGATCCGCAAGTTCCTCCGGCGTCCATGTTTAGGCCACCGAACCCGGAAGTTCCTCGGGTGCACATCCGTGTTTAAGCCCCCGGATCCGGAAGTGCCTGAGGCGTCCATGTTTGGCCCTCGGATCCCCGTTGGTCTCATTCTTAAATCTAGAGAAAGAAACCGCTGGGCACGTGCTGCCGCTCCTCAGGGGGCCGAGGCAGGCAGGGCAGCTCAAGGCCAGCCTGGTGGCCCGTCTCAAAGTAATCAAACGGGCTGGGGGTGGCGCTGGGGCAGAGCGCCTGTTCAGTCCCAGTGTCACAGAAACAAAGCCCCCGCACCATGTCCCCGAGTTTGTCTGGAAACTCTCCTCCGTCCCCTCCTGGTCAGGTGAGGGGACAGGGGCCTGCGGTGGAGCTTCTGGACCGCCCAGTCAGGGCCGAGGCACTGTCCCAGCTTCTGGGCTGAAGCGTTGGCGGGTCCACGCGCCTTTGCTTAAGGCCAGTGGCCGCGAAGCCTCTGCTCCTCTGGAAGGACCTCTGAACGCCTGCCCGGGCTGTGGTGGCCTGTGCCACGGTCCCTGCTTCTTGGGACGGTCCCATGAGCCCAGGGGGATTTGGGCTGGGAATGAGGAGGTGCTGGAAGGACCCGGTTCTGGCCTGTGAAGCTGGATGGACAGTGGCCAGGCTGAACGAGGGCAGGGCCATCGGCAGGTGGTGGGTTTGGGTTTGGGTGCACCAAGGACCTGCTGGGGTGGGGTGGGGCGCCTGAGGACGCGGGGCGGGGAGTGGACAAGAGGCCAGGCTGGGGACTTGTGGCACCCAAGATTCTGCAGAGGGACAGGCAGGGCTGGGGACAAGGTGGCCTCATGGCCCACCTGCCTGCTCTGGGGCCTGGGGGTCCTGTTCTGGGCTCCCCTCCCCCACCTGCACCCCCCCCCAGGGCCAGCCTGAGGACGGGGTTGGGGAGGGGTCCATGAGGGTTTTGGGGGCGGCAGCCCAGCAATGTCCCCTTTTAGGGCACGGCACGTGTCCAGGCCCACTCAATCCAAAGCCAGAAAATGTGCTCGGAGGCCGCAGCGTTTCTTCAGAGGGAGAAAAAGAAACTGGCAAATATAGATGACATCCTTCCCGAAACCATGGCGACCAGTGTCTGGGGGCGGGGGCGCGATGACACCGAGAGCGCTCCTCTGAGGGTTTTTCCAGCATGTGTGACAGTGCGTGTGTGTGTGTGTGTGTGTGGTGTGTGCGGGTGTGCATGTGTGTGCATGTGTGCGTGTGTGTGCATGTGGTGTGTGTGGGTGTGCATGCGTGTTGTGTGTGCATGTGTGCGCGTGTGTGTGCATATGTGCGTGATGTGCGTATGTGTACGTGTGTGCGTGCGCATTGTGTGCGTGTGTGTGCGTGTGTGCGTGTGCACTGCTCTCTCATAGTGGAAGTGGGTGGGAGGAGGAGAACTGTGTAGGCGGGAGCCAGGGACGAGGCTTTAGACGCGAGTGTGCAGGTCTCAGCCATGTGACTGTGGGACTGAGTGTGCAGGTGCATGGGGAGGAGGTTCTCCAACCTGCTTGTGCACGTGCGCTCCTGGGGGTCACATGTGTCTGCATGTTGGTGTAGGTGCTTCAATCTGTGCACATGCGTGTGACTGTGTGTGTCAGGCATGGTGTGAGTGTGTGCGTGGGCACTTCCATGTAGACGTTCAGAGCTTTGCAAAGTGTGTACTCGCACGCCCTTGTGACCAGCCGTGGGCAGGTGGCCGTGTGGGCATTTGGGTGGCATCGACTCTGCTGGCACTTGTAGGTAGCCGTGTGGGTGACTGTTGTGTGTGTGTGCGTGTGTGTATGCCGCTGGGATCCCTGCAGAAGCGAGTGCACACGCTCACGGGTGTGTGCGGAGACCTCCACAGCCACTTGTCTCTGGCAGAGAGTGGTGGCCTGCATGTGTGGTCCCAGCCCTGCGGGTGGAGGCCGGGGCACCCAGGTCAACCTGGGCAGCCAGCCTGACCCGGAGCGAGGACCCCGGGCCTGGGTGACCGCGGCAGCAGCCAATGTCCTGCTTCAGGAGTGTGTTGGAATAATGCGAGGGAGGGGACAGCGGGTGCCTGTGGCTGGCTGTGCTGCCCGTCATTGTTTTTAAAATAAAGAGTTTTTTTTTTTTTAATCTGGGGATGAGAAAAAGAAAACGAATCTCTCACATTTTTGGTGTCTCCTCAAAAGAAGCCAAAGAAAACGGAGACGCACACCCCGAGCGTGTCTAGCTGAGGACCTGGGCCGGTGCCCCTCAGGTGGAGGTGGCCTTCCAGCCTGCGTTGGGCGTGGGGGGGGCGAGGCTCAGCCTGGCAGGTGCAGTGGGCGCTGTCACGCCTGTGGCCGCCTGGTGACCCGGGAGGGGTGGTGGCCGGCGGAGCTGGGGGCTCCGCTGCTGGAGGGGGACATTTAATTAAAGGTCCCTGAAGACGGAGCAGCAAATCCCTGGCAGGGCGGGGGAGGGGCCCGGCAGAGCCACTGATCCCAGGTGTCTGGCCAGGTGACACCTGCCACCTGGGGTCCTCCCCAAACCCAGGGACCAGGGACCCGCGGGGCGCTGGGACAGATGCAGGCACCCAGCAGGCAAACAGCAGCAGATGCAGAGAGAGTCAGAGTGGGTGAGACCCCGACACGGCATAGCACCCGGGGCACCGAGGGTCACGTGGCAGAGACAGGGAGAGATCCAGGCAGAGGGCCGGACCCTCAGGCGGAGACCCCAGACCGCAGTGAGCACCCACCCCCAGAGGCAGGAGCCTCAAGAAACAGCCAGAGATTGGGGGGACAAGCAGGGGACAGAGGAGGACAGAGGAGGGGACAGTGGGGGAGGTTCTGGGAGCTGGAGCCAGATGCTCCGAACACCCATCCCAATAAGGGACCCTCAGTGTCCCAGGGGCAAGGGACAGTGGCTGTACTGACAACCCGAGAGGTCCTCAAAGAGATGTCTGGATGTGGGACATCACAGAAATTCAGAGGCCAGCCTGGGAGGCCTTTCTGGCCTCCTGGCCTCACCCCCTGCTCCCACATCCTCCCTCTTTCAGTCCAGGCCACAATCCCTCCACCCCACTTAGTGTTGCCTGTGATCTGGCTTCAGGGGGTCAGGATGTGGACACAGCTCAGGAAGTCTGTGCGGCAGTTTGGAAGCTGACTGTCCCCTGAAGGCCCCCAGAGGCACAGTCACCCCTGTTGTCCCAGGTGCAGACAATAACTGGAAGTTATGGCATGGCATATTGGATCAGATGATGTGACGTCTCTGATTGTGTCTGAGATCTCAGAAAGCAAGGGTGTATCAGTTAGGGAAACGCTGCAGAAACAAACAGCCTCAAAATCTCTCAGTCGCTCACACTCCCAGATATTTGTTTATTTTTGGTGCTGAAGATACAACAGAGGGCCCTGTGCATCCTGAGGAGGTACTCTGCTACTGAGCTACACCCCATTAGTATGAGATAGGGCCTCACTAAGTCACCCAGGCTGGCCTTGAACTTAAGATCCTCCTACCTCGGCCTCCCAAGCAGCTAGGGTGACAGGCAAGGGCCACCATACCTGGCTCCCACGTGTACCTCTTGCTGTTCTGCCTCTCTGTGGTGGATGCCCCCAGGGTCTGGGTTGCTGTCTTCACCTGCACCACCGATGTTGCCAGCTGCTGTAGCTAAAGGAAGGACAGAACAGGACAAGTGGCCTCCCGAGTCTCCACCCAGAAGGGCCACTGTCACTTCGCCTCACGTTGGATGGGTCAACGCCAGTCTCATGGCTCTCATGGTGGGGCCTAACCCAGTGGCACCTGGTCTCCTAAGGGGAGGAAGAGAGGCTGGCATGTGGCTCAGTGGTAGAGCACTAGTCAGCAGGGCCGGGGGTTCCATCCCCAGCCTCAGAGAAAGAAAGAGGAGAAGAGCCCAGAGAGGGGATGTCCATCTCAACATGCGGCACCCAGTGCCAGCCAGAAGGCCCTCATCAGACATGGCCACTGGAGCTCAACCTTCCAAGCCTTTGGAACTGTGAATGAAACAAACCTTTATTCTTTGTAACTTAGTCAATCTGTGGCATTCAATTACAGCAACAGAAAATGAACTAAGAGCTGGGTGCCCAGGCACACACCTATAATCCCAGCAGCTTGGGAGGCTGAGGCAGGAGGATGACAAGTTCAAAGCCAGCCTCAGCAACTTAGCCAGGAGGCTCTAAGCAACTTAGCAAGACCCTGTCTCAAAATAAAAATAAAATAAAATAAAATAGGCTGGGGATGTGGCTCAGTGGCTAAACAGTGGCTGGGTTTAATTCCTGGTACAAAAAAAAAAAAAAAAAAAGAACTAAGACACTAGCCAAAGTCAATTATCCCAGATGCTAGAGGAAATAAACTCCACTCCACGCTTGGAGATGAATTAACCCATGTCCTCATGACCACTCCATCCAAGTGATGAAGAAACTGAGCACAGAGAGGGTTAGTATATTTTCCAAGGACCCCCAGCAGCATAAGGGGGATTGAACAAAGACAGTGTGTTTTCAAAGCTGGTGCATCTCAACACTGCATGACAACACTTCAGACCCAGAGCAGCTTCGGAAAAAGAGCCTGAGAAACTCCAGTAGCTGCTGGACTCTTGTCAGCAGTCCCAAGGACTCTCAGAATGAACCCTGCTGAGCCGCTGAAGAGCCTTCAAGCCCCTGCAAAGTCCCACGCAGCACAGGGGAGCCTCCCGGGGTGGGGGAGAAGGAGTCCTGTGCTTGTCTGAGATGCGAGAGGTGGTGGCACAGAAGCCACAGCCAGGAGTGCTGTGACCGTGGGGCCGAGAGCCTGGTGGTTAGAGCAGGGGTTCTGGATCACACGGCCAGGCTGGAACTCGGGCTTCTGTCTCCTGGTTGTGTGACCGAGGGCAAGTAACTTACCCTCTCTGTGCAGCCATTTTCTCGCCTGTACAGTGGGGACACTTATTTCTTGTGAGCCATGGTTTCTGCACACCCAGGACAGCAGGGCAGGTGTGATCATTAGCAGCATCGGGAGGTGACCAGAGCTTATTTTCTTTCTCTCTCTTTTCCTTCCTTCTCTACTGGGGATTGAACCCGGGCACTGAGCCCCAGCCCAGCCTTCTGTCTCTGGCAGGCCTCCGCTCAGCTGCCCAGCTCCTGCCTCCACCTCGGAAGTCCCTGGAGACACAGGCGTGGCCACTGCCCCCGGCTATTTTCTTTATTTCTCAGTGGGACTGGCTGTCACTAAGGTGCTTCTTCTCTCTGGCCCCTTCCCCCAAGAGCAGACATGTGACATGGCCTGGCCAATCAGAGCGCGCCACCCACCTGGCCACCCACCAGAGGTTGGTTCAGGGGCAGGGGGCTGGTCTGAGCCAATCACATGCTTCCCTGCACTGTCTATCCCCAGAGTCTCACCTCAGGTCTGTGGCCCCTTGCTGGGCAGGCTGCCCACCCCTCCCCCTGCTCCAAGCCTCCCCACCCCTGGGACCCTGTTCTGGGGGACATGCAGGTTTGTACCCAGATTCACAAACATGGCCACAGACATCCGAGGGCACACCCCGAGAGCTTCAGGCAGGACCCCGCACCTGCCACACGAGCTCAGCCCAGCACGTACTCCTGGGCACAGACACACTGTCCCCAGACAGCCATACATGGGGACAGACACATGTCCATATGCCCATGAATACACACGTGGCCACAGACTTGTGGTTGCGTGTCCACGTGCCCACGGCACCAGCGCCCCCACACGGTTACTCAGCACACGTGAAGAGTCCAGCTGCAAACAGCCTGAGAATGTCCCAGCCCCCTGGGCTGCTCACCGCGCCAGGGGCACAGCGAGGAAAGCAAGCCCAAGCCACAAGGGTTATCGGTGGCCCGCATGGCCACGCGCACACGTGTGGCCTGCAGAGACAGCCGCGGTTCCCTGGCACCACGCGTGTGCACGTAGGTACACGTCCCACACCCAGAAGGACACGGGCTCATCAGATCACACCCAGACCCAGACGCATAGACCACGCGGCCACGGTCGGCCACCTCGGCCCACCCGGCCTCCACATGGCCACCTGTCCCCAAGGAGGAGGGGGTCCAGCACAGTCAGGTGGGCCAGGGTTTTCCCAGGAAAGCTGATCACTGGGGTGTTTATGGGGAACCGCTGCACACGTTTTAAAAGGGGAAGAAAAGGAGGAGGAGCGTGGACCTCCGGCCCCAGGCAGTGCCCGCCGCAGGCGCCACCCTGACGGGGCTCCTGGTGGGAAGCTGGCGCCTGCTGGGGGGGTGGGACTTTGAGCTGCCGACGTTTGGTTCTGGCTCTCAGAGGTAAAGTGACAGTCAAGACTTATTTTTAAAAGTGAAGGTCACAGGTCTACACTGGTCACTGTTTGTCACCTGTGAGCTTCTGACTTTGACAGGTACGTGAGCACCAGCTGTGTCCTGGCATGAAGCCCTCTGCCCCGTTTAGCTGATGCCACTTGGCCCAGGGGCGAGCACGACTGTCCCACTGCACAGATGAGGAAACCGGGCTTGGAGAAAGTGTGAGTCGCCCAGGAGCACCCGCCGACTACAGGTGGCACGACTCAGAGATCAGATGGACGGTTATTCCCAGGCTGAGTCCCAGCTTCCTAAGGACTTTACAACAGACACCCACGATCTGGGGACAAAACAGTGCAGCGTGCACTGGCTTCCCAGGGCTGCAGTGTCCATATCACACACCTGTGGCTTAAAACACCTGCCACCAGGGGCTGGGACTGTGGCCCAGTGGTAGAGCCCTGGCCCAGCATGTGTGAGGTGGTGGGTTCGATCCTCAGCACCACATGAAAATAAATGAAGATATTTTTTAATATTTCATCTCTTAGGTGTAGATGGACACAACACAATGCCTTTATTTTTATGTGGTGCTGAGGATCGAACCCGGGTCCCGCTGGTGCTAGGTGAGCGCTCTACCGCTGAGCCACAATCCCAGCCTTAAATAGAGATACTAAAAACAAAAACCAACACAAGCACAAGCCCACCACCCGTTCTGCAGTTTTGCAACCGGGAAATGCCCCGGTGAAGTGAGAGGGCTCCTCCCCTGGGCTGGCGGCTGGCCCTGCCTCTCCTGCTCCTGGGGCCGCTGACACCCAGGTTCCTGGCAAACACCTCCCCCCTCCAAGCTCTGTCTGCCTGACCTTCACCTGATGCTCTGAAGCTCTGGTGTCCCCGGGGGCCCAGGGCCAGGGACTCAGGGTAGGGACTGTCAGGGGTGGACGTCAGGGAGGAGGAAGGAAGCTCTCAGGCAGGCGGCCGGGCTGCTCAGTGGGTGCTGCTCACAGACTCCAGAGCGCGAGGTGCTTCCCAGTGACCCTTCCTGTGGGTGTCTGACCTGAGCGCCAGCGGCCGGCCACGTGTTCAAGACTGGACCCCAGGGTGGTGCATTCGGGAAGTGGGGACCTTCAGGAGGTGGGGAAGGTCTTCATGTCACTGTGGCCGGTGGCATCAAAGGCGGTGGGAGCCCTGCCCCACACCCCACCCCACCCCAGACCACCCCCCGCCCTCACTTGGGCTTTCTGGGCTCTGGTTGGGGTTCCTCCCCCAGCTCCTGCAGGGTGAGCCGCCTCCCCAGGGACCCAATGGATGCCTGAGGACCCCCTCAGAACTCCCAACTGGACTACTCAGGAGACAGAGGCGGAAGGGCAGGGGATGAGGAGGCTTGCTCCCCTCTCCCATCTCTCCTTTCACCTAGACCGCAGCCCTGTCCCTGCCATCCCGGCCCTGCATCCTGCTGTCCGCCCCCAGGTCTCCCGCAGGGGTGCTGTGTGCAGGGGCTGTGTGTGCGTCAGTGTGTGAGTGTGTGTGCGCCTGCGCTCAGCTCCGAGGGAGTGGGAGCGCAGCGGGAGCGGGTCCCCATGGCAGCAATGGCTGCTCACACTGGGGTGGGGTGGGGGGAAGGGGGGACACAGCCCCCCGGGGTGCGCTGCCTCATCTCACCCCGGAGACCCACCCCGCCCTCCACAGCCTGTGACCCTGCCCTCTGACCCTGAGAAGCAGGGATGGAGAGTAGCCCCTCTCCCCGGGACACCCCAAAACCTAGATGGGGGAGAATCCGCGCCTCTCCAGCACGTCCAGCCCAGGGGAGGGGCGCAGGTAGGGAGGACCTGGGGAAGCCCCCGAGGAGGGAACTCTAGGGGCAGCGGGGTTCGGACCAGGGATGAGTCCCTGGGAGGGTCAGCGAGGGGAGGGGGTGGAAAAGGGAGGGAGACGCTGGGCCTGGGGAGCAGGGGACTCCAGAGCTGGGGTGGGCCAGAGAGGGGCGGAGGGAGGGCACCCGGGATGGGGCAATCCCCAGCGAGGGTCCGGGGACCAGCCTGGCGGGGAGGGCCCCCACAGTCCCTCCTCTGGGAGTGCACCCCAGGGGCAGTGATGACCGAGACCGAGGGGCTGACCCTGGCCGCGGGCGTGTGCGCGCGGCTCCCCATCATCCTAACCAGGCCTGGGGGGCGGGGGGCGGCCTGGGGAGACAGAGCTCTGCCCTTTCTGGTTGGAGTCCCGGTCGTCGCTGGCCCCCGCTGGCCCCCTGCCCACCGGCCCTCCCTCCCCACCGCCCCGGCCCGGCGCCCAGATCCGACAGCGGCCAGCGGTGGGCGGGCTGCGCGGGCTCCGGCAGGAGGCGGCCCCTCCCGCCCGGCCCAGCTCCATCCCAGACCGTGCGGGGGCGCCGTCCCTGAGGGCCGCTGCTGCAATTTGGTCTAATTCCGCCGGAGACAGCGAGGCCGCTCGGAACGGCGCCCCGGGCGGCTTTGTCTCCCCGCCCCCACCTGCCACCGGGTCCCCTCGGCTCGAGAGCGCCCCTTCCCCCAGCCTGGGCAGGGGAGGACAGAGCACGACACCCCACCCCGCCCCGCCCCCGCTCAGTTTGCCGTCCAGGGAGCGGTCAGTGTGGTGTCCCCAGGTCGGGGCGTCCAGCCAGCCACAGGGCCCATGGCTGCCTCAGATCAGGCTTCAGCCTCCCGCGCTGGAGCCCTCGGTCTCCCCAGGTGCGTGGGACCTCGAACAGAGGGGACCCTGAGGAGCGCCAGGGAGCCAGTGTGGTCAGAAGGGCCTCTGGGGACCTCTCCCCTGGAGATGGCCGCATCCTCCCTGGAGGCGCGTCTGCTGCTACCCAATCCCCAGGTGCTGAGATTCTTTTCTGTCACGGGAGCCAAGGACCCCAGGAGCCTGTGTCCCCTGCTTTCTGCAGGAACTCCCCCTTCTCCTGGGTCACCTCTTCTCCAGGGAAGCTGGCTGTCTCCTCACGGTGCCCCAGAATTCACGGTTGGGGACAGTGATGAGGGCTGGGACTGTTCAGGGTGCTGGCAGGACCCAGCTGGCCTCCTCCTGACCTGTAGGCGGGTGAGGAAACCGGCAGGAAGCCCCTTCAAGCCCCCCACAGGGGCCCTTTCCTTCTCGGTCCCAGAGGGCGGGATTCGGGTAGATCTTGAGATAATGGCTTCCCAGGCCGACTCCCTCCCCTCTGGGGCGGTGTTCTGGCACTGCAGGGTGCTGAGCAGTGTCCCTGGCCTCCACCCCTCCAGGCCAGCAGCACCCACCATCCATCCCATGCACCCTACAGTGTGGCACCCACACTAGCCGCCCGTCTGGTCGGGGAACAGAGGGCACAGTGGCCCCAGCGGAGACTCACTGGTGTAAAGTGACAGTGGCGTGAGCTCTGCCCTGCAGAGAACTGGGCTTGTCTTTGGGCTCCACGTGGACGCTCCTGCTGGGAGGCTGGTTTTCTCACCAGTGAAATGGGCGCGAAGAGCGTCGTGCTCCCTCAAGGTGGCTGTGAGGACTGATGAACTAAGGCACAGGAGGGACTGAGCACGGATCACAGGGACACACCCTCTCAAGTGGCGACTGTCTCCCTGCAGCAAGTTGTGTCTTGCCCACGTGGGGATCAGGTGCCCAGCAAGGCATGGGTCTGAGCGGTGCAGTCGAGTCCACCCCACTCAGATGGCCCCAGGGGAGCCGTGGTGGGACACCAGGAGGAGCGGGCCATTGGTCTTCCTGAGTCCCTCTGCCTTATGTGACATCCAGGTTGGGGTTTCTCAGCCTCGGCACAGTGGACATCTGAGAGTGGGTCCTTCACTGTGGTGGGGACCCCCGGTACACTCCAGGCTCTTGATCACTACCCGGGCCTCTGCCCACTAGATGGGTGCTTGTGGCACATCCTGCCTGCGTCCAGTTCTGACAGCCGCAATGTCCGCAGACCCCGGGGGACCCTCCCATGAGCCACCTGGCCTGGGGCTAGGGGTGTGCCCGGCATGGGCAGGGCGCTGGGTTCCGCCCCAGCAACACACGGAAGAAGGACAGGGGACAGCGGAGCTGTGACCATCGGGGAGGGGGCTGGGCTGAGCAGAGAAAGGACCGACCTCCGCGTGGCCGGGGGCCACAGCCGCCCTCCTGAGGCAGCCTTGCTGCAGTGCCCGTTGACACGTGAGGAAACCCGGCCTGCCATGCCACCGCCGGTGCCCGTGGTGCTGCGGGAAGCGGGAAGGTGGGCGCGCGCACTGGCTCCTGGCAGGAGCTCCGGTGCTGCTGGCAGGGGAGCAGGCGGGCACCGAGGAGTCGCATCCGGAGGGCTCCACCTCAGCAGCGGGTTGGCCACGCGTGGCTGAGTGGGCTCCTGGAGGCCGTGGGAGCCCTGGCGGGCGGGTGGCGCGGCTGGAGGAAGGGTCTGGTCCCCAGCTTCTCTCTGGGCTGCCCCACTGCCCTGAGCTGGCAGCTCTCCTCTGTGTGGCTTCTGGAGACTGTGGGTGCCGTCTCACCTGAGGCCCGGAGCCACGGAGTGCACTGACCCCCGGCTGAGACCTGTGGGATGGGAGCACAAACAAGTCTTCCCTCCTCCTTGGCCTCAGGGGCTTGGCATGGTGACAAGGAGCTGCCCGGCACAGGCACCTGCTGCCCAGGAGCCTACTCCATGTGCTCCTCCCAACGCCCCCAAGGACACCGCACTGTGGTCTCCTTATACAGGTGAAGAAGTTGAGGCTCAGAGAGGGAGACTCATCTGGCCCACGTCACACAGCAAGGATACACTTAGGGGAGAGAGAGAGAGAGAGAGAGAGAGAGAGAGAGAGAGAGAGAGAGAGAGAGAGACCCAGTACAAGGAAATTTCCAGCAGAATCTGTAGTGGGTGGGCAGATGGGGATAGGAAGAGAGTCCTTGCGACCCATCTCGGCTACATTTAATCTCTGCATGGGTGGCTGTTTGTGCAGAGCTAGGAATATCCAGAACCACAGGACGTGGCCTTGAGATGCGGAGCTGGAGGTGCAGGGAGCAGGGGGCCAGCGGGAGGGGAGTCCTGCCTGCGCCCCCCTCTTCATCTCCTGTTCTTCGGTCCCCATGACAAAAACAACAAGCCCACTTTGTGGCCACCTCCTGGAGCAGGCGGCCCTGGTTCGGGTAACAAGGTAACAAGGCGCTGTGGGCCTCAGACGCAGGGAGGGGCTTGAGTATTCACCAACAGAGACGACCGGTCCTCGGGTTTAGCAGATTTAAGTGTCACACGACACATATGGCGCTGACCTCCCACGGCAGTTTTTAGTTTTTATGCAGCAGTTAAAAAACAAACTTGGGGCTGGGGTGCAGCTCCAAGGTGGAGCGCTGCCTCGCACTGGGAGGCCCTGGTGTCCCCAGCACCCCCTCCCATGTGCATGTCCACCAAACTCTTCAAAAGAACAAGGGCATCCCAGGAGTGCGGGTTGGAAGCCCCACTCCCTGACAGAATCCTCTACCCTCGGTGTTCCAGTCTGTAAAATGCGATTGGTAGTCGACTTCAGGGTGGGAGTGGACAGCAGGAGCCTCAGAGCACCCTGGGCTGCGGTGACCTGCTGCTGTATGTGGACTTAGGGACCCGAAGGCAGGAATCAGGGGTGGGCACAACGTGGCCACAGACAGAGGCACCATTCCACTGCCCCATGGAGGGCAGCACCGGGCCAGTGGGAGGTCCCCAGGGACTTCAGACCTTCCCCGAGCTGCCCGTCCAGGACCTGCCCCCCCCCCCCCCCCCCCCCCGTGGATCCAGAATAAAGAGACCTTCAGGTTCCCAGGCTGAGGGCACATGGTTTATGTTAAAGTATCCGTAATCCCGGCGGCTTGGGAGGCTGAGGCAGGAAGAGAGCAAATTTGAGGCCAGCCTCAGACTCTGACTCAAAACAAAACGAAACTGGGTGCGGTGAGCCCACACTTGTAATCCTGTGTCTGGGGAGGCTGAGGCAGGAGGATGGCGAGCTCAAAGCCAGCCTCAGCAAAAGCGAGGCCCTAAGCAACTCCGTGAGACCCTGTCTGTAAATAAAATACAAAATGGGGCTGGGATGTGGCTCAGTGGTCGAGAGCCCCTGAGTTCAACCCCCGGTACCCCCCTCCCCAAAAAAATAAGAGCTGGGGGATGGTTAAGTGTCCCTGGGTTCAATGCCCAGCTCCAATAAATAAAAGGATCATCAGTGCCCAAATTCCTCTCTGTTGGCGCAGTGCGGTTGGTGCAAGGCTGGAGCGGGGCCAGACGTAAGGGTTCATGTCTCCCTCCTCCTCTTTCTGCAGAATACAGCTCGAGTAACTCGCCGCTGAACCTCACTCCCCCATCCTTAAATCGAGGATGAGGGGATGATGGGGGTCCGGACCCCCTAGGTCACTTCCCATAGATACCTTGAGATTGACAGCGTGGCCCCTGGCCCCTGGCCCCATCCCACTGTCGGTCACCGATAGCTAAGTATCATATTTTGTTTCTTGTAACTAACTTCTGATTGCAAGTCTGGGGTCACCCACAGAGGACATCGGGGAGAAGACGCAGCGTTTATACTTGTCCTTACCCCTGTAGCAGGTCGTGGCTCTGAAACCACGGCTGGTTTTTGCAACGTCCAGGACGTCACCGAGGCCAGGAAACTGCATCCCTAGCAGCATCTCCACTTGATTCTAGCAGTTTCCATAGGTGTCTGCTCCCACGTGTCTGCCCGCCGCGAAGGCAGGTCCCGCTGGGCAGCTCTCACCACTGGGCCACCTCCGCTCATCTAAACCACCGAGGAGAGGGAGAGAAGAGGTTTCGCTTTAAAGCAAGGTCAACGTACAGACCTCCCCAGGCTCCCACTGACCGGTCCGGTCCGGGGCTGGCCTTCTCATGGCTGCTCAGTCCGCGTTATCTTTTCGGTTACCTTGAACTTAGTCTAGTTTTGAATCACAGACTCAGAGCCGGGACATCTGTCGTTGGATCCTGGTTCTGCTATTTATAAGCTGTGTGACCTTGGACAAGTCACTTGCCCCGTCTGTCTCATTGACCAAGTTAAAATTCCTTCTCCCCGCCCGGGATCTCCTCCACCCTGGAAGGAGGAGGCCACTGCTGAGGCCCGAGTGCTGGCTTTGGGGGGTGGGGGTGGGGGCTGACCAAGTGACAAAGGGACTCTTTCCTACAGCGGCTCTCAGCACACAGGTCTGTGGTTCCTGGCACGTCCTTCTCAGCCACCAAAGGGGGTCTGTGCGCTCCCTCCCTTGGCTTTATTCCCCCCATCCCCCAGCCCCAGGCTCCGGGGACAGTGGACACCAGGTGGAACAGCCCGCTGACCCTGCCTCTGGGGGACATGAAGGGCCTCTGGGGGGGAAGTGCCTGGCTGTGGCGGGCGGAGGTCTGGGACCCGAGAGCCAAGGGGAGGGGGCAGAGGCGGGAGGCGGGATGCTGAGGAGGGAGCCTGCTGACACCTGGTGGGAAGAGCTCTCCGTGCACCCGGGCCTCCCCAGGCTACCACCCCGCCGCCCGGCAGGGGCTGACGCTGAAGCGCCCCCCCCCCCACGGTGGGTGGGCTGCGCCTGAGGTTCCCAGCCCAAGAAGCTGGCGCGGGCGGGGGCCTGGGGTGGAAGCCAGGGACGCGTGCCCGCTGAGCACTAGCAACCCAGACCCCAGAAGCCATTTTGAGTGATGTTTCTGTGTTTTGATGGTCGGCAGCTAGGTGAGCCCGGCAGGCCAGGCCCCGGGAGGGACAGGGACGCTCCTCCCCCAGGGAGGTCCCCCTAGCAGGAAGCCCACCTGCCCCCCACCCGGACCTGCTCGCCTCTGAACAGTGTTCACTGAGCACTCACAGAGGGAGCCGGGAAGCAAACCCACTCAGCAAACAGGACGGCCCCAAGCCCCTGTGCACGGCGCCCAGCCCAGGAGCATCCGGAGGAGGCCTGAGCCGCTGATCGCCTCCGGGACTATCCCAAAGATTAATGAAGCAACAAGGGGAAGCCACGGGGCAGAGTCTGAGTGCCAAGGTGGGAAGGAGAGGTTTAAAAGTAATCAGGGTCAGGGAAGATCCCTCTGAGGAGGTGACGGTGACACCAAGACTTAAAGGCAGAAAGGAAGAAGCCACCCTTGGAAAGACCTGGCAGAAACCAGAGGGTACAGCTGTGCCAAGGCCCTGGGGCAGCCCGGTGTTGGAGGAGCACCACCCTGTGTGGATGGAGCAGGGTGAGGAGAGGGAGACAGGGAGGAAGGGGTGGGCCAAGGGCAGCACCTGGGCTTTGACCCAGGGGAGGTGGGAGCCACCTGCTGTGGGCAGAGAAGGGAGCAGACATGGGGGAAGCTGGACGTGAATCTAGAGCCGAGTTGAGCCGGGAGAAGCCAGAGCTGGGCAGGACTGTGGTACCGACAGGTGGAAATGGGTTCAGAGATCATGAGGCTGCCTGAGAGGGTGAGCAGGGAAGAGGGGCCGTCCCTGGCCCCCAAGGAAAGAGGGGGCTGGCCGGTGGCCCCTGCCTGCAATCCAGCATCTCCAGAGGCTGAGGCAGGAGGATCTGAGGAGCCTCAGCAAAAGCAACTCAGTGAGACCCGTCTCTAAAAAAATAAATACAAACAGGGCTGGGGGTGGCTCAGCCCGCGACGGGAAGAGGTGGCTGAGGCCGGAGCCGCGGTGGAGGGTGGAGGGAGGCAGGACCCGCAGCACGTGTTCAAAGTGTGGCCCCAGGAGCCAAGAATAGGGGGCTGGCTCAGGAACTGCAGTCCACAGTGGCCCGTCCCTCTCCTAGGAACTGGGGCCACCCGGCGTCCTTGAGAAGAGGGGGATCTGGACACATGGACGCGCAGAGAGGCCAGAAGGGACCCAGGGGAGAGGCAGAGACAGTCTTCCCAGCCCGCGGGGACCTGCCTCGGCCACACCCTGATTTGGGGCTCCAGGCTGCGGGATGATGATGGAGCTTCTGCCCCCAGGCCACCCGCCCAGGGCTCTGTCGGGCAGACCGGCCGCCCCTCCCTCAGCTGCTCCTCACTTTCCGCCCTGGTCTCCTCCAGAGAGAGCCTCGCTGGCCGCCACTGGCCGTCAGGCTGCCGAGCGCCACCGCAGGTCTGCTGCTGTCCTGGGAACTGCCACTTCCGCCCCCCGGCTCCTGGACATCCTCGCTCCTCCTGCCTCCGGCCACTGCCAGTCCCCCGCTCCCGCCACGCTGGCAGCCCCAGGCCACTTTCGGGTCCCCTCTGTCCTCTCCCTCGGACCAAGCTCGGCCCAGCGGACCCACGCGCCTTTCGGTGGCTCGCCCAGCGCAGGGGATCCCCGCAGTTGCTTCCCGGTACCTGGCGCAGCCCCCTCCTTCCCCAGGCCCAGCCCGGGCGCAGTTGGGGACAGCTTCACATGACAGGGCGCTGCACCCACTCCCGCGGTAGAATTCAGGGGGTTGGTAGATTCACCGGCGCTTAACTGTGCTCTCACCCCCCCACACCCACCCCAGGCCGGCACCTGGCACCCTGTACTCCCAGCAGCTTGGGAGGCTGAGGCAGGAGGATCTTGCGTTCAAAGCCAGCCTCAGCAAGAGGGCGCTGAGCCACTCAGGGAGACCTGTCTCAAAACACAAAACAGGGCTGGGGGTGGCTCTGCATCAAGTGCCCCTGGGTTCAGTTCCTGGTGGGGGGGGCCAGCAGCCCTGGCCCCTCCTGCCCGCCCTGGGAACCCCCTGTCCACCAGGCTTTGCGCGTTCTCGACCTTTCGTTACAATGGGATGGGACATGGGACCCTAACAGCTGGCTTCTCTCACCTGTACAAAACGAGTGGTTTCCAGTCCAGTGCAGTGGCTGACCTGTAGTGCCAAGCTGCGTAGGGGGACCAAGTTCAAAGCCGGCCTGGGCAACAAAGCAGGACCCTCAAACAGACAGACAGACAGACAAACACACAGCCAGTCTTGAGCTTCCCCACCTCGTGCACCGGCTCCTGTGGCTCTCTGTGTCCTGTTGGAAGAAACACTTTTGTCCCTCCATTCCCCACCGGAGGGCACTGGGGACCTCGCAGGGCACTGCAGTTCCTCAGGCAGATGCTGAGCCAGGGCGTGGCTGGGCCACACCCGCACAGTGACTCCGCGCTGCACCTCAGGAAGGACCTGTCTCTCCAGAGTGGCCGTCTACTAGACCTTCCTAGCAGCATGCGCAGGGGCTCCACAGGCGCGAGCTGAGCTGCTCTTCCTCGGCCTCCTTTCTGATGACAACCTCCTGCTCTTGCCTCTGTGGATCCCCCATCCCGCCTCCTTCCCACCCAACCTCCCAGGAGGCTTCCTCCTCCTCCCCCTCCTCTTCTGCCTCTTTCTCTGTCACTCACTGGCAGGGTGGGATGGAACCAGGATCCCTCCCATGCTCAAGCACCCTACCGCTAAACTAGAACCCACTCCTTTACTTTTTATTTTGAGACACGGTCTTGCTAAGTTGCAGAGGCTGGCCTCAAACTTGCCATCCTCCTGCCTCAGCCTCCCAAGCACCAGGTAGCTTCTTAAACTCACCTTATCACAGCGGCCTCAAGAGCTTCCTGACTTTCCAATGCTGTCTTAACGCATCAAGAGGAGAATTCTTGCCTCGACCTTCTGCCAGGAGCCACGGAACTTGAGGCTTCCCTGGAGCCCCATCCTTCCCGGTCAGCGCCAGCCTCCCCGCTCTGCGCAGTTCAGCTGTGGCCCTCTCTGGCTGTGCGGACCCCTGCCCTAGAGCCTGTTCTTTCCCTGAGGGCCTTCTGTTTGGCCCCTGGAGGGCAGCAAGCTCCCGGAGGGAGGAGCTGCTGGCCCCACTCAGTGTGTACCCTCCACCCAGCCTGGTGCCCGGGGCACACAGGAAGCCATCGCTTGTCAACGAGAGAAGAAGAAACGGATGCACGCAACATATGCAGCCCTCAACAAGGATGTTAGGGAAGAATGTGTAAGTGGGGACACTGATGTCACCGAGGAAAAAAGAAGGACTCAGAAGACTGACGCAGGGACTGTATTCGAGGCCAGCCTGCACAACTAGCCGACCCCTGTTTCAAAATGAAAAGGACGGGCTGGCGGTCCCAGGCGGAGAACTGGCCCAGCACACAGGAGGCCCTGGCTCCCCCCAGGACTGCAGGACACACCCAGCTGTTTCTAAAAAGAGAGAAGCGAGAACAAGACTGCTTACAGGGTGCCAAGGGGTGTTGGTAGACAAAGGCTCATCTCACCCCGGGGTCCACTCACCCCACCCCGGGGTCCACTCACTCACCCCAGGGTCCAGGCCCTCCTCCCGTGGTCCAAAGGACTTGGCCTGTTGGGTGGCATTAAGGAGGGTCCAGGAGGGAGGCCATCTGGGATCACCTCGGTGTGCCTGCTGGAGTCGCAGGGGTCACTCTACGATGTGGAAAGGGGCAAAGATGTGGAAGGGGCACGGCCTGGTGATGGCAGCGGGAAGGGCGTGGCTCCGGCAGCGGCCGCCCCCCGGTTTCGGCGCCCGGGATCCGACCGAGGAGGGCTGTCGCTGAGGGGTCCCCAGCCCGGGCTCAGCGAAGGCCCCCGCCCCCTGGCTCCCGGCTCCCGTCCAGGAGCGTCCGAGGCTCACGACGAGCCGGTCCCTGCCAGGGGGGGGGGGGTCGGGCCGCGAGCGTAAGGGCCCCCGCGCGGGGTCCCGCGACCGGCCGCGTCTTCGGGGTGGGGCGCCGCGGGGGCGCGGCCGGCGGGCGGCTCGGTGCGGCTGCGCGGGCCCCGCGGACAGCGCTCGGCGGGCGTGGCCGGTCCTCCAGGTCGCCCTGCAGTCCGGCTGCCGCGGAAGCATGTTGCACCCTAAAGGTATCGTCGCGGCCTCGGGGGCTTCCGCCCCCAGGGCCCGCACCTCGCCCTGGCCCCGGCCCCGGTGGGAGAGGCGAGGCCCGGCCATTGCTGACCCTCCTCTCGCCCCCTCAAGGGAAGCCGAGGACAGCGGCGAGCGGCCGGCATTTTCACAAGTCAGCGCTGCTGATGAGCCACCGGGACAGCCTCGTAAGTCGCCTTCTGGCCCCGCTCCTCGATTGTGTTTTCCTTCCAAATTCCCTGCACTTACAGCGCGTGCACACACACACACACACACACGCACACACACGCACAGTGCACACACGCGCACACACAGTGCACACACGCGCACACACAGCGCACGCACACACACGCACACACAGTGCACGCACACACACACGCACACACGCGTACACAGTGCACACACGCACACACACACAGTGCACACACGTACACACCCCCGCGCGCACACGGGCACACACACGCACACACAATTGTTTTCAGAGAGTGCCTTAAGAAGATGATTGAGCTGAAGCAAGACAGGGAATCTCCACCGAAACTTAAACGAATTTTTAAGGATAAATTGCATGAACGACAAACCAATGACAGGGAGGTGTGGCTTCTGGACGGTCTGGTGAGTCATTTGTTTGTGTGTTGAATTGTGTCAATGGAGCGGAAGTCAACCGCTAGCAAACATTGTGTACAACAAGGGTTACAATGTAACGGGCTGCGCAACCTTCGAGTTACATTATTACGGTGCAAGGAAGGCCGCCCCGCCGGTTTCCGTAGTGTAGCGGTTATCACGTTCGCCTCACACGCGAAAGGTCCCCGGTTCGATCCCGGGCGGAAACAATTGTGCTTTTTTTTTTTTTTTTTTTTCCTGGTAGAGTATATTTTTCAAAAGTTTCAAAATTCCTATGACAGTAATTACTGCTTCACTTGTTTTTATTTCTAGACTCTTAAGAATATTTATGGAATTTAAAAAGTGATCCCAAGGTTATTAAACAGAAAACCTGGGTCTTAGGCTATTGGAGAATTGAGATTTAAAGGCAAAATTAATTGCTGCGTTGGCCGGGAATCGAACCCGGGTCAACTGCTTGGAAGGCAGCTATGCTAACCACTATACCACCAACGCGGCGGCGACAGCAGGTTTCCAGGCACCCCAGAAAAGCAACATTGGCGGCCGCGGCCATACCACCCGCACGGGGGCGTCTCTCCCCAGCTCCCGGCAGGTCGGACCTACTCGAGCTCCCCCCGGCGCCCGAGAGCGGTGGTGCGGCCGAGCGCCGTCCAATCGCGGGCCGCCGCTTGGGCAGCTCAACTTCCGGGTCAAAGGGGCCTGAGCCGGCGGGTCCCCCGTGTCCGCCACCGCCGCTGTCCCCCGCGCCCGCCACTTCCGGGGCCGCAATCAGGGGCATGGAGCCGCGAGCGTGAGGCGCCGCTGGCCCCGGGACGCCCTGCCCAGCCCTGCCGCCGCCCCGCGCCCCGGTGAGCAGCGCCCGTGCCTGTCCCGCCTCTCCCGTGACCCCGAACCCGCCATTGACCGGCCCCGCCTCGGCCGCGACCCCGGCCCCGCCATTGAACGGCCGCCGCGGCGCCTCCGCCCGGCCTCCCAGCGCCGCGGCCCCGCCGTCGGCCCGCTCCGAGCCCGCGGTCGCCGCCTCGGCTTCGCCTCCGCCCCGGCCCCGCGCCTTCCTCCGGCCGGTCCCGCCCGCAGGGCCACCCCGTCGCCGGCCTCCCTGCCCACCCCGCCGGGGCCGCGCCCAGGTCCGCTCTCGCGGCCGCGCACCTTGACAGCGCCGCCGCCGCCGCGCAGCCCGCGGAGGTCCCGACCCTCCGTCCGCTGCCCTCGCGAGCCCCGGGGAGACAGCGGCCGCCTCCTCGCACCCGCGTCCTGCCCGCAGCCCCTCGCCACCACCTGGCCCTAACCAGCCCGCCTTCTCGCGCGGCCTGGGCCTGTCCAGCCGCCCTCTCGCCCCACGCAGTCTTAGGCCAGTCCTGACACGTCCCCTCCCCATCAATGTCGCAGCTAAGCCATGGAAGGTGACCCATGCCTTCCCCCCCACCCCTAAGGCCTCCAGGGCCCTGGAGCAAGTCGCTTGCCTCAGCGGCAAGAATGAACCTGCTTTCGAGGAGCTGGGACTAACGCCCAGGATACGTGGACTGTAGTCACCAACCCCTGTGGCCCCTGGCAGGTCTTAGGGGACTGGGCAGGGTGGGAGGACCGTGCTGCGGGGCTGTGAGCACAGCTGGAATCGAGCCAGGCAGAGAGGGTTAGGCCCCCAGCCACCTCCCCTGTGGGACACCAGTGGCAGGACAGCAAGCTAGCACACAGCTGGCCTCTTCCTCAGCCTGTGTGTTAATGGCACATCTGTTCTGTCAAGGTCTGTGTCCAATGCCTGCAGCTGGAATGGAGGTTCCTTGGACCCTTTAGAAGGTCAGTTGTGCTGGGGTTGGGCAGCCAGGCAGGCTGGGGTGTGGACTGACTCTGGAACAGAGAGAGAGACAGGAAGTGACTTTCTGTGGCCCTGGGTCACTGCCCTCAGGGACTGTTGGCTGATGGCTGTAGCTTTTTGTGCATCTGCTGGAGGGTTTTCTTTTATCCATTGTCCCTCTGATGCCCCTGGTGAGAGTGCTCTGGGGGACCTCAGGGAGAGGGGGGGAGTGCCAGTCCAGCTGGACCACATGCCATTCAGTGCCGGCACTTGCTGTTGATTGGAGAAAATTCTGGTCTGAAATGGACTCTAGTTGAGTCTTCCCTTTGGTGTGGTTTTAAGTAACTTAATTAGTTGACAGCACTGGCCCGTCTTTCTCTTGGTGCTGTGTGTGTGATCCCCTTAGTCTTCCCAGGAGCCCCAGATGTAGAGACTGTGTAGACCCATTTTATAGCTGGGGAAATTGAGATGCAGCCAGATTAGGTGGCTTCCCCAAGTCACACAGCCCCGAAGTGGCAGAGCTGAGGTTTGAACCCATTTCTCTCTGACTCACCCTCACTTTTCACCACTATGAATGCAGCCAGCGCCTCCTTGTGGTGACAGCACTTCCACTGTTGCTGCCCTCCTGTGTCTAGGTGCTGGGCACCAGGTAGTTGGGGCCCTGCAGCTTGGGCCTGGCTCTTGTAGGCGACTGAGCCAGGGGTCTCTGACTTTAGACAGCGTTCAAGACAGGACAGTGACTTGTGCCTTCAACCTCAGTGTTGACAGAGTATTTCTGAGTGTCAGCCGTGGTTCCAGCTAGGGGATAGGACAGGAAGTGGACAGCTGTGAACCTGCAGCTGGGAACCGACCTCCAGAGAGAGTGGGGAGGGCTCACTCCCCAGAGGGGGCCTCTTAGCACTGAGACATTTGGGCTGGGCTATTCTCTGGGGTGGGGTCCTGGGCACTGCATGGTGCTAAGTAGCATCCTTGGCCCCCACCCACTCCATGCCAGGAACTTCCTGTCCTGACAGCCACACGTGTCCACAGACATGGCCTGGTGTCTCCCCTGGGAGCAGACTCACCCCCCAGTTGAGGACCCCCCACACCAAGGAAAGGGTTGCACGTAATTGCTCCTCGAGACAGCATCTTTTTTGTTTTGTTTTGTTTTTTTAATATTTTATTTCAAAGCCGGCACATGGTGCTCGCCTGTCGTCCCAGCAGCTTGGGAGGCTGAGGCAGGAGGATCGTGAGTTCAAAGCCAGCCTCAGCAACAGCGAGGCACTGAGCAGCTCAGTGAGACCTGTCTCTAAATAAAATATTAAAATAGGGCTGGGGGTGTGGCTCTGTGGTCAAGTGCTCCTGAGTTCAAGCCCCTGTACCAAAATATAGATAAGTAAAAAAAAATATTTTGTTAGTTGCAGATGGACACAGTACCTTTATTTACTTATTTATTTTTATGTGGTGCTGAGGGTGGAACCCACTGCCTCACATGTGCTAGGCAAGCGCTCTGCCCCTGAGCCTCAGCCCAGCCCCGTTGGGCCAGCATTCTTGCACAGATATGGTGATGGTGTGGCCAGGTGGCAAGTGTGGATCGAGTCTCAGAAAGGATGGCATTTGTGGTTGTTTGGGGCCTCAATGATGAAAATGAACATGTCACAGCAACCATGGGAGGCCGTCCCAGCAGAGGGCCTGGCCACTGCAAGGAGTGGGGGCATCTGGTGCTTTGAGGACAGTGAGGGGATCAGCGTGATGGGGGTCATGGTCAGGGGCTGAAAGGAGGGGCCATGAAGGCCTTCAGGAGTGGCCACAGTCAGGGATTTGGGACAGGAAGTCTGCTTCTGGCCAGTGCCCCACAAATAGCATCTTTAGAGTCGTCGGAAACACTAAGGATGTTTTCCACCAAGTTACAAAGAAAATAACAGTTCTGGTCCCAGGTCAAGGGCCTGCAGATGCCAAGGCCTCCTTGCTGGCTGGCAGAATGCCAGGCTGGTGCGGGTATCCCACGGCGAGGCGGGGAGCTCACTCCCTGGGGTGACTGGCCAAGAAGATGCAGCTCGGGGAGGCGCCGGCTTCCTCTTGCTCTTCAGGGCAGGGCCTGAAGCCACCACAGCCTGGGATTCCCCCTGGCATCAGGTGTCCCCAAGCCTGGTAGGTGCTCTCTGCCCACCGTGCTGCTCATGACATGTCCTCTGCCATGCAGGCCCCACCCTCCCGAGGTCAGCGAGCAGTTAATGCGGAAGGTGAAGAAGTTGCGTCTGGACAACGAAAACTCGGAAGGCTGGAGAAGGTAAGGTGGCCTCGGGGCTCCGGATGGGCGTGGGGGGCCCCCAGATTCTCAGCAGCCCAAGGCGTTTCCCCAGACCTGCTGAAGCAACAGGGCGTGGTGTGGTCAGGTGGGTGCCCTGGGTGGCTTTGGGCGTAGAGTGGCTTCCCTGGCCTTCACCCACTTGATGCCAACTTCTTGCTCAGTCACCAAGACCAAAAATGTCCCCACACACTGATGAGCTCTGCTGGGGACAGACTCACCGGAGAGAACTGGTGGCCAGGCTGCAGGGTGGTGGAGCCTGACAGTCCTGGGCTCTGCTCCCCTCCTTTCCTGAGTGACAGGGATAGGCCTTTCAGCCCCTCAGAGCCCCTGGTTTGCCCCAGAAGTTCACTGCTCCCCGAGTCCAGCTCCCCAGCTTACCGTGCACTTCACCAAGCCCTCACGGCCCAGGGGATCCCACGCCTTGGGGCTCGGTGTGCGATGTAGGGCCTGCGATAGCTCCTCGCCCAGCACCTGCTCCAGGCACTGGCTCCCAGTACGTGGAGCATTTGTCCTTTTGGGGAGCAGGAGGATAAAGGGCGGTGACTTCCCCAGATGCAAATTCTAGAAAGGGGAGCACCAGTGTCTGGAGGATAAATTCACTGGGGGTCCAGTGGCTGGTGGCAGATGACCTGCATGGGCTCCATGTCCTGTGGGCGTAGGCTGCAGGCCCACTGAAAGCTGAAGGCCTGAGTGGGACCGAGTGCAGTACTGTCCCCAGCCGCCCCACTCAGCAGGACAAAGCATGGCCTGGGCCAGTTGCTCCAGTCCCTTTGTGGCTTGTCCCCAGGGCATTGTGGTGGGACCCCACCCCCTGGCTGCCCTCCTGGGTGCCCTGCTGAGCTCTGCCTCCTTTTCTGCCTTATCGCTTTCTGGGCACCGAGAGCTGCAGCTGGTGCTTAGAGTCCACGGTTTCTTATTGCTTCTTCCCTCCTCCCTCATCGTGGCCCTCTTGGGTCTCTGGTGGACACAGGAGCAGCCGGTCCCCACCCTTGAAGCACCAGTGTAGGTAGAGGCCACAGAACTCCAGCCCCACCTTGACAGTGCCCTGCATGTTCGAAGCTGTGTGCTGGTGACGGGTTGAGAAAACGCCCTGCTGGTTGGCGGGAAGAGAGTAGGTGGCCTGGGCTAAGTGGCGTGGAGCACACTTCCCTGTCCCAGCTGTGTGGACTCCTCACTGGAGAGCACAGGGCGGGGCGGAGGACACGCTTCCTCGCCTCTGCCGTCCCTGGCTGCTGCCGTCCCTGCCTTGGCCTGGGTAGCAGAGGGGCTAGTGGCAGGCTGGGCTCCAGCTAGAAGGTTCTAGTCACGTCTCGAAGATTCCTAGGCGTTCCTCCCGATGTCTCGTTTCATTTCTCAGCTCCTGGATCGCTTCTTTGCTTCCTGGGCTCTCTGCGGTGATCGGAGGCAAGATAAGGCTTGATGGTTCTTTGCTACGAAAATAAGCCATGTGATTTCTGAAGTGCTTCCGCTGGGCTCCCAGCCTGTGGGGTCCCCTTGGGGAGATCTGAAGATCGCGATGTTTTTCCCCTCCCGGGGCAAGGCTTGAATGAGGGTGGCACACCGTGGGGAGGGGGTGCTAAGCCAGTCAAAGCAGTTCCCCCAGCTGGGTTTTCTGCGCTCATTGCCAGCAGCATGCGGGACCGTGTGGGTCCTGGGCCCTGCCTGTCACTGCCTGCGGCTCCCTGCTTCCCTGGAGGTGGACCGCAGTGCTGCTGTGGGCCAGAACCTCCTGTGTGTGACCCACAGCAAGGCACCCATCCGCCCAGGGCTCGGCTTGTTTGACCCAAGGGCCCTGGCCGGGCTGGCGGCCTCTGCCTGAGTCTTCAGAGCACCTAGGAGCTGCTGGACCCACCGCTCCTGGCTGGAGCTGGGGCAGCCGCTGGCTCTGCTGTGCCTGGACCTCAGCCAGCAGAGGGTTAAGCCAGGGAAGCAGTCCTCCCTGTCCTTCGTTAGGGGTCAAGCTGGCGGGGGTCGGGGGGCCTCTGGGGTCCATCTCAGCAAATGATGCTCGGAAGCCACCACCTCTGGGGGGCCTCTCAGCTGCCTGCCTGAGCCTCCTGCAGTGTCCACCTGCCCTGTGGGGCTGGGCCCAGGACGCCCCGGCTCCAGGACTCTCCCTGCGATGCCTGCTCGATGCCTGCTTGGTGGACGCCTTTGTCTCACGTCCTCAGCTCCGACTGGCAGTGAGCCTTTGCCCCTCCAGCCTCTGGCTCCCTTCCGCACATCCGCTGTCGCAGACCTGAGCGAGGGGACCTTCGCAGGGCCTGGCTCTTCAGAGGTGCTCAGGGACACCTGCGTGTCTGTCTCCTGTGCTGGTGGCTCTGCAGGGTCTCTTCTTGGCCAGGGACAGTCTTTGGGAATCGGGCTGGACCAGGTCAGGGCCACCCTTCTGCCCTGCCTTCCCTCCTGTGAGCAGCAGCTGCAGTTTCTGTTCCTGCTGCAGGAGCCACTGCTGCCGACCCCTGCGGGTGGGTGTGCGGGGACCGGTGCTGGGGTGCTGCCGAGGGAAGCCAGGCCGCCTCCACTGTCCTCGCCAGGTCACGCTGGGGCCTTTAGAACTGGGTCAGCGCGACTGGGTGTTTGGATTACCTTAAAACAAATATTTGCCTCTCTGGTCCAGCCCAGTCCAGCAGCATGTGCTGAGCCGGCATGAGGGGGAGGGCCGGGGGCCCTCCAGACCTGGTGGGGGACAGTGGGGTGCCCTGTGGGAGGAGGTGCTCGTTCACTCTCACCTGAGTGACGACTGGCCGAGTTCCCTGTCACTCTAAGGGAGGTCTGGGTGTCCCCTGCAGTGCAGCAAGCCTGCAGGTGACAGGCAAGCACTGCCCCGCACCCACAGGCCTGGATTCCCTGACCGAGACCGCCTCCTTGCAGCCTTCACACGCCGGGGGCGCCAGGTCCCCCATCAGGGCCTGGGACACAGCCAATGTGGGGGGACAGGCATGCAGCAAGTAACTACAGTGACAAATGCTTGAGGGCGGGGACAACTAGGTGGCCTGAGAAAGTCCCAGAGATGGGATGGACGATGGCTGCAGAGGTTTCTGGGACCTGCCAAGTCTCTAAGCGAGGAGATGTGTTTAGAAGTTGGTCAGGCGAAGAGGAAGCAGTGCTCCAGGCAGAGGGACAGAGGCACAGGCCTGGTGGGGGGGCCGGGGGCTGAGAAGGAGGTGGGCTGTGAGAGCTGGCGGGGCTTCCACAGCAGCCTTGAGGGCGTGGTGAAGATGCATGCGGGTTACAGGGTACATTGTGTATGCTTCTTGGGGCCGGGGGTGGGCCCCAGCTCTGCCCAGCCTGGGACTGCCTTCCCCCTGGGAGCTGGGAGCCGGAGGGTTAGAGGACCCGCCTGCTGCGGCTGTGGGGTCCCAGGCAGAGGTGGCTCCAGCCTTTCAGTCAGGGTGACTGCCTCGGATCCCAGAGCAGCGGGTGGAGAGGAGGAGAACACTTTGAGACCCATTTAGGGGGACAGGGAGGTGGCACAGGGGTGGGACCTGCTGCCAAGGAGACAGTTTGAAAGCCAGACAGCCCTCCCTCCTCAGCCCGTCCACCGGTCCCTCTTTCCTCACAGCTTGTCACTGCATTCCGAGGGAGCTGAGAGGATGTCCTGCGGGGCCCCGGTGACGGAGCGGGCCGACGCGGGCGACATGGACGACCCTGCAGCCCGCTTCCAGGTGCAGAAGCACTCGTGGGACGGGCTCCGCAGCATCATCCACGGCAGCCGCAAGTACTCGGGCCTCATTGTCAACAAGGCCCCGCACGACTTCCAGTTTGTGCAGAAGGCAGACGAGTCGGGCCCCCACTCCCACCGCCTCTACTACCTGGGTAAGCCTGCCCGGACGCCGGGCTGCCCTGAACTGGCAGGTCTCAGGGCAGTTGTCACCGCGCCTGCTCAGAGGACCTGTGTTTGCAAAGTTGCCTGTGGTGGGCCTGCTGTGGGGACATAGTGCCACAGGCCGTGGCACCCACAGATGGTACCCTGTCATTAGGAGAGCTTGGGGCAGGGGCGAGGGGAGGAGGACGCGCCCCCACGAGGGCTGGCCAGCATATGGGGCCGAGTGCTTGCCTGCCCATCTGCTCTGCCAGACACTGGTGGCTCGGAGCCTGGAAATTGTTTCCACATGGTCAGCTGGGCCTCTTCCCAGGCCCCTGGCCCAGGCTGGTGGGGCACAAGAAACAGGACAGTACACAGAGATCCCCTGTGGGAGGTGGCGGACTTCAGTGGGCGCTCGCTGTGTAGGGACGTGTTGTGAAGGATCCTCAGGCTCACGGAGAGGCAGGTGGCTTGTGTCACCGCCAGCAGTTCATGGGTGGCTTGCTGCATGTTTGCCACCCGCCTCAGATTCCTAGAAGTGGGTGCTCACGCTTGGTGGTGTCCTCTCTGGGCATCTGCCTGTGAGCACACTTTCTCCGTCAGGCTGTCTGTCCACCAGACCCTCAGCACTGACCAGCCTCATGGGCCCCTGCAGGCAGGCCAGAGCCGCCTCCTGTAGGGGACCGGGAATACGTGTAGAATGAATGGATGTCACCCTTCTTTGCCTGAAGGGCATATAAGGAGGAGGCCCTTGAAGGAATCAGCCAGGCCTGGTGGCACATGGCTGCTGGCGGATGGCAGGGCTCTCAGTCTGCCCTGTGGACACCAGGTCAGACTGCTCTGTGTGGGCAATGCCCTGGGCACTGCAAGATGCCGAGCAAAACCGCCTCCAGTTGAGAGCCACTGTCCCGGCTTCAGCAGGAGCGGGGTCATTCTCTAGGCCCCCGCTCTTGACCCGGGGATCCCTGAGACCACGCCCACTCGCGCCTGGGCCTTAGTCGGTACTGGAACCAAAGAAGGAGCAAGTCACTGCCGTCCTCTGCCCGAGGCTGAGCACATGCTCATGACAGAGACCCTGATGGACACTGGTGCAGTCCCTCAGACGGACCTGTGGTGGGAACAGAGCCAAGAGGGGCGTGGCCAGGAGCGGGGCTCTGCAGACCTTCGCCTGAGGGCCGCTGGGCTTTGAGCTGCATCAGCATCGTGAGTGGGAGATCTCACCGCCCTAAAGCTGAGAGCTCACTCCCTGGCCCTTTGCAGAGAAGCGTTTGCCAGCGCTAGTCTGGAAGTTAGGACGGGAAACTTCTAAGTGTCACTCACCCAAGAGGGAGCTGCAGAGGGTGCCCAGATCAGGGAGCTGGCGGGCCGCGACCTCCCCTGTTCGCCGTTTGCCCACGGCACCCACCCCGCGTGCCCATACAGTCCTGGGCCCTGGGCTTGTGCTTGCGCTCCTGCCCCCTGCTCAGGGTGCTCGCGAGGTTCCTGCGGCTGCCCTGAGGTGGTGGCCTCCCACAACTCAGTGAGAGAGTGAAAAGTCACCTCACCAGGTGGGAGGCCAAGTCTGCGCGGGGTTGCACAGGCTGAAACAGGTGGAGACTGCGCTCCCTCCAGAGGCTCAGGGGACATGTGTTCATGCCTCTTCCAGCTTCAGTGGCTGCCAGTGTCCCTGGCTTGTAGCCGCATCTCGCTGTTCTCAGCCTTCACGGTCACATTGATGTCTTCTCTTCTGTCCTGCTGGGATTCCCTTCTGCCTCCCTCTTAAAGGACACCTGATAGCTGGGCTCAGGAGGCTGAGGCAGGAGGATCTCGAGTTCAAAGCCAGCCTCACAACGTCGACCCTGAGTGACTCAGCGAGACCCTGTCTCTAAGTAAAACAAAGAGGGCTGGGATGTGGCTCAGTGGTTAAGTGCCCCTGCGTTCTATTCCTGGTACCAAAACCCATCAAACCCCAAAATGAGGACATGTGCTGACAGCAGGCCCCCCAGGATGATCCCCAGCCCCCAAGCCTCCGTCTGTCCGTGGTTGCAAAACCCATTTCACCACACGGGAAGGCACTCATGTCTAGGCCCCAGGACAGGTACATCTGGGTTTGGGGGCCACTGTTCAGCCTCCAGAGCTTCGAGAAGGGACAGAAACCCTCTGAACTGGTCCAAGCTGCAGAGGGTATCTCCTGGGGGGAGATGGGATGTCTCATGGTGCCCAGGGCTCAAGGCCCAGCTGCCTCAGGAAGTGGACCAGGAGACTTTTGGAACCCAGGTATGGCACCCTGTGCCTACCTCTGTCCAGGCCCTGCCACCCAGGTCTCCTGCCGTGCATCCCCACAGCTCCAAGGCACCAGTGTACCCCAGGACTAGAGGAAGGACCAGATGGGCTGAGCCTAGGTCCGCTGTCCAGTCACCTGCAGCCTGTGTCCAGGTGGGCAGGACCCGTAGCCTGGGGCTGCTGAGAGCCCGGCCAGTGGGGGGGCAGCTCCAGACAAGGGTATGCTCTTAGCAGAGACCCCAAAATACACTGCCTCTGTTGGGGTGGTGGTCACCCTCCAGCTGATCACGTCACTCACCACCAAGCTCTCAGGGCTGCCCGTGGCCCCCACGACGATGGCATGTCTTGGTGCCAGGCCCAGTTGCTGCCCTGAGTCATGACCTGCCTTAGGCCCAGGTTTGCCACCTGAGGCACATAGAGCTAGTCACTGGGGCCCTCCGGGAGCGCCCCTCTGTTCTGACTGGTAGAGCCCAGTGCAAACTGGGTGGCCCAGGGACAGGCGCCTTCCCACTCCTACTGCAGGAAGATGGGCAGAGAGGCCTGGGGCCTGGACTCTAGCTGTCCTGTGTGGCCAGTCCCTCACCCCATCCCACAGCATCTTCTGTTAGGAAGAGGAGGTCTCAGGGCCCTGGGCAGGTCTCGGACTCCCGTAGAAAAGAAAGCCAGGACTGGGGCCCTGTGGCTAGGGAAGGTTGTCCTGGCCATGTGCCTGCCCTGCCAGGCCAGCCCGCGAGGCCATGCCACTCGGTGACTGGATGCAGTGTTTGCACTGTTCTGTGTCACCTGCCATGCCTGTGGGGGCAGTGGGTGATGGGTGGGCAGTGGTGTATGGAGGGGCAGGACTGGCAAAAGGGGAGGGACAGTGGCCACGGGTCAGCGGCTGTCTTTAGCCCTCTCCACCTTTTGTCTTGATGCCAGGCGACACTGTGCTGGGAGGTGCGCCTTGTCCTCGGCGAGGCCTTACCTTTGACTTCCTACTGGAAGGCTCTCCTTGAGGGTCCCTGTGGGTGACTGTCCCCAGGCTGCTCTCTAGAAAACCGCTCCCAGCCCTTCCTGTTGCCCCGCGTGCCCTCTTATGTGTATGTGTGTGTGCACGCACATGAATGTGTGTTTCCCCATTACTGGGGGGGACCTGGGGATGATTGGTCCCTGAGCTTCGTCTGTACATTTACTCATTTATTCATTTATTGGTATCAGGGAGATTGAACCCAGGGGTGCTTAACCATTGAGTCACATCCAAGCCCCCTTTTCCTTTTAACTTTTTTTTTTTTTTAAATATTTCTTTAGTTGTAGATGGACACAGTATCTTTATTTTATTTATCTGTATGTGGTGCAGAAGATGGAACCCAGTGAGTGCTTCACGCGTGCTAGGCAAGCGCTCTGCCACTCAGCCCCAGCCGCAGCCCCAGCCCCTCCTTTTAAATTTAATTTTGAGACAGGGCCTCACTAAGTTGCTGAGGCTGGCTTTGAACTCGTGATCCTCCTGCCTCAGCCTCCCGAGCTGCTGGAAGGCAGGCGTGGCCGCTGTGCCGGGCTTGCCCCTGTGTTGCTTCTTTTTGAGATCTGAGCTGTGCCTCACAGTCCACAGCCTTGTACTTTTCAAGTTGTGAGACTCGGTGGCTCTCAGCAGTATGTTTGCAGCATCGCACACACTTCACCTCTGTCTAGTTCAGAGTGTTCCGTCGTCTCAGAGGAAGCCTGTGTGCAGCTCTCACGCCCATGCTCCCCCAGCCCTCCTCAGCCTCCTGTGTCTGGAGTCCCCTGCTCTGGACATTCACGTCAGTGCGGTCACACTCCGCATGTTCTGGTCCCCACTCGCCTGGTGCTCCTGGAAAGCAGGGAGTCCCCGCAGACTCAGGGCCTCGGGCCAGGCGTGATGGCGCATGGCGCACACCTGTGGTCCCAGCTATTCTGGTTGGATCACCCAGGGGTTTGGGGCAGCCTGGGCAACAAAGTAAGACCCTGTCACTTAAAATAGTTCAAAAAATAAAACTCGGGCCTTTAGAGAGCAAGTCGCTCTCCCAGGACTCAGGCCCTCCACCTTCTTCCACACAATCGTTTCCACCCGCACACGTCTAAAGTTAACTTTGCGTTTTCCACAGGTCTCTTTTAAAAGGAAGCCCTGGAGAGGTCTCCTTATTTTTCTTTGGGTTGCTCGTCTGCCCCTCGCTGTCCTTCATAGGTGTGCCCGGGGCGCAGCCTGCCAGGATGAATGCCCTCCTCGGCGTTGAGCCCTGAGGGCCCGGCGGGCGGCCTGCTGTCCCCTCAGAACCCCGTGGGAAGGAGAGGTCCTGAGAAGGAGGGTAGCAGCAGCCTGGGTCTTTCTGCCCAGAAACTCGAAGAACATGCAGGGCCAGAGCTGGGTTCCATGGCGGAGTACTGCCCAGGGCGGAGCCTGCCGGCTCTGTGCCCAGGACACAGGAGATAAAACAGATACGCAGAGGAGGAGAAAGGAGCTCCGATGTCCTGTGATTTGTCCTCAGCTAGGGCAGGTTCACAGGCCACCGCCGGACACCCTGTGCTGTTGGAAGGTGTACACAAGGAGAAGCCCAACTTGGTGCCCAGCCTTGTGGCAGAGGTGTCCTCGATCCCACGGGGCCAGGCGGCAGGTGCACCCTCCTCCTGTGTCTGCAGGTTCCTCAGCCCCAGGTCTAGCCACGTCTGTTATCCAGCTGCCACTCAGTCAGACCCTGTCTCAAAAACGAATAAAAAGGACTGGGGTGTGGCCCAGTGGGAGAGCATTCTTGGGCTCCATCCCCAGTCCACACACAATTTTTTTCCTTGTTATTGTTTTCTAAACAATACAACGTAACAACGGTGTACACAGCGTTTATTAGGTAATCTGAGTCACCCAGAAATGACTGAAAGTCCGGGAGGGTGTGTGCAGGTGCTGTGAGTGCTGGGCTGTTGACCTGCGGGACTGGAGCATCTAGATTTTGGAATCCTGGGGGGTCCTGAGCCCAATCTCCCAAGGATGCTGAGGAAAGACCTCATTTTATCTGCTTCAAAGAAGTCCTTAGTGCCTTCCACAGTAAGACCCATCCCAGCCTCAGAGACACAGCACTTGGAAACCTGATGGACTGCAGGTGACTTCGGGTGACACAGGCATTGTGTGGCTGGCTCTGTGGGCTGTACTTCATGCACCTGCACAGAAGCCTCCCTCGGCAGCCGTGTCCCTGGTCACCTACAGGAGCGGTAGATTGAACCAGTGCTTCTCCTCAGGGGAGATTCCATTCCTCAAGGAATACTGGGCACATCTGGGGACATTTGTGGCTGTCACTTGCTCTTGGCAGGGAGGGGTGGAGCCGCAGTGTGCAGCGCCCACCCCTGAGGAGGCTGCTGTCCGAGTGGTGAGAAAGGCTTTCCCTGGCTGTCACCCCGGGTGGGTTCCTCCCCAGCCTCCCCCTCAGAGGGGCCGTCAGGAGCCAGGCCTGGCGTCCCCAGCGCCCTTCCTATTCCTCCATGGCCATTTCTCCAGTAATTGTAGCCACCATATTCAGCTCAGAGGAGGAAGAGCCTGTCGCTGAAGCAATCACATCCCAGGCCTGTGGCTCTCTGGGGAGGGGCGCTCCATGGGACCCAGCTGCAGGGACCAGGAGCCCTCTGGAGGCCCTGCCCCCCGCTGGGTGCTCACGCAGGCCGTTGTGCTGTGCCTGCAGGGATGCCCTACGGCAGCCGGGAGAACTCCCTGCTCTACTCGGAGATCCCCAAGAAGGTGCGCAAGGAGGCCCTGCTGCTGCTGTCCTGGAAGCAGATGCTGGACCACTTCCAGGTGGGCCCCGTCTTCCCAGCATGATGCCGCCCGGCCGGCTGTGTGCCACAGAGGGGGGCCCAGGCTGCCCAGAGCAGGCTCTGTCCTAGCCGCAGGCCTCCCTGGTGGAAGCTGTCAGATGTGGCCTTCCCAGATGTGGGGCCCGGGGCTGGTCCTGAGGGTGGTGGTGGCGCTCCATGGAGCCGGCTTGCGAGTGGGTGCAGCTCAGGCGGGGAGGGCCTCCTGTGTCCACGTTGCTTCACACGAGGCCGAGCAGAGCATGCTGCAGTTCCATGCATCCCAGAGCCTCCCTCCCTGTGGCTTGTCCCCTCTTTGTCCCCAGTGCCCAGCTGAACCACTTTGTGTTCCACCCAGTGCCGATGGTTCTTCTCCTCTCCTTTATTTTACTGAGTTTTGAGGGGCTGGGGATGAAGCACAGGGCTTCCGTGCATACCTGGCACGCGCTGTACCCCTGAGCCACCCCCTGGCCCAGTCTGCTTTAAAAAATTCATGCCTTCGCTTTGGCCGCCACAGGGCCCTGGTCTGCAGGTGTCACCACGCTGTGTGCTGTGCGAGAGGGCTCCCCTGCCGGGCCTGGGCCAGGCGCTCAGTGGCCAGGCTTGAATCCCTGCTCCCCCAACTCTTGCAGATGGTGTGGATATTTAGGGTTCGGGTGTGGATATTTAGGGTTCGGGGGTTTTGATGGAATGCTCTTGGGGGGAGGGGCTGCAGGAGTGGCAGTGGGCACCAGAGAAGAGTGCCCAGTGGCTGGGACAGGATTGCCTGGAGAGACTCCGTGGCAGGGGGTTTAAGGAGAGCCCTCTGCCACTGCCGCGCAGTCGCTGTGCACCAGGCCAGGCTGCCTTGCCCCTCTGGGCACAGGCCCAGGCCACCAGGTTTCTGTCTGTCCCCCAGGCCACGCCCCACCACGGGGTGTACTCGCGGGAGGAGGAGCTGCTGCGGGAGCGGAAGCGCCTGGGCGTCTTCGGCATCACCTCCTACGACTTCCACAGCGAGAGCGGCCTCTTCCTCTTCCAGGCCAGCAACAGCCTCTTCCACTGCAGGGACGGCGGCAAGAACGGCTTCATGGTGAGCCCTGGCCTGGCCAGGAAGGCAGGGCCGCTGGGGCCCCTCCCTCAACCGGCCGCTCTGTCCTCAGGTGTCCCCCATGAAGCCCCTGGAGATCAAGACCCAGTGCTCGGGGCCCCGGATGGACCCCAAGATCTGCCCCGCAGACCCCGCCTTCTTCTCCTTCATCAACAACAGCGACCTATGGGTGGCCAACATCGAGACGGGCGAGGAGCGGCGACTGACCTTCTGCCACAGGGGTGAGGACCTGTCGGCCCTCCTGGGACAGCAGCCTGCCAGCTTCCAGACAGCCCTGTCACCGCCTCTCCCTGTTGCACACCCCAGGCACCACCTTGCCCCCCAGCTCTGTGCCTGCCCGGCCTGCAGCTTCCATCTGCAGGAGGGAGCCCTCCGTGGCACCGGCCCACAGCCCAGCGGGCACTGCTGCTGCAGCCCCCACGCACGCGGGGCTCACCCTCGCTGTCCTAAGGGTCTGCACCGTGACCTGCCACGCAGGTGCCTATGTCCCCACCCCCAGGCCCCTCTGCTGAACCCACAGGCATGGCCCCTGGAGGAGGTGCTTCTGGTGTGGAGTGGGTGCTGCCAGGGATCTCAACACCCTGCAGTGCCCAGGAGGCCCCCTGCGTCCATGTGGAAAGCATGGTATGTGAAGCCACATGCACCTGAGTGGTCCTATCTGTGGTCTCTCCCCCAGGTTTGTCCAATGTCCTGGATGACCCCAAATCTGCTGGCGTTGCCACCTTCGTCATCCAGGAGGAGTTCGACCGCTTCACAGGCTGCTGGTGGTGTCCCACGGCCACCTGGGAAGGTGGGTGCCTTGCCCATGCTCCGCCTCAGCAGGGCCTCCCAGCATTCATGGGCCAGGGCTGCCCTTGATCTCCTTTTACCCTCGTCCCTTCTTTAAAGGCCTGGTCTCCACACACCTGAGGTGCTGGGATTCACTGCAGGGATTTTCAGGGTGCAGTCGGGCCTTCACACCCAACTCTGGGCCATTTTGTGCTGGGAACGGCTCTGTTTGTGTTACCATCGGGAAAGTCAGGCCCAGAGAGGAGCTGGACTGGGGTGTGTCTAGAGGGCCCTGGTGAAGCCCCGTGGCACCACAGAGCCCGCATGCAGCAGGGATGGGTGGCAGCAGGGACGTCCCGCACCCTTGGCAGCCTGCTGTGCCCTCAGGGTCAGAAGGCCTCAAGACGCTGCGCATACTGTATGAGGAAGTGGACGAGTCGGAGGTGGAAGTCATCCACGTCCCCTCCCCTGCGCTGGAGGAGCGGAAGACGGACTCCTACCGCTACCCCAGGACAGGCGAGTCTGCCCCCCGGGCCTCTGGGAACCACCATGCATGGGGAGGTCCTTGTCCATCCCTGCCCGGCCTCCCCAGGCTCGGCACGGGGCTCTGGGTCAGGAGGCTGCCCCTGGGTGGGGTCAAGGGTGGAGGCCAAGCTGCTCATCCTCAGGCTGCCCCACAGTCAGGGCTCCGCAGCAGCCACGGGAGGCCAGTGCAGTGCTGCCCTGTTGGCCACCCACTCAGGAGGCCTAGCCAGGAGGATGGCTGGACCCCAGGAGTTCAAGGCCAGCCTGGGCAGCATAACAAGACTCCGTTGCTTAAAAACAAGATCCATGTTTACAGCCATCTTTTTTATAGACGGTTCAAGTCTGAATTGCACGTCACCTTCCTGTCACATGGAATGCCTGTGGTCCTACATACCTGAAGTGCCGTCTGTCCTTTAGTCCTCTTTTGCCTTCAGAAAGGACATTTAGCCGTTAAATCCAGGAGTCGCGGCGGGTTTTGGTCCTCTGCCAACAGGGCTGTGGGGTCCCCTCCCACGCCCCGTGGCCCCTCGGGCTGTGTCTGCCTCTGCCCTGGTCTCTTCCCTTTTTGACCCCTTGGTAGTGCCGATGTTCTTGTTGAGCCAGGTCACCTCTAGAGCAAAACCAGGTACCCGCTGGGGTGTGGCCCAGAGCCAGCTGGCGGCCACCCTGGAAAGCTCTGAGGGCACCACTGCCTGCTCCTGTACCCACCTGCCCACAGCTGTGCGCACGGAGCCTCTGCGCCACTTGCTCCAGTCCCACCTGGGACGGTTGGTCTCCTCCTCGCCTGACAGATGGGGAAGCGAAGGCTCCGAGACGTCACCCTGCCCTGGTTCTAGAGTGACAAGTGCCAGAGACCAAATTTGCCATCTGTCTGGGAAAGGGCAGCGTTGCCCTCTGCCATGGCCTGGCCCTCCTCCTGGGCCCTGAGCTGCGGCCCTCTGGAAGGGCCTGGCTGTCCCAGTGGTGGCCGTCTACCTCCTGAGGGCTCGCCTGGCTGACTGGAGAAGACCCGTCCCCTGTTGCATTGTCAGGGTGTCATGGTGCCACGTCCTATCCTCTTAGGCCAACTGTGACGCTTTCCCAGGGCAGGGTGCATCAGCTTGGTGGATGCCCCCCGCGCCCGAGCCTCTGTTTGTGTTCGGTACCACTGAGCTGCCCAATGCCCTTTTTATTTTGAGACGGGGTCTTGCTAAGTTGCCCTGGCTGGCCTTGAACGTGACATCCTCCTGCCTCAGTCTCTTGAGTTGCTGGAACGACAGGCGTGGCCACTGTGCCAGGCTGGTCTCTGCTCTTAAGCAATAGTCAGATGTCACATCCCTGTCAAGAGAATGCGCCAGGCACTAAGTCAGAAGGTCCGCCTAAGGGATTTTGTGTCGGTGCCAGGAACGGACATCTTGCCGGCAGACCTTTGGACCCTGGCTTCTCCCCACCCCTGGCCCCCACTGTGCCAGCTGTCCACCTCCCTGTGGGTGTGGCCCTGCCTCCTTGGCCTGTGCAGCAACCCTGGCGCACACTGGGGACACCTGTGTGTGCTCGGCTCACTCTCCTTCTCACAGGCAGCAAGAATCCCAAGATCGCCCTGAAGCTGGCCGAGTTCCAGACGGACGGTCAGGGCAAGGTGAGGCTGGCGCGGCCTTGGGTGGCCTCAGGATGAAGCGGGAAGGGGCTGGAGGACAGGGTGGGACCAGGGTCTGCTCACCGCCTCCCCTGGGCTTCCAGGCCCCGAGTTGCCGCTGCGGCCGGCTGCGGCCACCTTCTCTCAGAGCTTGGGATTGCAGAGCCGCCTGCCCTGCTCCAGGGCGGCTGTGCATTCGCTGCTGTGCCAGTGCCATGAGCGAGCGGGTGGAGGGTCCCGCCGCAGGAGCAGAAGGGCCCTGCTGTGCTGTGGTTCCACAGCTGACCTGCAGGTCCCCACCCCAGCCCTTGGGCAGAACCCCACGGGTCATTCTGTGGACCCAGGGGCTTCGTGGGATGTGTGAGGGTCCTGTCACCCTCAGGTCATCATGTGGGGCCTCGGGACCATGCCAGGGCCAGGCGCAAGGCCCCTCAGCCCAGAGCCCAGCGCCCTCCCACCCAGCCCCACCCAGCCCCACCCTGCCCTGGGGTCTTCTGCGAGCCGTGGGCTGCGGGCGCCCAGACACGGGGCTCCTGGAAACTCAACACCTCACGTGGGACAAAGCAGGGGCCGGAGGAGGGCACTCCAGGAGTCCAGAGGACATGCCAGGCATCCAGAGAGCCCAGACAAGCTGGGGACACTCGTGTGCTTTTGCAGAAATGAGGTCTTTCCCCAACTCGGGGCTGGTTCTCGGCAGGATCAGGCCCTCGGCAAGCCTTGCTCACGCTCTTGCCCAGACGTGCCAGGGATTTTAGGCAGGTCTGCCATGAGTGACCTCAGTGGGGTCCACAGGAGTCCGTTCACTTGATGGTTCTCAGTGGTCACTTGCTCTCCGTGACACACAGTCCTGAGGCCTGCATGGGGTGCGCCGGTTGAGCCAGGCGGTCAGCAGGCATGGCCCTGCCCCACGGGTTAGGGCTCTGGGCCGCCAGCCCCCTCCCCTCCGAGGCCTGCTTGCTCAAGCCCCCTGGATCTGCAGGAACTGCTCAGAACAGACTGCTTGGTCCCCAGAACCCGCAGGGTGCTCTGGGGGGACCCTGTCTTGGAGGCCCTGTCGAATGACTGTGGAGTCTGCTGGGACTGTTGTCCCCACTGCCACAGAACGGGCAGCTCAAAGAGCAGGAGGCCAGAGTGAGGGTGTGGCCCCGAGGGAAAGTGTGCCAGTCTCCTGGGGTCACAGGTGGCCATCTTCTCCTGCGACACCACAAGACGGCCCCATGGTGTGTGTCCGCCCCGTTTTTCCGTCATGGGTACCACGTACACTGGATCTGGCTTGGTCTGTTCAGTGTGAGCACATCCTGACTCGGGGACACCTGCCGTGACCACATCCCAGAGCAGGGAACTTGCTCTAACCCCACATGGCCGCCATCTCCTCAGGTGGTATGGGGACAGGCAGAGTGTGACCCACGTCTGTCTCCCTAGATCGTGTCGGCACGTGGGAAGGAGCTGGTGCAGCCCTTCAGCTCGCTGTTCCCCAAGGTGGAGTACATCGCCAGGGCTGGGTGGACCCGGGACGGCAAGTAGTGAGTGTCTCTGCGTCAGGTGACCTAGGGATTCAGAGTGGGCGCTGGGAACGACGGGTGGGCTGCCAAAACCACTGCTCCGAGTGCCCACGGGTCTTGGGGTGATAGGACCAGGGCAGGGGACGTGTCCTGCCCACTTGTTCCCAGAGATGCCTCCCCCAGCCTGTCAGAGGCAGGACACTCTGGTCATTCACTCCAGTGTTGGTGGAACTAGGACATTTGGGGGCCAGAGATAATTGCAGGGGGCCCAAGTTCCCTAGTTGTAAGAAATACCAAATCATACCCTGACGTGGTGACACACCTGTCATCCCAGCAGCTTGGGAGGCTGAGGCAGGAGGATCCCAAGTTCAAGCCAGCTGATCCACTTAGTGAGGCCCTAAGCAACTTAGCAAGACCCTGTCTCAAAGTAAAATAAAAAGGACTGGGATTGTGGCCCCTGGTACAGCACCCCGGGTTCCATGCTCAGTTCCAAGTCACAAAGTAGGGGCGCTCCCCTTGTTCCCCTTCCCACTTCCTGCAACCTTCACCCAGAGGCCGCGGCCAGCTCGCCGTTCCTTCAGCTGTGGGCACAGTGGCGCTGTGTGCTTCTAAGTGAGGGGGAGATGAGCCTCGTCTGCTGTGAGGGGCGCGTCCCCGCCTGCAGTGGCGTGGCCCACACTGCCCGCCCCCCCTCCCAGGTTGCTGTGGCCGTGAGCGGGCAGCAGCTACGAAAGCTCCCGCATGGCCTGCAGAGCTGGCTCTGTCCCTCTCTGTCCCTGTTCCCTGACGCTGCGGGCTTCCCCTGGTCCTTCTCGGCAAGGTGGCAGGCCCAGCCCACGGGCTGCCTCCGGTCAGGCAGGGACATCCTGTGCTCTTTCCTGCCGTCCCTGAGGCCTGCGTGGAGCAGCCCCACCCCACAGGGCAGGTTTTGAGAGGTCCACCTGAGGCCGACTGGAGTGAGGTGGACCTGGGGGCTGGGCTGGCCAAGAAGGAAGCAGGCCCCTTTGTGAAATGGTGCCCAAGACCCAGGGCCTAGGGCCGTTCCCTCCGGTGCTGGGGTCTGGCCGGCTGTGCCACTGAGCCCCAGCTCGGGTACTGGGCCAAGTGCAGGCCAGGGACACCAGGGAGGCAGGGCTCGGCCCACCGCTGCCCAAGACGCTGCCGCACTGCCCGCAGCCTCTGAGGCCCCCGCCCTCCTCTCCCCTCCCAGCGCCTGGGCCATGTTCCTGGACCGGCCACAGCAGCGACTCCAGCTGGTCCTCCTCCCGCCTGCCCTGTTCATCCCGACCCCTGAGAGCGAAGAGCAGCGGCTGGCCTTCGCCAGAGCGGTCCCCCAGGACGTGCAGCCACACGTGGTGTACGAGGAGGTCACCAACGTCTGGATCAACGTAAGGGGGGCTGGGCTACGCGTGGCCTCCTGGGCGGGCCCCACGTGGAGAAGGGCTCATAGCCGGGCCGTCCCCAGCCAGCGAGGGAGTCCGGGAGGCTGGCTAGCTGCAGAGCCGGCCTCCCCTCTCCTGACGCCCCCTCTGCCACACAGGTGCACGACATCTTCTACCCCTTCCCTCAGCCTGAGGGCACCGAGGAGTTCTGCTTCCTCCGAGCCAATGAGTGCAAGACCGGCTTCTGCCACCTGTACAGAGTCACTGCCGTCCTCAAGTCCCACGGCTACGACTGGACCCAGCCCCTCAGCCCTGGTGAAGGTGAGCAGAGCCTGGCTCCCGGTTGTCGTGGTGGCCCTGACACAGTGGGTCCCCAGGGCAGGCACTGGAGCAGCCTCCCACGGGCCCTTGTGATCAGCAGGGGCCAGGGCCGTGACGGCAGCCGCCGCCTATTCTGCCAGCGGCATCTGTGGAGCGCTGTGACCAGCCCTTTCCATGACCAGGGCTGGGAGGGCGGGCTGCGGGCCACGGGCCACGTCCCATCTGCCACTGGCTTCATAGAGTTTTATTGGCACATGGCCAGGCCCACTCGTTGGGTGGCCTGCGGCTGCTTCTGGGTCACGGGGGCAGTGTCGAATAGCAGCGTGGAGCAGCAGCGGCTTACAGAACCACAGGTGGTTGCTCTCTGGCTCCCTGTGGAAGTGGCCGGCCCCTGCTCCAGGTGCCCCCGGTACAGTCGTATGAAGCGGCAAGACGCTCCTTGGTGTTTAGAAGGTTCTAGTGGAAGATAAAGCAATAATCCAAGAACAAGGAAAGATCCTGCCTCGGGAAGAAGGCGAGTGGAGAGGCAAATGCTGCAGAGTGAGGGGCTTCTTTCTAGAAGGGGCTCAGGAGGATGTCTCCAGATGGCACGCCGCCCGTCGAGCGGAGACTGGAGCGCTGATAGGCATACAGCACGCTCCAGGCAGAGGGCACGGCCTGCAAAGGCCCGGGGCAGGATAAGCCTGGTGTGTTGGAGGCACAGGGAGGAGGGGAGGCCGAGGGGGCAGGGCAGCCGTGCAGGGCGTGTGGAGGACTCGGACGGGCCTACGGGAAGCAGGAAGCTGCTGGTCTCACTCACACGGCGTGAGGTGAGTCCCGGTCTCCGTGGTGCAGGCCGAGGGCGAGTGAAGCGGCGGCACCTGGGGTTCCTGCACCACTGCAGCTGCGTGGGAGCGCGTGGTGTGGAGGCCCCCAGGCCCGCGGGGTTCCAGGCTGACGCAGAGAGACTGAGGGGCTGTTTTTGGATGTGGACCTGCTTGAGATGAGGTGCCGATGGCAGAGTGGGTGTGTGGGTGACACCTAGGGGCACGGAGCAGGCACAGGGGAGCACAGGTGTCGCAGCCCCCGCAGGACACAGCCCAGGCTTCCGCAGAGTCAGGGCAGGGGGACCCTGGGCTGGATCCCTGGGCGCTGCAGGCATGAGCAGCACCCGCCTCCACCCACTCCTGGCCAGGAGCCCCATGTTCCCGGACATGTGTGAGCCTCACAGTTTAGAGCCCTGCCCACAAATGCCCTGAGCACCGTTCAGTGCAGGGCGGCCTGAGCGCGTGGCAGTCAGCCCGCTGGAGCCAGGGGACTGGTGCCAGGACGGACGGCTCCACCACGCAGGCCTGAGGTTGGTGAGCCACTAAGGCCTGGCTGGCTGGCCCGGCCCTGCCCAGCTGGCCCAGCCCTGCCCAGGCACTGGGCACCTGTACCTGCAGCCCTCTGGGGGCCTGGCAGCCTGAGAGCTGCATCTCCATGCCCCGTGGTCACTGGTGGAGGGGCAGTGGCTGCTTCGTGGGGCCCCGGACTCTCCAGTGTGCTACAGTGCCTTAGTGACCTCGGGCCCAGGTCTGCATGGCCAGCCTGCTCTGGAGCTACACCTGCGGGTCCCCAGCTCCTGCCTCCTGTCATGGGGCAGATGCCTGCTGGATGGTGACAGGGTGCTGAGCATCTGTACCTTCGTAATGTTTAATCAGCAGGAGTGAGTGCCTGCAGGGGACTGGGGAGGCCTGGTGGCCCGCGGGAGGGCGGGGCTCAGGAGGAGCCTGGGAACCTGAGGAGGAGCAGGTGGGCATCTGGGTGAAGGCGGGCAGGGAGGGACGGTCAGCAGGACCCTGGGGCCAGACAAAATCGGGCTGGAGCCTAGTGCCTCAGGAGGCTCCACGGGCGGGAGTGAGCAGAGGGCCAGCCAGGTGAGCAGTGCCCAGGCCCTGTGGGCATCAGGAGAGGGACCCACGCACAACTCGCCCCACGAACTGTGGGCCTCAGTAGGCCAGTGACCGTGGGCCTCAGCAGGCCAGCATGGCAGGACCAGCCAGGGAGGCTGAGGGCAGGAGCCCCTGTCCCCGAGAGTTGGCCTCTACTCCTTCTGTGCCACTGTGTGCAGGACCCTTGTCCCTGTTGCGCCACGTGTGGGTGCCAGTGTCTTTTAGGCCTAGAATGATTCAGGAGAAAAGTGAGCCCTGGCTCCCGAGCTCAGTCCCTTTCTGTTGGCGTCAGCAGCCATCCTGTGTCACCTCCTAGGGAGAGCTCAGGGGCGACGTCTACCCAGAAAACCGCAGAGCAACTACACATCCACTTGCTTCCTGGCCTGGGGCCGCGGAGCCCTACAAGGCCAGAGTCACTCGCCCTTCGAAGGCTCTAGAACAGCGAGTTCCAGAGTCCTGGCTTTTCTTGGGAAAGGCTGGTCCTGCCATCCGCCAACAGGCACTGGCCCCACAGTCCCCTTGACCACTCTGGCAGGTCCCCACCTTCTGCTCAGACCCTGCAGCCCCATGGGGAGTGTCCCTGGTGTGTGTCACGATGCCCTGGCTCCCTTCACCTCTTTTCCTTCCTTCCTTTCAGATGAATTTAAAAGCCTCATTAAGGAGGAGATCGCTCTGACCAGTGGTGAATGGGAGGTTCTGGCCAGGCACGGCTCCAAGGTACCAGAGTCTCCTCTGTCCCTCCTCCCGCCCTGCGCATGCTCCTGGCTTCTCTGCCCTCCCTGCTGGCTCTGCCCCTTCCTGCTCCTCTCTGCCCTGCTCCTTTCCCTCCTCCCTGCCTGAGCACTGAAGACCAGGAGGGACAAGTCAGAGGGTCCCGTGGCCCCGCCAGGTCCCGTGGGAGGGCCTAACCCACACTCTCGGTGCTACCGGGGTGTTCAAGTGGCCTTCTTTATATCTCAGAGCCCCCTCCCCAAGAGAACAGTCTTCATGACATCTGCACATCCTGTGGAATTAGAGCCATCAGGGAGTGTCCCCACAGCCACCCCATGTTAGCCCCTGAGGTTCCCAAATGAAGGCACAGCCACAGAGATGAGCCACGAGCCCTGTGTCTTCACCTGGGTCCAGGGCCACAGCTGCCATGTTTACAGAGGGTTCCTGGTCACCCTCCTGGGTCCCTCCCTCTCAGAAACAAGCCCGCGCCCATCAGTGACTTGGCATAAAGAGCAGGAGCACACAGGTGGCCTGCAGGGTGCAGACGTGGTTGGCAACGCAGAGGCCAGCACACCCTGCCCGGGCTGGAAGGGGAGCCTGGCCTCAGAGGGTGCAGTTGAGGCAGCAGGGCACAGCCCGTCGGGGACAAGCCACCTGTGTGCTGACAGCAACGTGTGTCACGCCTGACTGGCATCCAGTGGGCACCCAATGCTAGGTGTGGACCTGTGAGGTCACCCCAGAACTCTCTAGCGACATGTGTGTGTGGTGTGTGTCATTCATGGTGGAATGTGGCCGTCGGTGACAGCATGAGCAAGCGAGGCACATGTGGTCACGGTAGATGGACGTGTCCAGTGCCCTCGCTGACTTGGAAAGATGCTGCTGAACTGTGGGGACAGGTGCGCTGTGGCACTGCAGCAGTCCCCTCTCTGGGCAGCTTCATGCCTGCGTCTTTGTGGATAGAGCCTGAGGGTCAGAATGCTGGTCTCTAAAGGTTAATTGGTGGCCAGTGGCCACCTGCTCGCTTCCACGCAGCCGGGTTGCTGCTGACCACTCACCAGCTCCCTTCCCAGCCTGGCCCAAGCAGGGGGCAGTGGGCGGCTCTGCTCCCCTCTCCTGACCTTGCTCCCTGGGCCCCACCCACTCCACAGCAGGAGCAGCCCAGTCACACCAGCCACTGATGTCCTCAGATGTCACCCAGGTCCCCTGAAGGGCACAGTCACATATGTGTGTGCGCGTGCATGCAGTGACCTTAAGTGTGTGGTGTCCTGAGCTAGCACAAGCACCACGTCCCGGGGGTTGTGACTGCACCCTGTCAGCATGTGCTTCTCTCCACGCTGAGATGGGGCGGGAGCATCTTAGAAGTGAAAGAAGAGCCTCCCACCGGGCCCGGATTTGACCCCCCCCCCACCACAAACAAGAGGAAGGACAGAGGTCTGGGCTCTCTAAAGTGCTGTCTGCCCTGTTCTGCGTCACCCAAGCCAGGCCTCATTGGGGACAAGCCCCGGGGAGGGCCGACCTGTGCTGTGGAGCTGGGCAGTGCTGGAGGCCCAGCCTCCTGTGGGTCTAGAGAACCTGCTTGTGGAAAGCAGCTCAGGCGCGGGACACACCTGGATTCCCAGGGAGGCTGAGCCGCAGGATCAAGTTCAAGTTCAGCTTCAGCAACTTAGTGAAATCCCGTCTCAAAAAAATCACAAGGGCTGTGGGTGCAGCTTAGTGGCGGGCAGCACTGTGCCTACTTCCAGTCCCCCCAAATAAATGGAGCCTGGGGCGGGGTGGTCTGTGGGGGGCGCTGCCCAGCATGTGCAGGCCCTGTGTCCACCAGCACCACAGAGGACAAGACACAGCACAGAGTGTCCCCTAGGAGCCCGCCCCTGCCAGCAGCCCTGCCTCCTGCAGGCAGCAGCACTGTGGTCTTGGTCAGTGGGGGTCAGCGGGGTTTACAAAGGCCCACTTGGCCCCCTGGCGTGAGTGGGCCTGCTCCTCCAGCGTCCTCGTCCCCCTGTGGGGAATTCCTTGGGAAGGGCTCCAGCAGCCTCTGTCCCAAGTCCAGGGCTGTGCCCTCTGGAGGTGATTTGCCTGTACGGCACCACCTCACCTCCACCCACCAGCCTGACGTGCCCCAGGTAGCCACCTGTCCCCACCTGGTCCTCTCTCTCGGGGTTTTCTAATGCTGGACTACAGCCGTGCCCCCGCAGCCGTGTGTGCCGGGGACTCCTGAGCAGGCGTGGGGCTGCAGCTCTGAGCTCTGCCTGGGGACATCATCTAAGAACCTGGGCCTCCTGGGGCTAGGAGGGGCCTTGCTACTTCTTCTACCCTTGGCCAGAGAGACGGGCCGGCCCTGGGACCCGCGCAGCCTTCCTCCAGGCTGATGCCTCCACAGTCCCAAGGGCCAACCAGGCTTGACCTTGTAACTCCAGCCCTCTGAAGGACACGGGGCTAGACAGGGCAGCATAGGCAGCTGTGCAGCAGAGATGGTGGGGAGCAGGTCCCCTGGCTGTAGGCAGCGGGGTCCACCAGGGCAGGGTGTGGCCAGGGAGGGGGCAGGCTGGTCCCAAGCAGCTGTGTCCTCCCTGCAGATCTGGGTCAATGAGGAGACCAAGCTGGTGTACTTCCAAGGCACAAAGGACACGCCACTGGAGCACCACCTCTACGTGGTCAGCTACGAGTCTGCCGGCGAGATCGTGCGCCTCACCACGCCCGGCTTCTCCCACAGCTGCTCCATGAGCCAGGTGCATGCTGGCTCCTGCCCAGTGTCCCCCAGGGCTGGTGCTGCCCACCCCTACCTGGCAGCGGGGAGGGAGGGAGGGAGGGAGTGGTGTCCCCTTGGTGCCACTGCTGTGAGTGGGCCTCAGCCTTAGCTCCGAGCCGTGCAGACCCCGGGGCAGGGCACACTCACAGGGCCACTGCCAGCACGGCCAGGCGAGCAGGCCCCACGGCGGCAGCTCCCTGGACACTGGTCCCAGACAGATGCAGGCTCAGCCCCTGTCCTTATTTGCAAATGGGGCATTGGTAGCCACGGCGGGGGGCGGCGTGACATCGGAGCAGTAGGTGAAGAGCACCCCCGTGACGGGGCGGGAAGAGCATAGGCGCCCCGGCTGCAGGGCACTGTGCCTGTCCCTGGAGACCAGCACCTCGTCCCCCACAGAGCTTCGACATGTTCATCAGCCACTACAGCAGCGTGAGCACCCCGCCCTGCGTGCACGTCTACAAGCTGAGCGGGCCCGACGACGACCCCCTGCACAAGCAGCCCCGCTTCTGGGCCAGCATGATGGAGGCAGCCAGTGAGTAGCCGGCCCTCCCTGGTGAGCTCGGCTTGCATGTCTGTCCCCGGGTATGAGGGACGCCCTGGTGAGCAGAGGGCAGCAGCTGTAGCCGTCCTTGCAGGAGCCCCAGGATACGTCAGAACATGGCCGTGACCCTGTCTCAGGGACTCGGGGGTCCGTGGCACCTGCCAGGCAGCAGCGCACAGCACACAGAGCTAGGTCCCAGGGACTTCAGGGCCCGTGGGAAGGGAGCAGGGGCCATGGGAGCTCAGAGTGATGCAGCCAGCTGGAAACCTGCTCCACCCTTCCACAGCCAGCTGTGCCATCCAGATGGCAGGTGCCATCCAGGGTCCTCTGCTCAGAGGTGGCCCCTGTGACAGCACCTGCACAGAGCAGAGGTTCTGAAGTCATAGTTTCTGAAAGAAGCAGGGGAGTGGTCACCTAGGGACCTTAGGGGAACAGGAAGTGTCTGACAGTTTGCCCAGAAGCCCAAGGTCAGTCAGGACTGCCCAGAGGTCCCGCGCCCACGTTCTGGCTCTGGGGGACGCGCTGTGGAGCCTCAGGCCGCTGTGGGGTGGTTTCCTGGTACGGGTCGTCTGTGGAGCAGATGGTGAAGACAGGGCTCAGGCAGCGCCTGGCACCAGGGGACCAGCTGTAGCCCTGACTCTGCATGTTGCTGCTTCCCAGAACATTCCAGAAACTGGAATCTTGGGCCTGCAGGGATGTCAGGGTCCTTGCGAGCATGTTGCCCTATCCTCACCTCCTGGAGCAGCAGTGGGTAGAAGGGCCTCTCCACCACCAGCTCCACCTCACTGCCCGGTCGCCATGGAGACGCCCTGGCCAGGGCAGGGAGGGGCCGGCACAGCACTGGGGTCAGAGATGGGTCAAGGATGGGACCAGGTGTCTTAGGTGTGCCACAGGTGCCTGAGGCCAACTTCCCGGACCTCCTGGTCCATGCCAGGTTAGAACCTGGCCAGCTGGGGTCACTCTCACTGCCCATGGCCGTGGCTGAGCTACAGCAGCAGCTAAGGAGTTAGGACACAGATGAATGGCCCTGGGCAGTGACCTGCCAGTCCCGTGGCTGTATTAATGACAACCTTCCTTTAAACTAATCCGCGTGTCCTGTTTTTTCCTTTGCCGGTAGTTGAACTGGACGGGACCTTTGTTTTATGTATTTATTTAGATGTGGTGCTGGGGATGGGACTCGGTGCCACGCGTGTGCGGGCGAGCGCTCTGCGCCTGAGCCGAGCCCAGCCCCCATGGACCCTGTTTACCTGGGAAGCCCTCAGGGAGGCCTTGAGCAGGGCCAGCGCACCTGGCTGCCAGCCAGCGCAGGAGGGTGGCAAGGGCGGGGCCAGCCTCAGCAACTCAGAGACCCTACCTCAAAAATCGAAACGGGCTGGGTGTGGCTTGGGGGTGGAGCGCTGGCCCGGCCGCAGGGCCCTGGGTCATCCCCAGCACTGCAAAGAGCTGCAAAGAATGACCAAAGGGCAAAAGCCCCCCACCCCGCCGCCTTGCTGCAGTCCACGGGAAGCAGCCTGGGACGCGTCTGCTGGGCTCTGGGCTGGTGTCTCCGCTCGGGCGGTTAGGGTGTCGGTATCCCTGCCAGGCTGGGTGTCGTCGGGGTGGCATGGGGAAGGTCAGCTGGGGGATGGGCCTTCTCACCCCAGGGCTCGCCAGGAGTGTGCAGCTGGCAGCGCCATGTCCCTGGCTGACCAGCGCTTTCCTGGCCCTTTGACATGACCTGGGCTCAGGAACCCCAGCAACAGGGGGTGCTTTGGTCCACCCTTCAAGGCTTGGGGAGGCACAGCTGCCGCAGGCAGCCCCCAGCCGCCTGGTCACAGTGCTTTCCCACAGGCTGCCCCCCAGATTACGTGCCTCCGGAAATCTTCCACTTCCACACGCGGTCGGACGTGCGGCTCTACGGCATGATCTACAAGCCGCACACCCTGCAGCCGGGGAAGAAGCACCCCACTGTGCTCTTTGTGTATGGGGGCCCCCAGGTGGGTGTGGACCTGTCCTTCCCCCGGGCCCCTGGCCTCCTGCACTGGCCTGGCCTGCCTGGTGTCCCTCTCCCCGACGCTCACTGCGCTTCCGCGCCTGCAGGTGCAGCTGGTGAACAACTCCTTCAAGGGCGTCAAGTACCTGCGGCTCAACACGCTGGCTTCCCTGGGCTACGCCGTGGTGGTCATCGACGGCCGGGGCTCCTGCCAACGAGGGCTTCGGTTCGAAGGGGCCCTGAAAAACCAGATGGTAATTTCCTGGTCACTCCGGGCCCCTCCACTGTTGTGCAGGGAGCTCGAGGTCATGTGGGGTTCGCTGAGGGCACACCCACAGCATGGAGTAAGCAGGTGGACTTTCAGAACCCAGGGGTACCTGCTTCACCACTCGACTCTGAGCTGGGCCCCAGGGGACACGGGTAGCTGACCATTCCACCTGCTCCTGAGCCCCTGGCATAGGAGAGCTGGGAACCAAACCCAGCCAGAGACCAAGGTACAGGCCAGGGCCACAGGAATTCCTGAGGTCTGGACCACAGAAAGACTAGTGGCTGTAGAAGTGATGTTGGTGGTGGTGGTGGTGGTGATGGTGATTGTGTGACGATGCTGATAATGGTGTAGTCATGGTGATGGTGCTGGTGCTGGTGCTGGTGCTGGTGGGTGGCGATGCTGGTTGTCTCAGTTCGTCTTTATGCTGTAACAAAGTACCATGTGCTGGAAAATTCGTAAAAAAAACAGAAATTGGGCGGCGGTATTGGCCTGCACTCCTGATCCCCACCTGTTCAAGAGGCGGAAGCAGGAGGAGTCAAGTTCAAGGCCTGAAATACTTAGCAAAACCGTCTCAAAATAAGGGAGGTGGAGGGCTCAGCGCTAGAGCACCAGGCTTCAGTCCCCAGTACCCGTCCCCCCAAGAAGACCCTCCCACTTCTGGGGGCTGGGAGTCGAGAGGAGGTACAGGACAGGTCTCGGTGCTGCTCTGCTCCCAGCCAGCACGTCACCTGCCCTGGGGAGGGGCGCGCTATCTGGGCAGCCGGGGACTAGGGTGGGGCCCTTCTGGCTCAGTCCCTTCCTAAGGGCCTCCCCTTAAGGCTGCCCTGGCAGGAACCCTCTCAGCCAGCCTGTGACGGTGGCTCTGCGCTCAGACGGGATGGCCTCTCCTCAGCACGCTGCACCCTCACGCCCACTGTAAAATGGGTCCTGGTCACGTGAATATCCCCATTTCAAAAATGAGTAGTCTGAGGCCCCAAGAGGGAATGGGACTTTCTCTGAGTCACTCAGGAGGCAGGTGGCAGAACAGAGCAGTGGCCAGGAACACCTGGTCACCATCCCCCCAGAGCAGGTGGGTTTGAGCAGGGCTTGGCGAGACAGAGTTCCCGGAGAGCTACTGTTGTCCCAGGAGGGAGAGGCTCCCCACGGAGCCGAGGTGGACCCCAGGGTGTTCCCGGAGGAGGCCACTGAGGGTCCGGCCTCATCCCCAGGGCCAGGTGGAGATCGAAGACCAGGTGGAGGGCTTGCAGTTCGTGGCGCAGAAGTACGGCTTCATCGACCTGAGTCGCGTGGCCATCCACGGCTGGTCCTACGGGGGCTTCCTCTCGCTCATGGGGCTGATCCACAAGCCCCAGGTGTTCAAGGTGGGTCCTTCCCTGGACAGCCACGTCCACGGACCCCACTCCCTCCTGCTGGCCACCCCACTCTGCCTGCCCCCGGGGGAGGCACCTCGGCAGGGGCCTTGCCACGTGGCTGTTTCCTCCCTGCAGCAGCCCCCGGGGCCGAGCCCCCCTCCTCATGCCCGCCACGCTGACCCCAGGATGGCCACCGGCTGCACAAAACCCTGCCAGCAGCTCTCTGTGGGAGGCTGAGCCCGGGACCCCGGCCTCGGATGGGCAGAGGTGGGGCATGGTGTGAAGAGCGTCGGGGAGGGCCCAGGCCGAGGCACTGTCAGGGCACTGCGGGCGGCCGTGAGGAGGAGGAGGAGGAGAGCGGCAGGCGCTGGGTCGGGCCTGCCCTCCGCCCCCGCCCCGAGGGGCCTCACACCCTCCCACGGCGCCCCGCCTCCCTTGACCAGCGCACAGTCCACGGGGACAGACGCACAGTCCACGGGGACAGACGGTCTAAGGGCCACGCCCCGCCAGGCCCTTGCATGACCATCCTCATGCCCTCCAGGGGAGGCCCCGGGACAGCCGGCCACGTGCCGGCTCCTGGGACCTGACGCCTCTCTCTCTCTCTCTCTCTGCCCCATCTGTCCACTGTCCCCCTTCAGGTGGCCATCGCGGGGGCCCCTGTCACCGTCTGGATGGCCTACGACACAGGGTACACGGAGCGCTACATGGACGTTCCAGAAAACAACCAGCATGGCTACGACGCCGGTTCCGTGGCCCTGCACGTGGAGAAGCTGCCCAATGAGTGAGGCCCCACCGCGTGCGGAGTGCCTGCTGCCCTCCGTCTGGCCCTGCCCTTTCCCACCTGCCCAGCACGCCCCGCACGCCTGCCCTGCCCTCCACCCCTGCCTGCCATGCTGGGCCTGAGGCCTGGCCGCAAGCTTGCTGTCCCAGCGCTGTGCCTGCATGCCGCCTCCTGCCAGCTTCCCTTCCCAGCGCCCCTCACAGCAAGCAGGTGCCCCGGGATGCTCGGGGGTCCACACACTGCCCAGGCACAGCCCTCCCCAGGGTCCACCCCAGAGCGTATGGCCACCGTGGCAGGGTCTTGCCCTGAACCACCTTAACAGGCGCTGGCCCCTGCGGCTTCCTGTCAGTCGGTCTGGAGGCTTGGGTGTGGTGCCATGCATTGACGCTGGCCTCCTCTGGCTGACTGGCACCTTCTGGGGTGTCCACTTCTAGCTGGTGTCCCCAGGTCCTGGGTGTTAGGAGGGGCTGAGGTCTGCTGTGTGTCCCAGTGGCACTATGTGCAGCCAGAGTGGACTCAACTGCCCTTGCCGCACCCCTGGCTCAGGGCTGCCATGAGCAACTGAACCAAAAGTCTGAGGCTGCCGAGGCAGGTGACTTTCAGGGCCGTGGGCAGTTGCCTGTGGGACTGGGCTTTACTTTGGAGGGTGTAATATTCTGGAACCAGAGAGGTGGAGGACTCACAGCCCTGCCAGGCCCCAGATGCAGCTGGATTGTCCCTTGGAAATGGCCACCTCTGGGCTTGGTGAAGTGCAACTCAGTCGATACTTTATAGAAGTAAAAAATTTAATTCTTGCTGGGAGCGGGGCCGCACCTGCAATCCCAGCAGTGTGGAGGCTGAGGCGGGAAGATCTCGGGTTCAGAGCCAGCAATTTGTCAAGACTGAGCGACCTGGTGAGACCCTGCTCAAAACAGAAAAGAAAAAGGGCTGGGGTGTGGCTCCGAGGTAGGACGCCTCTGGGTTCAATCCCTGGTACCAGAAAAGAAAGGAAAACGAATTCTCTGCCATTCTGCCCCTCTTCACCTGCTCAGCAGCCACAGGTGACCCAGTCCCCTGGTGGACAGGGAGCTCTAGAACATGCTGTCATTCAGGGTGCCTGAGGGGCGCGGGCGCCTCTCCCTGCTTTGCCTGGAAGCCCTGGACTTGTGACTTGTCAGTCCTGCTCCAGCCTTCACCTGGGTCCTGGGCCACACTGGGGCTGGGGGGACCCTGAACCCCTGGTGTGTCCTCCCATCCCACCCAGGGACCCTGGCCCCAGCCTCTTGCCCCACTTTGTCCTCCAGGCCCAACCGCCTGCTCATCCTTCACGGCTTCCTGGACGAGAACGTGCACTTTTTCCACACCAACTTCCTTGTCTCCCAGCTGATCCGGGCCGGGAAGCCCTACCAGCTCCAGGTGAGCCACTGCCCGCCGCCCCGCGGGGCCGCCTCACTTCCTCCCTCCGCTACCTGTGCCCAGCGCCGTCCCCAGGGCAAGGCCCTGGCCCACCCTCCCCTGCTCCTGCAGCCCGGCTGCCCCCAAGGACCCTGTGTCCCTGGGTTATCGCACCGCTGTGTATGGTGCCTCCGAGTCCCATGCCACCTTTAGGCTGGGAACCCAGATCCCCCCAGTTGGGTCAGGAGGGGCACAGCCATGGTTGACTCAGAGGCACCCACTGGGAGCAGACCACTGGACCCAGTGGTTTCCTGGAGGTGGGGATCTTACAAGGGCTCACGGGGCCTGAGGGACTCCCCTGAGCAGGGGCATGGGGGACCCAGGCCTGGGACAACTTGGTCTGTAGGAGGAAGGAGCTTGGGGAACAAGTGGCCAGAGCAGCCTGAGCATAGTGGGGGTGGGGCCAGCTGGGTGTGGCCTTGGGGACAGTGAGGTTTGGTGGGTTTAGGAGGGCTCCACTGATTGGGTGGAGCGTCAGTGGGGAGGCCTGGCTGGGGAGGCTGGCCTTCGTCAGTTGGGGATCGGGCCTTAGAAGGATTGTCTTGCCTGTTAGGAGGAGGGTGCTGTGATAGAAAGGGGGTAAGTGTCTGTGAGGGCCATAGACAGGAGGGACCACCCTGCACCCCATGCCTTAGCAGGAGGGAGGCTGAAGAGCTGACGGGGCACTCGCCCTATCCCATGCAGCCCTAGGGGCTGCACTGGTTGGCGAGTCCTGGCAGAGGTCTCAATTGGTGACTCACCCAGGGATGGATTAAAGAAGACAAGGGTAGAGGAGAGCAGACCAGCGGGTGGCCTGGTGCCTGGGTGGTGGTTGAGGACCTGGAGAGGAGGGATAGACCTAAAGCCCATTTCCCTGGCAGGAAGAGGCGGGGAATGGCACCTGCCTGTGCTGCTGGGCAGCCCCAGTGTGACTCAGAGCTGGGTCCTTGGGAGGGGCTCCCTGGTGTTAGGCCTGCTCCTTGGCCCCTGGGGGCAGCAGGGAGCTGTTGGAAGGCTGCTTTATGGCAGGAACCAGACCAGTGTCTCTGTCTCCCCCGCCCAGGGGCCGGGCATGGGCAGCACAGGTCAGGGGATCCGCTGGTTCTGACCCCCGGCACAGTGCCGGGCCGCAGCCTGGGGCCTGGAGCTTGGAGTGGCTGAGGGTAAGGGCGCCCTCCTGGGCCCCACCTTGGCCTCCTCGCCCTGGAGGGGTGAAGAAGGGACACCCCTTCCACCCACACTTCCTGAACCCTGCCAAGGAGCCAGGGGGGCCTGGACTTCTCCCCGCGCTTCCAGGAAATGCCCGCGTTACCCGGGGGGTGTCAGAGGCGGGCTCCCGGAGCACCCAGCCCACGCCTGTCTCCCGCAGATCTACCCCAACGAGAGACACAGCATCCGCTGCCCCGAGTCGGGCGAGCACTACGAGGTCACGCTGCTGCACTTCCTGCAGGAATACCTCTGAGCCGCCAGGAGCTCCACACAGAGCACAAGGGCCTCTGCGGCTGCCACCACCGCAGGGGACCAGGCTGCCACCCTGCGGGGGACCAGGCCAGAAGGACCTTGTGGCCCAGGCCCTGAGGAGGTGCCTCCTCCCAGCACCCCGCAGGACAGCCCTGGAGCCGGGGAGCGCTGCCTTTGCTGCCCTGAAGCCTGGTCTTCCTCCTCACTGCTCCCGGTTTCTTTGCTTGCTGCTTCTTGGTGGCCAGGACAGAGATGGTGGCCTCTCTCCACGAGGCACTGCCTCGAGTCGTCCCTCCTCACCCTGCCTTCTGGAAGGAGAAGACCATGTCCCCACAGGGCACTGGAGACACAGAAGAGACTGGGGGCCGGGAGGCTCCCACCTACCTGCCCTGGATCTCCACCCTGTGGCTCGGGCCTCTCCTCCCACCCCTGACCAGCCACCGTCCCCAGCACAGGAGCATGCAGACGCCTGTCCTCCCGCCGGCCACCCACTTCATATCTGTGTTGTGTTTTGGGGGCATTTTAAATAATTATTTAAAAGACAGAAAGAAAGCAAGGGGTACTTGAATGAGAACCGGGCGCTGCGCTGGACGGCGGCGCTGCGGCCCAGCCGAGGTGCCTGAGCCCGCTCCCCAGCCCAGGGCGGAGCAGCAGGGCCGCCCCGGCGCCCGTCCCCAGCTCTCTGGTGGCTCTGGGTGCCTGTGGCTGCTGGCCCCTCACTAGCCCAGGGGCAGCCACATGCCTGGCCCCTGTGTGCCAGGTTCTGGGGTTGGGAGCTGGAGACGCCCCACCTCGGGGTCACACTCTCCCTTTGCCTCCCTGCCAAGAGATCAGGCGAACGGAAAAGAAGAAAGAAAAGGAAAAAACAGAAACCACCTCTACATATTATGGAAAGAAAATATTTTTGTCAATTCTTATTCTTTTATAATTATGTGTGTGAGAAGTAGACTCATTAAACAGTCCCACACAGAAGCCTTGCCGCCTGCTGAGGCCCGAGCGGGAGGGCGGGGGCCACTGCCACAGCCTCAGCAGGGCAGCCGGGCGGGGCCTGGCCAGAGCACCCTGCCTGCAAGGGGCCAGAGGCCAGATGTGCCCTGCTGGCGCTACGCTCCCCCCCTCTGGTGCCTGTCCTTGTCCACAGGATCACAAGGGCCATGCGGATCTTTCGGTCCGTGCCCTCTGCGTTTCTGTCCCAACAGCTGAGACCCAGGGAGGCCTTGGTGGGGTGGCTTGGGCATTGAGGTTTACAGTGCTGGGCCAGACTGCCTGCCCCGGCCCTCTCTCCGTCCTTTGGGAAGCCCAATTCTAAAAAATGAATTAGAAACCAAAAACTCAGGCCGAGGCAGTTAACTTAATGACATCCTGTCCCAAAAAATAAGGGCTGGGCTGTGGCTCAGGGGGACAGCTTGCCTCGGGCAAGAAGGCACATTCACATAAATCTGAAGACTATTATCAAACTGCCTCCCAAAGAGAACCCCTCAAAGTACCTCCCCCCAAGAGAGGCGCAGAGCGTGCCTGCTTCTCTGTTCTGCTCCCAATACAATGTGTTACCAAATGGCATCATCTTTGCCAATCTTACGAGTGGCACCTCTAGGTAAAACTCCATTGTTCTTTCCTGTGGTGATCTTTTCATATTTTAAAACATCCGTTTTCTAGTAGTCATTTGTTTCTGTCCTTTGTCCACCTTTATTTGACCTGTGGGCCTCATTGATTTGTAGGTGCTCTTTATATGTGAAGGAAATCAGTCCATTGTCATACATATGTCAATCTCAGTGTGTTGTAATGGTAAGAAGCTCAGCCAATGAATCTTAAAAAACCATTCTGTTGAGAAAAAGAAAATGTCGTTCACTTAACATTGCGAAATCGAATACCTAGGGGCACACTCAATTCACAGGCTAAAGATCACAGAATGACCAAGCCGGTGGGAAAGGGGTTGCTGAGGTTGCCCAAGGAGGCCTGGCTGCCGGAGACCTGCACTTTCATCAACTGTCCTACCTCACTCATTTAATGAGGAGTGTAGTTGAGTGGGTCACTTCCTGTCCAGGGCCACTATGCAAGGGGAAAGAAGGGAGTGGGTGGCAGCTGGGCCCACTGTCTTCTTGGCTGCAGGGGGATCCCCTCACCACAGGGGCTGCTCCTCCCAGGCTGGGTTACTTTTCTGTTTGTGGCCTCTCCTGATTGGCAAGGAACACTGTGACAGAGGTCCCCTCCCCGTGCAACCTGCTGCAGGTATTCACCTGGGGTCATTTGCCTTTCAGACACATTTCTTATTTAAAAGTAATAATCGGGCTGGGGTGTGGCTCAGTGGGACAGCACTTGCCTGCCCACGCCAGGCCCTGGGTTCCGTCCCCAGCACAGCACACAGAGCGCATGCGTGACGGCTGCAGGCTGGGGCATGGCTCATGGCAGAGCCTGTGCTTAGCATGCTCGAGCCCTGGGTTCCATCCCAGCACCGCCAAAGACGGACAAACCAGAGAGACACACAGGAAGTTGAGAAAGTGGTACCAAGAGCCTGGGGTGCCCCCATCCAGCTCCCTGAGGCTGCCGGCTCCCGATCTGGCTCCGTGCCTTATTTGGGTTTTACCCCTTTTCACATGCACTTTGCTTCTGCTCCATGTTGTCACCTGCACAGATTCCCGCGGCCAGCACTCAGCAAGAGTGCTTCCTACACGGTACCCCTGTGCATCCACCCACCCCTCCAGGGCTCCTGGACAGAAGAGATGTCCACAAGGTCAGACCCACTCCTTTGGGATGCTGGGCTCACTGTCAGGATTAGAAGGCAAGATCTTTGGGATGATAGGGACCTTTTAATTCCTTCACAGTGATTTATTTTTCATGTTTGTTAGAAACAAAAAAGGAACAACAGAAGTTGCTCGGGACTTGGGGTCTTTCTACAGACACAGACAGATGTCCTCAAAAACCGACCCACTTCAGTCACAGCTGAAATACCTGCTGTCCACAGAGCTTGGCCACTAACTGAATCCTTCATGGTGACAGGGTGAAGCTGGATGGTGACAAGGTGATGGGGAATCTGTCAGTGGAACCCAGCTGTGTCAGACGCCCTAGGTAAACAAGTGTGGTCGTCCAGCTTCTAGTGCCCAGAGCAGGCAGTGGCCAAGAGGAGGGCATTTCCCTCCCTCCCCGCCCGCTCCTCTTTTGGTGCTAGGGATGGAACCCGGGGCCTCAGACATGCCAGGCAGGTGCTCTACCACTGAACTACATCCCCAGCCCATTTTTTTTTTTAATTTTGAGACAGGATATAACTAAGTTCCCATCTCCCTGCCTCACCTCATCAGGGATGACAGGTGTGCACCACCCCACCTGGCCAAGAGGCTTTGGCAGGACCCTCCTTAGCTCCAGGATGCCAATCCCAGCCTCGTGTCTGGGTGGAAGAGTGTTTAGTTCCTCAAAGGGTGAGTAGGGCCTGGCTTCAGGGTTTTACCTAGGACAGTTTCCCCTGGATTGCTCTTCCATCACCAGGAGGACTAGGAATACCAGCTGAACTCCTCACCCTCCAGACCTGTCCACTGGTGTTTTCCTGACATCTTAGGCAATTTGTAACCAAAACAATGATTTCCTTCCAAACTTGAAAGCCTGGAATTTCTTTTTTTTTTTTTAAAAGAGTGAGAGGAGAGAGAGAGAGAGAGAGAGAGAGAGAGAGAGAGAGAGAATTTTTTAATATTTATTTTTTTAGTTCTCGGCAGACACAACATCTTTGTTGGTATGTGGTGCTGAGGATCGAACCCGGGCCGCACACATCCCAGGCGAGCGCACTACCGCTTGAGCCACATCCCCAGCCCCTGGAATTTCTTTTATTTTTGCCAGTACTTACAGAATACTTTACCAGCTTCTGTAATCAAACCCACATCGACATTACATATTTAGTAGAGTGCATTATCCCTGTACAAATGGAAAAAAATTGTTTTAATGTTTCTAGATCAATATGAAAGCCTAGAGGGTTTTTTTGTTTTTGTTTTTGTTTTTTTTTGGTGGGGAGAGAGGGTACCAGGGATTGAACTCAGAGGCACACAACCACTGAGTCACATCCTCAGCCCTATTGAACATTTTATTTAGAGACAAGGTCTCAGTTACTCAGTGCCTCGCTGTTGTTGAGGCTGGCTTTAAACTTGCAACCCTCCTGTCTGCCTCCCGGGCCGCTGGGAAAGCCTGGCCTTTCCTAATGGGCATCTGTCTGTAGTGGCAACTAGAGCTCTCCCAGTCTGGGAGAGGAATTCCACCCCCATTCCCTCATTTAACCCTCTTGTCAACTCTTAAAGGAGGTTTTTTTTTTTTCTTTTTCATTGTTAATTCTGAAGTAATTTCAGGCTCTAAGATAAGTTGCAAAAATTGTCTGGAGCCCCCTAACAGCTCAGTCCAGCTCCGCCTAGGGGCAGCTTCTTCAGGAGCTGCAGAGAGCGGGGTGCCTGAGGCCAGGGGGTGACCATCTACCTGTCCCGTCCACCACCCTACGGACTGCATCAGACTTTGAACAGCTCTTCCTCCTGTGTCCCTCCCACAAGGGTCCCGCAGTGTGTCCCCTTTTGTTCCATCTCATTCTGTGATGGTTTCTCAGTCTGTTATGTGACACACTCCTGGAGCCTGTCAGTTATTTTGTAGAATGTCCTTTGATTCACATCTGTCCAGTGGTAAGCTCATGATCAGACTGAGGTCACGCGTTTTTAGCAGGAGTCCCACGGGGTGCCGTGCCCCTCTCAGCATGTCCCAGCAGGTCTGTGATGTCGCTGTCATTATTAGCGATGTTAACTTTGCCCCCTGGGTGACGGGGGGCCACCACCACATTACTTTTCCCCTCTGTCACTGGTAAGTGCGGGGGGGGGGTGCTCCTGAGTCGGGGGACATGCCCTCGTCCTGCTGGAGTGGAGGAGGACAGACTCCTGCAGGTCTGTCCACCCAAGCCGCCTTCCACGGCGCAACGGAAAAAAGAAAAAATAAGCCCAAACCAGCATTTTTACCTGAGCAGTCCCTCCAGACCCTCAGCGAAACATCCAAGGTGTCTGTGTATGATGGCGACAGCCGCCGGCGACGTCCTAAGTGGCATCACCTAAAAGCAGAGGCAGGAGACACATTTAAAGCGACACAGAAACAAGAGAACACTCCCTTCTGCGTCCCCGGCGGACCTGGGCTGCCACGGGGACCAGGCGTCCAGCTCAGGCGACAAACTCGTCCCGCGCCCCAAGCGGAAGTGCCATAACGCCGGACACAGACGCCCAAGCCCCGCCCCCAAGATGGCGAACGGGCGGGGCGTATGGCCACGTGACGGCGCAGAAGCCGACGTGGCCGGCGTCGGGCGCCGCGCGTGTCCCTCGCCGCGTCCCGTCCGCCCGCCCTGAGCCGAGGACCCGATCCCAAGATGGCGGCGCCCAGCGAAAAGAGGGACGGCGGCAGCGCGGGCTGGTGGGCTGCGCTGCTGTTGGTCGTAGCGCTGAGGCCGGCGGAGGCGGTGTCCGAGCCCATGACGGTGGCGTTTGATGTGCGGCCTGGAGGCGTCGTGCACTCCTTCTCCCAGAACGTGGGCCCCGGGGTACGTGCCACCGCCGCCCCGGGCGTTTCAGCGAGGTGGTGCCGTCTGGGCGAGGGGCACCGTCCCTCGGTGGGGGGGCGGTCACTGAGGACCTGGCGGGAGGCGGGGCCTCGGGGGCTCCGCGCCTCCGAGGGGCGGGGCTGTAGCCCACCTGTCACCTGGCCGCGGTGTCCTGGCCTCGCGACTCTGAGGTGGGGAGAGCGGCCCGAGGCAGAGGGGCAGGGGCCCTGCAGGGCCGCGCGAGGTCACCGCCGGTCCCGCAGGTGCGAGGCGGCTCCCTTCCTGGCCCAGCTCTGCCCCCGCCCGTCGGGGGTCCCCTCGGCCCGCAGCCTCCCCTCGTGCCCGTGGTGTCTGCGGTGCCCGGTGCCTCCTTATAAGGGGTGCCCGCCAGCCCCGTTCGCAGAGGACCAAGTCAGTTTTCGCTTGGCCAGGAGCCCCTCGTGCCCTTGCTTCCAAAACCCACGTCCCTCGAGGCGTGGTCGCTGGAGTGAGTGTGGCCTTTACCCAGAAATCAGGTGGATTGTTTGCTGACCCTGGAACCCAGGGGTAGGAAGAGAGGCGGTCAGGGCAGCCGCGGTCAGTAGCTGCTGGGGCGTGTCAGGGTTGGCCTCCAGGGACTTCCTCGGAGGGGACCTGTGCTCCCTACTAACCCGCTTTCCCTCCTCTAGGACAAGTTCACCTGCATGTTCACCTACGCTTCTCAGGGGGGCACCAACGAGGTGAGTTGTTGGGGAGTCCATATACCTTGTCATGTGGAGATGCTCCCCAGGGGACAGTGAGGCTGGGTTACATGAGCCTCAGCATTGAGCTCCGGTGGTGAGCCACTGAATAGAGGGCCGATCGTGCTCTTTTGTCCACAGAGCGAGCGAGCAAGCGAGCTAGCTCTAGACAAGACTCTGCTGTTCTCATTGGCCTCTACCAGAGGTGCTGCATTCCTTTTCTGTGCTGAATGACAGAGTGCTACACATTTAGTGACTTTAAGCAATACCGTTTGTTGTCTCTCAGGTCTGTAGAGAGTCAGGGTTGGCCCAGCTGGACACTGTGTGAAGCCAAAATCAAGGTTTCCCTCCTGGCCCTTATCTGCAGGCTCTGGGGAGAGTCCTCTTGGAGGCCTGTTGGGTTATGGGCAGAATTTAGCTCTTTGCAGTTGGAGGAACAAGGTTCCATTCCTTGCCAGCTGTTCTCTCCAGCTGACAGCGGAAGAGGAAATAAAGGAAAAATTCATTGAGTGGGAAGGATACAGTGTACCCTGACTTTGAAGGGGCCCCATTGCAAGGAGCACAGGTGGCTTCTGGGAGCTGAGAGTAAGGAAATGGGGCTTCAGTCCTGCAACTGCAAGGAATTGAATTCTGCCACAACCTGGGAATGTGGAAGAGGACCCTGAGCAGCAGGTGAGACACGACCCAGCCACTACCTTGGTTTCAGCCTCATGAGACTAAACAGGGCCCAGCATGCCATGTCCTGGCTTCTGATCTGCAGAACTGTGAAGCGGTAAATGAGCGTGAGTCAGGGGCAGAGGTGCACACTGTTGTCCCAGCTGCCCAGCAGGCCCAGGAGGAGGACCACGAGTTCCAGGCCAGCCTCAGCAACGTAGGCCCTGTTTCAAAATAGAGTTGAAGAGGACTGGATCGAGCGCAGCTGGGTGGCAGGGCCCTTGCTGAGCGTGTGCGCCTGGGGTCGGCACCCAGTGGGGGGTTTAGGCCAAGTCTGTGGTGACTTGTTCATCAGCATAGTGGGTTGAATGGCGTCCCCACAAAAGGTCGGTCTGGGGGCTGGGGATGTGGCTCAAGTGGTAGTGCACTCGCCTGGCATGCGTGCGGCCCGGGTTCGATCCTCAGCACCACATACCAACAAAGATGTTGCGTGCACCGATAACTAAGATTCTCTCTCACTCTCTCTTTAAAAAAAAAAAAAAAAGGTCGGTCTGTACCCAAGTCTTGGAACCCATGAGTGGGGCCTTATGTAGAAAGTGTCTGTCTTGGCCAGTGTGATTAAGTGAAGGACCTCAAGATAGAAACGGCCTCCAGGTGTCCAGTTGGGCCCTCAGTCCAATATGAGCGTCCTGATGAGGGACACAGTGGAGATTGGCTTGATGGAAGAGGGGCACACGGAGGAGACAGCCCTGCAGAGACGGGCGTGAAGCAGCCCCAGCCAAGGGTCACCTGGAGCCCCGCAGCTGGAGGAGCAGGAAGGACCCTGCCTGGGGCCTCTGGGGGGCACAGCCCTGGCCACACCTTGATTTTGGACTTCGCCTGCAGAACTGTGAGAGCCTCCGTTTCTGTCGCTGTGAGCCACTAAGTGTGTGGTGATCTGTTGCAGCAGCCACAGGAAGTGAGTGCAGCCAGGGCCACGTCAGAGGAGGTGCCCTGTGATCGAGGTGGAGTCCCCTGAGGGACAGTAGTTAGCGTCTGAGGAGGGGCACCTTCTCAGGATGTTAGGAGGCAGAGCTACTCATGGAACCCGGGAGAGCATCCTGCACCCCTGGGGTGACGTCCCTCCCCACCCCCAGGCTTCAGGGAACGCTCTCTAATTCCAGAGCAGCCCCGGAAGGACATAGCCTAGAGATGGACGCTGCTGGGAATCCCGACGGTGGACGCTGAGGGCAGGAGCACTCCCAGCAGGCCGGGCCTCCGCTTGCCCAATCAGAGAAGCACATGCCGTGCCAAGGGCAGGCCTCTCCCCTCTGCGCCCTGGACACCGGGGCTCACCACTCTCTTAAGTGGGCATCCCGGGCACCACAGGGCGTGGAGCAGTCTCTGGCCTCCATCCACTCCAGGCCAGGAGAACCTTGAGTTGTAACAACCACGAATGTCCCCAGACAGCTGCGGGGAACTGGCCGCCCAAGCTGGATGGTGCTTGTGGCTGCTGCCCGACACGTGGATCCATGGGCTTCCCGTCTCCCTGCCTGCTGCCGCCTTGCGGGCAAACGCCAGGATGGATTCTGAATAAATGGCAGAGACTGGGTGAGATGGCCTGAGGTGTCCAGGGAGACAGAGGCAGTCCTGGGGCCACGGACACTGAAGCTGCGGAGAGGCCCGGGCACTTTGTCTGGAAGGGCAGGCCTGCGGCCCGAGGCCCGGAGGAGGTGGGAGCCGGAGGGCAGCATCTGTGTCCTTTCACCATGGTTGGTGCAGCCAGCTGGCCTCGGGGGCCCAGGCAGAGGGACAGTCCTCACAGCACTGCAGTACAGTGACATCTGGAGCCACCAGAAAGTAGAGTCACAGGCGCAGCCCCTCTGGAAAACGTCATGGCCGTTTCCCATAAATAAAGGAGCCCTGCCGACCGAGCCAGCCGCAGCGGTGACTTAGGCCCACACAAGAGTGTTCATAGCAGCGCTTCCTGCGGTAGCCACGAAGCACAGGCCACCTAGTGTTCATTAGCGAGTGAGTGGAACATGTGATGTGGGACTTCCCTGCAGTGGAATATCGTTCAGTCAAGAACAGGAGAGAGGTGACATGCTCTAGTGTGGATGGCCCTCAAGGACCTCGTACGGAGAACCAGATGTGAAAGGCCACACAGTATGTGGCTCCAGTGGCAGGGAATGTCCAGGACAGGAGAGTCCAGAGGCAGGACGTGGATTCATGGTGCAAGGTTGGGGAGGGACAGGTGACTGCTCGTGGGAACGGGCTTCCTCTTGGGGTGATATGGGTGTTCTGGAATGATGTGGCCGTCCTGGAAGCCGCCGAGTTGTGCATTCCCCCACCCCCGCCCTCCCTAGTTTGTGCTGAGGGCGGCCTCACTGAGTTGCTGAGGCTGATCTGGAACTTGTGATCCTCCTGCCTCAACCTGGCTCTCAGGGGACTCGCCTTTAGGAAGCTTTAAGGGGCGGGGGGGATTGGGTGGGACTGGGCTCAGTGGCGGAGCACTCGCCTGGTGCCTCCGAGGCCCTGGGGTTCGATCCTCAGCACCACATTAAAAAAAAATAAATAAAAACAAAGGTATTTGTCCGACCAAAAGAAACATTAAAAAAAGAAAGAGCTGGGGAAAGCCTCCTGGGCTTCCTGGGTGAATCCCCTCCAGGCACCTCATCAAACTGAACTGTTGTGGTGTCCAGAGCCTGCGGGGCCACAAACAGGTGTTTCAGATTAGAAAATAAGCCAACGCGGGCTGAGTGGGGGGGGGGGGGACTCCCTGGTCACAGGGAGCGATGGTCCCCACACTTGTACTCCCAGGCAAAGCGCCCGCTGGAGGTGACATAGAGATGGCCTCGCCTCTAGGGACGAGGACGCTGCCGTGTTAAGCCGGGGCCAGTGATCGGACTCGACGAGGGTCATGCTGGCCAGGTTGCCGGGCAGCCAGGACGCCAGGGCGGCATTCCACCGCCATTTGGCTGGAGTCTGGAGGCCGTGAGAAGTTCCTGGGTTATTCTTCTGGGGTTAGTGGGGTTTTGTGTGTGTGTATTTTTGTTGTTGTTTTGTTTAAAGAGAGAGAGAGAGAATTTTTTAATATTTTTTTTAGTTCTCGGCGGACACAACATCTTTATTTTATTTATATGTGGTGCTGAGGATCGAACCCAGCGCCCTGCGATGCCAGGCGAGCGCGCTACCACTTGAGCCACACCCCCAGCCCAGCGTGTGTATGTTTTTTACTGTTTTTTTAGATGTTGAAGGACCTTTATTTTATTCCTTTATTGATATGTGGTTCTGAGAGTCCAACCCAGGGCCTCCCACATGCTGGGCGAGCCTCTGCCGCTGAGCCCCCGCCCCAGCCTGGGCTGGTTTTCTGTCACCGGTCACCGGTGTCCTGCCACAGCTGCCACCCCGTGGCGCCCAGGCTCATGGTGGGCTTCAGGGCCCATGCCGACCGCAGCTCGCGGTGTCTGGGGGCGCCAGGAGCGGGGCCTGGTGCCTGTCTTATTCCCTTTCTCTGGACTCTTCTGGGAACCGGTGTCAGGCGCCACCTTCTCTCTCCAGAGTCTCTGGACTCCTGCTCATTGTGAGAGTCACGCAGGGAGAGGCGGGCACCCGATTTGCCTGGTCACTGGTGCCCTCGGTGCGGCCTCCCTGGCCCCCGCCACTCCCTCTCCTCGTGGGCGTCCAGCTTTTCCCTCCTAGAAGCCTGGGCCCTCCCTGGGTCGAGTCCTCCGTGGTCCCTTACCCAGGGGCTGGACCACGCTGGTTCTCGGGAGGGGCGAGACCTTGGGATGGGAAGTCACCAGAGCCCAGAGGGGGGGCAGCCTGGCATCAGGAGTCGCCGGTGAGTGACCTGTGCCGCCTTCTCCCCGCAGCAGTGGCAGATGAGTCTGGGCACCAGCGAGGACCACCAGCACTTCACCTGCACCATCTGGAGGTGAGCCACGCCCAGCACAGGGCCCTGCCGCTGCCCTGACCACGGTGGCCAGGTGCTGTCCAGGAGGCCGGAGGAGCACAGGGCGCAGGGGGGTGTGGTCTGGTGGGAACACTGTGAGGACTTCCTGAGAACTGTCACCCTGGCTCAGGGGTGGCAGGGAGCCACGGAGATAGAAGTCAGCCTTCTGAGGAACAGGCTCCGTGACAGTTAGACGCTCCCAAGGCTGTGCAGCCATCATCTCTGTCTAGTTCCGGAACATTCTATCACTCACAACCAGCCTTATCCCCATGAATAGTCAGCCTGTCCCTCTACAGCCCCTGGCACCCACAAGCCTCATCCCGTCTTGGACGTCTCCTGTCACTGGGTCACGCACTGTGGCCTTGGGCCTCTGGCTCCCGGAGCACAAGTTGTCAGGTCTGCCGCGGCTGCAGCGTGTGTCACAGCCTCCGTCCTCTGCGTGGCTGAGTAACATTCCCCAGGGCTCTGGCGGGACCCTGGCCTGTCCAGCAGAAGGAGGCAGGGAGATCTCAAGGCCAGCAGACTGTGGGGCAGAGAGGCAGGGCGTGGGCCGAGGGGGCACTGGAGGACTGGGGAGGTGCCTGCGTGGCACTTGGCAGGGTGGGCTCTGGGCCTCTGGGCCTGGGGGAGATGCGGGGCTTGGGCATGGGGGGCCCAAGGCCGTGGGAAGCCATTGCCTGTGCAGAGAGGCACCAGCAGGGCCTGTGGTCAGCTCCTCCTGGACCTGCCCTGCTGTGTCCTCTAGGCAGCTGTCTGAGCCGGACCCTGCCTCTGGTTCCTGAGCACCCGCAGGCCACAGGCCTCTGGAATCAGACAGCCCTGCCCCACATCCCTGCAGCGCTGCCCGCCCTTCCCGCTCTGGCTGTGTCCCTGCGACTTTGCCTTTCTGACTTCCTCGCGACCCTAGACGTGGTGGGACAAGGAGAGGGAGGCAGGGTTGGCCTGGAGGCCTCAGCGCTGGGTCCCTGCCCTTCTCCCCGGGCACCTTGCTCAGGCAGGCCCCCAGAGCTGTGCGGCAGACCCTGGGAGAGCAGGCGGCAGCCGAGGGCTGTTCAGTGGAGGACAGGCTGTGCCATCTGACCGGGCTGCTGGCCTGCGGTTCCTGGTGTTCACTGGGCATCCTGGGGAGACAGACCCCAGGGCCATCGCCAGCCCGCCGAGACCTGGTGGTGCAGCCTCCAGGGGTGCTGCAGATGCAGGGGCCAGGCGCAGGGAGACCCCTTGGTGGTGACCCTCTGCTTCGTGATGCCCCGAGCCCGGCCTCTCTGGATGCAGCTCTGCAGGCCCATGGTGGTAGGGCCGGGGGTGCTCGACTGAGCCTGTGTCCTCCTTTCTGACCCCTGGGCTCCTCCGGCAGTGGGGCTGCTGCCTGCCAGCTGCGGTCAGGCCTGAGCGGGCCTGGCCCAGACCTCACACCTTGACCCTCCGCTCAGGGTCTGGCAGTGGCCACTGGGGCTGAGGAAGTCACCCAGGAGCTCCTCGGGTGCCCGGGCCCTCTCATGGTCCACTCCCGCAGCTGCATGGAGCCCGGCACCCAGGACCTCGTCCCCCTTGGCCTCGGGCACCTCTCCCTGCTCCCGCTGTCCCCTGGTGACCCCTCTGCTTCGACCTTGCCGCTCCTCCAGTGCCCCCAATTGAACCTCCTGTGACCCAGGCAGCAGCTCCCGCTGCAGAGTCTGGCCGCGCCCCGCCCTCCCCGCACAGCCCCCCACTGAAATAACAGCGTGGACTCTAAGAACGTGCAGCCGATGACCACGTGCGTCCCAGGCCCCCGAGGGCTCATGGCCAGGGGTGAGCGGCCTCCTAAGTGAGCGGCCAGTGTGTTCGGCAGAGGAAGGAGGCTGGTTTGGATGGACGCTGCCCTTCCTTCCTGGGGTCGGCAATTCTGGGAAACAGTGTCCCTGTGGCGGGCTCCAAACCAGCTGACCACCGCCCACGGCAGGCCTAGCCCAGCACAGGTCCTGACGAGCTCTCTGCAGGGCCCGGGCGGCCCCCAGGCTGGTCTGACCTCCCCGCTTCTCCGCAGGCCTCAGGGGAAGTCCTACCTCTACTTCACGCAGTTCCAGGCCGAAGTGCGGGGCGCAGAGATCGAGTACGCCATGGCCTACGTGAGTGCAGCCGCAGAGCGGCCTGGGGCACCCCGCGCTGCTCCCCGGGCCGCAGAGCCTCCACGTGGACACCCTGCGGTCCCACCAGGGACCCACTTGAATCTGGGTCAGAAACAGTTTGGAAACTCCTCACATCTGCCCGTCCCCCTGGGACACGGGGTGCCACAAGGAGGTGCTGGTGCCCGGGGCCTGGCGGGCAGCAGGGGCACTGGGGCCCTCCTTGGTCACCCGGTTTTGGCAGGGATCCAGGAGTCTCCTGCCCTCTAGGTCAGCGTGACAGACCTCAGCCACAGCACATGCCCTGCTGGGTGACCCTTCCAAGTGACCTGCTGCCCACGGCCTCCCTTTTGGCTGACTTGAAAGAAATAATTTTGATTTTTTAACTTTAAAATTTTTTCCAGCCCTGGGAGCGGAACCCGGGGCCTGGTGCGCTAAGCGCTCCTCCAGGAGAGAGCCCAGGGCTCCCCCGCGAGCCACCTCCCAGATGATTTACCTATCCGTTATTTTTTAATGTGTGTGTTTTAGTTGTTGATAGAACTTTATTTTTATCTGTATGTGGTGCTGAGAATCGAACCCAGTGCCTCCCACATGCAGGCCAGTGCGTTACCACTGGGCCACCGCCCCGCCCTGCCAGCCTCTCTATTGGTTATTTAAACCTTTATTTAATTTATTTTATGTGGTGCTGAGGATCGAACCCAGGGCTTCGACCGTGCTAGCTAGGCCAGCGCTCTCCCGCTGGGCCCAGCCCCGGCCACTATTGTTCATTTAGAGACAGGGTCTCAGCGGGTTCTTAGGGCCTTGGACTTGCCTCCCCAGTCGCTGGGGTGACAGGCGTGGCCACCAGCAAGTGTGCCCACCAGTTATGATTTTCTAAAATCACGTTTAAGAGATTAGGATGCAAGAATCGTTTCCGTAAATTATTTTTTAAGTTATGAAAGTTACGCTGTGTCCAATGCTGGCGGCTTGGGCCAGGCGAGGTCTCACGTCCGCAGCTGCCCCTGGGGGGCCCTTGCCTGCTGCGGGGCACTGCCCGTCCTGCTGCTGCTCTTGTGGCTTCTAGTAACGTCTCCCTGTTCCTTTCCAGTCAAAAGCTGCGTTTGAAAGAGAAAGCGACGTTCCTCTGAAAACCGAGGAATTTGAAGTCACCAAAACAGCAGGTGGGTGACCAGAGAGGAGGCCTGAGGGGTGGGGTGAGTCACCAAGCCTTGGGGACAGTGTCACAGCACAGAAGCTTCCCCCACGCTGGGCCCACAGGGTCAGTGCCACCGTGTCGCTGTCACGGGGCCTGAGCAGCTGCTCCATAAGGAAGAGAGAGTCACTTGGCTGATCTGGAGGCCAAGGGCTGTCGCTGCCTTGGCTCTGACGAGGGAGAGTGGCAGGGCCAGGTACGAAGCCAGGGCGGGCTGGGTCCCATCCTCAGAGGCGTGACCCACCTGTGCTGGAAAGGGACCCGAGGCCTCGCGTGCCACCAGGTGCCTAGCCCTGAGCCACACCCAGCCCCACACCTCTCAGCCCCAGGGACACACTCCTAGTGGCAGCAAGTGGGTTGGCCACGTGCCAGTGAGACTGGACGACAGGGACAGGTGGACTTGAGGTGGCTTCTCCATGCCGCACTGCTGTTCCCGCTGCACATCGTGCAGCTCCTGTGGTCCCCGCTTCTCGGGAGGCTGAGGCAGGAGGATCGCTTGGGAGTGTGAGGCCAGCCTGGGCAGCACAGCGAGACCCCGTCTCAAAACTTGGAACAAAAGAAATCTCTTTTTATTTTTTTAAAAGCAATTTAAGAACGTTAACCGCGCTCGGTGCACAGGCTGTGCCCGCTCAGGCCGCAGCCCAGCTCCGCAGTGCCTGCCGCACACGAGTGTGGAAAGTCACTGCCGCTGGGCGCCCAGGGCGAGCTCCATGGGAAACAGGGCTGGGCACCCGAGGCGCCCGCGGGCTGGAGGCTGAGGGCAGCAGCGTAGCCCAGGGGAGCTGGGGGTGCCGGGCAGCATGGGGTCCTCCGGGTGGTCTGAGCCCCATCAGTGTCCTTGAGCCATGTGCGGCTGTGCAGGACCGGTGCTGAGCCAGGGGAGGGACAGAGGGTCCCCCTCAGCCGTCGCACTCACTGACAAGGGGAGAGGCCAGCGTCCTGCGGTGCTGAAAGATGATCATGGGCCACCTGCTCCTGCCTGGCTCTCCCCAGGCTGGCCTTCGCACCTGGTCCCACCGGAGCCTGCCATGTGGGGCCACTGCCAGATGCGCCTCCCCTGCCCCCCCACAGCGCCCCAGGTTCCTGGGCCTCGGGTGGCATGGTGGCCGTCTGACGACGCTCTTGTCTCTTGCAGTGTCCCACAGGCCCGGAGCCTTCAAGGCTGAGCTGTCCAAGCTGGTGATCGTGGCCAAGGCCGCCCACAGTGAGCTGTGACTGCCCACCAGGCGCCGGGTGTCACTCGCTGGAGGAGCCGGGGCCCGGCCTGGTGCTGGCTCTGCAGGGAGCTCTGGTTCCCCCCACCCTGTGTCCCGGGGACCCCACAGCTGGCAGAGCCCCACCTCCACCACACACTGGCCCCCAGGGCTAGAGCAGCTGGTCCCCATAACCAGAGGGCTCTTCTGAAGCCAGCCTGCGTCCCTGTGGGGCCCCGCCAGGCACAGGAGCCACATGCTCCCTCTGAACCCCGCCAAGCGCCCGGCTCCAGGACCACCCTCCCGACAGCCGGGGAGGGACAGACTGTTCTTTTGTATTTAAATAAATAAAACCAATAAAAGGCAGCCCGTGGACAGCCCCTGGCACCTACGGTCCTCCCTGCCGGGCGTGGCCCGCCTGCGTCATGGCATCTCCAGAGTGGACTCCCTGTGGATGAAGCTCTGGCCTCGCCACTGCAGGTGGACGGCAGGACGCTGGCCCCTCGCCCAACCCTGGCGCAGGGTGTCCACATACTGGTGCTGGGGCAGCGCGTGCTCCTGGCCCAGGGCTGGTTGGTTCTGGGAAGTTGGGTCACAGCAAAGGAGAGCGGGCGGCCCCTCCCTGGCCACGCCCCTCGGGCACTGCACTCCCAGCACAGGGCCTCGGCCTGCAGCCTGACCTCTGGCCCCTGCTGGCCGGCAGAGGACCGCTGAGGCACTGCTCCCGCTCCCTTGGGCCAGCCCTGGAGGTGACACTACTGTCCCCCTGTGCAGCGCCCGAGCATGTGGGGCACCTGCCCACACCTGGAAGACGCAGAGCAAGGTGGCCCTAGACCTGTAGCGGGGTCTCGGTGCAGGTCTCCTGAGAGGAGGTCCCTGGACCCCAGGAGCGGCCTCCAGGGGGCAGTGCTAAAGGGTCCCTCGCCAGGGCCTCTAGGGTGTGACCCTCCACACTGGGGCAGGGGCTGCCGCAGCCTGTGCAGGACAGCTGAGAGCTGATGGCCACCCTAGGACACAGGACCGGGGGTGCCCTGTGCAGGGACAGCCACAGCCTCTAAAACAGACTGGCCGCGCGTCCGAATGGAGCTGAGGTGAACCCCCGGTCGCGGCCCGTCGTGCCCTGCGACCAGTGGGGCAGAAACGGAACTCATCACCCAGGGCCACAGACATGGCCACAGCGGGGCAGCCCGGCATGGCCTGTCCAGCTCAGCCTGGGGCTTCTTGGGGACACCAGGGTGGGCTCCTGCCCTGGTGTTAGAGGGTCTCCTCGGCAGGCAGAGGCAGGAGCTGCTCTCAGCAAAAGCTCTGGGTGGGGGAGCGTTAGCCATGCCCCGAGGGCTGCCCTGAACTTGGCTCTGACCGCGGCAGCGGGCAGCAGGAGAGCCAGGGTCTGGAGGAGCAGGCGTCCCTTACAGGGCTCCGCAGGTGGCACGGTGCCCGGACGGGGCTCTGGAGCCCTGTGCGGCTCCTGCTTCCGTGGTGACAGCTGGTACGGACTCCCCGGGTGCCATCAGCCCCACCTGCCCAGCCTGGGGGCACCTCAATGCCAGGTTGCCCATCCCAGGCACCCGACAGCTGGCGGAGACAGCCCAGCCTCCCAGCGGGCAGCGCAGGTGTCCCCACCCCACCTGTGCACAGCCAGGCCAGGCCTCTGCTGACCACGGATCTGGGCCTGCTGCGTGTGGCCGCGCTGTCCCGGCCGCGCCCAGCCCTGCAGTCCCAGAAAGAAAATGTTGATTTCCATCATGAAATTATGATTAAAGGACACGCTCAGATGGCTTTGCCCACCCCGAGTCGGGGATGCGCTTTGTCCTGGCCTCCGGAGGTGGCCGGCGGTCCTCAGCACCTTGTTTTGTTGAAGTGTCACCTTGCTCGGCCTCCACGGTCACCTGATGTCCTCGCTTGTGCATCTGGGCCCACGTTCCCCAGATGGGGACAGCGCCGACAGGGACACCCTTCCAGAGGCGGCCCCTCCCAGGGCCAGGGGGGACATGGACTGGGGGACAGTTTGACCCGTTGCACCCTTTCCTTCTGTGACCTGCTGGGGTGACCAGTGTCCAGCACCAGGCCCGGGAAGCCCTGCTTTGGAAACCCACGCAGTGGTTTGAGGGGAGCAGGCAGGTGGCCTGCGGTCAGCCCAGGACATGGAACGGGGGAGGACGACAGGTGGCCTGAGCAGGCAATGGCTCTGGGCGGGAGGCACCTGGCCCTGATGGGCGCCTGCCTGTCACACAGGGTGGGGAGGAGGACGCCATGGGTCCTCGGAGCTGCTGCTGCAGGAGCTGGATAGGGTGGCCCAGCAGGTGTGGCTGGAGGGACAGGGTCGGGCCGAGTCCTGGGCGCCGCCCGGGGGTCAGATGCTGTCCTCGTCCAGCAGCCTGCCCAGGCCCTCGCAGATCCCGCGGAGGTGGGAGCGGTAGGGCTCGGCCGGGCCGTAGAGCGCGGCCAGGAAGTCGCAGTTGGCCACGTGGCTGAAGACGTGGTTGATGCGGCCGTGGGACTTGGCGGTCAGGTGCGGGCCGGCAGCCTGGTGCAGCAGGTCACGGCACTCCTGCAGCCCGGCCACCAGCACGCGCCGGTCGAAGGTGAAGGCCACCTGGTGGAAGCTGAGCGCAGTCAGGGCCAGGCCGCGGGCCCTCTGGCGGAAGCGCCCCAGCAGCTCCAGCTCGCGGCCCCCCAGCTGCCCGGCGCGCAGCAGCACGCCCAGCTTCACCACCACCTTGACCAGGTTCTTCACCACCTTCTGCGCCTCCTTGCGGCTGCGCGTGAACTCCTTGGTGGCCCGGTACAGCTCATCCAGCACCTGGCTGCTGGTGTCGTCCAGGAGCACGGCCACCGTGGCCTTGGACGCCATCTTGCTCAGGACCTTCTTTTGGGCCTGCAGGGCCAGACTCTTGGTGCTGAAGGTGTCCATGGGCCCTGCTGGGGCAGAGAGACCACGTGTCAGCCGCCCCGCCGCCAGGGCCCCTGCCCTTCCCGTCTGTGGACGCCTGGGCGGGGAGGGCTGCGGACAGACAGCCCCAGCAGACCCTGGGGGGCACAGGGCATCTGTCTCTTTAAAAAGAGTAAGAGTGTTGGAGTCGAAGGAAGGAGTGCGGAATGGTGGGTCCGGAAGGCCTTCTAACTGCGCCAGCTGCAGCCCCCCCCAAAGCCCCTGCGCCCGGCCGTGAGCTGAGGGGCTCAGGGCGAGTGGCTGCGGGATCCTGGCCCCTGTCCCACCCCAACTCCCCAGTCCCCTCCCGCAGCTCCATGAGAGGGACCTGGTGAGCAGCCCCCTAGCCCCAGCCCCCTCCCTGCAGGGCCATGACAGACAGACGGACAGCTGGACAGAGAGCTCGGAGGCTGCAGGGTCAGAACAGGCTGCGGGCAGCCCCCAGGCAGTGGGCTCTGCGCAGCTCCCACTTCCCGCTGCTGCCCACGAGGGCCCAGGCGAGGGCCGGGTGCGCGGGCAGCTGGGGAGCAGGGTCTCTGTGCCCCCGTTCTCTGCCTGGTCCTTCGTGCCAGCGGCCCGGGGCTCCCCGACCGCCCGGCTGCAGGGCTGGCATCGCCCTTCTGCTGGAGACCAGCGGGCAGCTCCACGGGCCTGGGGCTGCCGCCTCCCTGGGTGACCCTGAGTACCTCCCCAGGCCCAGGCCCAAGCCCACCCCCTACCTGGACACCATCCCTCCCTGGAGACCACCCCGTCGTCCCTGGAGACCACCCCTCCCTGGACACCACCCCGTCGTCCCTGGAGACCCCCCTCCCTGGAGACCACCCCAGGAAGCCGTCCGGAGCCCCAGGAGGGTGAGGCCCTCCTCTGAGCAGTGGCACCCACGGGTCCCCTTCTCCACTGTGTCCTTCGAGACTCCAGAACCTTCTGCCTGAAGAGCCAGGAGGAGGGGCAGCGTGAGACCCACCCCCAGGGCCCTGGTCCCCTCCTGCGCCACCCCAGGGCCAGCCAGGATGCCAGACAGCCCCACCCCCCGGAGTCCCCCAAAGCCCTTCTTTGTACCAGCTCAGGCTCCGGGAGGCGGCCCGGCCGCAGCCGCCCTCAGAGGTCAGGCCAGGCCTTCCCTGCCCCTGCCTGTCACTGGACCCTGCTCTCCACAGGCCAGGCCAGTGCCTTTGACCCAGTGCCACGTGGCGGCCACCCACACCGTGCCACTATTCCTACCAGCTGACGGGTTGGTGGCCCATCCTGCAGAAAAGGGACGGGCTCAGAGAGGCTGAGCTGCCCACCCAGGACCACACAGCGAGACTCCATCGGCTGCCTCAGACCCTCGGAATCCAGCCCCCTGCATTCCCTGATGCCCACAGGCTTGGAGGTCAGGAGTGTCCCCTGCCACTGAAGGCCGGCTCCCGCTGGCCTCCGGGGCACGCCGCACAACTCCCTGAGTCTCAGTCCCGGTCCCCAAGACGCAGACAACTGGAACAGCTTGGTCCTGGGCAGAGGCTGGGTCAAGGCAGCGTCCCTGGGGCCAGAGCCCAGCGCCTGGAGAGAGCGCCGGGGCTTCAGCTGGCCACCTGGCCCTCCTCCTGCCGCCTTCTCTAGAACATTCCGCTCCCTCCACCTGGAGCTTCCCCGCAGCCAGGGAGGTCACGGTCCCCCGTGGAAGCCCCAGTGCCTGGGTGCCGCGGTCCCTGCCGGGACAGCGCGTGGGACAGGAAGCCGGCAAACTCCAGGGCCGGAACCCGGGCTGCAGGGACGACGAGGGCACAGGCCTTCCTCTGCCTCCAGGAAGGAGGCCCAGGAGCCCCTCCTGCCCACCTCAGAGGCTGTGCGCCCCTGGGTGGAGCCCCGCCCTTCTCTGGCCTGGGCGGCCCATCTGCAAGTCTGAGGTTGGTTCGAGGGGAGCTGGGCTGTGGGCAGGCATCAGGAGGGGCCAGTCCCAGAAGCACCCCCACGGGAAGAGGGGCCGAGGGCAGAGCAGCTGCGGCCTCCCCTCCTGGCCCGCTGGGCCAGCCCTGGACCTGCGACACCTCCTCCTCCCTGACCCATTGTTCTAGAGAGTCCCCCCACACCACCAGACAGGCATGTGGCCACTCTCCCAGGGGACAGGGCTATGGGCCAAAATAACCCAGGCCTTCCTTCCTGCAGGAGGCAGGGGGGCGCCGCACCAGCCACAGGCAGAGCCTCCCCTGGGGCCTCTCCCCAGCACCAGCGTCCCTGGTCCCTGCTCACCACTGTCCCATGTCATTGTGGGCCAAGGCAGCACGCTGCAGCTTCAGGAACTTGGCTCACTCACTCACTCACTCACTCAGTGGCTCAAAAAGCCTTTATGGGGCTGGGGATGTGGCTCAAGCGGTAGCGCGCTCGCCTGGCATGCGTGCAGCCCGGGTTCGATCCTCAGCACCACATACCAACAAAGATGTTGTGTCCGCCGAGAACTAAAAAATAAAGATTAAAAATTCTCTCTCTCTCTCTCTCTCTCTCTCTCTCTCTCTCTCTCTCTCCTCTCTCTCTCTCTCTCTCTCTCTCTCTCTCTCTCTCTCTCTCTCTCTCTCTCTCTCTCTCTCTCTCCTCTTCTCTCTCTCTCTCTCTCCTCTCTCACTCTCTCTTTAAAAAAAAAAAAAAAAGCCTTTATGGAGCACCAACTGTGTACAAGGCACCAGGAACACGGCAAACACCAAAAGAGACCCTGTCCCTGCCTTCCCAACGTTCCAGTCCCCCCGAGGTGGGGTCCCTGGGCAGTAGCACCTGCCCTCCGCCACCGTCAGGTGAGACAAGGAGGGCAGAGCGGGGGCCGGCGCATCCCGAGGCCGGCCTTCACCCAGCACCAAACCAACCCCTGATGAAGGGACTCACCGGGCGAGGTCCACACACACCGAGCACCATCTGGCCACCAGCAGGAGCAGGGTGCACTATGGATGGACCTGAGGACCTTGTGTTCGGTGACAGCAGACACACAAGGCCACAGTGTGTGACCCAGTGACAAAAATGCCAGGACAGGAGGGTCCAAGACGAGTTGTGGACCTGTGGGTGCAGGGCTGGGGGAAGCTCGTGGGGCAGGTGCCTTTTGTGGTGATGGAAGGTTCTGGAACTAGACAGAGGTGGTGGCTGCACAATCTCGTGAACCCCTGAACTGGAGGCTAAAGTGGCGAGTTCTGTGGCCTGGGAATCCCGTCTCACTGAGCTGATCACTTAATGTCCGTGCCCTTACTGTGTTTTACAACTCACTCTATAAAACGCTCAATAATCCAAGGAGCCGGGCACGGTGGGCCACGCCTGTCATCCCACGGCTTGGGAGGCTGAGGCAGGAGGACCGCGGTTCAAAGCCAGCCTCAGCGATGGCGAGATGGAAAGCAACTCAGGGAGACCCTGTCTCTAAACAAAACACAAAACAGGGCTGGGGAGTGGCTCAGGGGAGAAGGGCTCCCGAGTTCCATCCCCGGAACCAAAAAGAAAAATAAATAAGTAAGTAAATCTAAGGAATCAAAAATCAGAATTTGACCCAAACTATAATTCAGAAAAAAAAGAAAAAGAAACTATTACACAAACTGAGGTTTGTGAATGGCTTCTCTGTTGCCAGGCGCACAGTAGGGCTCAATACATGTTTCCTTAAAGAGGAATTTCCCCCTAAAAGGCTGGCGGCCCTCGCTAAAGGGACAGTGAGTCCCGGTGGCCCCATGTGGCTGATCCCATCCCGGGACAGTCCAGCTCCTGCCTCAGGGGCCACACTGCAGGACTGTCCTCAATCTCTGAGCCACGCACAGGCCGTGGCGGAGCCGAGAGGCTGCTCTGAGCATGGCTGGATGCCTGGGGTCCCTGCCCCTGCCCGCCACATGCAGAACATCCTGTTTTTCTCACAACGAACAGAGAGGACCCTGCAGATGCTTTTCCCCATCCCGGGGACTGACCCCAGGGTGCTCTGCACTGGCCACACCCCGCCCTCTTCACATTTTGAGACAGGTCTTGCTCAGTTGGCAGGAGGGCTGGGGAGGTGGCTCAGCGGTAAGCGCTCGCCTGGCATCCGCTGGGCGCTGGGTTCGACCCTCAGCACCACATAAAATAAAGATGTGTGTCCACCGGAAACTGAAAAATAAATATTAAAAAATTCTCTCTCTCTAAAACAAAAAAAAAAAAAAAAAAAACAGCCGGCAGCAGGCAGGGGATGCGGTTTGTGGTGGTAAAGTCGTGCCTCCTTTATGCCAGGCCCTGGCCTCAATCTCCAGAAACACAGAAATAAAGACAGTCTCTTTCCAGCTAAAGCGGCTGTGAGTGACTCATCTGCTTAAAAAAAATTAAAAAGTTGGCAAACTGTGACCCCCTGCCTGTTTTTGTCAGTAAAGTTTTTTGGTCCTGGGGATTGAACTCGGGGCCCTCGACCACCGAGCCCCACCCCCAGCCCTATTTTGTATTTTATTTAGAGACGGGTCTCACTGATCTGCTTAGGGCCTCGCCATTGCTGAGGCTGGCTTTGAACTCACCATCCTCCTGCCTCAGCCTCCCAAGCCACTGGGATGACAGGTGTGCGCCACCGTGCCAGGCAGCCAATAAAGTTTGATTGGCACTCAGCCACACCCCTTCATTCCCACAGGGCCCATCCTGGTCTCCACACTAGGATCTCCTGTGTGGCCCTCTCTAAAACACCTGCCAGCCCTGGTCCAGACACCCAGCAGAACAGCGAAAGGAGCCCGCTGTGTGTCCTCGGCCGATTCCCCGGTGTAGGTCGCCCTCGTCGGCCCAGTGCAGCCTGCTAACTGGGTATCAGGGATCACCGCTGGAGGTGACGCCCGTCACTGCCACCGTCACTGCCACCGAACACCGAGAACCGCCCCGAGCGGGGAGCAGCCACGTGCTGCGAGGTAGTGGGAAGTCCCTGTCTGAACACTCACCCCTCTTGCTCTTTCATGTCACAGCACATTGAACAGGGTCCCCGCACTCAGAACTCCCGCACCCAGAGCTCCGATTCCGTGGGACTCACATGCCGGCCGAGCTGTGCCACCATCACTTCTACCTCGTTCCAGAACATTCCATCGTCCCCAAAGGAGCCCGCCCCAGGAGCAGCCCCCGCCCCCAGCCCTGCACCCAGGGGTCCCCGTGCCAGCTGTGTACTCTTCTGTCACGGCTGTCTCCCTCACTGGGTGACACCTTGTACATCTGGCCCTCACTGGTCCTCAGGGCCACCCACGTCCCGCTGGGTCACCTCGCTCCTCTCTGTGGCTGAATCATGTTCCTGCCTTTACCCTCTTTCCTGGGGGCTGGCGGGCTCTGCGCTCCTGGGCCGCACACAGCCCCCTTTATTTTAACAGGATTTATGTCCCCGGGCGCAGGTTCCGTCATTTCTAACAACCGCGTGTTTAACGAGGAGATGGCAGAGTGCCTGCCAACCCAGCAGTGGCCCCGTCCGCTGGCTGCCGCGGGCCACCACCCCGGGGCACCCCCGTCCCATGAATTCTTCATGTCCCACACAAAGGGTGTCAATAATTGATGGCGACTCAGCAGGGCCAGCCGGCCCCGCCTCTCCGTGCCAGCCCTGCTGGGTGTCCCAGGGTGGCCTCAGCCCACCACGCCCACCCTGCCATCCACCCCTCAGGCCTTGGGAGCAGGGGCCACCTGCCCTGCAGCAAGTGACAGAGGGGCCTGCCACACCTGGGGGCCACCAGTGGTTCTCAAACTGGGTTCTCCGGGTCCTCAGGAGCCACCCTGAGGATGGGTGGGGTCCTCCTGCTGGCTGTCCTGGGGGCCAGGACACTCCCCACTGTGGACGTTCTCCACTGTAGGAAGCTTGGGGCCAAAATTGGACACTGGGACACCACAGCCCTCCACCTCCCACCTCCCTAGGGCTCAAAGTCAGGTGGCCCCTGGGCCCGAAAGGCTCTGCTCTTCCCGCCCAGTCCCCTCTACGTTGCACTCCTCTGCCGCAGCCACTCAGCTCCTTGCCGCGCCTCCAACAGGCCAGGCTTGTCCCGCCCCAGGGCCTTTGCACAGGCTGTACCTCTGCCTGGAGTGCTTCCCCACAGGTCTCCATGTGGCGGTTCTTTGATGTCACTGAGGCCTGGGCTCATGTGTCACCTTCTCAGGAAGCCCTCCCAGATTCCCATTCAGACAAACGTCCCCATTTGTCTGGCCCGTTCCTCATCATGCAGCTCCAACAAATCACAGTGATTTTTCTGGAAGAGCCACAACCACTTCCCCACCCCAAGTGGAGCCAAGTGTGGGCGGGTACCACGTCCCCTTCTGTCAGCTGGGTCCCTGGTCCCTGCACCAGGTTGACATATCACAATGTCGCAGATGTCATCCAAGGGCCCCGTTGGCCAGCCAGGGAGACTGAGGGCCAAGACAGACAAAGGGAGGCACCGATGAGTAGAGGTGGCCTGGCAAGCTCTGCTGGCCCACCCTGGCCCTTGGGAGTGGGAGCTCAGGGGCAGGTGCCCTCAAGGGGCCCTTGGTGGGGACTCGGGGGACTCCCACCCTCCCAGCCCCCATCATCTCAGGCCTCTCCAGAAGGACAAGGAGACCCGTGGGGAGCTGAGGCTCACACCCTCGCCAGAGGCACCTGAGCTAGGCTCCCCTGGTGGGGTTCCAGGGAGGATGTCCAGTGCGGCTGGCCCTGTGCGGGGCAGTGGGCACGCTGGTGACTGCACCAAGACCCGGCTCCTGGCCTCCCCCGGCACCTGGCTGCACCCCACAGCACGAGCCGTTCTGGAGCACCAGACTCTGGGTGGGCCACTCCAGGACACCTGGAGTTCTGACCTCAGGGTACACTCTCCCGGCCCGGAGCCCTCACTCAACAGCGGCCCCACTGGGCGGGAGCCCTGGTCTGCTCAGGCCTCGGCGGAGAAACCAGGCCCAGGACACCCGTCCCACCCAGGGCCACCTGGCTAGTCCCTTCGCTTAGGGGCACTGCCTCTTGTCCGGTCAGTGCGTGGTCCAGCACTCACCAGCCACTGGCCGCGCGGCCTCCGGCCAAGCCCAGGTGTCCCGGGGCTGGGCGCAGCTCCTTGTTCCTGGGTTCACCTCCTCCGCCCTCCCAGCCACCCGCCGCTGGGCAGGTTCTGGCCCAGCCCATTTCACTCAACTTGTTAGGTTTGAAAGTTGGCGCCTGTGAACCTGCCGCGTGACGGCAGGCGCAGCAGGGCCAAGGCCCTGAGGCTAGGCAGGTCTGCGAGGCTGGCCCCAGGGGTGGCCGCGGGAGGGACGGGTTCCTGCGCTGAATCCTCCCGAAGCCCTGTCACTGTACAGAGTGGCCTGGAGAATGAGCTACCTGTTCAAGTGCCACCGCGGCCGGCAGAGTCGGGTCTACCTGAGCTCCCCAACCACTGGGCTGTCCAGCTCAGACCCTACGGCCACCAGCTGAGCTCCAGAAGTGACCACAGAGGCCTGTTTAAGGCTGGGGCTGCTCCCCACAGAGAAGATGCTGAGGAAAAGAGAATCAGGTGGACAGCAGACTCCACCCCTGTCTCCAGTCTTCTCCTGGCCATTTGCTGGCTCCCTTCCAGGCCTCAGTTTACCCTCCTGGGAAATGGGCCCAGTGAGCCACCACAGAAGAGGCCAGGAGGCCGGAGACGCAGGTCAGGATGCCCGCTAATTACCTGGCGGCGGGCAGCCCTGGTTCACTGCTAGTAACACTGAGTCCAGGGCCTCAGGCCACTGGCGAGCTTGCAGGGCCTGGCCCTGGCTGTCCTGGGTTCCTGGACCAGCCAGAACCCAACTCATTCCCACCTGCACACCTCTGGCGGCGCTGCCCACCACCCGGAAGGCCCTCCAGATCCGGAATCTGTCCAAGCACCTGCTGCCCTGCACTGTTAAAGGGGCAGAGTCCATCAAAGTCCCCAGGGGGTTGGGCACTGGTCCCAGAGCGGGTCCCCACGCCTGAGGCGAGGGCAGTTCAGATCCAATCTGTCTTCCCCTAACTCATAAGGCCCAAGAATGCCCGAGACGGGGGAAACTGAGGTAGGAATGCAGACAGGCAGATGTAGGGTGCAGGGACATGAGGGGGGGCAGGGACATGAGGGAGCGGGGGTGGGGGGAACAGAGGGCAGCCAGCCGAGGGGCCACCCGGCACTGCTTGCTCACCTGCTTTCCGGGGCGCTACAGTGCGACCACGATCCGTCCACCGCCTCCGTAAGGCCGGACCTCTTTCCGTGGCTGAGGGACCTTCCCCTGAGGTTGGGGGACTGGGCGGGGCGGGCAGCTTGACCACGCCCACGGCCACGCCCCCACGAAACTCCGCCCCCGTTCCTCTCCCTCCCGCGCGGAAGAGAACGGGGCGGGAGTTTGGTCCTGGCTCAACCAATGGAAGCGCGGGCGACGTACAAAGGGACCAATGAAAGCGAGTCTCTGCGGCGGGAGGTGGAGGGGCGGAGCTCGGGGCGGGGCCAGGCCCTGGGGGATTCCTCCGGAATCGCTGAGGGGCCGGATGCGGGGGCGCGGCGGCCGGGGAGGGGCGGAAGGGCAGCGAGCGAGAGAAGGGGGTGGGGACCCCGAGGCACTGACCAGGGGAGAGCCAAAGGAAACGCACCCCACGAGGCTCTGCGCCGGCGCCGTCCACTCTGGAACCCGGCTACCCACCTGGGCAGGAGGAGTTCGGGCAGACGCGCGTCCCAGCCCGGCAGGGCGCCTTCCGAGTCGGAGTCACCTGGAGCCCGCAGCCCCCAGGTGCAGCCTGTTTCCGTGGGAATGAGGATGAGCGTCCAGGCTGCCAGCGGGGCGGGGCGACAGGGCCAGCTGGGCCCCCCAGGAGGACGCAGCTGCGAGTCCTGGGAACCGGGCCCTGGAGCGGCTCCCAGCTCCCCAGTGCGCCATTTCCTCCCTGCTCCCCTGCCCCAGCTCTGGGTCCCAGTGCAGCTAGGACCTGGAAGCCACAGCAACCACTCTGCGTCCTCCCAGTAGCCACCCTAACATGTACAGGGGAGGCGCAGGCGGACCCTGGCCCAGGGCCTCACGGGGCAAAAATAAATATCCCATTAGGGAGGCAGAAACCGAGGCTCAGAGAGGAAGGCCAACTTCCTGAGGCCACACAGGCACATGGCTGGGCCAGGATTCCAGCCCAGAGGTGCCCGGGGCTTCTCTAGCATCTGAGCCTCCCCCAGTCCCTCCACCAGCGTGGCCTGCCCTCTCCCTAGGTCCACTTCTGGGCCTGGTCACTCTTGCTTGTGGCGGCCCTTCCTGACATTTTAGAGTGGCCAGCAGTACCCCTGGCTTCCCGTGCCAGGAGCACCCCAGGCCCCTCTGGGTTGTAATAACCAAAAAATGTCCCCTGGCACTGCTGGGTGTCCCCTGCAGGGTAGTTGCACTGATGGGAGGGGGCTTCTTTACACCCCCAGGCCACAAACTGCATGGGGTGGGTAACCCAGGTGGGTAACCGGCCCGGAGCAGAGGGGCTGTTTCTAGCATCTCACATGAAAGAAAATGGCTTCACTAAGTGGGCACCGAGTGACTGAGGTGGGCTCAGGGACAGTTTTGTGGGCTGTGCTCTCTGCAGTGGTCGGCGGCACCTGGCACGGGCAGGGCACGGCTCACTCACCTCAGAGCTCTGCCATCACCTGCCTGCCCAAGTTTGCGTCTCTGAGCCTCAGTGTCCCCACCCATGTGACGTGAGAATAAAAAGCCCTCGGGTCCTCAAATAAGGCAGGAGATCTAAAAAGTGCCCTAAGGACGCAGAGAGAGGGGAGCCCTCACATTGCAGCTGGGCGGCAGAATGGTGTGGCCACACTAGGACAATGGCCAGTCCTCCAAAGCTGGGCAGAGTCACCACCACCCACTGCTGGGTGGTGCCCACGGAAGTCAAAGGCAGGACCCGGATACCTACCTGCTGTGTGTGGTGTTAATAGCAGCACTGGGCCCTGGAGCCAGAGGGAGCCAGAGGAGGGGGGCCTCTGCCTGTTGGGGGGGGGGTGGACCCACAGTCGGCTCCGCCCTCGTTGGGCTCCTCAGCCTTGAAAAGGAAAGGAATTCTGACACCGGACACGGTGGATGAAGCTTGGAAACATCATGCTGAGTGACATGCACCAGACACAGAGGGACCCTGCAGCCTCCACCCCAGGAGGTCCCTGGAGTGTCAGAGCCACCAGATGACTTGGGGAAGCAGCGAGGTGGGTGCAGGGCAGGAGGGGACAGAGCTGGTGTTGGAGGGGCAGAGCTTCAGCCTGGGGAGACAAGGAAGCCCTGGGGGTGGGCAGTGGGGACAGCTACGTGGCAGTGCCACTGTGCCTGATGCCCTAGAGGCAGGATGTTTCGCCATGTGCCGTGCTGGGGACGAACCCAGGACACTACACTGAGCTCCATCCCAACCTCTTTTTTAAGTTTTATTTTGAGACAGGGATTTGCTAAGTTACCCAGTCTGGCCTTGAACTTAAGATCCTCCTGCCTCAGCCTCCCGAGGCACGTGGACTACAGGTGTGGCCACTGCTATGGGCTGTTTGGCTCTAGCCCCTCTTGTCCACACTTTGCTTTAATTCATCTTGATCTGGCCTCCTCTTGAGACCATCAGGTCCGCCACAGGGACAAAAGGACAGACACCCTCGAGAGGCCTTTGACACCTGGGCACAATAGCCCCGTAAGCAATGTCTGTCCAAAAGTCAGTGCTGCCAGCTTGGTCATCCTTAAGTTTGTCCCACCTGCTTGGTCCCCTTCAAGACTGATGACATCAAGAAAAGAGTAACTAAGGTGGTCCCAGGATTTGCAAGGACATTCAGCTGTCCCTGGAGCAAGGCCGGGACGTCCCAGCCATTGCCCTCACCTTCCAGGAGCAGCAGGGCCTGGCAGCAGGTCACCCCATGGCGGGACCTGGAGCTGGCCCTGAGATGGCGGGCCCAGCCATGACCGCCTGCAGTCCATGGAGACTCACCACAGGCCCCAGCCACATCAGATCCCAGGGAATGGAGACCCCGGTGCCCCCAACAGGGAGCCTGAGCCCTCAGGGAGGCCCCTCCCATGGATCCAAGGCCCCTATTTAGGTTTTGGCTACATCCTACTGTCTTGTCTTATTGTCACTGGGTCAGAAGTTCTCTGGGAGCATTCCATGTCACATTTCACAGATGACAAAGAGGCCCAGAGAGAACAAGTGATTTGTCCAGGGCCACACAGCCAGAGGCTTGCAGGGGTGGATTAGGGCCTCATGGGATCTGACTCCAAGTGGGGGTCCAGCCCTCTGGCAGCTGCATCCTGGGGGTCCCCCGCTGGGCAAGGGGGCTGGGAGGAGCAGGGAAGCATAGTGAGTGGGTCTGGGTTCCGTGTGCAGCTGAGGGGACTGGGTTGGGACTCGGGCCAGGCCCCGCTGCCCGGGTTGGGGCCAGTGCAGCCCAGAGCTGAGGTTCAGAGGGGGCTCAGCCCATGTCGGGCGCCCTGGTATCAGGATCCGCCTGCAGTGGGGGCTTCCACGGGGGTGGGAGCTCAGCCCAGAGTCAGGCCCAGCTGGCGACAGGGTGCTCTGCGCAGAGGGCGACAGGGTGCTCTGCACAGAGCTGGGGACAGTTCAGTTCAGCTCAGCTCAGCTGGTGGCGGTGCTGGGCCGCGGCGCGCCGCTCCCGGCCGCTCCCGGCAGGGGGCGCGCTCTGCACGGAACCCGGGGCTGGCGGCGCCCGCGCTCCCGGGAAGGGGCCGCGACCCGGGGCTCGCCAGGCCCGCACCCGAGGCCGCGCCGCGCACACCACGAGGCTTGCGATCTGGAGCCTGCGACCGCCTTCTGGGGCCTCTGCCCTGAGCCTGCGCAGGGGGACGGCGCTGGGCTCGGAGGGGTCTGGGGTCCCTCCCTGGCCCCCGGCCTTGGCTCTGCGGAGCCCGCAGAGAGCCAGTCGGGGACCCCGGAGCCCACGTCCCCCGGCCGCCTCGCTCCCAGGCAGTTCCCACGTGCCGGAGTCCCCTGTGCCCAGACCATCTGTGTCTACGGGAGACCCTCCAGGGCCACCGGAGAGGAGGACCCGGGAGAGGGAGGGAGCTAACTCTGCCGGAGTCCCCCCACTACAGGCCAGGCCAGGGGGTGTCAAGGGACTGTCCCAGGGCACTGGTGGGGCCGCTGTCACTCCCAGGGCCAGGGGCGGGCTTAGGTTTGGGGCGCACTGCTGTTCCCTGTCCCCCCACTCACCCACCCGCTGCAGCCTGAGAAGCCGTCTGGGGAGACACGTTTGCAAGTGTCGGTCACAGATGCCAGCCCGCCTGCGCCTGCGAGTGGGAGGCAGGCATCTGGGGACATAAATGGCCGTGCGCCCCGCCAGGGTGTGCGGGATTGGTGGGGAGGGCAGCGCAGTCTGCCACCGTGTTGGAGGGTAGTGACCCCGACAGCCTGGGCGGCAGGGCATTTGCTTTGGGAGCCTGTCCTCTGGAAGATGGGTACAGAGACTGTGCCTGGCCGGGATTCGGCGCACTACCTCCAGGAGCCTAGGGAGGACCAGGGGCTGGGTGGGGGCACCCGGCAGCCAGGGAGCCCAGACTGGGGACCTGACTAGGGAGCAGGCATGTCACCTCAGCTCCTGGCCAGCTCTGCCCAGGGGCTCCTCCCACTAAGGCTGGCTCTGGGCGGACAGAACCCAGCCCTGGGAGTTGATCTGAACCTGGAGAAGCACAGCTGGGGTCTGCCATGGGCCAGTACGAGAGGCGAGACCTCAAACACCAAGCCAGTGGGGGGCAGCACACTGAGAACTGGAAGGAGATGGAATTCTGAAGCCCCCTGATCCAGCTGTTCCTGAAGACCCTGGACTTTATAGCTTGACCCACTGGATGAAACCAAGGAAACCCTCATAAAACTTTACAGGATGTGTGCAGAGGGGGTGGGGGGGGTCAGGAAAGAAGCTCCGTGGCCCCAAGAGCTCCCTAGAATAAAAACCCTTAAAACTGCATTTACTGCTTTGTTCCACGCGCACCCCTAAGCCCACCCCCTTGTGTGCAGGCCTGGCACACACAGCACAACTCCAGGCTGGAGGAGGCAGGGTCCAGCACAGACCCCCAAGCAGGGACGCACAGAGCTCAGGGGACAGAGAGGGGGAGGAGGCATCTGTGGGATCCGGGTGGACTTCAGGGAGAAGGCCACGTGGCAGCTGGGGCTGGGGAAGGGTCCTTGTGTCATCTGCCCTTGACCTTGCAGTCACCTCCAACTCCTCCAGGAGGTCCTGCTTCAAACCAGCCTTCCTCTTCTCTCACCTGCAGACCTGGTCCTCGCGGTGCCTGCCACCATGGCCGCTCTTCCTTGCCTCTGCCTGGTCAGCAGAAGGCAAGCTGGCCCCTCTTCCCTGGCCCGCCCCAGCTGACCCAGGGCATCCTTGCACCCAGAGTCCAGTGACCCAAGCCCGGTCATAGTCACCCAGGGACGAGTCCATGTCCCCACTGGACTGAGAGCTCAGGTCTACCCTGTTTCTTGTGTCCCTGATGCTCCCAATAGGTACATAGTAGGTGCTCACTAAATGCTTGTTAAATAAGCTAGGGAGATGTCTGTCCCGTGTTGGTGGCTGGGGAAGCCGGGCCCAGGGGAGAAGCAGAGGGTCTGCAGCAGGAGGGTGGAGCCAGCCTCCAGCCCACGCCCGAGGTCAGGGGTCCTCTCGCTCCTCTCCTGCCAGCTTGCCTGGCGGCCCCCGAGGTCCCCATCACCTCGCTGCCTCCGGTGACACCAGTGGCGATCCGCTGCAGAGGAGGCTCCCTGCCAGGTGGGCGGGTGGAGCCCGAGGCGCGCTTTGCCCAGCTGCACCTCCCCAGGGGCTCGGCACACGTGAGAAGTCTATTTCTGCCACTGTCCCCACCGTCCGGGTGACTTCATCGGGCCTGAGCCGGGGTGCGGCTGACCTCATCCTCCCACCTGCAGGAGGAGGCGTGAGCAGAATCCTGACCCGAGGCAGCCCCACGGGCGCCTGAATCTGGGCCAACGTCCTCTTTCTTGCAAAGTCTGAGTCCCTGCTGTGGCCTGGGGACAGAGACATTGTTATGGTCTCCCTTCAGCAATTATGGATCCTGAACGCAGAGAGGGCATTTGCGTGCCCTGAGACTCACAGCATTTGAACCCCCGCAGGTTTCCCCTCAGGCCCTGAGCTCCCCCTTCAATGCTTTCTCTGTAGCCACCAGAGGGCGCCAGTGTGCACCTGAGTCAGGCCCTTCCTCCTTTGCCCACAGCCCTGCATGGCTGCCCCCTCCCTCAGGGGCACAGCCCAGGTCCTCCCTGAAGCCCACAGAACCCTGAAACACTGCCCGGTCCTCTCCCCGACTCCCTCCTCGTCTCTCCCCTCTTCCCTCTGCTCCACCCGCACGGCTCCTTGCTCAGCAAGCTCATCCTGCCCCAGGGCCTTTGCACAACTCTGTCCTCTGCCTGGAGCGCTGTTCCCTGGAGATCGTCATAAGAGTTACCTTCTTGCCAGTGGAGGGAGAGGAGCGCTGGGGGTGAAGAAGCCTTCCTGTGTCTGCACCTCTCCCTTCCTGAAGAAAGCCCTCGTCCAGCAGAGGTTGTGGCCCTGGAAAGCCCTCCTCTTCCACTGGCCTCTCCCGGTCTTGAAACGGTCAGGAAGCTTCCTGGACCCGCACCAGCAGCGCCTGGACTTTCCACTTCCCCACGTCCATGCTGCCTGATGTTTCCTGTAAACCACTCATATTTAGAACATCCATAAATACCTTAAACCTGTTTTTAATCGCAAAGGGGAAAGGGAGACCAGCATCTCTTGCCGCAGATGGCAGTGACTGGAGGTGCCCTCAGGGGGCGGGACTGAGGGACGAGGGGGCTTTACCCGGGTCCTGCGTAGGGACAGGCTGCTGCAGGGGAATCTGTGACCGGGTCCCAGGGCCACTTCACAGCTTGCCCACGCCCAGGTGCTATCATGTGTGGACGAGGGCAGCGGCTGCTTTGCACGTCACCAGCCGTGACGTCCTGGGACCGGGTGTCCAGACGACCCTCTGGGCAGCACCAACCCTGCGTTGCTGCACTCTTCCCTCTTGACCCCTCCACGACAATCTGTTTACTTATTTCTTCATTCATTCATTTTTTGGCACTGGGGCGTGAACCCAGGGGTGCTCCATCCCAGCCCTTTCTATTTTTTGAGACAGGGTCTCCCTAAGTTGCCTGCTGACCTCAAACTTGTGATCCTCCTGCCTCAGCCTCCCAAGTGGCCGGGGAGACAGCCTGGTGCCCGATTCCCTCCCGGAAGGCCAGGATGTTAATCTTTCTTGTTCCTTGCTGTGTCTCCATGTCCTAGAACAGGCTGGCCCACAGTAGGTGCTCAATAAGTATTTGTGGGATGAACAGTTGGACCCGTGCCCACATTGCCCGTGGCCCCTTGATCTTGGCAAAGGTGCCCCACTCCTGATGCCTGCAACCTGAGCAGACGTGGCCCTCCGTGGCAGAGGGGTGGAGTGAAGGCTCTTGAGAGTGGAGGCCACCCTGTCCTCACAGGGTCCTCATGAGAGCGCCAGGTTCAGAGAGCCGCCAGCAGAAGCAAAGGGTCAGACTTTGGCCCATGGGGCAGGACTTGAGGACGGAGAAAGGGGCGTGCGCCAAGGAGCCCAGGGGCAAAGGGTCCCCCTAGAGCCTGCAGAAAGGATGCGACCCTGCCGCCACCTTGATTTGGCTGAGGGGAGCTGAGGACGGGAGAGAGGGGCCAGGACCCTGGAGAGCTCCGCCGGGCCCTGGCGCCCCTGGACTCCCGACCCAGCCTCCTGTGAGCCAGGTGCTGTTCTGGGCGCTGGACTCCCTAGGGAGGAGGTGGCCACAAACCCTCATCCCTTGGAGCTGATCTTCCAGGGGACATGATCCAGGCAGGAGCCGGTGCCCCGCGCAGCACGGTGTCTGGTGGCAAGGTGAATGACGGGTTACTGGAAGGGACCGGGAGGGGCAGGGTGACCAAGGGAGGGAGCTCAGAGGAGGTGACAAGGAGCAGAGACCCGAGGGAGGCGAGGGGGTGGGGGAGCAGCACGTGCAAAGGCCGGGGGCGCTGATCCCGGAGAGCTGTCCTTTGGGGGTGGATGGAGAGGGGGGGTCCTGTCGGGTGCCTCGTGCCACGCCTCCTCCCCGGTCCCAAAGGTCCTGGGACGTGGGCTTTCCCAGCCCTGCTTTACAGAGCTGCTCAGTCAAGTAGACACCATGTCCCCAGGTCCCAGGGCCAGTTGGTGGCTAGCCCGCGGCTGGGACCCCAATGTTGTGATGTCCTGATGTCACTGCAGATGACAAGAACTGAGAGCTCTCCCTTGACTTCCCGGTGGCCGCCTTAGGCTGGCTCAGCCTGCGCCTGCGCTTCCTTGGGCACCTGAGTCCAGCCCCTTCCCAGTTAGCTGACTCCGCCCCCGCCCGCGGCCTGGCCAATCAGAGCACGACAGCTTTTTGGAGTCACAGTGATTGGTCAGAGATGAGCCAATGACAGTGAGAAGAGGGGATCTTCTTCCCGGGGCTTGTGTGTTGGGGAGCTGGCAGCCAGGGCTTTGCCACCAGGAGCAGGGAGCCCACCTGCGGGTGAAGCCCACCCGGAGGAAAGCAGAGCGGGAGGGAGGAGGAGAACTCCTAATTCCTAGGAATTAGCTGAAGCCCTGGATCCAGCTACACCTGAAGCGGTGTAGCCTGCTCTGGGTTGCACCTCTGCCCTTTCTTGTTATCGTTTGTGTCTTGTTGCGGTTGTGTCGATGACCGTAACGTATTTGGGAAGGACATTTCCTGAATAATGCGTAGGGTCGAGGAACTTCTGGGATATTTTTGGGAAAAGGGCCAAGACCTGAGATTCCTCCCCAAAGTCGAGGAGTCGGAAGCCAGAGATGGTTCTTTCAGGCCTTCCCTGGAGCACTGGGGTCAGGGGTGCTGGGCAGGTGCGAGTACAGTGGGTGGCCATGGGGCAGAGTCCAGGGATCCGGGGGACATAGTACCTGAAAACAGACTCGCGCTGCGGTGAGCATGTGGGGGAAGGGAGCTGCTGCAGGGCGGGCGAGTGCTGCCCCTGGGCCCAGCAGGGCAGTGGGGGCGCGGCCAGCGACCCAGGGGCCCACCTGCTCCTGGTCCTTGCGGAAGTCCTTTGCTGGTGTGTGAAGAGGTCTGCGAACCCGGCGCAAGGGCCACCTCACTGACAACAAAATAGGAATTGGGGGGGGGGAAGTCCCAGCTACTGGGAGGCCGAGGCAGGAGGACCTCCGGACCCCAGGAGTCCAAGGCCACCCTGGGCAACACAGCAAGGCCTCAAGTCAAAACAACAAGATCCCAGGAATTCGCCTGGAAGTCTGCAGACAGGAAGGCGAGTGGATAGGGAGGGTGTTCACAGGTGGACTCGGTAGAGCATCGCAAATACCCAGGAACATCTACACAGAACAGTGTCTAACTTGTTTCCTTTTTGCTTTGCTGGGGACAAACTCAGGGTCTTGCACACGCTTGGCAAGTGCTCTACCCCTGAGCTGCACCCCCAGACCACAATTCTAACGTTTATCGAGTACCTACTACGTGCAGGTCACTATTAAGCACTTATGCATGGCGGCATGCAGAATCCCCAGAAATCCACGTAACAGGGCTCGTGGGTGCGTGTTTTCCGTGTGCAGCACCTTGAGAGTGGCCTGACACTCGCTGACCCTTGCTCGCGGTGGAGACTCTCCACTCTCTGGGTGCAGTTGGCACTTGGTGACTCTTTTAATACATAGAATAGGGCAGAAGTGACGGGATGTGACTTCCAAGTCGAGGTCATCAAAGGCCTGCGCTCCTCCTGGGCCTTCGTGGGTTGCCCCCTGTGTCCCGCAGGTGTAGAGGATGCGTGAGCACCTCTAGGAGAAGGGCGGGGTGAGGAGCTGGGGCCTCCTGCTCTCACCAAGCACGTGGACCCCGTGGGATCAGCTCCGCTGGCGGGAACCTTCTCACAGGGCGCCGTGGCTGAAGCCCTGATTGCAAACTTGACCAAGACCCTGGGTCAGAGCCACCCAGTTCCTGATTCTCAGCTGCAGCCCCAGCCAGTGTCCTGCCGGCAACGTCCTCTGTGTCCCCAAGACAGAACCACCCGCACATCCCGCTCCCTGGTCCCTCACCCTCTGAACATCACCCACTCTGTGCAGGTCGTGCATCGGGGCCTCGGTGTTTGGCAACAGACACCAACACACTAGACAGGAGACTCAGAGAGGTTAGGGGACTTGGCCCAGGCCACAGGGCGTGCGCAGCCAGAACATTGGGTATGGGATGGTGTTAGACGGCAGCCTGCAAGACTTGTCTCACCCGACCAGAACATGCCCTCGGAGGCCCAAATGACACTATCCATGGTTCATGGACACGTGTGTGACGCTGTCCCTATGTGATGTCCACGTGTAATGAAACTTTTCACTCCCTCGTCAGCGCTGTGATTGACCGCAGCCTCTGCAGGCCGCACATCCATATTTCATTTCTCATAAAATGAAAATACCCTGAAGCAAACATGAGAGGTGTTTGCCTTGTTGGGGGGACGGTGCCTCTTCTGCGCACACCCCCAGCACGTCTCTGGTTTACTTTGGTCAAAATTGACACATACCTGGCCGGTGGGTGGCCACGCCTGTCATCCCAGTGGCTCGGGAGGCTGAGGCAGGAGGATGGAGAGTTCAAACCCAGCCTCAGCAACTTAGCCAGGCCCTAAGCAACTCAGTGAGAAACTGACTCTAAATAAAATGCAAAATAGGGCTGCGGGTGGGGCCCAGAGGTCGAGGGTCCCGAGTTCAATCACCAATGAAAACTGGGGCAAATCAACCACATGTAAATGTCACACACGCACACACACACCCGTCTGTAACCAGGAGAGAGTAGAGCTTGAGGGGAACCCTCAGGGTGGTTGGGGGTGGGGCCTCCTGGGGAAACAGGGGCTAGCAGCAGCCACTCTCATCCTGGAGGCTCACTTGGGCCGCGGAGGCCGTTCCCAGCCCCAGAATACTCACCGAGAGGACCCGAGGTGGGGAGGAGGTGGAGGCTGGAGGCCCTTGGTTCTGCCTGAGGAGCTGGGGCTCAGCGGTGAGATCACAGGGAGCACCGGCAAGAGGCGCAGGGAGGAGATGGGAAGGGAGGGGAGGGGCCCTGCTGGCCTCTGGCCTCTGCTGGACCTGGGTGCAGGGGGCAGCCAAGATCCGGTTCCCCTGGCTGCACTCAGGAAACTCCATCGCCCGCCCCAGGGAGCCAGGCCACGCAGACACGATGGGCGCAGAGCCGCCCGCTTCCCGCCCCGCGGTGGGTGAGTGCGGGCCCTCGTGCTGGGCAGGGCACTCTGGGGCTCTGGAGGAGGTCAGCAGCTCTGGGGACACGTGGAGAGGTGTCCGGGAAGGGGGACCCGCCAGGCCTGGGCAGGTCCACGCTTGGCCCTGGGGTACGGACGTGGGCATTGGAGGACCCCAGAGGTGGCTGGGCCTAGCTCAGGACAGGCGCGGTTCATTGGGACACCACCTGCCCCCAGCGTCCCCAGGGAGAAGCCACCTGAACCCAGGCTGTTTCCCCGAAGGGAGCGGCTGGGCGCCTCCAGCCTCCAAGGGTCCACTGTTTTATATTGAGCCGGTGCCCGTGGGTCTGCTCCAGGGGACCAAAGTGCAGCACCATCTCTACCCAGCAGCGCGGGCGCCAGAGGCACAGCCCCAGGACGGGGAAGATGAGCCCCTGGGTCCCCATGTCGCCCTGGTCTCCCTCCTTCCCTCTGCCCAGCGGCAGCCCCAGCCTCCCCTGCTCCCCCATCAGCCCCCAACGCAGCCATGACCCGAGTGGCCAGGGGAAAACCCAGCCGTGGACGCCCAAGCTCGGTGCCACTGGTGGCCTCGCCTCCGGCCTCTGCCCGTGCTCCTCCCTGGCCTCCAAGCCTCCCTTCTAGAAACAGCCCAAGGGAAGAGGACCTGCTGGGTCAGCTCTGACTGTGGAGGCTCACCCCGGCCTCCACTGCTGAGAGGTCTCAGCAGCGGGTCCTGCTCCAGGCCTCCAGGCCGCGAGGCCAGCAGTGGCCCAGGTCTGGTCTGGGCTGTTCCAGAACTTGCCTCACCTCAGTAGCACCCGTGCGCATGGCTGGCGCTCTCCAGGGGTCCCGAGGAATCCGCAGGGACCCGGGGGCTGCAGGGGCCCCTTCGGCACACTCTGTCCCTGTGTGGCCCTGCACAGACCCTGCCCACACCCCCTGCAGACGTGAGGTCCTCTCCGGTGACACGCTGCGTGCCTGGGCGCTACCCCACGTCCTCGGGGAGTGACCACAAGGAAGCCCGCGGCTCAGTCCGGATGCGATTTTGTTTTGCAGTTTGTTGGGAACGTTTTCTGATGGGTCGGATCCGAGGCTGCCAAGCCCCCGGCTGGGCGGCCACCAGGACTGACTGTTGGTGAGGAGTGGGTCGCGGGCTCTGCACACGCGTGGTCAGCAGGGAGGACAGAGCATCCTCTGCCTGTTGGTGACTGGCGGCAGCCTCCTCCAAGGCAGGTGGCCGCCCCGGGGCCAGGAGTACAGCAATGCGACCACGCAGTGGACACGCTGGCTGGAGAGCCCGCGAGGCGTCCCTGCAGGCCACGGGCTGTTCTGGGTGAGGTGGCCACAGAGACACGCCACCCAACTCACTGTGCACCAGAGCCCTTCCTGGGCCTCGCCTATCCCGCAGTTGCATCCGTTTCCGCAGGGGATGTCACCTCCCCAGTGAACAGTGACATCTGTTCACTCTGTTCCCTGCGGTGTCCCCTTGGCTGGCACGAAAAAGAGCTCGGTGAGTAGCAATGGAAGAAATGGATTTGTCCCCAGGCCTGTCGATTGACACCTGCCTCCACACCCCAGGCTGGGAACACTGAGATGTGCCAGGCAAATTGTCCCCACTATGTCCCTAATAAGGTACCTCTGGCTGATGCCAATTTGTTGTTCTAGGCCCTGGGTCTCCAAGACCTTCGAGGTTGGGGTAAGCTCTGCTGAAGTTTGGGGACCGTGGGGTCCTCCCAGGACAGAGGCACCCGGCTGTCAGCGCCCCTCTCTTAAATGCCGGCCCGACTTTAGGGTCTCCATCCTGGCAGTTCCATCCCTGTTGCTAGGCGACCCCGAGGCTCCAGACTCCCCCAGGACCCCACCAACCCTCCTTTAGTAATTAAGCTGTCCCCACCTGCCCCGCCCGCCCAGCCACACTTTCTGAACAAAGCTGGCCTCTGCCTGAGGGTCCCCAACCAGCAGCCCCTCCTCATCTCCCCTGCGGTCTCCTAGGAACAGACACACCTACCGTGGCTGTCACAAGCCCCTGTCTCCCTGTTCTAAGGACAGCAGTGACTGTCCTGAGTCTGCTTGCTGAACGTGACTGAGCAAGTGATGGACCTTTGCCATTGTCCCCAAACAGATGAGGATGCTGAGGCTCAGAGATGTAGGGTTACCTGCCTGGGGTAACACAGAACGCAGAGGCTTCTGGAACTCACATCCAGAGCCTGTGGGGACCTCCCCAAGGCGCCAGGGGGTCCGGGATCTGATGGAAGCCCCTCTCACCCCCCAGCTGGACCGGGAGGCAAGGCCACAAGGTCGCCCAGCTCTGCCTTGGGTACTGGGAGGCAGGGAGTGGGCGGGGCCTGGGAGGGGCCGGTGGACAGGTCCAGAGACACGCCCCCCTGCGCACCCGCAGACAGGGAAGGGGACCGGGGAGGAGAGGACGGGGGCGGGGCGCAGCCGGGAGGACACTGACGCAGAGCAGACCCCTCGGGTGGCCAGGAATGAGGGGAGCAGTGTCCACCCAGTGGTGAGGAGGAGGGCAGAGGAAGGAGCAGGAGGAGCAGAGGCCCGCAGAGGCAGGAGGGGAGGCCGGGCTGTCCTCGCACTCTGCTGGGCGGTGCGCGGGGGCGTCCGACGTCAGGGGGCGGCGGCCCCTGTGCTGGGTCCCCCACATACAGGCACTGGGGACCCAGAGGCCCCAGTCGGGCACATGAGGGGTCACCGGGCTGTGGGGAGATAAGACTGGGCACAGCTGGACACTGACCAAGGGGTCAGGGACGGAGACAGAGACTGAGGAGCCCAGAGAGGAGGAAGGAGGTACGTCCTGCTGGAAACCAAGGCACAGCTCAGCTCACCCAGGGGGAGTCCTAGAGGGGTGGGGTGAGGGGACATGTCTCTGGAAGGCAAAGGCCCTGAGGCAGAATGGAGCCCGGAGTGTTGGAGGAGTAGGGAGCCCGTGCGGCTGGAGCAGAGGAGAGACGGGGAGAGCAGGAAGAGGGAGGCGGGGGGAAGGGCAGGTCCTGCTGGGCCTGTGGGTCATGGGGAAGACCTGGGCTTCGGTCCCAAGGGAGGCGGGAGCCATGGAAGGCTGAATTTTTCATGTAAGAAGGAAAACAAAAGTCTCAAGTAAAAGTGAACAAACATCAGCGTACCCACTAGGTTGGCCCTTACTCTATATTGCCCTCTGGACTTTATTTATTTTAAAAATTCTCCAAATAGCTGGGGGGCGCAGTGGCACGCCCTTGTAATCCCAGCACCTCGGGAGGCTGAGGCAGGAGGATCAGGAGTTCAAGGCCAGCCTCAATAACTTTGTGACCTGCTAAGCACCTTAGCAAGACCCTGACTCAAAACAACAAATAAAAAGGGCTGGGGATGTGGCCCAGTGGTAGAGCACCCCCAGGCTCAATCCCTGGGATGAAAAAAAACAAAAAACCTTCAACTACCAATCAATCAATTAATAAATGAACAATGACAGGTCGACTGTAACTGTGGGCCTTCAACTCCAGGCCAGGATGGGCCCCCCGACTTTAGGAGAGCTGCGCCTCCTCCCTCTGACCTGCGCACTGACCATTCCCTGGGGCTGGGGCCAGGGCCCCGCCACCGCCCTGCACCGGGAGCCTTTCAGGCCAGGAGGCCGGTATCCTCCAAAGTCTCCAACCGAGGCCTCCGTTCCAAAGGCCCAATTGTGCATGAAATCTAATCAAGTCGTCAGGCCTGATGAGCAGCACGCCAGGTCATTTAGCTCAGTGAGGTCAATAAGGACATTAGCCATCGCGTCCCTGGCAAGCTCCCTCCGTGGCTGGCCTGGCAGCCCCTCCCTGCAGCCTGCTCCTGGCTCCTGGGGTCTTTGCCTCTTCACTCTGAGTGGGGGGCAAAGCACAGTGGGGGCTTTTGACCCTCAGACGTCAGCACTGGAGGACTCAGGGTCATCCCCGGCAGGGAAACAGCCCCACACTGCACCTTCCTGCTTCAGAGTTGGTGACCCTGGAATCCACCTCCAGCCCTCCTGCAAGCAGATGGCACCTCTCATGAGCAACTGTCCCCAGCCCACTCTTCATCCTTGGGGACACCAGGACTCAAGCACCAGTGACATTCAGAGCTGGGGAGGGCTGGAGGGCAAGTATCCTAAGTCCTCTGGTCCGAGGGAATGGAGACGCTGGCTTCCTTTCTGCTGTGACAAGCTAGGCACACATGTTAAAAGGGCCAGCAGCATCGCAGGGGATGAAAAAGGGACCCAACCAATCCAGCAGAAGGCTGAGGAGGAGGAGGAGAACAGGAAGCCACAGAAAAGAGCCACATCAAGGAGAAGATATAAGAAGGTCATCTGAACATAAGTCCAAATATGATGGTGAGCACAATAAATGTAAAGGGATTAGACTCGCGACTTAAAAGGCACAGACTGGCTGGGAGTGCAGGTCAGGGCAGAGCCTTCCCAGCATGCCTCAGGCCCTGGGCTGGGTCCTGGTGACACGGAGGGAGAAAGAGTCTTAGACTCCCTCAGAGTGGATGCAGGGAAACTCAACAGAAGGCAAAATCCACGTGTTTGGATTATTTTTGAAGACACACATCTAAAGCAGAACTGTGCATCATCAGCTAATACACTGCAAGTGAAAACCAAGAGAGAGGCCATGGATGGGAATGCAAGGGAGACGCAGAGACAGGGTGACCATGGGGGCTTATCTGGATTCTGCTGCAAACACACTGAAAATGACATTCTCATACAATTGAAAACTTAAAGACAAGCATGCATCTTTACCTTTTAGAGACAGAAATTGAAATATTTATGAATAAATCATCCTCTGTCTGGAATTTTCTTCAAAATGATGTGAAAAGGAGGGGAAACAGGGCTGGGGATGGGGCTCTGTGGTTGAGTGTCCCTGAGTTCAATCCCCGGTACCCCCCAAAATTTATTCATTTTTATTTTTTAATGATTTTGATACGGGGGTTGAACCCAGGGGTGCTCTACCGTTGAGCTACACTCAAGCCCTTTAATTTTCTATTTTGAAACAGTCTTGCTAACTTACTGAGTCTGGCCTTGAACTCACCATCTTCCTGCCTCAGCCTCTGGAGGGACAAGCTAAGTACACATGTTAAAAGGGATCACAGGTGGGTGCCACCGCTCCCCGCTAAGTTTTTAAAAAATATTCATTATTTAAATGTAGTTGGACACAATATCTTCACTTTGCTGAGGATGGAACCCAGGGCCTCGCATGTGCAAGGTGAGTGCTCTGCCCCTGAGCCACAACCCAGCCCCCCACCCCCCATCCCGCTTAATTTTTAAAAAAGGAAAAATTAAAGAGCTGGCTAAGAAGACTCTCCTCCGGTGGTCACTCAGGCCTTGCACAGGCCGCTGCCCTCACTGCTGTCCAGCTGCTCCAGGGTCCAATGCCAGTGGGCCCTGTCAGGGGGTGCTGTCTGTCTGCACCCTGTGCCGGGTCTTGCAGAGTTGCCCACCTTGTCACCCACATCGCCCCAGTTGTCATTGCCTCGCTGCAAGTCTTGGTCACCACAGTGAACCCAGGACCCCATCTCGAGCCTGGCATACAGCAGGCGCTCAGTACACGCTTTCTAGACAAAAGAAGGTAGAGAGAATGGCTGGAGAACGCCTCCCTTCTTGGAGCCTCGGTCTGCTCTCCTGAGACACTGGGTGAAACTGTCGCTCGGCGGGGGACAGGGGAGGAAGGAACTGGGGGGGCCAGGGCCCTGCCACAGTGGCCCCTGTGACATGCGCCCAGTTTCAGGGTGAATGGGTCCTCCTCTCTCAGGTCCGGCTCGGCCCGCTGGGCGCTGGGACCCCATTCCCGGCCCGGGGTCCCCCAGGGAGGAGCGGATGTGGGGGTTTGTGGGTGGCCGTATGGCCCCTCTCTGTCCCTGTTCCGCTTCCCCCTACTCCTCCCAGGCTGGAGTCCCAGCCCCGCGCACACAGGGCAGTTGGGGGACAGGCGTCCTGTGTGGTGACATGGCTTTTAACCAGGCGGAGTTAACACCAAGGTCCTGGGGCCCACTGCTTCCCGGCAGCCCAGCCGCATCCCCCTGCGGGGCTGGGGACGCCTGCGCTCCCTGGATCTCCCGCCCTGGAGGCCAGCGGTGCCCACTCAGTCTCAGCCCAGGCCGCGCAGCTCGGGCCTCATCTTTGAAGAGCCTTTTACTTAGGCGGCTGTGGGGCTGATGGATGGCTGCCTCGGGGACGCGCCGAGCCGGCAGCTGGGCCGGGGCCAGCCGCGCGGGAGGGAGGAACCAGGCCCCGGGGCTGGGCCTGCTGCCCACCTGGCCGCCGCCTCCTGCCCAGGACCCCGCACTGCGGGGCCCCATCCCGAGCCCCTGTGGGTGCCGGCCACGCACCTGGTCCCCCCAGGTCCCTTGCAGAGGAGCCCGGGGCAGGTCCCCACCTGCGGAGGCCTCGGGGCCATCTGTGAGGTTCCCTTGGGGCAGCTTCTCAGTTGACGTGGGACTGTCCACACCAGGGTGGCCCGTGAGAGCACATGAAGCCGAGGAGTCCCAGTGGGGTGGGCAGAGTGACGCGCCGGCCATCGTGAGCCTGTGTCCCATCATCCCTCGAGCTTCTGGGCCACTAGGGTCCATAAGCCTCCGGCCGCAGAAAAGCCCTAGCAGGATGGCAAGATGGGAACTTGGTGGGTGATGGTGGCTCCTCACCGCGCTGTCCCTTTGGGGGCTCCTGCACACCAGGTGGCCTGTCCTGCAGCTCGCCGAATTCAAACCAGCACCGAAAACAACGACAACACAGGTTGGCCTACGCTGAGGTGACCAGGTGGGCACACAGGGTCTGAGTTCAGTGAAAAGCCCCCCACAGCCTGGAGGGGTCGGCTGTGACTCTTTCCATGTCACATGTCGGGTAAACAAGGCCCTGAGTTGAGGAGAAAAAGGGTTCTCCAGGTCCACGTTTCTGCCACAGTCTGCTCTGTGGGGCCCCAGGACCTTTGCTCCTGCCGTTCCCGCAATAAATGTGGGATGGATGAAAGTACGGGCACACAGGTGCAGCCTGGGGCACAGCTGGAACCTCCTGAGCTCCCCGCCCAGCCCCCTGGCCTCCGCAAGCTGGTCCAGCTGTCACCCTCCTGCGGAAGCCTCAGTAAGGCTCAGGGCTGGAGAAGCCAGGAACTGCTGCTCCTGGCTCTGAAATCAACCCGTGAAATCAAACCCAGCAACCTGCGCCTGCGGACCCAGGGCCTCAACCTTGGGCTGGACCCTGGCCGCCTGCTGCCCCGGTCACCCTTGTTTGTGGCTGAAGGGGCTGACAGGCTTTGGAGCTGTCTGGGATTTGCCCAAAGCCCCAGGAACGGGTAATGACCGTCATTAGGATAATGATCTTAATCATCATCTAATGCGGTGCATCTAGAGCACCCGCAGGTGAGCGGCACACTGCTCAAGGCCCCTCCCAGAGTTCCAGAACCTTCTGTGGACACTGCACCCCTCCCGCGGGCCCCGCTCTGTCTGCTTCTCTTCGTGGCAAGACTCTGAGAGCTGTCCGCCTGGGTCCCCCTCCCCGGCCTCCTGCTGCCCCTCTGGCCTGCTCCAGGGGGCTCCCACCCACCAGCAGGAAGTTGCCTCCCCAAGGTCACCTGAGCCCAACCCCGAGCAGGGCCAGCGCTGACCTGGGAACAGGCTCCTTCTGGGCTTCTCTCCGCCTCCTGGAGGCCCCTCAGGGGGGGCTCTGGCGCCTCCCACCCGCCACACCCTAGGGGCTCCAGGCAGGTGTGGGGGAAGGGTCTGCAGAGGAGGGACACGGGAGGCCCCTTCAGGCCCCGCCCGGATTGGCCCAGGATCCCCCAGCCACAACCCCACCCTCCCCTCACCCCCATCGGCAGATGGACCAAGCTACAGGGAGGGTGGGAAGCCAATCCAGCACCCTTCCGTCCTGCCACCCACCCAAACCCTCCATCCACCCACCCACCTGTCCAGCCGTCCACCCGTCTACCCACCTGCCCGTCCCATCTGTCCATCTCCCACCACACACCCATCCTCCCTCCCTCCCTCCCTCATGCATTCATTCAGCTAGAATCAGGATAAACCCTGGGCCAGTCTTTATCCCTCCACACACACATACTTGCTGTGTGCCCTTGAGCCAGGCCCTACCCCTCTCTGGGCCTCAGTGCCATGGGGCTGATTACAGTGCAGAGCCAGAGCTTGGCTGTGGATGTGTTCCCCTGGGCAGGAAAGGGCCATGGTGGTTAAGTATTCAGCCCAGAGTTGAATCTCACACTCTCCTGCTGTGTGACCTTGGGCAACTAAAGGGACCTCTCTGTGCCTCCTTGGGGCTGTTGGGGGGTTTGATGGTCACATGTGTGCTGTGGAGCTGTAAAAGCTGCAGGGCAGGACTGTGGGGCCCTGGAAGGCTTCAGCCTGCTCCCTGGGAAGGGTGTCCTTGGCCACAGCGCCTCAGGGTCTGCCCTTCTCCCCTCGGGACATGCCCTCTCTGGTGGGGCCTGCCAGGCAGAGCAGAGTGCAGAACCCGAAGCCCCTGATGCCCAGCCTCGCAGTAGGTGGGGGTTCTGGGGTGCTCTGCTCTCCAGGGGATGATTTGGGCAGGGACAGGGCTGAGAGGTGCCGGTCCTCCAGGGCTCTGCTGTCACCGAGTCCAGACAGAGGAGAAGGGTGGTGAGGGGCAAAGGGAGCCATGGGGACCCAGCAGCCCTCAGGCAGGGCCACCCCTCCCCCACCTGGCATGGCAGGTGCCCGTAGGGTCCCCTTTTCATCTGCCAGTTGGCCAGGCTGTCAGGAGGGGAAGCTGTCCACCCTGGGGCAGGCCCTCTGCCTGGGACCCGCCGGCCTGAGCCGCCCTTCCCCGCTGTCCCCGCTGTCCCCGCAGCATCTCCCCCGCGCCTCCAGCCTCCCCCCTCCATGGAACAGCGCGCCTCTGTGTCCCGGCTCGTCGCTCGTCGCGTGCCAGCGTTGCCCAGAGACGAGGGGGCAGCAGGCAGCCCCCGCCCTGCGTGCCGACCCCTGCCCGCCCAGCCACAGAGACCCCAGATCCAGGACAATGCACCGGCCAGGGGAGGAGGGGGACAGGCAGGGCTTGGGGTCTGGGGGGCCTGGGAAAGACGCTTGGGTTTGTGTCCAGGAAGGGGGCTCCGGAGGAGGGGCAGCTGGGCCTGGAGGGCTGCGGACTCAGAGAAGCGGGGCTCGAGCGCGGGGGGCGGGGCTCGGGGAAGGACGTCGCCGGGGACCGCGGGCTCCAGCGAGGAGGCGGCCCTCCGGGAACAGGTGTGGGCTCCTGCAGCCCAGGAGGGACGCGATCCCTTTCGGAAGTGCAGTGGCCCCGGGCGCCCCGCTCTAAATACGGACACAGCTGACCGCGTGGGGGGGTCCGCAGAGGGACCCGGAGGACCCGGGGAGAGCGGGGAGGGCGCGGGACCGGGCGCCCTGAGCCCTGGGGATGCGGTCAGGTTTCTGGATGGACATGGAACCCGGTGACATGATACGGTCCTGACCCTGGCCTCCTGGGGCCCCAGGGGAGGACAGAAGGAAGGCGACCCCAGCCTTCCGGCCAGGCGCCTCAAGCCCTGCGCTCTCTGAGTCCCCGCTTCTCAGGCCCCTCTTCTTTTGGACCCTCCTCTGGGAAGCTCCTCCCCTCTGGGAAGCTCCTCCCCTCTGGGAAGCTCCTCCCCTCTGGGAAGCTCCTCCCCTCTGGGAAGCTCCTCCCCTCTGGGAAGCCCCGCCCCTAGAAGCCCCTCCCCTCTGGGAACAGGAAGCGCGTGGGTCCCAGAAAACCTCCCCAGGAAGTGCCACCTGAGCTGAGAGGTGAGGCTCCAGGGAAGGGCCAGGAGGGCTTCTCCACCATGCAACCCTGAGTGGGCGCAAACCGGGGCTGGGAGCTGAGGAGAAAGAGTGACCACAACAGGGCCAGCGCCACCTTCAGGGGCTCACAGCCCAGTGGTGGGGGGAGTGGTCAGGAAGCTCCCTCTGGGAAGCCCCTCCCTCTGGGAAGCCCCTCCCTCTGGGAAGCCCCTCCCTCTGGGAAGCCCCTCCCTCTGGGAAGCCCCTCCCTCTGGGAAGCCCCTCCCTCTGGGAAGCCCCGCCCTCTGGGAAGCCCCGCCCTCTGGGAAGCCCCGCCCTCTGGGAAGCCCCGCCCTCTGGGAAGCCCCGCCCCTAGAGGACCCTCCTCTGGGAAGCCCCTTCCTCTAGGAAGACCCTCCCTTCCCTCTGCTAAGCCCCTCCCCATCAGCTAGGCCCCGCCCCTAGTAAGCCCCTCCCCGTGAAGCCCCGCCCTCTAGGAAGCCCCTGGGTCTCAGTCTCCTCTGCAGACCCTCGTCTTGCTCACCTTCCCTCTCAGCTTCTGCAGAAGGCCGCCAACCAATCGCTTGGCCTGCTCCTGTCCTTGGTGACAAGAACAGCCAGCGATTTCTGGGCTCCCTGCACAGGTCCCCTGATGCTTCCTCAGTGACATCAGCGGAGACCCCCTGCCTGTGCCCCAGGCCTGGGCTGGGCTCCTCAGGACCCTGTCAGAAGGACCGCCCCCATCCATCCCGGTTTCAAGTCCCAGGAGAGACTCTGGGCACCTGGTCCCACGGAGAGCCAGTTTCCCCAGCTCTGAGTGGGATGGAGAGGAGGTTGGGCGTCACCCCGCCACCTGCTTCTCCACCATGGGACACTGAGTGGGCGCAAACCGGGGCTGGGAGCTGGGGATGAGGAGTGACCATGACAGGGCCAGCCCCACCTTCAGGGCTCACAGCCCAGTGTGGGGGCAGTGGTCAGGGGTCCCGGATGGGAAGGATGCGGGCAGCCATGGGGAACAGGGAGGGTCCCAGAAAACCTCCCCAGGAAGTGCCACCTGAGCGGAGAGGTGAGGCTCCCGGCCGGGCCAGGAGGGCTTCCAGGCAGAGGGCAGGGTGCAAGGCCCTGCGGCAGAGCCAGAGCCAGGGCCGGCTGTCCCTGCTGTGATGAACCAGTGACTCCGCCTGGGGGCCTTGTAAGGGGGTCGGGTTCAGGGGGTCCCTGGCACACCTAGGAGACAGTACCATTTCCCAAATGTGGGTGAAGGAAGGGGCTTCTGGGCCCTGGTCACCAACAGGAAGTGCGCGGCTCCCACCTGCTGGGGCAGGGGTAGGGGGCTGGGACAGCTCATGACCTCATTTTCTGGCCAAGGCCCCTCTCTCCGGGCCCTCCTCCCTGGCCACCAGTCTCCTGCCAGCTGTCCCTCCATGTGTGCGGCTGCCTGTCAAGAGCAGGCGCCCTGTTCCGGGACACCTGATGCCTCACTTCCCAGGGAATTCTGAGCTGCAGGTCCACAGGAGTTCAGCTGCTGCACTGGCTTAACCCTGGAGCCTGGGCGCCGGGTCCTCAGAGGCCCGACGCCGGCCCTCTTGACCCTGTGGAGAGCCCTGGCACTGCTCCCAACCTCAGCTGGAGAGACCCTGCTTCAGCTCCTAGCTCTGGCACTGCTGCTGTGTGACCTTAAGTACACTAGTGAACCTCTCTGGTCACCTTCTCCGCACTTATGACAGGCCAGCACCTGTGCCAAGAGGCTTTCTATGCACACATATTCTCCTCAATAAGTCACCAAGCGTCGCTGAGGCCATGGCACGGATGTCTCCCGAGGCTCCTGCAGCCACGGGACTTACAGGGTGGGATACTCCAGTCAGAGCAACCTCGAGGGTCATGCCGTGCTCCCTGCGAGCCTGGTGGGCTCTCTGCGCTCTGCATGCCTGACTCGTGGAATTCTCCCCACACTCAAATGTCCATTCAGGTTTCTTTCTAGAGATACGGAAACTGAGGCCCAGAGAGGACAGGCCATTGTCCCAAAGTCACACAGCCACTCAGTGTGCAGCGGGGACCCCTGGGTGGACAGCACACTTCTCTGGCGCCCTCAGGCGCCTGCCGTGGAGACGTCCACAGCACGGTGTGGCTGGCAGGACGCTGCTGAGCCCGTTGAGGAAACTTAGAAAATGTCACCAAAACTCGGACATGAGACGGGGTGTCCTGTGGGCAATGTTGCTCCGCTGGGTCGGGCCTGCGTGGCCGGCTGGGGGCCTTCACCTCACTACTCGCCCAGCCTGGCTGCCCCTGGCCCCGAGGACGCTGAGAGCTAAGCTGAAATCATCAGAACCAGTGAGGGGCAAAGTCCAGTTCCCTATCTGGCCGCACCGGCCAGTGGCCACCGCGTCACAGGACACAGAGTTCTGGGCAGCACAACCCTCGGGTCCCTGCCCTCTGGCCTGTGTGGCACTCTGCTGCGAGGGCCGGGTGTCCTGGTGGGAGAGTGCCCTGTGACAGCCCTGCCGCGCTCCCCTCCGGGCACGGCCTGGTGGCTTCCTGGTGGCATCCTCACATCCTTTAAAACATCCCGCAAAGCCCGGTGCGGTGGCCACGCCTGCCGTCCCAGCCACTTGGGAGGCTGAGGCAGGAGGATGGCCAGCCTCAGCCACTCAGTGAGTGCGGGTGCCGCTCAGGTCTCAATCCCAGGAGCGACCCCAGGGCCCTGCTCCTCCGAGGCCCGGGACCCCCTGCCCACCGACCCGGCGCCTGAAGGGGGTCGCCCGCTGTGTGCCCTGGAGTCTGGGGGATCCGGTTTCCAGGTCTTCACAACTGGGTCCCCACGTCCTCGTGTGGCAAACGGGGAAACTGAGGCCAGCGCCCACCTCCCGCTGCCCAGCCCAGGGTGTGGGGCGCCCACCTGTCTTCCTCCCCCGCAGCCAGGAACCAGGTCAGGAGCCAGGGGACATCAAAGGAATCTATAAATACACTGCCACTGCGTGAGGGAACCAGCGCGCAGCCTCCCTCCCGCCAGCGCGGCCGGGCCCAGCCCCCAGGACCCCACAGAGAGCAGCAAAGGCCCCGGTCCCCCCAGGACGCCCCTGCCCTCCGCAGCGGGGACTGGGGAAGGGGAGCCACGGCCTGTCCCCAGGTGAGCAGGGCTTCTGAGCCGGGGCTTCCCACCCCCGGGGGCCACCGCAGGGCTCCTGCTGGCACCAGCCGGGAGGCGGGTCACGCGTGGCTCACTGTGGCCAGGAGAGGTGACGGTGACATGCAGACAGGAGCTGGGCTGGGGGCGGTGGGGAAGGGGCTGGCTCTGCCCGTCCTTCCTGCGGCAGTGTCCTCCGGCGAAGGCCGGTCCCCGGGTCCCACGGGGCAGGAGAGGGACGCGACCAGCCCCCTGGGAGCAGACAGGACCCCAGGGCCCCAGGTCTGTCTTCGAGGGACACAGAAACGGGGAGCAGGGCCACCAGGGCTGCACCCTGGAGCCGCGGGTCCCTTGGGCCGGGCCTGGTCTGCTGTGGAGCCCTGGAGGCCACCAGCGCCATTCCGTCCCTTGGGATGGCTGCTCTGCCCAGGGGCCACCGTCCCACATGACCCGGTGGCCTGGGGAGTTTCAGGCCCCTGTGGTGAAGAGACCACCGACCAGGCCTGTCTGCCCTGTCCCAGGGGACTGCGGAAGGTGGCCCAGGGGAGAAGCATCCAGAAGCAAGTCCACATCTCAGATCTGCCCCTCTCCGGAGGGCCCAGCGGCCATGCCGGTCATCCCAGTGCTCAGAGGCCGAGGCGGGGGCCGGTCCAGGGGAGCCCCAGCGGCTCAGCGATCCTGCGTCCAACCAACGGGGCGGGGCGGCCAGCGGCCCTGGGCTCCATCCTCAGTGTGCGCCTCTCTCCACTCCTCCCCTGGCCGGCCCCCTGCCCTGGTTCAGCCCTGCGCACACCAGTGCACTCACCCTGCTCCCCAGGGGCCACCCTGCCCTGGGTGGACCTTCTCCAAGGCGGCCTGAGGGAAACCCTAGACCACCCTGTTGGCCCACTGTAAGCAAGAGAAGCTTCAGTCTCCCACGGCTCCCCAGCACCCTTGAAATCAAGTCCAGACTCTGCCCCGCGACCCGCCCTGTCCTCGCTGCTCCCCTCCTCCCATGCTCCAGGCACCTCCTCCCACACTCGACTCAACCTACCCCAGGGCCTTTGCACAAGGCCTCTCCTATTTCTTCTTCCAAAATGGCTCCTACGCTGCTTCAGGACCCGTCTCAAACATCACCTCCTCAGAGAAGCTCCCCCTGATGGCCCAGACAATCGCTGCCCTCATTCTCTTTTCTCCCTGGCCCTGCAGTGGCCCGAGAGTATTCGGGTCATTTACCCTCATCCCCCTTGCCTGTGGAGGCTCAGCGATGGCAGAGGCCCTGCCTGCACCTTCCCTCCATGGGCCTCAGTGTCCCCATCTGTAAAGCCAGGTGGGCCCGTGACAGGGTCCCCAGAAGAGGGGCCTCATTTGCCATCACAGTTACTGTGTCCCTCTACTGGCCTGTTCTGGAGGCTCTGGTGATGCACATGCTAATGATGCAGATTTTATGCAAATGACACGTGTGTTTATCTCTCCCTAGAAATTCCCCACTGGCCTGGGGGGGTCCGAGCTGGGAGGGGGTAGCTGTCAGCCCACGTGCCCTGGGGACCTGCTGGCACCCAAGGGGGCCGGCTGTGGAGCACCTGCCCCCCCCCCCTGCAGATTCAGACCCTGGAGACCCAGGGGAGCCAGGCCGGGGTCAGAGGCCCAGAGCCGGGCTGCAGAGGTCAGGGGCTGCGGAGGTCGGGGACAGGAGGGGTCTGCGGAGGAGGTCGGGGCTGTGGAGGAGGTCAGGGACAGGAGGGGTCTGCGCCACCCTCCTGAGCAGAGGAGGGACCCTCACTCCCATCCCAGTCAGGGCCCTTAGAACCTTCTGGAAGGGGAAACTGGAGCCAGCCGGGGGAAGCCACCTGCCACAGGCAGCTCCCTGGATCCTGAGGGCAGAGAGTTCTGCAACAGCAGCCCGGACCTCACCCAATCCCGAGTCTCTCCTGAGCGCCTGCTGTGTACCTGGGCTGCAGGTGTGGCTGGGCTGGAGCTGAGGGCCAAGTGAACAGGTCAGCTGCAGGACAGGCGGGCAGACGCCAGGACGGATTTCAAAGGCCTGTCCCCTGGGCTGTCTTCCTCTGCTCCACCTGCCCCAGGGCCTTTGCAAGGCCTCGCTCCCTGCCTGGGGCTCTCTTTCCCTGTATTCCTGCACACGTCCTCACTCCCCTCTGCCCTGACCGGACCCCGGCCACCTCCCAGCCAGTCCCCTGGGTGCCTGTGGTGGGCTCCGGCTCCTGGCCCCGCAGCATCTCCGACCCAGAACACACCTCCGTCCCCTGCGCCCGCCTGCCTCCCTGGGCAGCAGCCCCTGGGCCAGCCCCTCTGTCTCCTGTGCACTGCGGAGTTGATGACCAGAGCTCCACGGGCCCCGGCAGCGCGCAGCCCACACTGGTCCACGACTCAGCCTCAGCCCGACTGTGCTGTGTCTGGACGGGGTGTCCCTAGGCGTCCTGGTAGGGCCGCGGCAGTGGTGCTCAGTAAGGCGGGTGGCCCAGTCGGTCACCAGGCAGGACCTGGGCCCCTCCGCCCAGGCTGAGCTCAGCCAGGTGCCGCGTGAAGGGTGCGAGGGTGTGAGGGTGACGCCAGTGTCACCTGTGCGGCTGGCCCTGGTGGCACTGCCAGGAGGCGAGAGTGAGGTCGTTCAAGGCGCTCCTCCGCCCCTCCTCTCCACAGGCTCCCGACTCCCTGCGCCCTGGTCCTGAACCCAGGCCAGGGACAGCACAGCACTCAGCAGGGCCACCATCTTGAGGGCCACGGCACCACCTTCTCCAGGGCTTTCCCCTCCGGGGCCAGGCTCTGCCCCCACGTCCCCTCCCAGCCCGGCTCCCACACGCCTCCCATCTCTGTGGCTCTGGCCCCGGGCCTCCTGGGCTGACCCTGCCCGTGTCCTGCTGTCTGGCCCGGGGCACTGAGCACCGTGTCCCCAGGTGTCCCTTGTCCCCTGGTGTCGACGGACCAGCCCGAGTGTCCACGGTGCTCACCCCGCAGTGGACACTCAGGCTGCTGCTGCCCTCAAGGTAATGCCACGGACCCCGATGGCCAGCAGCTGTCCAGCGGCAGTGTGTCTGTCCGGTGGCCGTCTGTCTGTCCAGTGGCCGTCTGTGTTCTCACCTGAACCGCCTCCGGGTGCTGGAGCCCCTCACAGCTTCCCAGGGGAAAGGCAGAGCCTCACAACCCGCAGGCAGCGGGAGCAGGAGACCACCTTCATTAAGCACCTACTGTGTGCTGTGCAGCTTAGAAACGGCCTCACGTCACCCATCTGCTCGCGGCCAGCGGCGAAGCCTAGTCTGGGTCCTGGGGCCGGAGTCCTGAGTTCCCCTCCCTGCCCTGGCTCCAGAGGTGTCCAGTGCACACAGAAGGTGCTGACTGTGTGCTTTCGAGGTGGTGATTTCACTGGACACGCCTGCTCACTCCTGGAAAGGAAGCTCTGCGGAGGAAGAGAGCGGTGACCCTGGACTCCTCTTGCCTCCTGGCCTCTTCCCCTCCATAAATGAGGCCCCCCACAGGCTCCTGGGCTCAGACCCTCGCCATCCACTGTTCGTCCACTCACACACATTTGTTGAGCGCCGACTACATGCCAGCCCTGTTCTAGGTCCCGGGACACAGCAGAGGCCAAGGCAGACCCAGGTCCTGAAAACAGCCCGTGGGTAAGGAGGGTCCCCTCGGCCGAGATGTTCAGCAAAGGAATCCAACAGGGGTAGGGAGCCGGCCAGCTCAGAGGAGGGCTGCGGGGACATGTGCATGGAGCCCTCAGGGATGGGGAGAGCACACAGGCAGAGGGAGCCTGGAACCGGAGGAGGGAGCAGGCCCGGGGAGGCGGAGGAGGTGGGGGACTCAGTGATGCTGCCCTGTGGCCTACCCATGGCTGCCTCTGTCCTGCCCCCAGCACCCTGCCCCTGAGATTCCCAGGGAGCAATCATCCATGGGGCGTCCACTGTGTGTCAGGTGCTGTTCCAGACACCCGAGGGTCACCCAGCAGGAGCCGGGGACTGTAGCGGCTGTAACTGGGAGGTGGGGGGGCAGCCAATGCAAAGGCCCTGGCGCAGCGCAGGCTGCCTGGTGCTTACGGTGTCCCTGATGCTTCAGAATGCGGCTGCGGCCTCCTCCAGGAAGGCGCCTGTCCTCCACAGCTCCAGGATGGAGATGAGGCAACAGAGAGGGAGGGCCCAAGTCAGGCTCAGGGGCAACCAGGCAGGGGACCAGGAGGTGTTGGTGGCGGCTCTGTCTCATGCCACATCCCAGGTCTTGAGAGTCCCCTAAGTGAGGAGACCCCGCAGACCCAGACCCAGCACGTTATGCCCCAACCCTGGGGTCCAAGAGTGACTGCACCATTCTCTGGCTGTGCGGCCAGCCAAGCCCAGCCATTGGTCCCCAAGCCCCAGTTGCCACTTGAATATGGGATAATAGCTGTAGTTCCATTCTAGAGTACTGCCCCTGCATACAGTAGGAACCTAATACATGCTAGCTCATCATTCTCACCATTAATATGCACACAATATAGGGCATTTTTCTGGGCAGCAGGCTCGGGAATGCTGTGCGGTCTCTGAGAGGGCTATACCCTCTCTGGGCACCAGTTCCCCCAAATCCTCTCCAAAGATCCAGGAGGGAAATGGAGCTTAGGAAAGGTCCTCGAGACGACCCCTCGGGCCCGCAAGGGGGCAGGGGGCAGAGGTCGGACAGCAGAGAGGGGTCTGGAGCAGACCACCGACTCCCCCACCCCGGGCTCGGGGCGGTTAGCTCGCGGAGGGACCAGCTGGGCGGATTTATCTGGCGCATCTGCCGCCGAGCAGCTGCCGCGCTGGGGGGGCCGGAGGGGGACTCGGGACGAGGGGAAACCTGTCCGAGGAGAATCGCGTCTGCGCCGCCCAGCTGCCAGCTCCGGCGGGGGACACCCGAGTCCCTGCGACCCCGGCCCCTCCCCCCATCGCCTCCCCCCACGTGCCTCGGGGGCAGGGGGCATCGGGGAGGCCCTGACGTCACACGCGGTCTCAGCCAATCGGAGCTGCCCTTTCCGAGCCCCCCCCCGGGGGGATTCCGTGGCCGGAGCGGGACCCCGGGGCGACCGAGCCCTGCGAGCCGCGGAGACCCCCGGCCTGGGCTCCAGAGTGCACGCACCCGGCGGGAGAAACCGAGGCTGGGACCTGGGAAGAGGGGGACCCAGGTGACCCCTCCAAGAGGCTGCCCACCAGTGTGGCTGCAGCCGGGCCCAGAGAGGGCCAGGGACCTGCGGGAGGCACACAGCAGGGCGGCGAGCGCGGGCGCAGGGCGGGGCTGAGCTCCCGCGGGCGCGGGCGCCAGGAGCCGGCCGGCCGCAGCCCTCCCGGGGCCCCGCGGGCCATCAGCCCCCTCCGGGTGTCCCCGGGCCCCCTCGGACCCGGGGCCGCTGCCGGGCCGCGCTGGGAAGAAGGTGTCAGGAGCCGCGGGCGCCCGCAAAACCCGCACTGGAATCGCTCCGGCCGGAGCGGGACGGGAGCTCCGCGCTGCGCAGGCCGCCCGCCCAGGCCGGGGAAACTGAGGCCCAGGGGGCGGGGCCTTCCCCAGAGTCCCACTAGGGGGACAGTGCTGGCTCCGGTGACCTCGGGCTAGGCCTGCCCCTCACTGGGCCTCCCTGGCTCACCCTGAGGGCGAGCAGTGAACTTCCGTCACCCCCCTCCAGGTCAGGTCGCAGACAGCCAGGAGCCCCGGGCGGGGGGAGCGAGCAGCCCGGCCTGACCTTGCCCTGGTCCAGGGCATGAAAGACCCATTCATGGCCGCCCAGCCTGGGTGGCAGCTGAGCTGGCCGCGGGGGTGGGGCCTCCCTCAGGGCCTTTGTCCCAGCAGGTCTCTGCCTACCCCGCCCTTCCCACAGCACCCCCACCGCGCCCCCTGTGCTTTGCCACATCTGTCTGTGACCCTTCCAAAGCTCTAGTGTCCCGCCCCCCACAGGCTTCCTGGGCCCCAGGCGCCTACAGTGCCGGTGCTTCTGGACCTGAGTCTGCGCCTTGATCTCCCAGCCCTGGGTTTTTCTGTCTCCTGATTGCACTGTAAGCTGAAGGCAGTCTTGTCAATTGCCCAGGTCAGGTCCTGGCACACACTTGGCACTCAATAAATGTTCGTTGAATGAATGGAGTGCAGAACAGCTCCTCGGGCCCAGGGCTGCAGGTGCAGGAGGGGGTGCCTGGGCCTGCCCAGCACAGGGATGTGAGTTCAGCCGGAAAACGGAGGTGCTGGGTGGCACCCCCCCTGGCCTGACAGGCCTCGGTCTGCCCAGGGCAGGACGGGAGCGGGCTGCCCGCACACAGGTGCTGTGGCTAATTTGTTTGGGAGGCTGGGGCCGCCGGAAAGCAGCCGGGAAGGCCCTGCTGCCTGGAGGTTGTGGTCGCCCCAGTGGCCAGGAACACACTGAGCCGCAAGACCAGGGCTGTCTCCATGGACACCGGGAGCCTGCAGTCTGCCCAGGGCCAGAGGGACCCGGACCAGGGCTCAGTCCGTATGGCCACTGGGAAGTCAGCACACACTGGTCTAAGGCTCTGGACACATGGGGAGCCATGGTGGCCCTAGCACACAGCGGCTGTGCAAGAAATGTCACTAAGTACACAAGAGTCAAGTGTCTGGGGACACCAGCTGCACACCAGAGATGCTGAGGACCAGCCCAGCACTGGCCCAGGGGGGGTGCTCCCAATTGGCCACATGGGGAGGTGCTTTGATCTATGAGGGAAACTGAGGCACTCGGTGACGTCCCTACCCTCCTGATGACAGAGGGCCAGGGAGGTCAATGAAACCCCACTGCAGTCTTGGGATCTCAAGGGCAGTGGACGAGAGAGCTCCCTGGGAGCAGAAGGGGACCTGACCCCCTGGAGAGCCCTCTCTAGCAAGACCCCCGTGGGCACTGGGACAGAGGAAGAGCTTCAAGGGTCCAGATGGGTGTACCTTAGAGACCTCTGCAGCCAACCTGCTGAAGTTCAAGTCCTCATTCTATTGGTGACCTTGGGCCAGGCACCTCCCCGTGCCTCAGTTTCCTCACCTGTCCAGTGAGTGCTGCTAACGGGAAAGCTTGTGGATGGAATAAGTGACCTCACTCATGCTGGGGGCCATCCAGACCACGAGGTGACCGCATCCACCCAGCGTCCATGCCCGCGGATCTGATTGGGGATGCAAGTTGGAACAGAGGAAGCCGGGGCAGAAAACCGGAGCCCACCACCTGGACAACAGCAGGGTGACCCCTCGGGCTGCCCCCTCGGGCCGCCCCCTCCCGCAGCGCCCCCCACGCGGCTCCGCCCTCCGCTCCGCGCCGCCGCGGCTCCGCGCCGGGTTTTGCGCGGCTCCGGCCGGGCTTCGGGGCGGTGGGGGGCGCCGGGGAGGGGGCGGAGGTGGCGGAGCCGCGAGTCGCAGCGGCCGCCGCGGCGGCGGAGGAGATGGAGATGCGGCCGCGGCGCGCCCCCGGTCCGTCCGCCGCGCAGCGCCCCCCCCGGAGCCGACGCCAGCGCGCGGGGGGCCGGGGCTGAGCCCCCTGCCCAGCCAGCGCGCGGCCGGGCGGACAGCGCCAGCCCCCCCGGGATGCCCGGCTGAGCGGCCGCGGGACAGGTGCGCGCACGGCCCGCGCCCCCGCCCGCCGCCGGCCGCCCGCCGCCCGCCGCCCGCGCACTCGCGGCCCCGCGGCTCCGAGGTAAGCGCCCCGGGGCGTCTGCGCGAGGGGCCGGGGGCGCCCGCGGGGGTGGCGGGCGGCAGCCGCGGGGCTGGTGGCGGCTGGGTGGCCGGGCGGGCGCTGGGACGGGGCCGCGGGCCCTGCGCGCACGGGAGGCTCGGGGCCGGGAGCGGGCTCGGGGCGCGCCGGAACGCGAGGACCCGGCGGCGGCGCATCGGGGCGGGGGCAGGGTTTGGGGACCCTCGGGCGGCACCGGCGGCGTCCAAGAGCCTCGCGCGGAAGCGGCTGGATTTTGGCCTGGGGCGCCGAGCGAGGCTCCATCCCGGGGGTGTCTGGTGGCACCGCGGCTGGGCCCGGGGGCCTGTGGGCACCGCAGCGGGCGGGGACTTTGTCCCTGGGGGGCCGTGGGAGGCACAATAATGGGGGCTCGTGGCTGCGCCGCGGGGAGCTGGATTCGGGCCCAGGTGGGGGGCTCGGGGCAGGCTGGCGGGCGGGGGCCTGCTGGCCCGAGGGTGGCAGGGTGGCAGGGTGGGGGGCGGGGCCCCAGAGCTAAGTCGAGGCGACCGGGGGCTGGCGCGGTGGTCCCGACGCGCGGAGGCCCCTCCGCCCGCTCCGCGGTCCCGCCGCCGCACCTTGGGCGCCCGAGTCCTCTCGGCCTCCTGCCTGGCCGCGACCAGAGCGAGTCCGGGCCCCGACCGCGGAGAGGAGCCGCGGTGCGGGGACAGGCCCGGCCAGTCGGATCCCCCCTGCTGCAGTGGGAGCCTGGGGGTTCGGGGCCCCCCAAGAGCTGACAAAGGGACAAAGAAAATGTCTCTCTCCAGGCGCGCCGAGCTGGGTGGGGGGCGCGGAGTGTGGCCCCCCGCCCGCAGGCGCTGATTGGTCCCTGGGGCGGGGGTCACGTGCCCCCCAATCCTGCTCTCCGCCTGAGGGAGTTTGGGGCACCTCCCAGAGGGGGCGCTGCTGTGGTGAACCCCCACCTTTGCCCCGACCTGCCAACACCTCGGCTGGGAGTGTTTGCAAGAGTCCTGGGGTTGAGGGACGGATTTGCAGACCCTCACCGGAACCGGGCCCTCTCTGGCTAAGGTCTTTGACACCCTCCACCCAGGTGGTCGTCTGTGACCCCCAGACTGGAAAGGAACTGGAGTTTGGGACTACAGGAGGGCGTGCTCCAGCTTTGAGGGGGCTGGGGTCAAGTTCAAGAGGGAAGGAGTTGGGGGCTGACTAATGACAGGGTAACTGAAGGACCCCAGCCCCAGTTGCAAAATTAGACTCCTTCATATTGTTCTGGGCTCCCTCAGCTCCCCAAGGCCTCCAGACCCCTCCAGCCAAAATACTCAGCGCTCCCGGGCGGCCCCACCGGACCAGCCCCCTTCTCCCTGTGAGGCCCGCGGCTCCAGGGGGGACTCCAGGTGTGAGGCGATGGCCAGGGGTTCTGGGGGCAGCCCCTTCTGGGAAGGGTCCTAAGAGCTCCAGGAAGTGGCAGGGGGCCACGGCCACCCACTCGAGGTGCCCTGGATGCTGAGTGGGTGGCTGTCTGGAGAAAGCCTCTGTAACTGTCCACGTCCACCTGAACCTGCTGCTCCCCTGAGCACCTGGGGACAGTGAGGCCCAGGGTGCCGGCGGTGAGCAGGGAAGGAGCTCCTTCACCTGAGGCAGCTGGACAGGGCTGGGGGATACACCCCTCTGTCAACTCGGAGCCAGAGTCACCTCCTTGCATTCCCTTCTCAGCCCAGGGTTGCCTGGATCCCACCCCCCAACTGGCAGGAATTAGAGCTGGGCCTTTGAGAGAAAGAGCCTGCTCTGTGTCCTCGGGCAGGTCACCAGCCCTCTCTGGGCGGCCTCCCTGGAAGATGCTCTTTGGGTTTAGGCCTGGATGGGCTCTGTCCCCACCTGCTGTGAGGGGGCTCAGCACCCATGGGCCTGGGGTCCTCGTCACCCCTTCTGCTTGGAGGTGAGAAAGGCCGGGTCTCTGGGAGTCAGTGCTGGGGCTGGAGGCTGGGGCTGGGGGAAGGTGCGGGTCTTCAGGGGCCACCCAGCGCTCCGGGCACATCTGCTGGGGTCACCTGGGGCGGGACCTAGAGGGTGAGAACCCAACTGCCCTTGGAAGGTGACCATGACGTCAGCGGGCAGTGCAGGTGAGCTGGGTCCCTGGGGATGCGGGGTGTGCCGGTCACTGCCCACCTCCAGGGAAGGTGTCCTGCGCTGGCCCTGGGGTGTGGCTGTGGTGCTGGGGTGGGGGTGACGGGACAGGCTGGGCTGGCTGGAGGGGCACGGGCACTGGGCTTGTGGAAGATGAGCCAGGGGACAGGGACATACGTTGAGGGGGAGACTGTGAAGAGTAGGAGACATGAGAAATGCACCCCCAAGGGGTGGCAGTGGCCCCAAAGCATCCAGCTTCCTGCCTGGGGTCCTCGGGAGCCACGCGAGGTCTTGGAGAGGGGACCTGGCAGCTCTCAGCCCGCGGCTGTCCTGAGGGGGGCTGCCCGGAGCCGGTGAGCAGAGGTCGGCCACCGCGGGGACAGGAAGAGACGGTGGCTGTCCCGGGGAGGGCCCTCGGCCCGTGGTCCTCCGGGCCCCGCAGCCCTGTCCTCACTGTGACTCTCGTAGCCGCGATGGACGGTTCCCCCTCCCTGTAGTGCTAACGGGAAAACCGAGGCTGATGGCAGCTGAGGACACGGGTGGCCAGGCACCTGCCCCACATCCCGTAGGAGAGTCGTGGGAACGGCCCCGGGGCCCTTCAAAACTGAGAAGGGCCACTCGGTGTTAGTGTCCGCCACCTCCCCTCCTGGGGGCCCAGGTAAGGTGTGGACATTAGAACGAGGTGGCTTTGCAGGCTGGGGACCCCGCCTGTAGTCCTTTGGGTGGACATGTGTCCCCTGGCCACTGGCCCCGGGGCCTGCTGGGAGCTGGGCCCAGCCACAGAGGACTACATGTCCCAGGATGCACCTTGGCGCTGCCCAGCTGGGCCTCCAAGGGCGAACTTGGGAGGGATCTTGGCAGAACTGGAGCTTGGGAGGATCATGGGTTCTCGTGGGCCTGGGTTCAGGGCAGCCTCAGGCAGGACAGTCACCAGCGCTCCCAGGCCCCACACGCAGTGGCCCACGTCTGTGTGACCTGGATCCCAGATAAGGAGTCGGAGCTCTGGGGTCTGGCCGGCCTTCAAGAGGCTTCCAGATGCGGGGAGGGGAACAGATAGGGGCCCCCTCTGCCGTGGGGGGTCAGGGCTGGGGAGAGTCGGGTAAGAGGAGTGCGTGAGAAGGGCCTCGCATCTGGGGCCTCAATGGATGTGTAGGAGTTCGCCGGGAGGAGGCTGGCCTTTTGACAGTCGCAGGACTCCTTCCTGCTGGGGAACTGGCCCACCTTCCCTGCAGGCCAACGGATCAGAGCCCCGGGGCAGCAGAGGGAGCTGGCTGCCCTGAGCTTGAACCCCCGTCTTCCCTCGCTGGCACCCCATCTGTCAACAGAGGCCACCACGAAGGCAGACTGGGCCTGTCCCTGTGGAATCTGCAGCAGGCGGGGCTGTGGGCATAGAAATAAACAGGGCCAGTCTCCGCAGTGAGCTCCCGCAGACGGAGGACCAGGCTGAGGGGGCGGCTGTTCAGCTCAGGGTGTCAGGGAGGCTGTCTCTGAGGAGGTGACATTTGAGCTGAGACCAGGAAGATGAGATGGAGAAGGTCCAGCCCAGATCTGGAGGAAGAGCACTCCAGGCAGAGGATGCAGCTGTGCAAAGGCCCTGGGGCAGGAGCAGCCTGGCATATTGGAGGCAGAGGGGGGAGCACGTGTGGCTGGGGCAGGGGGAAGGGGGCAGGAGGGAGGCAGGGAAAGGAAGGGTGGCCAGGACCTGCAGGGTCCTGTGGGCTACAGGGAGGGCCTGGCTTTGACACTGAAGGAGGTGGGAGCCTTGGAGGGCTGTGTGCAGAGGAGGGAGGGGCCTGACTCAGGTGCTCACAGGCGCCCTCTGGCGGCGGCTGCAGGACCACAGGCCGTGGGGTGCAGTGGAGAGACCAGTGAGTGCGGAGGTGACAGCTGGTGCAGGCTGGTGAGGCTGGGGACTGGCCAGGCAGGGGCTGTGGGGAGGAGGGTGGCTCCAGGGCAGCTCTGTGGGGTCTGAGCCCTGGATCTGGTGGATGAGCGAGGTGGGTTCTGCTGTGGTTGGAGTCTGTCCTGGACCACACAGGCCAAGTTCAAATCCCAGGCGGGCCCCTTCCTGGCTGGGCAACTTGGGCCTCACCTGGTGCCCACTCTGGGCCTCAGTTTCTCCTCCTATTAAATAGCAGAGCAGTGCCCTGGCTCCCCTGCTAAAGGAGGCACCTCTCTCAAGGCCCAGCCCAGGGCTGGGAGGGCGGTCAGGGCCCTCCCGTAGTATCCGCTGTGGCTGCCCTGTGAGGCCTGAGCCAGGTGACGACACAGATAGGGCAGCATTCAGAGTGCCAGTCCCCGAGGTCACCCAACCCCCAGGGGCCCCTGTTCCTGGCCGTTTCTCTCCACTGTGGGACAGTTCTCACGCCCCATCCTACAGCAACATCATCACCCTGCCAGCTTCGCCATTCCTGAGCCCTGACTCACCAGGACTTGTGGTCCACTCTGACCCCAGGGTCTTCCCTGGGGACCTATTTCCTGCCTTTGTCTTCTCTGAGTTCATTTGCCAGTCTTCCACTCCCAGCAGCTCTGGCAGGGCCCCTCCTGTCCCCGCCCGTATCTCTCAGAGGTGTCCCCCTGCAGGACTCTCCTTTTGGTACTGCCCACTCAGGGGTCCCTGTGTCCTTCCAAACAAGGCCCCTGCCAGGGCGCGTGGCTGGGTGAACTCTGAGGGGCTCAGGGGTGGAAGAGGGGCTCCCAGGCCCAGGCGCTGGGTGTCAGGGTCCCTATTTTCTGCTCCTAGATCAAGGACTCTGAGGACAGGGACCCTGAAACAGAGCCCCAGATCCAGGCCTGAGCCCAGCCGGCTCCCGGGCCCCTCCAGGGGGTCTGCGGCCGCGCCTGCCTGGCCCGGGCTGCAGCCTTGGGTCTGTGGGTGTCTGGCCCTCAGCCGTCCCGGTTCCGGTTCCCCTGGGTCTCCTGCCCCCCAGCTCCCTGCTGGGTGTAAATGACACTTTAATTTCACTGAATGGCCGCGGCCCCCCCACTCCTAATTAGGAGCTGCTGCTTCCACTCTGCCTCCTGGAGGCCCGATTTCCAAACAGTGATTAAAATCAATTACCGGAGCCCCCCCCCCCCTGCTGCCTGGGGACCTGTCGGTGTCCCACGTGAGGTCCTGCCTCTGCCACCTCGTCTCCCTTCTCCCCGAGTGGCCCAGGGACAGGGACAGCCTCCCCGGTCTCCATGTTTGATCTGTAAAGTGCTTCCTGAGGCTGTGCCACCACGGAGGACAGATGGCACCCGCGAGCACTCAGCAAAACGCCGGTGGGAGGCAGGATAGCTCAGGGTCTCAGCCCCCTGCGTGCTGTGTGACCTCAGCCCAGCGGCCTCACCTCTCTGGGCTCCAGGTTTTCCATTGGCACAATGAGGCTGACGTGCTAATCTCTGAGGCCTGGGGTGGCAATGACGCCAGCTCCTACCCGCAAAGGGCCTCCGGGCCCAGCCCTCGACACGTATGTCCCCGTCACAGCTGAAGCCCTGCTGTATTGGCACACAGTGGGTCCTGGCACACAGTGGGTCCTGACATGCAGTGGGTGTGCAGGAAGCCTGCAGTGGACACGCCCTGGCCCCCGTGGGATGAGCGGGGCCCTTCCTGGGGTGCACACCCTGCTGGCATGTGTCGAGCCCCTCGTGCGGGCACGGGGGGTGGGGCACAGTGGAGACCAGCACGGAGGCCCCCTGCCCTCAGGAGCCAAGCTCTCCCCCCATTTTGCGGAGGAGGAACAAGCCCAGAGAGGGCGAGGGTCTGGCCGGGGCTGCAGAGCGCCGTGCGGTTGGCTGGGTGGTCATCGCGGGGCTCACGGCCTTGGAGACGTCCCCTGGGACCCTCATCGTGGACGTCACTGTCGGGACGGCTGAGGGCGGGCAGGGCCCGGGCCTGTGGCCTTCCTGCCAAGTTCCTGGACGGCCCCGGAGCCCGGCGGGGCGGCCATGGGGGCCACCGAGGCAGCTGGGGGAGGCAGCTGTAAGCAGAGCCGGTAACCAGACCTGCGTGGCGCAGGGGCCCGGCTGCCGGGCCGGGTCACTTGATCCCCCGAGGGACGCCTGTCCCTGAGCTGGATGCTGGGAGGGCCAGGCCGACAGGAGCCCCCCCACCGTCTGGAGTCAGGCGCCCACCCTCGCAGGGCCCGTGGAGGAAGCGCCCGGTCAGGGGCCCCGAGTCCCTCACCATCCTGTGCAGAGGCCCAGAGAGGGCGGGCTGTTGGCTGAGGTCACACAGCAAGGTCACTGGACATAAAGTGAGTCCGTGGCCAGCCAAGCTGGGGCCTTGGTACCAGGGAGAAGCGGGAGAAGCCAGGCCTCCCTGGACAGGCGCCTCCTGACCCTCTTGCTGCTGCTCTAAGGCACCCAGCCCCAGCTTGGCCCTTGCCACTCCCTCGTCCCGCCCACCTGTGCCCTCCCGTCCACACCACCTGCACCCGTCCACACCACCTGCACCCGTCCACACCACAGTCCCTGTCCACATGGCTGCTTCCCTCTTGCCCCAGGCCGCAGCCCCCCATGTGCCCCCCTCTGTGCTGGGCCCTCTGCCCTGGGCCCTCTGCGCTGGCCCTGTGTGCAGGGCGGGCCTGGGTCCTCTGCAGCCTGAGGGTTGACGGGGATGGCTCTGCCACCAAGCCACTCCCCAGCCCTTTTAGTTCTTTATTTTGAGACAGGGTCTTGCTGAGTTGTTGAAGCTGGCCTGGAACCTGGGATCCTCCTGCCTCAGCCTCCTGAGCCGCTGGGGTTACAAGTGTGGCTACAGCACCCAGGAGCTGGGCCTTGGGAAGGCCAGGCAGGTCTCCTGGCAGAGGGGGCAGGCTGAGCAGAGGTGGCCTGGACCCTCTGGCAGGAGGAAGGTTGGGGGGGGTTGGGTTCTTTCCCCTGAGGGGCACTAGGGAGCCATGGCAGGGCTGTGAGCAGGGCAGGGCAGGGCTCAGCCTGGCAGGAGGGAGGCGCAGCCCGGGGCCAAGGCTGGAGCAGAGGGAGTGAGGGGAGAAGGAGGAAGGGGTCAGGGAGGGACGGGCAGGTCACGGGGGCCCTGAGGCCTGCGGGAGGCTGGGTTTTGACCCCGAGGGCGGTGGGAGCCCTGGAGGCCAAGGGCCGGGAGTTCAGTGCCCTCTGGTGTCCAGGACGGTCTGGGGTGTGGGCGGCCATGGCTGAGTCAGATGCTGACCCGGGCGGGCGGGCGTGGACAGGGCGGGGGCGGGATTCTGGATGCGTTTGGTTGGGAGGGAGAGCGCCCAGGAGGGCGGGCGTTGGGTGTGCGGGGCAGGAGTGGACGGGGAAGAGAGTGGGCGCCCTGGGCGTGGGTGGACCGGGCAGGCTGTGGACGCGATCGTGGAAACCCACAGGCGTCTGCCTCGTTGTTTGGAACTTAGAAGAGGGTCCCCGAGGGCATCCTGGGGCCCGGGAGCGCAGGGTGGAGGGGCGCCAAGGACGGCCAGCCAGGGGCGTGTTGGGTGGGCACAGCCCGGGCGCAGCTCGGAGTAGAGACATCAGGGCCACTCAGGGTGCCAGGCGGGGGCAGCAGCTGGTGTCCGGTGCGCGAGGTGGAGAGGCTCAGAGCCCCAGGGGCCTGGGGAGGGGGGACGCCCAGGAGCCCCAGCAGGGACCAGGAGGGACGGAGCTGGGTGGGGTGAGGGCCGTGGCCTTAGGGAAGGCCACCACCAGGCGGCTGTCCCCTCTGTGCCGTGGCTGGTGCCAGAGCTGGAGTGACCGTGGGACTCGGGCGGAGGATGAGGTGGCCTCCTGGACGGGCTCTTGCTTCCTGGTGCCTCCTGTAGGCCAGGGGACAGGGCTGCCGGCAGGGCCCAGCACACACAGTGGACGCCCTGGGCCCTCGTGGCTCTGCTGCCTGGGCCCGTGGCGGCTCCGTGGCCAGGTGCTGGGCAGCCCTGGCCTGGCAGGTGGCAGGCGCGCCCGGGAAGCGGGTGGGCACCGGCGGCTGCTGGCAGAGGCCCCTCCAGTTCATGGCGGGAAGCAGATGGCCCTGGGACGGGGGTGCCGAAGCCCTGGTAACGCAGGCCCCGGGGTGCACTGGGGCAGCGGGTGAGGTGGCCCCAGGTGGTCAGGCGCCCCCCGGCTCCTGGGTCCAGTGCTGTGTCGTGAAGGTGTCCCAGGGCTCTGGTCCCGACGCCAGGCTCCCGGCCTGGGCAGTGTCTGCCCTGCCCGGGGCCTCGGTCCCTTGTCTGTAGAGGGACCTGCGAGCTGTCCCCGGTGTCTGAAGGGCGTCAACAGTGGACTGAAGGCCTCAGCAGTTCCTGACATGTAGCCAGTGTTTGCTGTTTTTCTCAATCATTGAGCTCCTACTGTATGCTGGGCCCTCTTCTGAGTGCTGGGGACAAGTGGCCAGTGCAGACCAGCCCTGCCCGGCCAGGCTCACCGTCCCACAGAGGAGACAGGGCTCGGTGATCAGGATGCTGACGGGGACGCTGCCCCTGGTCTAGGGGCCACTCTGGGAAGGGGCGACACTCCAGATCCCCAGATGCCTTCCCAGGGCCCGGGGCCAGGCAGTGGCCTTCGGTGAAGGTGCCCTGCGGGGGAGCTCAGGGGACCTGGGACCGCCTCAGGGCACTGGGCAGCCTCTGCGGAGGGGTACCGAGCAGTGGTTCCGCTGCAGGGGACTCAGCCTTGCCTGGGGACATTTGTGGCTGTCAGGACGGGGGCTGGAGAGGCAGAGGCCAGTGACACTCCTCAGCACCCTGCTGGGACCCACCCAGAGAGCACCCAGCCCTGGACAGCGGTCCTCTGGCGCAGAGGGCGACCGGGTTGGTGCAGGGAGGGATGGGGAGGCCTGAGCCGTGCAGAGGGAGCCGGTGCCCAGAGGGTCAGGGGGCCCAGGCCAGGCCAGCACAGGCGCGGGGCTCAGGATGATGGGTCATGTCAAGTCACAGGCCTGGGGGGGGGTGCAGGTCCAGGCCACACAGGCAGGCCTCAGGGCCCTGGGGGCACGTCCCGGGCTGGGCTGGGCAGAGCCAAGGCCCAGAGAGAACATCACTCTTGAGGTGCCCTGGCCTGGGACCTCAGCTGCCCATCTGTTAACGGGGCACAAAGTCACCGCCGGCCCATGGGGGGTGTTGAGCGACTGGGCTGGCTTGTCACTCCTGTTCTTGTGACCTCACAACTCCAGAGGCAGAAATTGGGGCCCCATTGCTGTGCTCTCCCGGGTCAGGCCACAGCCCCCTCGTCCAGCCACCTGCAGATGAGCTCTGCCGCGCCCGCCCGGCTGGGGCACTCGGGTGCCGTGAGAGCGTTCACCTCCAAAAACAGTGAGCACTTACTGAGCACCCACTGCATGCCAGGCGCCAGGCCTCCCAGGCCAATACGGTGGGAACATCACTGATGTGAGGCCCAGAGAGGGCGAGTGACCTGCTCGAGGAAGAGAGGGAGCGGCTCTGGAGCCCAGTCCCACACTGCACAGGGTGAGGGGGAGGTGGTGGTAAATAGGTGGTAAATAGTAGCCTGACCAACAGAGAAACGCGGGTGGGGGAGTGTTCCACCTTCAGGCCTGGCCCTGCGGCAACGAGGAGGCTGAGGCAGGAGTATTGCAAGATGAAGGCCAGCCTCTGCAACTTAGCAGCACCCTGTCTCAAATAAAAAATAAGAAGGGCTGGGGCGCAGCTCAGCGGTCGGGTGCCCGGCTCCATCCCGGCAACTCTCAGCAAAAAATGCCAAGTCGGTCAGTTTTATGTCACCTGTGTTTTATGATGGTCAAGGAAGGCCCCCTGTGAACAGCACTGGGCGGTGTTCTGGGGACACGGGGGCCTAGACTCGGTCCCCGGGAGGCATCAGAGGCTGGGAGCTGCGCAGGGGCCAGGGAAGGAAGCGCTTGAGGACAAAGGGCCGAGCCCCAAGCACGTGTGGCCGCAGCGTCTTCTGAGTCACAAATCCTGGAAGCTCAGGGTCAGGGGAGGAAGCCAGCTGGTCCCCGCCGGGCCTTCCTGTTTCGGGTCTGACTGAGGCAGCGCTGAGGCCACCCGCCCGCCACCTTCTCTGCAGGGTCTCCAAGCCACAGGGCCAGGGCAGGGCTGGGACACGCCCTGCTGCTCAGATGGGGAGACTGAGGCCCGGGGCTTAGCAGAGACGCCCCAGGAGGCGGCCAGGACTTTCACTGGGGCCTCTGAGACCAGGATGGCGGCCCTTTCTGGTAGGGAAGTGGCCCGGGCGGGAGGCGCTGGCTTCAGAGCGTGAGTTCCCCCCACAGTGACCTGGGTGGGGCCTCCAGCCCCACACCCAGAAGGCCCGGCGGATCCACCCTGCGTGGGAGCAGAAAGAGCAGCGCTCCGGAGGTACTGAGGCGCCTGTCCTGTGGCAGGGTGGTCACGCAGAGGGCGAAGGCGGGAAGGGGGCCCCCCAGGCCCCGCGGGCTGCAGCGGGGTCTGCACTCCTGCCCTCGCCAGGTGGCGGTTTATAAAGTACTAGGAAACTTTGATTTTTTTTTGCATCATTAAGATCTTTGTGTTTTAATTCCAAGAATTTTTAAATTCCCATTTTGAGATTAGATCTTAAGTACCGAGTTTAAGTGTATCTATTATTGTAATTATTGTGATTGGCTTTTAATTGCCCGGTGCATTCTCGTTGGAAGTCGTTTCTGCGCTTCACTCCGTGTGGCCGTGAAGCGGGCCTGTCACTCCGGGAAGTGCCCCACCGTTGCTGTCCTCGTTACTATTATTGCCGTCGTGGTTATTTATTTATTCCCATCCCCGCGGGGGTTTCCGGGCATGGAGCTGGGTGGAGGCTCGCGCGCCCTCTGCCGGCCACGGGCGGGACTGCAGGCCGCGCCGCTCACCGCCGGGTCCTCGCCCGCAGGTGTCACCTCCCGCCACCTGGCGCTCGCCATGCGGACCGCGGGGGCGCCTCCTCCCGGCCCGGCCCTGATGCTCTTGCTGCTGCTACTGGGGACTCCCAGGGCCTCTTCCCCGAGGAACCGCCTCCACTCAGCGTGGCCCCCAGGGACTGTGAGTGGGAAGGGGACCTTGGGGGAGGTCGAGTCCTGACCCAGGCTCTTGCTTCCAAATTGGGTCCCCTGGCCCTCCCAGGAGGGGCGGCCCCAAGTCAGGAGCCAGTCTAGAAGGGGCGTGACCCCCGTCCCACCTCTCCCTAGACCTGAGCCACTACCCCGTGTTCGTGGGCGGGGGGCCTGGGCACCCGAGCCCCGTGGAGGACACCGAAGACCTCAACATCCAGCGCGTGCTGCGGGTCAACAGGACGCTGTTCATCGGGGACAGGTACAGGGCCCTTGGGGGCAGCGTGTCCAGGGGTGGCGTTGCCTGACCGGCCTGCTGTTTGGCCGGGTTGTGTGATCTTGGCCTTCGAGTGCTGGGTGGGACTGGCTCGGGTGTGTGAAGGTGGGGACAGTCCCTGGTGGTCCATCATAGTGGTAGAAGGCTGTCCTGGGGTGGGAGGTCCAGTCAGCCAGGAACTAACCACACAGATGCCATGGGGATGGTCAGGAGGGCTTCCCTGAGGAGGTGACATTGGGTGGGACCTAAGTGAATCTTCAGCCAGGGGCACCTGGGGGGAAGGGTATTCCAGGTGAAGGGCAGAGACTGTGCAAAGGCCCTGGGACAGGGTGGAGCCCAGTCTGCTGGAGGAACAGCATGGCCCTGGTGGCTGAAGCAGAGGGAGTGGGGAGGACAGGTCGGTCAGCTGGCAGAGGACCCTGTGAGCTGTGGGAGGACTTGGACTTTGACCCGAGGACAGTGGAAGTCATGGAGGGAAAAGAGAGGGGTCCTGGTTCAGGTGGTCACAGGTACCCTCCGGTGCCTGCTGTAAGGAGGACAGACTGGGGACCAGGGCAGAGGCAGGGAGCCCAAAGTGTACTGGTCCAAGCTGGCAGCACTCGGGGCTGGACAGGGAGACGCCCTGGAGGGCCACACGGCCTGGGGTCAGCAGGGAGTCTTGGCACAGCCTGCAGGCATGGTGGCCTGAGCTGTGTGGGACCAGGAAGGGAGGGGGCCGGTGTCCAGGGGTTCCTCCCAAAGAGCGGCCTGAGCCCCTAGACAGACTCGGGAGGTACAGGGTTGGGGGTCTGTCAGACGTGGCCTGGCCACGTTGCCTACCTGGGAAGCGCAGGGCTGGAGAGGTGGGAGCATGGGCATCGGCTGAGCGTCACGGGGTTGTGGACAGGAGGGGTGTCGTGGAGGAGGGAAGAGTCCCCAGTCCTGGGCCCATAGAAGAGAGGGCAGGCAGGGGACGTCCCAGAGAGTCACAGGCAGCCTGGGGCACGTGGGGCACGGGGGCTGCTTAGGAATGGCCTTTGCAGGAAGAGGGTGACCAGCTGGGGTGGAGGCCTTGAAGAGGACAAGGAGGGTGGACAGGTGACCGCTGTAACACCGAGAGGTTAGAAGGACCAAGGGCACATGCCTGCAGAGAGACAGTCCCTCACCCCCACCCGGCTCTTGCTCTGACACTCCACACAGGAAGTGAGCCGAGGTGGGCGTGTGGGACAGTCTGTCTGGGGACACGTGACCTTGGTCCGCTGAGGTGGGACATCCGGGCATGAGGTGGCCTGCCCTGTGAGTGGACCCGTTACAGGTCGGGTTGGGCCATTAGAGGGTCCACTCGGTGTTGGACATGCTCGTGGGAGAGGGGCTGGTGTGTGCCTGCATGTCACCTGTCAGACACCACATTTGGGGGACAGGGTGGAATGGGGGAGGGATGGCGGAGACCTCCAACCTGCCTGCCTCTGCCCTCTCACAGGGACAACCTGTACAGGGTGGAGCTGGAGCCGCCCACATCCACCGAGCTGCGGTACCAGCGGGTGAGGACGGGGTGCAGGCCCGTGGGCAGGGGGCCGGGACCGGGGGTTCCCACCAGCATATCTGGGCTGTTGGGGGCCCCGCCCCGCTCACCAGCTCTCTGCCCACAGAAGCTGACCTGGCGCTCCAACCCCAGCGACATAGACGTGTGTCGGATGAAGGGCAAGCAGGAGGTGAGCGCGTCCCTGGCCACCCCCAGGCTCGGCCCCGCCCCAGCCCCCGGCCGCGCCCAGGGCCTGCTCCTCCTCCATCCCCTGGTAGGACCCTGAGTTTCTGCCCAGGTGGCCACGCTCCCGGCCGCCCTGACCAGTCCACGGTTGTCCAGCACATGGCCACACGCCTATGCCGCCCCGACCCGCCCTGGCCCAGGGTCAGGGCTCCTCCTTCACCAGGCCTCGAACCTGCCGTCTCCACGGTCATGCTCAGAGCCTGAACACGCCCCCAAGAGGGTCTTCCGTTGTGGCCACGCCCACAGCCCTGACCTTGCCTAACTGCTGAAACCAAGTATCTCCTGGTCTTGGCCCTTCCCTTGTCCCCAGCGGCCCTCCGTTCAGCCCCCACCTGGTCCCTGCGCCTCCTGGCTCTCCTCCCTCCAGCCCCGGGCTCCTCCCCCGCCCTAGCCACGCCCACCACAGTCCTAGCCACGCCCACACTGGCCTCCGCCCCCCCCCACTCTAGGGCGAGTGTCGGAACTTCGTCAAGGTGCTGCTGCTCCGAGACGAGTCCACGCTCTTCGTGTGCGGCTCCAACGCCTTCAACCCCGTGTGCGCCAACTACAGTGTGAGTGTCCCTCAGGGCCTCCCACCCCAGGGCCGGCTTCCAGCCCGTCCCATCCGGCCATGACCCCGTGACCCCTACGAGAAGCCCCCCAGATCTGTCCCCCACCCCAGCTCAAGAAGGGTCAGTGTTTCCACAGGAGGCCAGGGCAGCCAGGCTGGTGATCTAAGAGCCGGTTTCAGTGGGAACTGGGATGGACTCTTGGGTGAAGAGTGAGTCGGTGTAGAAGGAGGTGGACTAGTGACTCGGACCACTCTGAGCAGGAAACTGGGGTTCAGAAAGGCGCAGGGACTGGCCACGGTCACAGGGTCCAGGGGGAAGCAGGATCCCCCTGGAATGGAGGGTGGGGGAAGCCAGAAACAGCCAGACCTCTACTCAGGCCCCATGTTACCCACAGATGGACACGCTGCAGCCTCTTGGGGACAACATCAGTGGCATGGCCCGCTGTCCATATGACCCCAAACATGCCAACGTCGCCCTCTTCTCAGGTGAGTACCCTGGCCCCTGACCCTGAGATCAGCCCCAGTCTTGGCACTTTCCATTCTTGAAGACTAGGTGGCTTAACAGGCAGCAGGGGACCAAGTGTCTGTAAAATGGGCAGCGTCTCAGCCACTCAGAGGCTCATTGAGGGTTGGAACTTGGAGAGGGTCTACACTCAGCCTGGGGTCAGGGATTCAACCTGCCACCAAAATCAGCTGGGTCTGGGGCTCAGCCCAGGCTCAGGGCCATGGGGTTGGGACTCACCAGGCTCCGGCCTCAGCCAGGCTTGGGATTGGGATAGTGAGCCCCAGGCTCAGGGCTGAGTCTTGGGAGATGGAGTCTGGGCCCCTTCAGTTAAATCTCTCTCAGACCTTCCCCTGCTCCCACCCTCCCCACGTCCAGACGGGATGCTCTTCACAGCCACTGTGACCGACTTCCTCGCCATTGACGCCGTCATCTACCGCAGCCTCGGGGACCGGCCCACCCTGCGCACCGTAAAACACGACTCCAAGTGGTTCAAAGGTGAGGCTGGGGACAGTGGGCCCAGACCTGGGGGCTGGCGTTATCGAGGCCCCCCAGAATCAGAGTGCAGGAGAGGACTCCCTCCCCGTCTCTGGAAGCGCCCGGGCATTTTTACTTGGTGGTTGATTTGGGGCTTCGAGCTGAGTCCCAGGCCTGGCGCCTGCTCGCCCGCCGCTCTGCCCCGAGCCTGTCCCCTTCTGCTGGCTTTTTTGAAGCTAAAGCTGGAGAAGACTGGGTCTAAAGTAGAGCTGGCCGGAGGCGGGCGGCTCAGGAGCCTGAAATGGAGGGACAGGCTGGGCACCGCTGGCCTCGGCCCCGCACACACGGCCCCGCACACAGGCAGGAGGAAGGGGACAAACAGCAGCAGATGTGGCCATCGGGACCGGGCGGACACGGGGTTTTCAGCTTCTGACCTCCTCCCTCCCACGAAACGTTTGAGCCCGGCTCCTTTTGCCTGGTGCCACGCTCAGTGCCCCTGACCATAAAAGACCTCCCAGACTGTGGGGCCCGCCCCGAGCGCCCCTCGTCCAGGGTGCTGACTGCCCGCCCCCGCAGAGCCGTACTTCGTGCACGCGGTGGACTGGGGCAGCCACGTCTACTTCTTCTTCCGGGAGATCGCCATGGAGTTTAACTACCTGGAGAAGGTGAGGCCACGCTCCTGGAAGCTGTGCAGTGGGCACAGGCCCCAGGGGCTCTGTGGGGGGTGTGGCGGGCGGAAGTGGATCGGTGACGCTCCAGCAGCTCTGCAGGAGACACCACGGGAAGGCCACCTGGATACACTGTGCTGTCGCGCCCACCCAGCTGCGGTCCACTCACCCCCATCCACTGTCCACCTCCCTGCCACCCTCCATTCCCCCATCTGCCCTCCAGCCACCCACGGCTCCACTGACCCCTTGGCCCATTCCCCACCTGCCACCCACTGACCCCACCATCCTGCCCCCACCCACCCACCCACCTGCTCCTCCCACAGACCTGTTCATCCCTCCACCTTCCTGCCCCTGTGTCCACACGGCCCGCCGCCCATCAGTCTGTCCTGATTACCAGCTCGTCCACCCCCCCACCTCTCCTCCGCCTGTGCATCCAGTTACCTAGCCACCGGCTTCTCCCTCGGAACCAACAGGCCACCCCCCACCCCCCACCCCCCACTGCCCCAGCCGCCCATCCACCCCCCACCCCCCACTGCCCCAGCCGCCCATCCACCCCCCACTCCCCCACCCCACCCCCTACCACCCACCCCCCAATCCCCCACCCCACCCCCTACCACCCACCCCCCAATCCCCCACCCCACCCCCTACCACCCACCCACCCAGCCTTCCATCCACCCCCCACCACCCACTGCCCCAGCCTCCCATCCACCCCCCACTCCCCCACCCCAGCCTCCCATCCACCACCCACCCACCTGTCCCACTCTCTGTGCCTTCACCACGGCCCCCTCCTCTGCCTGCCCATCCACCCCCCTCCCTGAGACCACTGCTTCCCCCCCCTCCCCTCCCCCTCGCCCATTCTTGGGGGCAGCCCCTTGTCCACCCGCCTGCTGACCTGTTGCTCTCTCCTTTCTCAGCCTCCTCCTCGTGTGTCCCTTCTCCAGACTTGCTCTGTCCCCAGCCCCGTCCCTCCCGCCCTCCCTTCCCTACTCACCTGCCGCTGTCCGTCCAGCTGTACTGTCCACCCAGCCTCCCAGCCCACCCAGGCAGCCACCCAGCAATAAGGGGCAAAGGCCGTCACTTTGCTGTGTGACTTGGGGCTGGCCACTCCTTCTGCTGCACCTCAGCGTCCGCGTGTGCAGCGGGACCGTGGCCTCCTTGGAGAGCCGGAGGAGCCTCGGTGGCTGGCCCTGGCCGGCGGGCAGCTGGCCGTGGTGGGTCTCGCCCAGGCGCAGGCTCAGGCCCTGCCGTCGGCTGTGCCCAGGTGGTGGTGGCCCGCGTGGCCCGCGTGTGCAAGAACGACGTGGGGGGCTCCCCACGCGTGCTGGAGAAGCAGTGGACGTCCTTCCTGAAGGCGCGGCTCAACTGCTCAGTGCCCGGGGACTCCCACTTCTACTTCAACGTGCTGCAGGCCGTCACGGGCGTGGTCAGCCTGGGGGGCCGGCCCGTGGTCCTGGCCGTCTTCTCCACCCCCAGCAACAGGTCGGTGGGCACCAGCGGCGCAGGCGGCCTGGGGGGTGCCGCCCTTGGGGATGGTCCCGGGTCCTGGGTGGGCAGACTGAAGCCGAGGGCCACAGCCCCCCAGGGCGAGGCAAAGCAGGCGAGGGCTTGCGACCCTGGGCTGGCCGGCCGCCTGGGGACGAAGCTGGGGACGAGGGAGGGCTTCCTGAGCCGGGCCGGGGTGCGGGTCCCAGGAGGAGGCAGGGCCGCCAGGGCACAGCAGCGGGAGGGAGGCCCGAGGCTGGCGGCTGGGGTCCCAGCCACGGGAGGAGCACAGGGGGACAGGCCATGCAGCAGCCTGGCCCCCCTCCTGAGAGCGCTGGGGAGACACAGGAGACCGAGGAGCGGGCGAGGGAGGTCAGAGCTGAGGCTTCAGAGCGGGGACAGGGTCCACGGGACAAGAGCAGCCGCTGGCAGATGGACATCCAAGCAGGGACGTCCCTGAGCAGGGGTGGCCTTGGAGAGGGGCCTGCACCACGTCCCAGGGCCAAGGACAGGGACCCCGGGTGCCTTCCTGGGGCGCAGCCCCTCCAGGCTCACCAGGGTGCCCTCTGACCCCAGCATCCCCGGCTCGGCCGTCTGCGCCTTCGACATGACCCAGGTGGCCGCCGTGTTTGAGGGCCGCTTTCGCGAGCAGAAGTCCCCCGAGTCCATCTGGACACCAGTGCCCGAGGATCAGGTGCCGCGGCCCCGGTGAGAGCCCCTCAGTGCTGGGACATGGGCCCTGTGGTGTGCTGGTGCCCCGGACATTGGGTGGGGCCCTCGGGTGGTCACTGAGCTGTCACTGAGTTTACCTGTGTCCATCATGCCAAAGGGGTGCCAAGGCCCTGGGGCAGCGTGGCCAATTCCCAGGTGGACTAGGCCCCTCTGTGGGGACCCGTATCTGCCTGACCGGCCTCTCCCTCCCAGGCCTGGGTGCTGCGCTGCCCCGGGCATGCAGTACAACGCGTCCAGCGCCCTGCCCGACGAGATCCTCAGCTTCGTCAAGACCCACCCACTGATGGACGAGACGGTGCCCTCGCTGGGCCACGCACCCTGGATCGTGCGGACCCTGATGCGGTCAGTGCTGGGGGCCAGGGGCTGGGGTCCGGGTAGCACAGGGCCCACTGAGCCCGTGGAGGACACAGGGAGTCGTCCTGTGTGGGCACGCACAACGTGGCTGAGTGCCAGCCTCTGAGGCCACCAAGAGAGCTGGAGATGGACAGAGAGAGAGGGGCAGAGGGGACAGACAGGAGAGCGAGGCAGACACAGAGGCGGCCAGGCCGGGCCCTCGGGGTCTCTGTCCTGCTGGGCACAGGGTGTCCCGGTGTGGCTGCAGGCTGGTGCCCACCCACGCACTCTGTCCTATGCCTCACATTTATGGGTAACAGTGTCCCTGTGACCATGCCTGTACCCCCACACTGGTGGCACATGGGAACCAGGGTGCCCTGGGTACTGCTGGCCACCCTGACCCCTGCCCCGGCCTCCAGGCACCCGCTGACTCGCGTGGCTGTGGACGTGGGCGCTGGCCCCTGGGGCAACCAGACGGTGGTCTTCCTGGGCTCCGAGGTGGGTACTGTCCTCAAGTTCCTCGTTCGGCCCAGCACCAGGCTCTCGGGTCCTGCTGGGCCCAGCGTCTTCCTGGAGGAGTTTGAGACCTACCGGCCGGACAGGTGAGTCTGGGCGGCGGGCGGCGGGCGGCGGCCGGACTGGCCTGAGCCTCATGCAGCCTCCCGCCTGCCCCAGGTGTGGACGGCCCGGCGGTGCTGAGACAGGGCAGCGGCTGCTGAGCCTGGAGCTGGACGCAGCCTCGGGTGGCCTGCTGGCAGCCTTTCCCCACTGCGTGGTCCGTGTACCTGTGGCCCGCTGCCAGCAGTTCTCGGGGTGCATGAAGTGAGTCCCCCCTGGGCCGCGCGGGGGAAGCGGGGGGGGGGTCGTGGGAGAGAACCAGGTCGAGTCAAGGGCTCGGCAGCACCCTGACTCACAGAGCAATGAACTCAGCAGAGGGCACAGCTGTGCAAAGGCCCTGGGGCAGGACTGAGCCTGGTGTGTTGGAGGGACAGCCAGGAGCCCATGCGGCTGGAGCAGAGGAAGTGAGGGGGGAGGGGAGGAGGGTGGCAGGGAGGGGAAGGGCAAGTCGTGCAGGGCCTTGTGGGCTGCAGGGAGGACTTGGCCTTCGCTCTGAGAAGGTGGGAGCCCTGGAGGACCATGGGAGGACCAGGGAGGAACCTGGCTCAGGTGTTCAGGGTGCCCTCTAGTGGTTGCTATGGGGAGGACATTCTGTGGGGGACCTGGGAAGGGAGGCCAGGGTGGGAGGCTGGTTCCTTCCCTGCCTCTGGGTGGGAAGGTCAGAGGCCTGTCCTGTGGTGGCCCAGCCTGGGCTCACCCCCAGCTCCCGGGCCCTGCCTGCTGTCATTGCAGACAGGACCCCACAGCATTCGCACTGAGGAGGCGACTGGGGCCAGCCTGCCTTGCTCCAGGCTCAGTTTCCTTACCTGTAAAATGGGAAATGAAGAACACCCAAGACCGGCCAGGAGGACTCGGGAACTAGTGACAGTGACAGGGCCTGGCACCCAGGGGCCACCCTAGTGACTGTGACGTGGTCCATTCCAGGAACTGCGTCGGCAGCCAGGACCCCTACTGTGGGTGGACCCCTGACGGCTCCTGCGTCTTCCTCAGCCCTGGCACCAGGTACCGGGGACAGGCGGAGCAGAGGGGGTCAGACCTGCCCGACAGCCCAAGCCCCTCCCCCGCCTGGGCTGTGTGGAGGGCAACTGCTGACCGTGCCTCTGTCCCCCTCCGCCAGAGCCACCTTCGAGCAGGATGTGTCCGGGGCCAGCACCTCAGGCTTAGGGGACTGCACAGGTAAGGGGTCAGAGGGAATCCAGGCGGGGGAGGGGCCGCCAACCTCAGTCCTGGTCCCCCCCCTGCCCTGGGTGGTGGGCTTTGGGGAGTGCACGGGTCAACTTCCTGGCTAGAGAGGTGGGGGAAGACAGATCCCAGAAGACAGACAGACACCAGGAGATACATGCCAAGAGATAGATGGACAGACAAGCTCTGGGAGGCAAGGAGACACTGTGGGCAGACAGAGGGCACGTCCTGAGAGGCAAGTACTGGGGACAGATGCCAACAGACAGACTGACAGGCTTTGAGGTGGACAGAGAAGGCAGGTGTGGCGCCAGGGGTCATCCCAGCTGCTCAGGAGGTCCAGGCGAGAGGATGGCAAGTTTGAGGCCAGCCTCAACTAGCAAGACCCTGTCTCAAAATAAAATGGGCTGGGGCGCCGCTCAGTGGTGGGAGGCCTGGGTTCAATCTAGAGAGCCGCCCCCTCCCAAAGAAAGAAAGGACCCGGTGGCGACCAGAGAAGACCCCCCTGCGGGCCTGCGCTCATGGCCACACCCACCCGCCCTGCAGGCCTCCTGCGAGCCAGCCTCTCGGAGGAGCGGGCCGGGCTGGTGTCCGTGAACCTGCTGGTGACCTCGTCGGTGGCGGCCTTCGTGGTGGGCGCCGTGGTGTCCGGTTTCAGCGTGGGCTGGTTCGTGGGCCTGCGCGAGCGGCGGGAGCTGGCCCGCCGCAAGGACAAGGAGGCCATCCTGGCGCACGGCGGCGGCGAGGCGGTGCTGAGCGTGAGCCGGCTGGGCGAGCGCCGCGGGGCGGGCGCCGGGGGCCGCGGCGGCGGCGCCGGGGGTCCCCCCGAGGCGCTGCTGGCGCCCCTGATGCAGAACGGCTGGGCCAAGGCCACGCTGCTGCAGGGCGGCCCGCACGACCTGGACTCGGGGCTGCTGCCCACGCCCGAGCAGACGCCGCTGCCGCAGAAGCGCCTGCCCACCCCGCACCCGCACGCGCACGCCCTAGCGCCGCGCGCCTGGGACCACGGCCCCGCGCTGCTGTCCGCCTCCGCCTCGTCCTCGCTGCTGCTGCTGGCCCCGGCCCGCGCCCCCGAGCAGCCCCCCGCGCCCGGCGAGCCGGGCCCCGACGGCCGCCTCTGCGCCCCGCGCCCCGGCCGCGCCTCGCACGGCGACTTCCCGCTCACCCCCCACGCCAGCCCGGACCGCCGGCGCGTGGTGTCGGCGCCCACGGGCCCCTTGGACCCCGCCTCGGCCGTCGACGGCCTCCCCCGGCCTTGGAGCCCACCCCCGACGGGCAGCCTCCGGAGGCCGGGCCCCCACGGCCCGCCGGCCGCCGCCCTGCGCCGCACGCACACGTTCAACAGCGGCGAGGGCCGGCCCGGCGACCGCCACCGCGGCCGCCACGCCCGGCCCAGCACGGACTTGGCCCACCTCCTCCCCTATGGGGCGGGGGACAGGACTGCGCCCCCGGTGCCCTAGGCCGGGGCGGACGCCTTCGCAGTGCAGCCACGGGAACCGAGCCAGAGGCCCCGCGGCCAGGCCCAGGCCAGCGCCCGGGGGCCCGGCCCCGCCCCGCCCCGCCCTCGTGGGGTCCCCTCGGCCACACGGAAGCACAAGAGCTCGCCGACTCCGACGGGCGAGGACGCTGAGGGGCCGGGGCTGGCGGGGGAATGGCTACCCCCCGGGGTGGCCTGCACATGGATTTTGGTTTCTTTTGCAGTTTTCTAATTAATTGCACAACTCCGTTCTCGGGGTGGCAGCCGGGCTCCGGCGGGCGGGGAGGGGCCGCAGCTGCAGACCCAAGCCCCCCCAGGTCCCTCCTCGCCCCTGGCCCCTGGCGTGTGTGGGTGTGTGTGCGTGTGCATGCCGTGTTCGTGTGCAGGGGGCCGGGGAGGCGTGCGTGTGCGTGCCTGTGGGCTGCGGTGGGCGTGTGCGTCGGGGTGGGCCGCGGGGCCGTGTGTGTGTCTACGTGTGAGCCAGGCGCCCGCCGCCTGGGCATTGGCTGAGCCGACCCCCGGCTTCCGGAAGGCCGGGGCCTCCGAGGTGCCGGTTAGGAGTTCGAACCCGCTTCTCTGGAGGGCAGCGGGGACAGGCCGGGCGGCAGGGGACGGAGAGCCTGCCCGGAAGTCACACTGGCAGCAGCCATCTAAAGGGCTGGGGGTCTGGGGGGCGGCAGAGGCGGGTGGGGCCCCCCTGTAAATATGACCCCAGGGTGGTCAGAGAGTCCCATGCCACCCTACCCCTTGTGACTTCCCCCTTCAGCCTCCGGCTGACCATGCATGCCACGTGGCCAGCCCCTTCCCAGACCCTCTCTGGAGATTGCCTCCCCGATCCTTCCCCATCAATAAAACTCTGTTTACAACCACCGGCCCCCAGGCTCCGAGTGTGCTCTGTTACCTGGAGGTGGCTGAGGACAACTGGGGACACGGTTGACACCCACAGCCAGGTCAAGGGAGTCAGGTGTGAGATGTGGGGAGTCCAGGGGGATCCCCATTTCTGAGTGTTTCTTTAGCGGACATTCAGTGTGCGCCACCTGTACAGCCCACCCCCACTGAGGCCCGAGGACCCTACCCTTGCAGGACCCGAAGCCCAGTCTGGGGACCAGTAGCCTGTGGTGAACTCAGTCTGAGCATATAGGGCGGGTGTGACGGCCAGGGTCGGGGAAAATGTGTTTGAGCTGGTGATGGGTATGACCAAGACAGACAGCGGGACACGGTACAGGCTGACGTGGGGGAGAGGTATGGAGTGGCCAGGGAGGGCTTCCTAGGTGTCCTGTCAACTGAGAGGTCAGCGGAGGAGCAGGCCACTGGAGGGCTTCAGAGAGTATCCAGGTGCAAGAAGCCTATGGCCAGAGAGTGGGTGCAGGAGAAAGAGGGGGCGAGGGGACCGGGAGGTGAGCCGTCACCGCCATCCACGTCCAGAGCTGCCACTTCCCATCCGAAACCTCAGGTCCATTGGACCCCGAGTCCCCCTCCCCCTGGCCTTGTGAATTTTAATTGGGACACAGAGCTATGGGGATTTTAAGATGGGATGTGACCTGTTGGTTTTGGGAGAGGGCTTTGGCCACGCCACCATGGCTCTCCATGTAGCACCCGAATGCTGCAGGCTGGACCCTGGGCACAGGATAGGAAGGGACAGGCCAGTTCCCTGGCCTTGGGAGACCAGCAGGGCAGAGCCTGCTGCAGCCTCCACAGCTGCTCTCTATCGACCCTGTGTGTCTGTCTTTGTGGGTCCGCTCCTGACAGTGGCTCTGTGGGCCTGTCACTCTGTGCGGGGTGTCCAGCTCTGAGTCTCTGGCTCTGTCTGGGCCTCTGCTGTCTTTGTGTCATCTGGTCCGTGTATTCCTGAGTGTTTACCCTGCCTTTCAACCGGGGCTGCCACCGTGAGCCAGGGGTCCATCTCTGAGCCTAGGGGTTCCACTAGGACAGACTCCTAGGTCACCCTCACAGCTGAACTCAGCCCACGAGTGTCTGGGCTGGAAGAAAGGGCCATGCTAGGCACGGCGGGTGCGCTGGCACGTCATACTTGAGTGTTTGGAACTGGGTTTTAAGGCTGGAAGCGGCCCTGCGTGGCTGAGCCGTGGAGTGCAGCCAAAGCAGTTCCCCAAGGACAATGTGTAGCCCCCAGATGCATCGACGTGGAAACGAGGGGCTCGGGGCTGGGTTCCTTCCCCAGCACCACACACACACACACACACACACACACACACACACACACAGAGCACGCCAGTCTCCACTGAGGAACAAGATAGCTAAGAAAGCCCTGGGAGGAGGGTGAGTCTGGCTTCGTGGGTGGGAGGCCCAGCCCCGGGGAAGCTGGGCACCGTCTAAGCGCATCGAGCAGAGCTGTGTTGCGCTGAGCTGTAATTCAGAACCGGGGCGAAGAGGCAGCGTGTGCTCCAGGCGGAGACAGAGAGGGCAGAGGTATGTCCCTGCCCCTCCACCCTGGGCAGGCCTGGACGCCAGGCTGTGCAGAGACAGGTGGACCTTCTGTCCTCCCTATTCATGAAGCCACAGGGGAACAGGCCTGCAGGTTGGCACAGACCACCCCTGCCCATGGACAGACAGACTGCTCCAACCTGCACCCTCCTGCAGAGCCAGGGGCCTTGCACCAGAGCCAGGCTCCTCCCCAGCCATTGTTATTTGACACTACTCGTTACTGACCTCCCTGATTAAAACAAAACCACAACAAAACCCCCACTTCATTTTAAAAAAGAAAAAGGACATGGTGACTCCCGCCAGGGTGGTGCCCCCTTCCAGGTGGCACTTGGCAGTCCTGACCCTTGGAATCCTGGGCTGGGGGAAGTGGGACTCAGCTCGAGAGACTCTTGGGTGCCACAAAAACAGAAAGGGGAGAAAAACTGGGTTTATAAGCCAGAGATGGGAGAAGGGCTGGCGGACTGCTGCCCGGAAGCGGTTTCGCAATCGCCCCCCCCTCCCCGCCTGCCGGGTTCTGGCACTAACGGGAACACGATGGGTGGGGCCTTCCACATGACTGGGTCCCCTGCCCCAGTCCAAGCAGGTATAATGCCACTTCCGCAGGCCATAGAGACCCAGGACGACCAGAGAAAAGCCACCATGTCCCCCTGGAGTGGGCAGCAAATGCAGAGGTAGGTCCCCCGTGCACCCCAGCGGGCCCAAGGCCAGGCTGTGTAGAGACAGGCAGCCGTCCCAGCCCAAAAGCCGCAGGGGGCCGAGCGGCTGGCACAGACCAATCCCGTACCTGCACACACCTGTGAAGCCCAAGGGGCCTCAGGTCAGGCAAGTAGTGGGAGAGACCTGGGGCCGTGGACGGAGACTGTCCAGGCGATGTCTGCTAATCGGGCCAAGCCTGGAGGAGCAGGAGAAGTCCCCCAAAGCCTCCCAGGGTTATGGTACCAAGGAGAAACCACCCTCCGCTTGACCCAATACTCATCCCCAGACCTGCCCAAAGCAGGACACACTTCCATGTCCAGGATCCCCTCTTGGCACCTGAGCCCTGAATTGTTCTCAGGTGCAGAACAAAGACAACCGAACCCTATTTGGTCACAAATAGACAGAATGAGGAAGAGGCTAGAGTGGGCACTCCTGCCCTGTAGGGAAGGGCAGGAAGACTTCATGGAAAAGGGGCACTGGATCCAGGGCTTTGTAGGTTGAATAGGAGTTCACTGGCTCTGCCATCAGAACACACAACTAGGGAGACAAGAACTGACCCAGAAAACAAGCTGGATCAGAAGACACTAGCAAGTCGGACCGTGAACAGTTAATAGCCCATTAGGGCTGGGCCGGCGATGGGGTAGGGCAGATGCAGGAGTCAGCTCAGAAACCCAAAGCCACAGACTGAGGATTCCCCCTGGAACAGGGTCCCTCCTGGTAGCTGTGGGGTGGGGCGAGAAGGAGGCCGGGAGAGGAGGAGGAAGTGATTGCAGCGCCCTAGCCCTATTGAGCCAGGCGAGGGCACAGGCCAGGTGGCGGGAGGCCGAGGAGGGTCCCGGTGTTGTTGCTAGCGGGGCGTTTCCGCTGTTGCTCACCAGCACCTCTGTGATTGCCTAAGCTCAGGCGGCCTTGACCCCCCTCTTTCTAGAACCCTGTTCCTACTACTGCTGTTGGTGGCCCTGGCCCAGGGCATCACACCGAGCCCCAAAGGGTGCTTGACCTTGCCGTCCCCCGGGGGCAGCACGGTCTCCTGCTTCTCGCCTGCCCGGTTCCCCGCCCACCTCCCGGCTGACACGGTCCACCTCGCGGTGGAGTTCTCCACGCTGACCCAGCTGCCGGCCAGCGCCCTGCGCGGCGCCGCGGGCCTCCAGGAGTTACACCTGGCCAGCAACCGGCTGCAGGAGCTGCCCGCCACGCTGCTGCTTCCTGTGCCGCGGCTGGAGGTGCTGGACCTCACCCACAACAACCTCACCCAGCTGCCCCCTGGCCTCTTCCGGGCCTCTACCGTGCTCCGCGTCCTGGTGCTGAAGGCTAACCGGCTGAAGGCCCTGCAGGCCTCGTGGCTACTCGGCCTGAAAGCCCTGGAGCACCTGGACCTGTCCTCCAACAGCCTCCAGATGCTCCCCCCGGGGCTGCTGGCCAATCTCGGGGCCCTGCGCACCCTTGACCTTGGGGACAACCAGCTGGAGACCTTGCCACCTGACCTCCTGAGGGGCCCGCTGCGCTTGGAGCGGCTGCACCTGGAGGAGAACCGGCTGCAGGTCCTTGGAGAGCGTCTGCTGGCAAAGCAGCCGGCCCTGCGCTACCTCTTCCTCAATGACAACAGGCTGACCACGGTGGCTGCCGGCGCCTTCCACAACCTGAAGGAGCTGGACATGCTGGACCTCTCCAACAACCTGCTGTCCAGCGTGCCCAGAGGGCTCTGGGAATCCCTGGGAATGCCCTCCAGGGACATGGAGGACGGCTTTGACATCTCGGGCAACCCCTGGGTCTGCGACCAAAACCTGGATGACCTCTGTCGCTGGCTTGTGGCCAACAAGCACAGGATGTTCTCCCAGAATGACACCCGCTGTGCTGGGCCTGACGCCCTGAGGGGCCGGATGCTGCTGGAGGTGTCAGGGTCCCCGTGAGGCCTGGGGCCGGGGTGGGGTGGCCGAGACCCCAGGGTTCCCACTGGTACATGAGCCCAGGGCCCACTTGGCAGCCTCCTGACCTGCGCCCACACCCGCCCTCCCTGGATGCCGATGCTCCATTTCCCACATCCCTTGGTCCCCGGGTTCCCACAAGCCCCTGGTTCCTCCTCTGGCGGTGTCCTGGCCACATCTGGCTTTGTCTTCCCCAGTTTGGGGGCTCTCTGAGTGCTGGCGTGACCCAGCACGGCCCCAGGGACTTAATAAACACCTGCTGGCCCGAATCGGATGAATCTTGTGTTTCTGCACCCTTGATGCCCAGGGTGGAGGAAGAGGTGGCGGTCACCTAGAGCCTGGGGTGCAAGACGAAGCTCCCAAGCCAATGGCCATTGGGATCAGATGGCCCTGTGGCTTCTACTCTCCCTCCCCTATCTGGGGCCTTGACTGGTAATAAATCCCGACAGTTGCTGGGTGTCGTCTTACAGGTGGATTCCTGCCAGAGCCTGTGTCCCAGATTGCCCAGGTCTCCAATGCCTCATGCCGGCATGGGATCTTTTGAGGGGACGCCTGCCCAGGGCCAGCTCAACGGGGCACTGAAGGCACTGGAGGGGCCGGTCGGAGGGGCATGTTCTCAGGGCTCAGATACTGGGCCCCTGCCAGTACAGAGTTGGGCATGTAGGGGCTGGGGTCAGATTTGGGGGATCCTGAAGTGTTGGGGCACAGGCTTTACAGTCCCCTTGGAAGGCTATGTCCCCAGTGAAAAGCAGGGACCTGAAGTCTAACAGCTGGTTTAAATCAGATTCTTCAGTCCTATGGACACGGGGCAAGTGGTCTAGGTTTTGAGCCTCAGTCTGCTCTTTGGAAATATGTGAACCCAAGGGACGGGCTGCTGGCTCCCAGCTTAGTTAAATGGCAAATTTAATTAAGAGCAGAGCACCCTGGTACACACCTGTAATCCCAGCTTCCGAGGCAGAGGCGGGAAGATCACAAATTTGAGGCCTGCCTCAGCTACTTGTCGAGGACCTTTGTTTCAAATAAGAAAATTAAAAGGGCGGGGACCCGGCTGGGCAGTAAAGCATCTCTGGGTTCAATCCCCAGTGCAAACAAAATTAAGAAGAAAGAAAATCTTCGGAGGGGCTGGGGCTGGGGCTCAGTGGTGGCGCGCTTGCCTAACACACGTGAGGCACTGGGTTCGATCCTCAGCACCACATAAAAACAAAGTTATCGTGTCCACCTACAACTAAAAAATAAATATTAAAAAAGAAAATCATCAGAGACTTGCCCAAGCTCACTTGGTCACTTGGCAAGGTAGTGAGGAGGGCTGTAATCGCCCTCCATTGTCCCTGCGGCACAGCAGTGAAGGTGACAGGTGACACTGTCTGGCCAAGGCCAGTAGCCCAATCCTTGGGCATCTGGCGTCCCTGGATTACTATGGCAACCTCAGAGTGCTAGGCGAGGGGAGGAGCCCAGGAGGGTAGACTGGAGCCCCGCCCATGGACCTGCCCTGTGCTCTGTGCTCTCTTCCTATTGGTCGGTTCCAAGAGGCCCCGCCTCCGAGCAGCTATAAGGCGGGCGGAGCCGGCGGGGGCGGAGACTGGGGCCCGAGACTGGAGCCGGGACTGGGGTCCTCGGAGGCACCTGGCTCAGGTCCCAGGCTGCAAAAGACCAGGTGAGTGCTGCGGCCTGTGTCCCGGAGTCCCCCAGGCTGGGGACCCCCAGTCGGTGGCTGGAGAGGGTGCGGCGGTGTGGCAGGGGTTCGATGGGCCAGAACAGGTGGCTGAGACCCTTGGCCCAGTTGGCCCACGCTCAGGACCCAGTTGGGAGGGAACCAGGGCTCAGAGGGCGCAGGGGTGGCAACAGGGGAAAGAGCCGCAAGTGGCCAGTCTGAAGTTTGAGGTCGAGCTGTGACCCTGCTAGCTGAGTGACCTTGGGCGCAGTGAGGACCTGTTGCGTGCAGCCCGGGCACCCTGCCCCCCTCTGCCAAAGGACTGTGGGCGGATCCGGATCCTGCAGCTACCACCTGTACCTCTGCCCGCGTGTGCAGGGGCTGCTTAGGCAGGTCTGTCCCTGGCAGGGGCAGTAGGGATCGCCCCCATTTTACAGAAGAGGAAACAGCTCAGAGAGGTGAAGGACCTTGCCCATGGTCACACAGCAGGTAATGGCAGGACTAGGGCCAAGTCTGTCTCTCTCCAGCCCAGGTTGTCACCAGTGGCAGTGCACTGTGCACCTGTGGGTTTATGCATTGTCTGTGCCCTGCAGGACACCCACTCCATGAACCCTAGAGGGAAAGCCATTTGCCCACGTCACAGCCCAGGTGGATAGGACCCCAGCTCTGCGAGTTTAGGGAGGGCAGGAGCTGGGAGGGCTGGCAGGCAGGAGTCCCCTCACTCTGTCCTGTCCCCAGGTGACCCTGTTCGCAGCAGCCATGTCTGAGGATGAGGCCTCTCAGGACCCCCAACCCAACTTGTGTGAGCAGGACCAGCAGGTGAGGGGCTGCCCGCTCCGTGGAGCAGGGGCTCAGGGAGGGAAGGGGACAGTACTTCCGGGGCAGTTTCAGGCCGACGTCCCACCCTGCCCTCACTGGGAGAACCAATCTGGGCACGTTGAGAGCCACGGAGAGGCTGGTGCAGCCTGCTGGTTCCCGAGGCTGTGAGGAGGTCCTGGCCGGGGACCATCTCCCAGGACACTGGCCCTGGCCAGCACAGTCCCTCGTCCACTCTGCATCCCTGCTGCCCCTTCCTGCCTGTGTCCACTGTCACTCTCCACAGTAATAGTAACGGCAGCTGTCAGGATATGGTACTGGCCAGTCCCCTCGCTCACGGTTGAACACCACCCACTGCCCTGGAAACCCACTTTACAGATGGGGAAACCGAGGCTCAGAGCAGGCAGGTCACTTGCCTGAGCTCACACAGCTCCACAGTAGCCCACCAGAACTGGGCCGAGGTGTCAGAGGCGGTGCTCTGACGGCTGGGTCCTCGTGCCCGCCAGTGCCCGCCAGTGCCCGCCAGGAACACAGAGGACTCCAGAGCTTTGGCACTCTGGATGCTCCTGAGAACCAAGGCTGGCACCACAGGGGGCCGCCAGGCTTCTCCCTGACTCCCATCCCGTCCCTCAGCCTGGCCCGGCGAGGGGACGCGGGCTCTGGGGTGGCTGGGCCCCTGTCCCCTGGACCCTGACGGCGCCCCTTCCCACAGAGCGTGGTGCAGCGGGTGGCGGCACTGCCCCTGGTCAGGACCACCTGCACAGCCATCTCTGGGGCCTACAGCGCTGCCAAGGACAGGCACCCGCTGCTGGGCTCCGCCTGCCACCTGGCCGAGCACTGCCTGGGGGGCCTCACCAGCCGGGCCCTGGGCCGCGCACAGCCGCTGCTGGACCGCCTGCAGCCTCAGCGTGAGTCCCTCCACAGGACACGCCCTGGGCTGTCCCCTGAACAGGGGTCCCTCCTTGGCCGTCCGCCACCCTGCCTGTCCCCTCATGTGACCTCCCTCGGCCCACCTGGTGCCTTGTGGCCCCTCCCCCCCAGCTCCTGCTTCCCGTCCTCCTCCCCTCCTCCCCCCCATGCCTTTCGGCCACTGTCTGTCCACCTCTGTCCCCTGGCCTCTCCTCCCCTGTCCTGAGCCCCACAGCCTCGGCCCAGCCGCCACCTCCCGCATCTCCAAGGCCCCTGTCACCAGCTCAGGGGTCCACCTTGGTGACGGGCAGAAAGACCCCTTGCCCCCCATGTGAGCCAGAAGCGGCTGCCCTGGCCTGGGTCCCCAGCTCCTCTCCTGCTGTGGCCTTGGGCTGCCCGCTGGGCATCGCTGAGAAGTCACCTTGGGGCTGAGGGGCGGGGCAGGGGGAGAGCCAGGGCCAGGGAGGCGGGTCCTGCCTGGTGGCCCTCCTGCACCCTCCCTGGGAGATGGCCGCTGGCTGGGAGGCTCCCAGGTCCCCAGGGTCCAACTCCTCCTCCAGGTCCCTGTCCCACAGGCCTGATGCCCACCCAGCTTCTCTGGGCTCTCTGGACGTCTCGGGGCCTGCACAGCTGCCCCCCCCCAGCTGGGCCTCTCAGCTTCATCTCTTCCAGTCTCTCCCCACCCCCCGTGTCCCCCACGGTCCCCCATCGCTCCTCTCTAGCCCGCCCTCCCTCTGCATCCCTGCCTGTGTCCCTCTCTCCTCACCCCTCCCCTCAGTGGCCACAGTGAATGACCTCGCCTGCAGGGGCCTGGACAAAGTGGAGGAGAAGCTGCCCCTTCTCCAGCAACCTTCAGACGCGGTACCCAGACCACAGGGCCCGGGGCTGCGTGGGCTGGGCCAGAGCAGAGTGGGAGGAGGTGGGTGCCGCCCGGGAGCACCGTCCGACTCCTGCTCCCTCCAGGCGAAAACAGGCCCCAGCAGAAAACTCCGCAGGTGCAGGCCTGTCATCCCAGCAGCTCAGGAGGCTGAGGCAGGAGGATGGAGCCAGCCTCAGCAACTTAGTGAGGCCCTGAGCAGCTCAGTGAGACCTGTCTCTAAATAAAACACCAACAGGGCTGCGGAGTGCCCCCGAGTTCAACCCCAGTTCCCGAAGACCAGCCAGATGAAACAGTGATCAGCACCAACTCACGCCGCCCGTGGGTGCTGGTGACCGCCCACGGACCCCGGGGGCCATTTTATAGAGGGAAAGCGAGGCCCGGGGTCAGGAGTCTGAGGCCTCTGAGTCCCCGCTCCAGGGAATTGGGCAGGGGACAGGACCAGAAACGGGCAGCACCTGCAGTGGGCCCCTCCCACCAGGTGGTGACCTCAGCCAAGGACGCGGTGGCTCGTAGTGTCACAGGTGTGGTGGACCTGGCCCGGCGGAGCCGCCGCTGGAGTGTGGAGCTGAAGCGCTCTGTGAGCCACGCCCTGGACACTGTGCTGGACAAGTCCGAGGAGCTGGTGGACCACTTCCTGCCCATGTCAGAGGAGGAGCTCGGTGAGGCCAGCACCCTCCCCAGCACCCCCCCCTTTCTGCCCAGCGAGCCTCTCCGCAGTGTCCAGATCAGAGGTCCGGGACTGGCCCGAGGACACACAGTGGGGCAGTAGGAAACTCGAACCCAGGCCTGCCCTCCCAGCCCCCTCCAGTGGACCCTCAGCCTGTCCTTCTGCAGAAGGACACCCAGACCCCAGCAGGGCATCTCGGGCTTACAGGCTTGAGGACCGGGGTCTCGAGCCTCGGAACCGGTCTCCGTGGCCGTGTCCTCCCTCCGAGCACCCAGCGAGCAGAGGGGGCACGCCGCTCCTGGCCTCTGGCTGGTCTTGGAGAAGCAGGCACAGGCTCGAGCACTCGTCCTGTGGACAGGGTCCCCAGCCCCACTGTCCCCGAGCTTCCTGTCTTGTCTGGGGTCGTCGACCCGGAGACAATTCTTCTCAAGTCCTCTCTTGAGCACAGCAGAGCACGCGGGTCACGCCCCTGGGAAGAGAGGCTGAGGCCCAGTGGGCATCCCGAGTGCGGACCAGCCCCTAGAGAGGCGTCGGGCTAGTCGGGAGGCAGCGGCCTGGGTGTGATGGTCTGCCTCCTGCCTCCCGCCTCAGGGCCCCTCAGTGACGTGGGCTGACAGTAGAGAGATGCTGGCTTTGGGAGGAGCCACGCTGACCCCTGTCCCTGTCCTGTCTTCTAGCGGCACTGGCAGCTGAGGCCCAGAGCCCAGAGGTGGGCTCCGTGGAGGACCAGAGGAGGCAGCAGGGCTACTTCGTGCGTCTGGGCTCCCTGTCGGCAAAGATCCGCCACCTGGCCTATGAGCACTCCCTGGGGAAACTGAGGCAGAGCCGACTCCGGGCCCAGGACACCCTGGGCCAGCTGCAGGAGGCCCTGGAGCTGGTGAGCGCCCTCCCCCTCTCCCGTCCACGGTGCCCCCAGTGGGCGTGGGCTGAGCCGGGCGCATCCGAGAGGCTGGTGGCTGGGCCCCAGGGCGGGCTGCGGAGGCCCCAGGACGAGCCTGGGCTGGACTTCCCAGGGCAGCTCGGGAGGAAGGGCCTGCCCTCCCTGCCCGGCCCCTGTGTCCACACGGCCTCCTCCACCTCAGGGGCTCGGGACCCCACCGGGGAGGACCCCAGGCCCCCTCATCCCCTCCGGGGTCCCTCACCGGGCCACTGGCTTCTGGTCCCCCACCTTCCAGGGCTCCAGCTCCATCTGGACCCGCCTGGCTCCTGAGCCCCTCCCCTCACCCACGGCCTGTCCTCCCCACAGTGGGCCCCAGAGGGCACCTGTGAGCACCGGGTCAGGTCCCTCCCTCCTCTGCCCCCAGCCCTCCATAGCTCCCACCTCCTTCGGGATCCAAGTCCAAGTCCTCCCGGTGGCCCACGACGCCTGGTGCGATCCCGGTTCCCCCGCCTCCTCTCCTCCCTCCTCCCTCCCTCTGCTCCAGCCCACAGGGCAGGCTCCTCCACTCCAGGGCCTTTGCACAAGCTGCGCCCTCTGCCTGGGGCACTCCAGTTCCTGCCTGGTCACACCTTGCTTCTGGGAAACCATGTGACCTGCCGCTTCACTTACTGGGTTTTGACATCTCCCCTCCAGACTGAGAGCTTGTGAGGACAGGGACCTGCCCCGCTCAACCACTCAGTGGTGTTTACTGGCACCAGCTGTGGGCCGGGCCCTGCTGCAACACTGGCTGGCCCATCCCTGGCAGCAGCACATAGTTGAGGCTTACTGAATACACTTCGGGAAGTCAGCCGTGTGCCGCGTGCCGCCACCCGCGCAGCTTGCCCACCGTGGGAAGCGGCCCTGCCCGTGGCCGTGCTGCCCGCCGTGGCTCCAGAGCATGCGAGGAGACTCGCCCCTTTAACCCCACCAAACAGCAGCTCGGCAGCCGGAAGCCCGTGCCCAGGGCCGCACAGCGTCCCCACCCCCCACCCAGAGCTCTGTCCCCCTGAAGCACCCTCCCTGCCGTAGTCCACAGGCTGCGTCCTGTCTGTGGCTCTGAAGGCTTCACTCCTGTCCTGTGGGTGGCCCCCGGCGTCTGGCCCTTTCCCTCAGCACAGTGTCCTCAGGGTGCCCTCCCCAGAAGACAGGTGTGGGATTTCCTTCTTTTAGGGCTGTTTGAGCCGGCCCGGTGGCCACGCCTGTCGTCCCAGCGGCTCAGGAGGCTGAGGCAGGAGGTTGAGAGGTCAAGCCCTGTCTCTAACTAAAAACTAAAAAGGGCTGGGGACGTGGCTCAGTGGTCAAGTGCCCCGGGTTCAATCCCCCCAGGGTCTCTGTCCTGCGGAAAAAAAGGCCGGTGACTTCCAGTGGCACTGGGACCGGGTTTGCTTCCACCTACTTTCCTTGGCAGTGCTGGGGTGGACCCAGGGCCCGCTCTGCCGGGTGCTGTCCTGCCCCTGCCCAGGTGTGGGGCTACACCTCGGTGGGACGTCGGTCCCCAGCAGCCCTCTGGGCAGGCCCTGTCCCTGACGCTGAAAGCCTAGTGCCCCGCTTCAGGCCATGATGTGTGCTTGGAACCCCAGGGGTCTGCCAGCCCGAGGGCAGGAGCGGAGTCCTGGGGAGGGCGTCTTCTAGATGGAGACTGGGGGTGGCCAGGCAGGAGCACGGGAGAGGAGCACGGGCCAGCTGTGGAGCTGCGGGGAGGGTGGGTCCTAGAGGCAGTGAGGTGGGGGGGGGGCAGGCTGGCCTGCCAGATCCTCAGACCTGGAAGGTGGCATCCAGATGGTGCTCACTAAGTGCTCACTGAGGCCAGTCCAGGCTGAAGCTGGTCCTCAAGCCCCCAGCCCAGATCCTTCAGTCCCGGCCTCCATCCCTGCAGATCCACCGATCGCAGAGCGGGGCCGGCCCCTCCCCGGCAGCCCAGCCTGGGAAGGTGACGGCGCAGTGGGAGGACCAGCGTCCCCTGGAGAATGGACGCAGGCGCAGCCAGGTGAGGAGGGGGGAGGAGACAGGGGAGGCTGCCGGGAACGTGGGTTTCTGGACCGATCGTGGGCGGCCAGGAGCCAGTCTTGAGCTGCCTAAACCAAGGTTGAGGTCAGCTGGTTGGGGGACCCTGGGGAGAACCCAAGACAGGGCAGCGGCCCTACTGTGTGTCCCAGAGAGAAACTGAGGCCGAGCGGGGTTTCAGTAGCCCTGTGTCTGCACGGCGGAGACTGAAGTCCCCAGCCCCACTCCAGGTCCACTGAGGGCCAGAGGGACCCCACCCGGGGCGCGGCCAGGCCCCTGAGGTCCCGCCCTCCGCAGGCGGAGCTGGAGACCCTGGTGCTGTCGCGCAGCCTGACCCTGGAGCTGCGGAGCACGGTGGAGGCGCTCGAGGCCAGCGTGCGGGGCCTGCCCGCTGGCGCCCAGGCGAAGGTGGCGGAGGTGCGGCGCAGCGTGGACGCCCTGCAGGCCGCCTTCGCCGACGCCCGCTCCTTTGGGGACGTGCCGGCGGCCGCGCTGGCCGAGGGTCGGGGCCGCGTGGCCAGGGCCCACGCCTGCGTGGACGAGCTGCTGGAGCTGGTGGTGCAGACCGTGCCGCTGCCCTGGCTCGTGGGGCCCTTCGCGCCCATCCTCATGGAGCGGTCCGAGCCCCTGCTTGGCCTGGAGGACTGGGTGGACGAGGTGGTGGGCGACCCCGACCCGCGCTGGGCGCACATGGACTGGCCAGCCCAGCAGAGAGCCTGGCAGGCCGAGCACGGCGACGGGACGGGCCTCCCTGGGGGCGCCGGCGTGGAGGAGCCCGAGGCCCCCCGGCGCCAGGTCAAGCACACGCTGATGCCGGAGCTGGACTTCTAGCCCAGGGCGGGGCCGGCCTCTGCTGCCCCCTGGTGGCCAGCGCTCGCGCCAACGGCCTGGCCCGGCCTGGGCGTGGCTGGGACCTTTGACAGGCACCTTCCTTCAGGTCCGGCCCTCCCACTTTTCCCTGGACACTGGGGATCGCGCGGCCTAGGCAGGGGCGTGGCCGCAAAGCCTCTCAGGCCATCCTCAGCTCTTTACCGCCCTGCCCTGCCCCAGCCCCCAGGGCTGCTCAGAATCCCCTGGGAAGGACACGTTCTGCCCAGTGGTGTCCTTAAGGCTTTGGAAGGGAGCCCCTGTCCTCCAGACTGGTCATCCCACACTGAGGGGTCTCCAGAGATGCCAGCTGGGCCCGCTCAGCCCACCAGACCCAGGTGCTTTGTCGTTTGCTCTCCAGAATAAAGACGCTTCGCGTTGTCCAAGGGTCCAGGGCCTCTGTACCTGGTGGATGGGCCTCAGAACCAGGGTACGGGGGCCTCAGAATGGGACTGCAGGACACGAGGAGGGTGGCCTCAAGTCAGCATTTGGGGCCACAGAGGAGTGGTACCCCCCTGTGTGTGGAGCCTGCTGCCTGAGCCAGCTGGGCCCTTGGCGCACCGCCTAGGGGGAAGCCCTTCTCACCTTAGTATAAATGAATTTCTTGGAGACCGCAGGGAGAAAGACCTAAGAGAAGGAAGCGGATGAGGAGGCCCCTCTTCCGCTCCCGACCTGCTGGGCTGGCATGGTTGTGTCCCCTGCTGCACTGGTGGGGGGGGAGACAGGCAGGGCAAGGCCACAGCCAATCTTGGGGGCCCTCCCATCTCCTGACCCCATTCTTGGCTGCCCCTCTGATTCCCCTGTGGCTGGAAGGGTGTTGGGAAACCACCATGTGGCTTGGTGAGATCAGGCTGCCCCCTGGCTTCCTTGGTGCCCGTCCCGAGGATGGCTCTGGGAGCCCGGCCCCCTCCCGCCAGCCAATTAGCCTCCGGCCTCTGCTCTGGAATCTCCATGCTCCCTCTGACACTGGTCTGTGCCCACCTCCCAGGTGCCCTGCCACCCTCCTGCCTGACTCTAGGACATGTGTCACCCACCCTCCAGCCCCAGCTGTGCCTCTTCCAGGAAGCCTTGCGGGCTGCACCCACTGGCAGGCCCTCCTCCGCCCCCAGACAGCTAGGAGAGGCCAGGACTCCTGCCCCGCCCTGGGCCACAGCCCCTCCCACACCAGGCTGCCAGGCTGCAGGGCCAGGCCTGGTGAGGGGTGCCCAGGGGTGCGGGGAAGGGCATTCTGGTATCGGGACCAGCCCTGGCAGAGGCGTGACGGGGAGTCACTTTTGACTGGGTGGGCGGAGGAGAGGGGAGAGAGTGGTCAAGGCTACCCTGCCACTTGGGTTGGGTCCCAACTTGCCGCCAGCTACAAGGGCAAGGGATGCCCCTGAGCCTCCTCTCTGGGAGCTGGGAGCGAAGGGGTGGCAGCTGTACCCACCCCAGTAAAGACCCAGTGTGGACACTGCCATGCACTCGCTTGCTGGTTCCTTCAACAAGCACTTATTGAGTGCCTGCTGTGTGCAGGCACTTCTCTGCCCTGGGGACACAGTATTATGTCCTCTGGGAGACAGATAATGAGGAGGAAAACAAGGGATTTTAGTGTTAATAGATGGGAAAAATGAAAGGGGAGGGGTGGGGGGGCGGTACAAAAGGGTGAATATTTTAAGTTGGGGAAGCTTAGGGAGGCTGCTCTGAGGAGGTGGCATGGAGATAAGGGGTTGGGGAAAGGTGGCCTGGGTGGAGCCAGAGCCTGTGCAGAGGCCCTGGGACTAGACCAAGCCTGACGTGTTGGAGGAGCAGCAGGGAGCCCCCATGGAGGAGGGTGGGGAGAGGAGCTAGGGAGGGGACCTGGTACTCTGGGCAGAGGAGGGGGACTTCACAGGGGTGTCCATCATCGTCTTTACTGGCTTTCTCTCGCCCACTTGGCGGAGGCTGCCTTTGGGAAAGGGAAGGGCACGTCTGGGGCCCTCCTGCCACCCTTGGAAGCACTAGCCTCCCGAGGAGGGAGGGCGTGGGGCACCCCTCTGTGTCCCGACTGTTTTTGCTGATTCCAAGGAGACGGCCTGGGGTCACCAGGCCAAGAGGCCAGACCCTGCCTCCTCCCAGCTCGGGCCGGAGCGGATTGGATGCGCTGGGGCTGGGATCCCATTCTGGAGGGGTCCCAGCAGTGGGCAGGGGACACCCAGGGAGGGCGAGTGTTAGCGCTCTGCTTTGCTGGCCCCCTTGGTCCACCCGTAGCCCACTTGGCGTGGGACCCGAGACTGTCCAAATCCTCTCTGTCACTTCCGGGCCCTGTGGCCTCAGGCCCACGACACCTCCTCCTGGGAGGCTCCCAGGAGACCCAGCCAGCTCCTAGGGCACCTCCAGCTCTGCTCCGCTCCATCTTGGTCTGTATTTTGACCCAAGTCCTTTCTAGAAAGAGACATGTCCCTTCCCTTGTCAGGACACCCCTGCTCTTGCTAAGCAAGTGCTCGTGGGGTGCCAGCACTGGGGCGGAGAGGTCACAGGTGTGACCTTGCTTCCTGCTCAGCACCAGCCTGATGGGCCTCAAAGTTTCCCAAGTGTCAAACGTGTGCCAGGCACTGTTCTAGGTGCTGGCACTCGATGGGAGACAAAACAGGCCTGGCAGAGGGGAGGGATGGAGGCAGCCGAGTGGGTGTCTGGGGAAGGTGAGCCAGCAGAGGGCACAGCTGTGCAAGGGCCCTGGGGCAGGGCCACACCTGGTGTGCCGAGTTCATGGCCAGGCGCCTGTGTGCCTGGAGCAGGGGAGCGAGGCTGGGGGAGGGCAAGGCAGGGAGGCCACCTGCGGACACAGTGGGGCGCCGGGGGTGGGGGAAGCCGAGGCACCAAGATGGTAGCTAGCTAAGGCATCCCGGGGGGCAGGACCTGAGCTGTGTCCATCTGGTGGGTGGAAATGGAGGCAGAGGGCAGGCAGGGGGTTCCCTGGGGCCTGGGAGGGGAGCCCAGCGGCCCCTGAGGCGCTTGGCCTGGTGCGGGCGGGGGCCGTGGGCACAGTCACCAGCCTGTGCTGAGAGCAGGGGAAAGGTGCTGGGCCCTGAGCCCACGCCGGGCCCACAGGCAGGCATGTGACTGCCCCCCCAGTCCCACTGGCCGCCTGCCTCTGCTGGCCCGGCAGCACCCGCCCCAGACCCTATAAGGCCTGGGAACAGGGAGCTCAGGCAGCTGCCAGCTGCAGCCTGTCACCCCGTGGGAGCCTCGCGCACTTAGGTCGGCCGCCTCCTGCGCTGTGACCCGGGCTGCAGGTGGGCACAGGAGCTGCCGGACCACTCAGCAGGGCCACGAGGACCCCATTCCCGCTCCTTCTCTGTCCTTTCTAGCTGTGGAGACCGTCACCATGTCTGCTGCAGAGGAAGGGAGACAGGACCCCCCCAAGTCCAAGGGCAAGGTAAGGGGGGGAACATCCTGCCTGGCCTGGGGACTCCAGCCTCCAAGGTGTCCTCGGCTCTGGGCAAGGCCCCCGTGGGGCGGGAGGGCTGGAGAAGCCTGAGGGCCTCACAGCCTCCAATGCCTTCCCTGTGGCGTGACCCAGGTGAGCCCCGCCCCACCGGCCTCAGTTTCCCATCTGTGCAAGGGCAGCAGCAAGCAGTGGCCTTGGCATTCCGGTGGCCAAGTCCCTTCTGTCCACGGGGCAGGCTGTGTCTGCCCGCTGCTGCGCAGACGTCCAAGGTCACTGTTGCAAAGGCGGGGTGGGGCCGGGGGTCCCTGGGCGGCCGAGCTCACGCTGCCCCACCCCGCAGACCCTGAGCAGCTTCTTCGGATCCCTGCCTGGCTTCAGTTCCGCCCGCAACCTGGTGGCCAGCGCCCAGGGCTCCGGCAGACAGAGCCGGCCAGCAGCCAGCACCACAGGTGCCCCTGCCCCTGAGGCCACCCAGCCTCAGGCCCAGGGTGAGTGGACGGTGGTGGGGTGGGGGTCTGAGTGGGCCCAGGCAGAGGGAGCCCCCAAAGGCACAGCTGCATCCCAGACCCCACGGGCGGCCTGATAGGCGTGAGGACGGGAAGCGAGCTGGCCGTGGGGGCACAGACAGCGTGGGGACAGCACGCTCTCGCAGGCCCCACGCTCTGGGCTCCCACCCGGCTGCTGGTGTCCTGTGGGAAAGGCCGGGGGCTCTGCCCATCCGAGCTCCTGGAGGACTGCGATCCTGGCTCCCAGAGAGGGCAGCAGCTTCCCTGGGGCCACACAGCCTGGGTCTCCTTGTCCCAAGAGTCAGCTGGGACACTCGGGGCAGGCCCAGGACACGCAGAGCAGCTGCTGAGGGAACCCAGGTCTGGGGCGGCCACCAGGGCTGGGCCTCGCTCTGGGCCCGGGGCCCCGGGCAGCTGACTTGTGCCTCACATACCTTGGCCAACAGACGGCTGGCAGCTGCCAGGGGCGGGGCAGGGGCGGCCAGGGCTGTGTGGGCCCGGGGCTGGGCTGGGGCCAGCTGAGGACCCCACCGAGTCCTGCTCCAGGGCAGTGCGCTGCAGGGGGCAGGGAGACCCTGCAGGGGTGAGTGGCTGAGCCTGGTTGGACCCTCGATGTCACCTCCTGCTGTCCCTGGCGGGATGGTTGGGACACTCCTGACCTTTGGGGCTGTGCTGGGAAATTATGCAACAGGCTTCAGGGCAGCTGATCCCAACGGCGTTCCACACCCTCCCTGACAGCTTCTGTCCCCGCAGTGGCCACGGAGCCAGCACAGGTGCCCAGGGGTACAGAAGGACTGACGCGGCCTCCAGAAAAGGTGAGAGGGGCGGGCGGCTGAAGCCTTGGGGCCTCTTCTGGGTGTCCCATTCCTGCCACCTAGGACGGGGAGGAGGCAGGCACGCCCCTGCGGGTCCTGCTGGGGGATCCGCATGGACCCCCCCCCCCCCCCCCCCCGGCTGTCTCCACGCTGTGGAACGGGCTCGGGCTCCACCCGGCTGAGTCCTCCACCGCCCCTCAGGGAAGGCAGCACAGAGGTGCTGAGCCACCGCAGGTCACACAGCAGGGTGTGGCAGGCCGTGGTCTGGACCTTTGGCAGTCACAAGCTCAATAACCCATGCCGCCTCACCCTCATCCTAGAAAGGGGGCCCACTGTGGTATCAGAGTCCCTGAGGCCTGGCTAAGCTGAAAGTCACAGCAGGACAGCAGAGCCCTGGCACCAATCTCCCCAGCACAGGTCCCCAGTCTAGAGCTTTCCATGACTCCCCGCTCTGCTCATCTGCCAGATCCGGGGACCTCAGAGGGCCAAGAAGTGCTGGGCTCACCCCTGAAGGCTCTTGAGCCCCAGTCCAAACACACCTGGCAGCCGGGCATGGGGCCACACCTGTAATCCCAGTGGCTTGGGAGGTTGAGGCAGGAGGATCGCGAGTTCAGAGCCGACCTCAGCAACTCAGGGAGGCCCTGTCTCTAAATATGAAAGGGGCTGGGGGTGTGGCTCAGTGGCCCTGGGTTCATTCTCTGGCACCAAAAACAAACAAAATATACACTCAGCAGCAGAGGCCACACCCCTCTGCATCAATTGAGCACCTACTGTGTTCCCAGGGTTAAGGTGCCCTGATGCATCTCCTTCTCCGTTCCTGAAGGAGATGCCATTGTCATCACCATTTTTCGGGCTCAGAGAAGGACTGTGGCTTGTCTCAGGTCACATCTCGAGTACAGGAGAGAGCTGACTCAAACCCAGTTGTTTCAGAGCCAAGGTGGGCACCTGAGCTAACTGTGGGCAGAGCCAAGTGTGGAGAATGTCAGCTTCTCCAGCCTAGTAACCATGGAAACCGGGGCCAGCTCCTTCCCTGCAGTGCAGCCGTCTTGGCCTTGCAGGGTGCTGAGCAGGATCCCTGGCCGCTATCCCCGCCAGGCCAGCACACCAGTCATGACACCACAAGTGTCCCAGAAGGCAGGACCTCCCCAGTTGAGACCTGTTGAATTAAAAAGCACATGCTTGGGCTAGGTGCGGTGGCACACACCTGTCATCCCAGCAGCTCAGGAGGCTGAGGCAGGAGGATTGGGAGTTCAGAGGCAGCCTCAGCAAAAGCGAGGCACTAAGCAACTCAGTGAGACCCTGCCTCTAAAATGCCAAAAGGACTGGGGATGGGGCTCAGTGGTCGAGGGCCCTGGAACTCAGTCCCCGGTACCGGGGGTGGGGGTGGGGGGTGGGCACACGCTTATAGTATCTCCGGAAGGTGGTGAGCACCAGCCTGCCACCCAGTGTCCTGGGGAGCCTACAGAAATCTGCCCTTCTGGAGGCCAAAACTGATTCAGGTCACCGAGACGTTCTGTCTCCAACCCAATAGTGCCTCTACTCTGGTTATTACTTTTCTAAATCTTGATTTGCTTCTTTTACTCGAGTTCAATTTTCAAAAAGCAATCTGCCGCCAGGCGCAGTGCCACACACCTGTCATCCCAGCGACTCAGGAGGCTGAGGCAGGACGATCACGAGTTCAAAGCCAGCCTCAGCCACTCAGTGAGACCCTGTCTCTAAATAAAACACAAAAAGGTCTGGGGATGGGGCTCAGTGGTTGAGAGCCCCTGAGTTCAATCCCTGATACCAAAAAAACAAACAAAATCCCCCAAACCAATCTGCCTTCTCCACTGCTGCTGGGCAGCCAGGCTTGAAATCTGCCAGAGAATACAACAGGTGACCACAGCACAGGGACCTTCGTGACATGGCCAAGCCTGAGGCCTGGGACCCTGGCGAGTATGCGAGAACCACCAGTGGGGACTCTACGGAATGGGGCGTTGGGAATAACTGGAAAAGACCTTTGGGCGCACTGTAACACCGGGGCCAACGTGGCTGACAAAGGGCCGGTGTGTCCGGTGGGACGGGGCAGTGTTTTCAGGGAGCAGGGCTCTGTGACTGCAGCCGCCGCAGGGCCTGCTGCCAAGGGAGGACGGTGAGCCCCAGGGTGCAGCCCCCCCACTCTGCTGACCACTTGTGCTCTTTCTTTTCAGCCGATGTCAGAGGCCAAAGCCCTGGCATGCTCCCAGGTGACCAGGACCAAGGGGGCCATCTCCTCTGGAGTGGCCAGTGTGATGGATGCAGCTAAGGGCATGGTCCAGGGAGGCCTGGACACCACGCAGTCAGCACTCACGGGCACCAAAGAGGTGCTCTCCAGCGGGGTCATGGGGGCAGTAGACATGGCCAAAGGGGCTGTCCAGGGAGGCCTGGACACTTCAAAGGCCGTGGTCATTGGCACCAAGGACACAGTGACCAGTGGCCTCACTGGAGCAGTGAATGTGGCCAAAGGAACTGTCCAGACCGGCATGGACACCACCAAGACCGTGCTGACTGGCACCAAGGACACTGTCTGCAGCGGGGTGACGGGGGCCATGAATGTGGCCAAAGGAGTAGTCCAGGGGGGCCTGGACACCAGCAAGACCGTGCTGACTGGCACCAAGGACGCAGTGTCCACTGGGGTCATGGGGGCAGTGAATGTGGCCAAAGGAGCTGTCCAGGGGGGCCTGGACACGTCAAAAGCTGTCCTGACAGGCACCAAAAATACAGTGTCCACTGGACTCACCGGGGCAGTGAATGTGGCCAAAGGAACTGTCCAGACCGGCATGGACACCACCAAGACCGTGCTGACTGGCACCAAGGACACAGTGTCCACTGGGCTCATGGGGGCAGTGAATGTGGCCAAAGGAACTGTCCAGACCGGCATGGACACCACCAAGAACGTGCTGACTGGCACCAAGGACACTGTCTGCAGCGGGGTGATGGGGGCCGTGAATGTGGCCAAAGGGGCTGTCCAGGGGGGCCTGGACACGTCAAAGGCCGTGGTCATTGGCACCAAGGACACAGTGACCAGTGGCCTCACTGGAGCAGTGAATGTGGCCAAAGGCACTGTCCAGACCGGCATGGACACCACCAAGACCGTGCTGACTGGCACCAAGGACACTGTCTGCAGCGGGGTGACGGGGGCCATGAATGTGGCCAAAGGAGCTGTCCAGGGGGGCCTGGACACCAGCAAGACCGTGCTGACTGGCACCAAGGACACAGTGTCCACTGGGGTCATGGGGGCAGTGAATGTGGCCAAAGGAGCTGTCCAGGGAGGCCTGGACACGTCAAAAGCTGTCCTGACAGGCACCAAAAATACAGTGTCCACTGGACTCACCGGGGCAGTGAATGTCGCCAAAGGAACTGTCCAGACCGGCATGGACACCACCAAGACCGTGCTGACTGGAACCAAGGACACAGTGTCCACTGGGCTCATGGGGGCAGTGAATGTCGCCAAAGGAACTGTCCAGACCGGCATGGACACCACCAAGAACGTGCTGACTGGCACCAAGGACACTGTCTGCAGCGGGGTGATGGGGGCCGTGAATGTGGCCAAAGGGGCTGTCCAGGGGGGCCTGGACACGTCAAAAGCTGTCCTGACAGGCACCCAAAACGCAGTGTCCACAGGGGTCATGGGCTCTATGAACGTGGCCAAAGGGGCCATACAAACTGGACTGAGCACGACCCAGAATATCGCCACAGGCACCAAGGACACCATCTGCAGTGGGGTGACCAGTGCCATGAACGTGGCCAAAGGTGCTGTCCAGGGGGGCGTGGATACCACGAAGTCTGTGGTCCTGGGCACCAAAGACACTGTGTCCACTGGGCTCACAGGAGCAGTCAACGTGGCCAAGGGGGCCGTCCAGACCGGACTGGACACCAGCAAGGCCGTGCTGACTGGCACCAAAGATGCAGTATCCACTGGGCTCACTGGGGCAGTGAACTTGGCCAAAGGCACTGTCCAGACCGGCATGGACACCACCAAGACCGTGCTGACGGGCACCAAGGACACAGTGTCTACTGGGCTCATGGGGGCAGTGAATGTGGCCAAAGGAACTGTCCAGACTGGTGTGGACACCACCAAGAACGTGTTGACTGGCACCAAGGACACTGTCTGCAGCGGGGTGATGGGGGCCATGAACGTGGCCAAAGGAGCTGTCCAGGGGGGCGTGGACACCACCAAGAACGTGCTGATGGGCACCAAGGACACTGTCTGCAGTGGGGTGACAGGGGCCATGAACATGGCCAAAGGAGCTGTCCAGGGGGGCGTGGACACCACCAAGACCGTGCTGACAGGCACCAAGGACACCGTTTGTGGTGGAGTCACTGGGGCCGTGAACGTGGCCAAAGGAGCTGTCCAGGGGGGCGTGGACACCACGAAGTCTGTGGTCCTGGGCACCAAAGACACTGTGTCCGCGGGGCTCACAGGAGCAGTCAACGTGGCCAAGGGGGCCGTCCAAACCGGACTGGACACCAGCAAGGCCGTGCTGACTGGCACCAAGGACACAGTGTCCACTGGGGTCATGGGGGCAGTGAATGTGGCCAAAGAAGCTGTCCAGGGAGGCCTGGACACGTCAAAAGCTGTCCTGACAGGCACCAAAAATACAGTGTCCACTGGACTCACCGGGGCAGTGAATGTGGCCAAAGGAACTGTCCAGACCGGCATGGACACCACCAAGACCGTGCTGACTGGCACCAAGGACACTCTATGTAGTGGGGTGACGGGGGCCATGAATGTGGCCAAAGGAGTAGTCCAGGGGGGCCTGGACACCAGCAAGACCGTGCTGACTGGCACCAAGGACACAGTGTCCACTGGGGTCATGGGGGCAGTGAATGTGGCCAAAGGAGCTGTCCAGGGAGGCCTGGACACGTCAAAAGCTGTCCTGACAGGCACCAAAAATACAGTGTCCACTGGACTCACCGGGGCAGTGAATGTGGCCAAAGGAACTGTCCAGACCGGCATGGACACCACCAAGACCGTGCTGACTGGCACCAAGGACACTCTATGTAGTGGGGTGACGGGGGCTGTGAATGTGGCCAAAGGAGTAGTCCAGGGGGGCCTGGACACCAGCAAGACCGTGCTGACTGGCACCAAGGACGCAGTGTCCATTGGGGTCACTGGGGCAGTGAATGTGGCCAAAGGAACCGTCCAGACTGGCATGGACACCACCAAGAACGTGCTGAGGGGCACCAAGGACACTGTTTGTAGTGGGGTGACAGGGGTGATGGATGTGGCCAAAGGAGCTGTCCAGGGGGGCGTGGACACCACCAAGACCGTGCTGTCGGGCACCAAGGACACCGTCTGCAGTGGGGTGACTAGTGCTGTGAACATGGCCAAAGGAGCTGTCCAGGGGGGCCTGGACACCACAAAGTCTGTGGTTATGGGTGCAAAGGACACTGTGTCCACTGGGCTCAGTGGGGCTGCAAAAGTGGCTAAGGGGGCCGTCCAGATAGGCGTGGACACCACCAAGACCATGCTGCCCGGCACCAAGGACACCGTCTGTGGTGAGGTCACCCATGCGGTGAGCCTGGCCCAAGGAGCCATGCAGGGGGCCCTGGACCCCAGCACCACTGCACTGACCAGCACCCAAGGGGCCCTGAGCGAGGCGGTGGCGGGGCAGCAGAGGGCCTCAGCTGTGTGCCAAGGAACCACTGGCTTCGCCATGCTTCAAGACGAGCTGGAGGGGCTGGGGGAGATCTTCCACCCCATGAGCTCCGAGGAGCAAGGTGAGTGGGGCCGCGGGAGGGCAGTCTCCCTGCCCGGGGCGCCCAGCCACCCTGCAGGGCGGCCTGGGCTAAAGGCTTCTTCCCCTCCAGCTCAGCTGGCGGCCTCCGGGCCGGGGCCCCGGGTGCTCTCGGCCGACCAGGGAAGCTACTTTGTCCGCCTCGGTGACCTGGCCCCGGGCTTCCGCCAGCGGGCTTTTGAACATGCCTTGAGCCACCTGCAGCACAACCAGTTCCAAGCCAGGGACACACTGGCTCAGCTCCAGGACTCCTTCCAGGTGGTAAGAGACTCCCCCTCCCGGGCCCCCTGCCCCCAGACCCTTCAAATGCCCCTGTGCCAAGGCATCCACAGGGCCTCAGCACTAGGCCCAGGCCATGCTGTGCAGAGAGCAGGTGGCAGGGTGGCCCTCTGAGGCATGTTCTGGCCAACAAGGCGGCAGTGTGAAAGCCTGGAGAGGACAGAGACAGCAGGACAGCAACCTGGGTGGGCACGTGCCAGGAGCTGGGCACAGTGGTGCAGTGGGAAGCTGGGAGGGGCGCCACAGGCTGGTACAGCTGGAGCAGCTGGGCTCGGGGTATACTGCAAACGTGGAGCACCCAAAGGTGTGTGGGTGAGGACGGAAGGCCCTGGTGACGACAGGAGGAAAGCAGGGTGCTGGGCAGCTGGGGACGGAACCCTGAGACTGGCTTTGGCCCTGGAGGCTTCTGCAGGAGCAGCAGGCTCAGTCTCACTGCAGGGAAGGCTGGAGTGAAGGCCCTGTGTGGGACAGGACAACAGGTCCTGGGAGGGCCGGGTGTATGTGCTGGGGACACAGCGACCAACAGTGAGGTAAGAAACATCCAGTGAAGGACAGTGATGGACAGTTAGTGACAGGAAGGGACAGAGCCACTTCCCGCAGTGCGCAGGGAGGGCTCACCCAGAGGCAGCCTGGAGGAGTATGCCAGGGCTGAGTGGGCAGCACATGTCAAGGCCCTGAGGCCAGAGCATGCTAGGAGGGGTCAAGGGACAGATAGGAACCTGAGTGACCCCTGCAGAGAGAATGATGGGGTGTTGGTGGGGATAAGGCCATAGATGTCCCTGAGGCTAGACCACACGGGCCTAGTGAGGACTTGGGTTTTACTTGGGAAGCCATGTAGGGTCCTGGGCTGAGCGTGCCATGATCCCACTGGCAGTCCACCTGAGCACCTCAGGGGATGGGACTGTGTCCTCAACACAGAGGAGCCCACTGCTCATGGCCTTTCTGCCAGGCCATGGGGAAGGTCTGGTTGTGAGACTCTAAGGCCAGCACACTATGAACGTCCCCAGTCCCGGCCAAGGCAACCATCATGTCCCCAGTGCATCTCTCTTTCTAGATTGAGAAGGCCATGAAGGCTCCACAAGGACAGCTGTGCCTGGACCGGGGATCAAGTGCCAGAGCAGAAGATCTGGGTCCCCAAGAGGTGTGTCTGGTACTGGGTGGACCCCCTCCAGCCTGGCCCTGGGTCCGCTCACCGTGCTCCTTCCTCCCACAGGCGCAGGACACAGCGGCTCTGTCCAGGGTGTGCACCCTCCTCAGGCAGCTGCACACAGCCTCCAGCAGTCTGGCCTCCGGCCTCCAGGGCCTGCCGGCCGGGCTCCAACAGCAGGTCGGGCAGATGCGGCACAGCCTCTGTGAGCTCTACGGCATCGTGTCCTCGGCTGGGTCCATTGGGGAGCTGCCAGCCGAGCGCCTGGCCCAGAGCCGAGCAAGAGTGAGCCAGGCATGGCAGGGGCTGGACCAAGTGCTAGATGGCCTGCAGCACAGGCCCCCGCTTGGCTGGCTGGTGGGGCCCTTCGCCTTGGCCCCTGGTGGGCAGCCATAGGCATCTGCAGACCAGAGTGCAAGTGTCTCCTACTGCTTGCACTGCCCAGGGAGCCACGCTCAGAGCCTCCTCTTGGCCCCCAATCCAGCTCTGGTCCCTCAGAGCCCTGGGCCCTACAGGCTAGAGCTGGCCGAAACAGGAGCCATAGGGCACGTGACTATCTGAGTTCAGCCACCATGCTCCAGGGCCTAGGCCTGTGTCCCCACTCCTTTCTCCCCTCTCCTGACCTAGGAGCTGGGCTCGCTCAGACCGCTGACCAGGGCCCCGCCTGAAGCCCTCCAGTGAGCACGTCAATTGGGAGAATGGAAACGCGCCCAGTGTAAGGTGTGCCCCACTTGCCCCACTGCAGACTCCTTATCTTTAGGGGGCTCTTCTAGGCCCTCAATGTGGCTCCACTGCTATTGTCTTACGGGTGGCTCCCACGACCACCTGGCTCTGAAAGCAATCCCAAAGCCCTGAGAAACCACAGTCTTTTTTTCTCATTTGGTACCAGGGATTGAACCATTGAACCAAGGGACACTTAACCACTGAGCCACATCCCCAGCCTCTTTTTTATATTTTATTTAGAGACAGGATCTCACTGAGTTGCTTAGGGCCTCACTAACTTGCAGAGGCTGGCGCTGGCTTTGAACCTGTGATCCTCCTGCCTCAGCCTCCTGAGCTGCTGGGATTACAGGTGTGGCCACCATACCCGACCCATATGGTCCCCCCAACCCAGTACTGGGTATGGAACCCAAGACCTCCCACATGCCAGAGAAGTGCCCCACCGCTAAGCTCCGCTCACAGTCCTTTTATTTTGAGATAGGGTCTTGCTAAGCTGTCCTGGATGGCCTTGAACTTAAGATCTTCCTGCCTCAGCCTCCTACCTAGGTGACAGGTGCACCCCCATACCTCATACGTAAGGTGTCTTGAGAACCTTGCTCCCTCGTTGCAGAATTGTGTTAGAATACCACGGCCACTCTGAGACAGACGCTCGTCACCTCTGCTAGCAGCCATTGAGGCTGAGAAAGGGCTTTCTGAGGACAAAGCTGCTGCCAGCCAGCAGAGTCACCTCCACAGCTCTGCACTGGCTTGGCTGTTGGGTGAGGGAAGTGACAAACCAAGCTACTTCCTGTCTCTGGCCACTTACCCACAGTCCTCTGGTCCTTGAGGAGGCAGAGGGGACGGAGCCTGACAGAGCCTGCTCAGCATGCTTTGAGATCTGGGTTAGGCCAAGGCCTGCCTGGGTGATAACTATGGAGACCCCTTCTTCCCTAGCCATACTCCCCTTGATCTTCAGGGGGACCCTGAGAGGGGGATGAGGACATTGGAGCTGCATCGATCAGAAAAACTGACAGGTGACCAACCAGCCCGCTTTCCAGTTCTAACCCTCTCCTCTCCTTGCCCCGAGTGCCCAGAGATGGGGACACTCAGGGTGTCCATGAGCCAGGAGCTTCCTTGCTGCTGGGCCCCACTCACTGCTACAGTGGGGAGCAGCTGCCTCATGGAAAGCCAGTGACCAGAGACCTGCTCAGCCGCCCTTCCCAGAACCCTGCAGCACAGTGATGACCATGTTACATCGAAACTTGCATCTCTTTTTTAAACACCATCTTCTCAGAAAAGGACCCAGGTCCTTTGAGCTCCAGCAGGTGCAGGATGGGTGAGCTGCTTCGCCCAAGGGTCACAGTGGATGCCTGGAGTGGTGCAGGACCAGGTCACATCAGCTTAGCTCTAAGCTGGAGAAGCTGTGCCTCAGATGACAGAGCTACTCTTGAGTGCCCAGCCAGCTCTGCCAAGGCTCCTTCTGTCTGTGCCACATGCAGTCACTAGACGGCGGGGCCAGGACATCAGGTCCATCCAAACCAAACCTGGGTCTGAGGCTCAGGAGTTCCTCCCTGCAGACCACACCTACTTCCCATCTGGATAGGGGAACTTGGTCATCACAGGCAGGGGACAAACATTAGAAGCCACTGTTGAAAGAACTACCAAGTAATAGGTGTCCATACAGCAGAGTCATGAGGTGGGGTCACCCTCTTGCACCCGTGAGGAAGGCCACACGCCAAGCTCACAGGAGCTGGCAACGCAGTTGGCACGAGCGGGGAGGCCCACACCAAGGCTCATGCGGGGTAAAAGCTCAATAGAGGAGACAACTGCAGCACCCCTCTAGGCACCAATGCCTCCTACAGCCTAGGGGCGACAGACACACTAGAGTCAGGGCACATAAGCTGGGACATTCAGGGAAGGTGTACTCTGCACTCTGCCCTCTGAGCCACCTCTGTTCCTGCTTGGCCTGCCCGCGCCAGGCTGCCAAAGGCAGGAAGAGCCACCCCGCAGCCTCTGTCTGAGCTGTGACGTTCCGAGCCTCGTTTCTCCTCCTCTCCTGGGGGCCCTGCTCCATCCAGCCTCCTTTGCCACTAGCACCATAGGGCCTGAGGTACTGCAAAAACAGTCACTCTCACTGTTCATGGTGGCCCAGTAGCTTGACCCTCTGTCCCCTAAGGGCCTCTGACAGCTGCAAACTGCTCCCTGGCCTTGGGCCCCGCTTCCCCACCAGTGATGTTGGAAAACCAAGTCAATAAAAGCAATCTTTTTTCATTAAAAAACCCTTTATAGTCATTTCATGTCGGTCAGAAATCACAGAAATTAGGCAGAAAAAAACCCAAGGAGACAAATACAAACAGCACAGCGTTTCCCCAAAAGTTCTCTGCTCTCATGGGAGGCTGGGAAAGAGACGGGGCAGGCCTAGGACTCTACTGTGGCTGAGCTGGGCCAAGGCCAGGGCTGCCGGGCTCAGCTCTCCTCGTCCAGGGACTCCGAGTCCAGCTGCGCCCTCTCGTGCTCCTGCTCCTCGCTCCCAGGCCTGTCCAGATCGGGGCCCTCCCGTAGGCTGCTGGTGGGGCACAGCAAAGGTGGCACATGAGGCTGTACTGGCCCTGTCCCTACCTCTGGAGCTGTCAGGCAGGGCCAGTCCTGAGGAAGAGCTGGTCCTGGCCCCAGGCACTGCCTTGCTCTCCTCTCCTGCCCGGCCCACTGCTAGGCGACTGAGAGCACCTGGAGCGCAGCGCCCACCAGCTGTGGACGTGCCGCGTGGGAGGCAGATGGGCAATCACAGAGCAGGGCTGGGTGAGTGGGCACTGAACTAACCAGCCTCACCTGCCAGACACAGCCCGTGGCCTCAGCCCTGGCTGCAGGCAGGGACTGGTGCTCACAAACTGTGCCTGCCTGTCCCACGGGTCTGCAAAACAGCACCTGCCCAGGACGCCTGGCCCAGGCAGCTCAAAGGCCTGGAGCTGCCCGAGGGGGGGCACTGTTGGCCAGTGCCAGCCAGGTGGACCAAAGGCTAGCTGCGAATTTGTGACGGGGGTCCAAAGTGGAGGGAACATCTCTGGGACTCTTCCCAGCAAGACCAGGTCCATCAAGAACCAGTGATAAGACAGTGGGGTACACTGCCCACTGCCTCCTCCCACAAAGGCTCCCCTCTTGCAGGTGACACTCACTTGTTGTGCAGATCTTCAGAGGAGCCACGTCTCAGGCCCTCCTCAGAGTCCTGCCCGTCCTCCTGCTCCTTGTCCTCCACATTCTCCCCTTTCTGGGACATGGCCTCACCATTCACAGGCGCTGAGAGACCTGGAGGACAGAGGGCCATGGCACACTGCTGGACTAGGTCTGGGATTCCCTTACCCTTTTTGTCCAGAGTGAGTCGGCTTTGAGACAATATGCTGAAGGACGGTGAAGGACAGACGACCCTCCTCAAAGGGTCACCCACGAGGTGCTAGCTGGGTGAGTCACTTCTACAGCCAGCTCCAGGCCCTCAGGGCACCAGTCTTAAGAGAGGGGGGCCGCAAGTGACAACAGGGAAGAGCACATCTCAGCCTGACATATAAATAAAGAGCAGCCTCAGGGCTGTCCTGACTGGCCTTCAGCCAAGCCACCTGGTATGAAGGGCTGACCTGAGCACCTACAGTTGGGACCACCTGACCCTGGCCACCCTACGAATCCCTCTGTGCTCTCAATGCCTCCAGCCTCCTCAGCCACCTGGGGCCCAGAAGCTAGGCTGAGCCTCGCACCCACACTGCCACAGCTGCCTTTCTGGGAACTCCCAGCTGCTGGCCTCACACACACTTGGATCCCAGGGGCACGTGTGGCCCCCAGGCATCTGGGCTATGGGCCCACAAGCAGCACAGGCACCTGCCATCACGAGCAGGCACTGTCAAGGCCTCAAGGCCACCTGCACCCTGTCTGGCACTCAGCAGAGCCAGAACACCCTTTGCCACCTATGCCGGGATGGAATCCGGTCTGCAGACGCTACCAACAGGAACACTCACTCCAGACAGTCTGGGGAAGAGAGCAGAGCTGGGTTCCCACCCAAAACATCCTGCAAGCACCTGCTCTCCTGGCCAGGAGACCAAGGCTCAGAGGCCCATCCCACCCCTCACCGGTGCTGGGCTCCTCCTCCACCTTCTCCTTGGGGGCCTCTTCCCCAGCCAGCTTCTCCTCAGCCTTCTCTGCCTCGGCCTTCTCCTTCTCTGTTCCAGTTTTGTTCACTTTCTGGATCGCCTCAATCTTTGGTCCCAGGACCCGTGACTTGAGCCGAGTATAGACTTCTGCCGCCTTCTCCATCACATCCTTGTTGGCCTTATATCGGCGAATCTGGCCACCAGGAGGCCCCACTTACTGAAGGCAGCTGGCCTTGCCCACCCCAGACCCTCCTCTCCAGTTGAGGCTGCCACCCTCCATGGAGTGCCCACAGCCACCAGCCCACCAGGAACCCCAGCTCAGGCATTCCTGACTGTGCCTGGCCCACCACAGGCCCATCCCTAGTCCCACCACACCTTCTTCAGTGTGGCCACCACATCTGTGTTCTTCTGTAGGATCTGAGAGGTCACCTGCAGGGTCCCTAGTTCTTCCAGTGCATTAAGACACCTCTTCACGTCCTGTCGGATGGGGAGTGAAAAATGGCAGCTCTGGGCAAGAGATATCCTGGCCTCTCTGCAGGGAAGGCTGCATCCTGCAGAGCAGTGCCACTTACTGTGCCACTGGCAGGGACTCAGGACAGGCAGGGAGAACCCAGAATCCCACTGTTGGGGATCCTCCTGAGGCGCCCCTGCTGGTGAAGCTAGGCACTGCCTTTGGCAAGGCCATCCCAGGCCTTCAGCTGACGGAATGAGGGACTCCACCAGTGGGGCCCTGGATTTGCCCAAGCTTCCCAAGAATTCTAAGGAAGCCCTGGATGCAAGGTGGCAGAGGGGACCACACGGCTCAGGGAAGTGGCTGTGCTATGATACCATGGCCCCAAAAATGTCTTACCGGGTTGTCAACCTTGAGGGCAAACTTGATCTCACTGTGCAGTTTCTGGAGTTTCTCCTCCACAGAAGGTTCTAGGGCCAGGAAAGACAGTAAGCGGCAGGACTTAGCGAGCCTCCAGGCCCAGGCCACAGGAGTACCCAGCTGGGGCAATGCCTCAAGACCCCCAGAGGAGCCAGGGTAGGGGGTTAAGAGGGAAGGGGGCAGCTAAGCCCACCCTGCACATGCTCCAGCCCCCGCCTCAGGGGTGCTGAAGACCTGCCTAGCGCTCTCTCGGACCAGAGAACCCCACCTCCATGCACTTGCCCCCACCCCCAGCAGACTCGGGATGCGAAGCCCAGGCTGCTGGCTCTTCACCTTTCTTCTTCTCCACCTTCCGGTCTAACTGGAACCCTTCAGACCGCTTTCGGGTTCGTTCTACCTTCATGGGCCTGTGGAGAGGCACCCCATCATATGGAACCCAGCAAACCATATAGTCCTCCCACCCAGGAACTAGCGCCTGGGGGTGGACCCACCCAGAGGGCAGAAGGAAACCTTTAGGAGGCCCCAGGGGCTGGGTTCAAGGACAGGTCAGAGCTTGTCACTATCTAGCTCCAGGACAGGACCAAGTCAGCTACAGGCCTCAAGTAGACCAAGACCCAGCCCCTCTAGCGGTGTGCTAGAACTCCTCCTCTACCCCTGTGGCAGAGGGCTGGCAACAGAAAGCGCTTGAGTTATATTCCAACGAAAGCGAGCACGCTTGGCATCCCAGTGACTCGGGAGGCTGGGGCAGGAAGATCACAATTTTGAGGCCAGCCTCAATAACTCAGCAAGACCCTGTGTCAAAATAAAAAACAAGGGGCTGGGGTTGAGGCTCAGTGGTAGCGTGCTCGCCTCGCACGTGTGAGACCCTGGGTTCAATCCTCAGCACCACATAAAAATAAACAAACAAAATAAAGATATTGTGCCCATGTATAACTTAAAAAAAATTTTTTTTTAAAAATTAAAAATTTAAAAAACCCAAAAGGACTGGGGCAACTTGGCTCATCGGTAGAGCGTCTTCGGTTTATCCCAGTAACAAGGAAAAAAAGCAAGCAAGTCGCACATCACACTCCACGGCACAGCAGTCAGAGGGCCACGCTGGCCGGTTCTCCCGGGCTGTCGGTTCACCAATGGCTGGAATTCCATTTACAAAGAGGGCCAGGGATGGGCTCCACCTCCCTCCCTCAGTGGGTCTCAGAACCAAAACTACCAGGCTGGGGCTCGGCTGCTGCCCTTGGCCCTGTGGACACTGGCCGAGTCCTCCTCTGGGGGAGGCGTCCTGGGCACTGCAGGATGCTGAGCAGCATCCCTGGCCTTCACCTGCTCCACACCAGGAGCTCCTCCAGTCATGACAGCCACCACTGCCCCCAAGTGTCACCAGGGGTACCTAGGGGCAGAACTCCTAGCCTTGGGAAGGACCACAATCCCGGAGCCCTGGCTCCCCGTCAACTTGAACCCTCAAGTGGATTTGGCTCCAGGGCTAAATTCCAAAGCCAGGCCTCGATGAGGGAGGAGACCTCCTGGGAGGCGGAGAAGCACGGGGTCCAGGCTGGGGTGAGGCTGGGGGCTGTGGAGCTGACCTGGCTCTGGGCTTCTCCTCAGGCCGCCCTCTTTTCTCCTTCTGGCTGGGTTTCCTCGGGGGGTCTGTGCTTTGCGGTTGCAACTTCTTGGTCGCTTTCTTTGCCTACAGCAGCCAGGGCCAGGGGTGGGGTTGGACCATAGGTGGTGGGGCTCATGGTCCCAGACCCCAGACCACCCCACCTAGAGCTGCAGCTCCCCACTCCGTGGCCCTTCTCCCTGCCTGCAGCTGGTGGGCAGGAGGCGGACGAGGTAGAACCACGTGTGGCCTTCCGAGGTCGACTCCTGTTCTCTGGCCCTGAGAGGGCTAAGCAGACTTGGGAGTCCAGGGCTCCACCAATGGGGGGACTGAGCCACATTCTTGCCCAGCAGCTCAGGGTGGGGTGGGGACCCCTCCTCTGCCAGGAGCTGGGTTCCCCTTTGTAAATAAAGGGGGTGATGGAGAGAAGAGGTATTTTTCCAGGTTCCAACAAAGAAAGAAGACCTGGCCTGGGGTTGCCATCATGTGGGGTCCCTGGGCTCAGACTATGAGGCCAGACTGAATTCTGCCAGACTGCCAGCGTCCCAAGTTAGAGAGCTTAATGGGACCACAGCCCAAGGCACAGAACAGGCTGACCAGCTGCCACCACTCCTCAGATCCCTAACTGCTCCCACACCCACCCACAAGCTGTTTGTTCCCTTACAGTGGCTAGAGGGCACGTGTGAACACCTAAAATCAGACCTCTCTCCCCTCTGCCTATAGCCTCCATGGCTCCCACCTCACTCAGGGTCAAAGGCCAAGTCCTCCCCATGGCCCATAGGTCCCTGTAGGACTTGCCCCATGCCCTTCCTGCCTCCCTCCTTCCTCTTTTCCCCTTGTTCCCTCTGCTCCAGCCAGGAGCCCCTCACTGTGCCTCTAGTATGTGAGGCCTCAGGGCCTTTGCATGGGTGGTAACTGCTGCCTAGAATGCTTTTCTCCCTAGATCCCCTCTCACTTCATTGGCTCCTTCCTTAAATGTCACCTTCTCAACTAAGGGATCTACTCCTATTTAAAGTGGAAAAGAGGCTGGGGATGTATTTGGTGGTGAGGCCTTGCTGGCATGTGTAAAGCCCGGGGTTCCATCCTAGCACCACAAAAATGGAAACCGTACCACTCTCCAGTTTGAGCCTTGGACACCCACGTCACTAGGGCTCTTCGTCAGCTCCCCCAGCCTGGGCTTCCAGGCCCACTCACTGCTTCGGCACTTCCTCCCCGGCAGGTGAAGGAACTGTACACTAAGGCCACAACAGGGTGATGGGGACAAACACAGGCAGCAGCCCCTGCCACCCTCCAAGGCACACACCTCTCTCTCTAGGTCAGCCTCCGGCTCTGAGTCAGAGGAGGACGGGGGTCCACGGGCCCGGGCCCGGCGGCCGCGCTTCCTGAGGGGCTCGTCCTCCGTCCTGAGCTCCTCTCCACTGCTGCCGCCACTGCCCCCACACTCAACGTCCCCACGCTCCGCACGCTCCCGTCGCCGCTCCTTCTCCTCCTTCTCCTGCTCCCGTAGCCGCCTCAGCTCCTCTTCCTGCTCACGCCTCCGCCGCGCCTCCAGCTCCCGCCGCCGCTCCTCATCCCGACGCTTCCATTCACTGATGCGGTCCACTTCGTCACTGTCGCTGGGGCAAATGGCATTGAGGCCTCTGGTTCCCTCTGGACTCTGCCCCAGGACCCCAGCCCACCTCACACCTGGATTCTGTCCTAGGTGGACAGAGGACTTGGCCTGAACTCATACTGCCACCCCGAGACTGAGCCACAAGTAACCCTGGCTGACACCTACCTGTCACTGCTGGAGGAGGATGGTGGCCGCTCAGGCTTTGGTTTCCGCCCTCGGGGCTTTGGGGGAGGCTTCTCAACTGTGGAAGGGGGGAGGGGGTGGTTCGTCCACCATCACTCCCAGGGCTGCTGGGTGAGGAGGACAGGGACGGGAAGCCTGCCCCAGCTCCCTAGCAGAGGCGGCCCAGAGTAGCAGCTGCAGAGAGCAGGCCTCAGCCCCGGGTCAGCCCTACCTGGCTTTCTGCCACGTGGAGGCTTCTTGACAGACACATCCGAGTCGGAGGAGGAGGGGGAAGAGGAGGAGGAAGACGCTGACCTCTCCAAGGCTACTGGCTCCTCCTTAGCCCCGTCTGAATCTGCTTTGGATTCCGAGTCAGAGGCTGATGGCACCTTCTGGAAAGTGACAGGGCCAGCCAGGAGGTCAGGAGGCTGAGGGGTGGGATGGGAGGCCAGGTACACAGGGCAAGGAGAGGCTGAATCTGCCCTGGCCCGCCCCCCATTCAGGGCTCACTCTGAGCATCCCATCACCCCCTAAATCCACCCCCATCTCCACAGTGAAAACACAGGGCCACAGGCAGCCCTGGCATCTTGGGCCACGGCTGGATCCTTCACTTGGGGTAAAGGGCCTCTCCCCAGGCCTCACTTCCTCACAGGTGACAGGGAGCAGAGCAGAGCTCCGGGGTTTGGTGGCAGGATCGTCGTGCAGTCCTACACAGGGGCTACCCAGACAAGCTGCTTCCTTTGCCTTCAACCGCCCAGCCCCAACAGATAGTGCAAGCATACAGGGACACAGCGACACAGCTTTGTACACACTCTGGTACACCGACACACGTTTACAAACACACAACACACTCATGCACAAAAAAAACTCAGTGACACACAAAACACATCCATGGACACACCACCCACACTTATTCATGCTCATATTAGCAGACACACACACACAATCAGACACAGGAACCCTTGAGGCTGTATCGTTCCAGAATCCACTTTTCCAAGCCTGATGGCGGCCTCTCAGCACCTGATCCTGGTGCAGCATGAGCACGTGGGCGTTCAGAAACCTGCTGCTCTGTGGCACCTGCCTGCGGCCCGGTCCCCCTTCCCACAAGGGCCAAACTCTGCACTGAGGGCAGGGCCTGGCACCGTGACAAGAAGCCCTGGGTGAGCAAGGGAACAAAACCGACAGGGTCTACCTTTTTCTTCCGTCCTCCCAGAGGGCCCCGTCGAGGCGCTCGGACCACGGCTTTCTTCTCGGGGGTGAAGTCCTGGGTGAAGAGACAGGAGCTTCAGGGTCCGTTGCTGACTGGCTCCCTCACAGGCCCCCGAGCCCCCCATCAAGGAGCTGCTGCCTGCTGACCTGGTCACTGGTCTTTGCTGACTCTGATGAGCTCTCCGAGTCCTCTGCAGATGGAGACACACTGGCCTCATCCAGGTCGCTGGAGGCTTTTCGAGCTCGTTTTGAGACTGACATCTGTGAGGGAACAGTCTGGTCATATCAGCGGCTGAGAAACCTGTGATCCCCACCTGGTTCCTCATAGCTCAGTAGAGGTCAATCCTAGAAGCTTTCACGGGAATCTTTGAGAATCTAATAAAAACCAGGGATCCAATCTTGAGGACATAATAGTCAGTGAAATGAGCCTGTCACACTAGGTGACACACTGCAGGACTCCACTCACAGGAGTTGTCAGAGCCACAGACACAGGAAGCAGAAGAGAAGGAGCCTGGGGCTGGGAGGGGCTGGGTTTAGTGTTGAGTGGAAGAAGCTTCAGTTTAAGTTGGAAAGTTCTAGAGATCTATGGCAGTGATGGCGCACACCACATGAATGTGCCTGATACCACTGAGTCATACACTTAAGGATGGTTAGTGGCGCACACCTGCAATCCCAGAAGTTCAGGAGGCTGAAACAGGAGGATCACAAGTTCAAGGCCTCCTCAGGAACTTTAGTGAGGTCCTAAACAACTCGGCAAAACCCTGCTTCTAAATAAAATATAAAAAAGGGGTGGGAGGGGCTGGGGTGTAGCTCAGGGGCAAAACGTTTGACTCACATTTGCAAATCCCTGGGTTCAATTCTAGGCGCGCGAGTGCGCGCACGAGCGTGCACGCACATACACACACACACACACACACACACAAAGAATGGTAGTGGGATGTTATTTGAGCTTCAGGTCAATAAAAAAAATCAGATAGTCTTTATTCAATTTCAGGGACATACGTGTTCTCTGAAGTCCACATGAAGAAAACAACTTTAGAATCATGCAAAGGATTAACTGAGGCAGCAAAGAGAAATGGGCCTTAGAAATCAATCCCTGCCCAGTAACAACAGCACAGTTTCCCATCAGGACATCTGTTCAGAGTCACAAAGCACTTCTGCCCATTCTGCCACAACCAGAGACGTGCTCATCTTCCTAACAACTGTTGATTACTCTGTGCCCCACCTGAGGCCTCAGCATTAGGGACTACTTGTGTATCTATGTTTGGCAATAAGGTCTTGAGAGAGGGCACAAGGTAAGAAGAGGTCACTAGGGTAGGCCTAATGCAGTATGACTGGGTCTCTCTAAGAAGGGGAGACTAGGACACAGACACAAAGGAACAACCATGACGGGACACATCAGGAAGTCCCAGCCCCACCACACCTTGATTTCAGACTTCTGGCTCTAGGGTTGTGGGAAGTAAGGTCCTACCATTTGAGCTGTTCCAGCTGCAGCACTCAGTTGCGGCAGCCAACCTAGCACATACGTGTACTTGGTGACCCCTCAATGAGAGGTGAAGCCCCTGCTCCTGGGTGACTTATATTTTAGTCCAGAGACAGATGTAAATATTAAAGAAGACTCTGTTAGAACAAGAAGTCCTGTAAAATAAAAAAAGGGCTGGTTGGGATGCCTGAGATCAGGAGCTCAGAGGTAGATGCTGCTATGAGGCCTGGGGCAGAACACGGGGAACAGAGGCTGGACAGCCACAGGTGCCAAGGCCTTTGGGATGAGGAGCCTGGAATTTCAGAAGATGTGAAGAAGGCCTGGTGGCGGAGCAGGCAGTCAGAGGACAGGGCTCTGGCTGGGGCTGGATCCACAGGGCTGCACAGGCTGTGTGGAGTTAGACCCCATCTTACAGATGCCAAGCCAAGGCCTGCTGAGGCTCATCTCACACCACACCTTTAAAAAGGGAGGTGGGGGGCTGAGGTTGTGGCTCAGCGGTAGAGCACTCGCTTAGCATGTGTGAGGCCCTAGGTTTGATCCTCAGCACACATAAATAAAATAAAGGTACTAAAAAACAAAAAAGGAGGGGGCCGAGATGAGCAGCGAGCTTAGGCCAAGGTCAGAGAGAAAGGACATCAAGAAAAAGGAAGCGAGGAAATTAAATATTCTTTGTTTCCTTCCTCATCTGCATTAGGATGAAGACTCTTAACCCAGCATTCAGGGAATGCCCGAATTATACATTTTTTGTATCCTGAGTTCACGTTATTAATTCCAGGTTTCCATCAGATTCTGAAGCAGCTCCAGACCCTGAGAAAGGTTAAGCGTTTGAAGCTGGGGTGTGGCCTGGTGCCCTGGACAATAGGGCAGACCAGGAGGACTAAGACGACCAGGATGTTAAAAGGGCAACTGAGCTGGCATGGGTGGTGGCACACGCCTGTAATCCCACTGGCTCAGGAGGCTGAGGCGGGAGGATCATGAGTTCAAAGCCAGCTTCAGGAAAAGCAAGATGCTAAGCAATTTAGTGTGACCCTGTCTCTAAATAAATTACAAAATAGGGCTGATGATATGGCTCAGTGGTTGAGGGCCCCTGAGTTCAATTCCTGGTACCAAAAAAAAAAAAAAAAAAAAAGAGCAACAGCATGTGGTCCTGGACAGGGCCTTCTAAAAAAGGACACACTCTTCCTATATGCACATGGAAGGCTGAAGAGGAGGCCAGGGGGTGGGCGCCAAGTGTCCCTGAGCAGGACAGCTCTGTACCATGGCAAAAACAGCACACAGGCAGTGTCCAGATGGAAAGACCAGCTCAGTGTCCCTACTGGCCAGGCACCATGCTAGGCCTGACTCCAAGAAAGCTCATGGTGGGGGTCTAGGATGTCTTTTTTTTTTTTTTTTTTTTAATTTTAGGTGGACACAGTATCTTCATTTTATTTTTATGTGGTGCTGAGGATCGAAATCAGTGCCCCACACATACTAGGCCAGTGCTCTACCCCTGAGCCCAACCATAGCCCTAGGATGTGTTTTAACCCATAAAATCCTTACAAAAGGAGGTACTCAATGGGGCCTTCAGAAGATAAATATGAAGTCCAGATCTACAGCTACAAGGAAAAGTTCTGACAAAATAATGTGGCCAAAGGGAGAGTATAAAGCTGATTGCTTATTAAACCACAGCCCCAAAGACAGGAAAGGAACGCCAAGGGCATGTTATAGTGAAGATCACAAATGGAAGGGCTTTCCAACAAATGCCCAGTGCTATTAAAAAGAGTTATAATAATTTATATTTGTTTAAAGCAAAATTGCAAAAAAATTGGTACATACTGAATACATACTGAACCATACTGACTACCTCTAAGTGTGAGAGGACGGATTCTATATATTTCTGTGTGACTCCTCGAACAACAAGTGGAAATAAATGGGAACTTCTAAAAAACAATGTCAAAGCATATCATAAAAAGTTGGGGAAGGGCAGAGGCTGAGGCTGGGGCTGGGGTTCAGTGGTAGAGCGCTCACCTATCACGTGCGAGGCCCTGGGTTCAATCCTCAGCACCACATAAAAATAAGTAAATAAGGGCTGGGGATGTGGCTCAAGCGGTAACGCGCTCGCCTGGTATGCGCACAGTGCTGGGTTCGATCCTCAGCACCATATAAAAATAAAATAAACAGGTTGTGTCCACCAAAAAATGAAAAATAAGTATTAAAAAAATTCTCTTTAAAAAAAAGTAAATAAAATAAAGATATTGTGTCCCATAATAACTAAAAAATAAATATAAAAAAAAAGTTGGGGAAAAAACTACTCAACAATCTTAGGACAGCAGTTAGAATTAATTTATATTGTAGACAATTTCTCAGCCATTGAAAACTTCAATGTAAAACAAAATGTAGACAAGAGCATATTCCTGTAATCCCAGCAACTTGGGAGGTTGAGGCAGTAGGATCCCAAGTTCAAAGCCAGCCTCAGCAACTTAACGAAGCCCTGAGCAACTCAGCAAGAAACTGTCTCAAACTAAAAAATAAAAAGAGCTGGGGAGGTGACTCAGTGGTTAAGTGCCCCAAGGACATCAATCTCTAATAACCAACCAACCAACCAACCAAAATGTAATGCAAGGAAATGCTCATAACACTACTTATACAACAAACAAGCTCCCCAATACATCAGGATATCATGTATCCTTGCTTGGTTCAGTAACACCCCACAGATAGCAAGAAACGTTTTTTTTTTTTTTTTAGCTTTCTGCATTTTCCAAAATACCTACAATGAATATGGCTCATGGCTTTAGAAGCAAAAGCAAATGTTATTATAAAAAATAATTGGGGGGCTGGGGATGTGGCTCAAGAGGTAACGCGCTTGCCTGGCATGCACGGGGCGTTGGGTTCAATCCTCAGCACCACATAAAAATAAAGATGTTGTGTCCAGTGAAAACTGAAAAATAAATATTAAAATAATAATAATAATAATAATAATAATTGGGGGGCTAGGGTTGTGGCTTAGGAGTAAAGCGCTTGCCTCACACGTGTGAGACCGTGGGTTCGATCCTCAAAAAATAAACAAAATAAAGACATTGTGCCCATATATAACTAAAAAAATAATAAAAAATAAAAAAATAATTGGGGGGGGGCTGGGGTCGTGGCTCAGCTGTAAAGCGCTTGCCTAGCATGTGTGAAGCTCTGGGTTCGATCCTCAGCACCACGTAAAAATAAATAAAATAAAGGTATTGTGTCCAACTATAATTTAAAAAAATTTAAAAATTAAAAATAAAAATAATGGGGGGTGCTGGGTATATAGCTCAATTGGTAGAGTGCTTACCTCACATGCACAAAGCCCTGAGTTCAATCTCCAGCACCACTAAAAATAAAAATAAAAATAAAAATAAGGGGCCAGGGTTGTGGCTCAGGGGTAGAGCACTTGCCTTGCAGGTGTGAGGCCCTGGGTTTGATCCTCAGCACCACATATTAAAGATATAAAATAGGGGCTGGGGATGTGGCTCAAGCGGTAGCGCGCTCGCCTGGCATGCGTGCGGCCCGGGTTCGATCCTCAGCACCACATACCAACAAAGATGTTGTGTCCGCCGAGAACTAAAAAAAAAAATAAATATTAAAAATTCTCTCTCTCTCTCTCTCCTCTCTCACTCTCTCTTTAAAAAAAAAAAAAGATATAAAATAATAATAATAGGGGGCCAAGGTTGTGGCTCAGTGGTAAAGCATTTGCCTAGCATGCATGAGGCACTGGGTTCGATCCCCAGCACCACAATAAAAAAATAAATAAATAAACAAGTAAAAAACAATAGGGGCCGGGGGATAACTCAGTGGTAGAGTAGGTACTCAGCATGTAGAGGGTCCTGGGTTTAATCTCCACCACCAAAAAAGTAAAACAAAAAAATATTAAAAAGAAATTTTTAAATTTCTTTCTCTATCAAAGAATTTACTACTAGAACCTGGTCATTTCACCATGTACCCATATATTTAGAAGCAGTCAAAAGACAGGGAAAAGACTGTCCCCAACAAAATTGAACACACATCATCTGCATTAAAAAAAAAAAAAAAAAACTGTACAGGAATTTTCACAGCAGCATGAGCCATCCTGGCCAAGAAGTGGGAAAGAAGCCAAATGACCATTGACAAATGGACATGGGGCTGGGATTGTGGCTCAACGGTAGAGCGCTCACCTAGAATGCACAAGGTCCTGGGTTCAATCCTCAACACCATATAAAAATAAACAAAGATTTAAAAAAAAAAAAAAAAAAGCACAAATGGACAAACTCGGGGGCCATCTCTACAGTGCAGCATCGCTTCTTCACCACATGAAGAACCTTGAAGATATCATGCTCATGAGAACCACACAACGCCCGACTCCACTGACAAGAAACGCCCCAAAACAGAAAAGTACGGAGATAGGAATTTGTGGGTGCAAATTTGAGGGGATGGGGTGACAGTTCATGCATGGTTCTGGGGTCCCTTTTGAGGTGATGAGAATGTTCTGGAACTAGAAAAAAGATGGCAACTCTGCAAATATACTAAAAATCACTGAGTTGTACACTTTGAAATGGTCAATTTTGTGGTGTAAGAATTTTATCTCAATTTTGTTAAAGAAGAGAAGGGTGCTGGTGGGAGAGGTTTCAGGGTGCTGGGGTGCCTGTGCCACGCACAGGCCATGCCCCGGCTTCACCCCTACCTTCAATGCTGATGTCTTCCGTTTCAGGCCACTGTTGTCACTACTCTTATCAGAATCCGAGTCACTTTCCATCCTGTCACTGGCAGCTGTGGCAGTAACGGCTGTGACGGCCATGACTCCCCGGTCGTCCTCGTCCTCGTCTGCGTCGCTCCCACCTGCTGGGTCAGCTTCAGGGGCCTCACTGTCGGAGGAACTCACCGGCTGGGTGTGGAGGTCAAAGAATACGTGTCACCCTGAGTCTTGTGTGGATTTCCCAAATAGGAGGGGGAACCCACCAGTGGGGTTTCAAATGTCAGGTCCTGGCTTCCTTGCTTTACAAATGGGGTAACCAAGGCCCAGAATGCCCAGAGAAGGAGACAGGAGGGTAAGATGGTAGACACCAAGGTCATGAAGTGGCACCCAGGGTTAAATCTCGGGCAAGTAACTCCAGCCTTTCTTGTACCTCAGTTTCCACATCTGAGCACAGTGTTGGCCGTAGAGGGCTATGGCGAGGGTGCGCCTGAAGTGGTGCGTGGAGTACCGAGGGCAGGGCCCAGGCTGTGGCAAGGGCTCAGAAATGTTTGCTTTCTCTTTTTTTAATCATTCTATCCTGAGGAAGCTGGCCTAGGACAAGACCTCTGAGCACCTTCCAGGTGCTGCTCAATTTTTACTGCATTCAAAATGACAGCAGAGGCAGCAGCAAGCACAAGAACAGCCACCACTTCTGCGGGCTTCCTCTGTGCTGGCCAGTGCCAGGCTCATTCACACCATCAGTCAATGCTTGTGGGACAGCATACTGCCATGTGCCCAGCACCACATGAGGGGGTAGTGAAGACACAGAAGGGACTGAGGCATGGTCCCTTGACCCCGGGAGTGACTGATAACATAAATATGGTTCCCAGTTGTGGCAACGGGCAGAAAATCACTGCATGTGGTTGTAGAGACTGAGGGGTGGGAGTATTTTGCACTGGGTGGTCCATGAGGCCCTTTAGAGGATGACATTTCAGTGGAGAATCTGTCCCCAGCACGCAGAGGGGGACAGGCTATATGCACTCTAAAGAGCAGGAATGGCATGAATGATGGTCCCCTTAGCAGCCAGAAGAGGCTGGTATGGCTTTCCCCGGGCCCGGGAAGATGAGATGGCAAAGGAGAGGCACACAGTGAGACTGGGTGGGTCACTCAAGGTGTTACTGAGGCTCTAAAATCATCAGGCAAAGCGCACAGTGAAAGCACGGGGCTTTCTTGGGTCCCTTTCTGAATTCAGTTAGGATGTCTTACGTTTGTGGAAGGAAAACGCAGGAGCCCCAGGAATATTCAGCCATCACTCCTTCATCCAACGAACATCCTGGAATACCTACTATGTGCCAGGCCCTGGCTAGAGACGAATAAGACACGGTCCCTGCCCGTAGGGAGCTCATGGTCTAATGGGGAGACAGCCAAGTAAATAGACAGTCACAAGAACAAGAAGGGGATGCCACAACAGTTCTCGAGCACAGAGGCGCTGGGTGACACCAGCCTAGCTGTATCCGAGTAAAACCCACCCAAGCTATTTCATGTCGTTTCTATTCTGAATATCTATCACTTAAGACAGAAGAGAAGGCAGATTTTTTTTTTTAATCTTGGTTGTTGATGGACCTTTATTTTGTTTATTTGTAAGTGGTGCTGAGAATCGAACCCAGTGCCTCACACATGCTAGGCAAGCGCTCTTCCACTGAGCTACATCCCCAGCCCGGGGATAAGATTTTTTTAAGGCCGCAATCTCTGAAAACAACACAGATGTCCATCAACTGATAGATACGCCACGTGGCAGGGGTACAGAATGGAACAGTCAAGCACAGAGAAGGAAGGGGGCACTGACACTCTAAGCAGAGGAAACCTGGACCTCCGCGCAGCAAGGAAAATAGACAAAGGCCCCAAAGCAAGAGATCCCACTGAAAGGAATTCCTTGGCTAAATTAGGCGAATCAAAACAGGAGATCTGAGGTTGTCAGGAGCTAGAGGGAGAACTGAGGATGACTGTGAGTGGGTTTCTTTGTGGAGCAGGGGAATATTCTGGAATTAGAGTGATGATGGTTATATACATTACAAATGTACTAAAGCTACTGTAGAGTTTTAAAATGGTTAAAATGGAGGCCAAGGGTATAGCTCAATGGCAGAGGGCTTGCCAATCATGTGCACGGCCCCAAGTTCAAACCCCAGGACCACAAAATTTTTTTAAAGAAAAAAGGAAATAGAAAATGGCTAAAGTGATGAATTTTATGTCAATTTTATCTCAATTTTTTAAAAAAGATCACAGAGAAAGGCAAATTCTCTTGTTATAACTAGCTAGCCAGGGTACAGTGGATTAGATGGCAACCTACTGGCCAAGTAAAATCAAGGAGGAGGACGGAGGACTAAGGGCCTGAGAGAATGTGAGAGGAGTTTCAAGGCACATGCTGACAGTGAGACCAGGAAGGAGAAGCAGAGAGGAGCCAAGTCTGTGTCGAGGTGCTGCAGCTGGGTGGGCGGGAGTGGGAGTGTTGGAGGGAGGTAGCAGTGGAAGGGCTAGACAGATGCTGAAGGTCAGGTCTCTGCAGCACATCAGCGCACACACAGGCAGAACAGAATGGAAACGTGGGAAGAAGAATTTGGGTAGCAGAGCTGGGCTCGAGGGAACCTGGACCGATGGAATGACAGGAGGGGAACTCAGCCCGCCTTCAGTTTCCTGCCCCCTCCAGTCTCCCTGTTTTATAAAGCCCCTTATTCTTCCCCCACCAACCTCTGCACACAGTCTCAAGCTAACAATCCCTGCTTAACAGAGAAGAAAAATGAGAAACAGGTGTTGAAATGACCTCGCTGCTCAACACCAAGCATGTTTTGTCTGCCTTCTGCCACTGTGGCCAATGGCCCTTCGGCACAGCAACAGGGCCCCCTGCCTATATAATTTTTGACAAGATTATTAAAAAGGACAATACTTAAATAGGTCAAGCCCCAAACTGAATATGCCAGGAGAGAATAACAACATTTTCACAGTGATTTCTCTCACACCTTTCCTTCAGAGAGTTCAGAGGCTCTCAAATCTGTTACTTCCCCTTGGAGCACACCTGGTGAGTAGAGAAGGGAGAGCTTCAGCTCCACTTTTCACAAGGGGAAGCAGCAGCTCAGAGAGTCTAAGTGACTGAATGATGGGACCAAAGGTCTTTTGTCAAAGGTCTACATCACCATTCCAAGATCTACCACTATTTAAGTGATACTGAGCTTGTCATGACTCTCTATGCAACAGGTGGGAAGTACCACTCTGATTCTGGGGATGAGGATACAGTCAGAGAGAGGTTAAGTCACAGCTCAAGAACAGAATGAAGCCAGGAGCAGTGGCACATGCCTGCAATCCCAGAAACTCTGGAGGCCAAAGCAGGAGGATCGCAAATTCAAAGCCAGCCTCAGCAACCTAGCGAGGGCCTAAGCAATTTAGCAAGACCCTGTCTCAAACTTGGATTGTGGATGGGCTGGGATTGTGGCTCAGCGGCAGAGCACTTGCCTACCACGTGTGAGGCCCTGGGTTCAATCCTCAGCACCACATTAAAATAAATTAATTAATTAAATAAAGGTATTGTGTGCAACTACAACTAAAAAATAAATATTAAAAAAAAAACAGGGGGCTGGGGATGTGGCTCAAGCAGTAGCGCACTCGTCTGACATGCGTGTGGCCCGGGTTCGAACCTCAGCACCACATACAAAGATGTTGTGTCCGCCGAGAACTAAAAAATAAATATTAAAAAATTCTCTCTCTCTCTCTCTCTCTCTCTCTCTCTCTTAAAAAAAAAAAAACAGGGCTGAGGATGTGGCTCAAGTGGTAGCGCGCTCGCCTGGCATGCGTGGGGCACTGGATTCAATCCTCAGCATCACATAAAAATAAAGATATTGTGTCCACGTAAAACTAAAAAATAAATATTTAAACAGAAAGAAAGGAAAAAAGGGGGGGGGGACACCTGGGGATGTGGCTAAGCATCCCTGGGTCCAAACCCCAGTATCAATAAAAAACAAACAAACAAATAGAGGGCTAGGGATGTAGCTCAGTGGGACACTGCCCTGGATTCAATCCCTAGTACCAAAACAGAGTGAATGACTAACAGAGCAGGGACACAGCTCAGGTCTGCTTTGGCCTCAAAGTCTGGGCCACTGGACACAGGCACACACGCAGTCAAAGCCCCTCCTCACTTCATCCCTTCTCTTTACCGGCTGCAGTCTGGTTTGGGCCTCCATAGCCCATCAAGCGATTGGGACCAACTTGCTCACCCTGAGTACATGCGTACAGCCAGGACCTCTGCATCTTATGGAGGTGGCTTTCAGCAAAGGTTTTGGGAAATCTGACCCACACAGAAACATTTAGTGGATGTGAATGCTGGTGGCCCAGAGAAGAACCCAGAAGAAATAAAAAGCCAAAGCTTGCCACCTCCAAACATCCCAGCATCGGATGGGTATGAGAGAAACAGCTGGCTGTCTGAATAAGCCTGGAGGTAACTATGGTGCAGAAGAGGCCGGACCTCGCGTGGTCTCCTCATTTCCCATTGTAGCCTCTGCTATCCACTGAGCACTTACTGCACATTTTCTCACTGAAGCCTCCCAATAACTGAGAGGCTGAGAACACCATGAGCATGATCCTAGGAACACAGTCAGCAGGCGGCACAAAGCCAGGACCTGAACCCAGGTCTACTTGGCCCCAGGCTCCCTTGTGAGCGGGCAGGCCTCAGGTCCTCCTCCTCCCCACAGAAAGAAAAGAAAATGGGCCTGGGGGAGGCAGGCCTGCACTTTGGTCTCAGCTCAGTTCTGTTGCTGACAAACTTGAGAGCCCTGTACAGGTCTCTGCCTCTTCACCTATCAAGGAACAAGGATATATGAAGTGGGATCCTTCTAAGCCAATGGTTCTCAACCATGAGTGATTTTGTCCTCAGGATGCATCTATCAATTTCTAGACATATTTTGGTTAATGAGATTGGAGGTGGAACCAGCCATGTTGGTGCACACCAGTAATCCTAGCAACTTGGGAAGCTGAGGCAAGAGTATCACAAGTTCCAAACAAATCTAGGCAACTTAATGAGACCCTGTCTCAAAATAAAATAAAGGCTGGGCATGGTGACACACACCTCTAATCCCAGCAATTCTGGAGGCTGAGGTAGGAGGATGGCAAATTTGAGGCCAGTGTCTCAAATAAAAAATAAAAAGGGCTGGATATGTAGCTCAATAGTAAAGCACCCATGGGTTCAAACCTCAGTGCCAAAAAATAAAATAAAATAACAGGACTGTGAATGTAGCTCAATGCTACAGTACTTGCTTAGCATGAGTGGAGCCCTACATCCAATATTCAATAACCAGAACCAAGAAAAAAAAAAAAAAAGATTGGGGTGAAATGGACAGGTAGTACCGCAGCTAGCAAGTGAAGACCAGCCATACTGCTCAGCAGTCACAATGCACAGGGGAGACCCTATTGCAGAGAATGATCTGGCCCCACATTTCACTATTATACTGCTAAAAAGGACAAATATTGGGAAACCTGGCCCAGGTCTAAGGGTTATCAGATTTTAGCTGGGGCCCTGTGGATATTCAAGCAAACTCTCTGGGCTTTAGTCTGCTCATCTGTACAATGGAAAAACAGCACGTGCCCAGGCCACTCTCACTGTGGGGACCAAAACACACTTAAGTAAAAAAACACCCCAGATGCCATTTTTACCTGCTGACTTCTGAGGGGATGAGAACTTGGCCCTCCTTTCCTCTTGGGAGACCTAGCCAAGACTGTCAAAGTATTGAGGCTATTCTGTGGGCTGAGATGGACCAATTTTCAAGATTTACTCTTGAGTAAATACATCAAAGTTCAGAATTATATGCTTAAGAAAAGAATGTTGGAAGGGTATACAAGGAATTGGCAGCTGTGGTTATCTTGGGAAGAAAAAAAAAAGGAGGCAGTAGGCTTAGAATGGAGGTACCAGTGCCTTTCAAACCAAAAACCTTGGGGATGAAAAAAAGAGATGCTCAGTTTCCTAAAAAGTGATGACTTCAAAAACCTACCTATGCCCTGGCTACATCCAAAGGCTCGGAGACAGCACTTTGCAGGGAAGACCTCAATGGTCCCAGGCCTCAGTCCTACACTACTAAAGCTACATCACAAGGAACCTGCATTTTAAACAAATGTTCCACTGAAAGCACATACGGTTAGAGAACCAAAGAGCACAAATAAGCTCTAACACTTACAGCTACTTGGGGGACCTGCAGAGAACTTGTTTCATTTCAAGGGTGCACTATTTTTGCATTTCCTTTCCTCGAGGGCAGCATCTATGCAGTACTTAGTAAGCTGTGGGTTCCAATAAATATTAAATGGTGCGATGATTCACCAGGAGGTAATAAGCTTGGGACATAACCAAAGAGAACTTGAGTCAGGGCCAGAAAAGGATCTCATGCCTTAAAGACTTTCTGATCCACAGAGCCAGACTGGGGACAAGTAAAGCCTCAGGAAAGATGCTGAGTTATCAAACAGGGGAACCCTCTACCTCCTGGACACAGATTCTTTATCAAGAATTAAATACCATCAACATGAATACACATGGGCCCCAGCCCCTTGATAAGAGGCTACCAAACCATCAATGTCCAGGACACATCTGCTGAGTATATCCCAAATTCTAGACCCACAGCCCATGGCACATGGCAGGTGTCAACACAAAAACGTGTGTGGACCCATGAGTGGTTGCTCGCAAGCAGCACCCAGCCCAGATTGAGATAGAGAGGCACGTCCAGACCGTCTCAAGACCCTGAGTTCTCAAGCAGGACCAGGGGCGACAAAATGACTCCATCCATCTTCAGCTGATGAAAAACACATGCCAGATCTGACGCTCACCAACTCCCAATTTCCACTCCTCAGACAACCATGGATATCCTTTCCTTCACTTAACAAATTTTCCTTCACTGAGATCTGTTCCCTTGGCCTCCCCCATCTTCATGCCCACCCCTTCTAAATCCAGGCCATCATTGCCCCCTACCCACAAAAGCACTGGTTTAAAAAAAGAGTAAAATCCCCAGTACAAAAAAAAAAAAAAAAAGTAAAGAACCCCAGCCCAGCTTTCCTCCACCCACACCTCACTCCAAAATGGCTTTTCAAGGCCTTCCATTAATGACTTACTTTTCAAAAGTTCTTCTTTTCCCAGAACATTCCCAGACACTGATATGCCAGTGAGATGTCCCCATTGCTATGGTTCCTGACTATTTTTTCCCACCTGACCATGAACTCTCACATCTAAAAACTATCATTTATTCTCCTGCATCCAAAACCTAAGGAGAAAGAAAGGCAGTTTTTTTTTTTTTTTTTTTTTTTGTGGTGCTGGGGATTGAACCCAGGGCTTTGTGCATGCAAGGCAAGCACTCTACCAACCGAACTATACCCCAAGCCCAGGCAATGATTTTTTAAAGAAATTATTTTCCTTAGAAAAAAATAGGTTTTATAAGAATTTTAATAACATCCTATTATAAATTCAAGCTCACCGGGCATAGTGCATACACCAATAATCCCAGCCACTCAAGAGGCAGAGGCAGGAGTACCACAAGTTCAAGAGCAGCCTGGGCAACTTAAACTTAAATCCTATCTCAAACTAAAAAATAAAAAGGGCTGAGGATGTGGCTGAGTGGTAGAGGGTCCCTGGGTTAAATCCTCAGTACAAAATCAAAAACAAAACCACAAACAATTAAAGCTCATTCTATAGCAGTGATTCTCAGCAAAGGGTGATTCTTCAACCCTCTCTCCCTACCCAGAGGACACAAGGCAGTGTCTGGGAACTTCACAGCACCCCTGGCATGGAGTGGGCGGGGACCACAGGTGCCACTTAGCATCCTGCATTCCAGAACGCTCCATCCCCAAAAAACAATCTGGTCCTTAAAGTCCACAGTACTGAGGAGGAAAGACCCTGCCCTAGAAACTTCCTTTTCCTACGAGATAAGGAAAAGGCTATTTCTAGCCCCCACTGTAAAGAAGTATCCCCAAATGGGCCCCACATACACCCCCAACTGGATGTTCTCCATCTCCAGGGTACTCACCGGAGGAGCACTGTAGCTGGCGTGGGGGTTGTTCTGAATCTCCCACAGCCCCTCATTGAAGCCTTTCCTCTTGTTGGGTTTCCCGTACTTATCTTTACATTTGTCGTAGGGGAACAAGTCCTTGGGTCCCAGGAAAGCTCTGGAGAAAGGAACAACAGATCACCTCCAGGTGAGCCAGACCACACTGAGAGGCACCAAGGGGGGTAACCAAGCCCCAGTTGGAGACACTTACGTTTCGTGTGTACCAAAGAAGAAAATGGGGTATTTGTTGGGTGGGGGCTTCACAGCACCATCAGCAATGTCATCAATCTATAGTGAGAGGTCAATCAGCCCAATCAGGGGGTGATTTAGCGGGAGAGACAGGAGACAACTTCACAGAACAACCCAGGAAATCACCAAGAAACCAACCAAGTTACTTGGGGAAAGGCATGAAAGGAGAGGGGAGCCTTCAACCTAGGAAGCCACATCACTTTACAAATAGGAATCTGCATTCTTCTAGACACCCCTCATTGCACCTATCCCCCACCCAAGGTGATCTTTCTCCCCCTACAGAGAAAGCTGGTTCCAAGGCAGGTGCTTCACGTAAGCAAAGCCAAATATAGCCCCCTGAAGAAAATAAGGGGTGGGGCCAAGATCAGCTTCTGTGAACTCCCAGGACCCTCCCCTGGGGACCCCTCCTGTAAAGAGGAGATCATGCAGGCAGGAGGCCTCCCAAAGGATGCAGCTGGCAGCTCCAAGGATGCAGAGGGTGGGGGTGGGCTGCAGGAGACAGGCCCTGAGCATCCAGGAAGTCCCACCCTCTCCCCGCAGGCCCACGGGCTCCAGCAGCTGTCAGTCACTTCCCCACAAGAGGGTAGCAGCCCCTTCACTTCCAATCAGGTGCTTGGAAATGTTCTGGGCTCTCTGAGCTGGAGAAGGGGGGTCAGGGGAGGGAAAAGCTAGAGCTCTGGAAAGGAGGGAAGTGTCGGTAAAGTTTCACCTCTATGGTCTCCCCCAGGAAAATGAGTGACAGCAAATTAGGATGGAGTGGGTTCTCTGGTACCAAATTCTGCCTTCCCCATCCACCTCTCCAGCTCCTGGGTGGCCGCTGGAACCTTCCCTGTCCCTCGGTTCTCTAACTCCTCTCTCCGCCCGTGGCTCCTGGCCTTGGCTATGGGCATCCCGGCCACACATGCCCTCTCCTGCAGAGAATCCCAAACTCTGCCCCAGGACCGCCCAGCGCGCCTCCGGGGCAGCTGGCCCCCACCCCTCAGAGGTCAGCGCTGGCTGTGAGCGCCCTCCGAGCCCGGCCACACTCCTGGGCCTCACCCCTCCACTGCCCGTCCGCCCAGGGGCTCGTCTTCAGCTCACCCAGCCTCCCTCAGTCCCCCTGCCCACTGCACCACCCTCAGCCCGGGGCCACTGGAGCCCTCAGACCTGGGGTGACAGGAGCTTCTGGGGTCCCCGCTGCACACAGCCCCCCAGACAGGGCCAACCCCAGCCACCGGCCACCGCACACGCTGCACTCCCAGGCGCGGGGCACCGGCTGCCGCCGGAGGGGAACCCGAAGTCCGCGCGGTCAGCGAAGGAGAGCCGCCCCACGCACCCCCCGCCGCGGGCTCCGCCAGCCGCCTCTCCCGCCGGGGCCGGCCACGGGGCCCCGCCGCGCCTCCCGCGGTCTTGCCCACCAGACCCGACCCTCTCCTCAGGCCCACCACGGACCCCCGGCCTCAGCGCGCCCAAACCCAGCCCCTCAGGCCCCGGGTCCCGAGCCCAGCGCGCGGCTCCCTCAGCCCCTCGGACCCGGACCCCCGGCGCGCGAGCCCTCGGACGCGGAGTCGCCGGACCCCCGCACTCAGCACCTCAGGCCGCTGATCGCCCGCCGACCCCGGGAACCACAGGGCCCTCAGAGCCCCGCGCGGCCCCTCAGGCCCGGGGACCCCGCTGCCCCACCCCCCGCAGGGCCCATCACCCGCGCGGCCTCACCCGGGCCGGCCAGTGAGGGTAGCCCTTCATCTTGGCGAACACCAGGTCTCCGGGCTTAAAGGCGTGTGGCATGCTGGCGGCGGGAGGCCCAGGCCGCGGGAAGCGGCAGCGGCAGCGGCGGCGGCGGCGACGGCAGCAGCGGCTGCAGCGGCGGCAGCGGGAGGCGAAGCCGGGGGCGGGAGCCGGACGCTGAGGGGGCGGGACGGCCGCACAGGCAGCCGACCGGCGCGCACTTATTGGCCTCGACGCCACCGGAAGTCCCGCCCTCAGGCCGTCACGGGCCGGTGACTCCGTCGCTCAGGCCCACGTGCGAGGACAGAGAAGCGCGGCGACCAATGAGAAGAGGGGTAGGAGCGGAGCAAATTAACGGGATTGGGTAACGGGCGAATCCAGAGGCGTGACCCAGAGGCCTAATGGGAGGGGGCGGAGGTTACGGGAGGTGAAAGGGAAAAGGTATGAGGAGGGAAAAGGAGTCGCTACGGGAGTGAAGGGGCGGGACTTAAGGGAGAGGGGCGGAACATAGGCCGCCGCAAGAGGAGGGGCGTGAAATGTGGGACCAACCATTGGATACCACAGGAAGAAAGGCCCAATTAACGTAGGAGGCGGGTTATTGACAGCCTACCTCCCTGAGGAGGGTCTCAAAATGGTGAAGCAGGACATTGGATACCACAAGAGCCGCCTCTCGAACTAAGGAACAAGCATTGGCTACCACAGGAAGCGGGGCCTAGTAGGGCGTCTTCCATTGGCTGCCCCAGGAGACGTTCAACTCAAAACGGGGCCTAGGAGGCGGGGCCTAGGGAAGGGGCGGGCCATGTGGGATCGCCTAGGATAAACAGCCTCAAAATGCTCCGCTTATTTACTTAATCGCGAAGAGAAGTTTACCGAGCGCTTACTGCGTGCCACGGCCACAGAGTACTCAAGACTCACGTTAGTTGATTTAAAAAGTGAATGAGCCGGGCGCGGTGGCGCACGCCTGTAATCCCAGCAGCTAGGGAGGCTGAGACAGGAGGATCACAAGTTCAAAGCCAGCCTCAGCAATGGCGAGGCGCTGAGCAATTCAGTGAGAGACCTTGTCAGCCTGAGTGCCCCTGAGCTCAATCCCTAGTAAAAAAAAATAAAATAAAATACTGCGTTGCCAAGTTCCTTAACTGCTCTGTGCCTCAGTCTCCCCACCTGCGAAAAGGGACTCATAACGGTACAGATTCTACAGAGCTGTGAGGGTGGAGTGACTTCCCCAGCCCCAAGCACTACCTATGTCTAGCAATAGGTAACACTGGGTGCTTTCAATGCTGTAACCCTGGTTTCCAGGAATTCAAGTCTAGCAGGGCATTAAATGACATTTATTTACTTATTTATTGGGTACCAGGGATTGAGCTCAGGGGCACTCGACCACTGAGCCACATCCCCAGGTATGAAGATACTACCTGAATCTCAAAAAACATCACTATGCATGTGATCTAGCAGATAGTTTTTTTGTTGTTGTTGTTGTTCTGTTTTGTTTTTTGGTACCGGGATTGAACTCAGGGGCACTTGACCACTGAGCCTGTTTTGTAATTTATATGGAGACAGGGTCTCACTAAGTTGCTTAGCACCTCACCATTGCTGGGGCTGGCTTTGATCTCCTGATCCTGCTGTCTCAGCCTCCTGAGCCACTGGGATGACAGGCATGCGCCATCATGCCTGCAAACAGTTTTTGTTTGTTTGTTTTACAAAGTTACAGACAGACTTCTGCTGTGATTCAGAAAATCTATTCCTACGTGCTATGGGACTAATCATGTCCACCCACAAAGTTATGTTGAAGCTCTAAGCCCAGCAGAGGCAACTGTCTTGGAGCTAGGGCCTCAAGGAGGTGACTGGGTTAAATGAAGACACAGTGTGGGGCCAGGCCATGGACACTGGTGAAGACACTGAGGAAGCTCGGGACCTAGCTCAGTTGGTAGAGTGCTTGCCTCGCGTGCACAAGGCCCTAGGTTCAATCCCCAGCGCCACACACACACACACACACACACTCACACACACACACAGGACACTATGAGGAGGTGGCCATCCACAAGATAGCCCTCCCCAGATCCTGACCATGATCTTGGACTCCAGCCCCCTGAACTATGTCTGCCCATGTCTGTTTAAGCCACGAAGTCTATGGTATTTTGCTGTAGCATCCCTACCTAACACAATAGATATCTACCCAAGAGAAATGAAAATAAATGTGCACACAAACACCTGTATAGAATCTGGGTGTGGTGGTACCAGCCTGGGTGGAGCTCAGTGGTAGAGCACCCCTGGAGTCACTGCCTAGCCACATAATAATAAGTGTAATAAATGTACATATCATCAGATAAAAATATCTAACATGTAGTTTTTAAAAATAGTAAAAGTGTGGTGGCATATGCCTATAATACCAACAACTCGGGAGGCTGAGGCAGGAGGATCCTAAGTTCTAGGCCAGCCTCAGTAACTTGGCAAGACCCTGTCTCCAAATAAAAAAGGGCTGGGAATGTAGAACATTCCCAGGTTCAATTTCTAGTACAAAAAAAAAAAAAAAGTAAAACCATAAATTTAATGCTGTGTATTGGTGGTGGTTGGTCTGAATTCCAGGTCCCAAGCATGGGGACCAGCATGGAAGCTGCCCCTATGCAGGAGAGGGTCCTGGGCTAGACCATGGTACAGATGGAAAGACTGAGGCTGGGGGAGGGACAGGCTTTGCTCCAGGTTGTGGGAGTTTGAAGAACAGAAGCCACCTCTGCGAGTTCTGCCCCCCCTCCCCAGACCCTGCTGTTTGGACGCACACTTCTCCTCTCCCAGACCCTGAGCCAGTTCAGGCCTGGCTATATTAGGTTGAGCAGCCAGAGAAAGATGGAAAGTGGGACCTGGTTCCCCAAGAGCAAGGGGAGGCCCAAGGGACCCCTCAGCCAACCAGTGGCAGGCTGAAGTGAGAGGGAATCTCCAGCTTCTTGCCAAAACAGAGTCTGGTCAAAGCAAAGATTGGGCCAGAAATCATCACCTGAGGAGGTGACGCACCTGGTCAGGGGAGGTCAAGTGGGCAGAGGCAATGCTCCAACTCCAGACTGACACACAGACTCCCCCACCCCATCAGCTGACGTCCGGAGCACCTGCTCTGTGCTAGGGGCTTGACCTCTGCTCTCCTGTTTACCTACTGAGACCTAAACCTCCAGACCTTTAGCTCAGAAATGCTTGGTGGATACCGCACCCCCCTGGGTAACAACACACACTTATTAAGCAGTCACTGTGTGCCAGACCCTGTATGCTATGAATCTAAGGTGGTTTGCTCCCCTGTCACCTGTTATTTTCCATTCCTGCTGTCTGGGTGGGGGAACTGGGCAGAGCACCTGGGGATGGAACCCGGGAGGGGCCCGACTCCATTCGAGCCAGAGCTTCTCCCTACTTGAGCCTCGAGGCCTACATCCTCATCTGTTGTGGACTTGGTTGGTGCTGCGGAAGCACCAGGCAGCGCCCTGACCTGTCCATCCTATGTGGACCAACCTCTGCATCTGGTAGAGGGCTTGTTGGGAACGTGGACTCTCAGCCTCCTAGAGACCAGCAGCTTCCGCACCTGCACTTCTGTGTTCCCATCGTCAGAGAGCCCTGGGTGCTGGGCGTGAATCCAGCCCTGGCGCACTGGGGAGGCCTGGAGGCAGCCTTTGAGTCCCTGCAGTGTCCCTGTGCGCTGAGAGCTGGCAGGCCTTATTTCCCAGGGTTGCCTGGCCCAAGATGGCGTCGGCCTGACTGTGCTCATGCAAATCACCACAATCTGAATTGCTCCAACTCGCCCGATTCATCCTTATCTCTGGAGGTCAGAATTCCAAAATGAATCCTCTGGGGCTAAAACCAAGGTGCTGGCAAGATGGTGCTCCTCCTGTAGGCTCCAGGGAGTCCCCACCTGGCCTCTTCCCGCCTCTTGCCCCACCTCCTCAGCCAGCAGACCAGCACCAGGCACTCTCCCTGATCCCTCCCCTGAGGACGCAGGGCAACCCTGTCTCTGTCTCCTTCATTATCCCACCTGCAGAATCTCTTTTGTCACAAATGGTAGCATATTCACAGATTAGGTCCTGGACACCTTGGGGGCGTGGCATTGTCTCTGATCTCAGGGTTGCCCAGTGCAGACTCTGGAGAGCTGATGTCCTCCTGTTCTCTGGCTAAAGAGCCCTGCGGCCTGGGCGGCTCTCCTGACTGACAGCGACACAGAGCTTATCAGCAGGGTCACTGGGAAAATTATGCACAGAAAATGAGTCCAGCGCTTGGGAAAGTACCTGACATGTCGTGAGCACCCGGGAATTGTCACCAATGGTGATTACAACGGGGAGGTGTCATGGTGTGAGGGTTTGTGTCCCCGCGGCTGTGTATTGGAGGCTTGATCCTCATAGGGTGAAGATGGGGGGTAGACCTTTAGAGGTGGGGTGATTAGGTCATGGGGGCAGGCCCTGTCAAGATTAGGTAGTTCTTGTAGAACCTTCAGCCTCTACAATTGTGAGTTAATAAACCTCTCTTCTTTATGAAGTGCCCAGCCTCTGGTATTTCACTGAAGTAACAGAACACAGGCTGACACAGAAGGTCAGCCCCATCAGGAAGGTAGCCAGGGGGCTTTCTGGAAGAAGAGGACTGAGTTAGACAAATGAGGTCCCTTCCACCAGAGGGGACTGCCGGGCGGGTCCTCCAGGTGAGTTTCAGCAGTTCCAGGAAAAGCTGGACCCAGGGCCACACAATTGCAGTCCCAGCTACTGGAGAGGCGAGGCAGGGGGACTGCTTGGCCCCTCAAATTTGAGACTAGCCTGGTACTAGCAAGACCCCATCTCAAATTTTTAAAAAATTCCAGATAACTGGGGCTGGGGATGTGGCTCAGGCGGTAGCGCGCTCGCCTGGCATGCGTGCGGCCCGGGTTCGATCCTCAGCACCACATACCAACAAAGATGTTGTGTCCGCCAATAACTAAAAAATAAATATTAAAAAAAATTCTCTCTCTCTCTCTCTCTCACACTCTCACTTTAAAAAAAAAGATGATGATGGTTGAGTTAAGCTGTGTATAATTATTAAGATAATGACTGACTGCTGTAACTGGATGATGCTAAATTGAAACAAGCTGTGTATTCAGTTGTGTATATAAACCTCTGCTGTCCGGCAATAAGGCGGCTCCTGCTACCTCGGGTACCCGCTACTTTTGAGTTCTCCAAGAGTTCCTGTTGAATTCTCGCGGAGTTCCCCTTGAGTTCCCGTTGGGTTCTGGCAATAAAGTAGTTCCTGTTTTGAACCTACAAGTGGCTCGTGACCTCCCGGTTATTTGTGCCCAGCCAGACTGCAGCAAAGGTGGATGGTGACAGGGATGAGGCCTTTCACTTTCCCAGAGCCTCAGGATGGCCACAGTTAGGCTGAGGAGCCCGAGTGTTATTCCTGGGGAGTTACTTCCTTGGTTTTCGATCATCAGGTGGCGGAGGGCCCTTCCCCCACAGTGCCCAGGTGATATCTAAAAGGAAATCGAGGCATGAAGGGTGGAGAACAGGCAGAGATTACACAGGAGAGTTTATTTGTCAGAGCTGACAAATAGGGCTGGGGATGTGGCTCAAGCGGTAGCGCGCTCGCCTGGCATGCGTGCGGCCCAGGTTGGATCCTCAGCACCACATACCAACAAAGATGTTGTGTCCGCTGAAAACTAAAAAATAAATATTAAAAAATTCTCTCTCTCTATTTAAAAAAAATAAAATAAAAAATAAAAATAAATAAATAAATTTTTAAAAAAAAGAGCAGACAAATAAAGGCCACCCCTCTAAGAGGAGAGAGGCCCCGAGATGTTCGGGCTTCAGCTTTTGTGAGGTTGGGCTTTGGAGCTGGAGCTGTGGCGCTGTGCGACAGGCTGGGGACCTCAGAGCTGGGCGGTGGGAATAGCATGGGATTGGCTTAGGTGGATGGCACCTGGGGCTTTCCAGAGCCAAGGGGTCATGTCCTTCTGCAATTGGCTTAGGGTTATGGTACATGGGGTAGGTCACTAATTGGGGTGGGGGTTGAGTAGAAGGAAGTACAGGAAAGGGAAACTTATAAGGTGGCTGCTCAGATGTTAAGTCAAGACCCTGTATTCCTCCCTTTTTTGTTTGTTATTGGGCCCCTTAAGGGACAGGGGCGTAAACCAATCTTTTTCCTGCCGGGAAGGGGCGGCATCTGGACACTTGTCAGGGGCGCAGGGTGTCATTGAGGCCGTGGTGAGGGTCAGGAGGTGATGGTGACCCTGGACACCCAATGTTGGTGAGGGGTTGAAAGTACTGTGACAGCAGCTGGTTCATGGTTTGGTTCGAGATTTTTTGAATCTGATCTTGAACAAATCTAACGACGCAAGGGGGGCATTAGCAGAAGGCCTATGACAAGGCGAGGGGTCAGGAAAGGAAGTGCCCCTGGAGAGGGGGGTGCTTAGCTGCCATCCCCCGAGAGAGGAGAGCTGTTGTCTCCAACGTCCCAGGGCCGGTTGGAGTCGCTGTATCCTGTCTTTGACTATATCAGATAGATTGACAGAAAAACAGCTTTCCTCCTGCAGGTAAGACACCGTCTGCCTTTCTCTGCTGTTAGTAGGTCCAGCCCATGGCCGTCTTGGAGGACCACAGAGGCTAAGGAGTCCAGTTGATTCTGGAGGGTTAGTGTGGACTGGCTACCTGTTGAATGTCCCCTACCAGCTGATTGGAGAGTGATGGAAACAGGCAAGGGGTGGTTATTCCTGCCATGACCCCAGGGTGGCCAATGGAGAAACAAACTGCATAGCCCATTTGTGTCCAGGGCTCATACGAGTAGAGTAGGGACTTCCCAGGAGCTGTTCAGGCCCAGAAGACCTGCTGCTAAGTGAGAGCAGCCCAGAATCTCTCGCCAGGAGGTGTGAGGCCTGACAAGCTGTCCCCATAACAAGGTTGGAGAGGACAAGGGCCCTTACTTGGGGATATAAATCCTTAACATCCCCAGAGTTATCAGGAATATAAACACATCAGTTAACTTTTAATGTCACAGATGTCCGTCCTCTCAAGATGCTGTTAAGGTACTTAATGTCATCTGATCTTGTAAAACCTTTCTATTGGTATGACCTCTGTGTCTGGTAGAGAACCATTTATTTCTGTACTTGGGGCTAGATAATCATGTTAGCCAGTTTTTAAATATTTATTTTTTAGGTGTAGTTGGACACAATGCCTTTATTATGTTTCTGTGGTGCTGAGGATCCAACCCAGGGCCTCTCGCATGTGTTGGGTGAGGGCTCTACCACTGAGCCCACAACCCCAGCCCCCACGTAAGCACATATCAATCCTACCTGTGAAGGAGGTTAGGAAGATGTGTAGGCCTTAAACGGACTAAAACTTCTGACTTGGCAGTTTCACTTGGTAGTTATCAGGCATTCCTTCCGAAGAATCTCTCTTTTGTAGCCTCCAGTCTTACTTATTTTAGGGGGCTATCACAAATGTATATCCAAAGTGACACTTAACTACTATTATTTTTAAATGCTCAGGGACGGCTGTTTTGGTTTAACTGACTTGCTACGTGTTTAAGACGAAGCAGGTCAAACTGACTGTTTCTATCTGCTGTTAAAAGCCACCGAGTTCCCATGGGAGTCATTCTTGGGGAACTGGAGAGCAGCTGCTTAGCTCTGCTCGTGCCATTTGCGCTAGGATGGGTCCAGGTCTTGTTGACCACGTGGCTTCCCTTGAAAGCATCAGGGGTGTCTCTCTTCTCCAGTGACTGTCCTCTTCATAGCAAGTGCACCGAGTGGCTTCCTGTTCTCCAGTGGCCTCCTTAATCGCCCGCCCCAGAGTAGTTCCCTGTTCCCTGGATTCAGACTGACTCAGAGGGCAAGAGCCAAATAAAATATTGGTTCTCTTGGCCCTTTTAATTTAACTTTAATTTTTAAGTCTTGATCTTAAACATCCAGCAAGTCAGTCTCATTAGTCTTAAATTAAGAGTACTGGGCTCGAACTTCAATGTCTATAAGCTTACAGTCATTGACACTTTCATTAATTGGCCTCTGTATTATCCTATCTGTCCTATAGGTGACGGCTTATTATCAGGTTGTGTGTTCTTGAAGGAATACCTCTGCAAAACATGAACAGGCAACATTTAGACAGTTTATAAGGAAAATACAAAATAAATTTAACAAGAGTAAAAACATATTACAATATTCCAAAATAAGTTATTGTTTAATCACAGGCCTTAATTCCTTCAAGATTACTTGCTCAAAAAAAAAACCAAAATTTAATGAACACAATGTTATGGGTAAGTTAATGTCTTAAGAAATCTTTGTCCTTTTAACACCTAGATTAAACTTTGGTTTATATTAGTACATTAAGATTTGACCTTAGGGGAAAAAACCTTGAATAACTTTGACTGATTGTTTTACATACATATATAACCAACTTACACAGATCTTCCTTCTGACTTATTTAAACCCTTTTATTTACTTCATCACATAAAGACTTTCTTATCCAGAAACACTTTCTTTTCCTTCTATTAAATATGGTTCCCATACCTAGAACCTTCTAATTTCTCTTTGCCATCTGCTGGACACAATACCTTTATTTTACTTTCATGTGGTACTGAGGATTGAACCCAGCACCCTGCATGGGCTAGGCAAGCGCTCTACTGCTGAGCCACAACCCCATCCCATCTTTGCCATCTGTTAACCCTCTTTTCTGTTCACATTCTGAAACAATTCTGGTAAATTTCTGAATTTAGATAAATAATTTCATTTTAATAAAAAGAAATACTTTGTTATTGACAGTACTCTTAATTGGAACAGTCAGAACTTTTGGGCCTTTGTATACAGAAATCTTCTATAACCTTTGTATATAGAATCACATCTGTTTACCATTTCATGAAAACACAAATGTTCAAACATATAGAATTATACCTGTTGGGACTTGAAATTTTTAGTAACCTTTTTCCAGTGATGACAAAGCAACTTTAACCCCCACCCCCATTTTTTTCATTTACCAATTTATTAAAACATCAATAATGTTACCCAACGGAATTTGAATTAGGAATACTTGATGGTATATTTAAGAGTTAGCATTTTAACCTTGTGAATTAATCAGATGTCTAACAAACACATTTATGAGAAGTCCCATGTCAAATCTACTTTACTTATTTTTATCAAGATATAAGCGTATTGAACAGTAGCCATTTCTTCCTTGTTGAAGAAAACTCCTAGAAACAATGGATATTAGACATTTCATAGACATCAATATTTTATTAGTTCTTTGACCACCTACAGAGACATAAGTTTAATTTTAAAGACATCTTTACTTTCATCTCTTTACCCCATTTTAATTGAAACTTCTTAAATCGTGAATTAAAGGTATTTGGATCCATTTTAATTTATGAGCGTTCATTTTCAACCTGCCAATGTTGATATCTTGTACACGACATACGGACACACACACGTATGGGCAGACAACACAACACACAGTGTGACACATACAAGAGTAAAGGCCATGTAGCTTTTCGCAGGTGAGTCTCCATTGCAATGTTACAGCTGTTTAAAAACTCCATAGTTGAATAAAAATAGGACTGATCAGAAAAACATTGACCTAGGTGCAGAGGACCAAAATTACGAGTTTAAATTATGGAATTTAGGGGGAAAAAGTCCTAGAAAAAAATGACTGGCTGGTAGTTAGTAAAGTACCATACAATTTACTTTTTGGTTTAGTCTGAGTTCAGGTAAAAGACATTTTTACTTTGTGTGTGTGTGTGTGTGGGGGGGGGGCTCAGCAGATATCTTCCATTTGCATTTCAACGGAAGTCCTGATGTCGGTCAGGCAGGAGCTGGGAAAACTGCTGTCCCTAACCCTGCTCCCAAACTCACCTGTGTTCCTCAGGTAGGAGGGTGTTGGGTAGGATCATATGAAAAGTTGGATCCTATGATTGGGTTGGATATTGGAATTCCTTAATGTGTCCTGAAGGTGCCGCAGTCAGGCTGGGCACAAATCACCGAGCCCCGCCACAAAGCACTTGTATGTTCAAACAGGAAACTTTATTGCCTGAACTCCACCAGCACTCCAGGGACACTCGCCGGGGACTCTCTGGGCTCTCCTCCAGCTCCGCACCTACTCACTCGACAAGGGAACTCCAAAGTAGCCGGCAGGGACCACCCTATTCCCGGAGCCTCACCATTCTGGAGCCACCCTATTGCCGGACAGCAGGGGTCCATATACGACTGAATACACAGCTTAACATAACCATCATCATCTCAATGGCTCGCTGGTGTCACCCCTCAACCACTCCCTTCTGGCAGAATGCCACGTGTCATCCCCACTGGGCTGTGGCCCTCAACACCCTAGCCTCCTTTTGATTCAGGAGAAGGTCACTAAGGGAGAAGGGATGTGTACCCAAACAACTCCCTCCACCCCGCTACTTCCTGAAAGGGAAGTGGGGGGTGCGGGCTGGGTAGAGGGGGCTGTGCGACAGTGAGTAGCAGGTGGACCGAAAGTAGGTGCAGGAGTCGGAGCAGAAGGTGGAGAGCGGTAGGGAGGGGTTTATCAGCAGGTCGAAGTCTGGGGTTTCAGAAGGTCCTGAGGGTGAGAAGAGAGGGTTTAAGAGCCAGCAGAGGGGCTGGGGTGGTGGCTCAGTGGTGGAGCGCTTGCCTCGAATGTGTGAAGCACTGGGTTCAGTTCTTAGCTCCGCATATAAATAAATGAATAAAAAAATAAAGGTCCGTCAACACTAAAAAATATTAAAAAAAAAAAAAAAAAAGAGCAGAACCTGTGCCCGAGAACAGGAGGAGCAGAGGGATGGTTTGGAAGGAAGGAAAGAGAAGGCCTGGGGGTGGGGATGGCCTTTCATTTTCCCAGATGCTCACAATGTTTGAAAGATCCGTTACAACACTGGGATCTAGGGTGCCGTAAGTGGACATTCAGGGTCCAAAGGATACTGAGCCAAGATCTAATTGCACAAGCCAATAGGTTTTGGGGGGCTTAGGTCTGGGGTGGAGACACACCCTAGGTTAGCCAGGAAGCAACCCAGGGGACTATGGGAGGGGGCGGACAAGGAGCCACCCACGGTGAGATGCAGGGGGTGAGTTCAGAGTGGGGTGTCCCTCAGTTTCTAGTGTCTCCCAGTTGGGAGGACAGTGATGCTCAGGGGTCATCACCACTGCTAGATAAGCGTAGGGGCAGAGGCCTAGAACCACAAAAACAAACCACCACCACCACACACTATTATTGTCTCATAGGAACCACCCAGACTCCTGGGTCTCTCTGAGGTTGCTGTCAACCACATAGAACTTGGGTCTGATCCACCTGCGGAGCTCCTTCTGATTTCTCTGAGATCTGTTTCCCATGGCTGTTTGGAGGGTAAGTCGTCATGCAGCAATTGCTAACTGATACATCGCTTGGAGGATTTTCCCTTGTTGCCATCTCGTTCCTGTGACCCCACTTCCCGGTGGTGTCTACAGAATACCCCACTGAGGGGACCAGGAGGTCAAGTGGACCTGGTCTTGGCTCCATCCATCCCCCCCTCACTAGTCCCGTTCCAGCTTCCCCCGCTGCCTCTCTGCTGGAGATGCTCCTCTGCCACATGCCACTGGTCACTCATCTTCTTCGTGGGTCTGATTCCTTTAGCCTATCTAAGACCGTCTCTCAATCTGCAGGCAGTGGCTCCGGATGCTGAGGCAGGTGGGTTTTAAGTTCAAAGCCAGGCTCAGCAACTGAGCAAGGCCCTAGCAACTTAGCAAAACCCTGTCTCGAAACTTAACAAAAAGGGTTGGGGGTGTGGCTCAGGGTTTAAGCCCCTGGGTTCAATCCCTGTTACAAAAAAAAAAAAAAAAAAAAAAGACCTCCCAGCAGGTTTGGTGTGGTACACACTAGAGTCCCAAACTACTTAGGAGGTGAAAAGGGAGGATTGCTTGAGCTCAGGAGTTCAAGACCATCCTTCATTCCTGTCTTCTCTTTTATTTTTCTCCAGGGTAGGTCATCCTCGCTATCTGGAACCACCTAGATCTTTCATGGTGCGTCCCCATTTGACAGTGAGTCCCATGAGGGCAGGACCCTGTGTTGTGCCCTGCTGAAGTCTACTGGCCTGACAAAAAGGAGATGCTCAGTACACGTTTGAGGACTGCCTGCTTTTCTCTTCCACCTAACGTAAGGATAGGTAGCTACAAGGATTCTTGTGTGTGTGTGTTTTCGTGTTTTTGAGATGGGATACCAGCAATCCTGCCTCGGGCTCAGCAGGACTCACAATCCTCCTGCCTCAGCCTCCAGAGCTGCTGGGATTACAGGTGTGGCCACCTTGCCTGTCTCATTTCTGGAGTAATTTTAAGGCAAACCTTAAATGTCATTTCACCCATAAACACTTTGAGTGCATCTCTGGCAAATACCTTTTTTTAACCTTTATTTTTTTGTTTATTTTAATATTTATTTTTAGGTTAGACACAATACCTGTATTTTGTTTGTTTTTATGTGGTGCTGAGGATTGAACCCAAGGCCTCACATGTGCTAGGTGAGTGCTCTATTGCTGAGCCACAACCTCAGCCCCAAATACCTATTTTTTAAAAATACTTTTTTAGTTGTAGATGGACACACCATATCTTTATTTTTATGTGTTACTGAGGATTGAACCCAGTGCCTTACACATGTGAGGCAAGTGCTTTACCACTGAGCTACAGCCCCAGCCCAACAGATACCTTTTTATATTTTATATATATATACACACACCACACACACACATTTATACAATATTTATTTACTTGTAGATGAAAACACAGTAGCTTTATTTTTGCTTGGTGCTGAGGCTCGAACTCAGTGTCTCACACATGGAAGGCAAGCACTTTACCACTGAGCCCAGTCCCCAAATACCTATTTTTAATACAATTATCATGCCATTATTCCTCCTAAGCAACTTAAATCCTTCATGTCATCTAAAAGCCAGACATATTTAAACTTCCGTGATGGTCTCAAAAACGGTGGCCATGCCAGGAATCCCAGCGGCTGAGACAGGAGGATGGCAAGTTCAAAGCCAGCCTCAGCAAAAGCGAGGCGCCAAGCAACTGGGTGAGGCTCTTGTCTCTAAGTAAAATAGATAATAGGGCTGGGGAGTGGCTCGGTGAGGAGTGCCTTCCCTCAAACAAAATGTCCTTTTGGGGGGTTGCTCAGTCATACAGTGTGTGCTTAAACCGCCCAAGACCCCGGGCTCCTTCCCCAGCAAGCCCCCCAAAGCCTTTCCTGCGCCGACCCCTTTACTCATGTTGCAAACTGCTCCAGGGCTCCCTATAGCCTTTTCCCATCCCCACTTTGTGCCTTTCCTCTCCACCTCCCTCAAAACCAAGGCAGCAGCCCTCCGGCGCTCCGGGCACGTAGGGAAGCCGCCTTCTCTCGCCCGCTGGCCGGGTGCCTACGCTGGAGACCCTCCCGCCACTGATCCACACCCCGGGCCCACCTTCCGGGGCCGGCGCCACTGGAGCCCACTTCCTAGGGAGGCAACGTAAAGTGCCAGACTCCCGTCCAACCGCTCTAGGCGCCTCGGGTGACAGCGCTCCCTCTCCAGCCACGCGGTCTTCTTGGGGGACAGTTCGCGGAGGGCGGCTTGAGCCGTCACCCCGGGCGTCTCCTTTGCAGCCCGCACAGCGCAGCACATGCCCCCACGAGCTTGTCTCCCCCGGTGCCCTCCGCCCGGGAGGGCCCGCAGGCCACAGCCGAGGTCGGCCCCAGCCCGGGAAGGCCGAGGGGCTCTGCACGTCCTCCCGTTGAACTGGACTTTGTTGCGTAAGCGCTGGGTGCCAGGGGAGGTTCTTGAGTAGGGCAAGGGAGAAAGCCAGCGCATCCTCGGCGGGGTCAGGCGGCGGGTAGCTCAGGCACCCCTTCGGGAACGCCGCGGGAAGCGCGCCATCGCCCCGGCAACGGATTCCGGAAGAACCACCGAGACGTGGTCCCAGAGTGCAGAGCGGCCGCCCCGGGCCAGTGAGGTGCGAAGAGCTAGAGAGTTGCGCCGGGCCGATTGTCACGTGGGCGGCCGCTAGGGAGGGACTTCCGGCAGCGCGGTATTTTCTTTCCGGTTGTTGGCTCCTGCCGGCTCCTCCCCGACTGGGCCCTGCGCCCCCCGCCCCGCGCGGCCCCCCGCCGCCGGGCCTGCTGCCACCATGAAGAAGTTCTTCCAGGAGATCAAGGCCGACATCAAGTTCAAGAGCGCGGGGCCCGGTCAGAAACTCACAGACTCCGCGGGGTGCGTGACGGTTGCAGGGCGCTAAAGCCCGGCGGGGACGGGACGGGTGGTGAGGAGTCTGAGCTCAGAGGCCGGGAGGCTGACAGGGAGAGGCCGGGCAGGCCGAACGGCGAGATTCCGGCAGCAGCGGGGGGACGGGGGGCGTGCCAGGAGGGGCGGAGCGTGGGAGAAGCGAGAGGGGGCCAGGGGCGGGACAAAGGCGGAGCTCGGGGAGGGGACTTGGGGGCGGGCGGGGCACGAGGGCGGAGCGTGGAAGCTGGATGGGGCCTGGGGCGGGGAAAGGGGCGGAGCGCGGTCAACGGGGGGGGGCAGGAGGGGCGGAGACAGATCAAGAAGGATCTGGGAGGGGCAAGGGGTGCAACCTGGGGCCAGCTGCGGATGGTTCAGGAGGGGCGGACGGAGCATGGGGGCGGCACAGGAGGGGCGGAGCATGGGGGCACCTGGGGGTGGCACAGGAGGGGCGGAGCATGGGAGGGGGTTGGGGGAATGTGGGTGAAGTTTGGGAGCCTGGGCTGGAGTGAGATCTGGGGGTGGGGCAAGAGGCCAATGGGTACTGGCTGGTGGAAGATGAGGGAGTCTGGGGCTGCAGTTGCCGGAGGAAGATCAGAGACCTAGAGGAATAAAGGAGAGGCTTGGGAAATATCTGGAATGACCTGAGATTTGGGGCTGAACGTGGAGGAGCAAGTACTGCAGGGATCCTGGAGTGTCAGTGAGGCTGAGCCTCCTTCGGAAGAGGGCTCCTGGGTTCTGGCCCTGCAGTGCTAGGAAAGGGGAGTGAGTACTAGGAAGAGTCTGGAAGGCCAGCCAGCCTGAGGCTGTTGTCTGGGGTGTAACCTGAGTGGCTGTGAGGGGCCAAAGGAGGTCTGGGAGGTGGGAGCCTTTTTGCCAGGAGATGGAGGCCTGGTGGGAGAAGTGTCTGTCCACTGGAGGCTCCGGGGGAGGCATGGGTGGGAATGGAACAGGTGTGGCATCAGGCGTTCCTGTCTGAGACTGAGGGCGGGTGGGGGTGAGGAGATGGGGCCTGGAAGGCTAGGGCTGCTGCAGGAGGCAGTGATGAGCTCAGCCACAGTATGTGGGGGATAGTGGAAGGAATCCTGGAGGGGTTGAAGGTAGGGGAGGAGCCCAGAGGCAGGCAAGAAGGGGCAGGGGAGGCACTAAGGTGTCCTGCATGAGGATTGGGTGTCCTGGGATCTCAGGGGTACAGTGCTGATTTGGAGAAGGCAGGCCATGAGGGCCAGGTAGCCAACACCTTGGGTTCCTGCGCCCAGGCAGGGAGGAGGGTGGCAAACCTGGAGATGGTGAACAAGTGGTGGGGCTGTGTGATGGGAGGGACATGGGGGCTTGGGGCTACCTCAGTCTAGGGGTTTAGGAGGAACCAGGAGGACTCAGGGTGGCCAGGGAGAGAGCTTGTGGAGGTCCACGTGTCTGTGACATGTGGCCTGCTGGAGTGGGACTTAAGAGCAGCATCCAGACTGTTGGAGGCTTGGGCAAAGGTAGGGCCTCGTGCTCTAGGGCCTGCCTTCCAGTGGGACAGTCAGCACAGATGCCACAAGAAGGAGGTGGCGCTGAGGCCCCTGGGGAGAGAGAAGTAGTTGGTGGGCAGTGAGGCAGCTGTCAGGTGGTCCAGGAAAGCCCCTCTGAGAAGGTGGCATGTGAGCTGAGAATGGGACTCCGCAAGACCAGTATGTGGCTCTCGGCCCCTCAACAGCACCCCCTGCAGACCTGGTGTTGTCCCACCCCCAGGTGGAGTGTTCTGGACAAAGGTACAAAAGTGCAAACCTATGGAGGACCAGAGGGGAGCCCCGAGTGGAGGGAAGTGAAGGTGGCACTTGAGTTTGTCACGCGAGCCACGAGGGGGTTGGCGCAGGGGAATGGCGAGCCAGGCTTGGGTTCAGGGATCCCTCTGGTTGCCCAGTTAGAGTCCCTGCAGGCTGGCAGTGCTGTGGAAGTGCTGTTCCATGGAAAGGTCTAGACAGTGGATGATGCCGGGCGGGTTTGCGGGAGCCGTCTCTTCTTCATCTCGAGACCCTCAGTTGCGGGGACGATGGAGAGAGGTGGGGTGGGCAGGAGGCAGGCCCCCAGGCGTCAGGACAGGATGGCTGCCGAGTGTCTGATGGAGCAGAGGAGTGAGGGTCCAATACTACGCCAGGCCCCTGGAAGGTTCTGTGGACCTACAGCACAGATGATGGGGACCGCTGGGGTCAGGTGGGGTCCCAGGGGAAGGCGGGACGGTTGTATCAGCGCAGGCCCCAGAGGAGTCGCTGCCAGCACCCTCTATGCTAAGTAGTCACGGAGCCACCCGTTGCCCATCTGGGGTGTGGAGTATGACACCAGGGTGACAGGGATCAGGCCTTGTGGTCAGCCCTGGCAGGGATAGCTTGCCCACGCTCCTGTGAGCCCAGGAGGGTTTGTGAGGAGGGGCCAGAAGCACTCCTGGAGAGCCTGCGGGAGCACACGGGCAGGGCCAGCCAAATCCAGCAGGGCAGGCCCTCCACAGTCCTGTGCTGAGGGACGGAGGGAGGGAGGGAGGCAAGGTCGTGACCCATGGGCCTCTTCAGTGCTTGGGAACGTCAGGGTGACTTCTGCAGGGGAGGATGCTGTGGGTCTATTTTACAGATGTGGGTGTTGAGGCCCAGCTGGGGCACCACTTGCCCAAAGGGGCAGAGCTCCAAGTAGAGCTGCCTCTCCTGCCTTCAGAGGCTCCTCCACTGTATCAGGACTGTCAGGGCCCTGGGTGGCCTGGGAGGGCGAAAGGCAGTCCTGTGTAGATGGGCACATGTCTGTCTGAGGGGTCAGGAGGCAGGAACGAGGATGGGCAGGTGCTCTTCCTACTTCCCCGGGTCAGCCTCCCTGGCCACCCTGGGAGGCCATTTACTCCCCTATCTCTGCCCAGGGAGAAGGCCCCCAGAGAAAAGCCCCAGCAGCCAGCCCTCAGGCAGCCCCGCCAGGGACCCACTGACGAGGCACAGATGGCAGCAGCAGCTGCCCTGGCCCGGCTGGAACAGAAGCAGCCCAGGGCCCGGGGCCCCACGTCACAGGACTCTATTCGGAACCAGGGTGAGTGGTGGTCATCCTGGGCTGAGGTGGGGAACCTAGCACTTGGCTCTGGGTGAAACAGTAAACAGGGTGTTTTAAAGTCAAGAGGGATGTGCCAGGTGGGAGGGTGGCACTGGCCTGGTGTCAGGGGCGCGGGTGACAGAGGTGCTCCTTGAGGAAGGAGGGCAGCTGAGCTATGCAGAAGTGGGGGTGGGAGTGGGGGTGCACAAAGACCAAGCCCAGCAAGAGGACTAGAGCCTGACCCAGAGTGTTGGGTGGGCGGGCGCTTGCCAGGCTGGCAGGCCTAGTGCGGGTGGGGCCCGGGGCCAGGCCTGGGGCAGGGTGACGGCTGTCCCGTTTTCCTCTCTTCCTCTCGTTTTCTTCCTCCAGTGAGAAAGGAGCTGCGTGCGGAGGCGACGGTCAGTGGTGGTCCTGAGCTTCCAGGGACCAAGGAGGTAAGGCTTTTGCTGTAGAATTGCCCCCAAGGCGGGCGGTGGGGACCCCTGGGAGGGCTGCGGCAGAGCTTGAGCCAGGAGGACTTGCTGCCAGGGGCATAAAAGAGGTGTTGTGTCCACTCCGTGCTGCCCCGAACCACAGAGGCAGGTGGGTGTGGACGCCCACGCTGTCTGGGGCCTCGGGGCTCAGCACCCCGAGGGTGCCAAGAGTGCTCCCAAGGTTCCCAGAGGTGACGGCTGCTGTCCTTGGCCAAGAGGGACAGGACTGGAACCTCTGTGTGCCTTCAGAAGCCACAGTCTGGCACAGCCCTCCTGTGTCCCGGGGCCTGGAGGGCTCCATGGAGGAGGGATCCTTTGGGAGTCTCGGCAGAGCTTGGCCAGGAAGCGGTGATTTTAGAATGGAAGAGACCCTAGACGTGGCCTAGAATGTGAGGTACTGAGCCCCCCGACTCCAACCCAGCCCCCACACTCGCTCCCAGTAGCTGGGGAGTGGCTGCAGGCGCAGGAAGCCTGCGAAGTACAGTGGCTGCTCCCGGCTGGCCTTGCTCGATGTCGGTGCCCTGGGAACTGGGGATGGCGCATGGGCCAGGGAACCTGGGAGGAAGCGCTCGGCCCTCAGCTGACAAGTGGAAGGGACGGTGGGGGCCAGGAGCGCCAGGCTCTACGGGCCATGCTCGTCGGCACTGTCCTGGGGCCGCCTCTGTCCACAGTCTTTGCTCAGCGCTCTCACCCTCCAGGTACCTGAGCCCAAAGAGGAAGGCTCGACACACCTCGCGGTGCCTGGCGTGTACTTCACCTGTCCACTCACGGGGGCCACTCTGAGGAGGGACCAGCGGGACACCCACATCAAAGAAGCTATTCTGTCGGTGAGTGCAGTCCCCTGTGTGTCCTCATCCCAGGGCAGCAGCCAGTTCCACGTGGGCCTCGCCCTGCCTTCAGGCCTGTGATGCCTTCCCCAGAGAGGGCAGCACCCAAGGACGCCATCAGAGCAGAGCAGAGGGCGCCGCCACCCCTCAGGCCCCCCTCCTGGCGGCTGCTGGAGGTAGCTGTGGTCCTTTTCTGAGATGCCCTGAGGCGTCTGTCCGTCTCTCCTCCTCCACATAAGGGGCCGCAGGCGGGCTGGGCATGCTTAGCTTAGACACTCGGAGGCAGTCTGCGTGAGGAACTGCTTTGGTATATTTTTTTCCTTGTAGCTCTTATTTTTTTAGTTGTAGATGGACGTGGTGCTTTTATTTTTATAATTTTTTACTGTAATTTGTTACACGTGACAGCAGAATACATTACAGTTCCTAGTACACGTACAGGGCACAGTTTTCATGTCTTTGTTATACACACAACATATTCACACCGTTCGTGTGTTCATGCCTGTACTGAGAGAAATGATGTCGGTCTCGTTCCACTGTCTTTTTATCTCCATGCCCCCTCCTCCCCAGGACACAGTACTTTTATTTGTTTATTTTTACATGTGCTGAGGCTCACACCCAGTGCCTCACGCATGCTAGACAAGCGCTCTACCACGGAGCCCCAGCCACAGCCCCTTGTGGCTCTTTATGTGGAAGAAAAATGCAGGAGGAACACAGAGGATACCTAAATACCCTTTACCCAGCTGTTTGGGTAGCCTTTTGTTGCAGTAACCAAACCGTTTGGTAAGAACAACTTAGAATGGAGAAAGTTTAGTTGCGTTCATGGTTTCAGAGGTCTCAGTCCATAGATGGCCAACTCGGGTACACTGGCCTGAGGTGAGGCAAGGCATCATGGTGCTGGTGTGCAGAGGAAAGCTGCTCTGCTCCTGGCAGGGTCCGGAAGCAGAGAGAGAGGGGAAGGGACCCCAGGGAGATGCACCCTGCTGGGCCTCTCAGTGACCACTCCTCTGGCCACACTCCTGACTACATGTCAGGTCATTCAAACCAGGATGGACTGGGCGGTCCCAACTCCCACCGTCCACTCATTTCACCTCTGAACCTTCCTGCATTAGCACTGGAGCTTGGAGGGACACCTCACCCCACACCAGGACACTCAGGGTGAGTTTTCCAGCTGTTACAACCAGTCACTGCAAACCTGGTGGCTTAGACAAGCTGCATGTCTGTCCTGGCCGTTCTTTTGTATTTGTACCCTCCACACTGTGACCCTAGGCTTCCCTGGGCAGGATTCAAGTGCCGCAGTGGGGGTCCCTCCTGAGACTCCAGGGAGATTCTGGTCCCACCTCCTCTATTCTCAGGAGGAGCCCACAGCTCCCGCCCCTGCCTCCTCCTGAGCCAGTGGTGCCAGGCCAGGTGTTTTCCAAGCTGCCAGCTCTGCTTCTCTCCCTATTCTGGCCCCTCTGGTTACCTGGACCTTCCTGGATGATCCAGTACACCCTCGTTCCCTCTGCTGCTTAATTCTCCTTTGCCATGAGGCTTCTCCTCCTTGTGGTCGCAGGGATTAGGATGCAGGCGTCTTTGTGTACGTGAGGGGGGGCATTAATCTGCTGCCCCCCCACTTGCCAGGTGTTAATGAGATTTGTGCTCCACTTTCTTCACCTACCCTCATCTTTTCCTGAGCTGTCTGTGGGAAAGTTCTACATGCTCTTTTTTTTTTTTTTTGTGCTGGGAGTTGAACCCAGGGGCGCTTAACCACTGAGCCACATTCCATCCCTTTTTATTTTATTTTATTTTTTTTTTTAAACTTAGAAAGATCTTTTTTTAAAGCAGTGACAAATATGTGCAGAAGTAAGTGTCCAGGGGCTCAAAATTCAAACCCCACACTTCATAGCAAGAGCTCATTGTGTAAGCATTAAAACACTGCCTGATAGTTCAACATTCAAGCTAGAAATGAAATTTTAAGAAACATAAGCCGTGTCTTATCCAATTTCACAAGGTGCTTCCTACATGGGACATCAGGGCACTGGAAATAATGATCCTCTTGTGTTGAGTGTAAGTTCTTGAGCTCATCTTTGGTTAAGATAAGCAAGGTCTCCAAAGCTGGAAGTCCCTGGGAGCTGCAGTTCCAGTGTGAGGGCCTGAAACGTTTATGAGAACCATGCAGGAAACTAGCATTTCCTTTAAGTGCTCGTCAGGAGGACGTCTGCCCTTAGAAAACATGAGAACGCACGAGTCGGCAGGTTTGCCAGCCTTCTTCCAATGATTTTAAGGAACATACTTCAGAGCTGATAAGAAATTTGGAGAGGTGTCTCCCAGTTTCCATGTTATGGGGCCATCCTAATCCCTCCTAGCAGCCAATCATCCCTCTCCAGGTTGTTTTTAAAAACACCTGCGGGAGCCCACCGGGGGATTTTGTTATTGTGATGGTTCTTTCAAGGGGACCAGGGGCTTGAAGGTAAACGAAGGGGCCCCACAGGAGAGTCTGGAGCCCTATCGTCTGCACTGGCCATCTACAGGTCAGGTCCCGCACTGAGGCACCTTTACCAGGAAGCAGCACCTTGAACCCTGGCGGCCATTTCAACCTTTCCCAAAGCTTTTTCTAGTCGAAATTATCTTGTCTAAAGGATGCAGAATGGCTTGAGTTAGAGCTGGACATTTGACCACAACCCTGACCACGCCTAGAGGCGTCCAGGGGCCTCGGCCACCTGGGGCCAGTTGACCCAGCAGGGCGTTCAGGAAGAGGTGCCTATGAGCCTGGGCGGAAAAGGCGCAGAACCCCAAACCTCATGTTGTGGGGCTCCTCTTCACCTCCAAAGGTGGCCTTGCCGCCCTGGAGAATAAACCGGGCCATCCCTCATCGCCACAGAAACCTCACTCATCACAAAGTGTCCTTTGTGGTTCTGACAGCCCTACCTCTCCTGGTTCCCAAATCGCTCACATCTGAACTGTTTCCCCAGCCAGGATTGTGGCGAGGCTGCCCCAGCCACCGCCAAGTTCGCATACTCCGCGCTAGATTAGAGGAGAGGCCTTCCTCCGCCGCCTTCACGGTACTGCGGCGGGCAACACGGGCCCCAAAGTTTCTTTGCTCCCCCAGAATGCGGCCGGAGGGCCGAGTGGAAACTTGGAAGGGTCAGGGAAGCTGGTACTTGGCATCCACATGGCGTCGGCGAGCAGCTGGAGGAGGAGCGGGAGCCCTGGGAGTCGGACCTCTCCCTTGCGCTGGGCCCGCTCAGCGCCGCTCCTGCGGAGAGCGGTCATTGGGGGGGGGTGCACGCGTGGCAGACCCGGGTTAGAGGTGTGCACCTCAAGCCGGGTCGCTTGGATCCCACGGCGACTCTGCCTCTGAGTCCGGAGCCTCGAAGTCTCGCTCTGACGCCCTTTTTATTTTTTATTTAGAGACAGGGTCTCGCTGAGTTGCTTAGGGTCTCACTAAGTTGCTGAGGCTGGCTTTGAACTCCTGATCCTGCTGTCAGCCTCTGTGCCACCTGCGTGCTCTTTTTTTTTTTTTTTAAATTATTGGTTCCTTTTAGTTGAACATGACAGTAGAGTTGGGCATGATGGCACATGCCTGTAGTCCCAGCTGCTTGGGAGGCTGAGGCTGGAGGATCATGAGTTCAGAGCCAGCCTCAGCAACCTCAAGACCCTAAGCAACTCAATGAGACCTGTCTCTATTTTTTTTTTTTTTAAACAGGGAGGGAGGGAGGGAGGGAGGGAGGGAGAGAGAATTTTAATATTTATTTATTTTTTAGTTTTCGGCAGACACAACATCTTTGTTTTTGTATGTGGTGCTGAGGATCGAACCCAGGCTGCACGCATGCCTGGCGAGCACGCTTGAGCCAGATCCCCAGCCGCGAGACCTGTCTCTAAATAGAATACAAAATAGGGCTGGGGATGCGGCTCAGTGGTCCAGGGCCCTGAGTTCAATCCCCGAGTTCAGTCCCCGGTACCAAAGCGCAAAAAACAAAAACAAAAACAAAATGACAGTAGAGTCCATCTGACCTGATCATGGAAGCGTGGAAGGCGTCCTGTTCCAGTGAGGAGCCCAGCACCTCTGGTCCCCTCACACGGCTCTGCCCAGTGCCACACACGGGCTCTTCCGGGACTTATTCAGCAGCTTGTGTCAGGCGATTCTGGTTTTGGCTATGAAAACAGGCAGTGAGGGGCCTTGGCCACAGTCACAGGGTGGAGCTTGGGACAGAGGCCACTGCACTGTCCTCTGGGGACTCTGCTAGGGGCATCCCGCTCAGGCTCCCTCCAGTGGTGAGGGAGAGCCCCGTTCCTCACCAGGCTTCCTGGTCTTTGTTCAAATTGTAGCCAAAGCGACACCACGGGATAGACTTCCCCTGAGCCTCCCTCATTAGGGTCAGGCTGGCTGTCCTCTGGGAAGGGTGGCTCTTGGTTTGTAGCACTGTTTATCAGTGAAACTAGACTTCGACTAGGACGTGGGTGGGTTGCAAGTATTTTCCCTCAATTGTTTGTTTTGACTGGACTTAAGTCACTGCCCGGGAGAGATTTTGATCTCTGTAACTGAAGGTGTCAGCCTTCCTTTATGGTTTCTAGTTTGGGGTCATACTTAGGAAGCCATTCTTAGCCCCCTCCTAAAATAATAATCCTGTGGTTTTTCTAGCATTTTTCTGTTTGCTTCTCCTTGTCTTGCCTGGGTGGTGTGCGGCACTGTTGGAAGCTCTCACGCAGCTGGAGTCCACCTGCGGGGAGCTATGAGCGTGAGGCGGTTTTCCTGGAGAGCTGCCGATTTCCCGACCCCGTGTCGCGAGAGCACTGCTCGCGCATGTGAGGTTTGCCACAGGCTCACATGTGAGGTTTGCCACAGAGAGTCTGGGTTCCTTCCTGACTGCCTCTCTGCCACCTCTGGCAGACCTGCTTTCTCTGTCCCCCACTCCCTGGCAATAAAACTAGCAGGTGGGCTGGGTCCCAATCAGGCTGGCGGGGAACTGGCTCATTTGGGAGCCGTCGTCTGTGTGCTTCTGATGCAGCTGCCCAGGGCCACCATGTAGCTAGGGAGGGTGCTGGGAGGACAAGGCCCAAACCCACCTTCCAGGAGCTTTAGGCAAGCTGGTGGGCCCTTGCTGGGCTGCTTTCCACCCCTCCGTCCTCTGTACCTCCCAATTCACCAGGACTTGCTGGCTGCAGGGCAGCGTGTGTGTGGTTTGTTCCATGGTCGTGCACAGGGAGAGCACATGCTGTTCTGGTCCTGTAGGTAGGCCCTGTCCAGGTTTGGGGCACTCCTGTGCATCCTCTCTGTTACCGGACACCTGTGTGCCCCTGGGTGAAGATTCGCAGTTCTCCGTCTGCGGGGGTGAGGACCAGCAGGGCTGGGCGTCGTGTGCCAGGATTGCGGGGCCCACTGCTGGAGTTTCCCATGCCAGGGCGAGAGGTAGAGATCTGTCACTTTAGGCCACACTGATCACCAAGGTCACAGAGAGGGCAGCTGTTTCTCTCCTGCTTTGGTGGCCATTGCCCTGTGCCTGGAGATGAGAGTGCCTGAGGCACGACTGACCACTGGGGTCTTTCTCCTCGACTCTGTGCCGTGTGTGTAGTTGGATGGCGGATGCCCCTGCTCTGCCCCAAGAGAGCCAGTGGCACCACTCTGGCCACTCCTCTGTGGCCGGCTGTGCAGTGTAGTATCAGGAGTGGCTCTCAGCACGCCATGTCCCCTGCAGCACTTCTCCACAGACCCTGTAGCCGCCTCCATCATGAAGATCCACACGTTCAACAGAGACCGGGACAGGGTGAAGCTGGGCGTGGACACCATCGCCAAGTGAGTGCAGTCAGCCACCCAAGCCGCTCCCAGTGGGGCTCTGGGGACTCGGTGGGGCCAGGAAGGAGCAGAGACTGGGAGGGAGGCCAGGCCACCTGAGGCCTCAGGAAAGGGGTCGGGCCTTGGTTTACCTGTCTGCAACAAAAGGGTCTCGGGAATTGGGGGTTCACCACCCTGGTTTCCCTTGAGGTTATCTGAGGAGTGTATAAGGAGAATAGGGACCAGCTCACTCCAGCATCTGGTTAGGCAGATCGGGTGGATCCAGAAGTGCCCATGAGTACAGCTGCCAGGGCACCGCCCACGGAACCCCCAGCCCTGCCGTGCCTTTGCGCAGGGGTTGGTTATCGTCTCTGTCTATTGTCTGATCTCTATGGTTAATCTGTGTCCTTGGCAGATAGGACTGAGAGGCCAAGCATAGGGACAGCCCCTCTGGTTGGCTGTGAGGGTGCCTGTGATTCCAACCCCAAGGTGCAGCGCCAGGTCCCACTGGGCCCTTTTTTCTTCTTGCTGCTGCTGATGCTGCTTGTGACTCTTAGCTGTTGTCCCCTGGTGCTGGCAGTGTCAAGGAGCCAGGGACCCTGTGTCCCATTCCCTCGTCCTCTTCTCAGGTACCTAGACAACATCCACCTGCATCCTGAAGAGGAGAAGTACCGGAAGATCAAGCTGCAGAACAAGGTGTTCCAGGTGAGGGCCGCAGTTCAGCCCGCACAGCCGGCCTCAGCCATGGTGGGATGGCCGGCATGGCGGGGGGGGGGGGGGCATCTTTGAAGTGGCCAGCAGAAGGTGGCAGTAAGGTGACCGAAGTCACATGCCGTGGATGGGCTTGGTGGGCGGCTCCCTGCCTGGAATAGTCTGACCCTTATACTGGGAAGGCACACGTGACGTTCTTCTGCAGCAACAGCGGGTCTGGTGACACTCCGGCCTGTGTTCTGAGCAGAAGCTGTGTCCTCCCCTGCTTTGAGGATTCCCCAGCAGTCCTTGGGGTCTGCCTCCTGCCGCTGGTGGTTGGCCTTTAGGGGAACTGTGTCCTCCAGGAGGTGCTGGGGGAGCTCCAAGGTTCTCCTTAGGAAAGCAAGTTTGTGCTCAGCTCTGCCACAACTTCAGGGTTTGGTCGCCATCAGGGGTCACTGGGCTTGTGGCTGAGGGGGCCCTGTGTGACCTCTGCTGCACTCCTAGGAGCGCATTAACTGCCTGGAAGGGACCCACGAGTTTTTTGAGGCCATTGGGTTCCAGAGGATGCTACTGCCTGTCGCGGATCAGGGTGAGGCTAGAGGAAGGGCCTGGGCTGAGCCTCAGGTGGGGGTGAGGGGCTAGGTGAGAGGGCCCGGCTTGGGTGGCCCTGCTGCAGTGTCATCTGTGTGGGGGTGGCACAGAGGACCTGGAGGAGTTCTACGTGCTGAGTGAGGCCGCGCTGGCGCAGCCCCAGAGCCTGGAGCGGCATAAGGAGCAGCTGCTGGGTGCAGAGCCCGTGCGGGCCAAACTGGACCGGCAGCGCCGTGTCTTCCGGCCCTCACCCCTGGCTTCCCAGTTTGACCTTCCTGGGGACTTCTTCAACCTCACGGCAGAGGAGATCAAGCGGGAGCAGAGGCTCAGGTGGGCAGGCACACCTGGGGCCCCGGGCAGGTTGGGTTTGGGGCCCAGGCAGCTGCCTGAGCCCTACTCTCTGGGTGTGGCTTGCAGGGCTGATGCTGTGGAGCGGTTGAGCGTGCTGCGGACCAAGGCCATGCGGGAGCGGGAGGAGCAGAGGGAGCTGCGCAAGTACACCTACACGCTGCTGCGCATCCGCCTCCCTGACGGCTGCCTCCTGCAGGGTGGGCCCAGGGGCCAGGGCAGGGCTCGATCTTGCTACTGGGCCTTCAGCTCTTGTAGGGCCAAGGCCCTGAGCTGCGCTCTGCCCAGCTCCTCTCAGACTGAGTTGCTGGTGGTTGGGCTTAGGGGCACAGGAGAGGGCCAGCCTAGTGGCTGCATCTGACTGTCCTGCTTCCCAGGGACCTTCTACGCCCGGGAGCGGCTGTCATCACTGTACGAGTTCGTCAGGGAGGCCTTGCAGAACGACTGGCTGCCTTTTGAGCTGCTGGCCTCGGGAGGGCAGAAGCTGCCAGAGGAAGAGAACCTGGCCTTGAACGAGTGTGGGCTGGTGAGCGAGGGGCCAGTGCTGGTGATGCAGTTAGGACCCCCAGGGGTTCACCAAGGAGGACCAGGAGACATCCTGGGAAGCTGATTGCTGTGTCGCAATCACTTTGTCACCAAACCCTCCCTGTGGTCTGTGGTGCTCATAGGGCAGGACTTAGGATAGCTCCAGGCCAGGACTTAGGATAGCTCCAGGCCTGGTTCCTGTGTTAGCATCCCATCTTCCTTCTGGTGCTGTGACCTTGCTGTTATCTTGAAGGGTTCCTAATTTCTTGCTGCCTCTTGAAATGGGCCTGGTGGGTCCTCTGAGGAGCAGAACTACGGTGGAATGAAGGGGGGGGGTGGATTTCCCAGAGAGGATGCCCACGGGGCAGGTGCAGGTCTGCTGCCCGGAAGGGAGGTGAGGGCCTGGGTGGGAACCTGGGGCTCTGCCTGGTTCTGATGGCTTTAGCCAGGCGGGGGCATCTCCTGGCCAACTCGCCCATCAGGGGACGATCTGGATCCCACTGTCCCCCCACAGGTGCCCTCAGCCCTCCTGACCTTCTCCTGGGATGCCGCTGTGCTAGAGGACATCAAGGCTGCGGGGGCTGAGCCAAACTCCTCCATCCTGAAACCCGAGCTCCTGGCGGCCATAGAGAAGCTCTCCTGAAATAAAGGCAGGGTTGGCCTCAGCCCACGGGTCTGTCTCATGCTATCCCTGTCCCCTGTCCCAATCCAGGGCCACCCAGCCACCTTTGGAAACACTGGGCCTGGCCCCCAGCCCTACTCGGCTGGCTGGAGGAGCTGTGCCCGCCTTGGTGGCAGCACCTCTGACCACCATTTTGTAGAGCCCCTGGGGCGGGCAGACGTGTCTCCCTGGGCAGAGCTTGAGCACAGGTTCCATGTGCTGTGTATGGGGGTGGCCCCAGCTGGCCCTAAGCTGGTGACAGTGGCAGGAGAGATGCTAGCCTAACAGCACAGTTGACATGTAATTTCTAAATTATGAACCTAAATAAATAAAATATTTGAAAATAGTTTCCTGGTGGTGAATATGAACCACTGGACTTAGGGCAAGGGTCACCTCTGCTGAGCTCCCCACTACAGAGGGCTCAGCATGGCTCATGCTCTCAGGGCTGTTGGCTGAAGGCCAAGCTTTCATGTCCGATTGTCCCTAACTGCTCACAGAACCTCAGTGAGCAAGCTTTATTTAGGGGGCCCTGTGCCAAGTACCTGAGGCCCAGGGCCCCTTTGGGATCCCCTAGCCCTGGGAGGGGTGTGTTCAACTAGCTTGTTGCTATAACAGGACATCCCAGACTCGGTGTGAAGACGAGGTTTTCTGAGCTCACGGTTTTAGAGGGAGAAGGGCATGGTGCCTGCGGCTGCCTCACGGGGTACAGGCTGTGGTGGGAGAACACGTGAGGCGATCATGTGTGACCCAGGAGGACAAGTGTGGGCAAGGGCCAGGCCTGCCCTTTTCTCCTTTGCAGGCACACCCCTTGCAGGGTCCCAGGAACCACATCTGTCTCCAGAGGCCACCACTGTTTAAAAGATGTTTTTATTAGCATATTGCAGTTACACAGAATATTGGGGTTCACTTTCACATGATCATAAAAGCATGGACTGTGATTTGCTCCACTTGGGTCCCCAGCACTTCCCTTTTCCCTCCTCCCGTCCTCTTCTATTTATAGATTTTTTATATTAATGCTTTATAGATATACACAAAGGTGATTACTGTGGCACACTCAAATATGTACATAGCATAATTTGGTCAATCTCTTTCGACCATCCCATCCGAGGCTCCACCTCTTGAAGGTCCCTTTCCACGTGGCCACCCTGAGGACCAAGATCCCACAGGCGGAGCCTTGGGGGACATACTTGGGGGACTACATTGTTCCCCCAAACCTCCACCTCCCCCAACTTGCGTCTATTCCCTTTCAGCAGAATGCAGAGGGGGTCACCCTGGGTTGTGTGGGGCCCAGTGTCACCAGGGTCTTCATGGGAGGAGGTAAGAGGGTCAGACTGGGAGTCACTGCACTGCTGGCTCTCCTGGGATGGAGGAAGGGCTGGGAGCCCAGGGCTGCAGGGCCTCCTCAGGCCCAGCCCTGGCGTTCCTGGGTCCACCTCGGGAACCACGTGCGACTGCAGCCTTGACAAGTGTGAGACGATGAATCTGTGCTGTTTTAAGCCACCAGGTGCGGTGATGTGCTACAGCAGCCACAGGAAACTGGACAAGGCCTTAGTGTTGAAGGCCCTGGTCCTGTGGCTGACACATGGGCACCATCTCTGCAGCCAGGCAGCACTGAAGCCGTGGACCCGCCACCCCAGACACTGTGGGTTATCACAGGCACCAGGCTGTGACCATCTAGCCTATTCCAGTGGGGGTGTGTGGTGAGTGGTCACCTGGCTACTACCAGCTGCATGAGTCAGACTTGAAGCTTGATGTCCCTTCTAGTTCCCACAACCAGGAGCCCACCATGACTTTTTGTCACACCTGAGCCTCTAGAGCTACCCAATGTAGGTTTCTGAGGATCAAGGCCAACTCTGACGCATGTCCCCTGCTTACTCCAGGAACATTGCCTGAGAGCCACATAGACACAGGCTCTGCTGGAAGCAGGAGGGCCTGCAGCCCAGACCTGGGGATGAGCTCAGCCTACTGGCCAGGCTAGAGAGCCCTCACCCTGCACCTGGGGCATCTGTCACCACACCCACGTGGGGCCAGGGGGAGCAAGTCAGGGTGAGGATGGAGATGGCCACCTCGTGTGGGCTGTCCAGTTGGTGCCAAGCCACTCTGCAGGGGACATGGCTAGACCCAAGGGCAGGAACAACAGGAGGCCCCTCTCTGGGTCTAGGTTTGGACAGGAAGTGCCCAGACGTCGGCTTCCCCCACTGCTGTCAGTCCCACAGCCCTGAGCATAGGGCTCCTTCCTTCCTTCCCTCCCTGCTCTGGGACGCACAACACTGGCTTCCGAATGCCCTGGTGGGGAGTGGGACCCCTCCTCACACCTGAAGGGCAGGAAGAGGAACTGGGAGAAGCACGTGCCTGGACTAGTCAGCCAGGAGGACAAGGACTTAGTGGCCAACATTCTTGGTACTTTCAGATGCTGGGTGGAGGGACGGGCGGACCTGCTCGGAGACAAGGCGGCTGAGGGTAGAGAATAAGTTTATACACGTCCACACAGTCCAGGTGCCCGCGCTGCTGGGCCACGGGTGCCTCTGGTGCTTTGCTTGAGTTCATTTCCAAGCATCGAGCCCCGCCCCTGCTCTGGAGCTTGAGGGGCGGGCACGCACCTGCATGTCATCGCCTCTCATAATGCTTTATTCAAGGGCAGATTAATACGCAACTTTTTGGGACGATTTTTACAAACGTCAAGAACTAATCAGGCATCCTGTACAGACTCTTCAGACCCAGGAGGTCTGCAAAGCAGGACAAAGTGCTCTTTACACAGGAATCGGTAGTACGCTCAAGTATCCGTCGTGTGGAGGCCCCTGACCGCCCTACACAAGCCCCAGCCAGCCAGGCCGTTGGGATGCTCAGGAGGCACAGAGTGGGCTGGCAGGCAGTGGGTTCTCGCTAACGTCCATTCTCACTACTTCCTCGGCTCCAGAAGTGGGTCCACACGGGTCCTGGGCCTCTGCAGGGCGTGAGAAGGAGGGGTGTGTGGACGGCTATACCCACGGGGCTCCCTGTGAGGAGCCACCACCCCTGCTCTGGGAGCCTTTTCTTGTTTCAGTGGAAGGAGGTGGACAGCCCTGAAGCCAGTGGAGGCTCAGGTCACCACTGGGGCACCCCAAAACTGTAGACCCACTCACCTGCTCTGTCAGATACTGTCCTCTCCCACCCAGGCCCTGTCCCAGCTCCCCCCTCACTCGGAGTGGCGGACAGCCAGTCTCAGCCCCTGTCCTCACTCCTCCCGCTCAGCCATTCCCGCTGCAGAACCTTTGCATGTCCCTCTGCCTGGATGGCTCTCCCCTTTCCTGTCCATCTGAATGAGATGCAGAGGGTTGGAACCCTTCTCACCCCCAACATCCGGGATATCCATGATCATGCAGTCGCCGCCGTCGTCCTCCTCCTCCTCCTCCTCCTCCGTGTCTGCCTGGAAGCCATCCACATCCCCGGCTCCAACCTGGACAGACAGGGCACACAGACCATCAGCAGGGAGAGGAGCCCACATGCCACATATGTGGTGGGCATCGGTAGTCCCCCCTCCCTGCCTGCATGTGCACACCCGCTAAGGCCCCCGGCAACTGGCAACAACTTCTTTAAACCTGCTGGTTTGTCCGAGAACCTGTGGCTGAAGAAAATCCTGGGGTTCTCTAAATGAGCTGAAGTCAGATCACTGACAACTACCATCATTATCTGCCTTAGGACAAAAAATGGTTTCTGTTTTGGGTTGAGCCAGGCACATGCCTGTAATCCCAGGAGGACAGTGAGTTCCTCAGCAAAAGTGAGGTGCTAAGCAACTTGGTAAGACCCCGTCTCTAAAATACAAAATAGGGCTCGGGGTGTGGCTCAATGGTTGAATGCCCCGGAGTTCAATCCCTGGTGCCTTCCCCCACAAAAGGTTTCCAGTTTGGGTTGAGAGAGGTCGACAAGCCCCCACTTCCAGATCTGAGCCGGCCTGCGCTCTCTGCTGCTGTCTCTGGTCTTGGGCACTCTGCTCCCTCGGCCTGGCCTCGCAGCGCCCATCTGCGTTATGCTAGACCAGCTCTGCCGGTGGGAGTGCCCCAGACTATGGAGCAGGGGCCGCTACCCAGAGAAGCTCGAGCCCTCGGCTTTTGCCCAAGGAGAACAAACACTCGGGCAACATGAGTGACGGTGACCAAGGGTCCCACTCCAGCGGAGGCAGCTTCACACCCCAACTGGGAGGCCATTCCGAGACACTTCTGAATTCCTCTTTTGTAAAAATCTGCCTGGAAGAGTGACAGCCCCGAGGGGGTCAGCCGTGCAAGGTGCTTTCCTGGCCTCCCTGCTGGCTGGCCCAAAGCACAGCCCTGTGGCCTCCTGCCGCCAGCACCGGCTGGACAGGCCCACCTCCCCAGACCGCCGGCAGCACTGGCTCTCCTGGCACAGGGAAGAGCAGGTGGGGCGAGCAAGGCTTTCTTCAGATCCAGAATGTCCAGAGGAACCAGCACCCTGCCCCTGGGGCCCAAGCAAGGGCCAGGGACCATGAGTCCCTCAGCCAGGAGCTGGCCGACCACCACCATCACCAGCACTGACCACAGTGGCCAGGGAAACGGGAGCCAACGCCTGCTGTTCTTTGCCTTTTATTTTTGAGACGGGGTCTCACTCTGCTGCCCAGGCTGGCCTTGAACTGGGCTCAAGCTTTCTTCCCGCTTGAGCCTCCCAGCAGCTGGGGCTCCAGGTACACATCACAGGGGCTACCTGGCTGCAGGGCAAGTAGACCCTCTATGTAATCTTGTTTATGGGGTGCTGAACCCAGGGCCTTGTGTGTGAGGCAGGCCCTCTACCAGCTGAGCTGTATCCCTAGCCCCTATTTAAACATTTTTTTAATACTTATTTTTTAGCTGTAGTTGCATACAATACCTCTATTTATTGATTGATTTTTATGTGTGCTGAGGGTCGAATCCAGGGCCTTACACATGCTAGGCGAGTGCTCTACCGCTGAGCCAGAGTCCCAGCCCTACATTTTGAAAAATAGAACTGAGGCCCAAATAGTTGAAGCACCCTAGAGCCAGAGGCCCTTGAGGAGGGACTGGAGGCCCAGTGCAGCCCTACTGTCCGAGGCCAAATGTCACACTACTCTGAGCTCTAGGGAGGCCATTTACAGCCCCGGGAATGAAGACCCCAACTTAAGCTCTATACACACGCCACCTAGGGTCTTGGAACTGTCCTCCCCAAGGAGGCAGGACTGGGTACCCGGCGTCTGCAGCCACTGGCGGCCTCTGTGCACTCAGAGCTGCTTAGCGCACACCCCGAAGCAGTTCCTACCCAGGACTGTCTTCTGGGAGTCAGGGTCTCCTTTCCTCAGACTCTGGCAGCTAAAGAGCACTCTGAGGGCTGGGGAGGGGCTCAGTGCCCAGCATGCACAAAGTCCTGGGTTCCCCAAGGACTCAGAAAAAAACAAAAAACTGCCCCTTTCCACCCTTCCAGCCTCCCCAGAGGGAGGTGACCAATGACTAAGAACTGGAAGAAAGGCCTGGCGCAGTGGCACGTCCGTGTTGGTAATCTCAGCAACAGAGGAGCCAAGATGGCAAGTTCAAGGCCACCCTGGGCAACTTAGCAAGACCCTGTCTCACAATAAAATTTAAAAGGGCTGGGATATGATTCAGGGGCAGAGTGCCCCTGGGCTCCGACCCCAGTACTGTGTAAAAAGGAAGAACACGAGGAGGGAGCTGAACATGGCAGGAGGCTGGCCCAGCTCTCAGGACACACTGGGGAGCCAGGTGCTATGTGCCTCCTGGTGTGATGCACCCACTTCTCTTCCCATCAGTTTCTGGGGGTGGGGTGGGGGGTACCTTACAAATGCAGACTTCAGGAAGCCCTGGGGCCTGCTGAGGCAGAACTGTGGGGCACAGGCTAAGCTGGGTCTGGCCTGGGCCGCACTGCAGGGTCTTCAGCAAGACCCCCTGTGCTGCCGAGCCTGGAGAAGCCTCATGTGGGAGGGGTGGAGACCTTGCTGATTACTTGAGGCTGCTGCAGACAAGACGCCAGGTATCACCACTCCTGAGACCCACCTGCAACGTGTCACATGCCAACCCTTCTGACCGCCACCTTCTCTTTGTTGGAGGTTGGATAAAATAACGAAGCACCACACTGCCCATGCAACGCAGATCCCCACACCAGGCTCCATCCAATGCTGCTCGCGTGCCTGAGCCACTGTCCTCCACATTGAGGGACGTGGGCCAGCCCGAGAGAGGGGGAACACAGCCATGTCTAATAAGGTGGGGGACATGCTGCCTGGGGACAGGAGGCCTGATAGAGCACTGGGCACTGAGGGTCTCCAGGGAGGGCAGATGGGGGCAAAGGCCAACACAGCTGCTTGGAAAGTGACACCAACAGAAGGGTGTCTTTGGGCCCTGGTCAGTCTCAATCTGGGACAGTTGGTTCCCCAGCTAGTTTTGTTCCAGGCAGCCAAACCTGGGTTCCTTCTCAGATGGCCTGGGAGGAACAACAAGAGGGGACTCTGCTCCTCAGGCACAGCTTACACCGACGGCAGACCAACCAGCACTTCTCGTTTTAGGGAAGGATTTGCGGGTCCTCCACAATGTCAAGTGGCACTTGCTGAGGGGAGCTCTGCATACAAGCCACATGAGGTCAGAGACTCTGGGGCTGACAGGAACAGCCACAGCAATGACACCAGATCCTCTTGGGAGTTCCCAGAGGTCCCCTTGCTTTGACAGTGAGAAAGGTTTCAAGGTATCCAGGTCCTCACCTGGCCTCTGCCCCTATGGCCTTTCACGTGTGAAGCAGACACAAGCAGGGGCCTGCGCTCCCTCCCCTCACCCTCCCCACCCAGCTGCCACCCACGTAGCACCACTCCCTGAGTGGGGGGACTGCTACCTCCGTCTCAGTGCACAGGACGCTGGTCTCAGGAGTCGGTGCCCACAGGGCAACGCAACAGTTCATGACAAGGGACACACTGAACACTGACCAGGCTGCCATGGCTGGGCAGGAACCCAGGCCCTAAACAGCCTAGCAAGATCCTGTCTCTCAAAAGGTCTGGGATGCGGCTCAGTGGTCACATGCCCCTGGGGTCAATCCCTAGCACCAGAACACAGAAGAAGGCAGGAACCGCAGGGCCCGCTGCCCTGTAGGCTCCACTCCTACAGCCAGGGCAGCTCACCTGCCCGTCATGCCGGCGCTTCTTCATGAACTGCGTGATGCACATGCTCCCCGCAGCCTTCCTCTTCAGCAGGACGGGCGGTCCCTGGCTGGGCCCCGCAGCAGGGGCGCTGCCACTGTCCTCCCTGGGGGCCGAGGGCACCATGGTGACGTAGCTCCACTGGCACGGCACGGGGAGGTGCTCTTGGTCGAAGCTCTTCAGCACCTGTGGGTGGACGTACCAGCACATCCTATAGTCCGGCCTCTTCTCATACACCGAGTTCTCAGAAATAATCCGCTTCAGCCTGGCCTTGGAGGGCACCGCGGCGTCCTCGCTGGTGGCAGTGGGGGTCTGCGGACGGGAGGCAGGGCTGGGGGGGCCACCCACGTCACTGCTGAGCAGTCCTCGGCGGCAGTGCTCCTGGAACTCCCGGATGATCACCTTGCTCCCGTTTGTGTTGCCATGTAGCAGCGGGAGCAGCTGGGCCAGGACTGGTGGGACAGGGGACAGAGTGTGGGTCAGAGAGAGTGCGCACACAGACAGCGCCCGACAGGGCCACAGAGGTCCTCAGCTGTCTGCAAGGTGCAGGCCCGGCCGCCGGGGGCCTCCGGAGAGCAGACCCGAGGCAGGGCTACACACCTATTCCTTGGGAGAGCAGCGCTGCCCAGGCAGCTCGGGCCTGCCACCTGCGTGCTCCTTCAGCACCGTGCCCCTGGCTTCTGAAAAGCGAGGAGGCAGAGTCGGGACATGCCCTGGAGACACAAGTGGCCTCCCACTCCTCAGCGCTCCACAATATGCCCAGGACGATGACTAAAGTCACCAAGGACAAGATGGGGCTGAGGTGCAGAGAGGCAGAGCATGAGCCTGCACCTGGCCTGGGTCCCCTCCCCGGCCTGGAGGACAGTCAGCTAGGACAGGCAGCTGAGGCCGGCCTTGCCCAGGAGCAGACCCCACTTACTCTGCTGGTCCCTCCTCTCCTTCTTGGAGGCCCTGGGTGCCTGCTCCTCTTCCGAGGGTGCCGTATCCAGAAGGCAGGCTGTGAACTGCTGCAGCACCTTCAGCTCGGCGACCGAGCAGCTGTCCCTGTCGGCCGCCCACACGCAGCCAATCATCACGGGCTGGAGGACACGGAACCACTTCCCCTTGGCCAAGTACTCGTCCCACTCCTTGGCCTTCAGCTTCTGACGCACCTTGTAGTTCTCGGGGTCCGTGCACTCCTTGCAGGAGGAAAGCACAGTTGCTGGGGGCTCCCACCGCCCTCCACCCAGGCCCTGGCCAGGAGCCACTCACAGAGCCGGGCCCAGTGGGGAGGATGTTGCCTCAGAGCCAACCCCCCAGCCCTCAGGAAGAGGCATGGCAGGGCATTTCCAGACATTCGACAGCTTGAGGCGAGTCAGATGCTGCTATGACCTTGCTACGATCTTGCCCTGCAGGCAACTTACTGCCCAGCTGCCTTCCTGGTCACTGTGTGATCACCACCACCAACCCCAAATTGCCACCTGCCAGACCTAGACCATCCTCTAAGTGGCAGACGTCTGGCGGCACACCAGGACACAGGAAGGCAGCCCTCCCTTCCACTGCTGCGACATGGCAGATGACAGAGAGCCCCAGAGTGGCTTCTGCACGGCTGCTCATCTTGCAGGTTTTGGTGAGTGGTGGCAGGGTGGCAACCTGGAGGCACGAGGGACCGCTGGTCATGGGGTCCTGTGTTCTCCACACCTTGGGAGTAGTTTCAAGAACGCAGTGCACCCTGAGCCCAAGAGACTGAATGCTGGGACTGCTGGGGACCACAGGTGGTGCTGCGCAGTCACTCTCCAGCTGAGCACGTTTGGGACCCTCTGAGCCCCCACCATGGCTGCCCAGTCCTCAGGGCTCTGCCAGGAGAGCCCCACAGCTGGAATCTTCCACACACTCTGCGGCCTCCCAGGCAAAACCAGGTCCAGGTCCAGCCACCTCGAACACCCAGGCTGAGGACCCACCTGCAGCTACAGTGGAGCAGGTAGGCCAGTGGCCAGGGCAGGCATGACCACGTCACCAGCCCCCGGGCAAACTTCTGAGCCAGTCACTTCCTCCTTCACCCTTTACCTCAGTCACGCCTTCGTCCTCAGACAGGTATCCATGGGGCACGAAGAAGCCATCATCCTCATCTTCATCCTCTCCAACCTCATCATCATCGTCCTCAAAGAGCAAAAAATGAATAAGTTGTCAGGTAGGAAACAACGTGGGTGTCACCTAAACTCAAATCCAGGCCAGGGCTCTCATCCAGCCTGAGAGGCCCGCGTTCCATCCACACTGAGGGTCACTCCTACAGATAGCGTGGGGTCAGTGGGAATCCCATGGGGTCATGGTGGCTGGGAGTCAGGCTACCAGACTTGGGCAGCACAGCTGGCAGGAGGAGGCAATGGAGCCCAGAGTAAGGCCAGGCCCTGGGCCAGGTGCCTCCAATGCCACCGCCACAGGAAGCACCTCCATAGGAGAAGTGAGGCCCAGGCTGGCTTTGCCAGGCTGAGGTGAGGTTCAGCGTCAGAGCACCTGCCTAGCACGGGCCAGGCCTGGGTCTCAGACCTGGCTGCAAGGGCCGCTCTGTGCTCAGACCTGCCCTCACCCCTTCACTGTGCGACAGGGACTCCCCAGGCTCCTCCTCTTCCCACTCGTCATCACTGTCCACCTCATAGTCGAGCAGCGCCTGCCAAGAGACATAGGGTGTCACTGTCGTCGACAGGTGGGGGAAAGGGCATGGCCAAGAAGTGAGCAAAAATGGGGTCTGCATGCAGCAGGACATGTGGGCCTGGGCACCTGAGAGCCCCTACCTTGTCCTGGGCCCAAGGGTTCCGCGGGTGGATGACCACTGTCTTCTTATTCCACGTTCCCCAGTATGCTGGCCGGTGATTCTCAGAAAATTGCAGGAGCTTCATCCGGCCAAACTTCCTCCGCTCAGGAATGCCAGCCACCTTGCTGCTGCCCACGATCACCATGTCACTGGCAAATAAAGGCATCCAGTTTGCTTCCTCTGCCACTGGCTCCCCACCTCCCACACCCCAGGACCCACTCAAGGACAGGCGCACAGGTTAAAGCTGAACAGCAGCACTGCCCGGCTCAAGCACAGGGAGCAGCACACGGCGGGATGCCCCAACGGCAGGCACCAGCACAGGGTTGTGGACTAGGAAGCCCAGCAGGAGCTCGGGGCCACCCTCTGCTGCAGAGGCTGGAAATAGGAGCCCACCCGGGAAAGTGGGGACAATGAGATGGCAGGGTTCAAAGGCAGGCAGGTGGCTGGGAAGAGGACGGTGTCCTCAGGCTCTACCTGTTGAAAACATCTGTGTCCCGGCTGCAGAGCCTGGTGGGTCCGGACCTGAGGGGCTGGCGGCCTTTTAGCTCTTTCAAGAAGGAGCTATCTCCACTCTGCTGCTGGAGGAGCTGGTCCAGCTGATGGCAGCAGTCTTGGTTGAAGGTGGCCCGACAGCGGGGGGCAAGGACCATGTGCTCTTTAATTTCAAAGGGGGCAAACTTTCCACAGGAGCCAGCCAGGGTCTGAAAAAGAGTGACCCAATGGGACACTGAGTGGAAAATGAAGACACTCATCAATGGAGAAAATGTGCGGTGGACACAGGCAGAGCCTGCTGCCTCCACGACGGGCCACTGTCAAAGGACACATCCAAAAGCAGAGATACCGCCAAGTTCGTCGGCATGGAATCCTGGAAAAGGCAAAGCTGCAGGGTTGTCCATCCTGTGGCTCATGAGCTGGGAGAGGAGGAGGAGGAACCAGAGGCGGTCTGCAGTGACTGGTGGACAGTTTCTAGGCTTTGACCATGGAGACAGTTACAAGGCCTCTACCACCTGTCAAAACTCACCAAACATCTCCCAAAGTGTAAATTTTACTGTGTGTAAGCTACCCCTCAATAGATGGATGGACAGACACAGGTGACCTGAGACAGAGGCAGAAGTGGGTCTGGTGGGCCACCCCTTCCCCTTCCAGGGCCCAGGAGAGCCATGCCATACTGCAAACTGCCCGGAATCGGAAACACCCTGCAGCTGCTCCATCTCATCCAAGTGTGAACTCTGGGAGATCGGATTCCTCTGGCCAACCCCCTTCAGGGCCCACCCTCGTGTGAGCAAACATGGGGTCTGCATGCAGCAGGACATGCAGAGGAGCACGGTGTGGGTGAGGAGGAAATGCTGCTGGTGGGCTGTGGCACCACTGCACTGGGCAACGCGCAGACAACAGGTGGACCAAGCGGGCGTAGCCACAGCACGCGCACCCACAGAGCCTCAGGCCAACCACCTGGAATTCAGCCACTCCAGGCCAAGGAAGTACATGTTTAAAAATGGCCAGAATGATAGGACACCTGTCATCCCGGGGACTCAAGAGGCTGAGGCAGAGGGTGGCCAAGTTCCAGGTAAGCCTGGAATAAAAAGGGATGGGGATGTGGCTCGGTGGAAGACACCTGGATTCAACCCCTGGAACGAAAAGTTAAAAATTGAAAAAAAGGAATCAAACAGATGTAAAATGTACCACGGCAAGAACCTGAGACCATGGCTGAACACACAGAGACTAAGACCAACTCAGAACAACCCTCAAGTACACACTCGTGTGCACAGGGTGTGAACACACAGCACAGCACCCGGTAGCTCCCTTGAGAAGAGGGCCAGGTGCACTGTAGCCCGGAGCGGAGGTCTAGCCCCAGCAGGCTGGGGCAGCCCCACGCTGTGCCCATCTTGAGCACCCGATTCCCACTCACAGGCAAGCTCTGCACTGTACCAGGCACGCACATTTTTGTTTTGGGGATGAAATGAATGACCAGATATCAAACCTGCAGACACCAGCAGAAATGAAGGTGCCCCTGGGTAAATGAAGGCCCCCGTCTTCAGCAGACCCCTCTTCATTTCTAGAAGGACATGAGGAGCCGGGGGGGGGGGTGCTGCTCACCTTGGGGGCCTGTGGAGTCTTTGGCTTCTGAAAGAACCTCGTGATCTCAGCCTTCTCTGCCTTAATGCGCTATGAAGAGACAGGGATGGGGTGGGGTGGAGAAGCACTGTGTTCAGGGCACAACCGAGTCCCAAGCACTCCTGAGCAAAGGGCCACGAGACTGTAGCCCACAAACCCATCAGCCCACAATATAGGAAGTGCGGCCAGTCTCAGAATGGCAGCTACCCTCAAAGGCCCAAGTCCTGTCAAGATGCCCGGCCAGCAGGAGCGTGGAAAGCCAGCACGGAGAGCTGGTGACACCAGTGGCATTTGAACAGGCTACTTGGTCCCCATGGGTGTCACCACGCTGCCCGGAAAGCTCAAGGCGTAGCAGGGGCAGAGAGGCATTTCCAATACGCGGCCTCAGAAGCTGAGAGGCAGGGGGCAGCACGCTACCTTCTCTTCTTCCCGTAACCGTTTCTCCTCCTCCTTTTTCCTCTTCTCCTCGAGTTTAGCCCTGTGAGACAGCAAATCACGGTTCAGGTTTGGGCTGTTGGCAGGGACTGTGGCACTCGGCTGTTAATACCACAGTCTACACCCACCGATCACCAACTGCTCAAATCTCCCACAAAGCCGGGGTACAGGGTCAACCAAGAAAACTGACGACGCTGGACAGGGAACTGGCGGGAACAGAAGGCAGCCCAGCCGGCGGGAAAGCCCACCCACCCGCATGCCCCAGGAGTCCCTGGGTGGCAGCTGTTCCAGGCGGAGGGGGGCAGGAGGCCGGTCCCCCCAGTGCAGTAACAAGTGGGAAGCCCGTAGAGGCCGCTGCCTTGGCTCAGAGGTGCGGCCTGCACGGGGCAGGGGCGCCCTCGGGAGGGCGAGGGCACTCACTCGAGAGCCTCCTGCCGCTCCTTGCGCCTCTCCTCCTTGAGCCGCTGCTTTTCCGCCCTCTCCTTCTCGTCCTTCTCCCGCTTCTCGCGCCGCTCCTTCTCCTTCAGCTCCTTCTCCTCCTCCTTCTTCCTCCTGGCCTCCTCCTTGGCCCGCCGGGCCTCTTCTTTCAGCTTCTCCTTCTCTTCCCTCAATTGTTCTTTATCCTGGGGGACAACCACAGTTGGTCCTTGGGCCCTCCCTGAAGGGAAGCATGAGGAGCGTCTCCAGAGGCCACCACGTCTCGTGCCCTCATAAAACACGCCATGACACCAGTCCTTCATCCCAGCGCCTTGGGGTGGTGCAACGGAAGATTCATTTAAAATGACTTTAAATAAGGGCACCGCAAGGCGTGGTGGCCACGCTGCCTTCCAGCTAGGCTGGAGGCCGAGGCAGGAGGACTGCAAGTTCCAGGCCAGCTGGGCAACGTGGCGAGAGCCTGTCTCTCACGAAACAAAAATGGAGCACTTATAAATAGGGGGGCTGGGGCTGAGCGGTAAAGCGCTCGCCTGGCACCTGCGAGGCCCTGGGTTCACATAAAAATAAATAAATAAAACAAAGATTAAAGGAAAAAAGAGAGATCAATAGGGGCTGAGGCGAAGCTGTGGTAGGGCGCTTGCCTGGCCCCGGCAGGGCCTCGGGGTTTGATTCTCACACCACACACACCAAAAGCCAGGACACGGTGCCCCACGCCCGGCTCCTCTATTAAATGCCAACTGTGTATTCAATCAGAAAAGTGTGTCAAAATGAACAGGAACACCCAGGCTCCATCTCCTACCTTCAAAACAAACAGCCGCCACCTGCCACCCCAAAACCACAGAGTGACAATGAAGACTGGGACGAGACAAGGCCAGGGGACCCATGAGCGAGTCTTACCAGGTGAGAGTAAACTAGAAACAAAGTAAGATAAAAATCTAACTAAAACTCAAACCCATCTTTCATGTGAAGAAAGGACAGAGTGAGCTCAACGGCTGGGCAGTGTCAATGGTACTGGGGGCTTCAACCACCAGTGTCCCTGAGGCTTTCCACGGAGGGTGGGCTTCACTTCACGGTGCTTTGTTCTGCAGAGTGGCCCGTGGCTCGAGGCACTGGCTGACTACAGTCCCCACATTACCCTCGACAAGCCACCTGACTGGCCGAGAGTGGACACGTCCTTCCTGGACAGCCAAGATCATCTCCACAGGACCAAGCTTTCGGTCTGCCCCACACATGAACAAACACGCTGACCCTGCCTTGATGGACCTCCAATCACGTTGACAGGGTGTCGAGTGTCCATTTCTTGTCTAGGGACTTGTCAAGAATCCTATGGAGATGGATCCTAGGAGATGGAAGATGCCCAAGAAAGGGGACAGGTCTGTCCCAGATAAGACCACGGGCACAATGGCAGGATGGGGAGGACCGCTCCCAGGTGCTAAATAAGGAAGCCAAGGCTTGAAATCCCAGCTAAAGCACATGTCTTTAGCTATACCTGAGGCTGTTTCTCGACATTTATAGAGAGACTCGAAATTCCAAGAAGAAGATAGGGCTGGGGTGCAGCTAAGAGGTAGAGCATGAGCTTAGCATGTGGCTTAAATACCCAGCACAAAAAACCTGAGTGTAGCTGTAACGAGGCCCAGGAAACCCTGGGGAACTGAGAGCCAACTGCTGAAAGGGCCCCTTGCCTAAGCTGCAGGGGATGGGGTCTCTGAACTTTGGCATAATAAGAACCAAATGAGCTGGGTATAGTGGCACCCGCCTGTCATCTTAGTGACTCAGGAGGTTGAGGCCCGAGGATGGCAGGTTCAAGGACAACCTCAGCAAATCAGCAAGACCCCAACCCAAAATAAAATAAGGGCTGCATAAGTTAGTAGCAAAGTATACCTAGGTTCAATCCCCAGTAACACACATACGCACACACCCGAACATGGAGAAACCCATTAACAAAAGCAAAGCTGGACAGGGAGCCACGGACAATTATCACTCCTCTAGTGTATTATTATTATTATTTTTTGGTGGTGCTAGGATTGTGAATGCAAGGCAAGCACTCTACCAACTGAGCTATAGCCCCAGCCCCTCACTCTTTTAGTGTAGGGACTAAAATTCCTCTGAAGAGACAGGGCTGTAGGGATCAGGTTCCTTCTGGTGCTAGGGGTGGAGCCCAGGGCCACACACCTGCTGAACAAGGTTCTACCACCAAGCTACGCCCAGGCCTGTGAGTGGCCAGCTACTGAGGCAGAGGACTACCACCCCTACTCCTAGGCTAGGAAGAGGCAGTGTGCAAAACCCTAGGATTTAGCAAAAAGTGATGTAACCCACAAGCTACAAAGTCCACAACGTCACCCGATGGTCAGGGAAGGCGAAAATGGGACAAGGGAGGAGCAAAGGGCTCTGCTGGTGACAAGGCCAACAGGCACAGCAGGCACATGGGACTGTGCTCTCCTGCAGGGAAAGCGCCTTACTCTTTGCAGTCTCATCCTGTTCTTCTCTGTGGACCCTTTGACGAATTTCTTGGTTATCTGAAATAGAAAGACATTTATTTTCTTTTTTTGCAGGACTGGGGATGAAACCCAGGGCCTCACCATGCTAGGTAAGGGAACGCCCAGCCCAGGAGATTTATTTTTAAGCAGGGATTGTTTCAATCACTTTTCCCAATAGACACCTTCCCTGAAGTCCCTGGGGGAAACAGAAGGAGCAACTAGGAGGCCACCACTATTAAGAATGTCTTTGCAAAACAGGATACACTTCATCCTTTCACAGCCACCCATGTTCCTACCAAGAGAACCAAGATGTCACCACGGTGTCACAGACTCCAATAAATGTGCATGTACCTGCGTGTATCTGGGACTAGATAAGGGGGAGGGTGGGGAGGCAGATAAAGGAAGGACTGAAGGCGCTGAGTGCAGGAGAAACCAGAGGCAATCTCAAAAATAAAAGCCACAGGCAAAAAAGGCGTAGAGGGACCTGTAGCAAAGGAGATAGAACCTGTCACTCCCAAGGGATGAGCTCTTATTGGAACCTGAGCCAAGAGCCACTGACTCCCAGGAGGAGCTGACACCTGAATCATGCTGGGGATTGAACCCAGGGCCTTATGCACGTGAGGGAAGCACTCTACCAACTGAGCCTCATCCCCAGCCCGGGAACATGCAAATTTTTAACATAATGTCTAAAAATTGGTACTACTTCAAGTAAATAAAACATATTTGCAGCTTGGACTTGTGTGGGCCTCTGATGGATACTCTGCCTTTGTGTGTGTGGTGGGGATGAAACTGGGGGCTTCACACCTGCCAGGCAAGTGCTAACCACGGAGTCACAACTCAACTCTGCTTCTCAGAAAACAGTCAGCTTCAGGGGTGGAGATCTGGTCCAGAGCTCTAGACTCTTAGGCACAAAAGTCTCTACCACCTTGAAAGGAGGCTACATGCACAGCCAAGACAAGGGGACTCCACTCGTATATCTGGAATAAGAGTTCACACTACTGGCCCACGCACCTCCCACCAGGTTTCCCGGACAGACGATTAAAACCAAGCACAGGGGGCTGGGAATGTGGCTCAGGTGGTAGCGCGCTCGTCTGGCATGCGTGCGGCCCGGGTTCGATCCTCAGCACCACATACAAACAAAGATGTTGTGTCCGCCGAGAACTAAAAAATAAATATTAAAAATTCTCTCTCTCTCTCTCTCCTCTCTCACTCTCTCTTAAAAAAAAAAAAAAAAAAAAACCAAGCACAGTAGAGAGAAATAACTCTCCAGGTTCCATTCAAACTCGCAGAGGAGGCTGAAAAAGAAAAGGCCCATAAGCCTGGAGAGGCTCCAACAGGCGCACAAGACTGTGTTGAAGTGACATCTTTTTTTTTTTTTTTTTTTAATTTGTATGTGGTGCTGAGGATTGAACCCAGCGCCCCGCGCATGCCAGGCGAGTGCATTACCGCTTGAGCCACAGCCCCAGCCCTTGAAGTGACATCTTTATCTAGAAAATCTGAACCTCTGCCAAGGACAACACATGGAATCAGACACAACCCAGGAGACGGCCTTAGCTCCTGGGTCCCACAGAACATGGGAGGTGAGCTCAGCCTCCGCTGGGTGAGTCTCAACAAACGCTGATGGAAAGGCATCTGTCCAGAACGTGCTTGGTCTGCCGAGTCTGTGGGCTTCACCTCCACACTAAAGGGCCTAACAGAAAGTGTGAGCAGCGGCATCTCTGTTGCTGCCCTTTGTGTTGGGAGGGTCCAGTGCACAATGAGAGCCAGCTTCTTAGATGAGGGGACTGGAGGGGACACACACTCACCGAGCTGTGCCCAGACTTACTCAGCCTCATCTAGAGTCTATAGCCTTGCAGGAGGTTTCTCTTTGCCACCAGTCTTCAAGCACTGGGTCCCCAGGAGGAGCAGGTTCATGTGACAGCAGGCTCAGGCTTGGAATATCCAAGGGCCCCAGCAATTGCCACCTGGTTCCAGACGGGCACTGCCACTACTTCCCTAAATGTGGCATGGACCTTCTTGTCTGATACAACACTACCGTCCTCAAATAGGATCTGGTGTTGATAGAGCTCACTCTAAATTACACATGATTCTGACACATGCTGCCCACCTGAGCTTGGCCAGACAGCAACTATCCAGCCAAGGCCTGACCCAGGATCCTAGGAGGAAGTTCAAGCACAAACCCAACCATGCTCTCTGCAAGATGGACCCCACTGAGTCTGGGTAGTAAAGCACCCGCAAAGCCTCTCCAGACCCAGTGGTTCTGACATTTTCTCAAGGACCAGAATTTTCTAGGTGTAGGAGAGAAAAACTCAACAGCAGGGGAGCCAAGGCAGGGAAGTGACAGCCCCAGAGCAGTCCAACCTACGGCAACAAGGAACGCACGCGCCCCTATGAGCTGGCAAGTGCTCAGTCTCTCAGCAGTCCAAGGTGGCGCAGAGGGTTATCATGTTGCCATGGCACAGCACAGAGGCCGCAGAAGCCCCCCCGCCAGTAAGGACGGCAGCAGCAGCAGCAGCAGCCACCCTTCCACACCACAGCAAGAACAGAGCAGTTAAAAGATGACTTCCCCTCCAAGGATGAGTGACACATCTCTCTCCTTTTTTTTTTTTTTTTTAAAGAGAGAGTGAGAGAGGAGAGAGACAGAGAGAGGGAGAATTTTTAATATTTTTATTTTTTAGTTTTCGGCGGACACAACATCTTTGTTGGTATGTGGTGCTGAGGATCGAACCTGGGCCGCACGCATGCCAGGCGAGCGCGCTACCGCTTGAGCCACATCCCCAGCCCCACATATCTCTCCTTGAGGAAACAAAAGGTTACTGTGTATTTCTGAGGGATCTCTCCCATGCAGAGGATCAGAAAATGGCAAGAGGCAACCCCAGGGCAGATTCAGCAGGAGGTCCCGAGGTCAAGGTGTAATGATGAAATGTAACCCGGGCATCGGTCACGCCCCCTTCCCCATGTCCACGGATTCCAGAACCCCCACAGGTGTTCATGTCCTTATATAGAATAGCATTATCATGTGCATACCCTCCCAGTGATCTTCAGTCACCGCTGCTCAGTACACGTATGCATGACTTTTCACCCAGAGATGCAGAAGCTGCAAGCCATGCAGCTGGCTGTAAATTCATCTGCATGGAAAAGACCTGAAACCTGGGCTCATTTGACACCAAGGCAAGCCAGAGGGTCCAGCACCGTGACTGCCGTCTATGGAACATTCATCCTGTATCATCAATAAAATACACTAAATTTCACACCTAATTGCAAACAAACTACACGGTAAAAGGTCGTAAAGCAAAAAAGAACCTTTGGCTTTTCCAGAGAGTTTGGTATTTTCTAAAAAAGGCAGTCCCCAGATCATTGTTTTTCAAAGTGAAAGTCTCCTGCCCTATCTGGGTAATGCACGCCTGTAATCCCAGTAATAGGAGGCTGAGGCAAGAGGATCTCAAATACAAAGTTAGCCTCAGCAACTTACCAAGTCCCTCTCTCAAAATAAAAAATTTTAAAAAGAGCTGGGGATGTGGCTCAGTGGTTAAGCACCCCTGGGTTCAATCTCCGGTACAAATTAAGATCCAATCACATAAAGATCTAAAGTGGGGCTGGGGTTGTAGCTCAAGAATAGAGCACTTGCCTAGCACGTGGGAAGCACTGGGTTTGATCCTCAGCACCACATAAAAAACTAAATAAACAATATAAAGATATTGTGTCCAACTACAACTTAAAAAAAGATTTAAAGTGAACATACAAAAGTACAATCAAATCAAACAATAAATTTTGGGATTCTGGACTGATTTTTATGAGTTTCACTCGAGACCTTTTTACATTTTTGTACCAAGGAATTTAACCCAAAGACACTTAACCATTGAGCCACATCCCCAGCCCTTTTTGATTTATTTTGAGATGAGGTCACACTAAATTGCTGAGGCTGGCTTTGAACTTGCAATCCTCCTGCCTTAGCCTCCCAGGATGCTAGGATTACAGGTGTATGCAACTGTGCTTGGACCCTTTTCCTTATTTTTTGTGGTGCTGGGGAATGAACCCAGGACCTTATGCATGTGGGGCAAGCACTCTACACCAACTGAGCTATATCCCCAACCATGTGCCTGGACCTTTGAGATCTTAAAAATGAGAAAATTGAGAAATTCACCACTGTGCTTTATTAGAAATAATAAAGATTGGGCATTCGTAATCCAAAAATCTGAAACCACAAATCCTCCAAAATCTGAAACTTTCTGAACACCAACATGACGCCACAGGCAGAGGACTCTATACTCTACCCTATGGGACAAATGCTATTCAGAATGTTGTGTACTAAAGACTGGGCTACTGCATAGGGCACAGAAAAAGGACTGGATGAGGTTCAGTGATCAGCATGTCTGAAGTCCTGGGTTCCCTCCCCAGCACCACACCACAAAGAAAACAAAACAAAAAAACAGGTGTACACAAAGCATAAATGAATTTTGTGCCTAAACTTGGGTGCCATCCCAAAGATATCTCATTATATATGTGCAAATATTCCCAAATCCAAAATGTTCCTTCTCCCAAGCATTTTCCACATGGGTGTGCTTAAAGCATTAAAGAAGCACATATTATTGGGCTGGGGTTGTGGCTCAGCGGTAGAGCACTCGTCTAGCATGTGTGAGGCCCTGGGTTCGATCTTCAGCACCACATAAAAATAAAATAAAGGTATTGTATCCATCTACAACCAAATAATAAATATTGAAAAAAAAAAAAAAGAAGGGCTGGGGCTGGGTGAGGCTCAGTGGTAGAGTGCTCTCCCAGCATGCACAAGGCACTGGGTTCAATCCTTGGCACCACATAAATGTAAAATAAGATGCTGTGTCCACCTATAATTTAGAATAAATATTAAAAAAGTACATTTTTTTTTTTGTACCAGGAATTGAACTAAGGGCACTCGACAACTGAGACACATCCCCAGCTGTATTTTGTACTTTATTCTATTTACAGACAGGGTCTTACAAAGTTGCTTAGCACCCTGCTTTTAATTCATAATCCTCCTGACTCAGCCTCCTGAGCTACTGAGATTACAGGCGTGTGCCACCGTGCCCAGCAAGAAGCACATTCTTTGAAGGTCACCTTTCTGGGTCATTTACTATGGTAACAGGTCCCTCATGTTCCTATTCGTCACTGCAGACGAGGTTAAGAAGGTGGCATTACTGCCAAGAGCAGATTTTAGTTTCCCTTTCATCTGCCCACTGTCTTGCTGCCACTTCAAAGACATCCCAACAGGTCTACACTGGGACCGAAGGAAGGAGTGGAGGAAAGAAAACTCAAGTAGGAAGTGAGGGCACACCTGCCCACAGTCTTTGTTCACCAACACAGCTATCAATCAGGTATGGGCGACAAAGGCTGAAAGGGTTGTTCCACGAGACATGGGCACCATGTTGAATAGCATCCTCAGCCCACCACAACACACACAGAACCAAACAACTCATGGATTTCAGTATCAGAGAGAATTCTGCATCTTTAGTAAGTCCCAAGACCCAGTGTAGGGCCCAGGCAGCACCAAGACCTGGGGTTCTGTGGAGATACTCACTCTGTGGACAGGCGTGGAGGTAGAAGAAGGGCTGGGACCACGATAATGCCTTCCAGGAGCCAATTGCCCCTCAGGTGAGCTGGTGGACGAGGAGCTCAGGGGTGAGTGGCTAAGGGCAGAGTCTTCCTCAGGGCAGGATTCTAGCGCCTCATTCTCTGAGGCCATGCTCTTGTCCAGGGGTGTCCTGAGAGGCTTGGCTTGAAGAGGCTCCACTGCCAAGATATCCTGCAAGACCACCACAGGAACTTTCCCTCTGAACAGGATGCCTCCGGCTTCGCTCCAACTGTCCTGCTCCTTCTGGGGGCACATTCTTGGGCCCCCTGTTGGCTCTGAGCAGCTTTGAGGGGCACCTTCCTGAGAGCTGCCATTCCTCTTCAGGGCTTCAGAGCCAACAGTCTCCTCTTCTGATTTACAAGGAATGTCTGAAAGGGTTTCTGCAGGAAAGGTCGCCAGACCATGGCTCTGAATGATCCCTGATAGCCCCTGACCTGGGCCTTCTCCGACCCCACTGGCAGGCTCCCTTGAGAGGGAGGCTTCGGGATTAAATTCATCGTGGTCCACAGTACCGTCTGGCTGGTCGCTGGAGTCTTCTGTCAAATCCACAATGACCATGTTCTGGCCAATGCTGGTTTTGATTCTATTTCTTATGAGGTTATCTAAGGGACCCTTCCCATTGACAAGTTTTGGTCTGAAGTCTAGGTCAGAACCCATATGACAGTTGTTCTCCAAGTTGTCCAAAGATGTTTCTAAATCGGGGACTTTCCCTTCCACAGAAACACTTTGGGAGCTTCCAATGTCTTCTGACCCATCCTCGCATTTCTCCTTGGGGACCAGATTTAGGCGCTTGAACGGCAGACGGGCTAGAATGAAGAGAGAAGGAGGTTGCCCTTTCAGTGAAAGTGTACAGTGACAATAAATACTTTTATATTCTGTATGCTTGAAAATTATTCACCTTATCAATAAAAAAATTGGAAAACGAAAATAAACTTGCTGCACTCTGGGCGGAAACTTTCAAGTTTAAGAGGGGAATTTTGTGGATGGCATTAGAGCAGATTATGCTAAGCGAAGCTAGCCAAGCCCTAAAAAACAAATGCCAAATGTCTGCTTTGATATAAAGAGAGCAACTAAGAACAGAACAGGAAGGAAGAGCATGAGGAAAAGACTACAGTAAACAAAGACGAATGGGGGGAGAGAAACGGAGGGAGAAGGGAAAGCATATGGAAATGGTAGGAGACCTTCAATGATACATAAAATTATACGAGGTCATGAGGGGCAAGGGGGAGGGAAAAAAAAGGGAGAGAATTGAACAACAGCAGGGGAGGTAGAGAGGGAAGATGGGAGGGGAGGGGAGGGGGGATAGTAGGGGATAGGAAAGGTAGCAGAATACAACAGTCACTAATATGGCATTATGTAAAAATGTGAATATGTAACAGATGTGATTCTGCAACCTGTATTTGGGGTGAAAATGGGAGTTCAAAACACAATTTGAGTCAAATGTATGAAAGATGATATATCATGAGCTATGTAATGCTTTAAATAATCAATAAAAAAAAAAAGAGGGGAATTTTGGGGGTTAAGGGTGTAGCTCTGTGGTAGACCATTTGCCTAACATGTGTAAGGCCGTGATTGTATCCCCAGTGCCGCAAAATGGTGCTCTCAGGGCTGGGGTGTGGCTGAGTGACAGAGTGTGCGCAGAGCATGCACTAGGCACTGGGCTCCATCCCTACCACACCAAAGGAGTGGGGAAGGGACAGGATGAGACTATTGCTTCAGCTATACTTTTCCAAAGTCTTCATTAAAAAAAAAAAAAAAAAAAAAAAGCAGGGGCAGGGGGCGACAATCTTTTAACAGGGATATTGCCAAAATTTTAAGATTTTCTGATCAAGGGCTGGGGATGTGGCTCAAGCGGTAGCGCGCTCGCCTGGCATGCGTGCGGCCCGGGTTCGATCCTCAGCACCACATACAGACAAAGATGTTGTGTCCGCCAAATACTAAAAAAAAAAAATAAACATTAAAATTCTCAAAAAAAAAAAAAGATTTTCTGATCAAGATCCAGTTCAAAACCCAAATGTATTTACAGTGGGTAAAAAAAAACCCATTAAGATAACTGTTTCTGGTTTTGCAGAAACAGACCCTCATGAAAAGATTTCTCTTTGTAGTACCAGCACTCCAGGCTGCCAGATTTCGTCATCAGTGAACTGTCTTCCCAGCACCTGGCTGGCTGGGGCTGGCTGTAAGAGATTGTGTAGCCAACACCTGAGGAGTGCGAGGAAATTCAATCAAATGGACTTTCCAACAAGCCTACACCCACCTAAATGCCAAACCAGCATTTCAAAAACACTACTTTGTAATGTAACAGAGCAAATAAAATCAACCTATTCGGGATCATGTATACTTTCTCAATTTTTAAAACAAGGATTCTGTCCAGTTCTACAGCTTTGCCTTAGGTCTTCACCCTCTGGACACATGCCCTCAGCAAAATTCCCACCAACACCAATCCTGCTGTCAATTTCCACAGGACATAAACTGCTGCAGGAAAACTGGACAAACAACCCAGTTTATACAATCCAGCTGCTTCTGGATTAAGGATAAATACACTCCCTATTTCACACAAAAGGATTTGGGGACATTAACCTTCCTGTACAACAGTGGTTCTCAATAGGGGCAGTTTGTCTCCCAGGGCATCTGGCAATGCCTGGAGATGCCTCTGGTTATCACAACTTAGAGGCCACTGTTATATACTGGGAGGCCAGGGATGCTGCTGAACCCCCTGCAGTCTACAGAATAGCACCCCCAGGGAGGGGGGGAAAATTACAAAACCTCGTAAGTGCTGAGGTACAGAAACCCTACCTTTGGATCACCATTGTTCCCAAGGAAAGCTAAGGTACAAAAACGGGTTTCCGGGGCTGGGGATATAGCTCAGTTGATACAACGACTGCCTCGCATGCACAAGGTCCTGGGTTTGATCCCCAGCACCACACACACACATACATACACACACACACACATTACTAGGCATGTGGTTCAGTGATAAAGGGCACCTGGGTTCAATCTTCAGTACCCAAAATGGGTTTCCCAGCTTCCTGGTTCAGGTTATGCATCCCTGATTGGAAAAGCTCCAAAATCTAAAGTTTTCTGAGCACCAACAGTACACGTAAGAAGAAAAATCCACTCCCGCCTTCAGGTGACAGGACATAATCAAAACCCAAGCACATTATAAATACTGTAGGATTACCTTCAGGCTATGTGTATAAGGCATATATGAAACAGTGATTATTAACAGCTGGATCCCATTCCCAGGGAGCTCATTATGTACATAAAAGTATTCCGAAATAAGAACAGAATCTGAAATTTGACATACTGCTAGTTCCACACGTTTTAGATAAGGGACAATCAACCTGTAGAGGGAGCATCTGTTCTCCCTCCAGCCCCTGAAGGCTTTCACTGTGGATCCCACCAGGAGACAATGAAGGACACAAATTCAGAATAAAAGTTTAACTGTGTCCAGAGTGTTACCTTGTATCAACTTCTTAACCGGAAAAGCTGGTCTGTCTTTGCAATCCATGGCTGTGAATAAAAAATGGCAAAGGATAAATTATTAAGTGTTAGAAACATTAAGCTAGCAAATATACACACAGAGCCAATTATGTACAAGGGGATTTTCAAGTGGGTACGATGCTGCCCCCTGCCCCTTAGGGATGCTGGGCAACGCCTAGACACATTTTTATTGGTTATTTAGGGGGAAATCTTAGGTGTGCTCTAGGATATAGTTAGGGGGCTGAGGTAGTTCATTCATTAGTAAAGCACTTGCCTAGCATGTATGAGGTCCTGGGTTCAATCCACAGAATTGCCAAAAAAATACAATAAAGTCTAGTTGGTAGAGGCCAGAGATACTCCTGAATACCCTGCAATGAACAGGTCAGCCCTCCAGGCCAAAGAGTCATTTGGCTCAAAATGTTAATAAGTTGAGACATTCTGCCCTAGATTACCTCCATATCTTGTTTTGTTTTCTTTTTGGCACTCACAATGAAATATTTGTGATTATGCCTCCTGCCAAAAACAAAAAACAAACAAACAAAAAAAGGCAGCTCTCTGCCAGCAGTGAGTTGTTTCATAGGTACCTAGAACACCTGGCGTGGGCTCTGGAACACACTGGGAACCAATCAAGATTAGTAACAGGGACAATGAGCAGTGGACTGAGTAAAGGTAAATATGAGAAAAAACACCTTTTCCTATTTACTTCCCCATGCCCCCAAAATATCCTTTTTCTAACCCACCCCCTACATCACCACTAGCTTTGTAAATCAGGAAAGAATTCATTTTCATTTTAAAGGGAGGGTAGGAAGGAAACACAATTGAAAGTACTTTCAACTTGTCAGGCAGGAGCTGAAGTGCTCCATTAAAGGAGAAAATTTTTCTAAATCAAAAAAATCTCAACAAAAGCATTTAACAATACCAAAGTTGATGCAGAATTAACCATGAATAGAACCAAGTCTTTGGATAAATATCTTTAAACAGTTATGTTAAGCGTACAAGACCACACATGCTAGGCAATCTGGATTAGAAAAATCTATTTTAGCTTATTTTGGGAATCACATTTTATAAAAGCTACGTGAAAATCTGACTGGGTTTTTCTAAACTCAGTTGTCCACAGCTGAAATTGCCACCTACCACCCAACTCTGACCTAAGCCTGGAGAATAAGGTGCCCATGTTTTCTTTCTGATCATTTAAAGTGAATAAAAAAAAATTTTTAGTTTTCAGTTAATAAAAACATAGATCGCCTTCTGCCATAATCTTCACCCACTTAAATTTATTCTCAGGATAACCTCATGGTCTTATTTGCAGGACTCCAAGTCACCAGCAAGAATTGAAGGGGAAACAGACATGCCCTGTGCCCAGAAACCACATCAGATCAATAACAAAAGGACCCACGCAGGGCTGGGGCTTCTACAACTACAAAAAAACAAAACAAAAAAACCCTCTCAAGGAACCAGACTATTCAAAGATATATATTCAACACTCCTGTGTATAGTGTTACAGACTGCTCTTTATTTTTAAAAGTTTTTTCTTTTAGTTGTCGATGGACACAATACCTTTATTTATTTATTTTTATGTGGTGCTGAGGATTGAACCTAGTGCCTCACACATGCCAGGCAAGCGCTCCACAACTAAGCTAGAGCCCCAGCCCAACTGCTCTTTCGAGATTACATCCTTCCTAATTTTATTTGGTGTTAAAACAGACTTTGTGTTATAATATGGTCATAACAAGTGGTATTTGGTTTTATGTTTTTAACTAGACATCCTGACTTGGTTAAATAAAAAGATCACCAAGATCACCGCTCCACCACAGTGAGCCCTCCCAGTCTTATTTATATTAGTCATATGCAGGCTTTGTGAAATCCCAAAGTCAGAGCAATGGTTCTGAAAGGAGGGTGCAGGGATCCAAAGCCAGCGCCTCTGGGACACATTTTTGGTTGTGGCATCTGAAGAGGAAGGGTTGCTGCTGGCATGGGGTGGGTGTGGGTCAGGCATGCTACAGTGCCAAGGATAGACCCAAATGTCAATAATGTTGAGACTGAGAAGCCCTGGACTAGACTAGTTGATATCCCTTCTAGCCCTTAATTCATTCAACCAGCACACATTTAATGGGCAACTACTACGTGCCAAGAACTGTGCCAAGTGCTGGGGTTACCATGTGGAGTCAAGCAGGAAAGAAGGGCAGTCTGGATTTATTTGGCTGACCACCCCCAGTTCTGGGAAGCCTCTGTGGGCTAGAAAGACCCCTTCCAAGAAACAGGGAGGAGAAAGCAACTTCGCACAGCAGGCCGGAGTCCAGCTCCCTGGCAATCCGCAGCACCCAACCCTCTTACCTGGCTGGGCTTGCCCAGATCCCCAGAGGCAGCTGCTCTGATTTCAGTCCCCCCCCCCCAGCCGACGTGACCTCAAGCCTCGGTTTCCCCACCTGCTGCAAGGTCCAGCTCTCTTAGGACACAGTGCACTCGGTAAGAAGCAAAGCTGGCCCTCCACCTCTGGAGCCTGTTTCCCCTCCAGGCACCCGTCATCCACAGGAGGCCCTGGAAGGGCTAAGTGATGCAAAGGCGCCAGGAAGAAGGAATTTGTATATATGACCGCGACTGCAACAATAACGTCAAGAAGGGCGTCCTCCGGGTCACTGGGCGCCTGTCCGGTATCCGAGGGCTCCGAGGACGGCACGCTTGGCCCGGAGCAGCAGGCTCGCGCCCAGAGGCCAGCCCACCCCCAACCGGCCTCTCGGCTCGCACAGGCCGCGCCGCCCCTTTCCCTCACGCAGGCCCGAACCGACCTGCGGCCGCTCCCCTGGCACCCGGCACCCCGCACTCCGGTTCCTCCAGCATCGCTCCGGCGGCAGCTCAAGCTCCTCTCGGGCGTCGGGGGCGCGGGCTCCGCTCCAGCGGCCGCTGCTGCTCGCCCTCCCTCCCGCGCCACTGCTGCCACGGCCGCCGCGCTCGTATTTGGCGGGAACCGCGGCGACCCCTGCAGTCTGCGAGCCCATTGGGCGAGGCCGCACCACGTGACATCCCGCCTCGGGAAAGAGGAGCGCCGGGAGCATCCTCGCGAGAGCCGTGGCTTCCGTTCCCCCTGTGGCTCTTCTATTGATGTTCCTGCAAGCCGAGGTAGGGCTCCGTTCCGGTCGCCGCTCATTGGCTGGAATAAGAAGCCCTGTGATTGGGCATGGGAGATGTCTAACTGAAAGCTACGCACTACGATTGGATGAGCGTGTGGGATAGGGTTAAGGGGGGCCGGAGACAACTGGGAACTACGGTTTAGCTGAGGACTATGAGCATTTGAGTTTATCCTCATTAGACTTTTGCTGAATATAGCAACTACAATTAAAATGAAATTTTCTATGTGAGCAATAAAATAGAGTCTTGGCAGCCATCAGCAGCATTTGGTATGCAGCAGATATATTCGGAGAGAATGAATAAAACGGATGTTTCTGTTTTAATGCTCAGGATTGTTGCACAAGCCTGTTTCCTCCACAGGCAGCTCTTTTCCTGGCTGATTTCTATCAAATTTCAGATCTTAGATCGACTCGTGAAGAAACCTTTACCTCCTCCATCTGTAACAAAATCGAGTGCTTGCAACACTTCCTTTTCTTGACGATATCTATGACTATATATTAAGGTATCATTTGACTAATAAATCAATTTTAATACCTAATTTTTGTTTTTGTCATTAGCTCAATGAAGGCAAGTATCATTCATCACCAGAACCTGGCTGTGATCGTAGGCGCTCAACTAATATTTGAGTGAATGCATAAATACCATTTTTATGGAATTGTTTACATCATGCAGGTTAAAAACCTCACATAGGGCAGGGACAGGGACGTGTAGCTCGATGACAGAGTGATCGCCAAGGATGTAAGGGCCCCTGATTCCATTCTAAATGCGCACACACGCACACACAAAGTATCAGAAAGAAAACAGCTTCAAGCCCGGTGGGGTTGTACAAGCCTGTAATCCCAGCATCCCAGGAGGCTGAGACAGGAGGATCTTGAGTTCAAAGCAAGTCTCAGTAAAAGCGAGGTGCCAAGCAACTCAATGAGACCCTGTCTATAAATAAAATACAAAATAGTACTGGGGATGTGGCTCCATGGTTGAGTGCCCCTGAGTTCAATCCCTGATACAAAAAAAAAAAAAAGTTTCAGTATCAGACTGTGAGTCTAGAAACAGGTTTTCTTCAGCAGCAATTTAATATCACAGAAATAGATATGATGTGAAAAGATTGGAAAGTAGTCCAAGTTTGGAGTTCTGTTGAGGATTAGATTGACTAATTAAATTCATAGAATTGGAAAATATGGAGAAATAGGAAACTAAAAGACATCATTTGGGGCAAGCCGTTTCATTACTCAAAGCTTCAGTCTCCCTGTCTTAGCCATAGGATGTGTTCTCCCCCTTATCTGACATTCTGTAATAATCATAGTTCAAAGTGTGTATCAGAATCAGATGGGGAGCTTTTCCAAACTCTTCATAACTAAAAAGTATTCATAGTAGCCTCATCATTATCTTGGGGAGTGAAGTTGGAGCATATGCATTCTGAAGCAACCCTCTGATCTAATCCAGTATCTTCTCTTGAGCATGTGAAACTTTCAGCAATTTTCTGGTACAAAAAAGATCACTCAAACCTGTCAACGACTTCAACACTGAAGTTCCAAGCACCTTGGTTGTGTCATTTTCTTGTTCTTCTTTTTAGAATCATTTATTCACTCCAATTCATTATTAATTTCCAATTCATTCAATACATTGTTATCAATAACAGTTGACGTGAGAATCAATATCAATGAAGATCATCTATCTGGGCCTGGGGTTGTGGCTCAGTGGTAGAGCATTTGCCTCACACGATTGAGACACTGGGTTCTATTCTTAGCACCACATAAAATAAATAAATAAATAAATAAATAAATAAATAAATAAATAAATATTTGTTTATTTGTCCATCTACAACTAAATTTTTTTTTAAAAAAAGATCATCTATCTGGGGAGGCTTCCTGGAGGAGGTGACATTCCCAGTAGAGTCCTTGTTATGGTTCAGACTTGAGCTGTCCTCCAAAAGCTTATGTGTGAGAATACAAAAGCATTCAGAGGTGAAATGATTGGGTTATGAGAGCCTTAAACTAACAGGTGCGTGAATCCACCTGAATGGATTAACTGAATTACTTAACCCTACCTGCTGATAGGTAGGGTGTGGCTGGAGGAGGTGGGTCACTGTGGGTGTGACATTGGGGTTTCTATTTTGTCCTTATGAGCTGATTTCTCTCCGTTTCTTTTGGCCATCACACTTTTCCGCCAAGATGTGATGATGTTCTGCCTCCTCTTGGGTCCAGAGCAATGGAGCTGACAGTCTATGGATTGAGACCTCTAAAACTGTGAGCACCAACCCATAGGCGATCTGGGGATGTGGCTCAGTGGTACAGCACTTGCCTAACCTGTGCGAGGCCCTGGTCTCCCGTCCCCAGCGCCAAAGAGGGGTGACAGGGCCGAGTGGGCGACAGTGATCGTTAATTAAAGAAGAGAGCAGAGAGTGGAAGAATGGACCGGTCCAAACTCTACAGGGTTTGTAGCCATGTTAGGAAGCTGGAGTGTATCCCATGGCTAGTGCGTGGACTTTAAGCAGAAGACAGATGGTCTGAATTGAATTCTGAACGTATCCTTCTGATTGCCTGGTGTGGAATGCACTTCAGGAGAGAATCTGGAAGTGGACGGCCAGTGAGAAGGTTAGTGGACAGCTATGATCAAGGCAATAATACCAAATGGCGTGGAATTTGAACAGACCGACACGCGACAGGGCGGGGATGGGGCCTGAATACACAGAGAACTGGGTCTCCTTGAGATGAGCAGACAGGCATCTGGAGAAGCCCTTTGGCATTCCCGAGCGGAGATCTTCAGGACTGTGCGCCTTCCCCAAGCCGAGATCTTCAAGACTCTGGTTCCGCCGTCGGGACTCCGGGGGCGCTGCGGCCTCCATCGCCTCTCTAGGCTCGGCCGGCGTTACTCGATGGCGGAGGAGGCTCTCCCGCTCGCTTCACACGCCCAGGAGAAGTGCGCGTGCGCTATCGGGCCGGCAGGGGGCGCGCGTGCGCAGACGGGGCCGGCACCGGAAGTGTGCGGTTGCCATGTAATATCCTGGCCGCGCGGGCGCGCAAGCGGCTGAGGCGGCGCCGGAGCGGGCGCGGAGCTGGCCAGCGGGCGGCGGGGGCGGCGCCGACGGGGCCAGCGGAGGCACGCGAGGGGTCGGCGGCGCCCGGGATCTTGTGATCTGTGCGGGGCCTGCGGTTGGCTCGGTCCGGGCGGGAGGCCCGACGGCGGGAGGCAGCATGTCGGTGGCGGGGCTGAAGAAACAGTTCTACAAGGCGAGCCAGGTGAGCGGGGCCCGTCGGGCCGGGGGCTTGGGCGGCCGAGCGGCGGGCCAGGCCCGGCTTCGGCTCGGGCGGGGTCGCCGGCGACTGCGGGGCGGCGTTGGCACGTGTTCCGCGCTGGGAGGGCAGCGCCGGGGACCGACGGGGCCACCCCGGAGCTCCGTCTCTGGGAAGGGCCGGCAGAGCCCCGCCGGGGCGAGATGCTCCCAGAGGCTGGCCGGGACGTGGACCCCGCGCCCTCCTGCCCCCCTCTAAAGCGCGACGCGGGCAGAGAAGGCGAAGAAACAAAGTCGCGAGGCTGTGGACCCAGGGCTCCTGCCAGAGAGCCCAGGGGCAGGGGGAATTTGCATCTAGAGAGTTGCTTCCAAAGTCCCCTTGATGGACACGGTCCAAGTTGAAAGGGTAGAATGAAAGGCGACCCCATCCTCAGGCAGCCAACCCCTCTCCCCAGAAACGGGGAAATTCTCGTGTTTCTTCCCCAAAATACGTGTCCACCTTCCCTGTAAAAGCAAAGCACACAGAGTGATAGATAGCCTATACTCGGCCAGACCGTGTGTTTTGTTAAATGTGTCTTGGAGAGAAAATTTCTCTACCCCGGCGTTGTTGACATTTGGGGACAGATTGTTTTCCCGGGTGGGGCTGTCCTGGGTACTGCAGGGTGTGGTGGAGCATCCCTGGCCTCCACCAGTCGCGTGCCAGGAGCACCCTCAGTCTTGACAACCAAAAATGTCTTCAGACCTTACCCAGTGTCTTCAAGGAGCAGAAGCCCTTCCCGCAACTTCTGCACTAAAACATATTCCTAGAGTTTCTTGGAATTCCTCCTGTCCCGCAGAGGGAGATCTCTCTATGGTGCCCAGTCTGGCCTCAAATTCTTGGGCTCAAGTGATCCTCCTATATTAGACTCCCAAGTAGCTGGAACAACTCAGGAGCCACAGCACCCAGTTTGGATCTTTCTAGTGGGCACATGGTATTCCATTGCACTAAGTTGACCACAGTTTCTTTAATCAATTGTCTATTGATAGATGTCTATATTATTTCCAGTAACTTACTACTACAAAAAGTACCACAATGAGTAACCTGTAAATACCTCTACTCACGGATGGGTTTGGTTTTACAGGATAAATTCCCAGAAACAGAATGCTCAATCAAACACCAAACGTATTTTACATGTGATAGAAACAGATTTTTTTGTTTAAGACCTGCTGCTTGTAAATCTGGGGAAAGCTGTGGATCCAAGAAAACTAGGCAAGTGTAAAATTCAGTGTACAGTTTCAGATCCAAGAAACCCTAGATGCCTTGATTCCTATTGATCCATGCATTGTAGGTTAAAGATCTTGGGTGTGGAGTTCATGTGTACAGGTTCCACAGAAGAACCAACAATGACCTTAGGCAAACAGAGCTCTATCTGTAATTTGGAAAGGCCCAATGAAAGGGAAGAGACATGAGTTCCCAGTAACGTGTGGCTGGTATCTTTTGCCTTTGGAAGGAAAATATAAGGACCCCAGTGGTTGTCTAAGGATGAAGATATTTGGGGTCTATCTCTAGACAGCAGATGATAGCCAAACCCTAGAGGAAGCGAGATTTATTCCAGAGGAATTTTAAGATTGTTGCAGAGAGTACTGCCCCTTTAACCTAGCAGGGTGGAATTAAGTGGGTTGGGCCTTATCTGGCAGGTGTTTAGCCCCCACATGCCCAATGGAAGCACCTTAGAATGTGGCTCACTGGCCTGGATCCTCCTGTGGGGACTTCAGAGATCTTGGAAGAATTCCTTTGTTCCCTCATGTAGGGAAGTCTTGAAGGCCCTGCCCTCCTCCAGCTATCAGGCCCTACTGGTGGCCCATGCAGTTCCACACAGACACTGCCAGAGGAACCTGCCTGGCCACTCAGGCCAACCACTAGAACCTTTCCTTTCCTGGGGCCTGCATTCAGATCTGTGACAGTGCCTTTAAACCTGGAAAGCACAGTTCAGTGTGAGCTGGTGTTTAGGATCAGTTTACTGTTTCAACATTCCAGAGCTCTGTCCCAAAGGATTATTGTGGTGACCCAGCCTCCTCACAGAGCTGTCTTAGCCTCCCAATCGATTACCAGGTTGTGTTCTCAGGAATCACCCTGGCTGTGTTCCATCTTCTGCAATATTTTCCACAGTCTCTGGCATCTCACTTGTTTATCTGGCTGTACACATCTATCTGCTTCTTTTCTTCTCAGTAAATCTCTTTGACCCTACCCTGTGCCTTCAGAATCCAGTCACCTGTCAAGAAGGGATTCCTTCCCTTCGGTAGTGATGGCTGATACAATGGCATTCTCACTGTGTCGCCAGGCTTCATGCTCTTAACCAGGAGTCTTGACTGGTGTCACTCTTCTAGCCTAAGATGAATGTATTCCGCTTTTATAACCCAAATCAGCAGTGTCTGGGAGCATGTTTGGCCATCACACTTGATGGAGTGCTATAGGGATGCTTCTGAGTATCTTCCATATGGCAGATCCTTGTTCCCTAAGAACTAGGTAATTTACAGATGTTAAAGCTTGTGTTTAGACCCCCCTAAGACCCCCACCCCAGGTCTTTAGGAACACCGTAAGTGTCCTTTGGTATCTGGTATTTTTTAGATAGTATAAGTATGGGTCATGGCTTCTTATGCAGGAATAACTCTCACTCTTTTCCTCTCAATCTAGAAATGTTTGAGATTATTTTGAATTGTCATAATCTGGGGAGAAGGTACCAATGACATTGAGTGGGTAGAGGCCAGGGATGTTGCCAAACAACGTGGGATGTTTGGCAGCCCTTTTCCCCTTCCAAGAATCATCCAGCCCCAAAAGGTCAGCAGTGCTGAGCTTGAGAACTCCTGAGTGGAAACATTCTGGATCTCAGAGACTTGTAACAGTGTCTAACTTGAGAAACAGAAGCTAGGAGGAGGGGGAACCTGAGCCCAGAAAGAGAAACTGGGTTTCCTGCTGTGAGGCTGTGATGCTACTGAAGTCTGTGACTTCTCCTTGGTGGTGTGGTAACCACCTTAGCAGATCTTGTTCCAGTCGTCACCCAGCAGAGTCAGGTTCAGAAGCAGTTTTGTCTCAAGCAGGGGAATTTTGTAACAAGGTTTTATTTACAAGGCAGGGGAAGTCAGGATCAATAGAAGAGCAAGCAGTACAAAGTCACCTCCCTAGTGCCCAGGAAACACACTTCCTCAGCACATCTAGAATTGGGGTCTCTAGTATTTCCAGGGAAGTCAGGAAGTTTATGTACATATTTAAAACCCTACTAGCAAGATAGAAACTCACTTCTTCGAGCAGTATGTGTTTGGGTGAGGTTACTTTCAGAGCTAAACTGCTTGCTGGTTTCCTGATCGTTTTTTGTGGCCAGGCTGTATGGAGATTTGCGAGTGCAACTAGGGATGGCCCTGGCAGCTGCCTGGAATGCTGGCCTGTTGTCCCCTGCCCCCTTTTTGCCTGAATGGAGGTAGACAGTTTGAAAGGAAAGATTGATCTGTCTGAGCTAAAAGTCTCTGTGTGTGTGTGTGTGTGTGTGTGTGTGTGTGTGTGTTTGTGTGTGTTTTGCTGGGCATCAAATCTCAGGGCCTCACCCATGCTAGGCAGTGCTCTACCATACTGAGTTTACCCCAGTCTGTCTTCCATGGCTTTGAGATATGTTGGACGCTTCCTAGACCCAGGGTCCATGCCTGGGGGGAAAGCTCATATTTCCTTTGAGGGACTTGAGGGTTAAAGGGTGCCCTAGAAGCTGGGGGCCCTGGACCCTAACCTATGAGAAAAGCAGTAGGCAGGGTAAGGAGAATTTGGTGTCTTAGAATGTCCCAAAATTCTGCTTGCTCTGACTTATTTTTCTTTTTGGTACTGGCAGTTGAACCAGGGCCTTGTGCATGCGGGGCACATGCGCTCTTCTACTGAGGCCCACCCCCAGCATAGACCAGTTTTTCAGACCTCACTTTGTGGATGTGAGCTGTGGCTTTCCTAGCAAAGTACTTGACTTAGTAAGAAACATGGAATGTGAAGCTCGTATCCCTTTGCTTCTGTGTGAATCAAAATGTGCAGCCCGTGGGCTGGGGATGTGGCTCAAGCGGTAGCGCGCTCGCCTGGCATGCGTGCGGCCCGGGTTCGATCCTCAGCACCATATACAAAGATGTTGTGTCTGCCGAAAACTAAAAAATAAACATTAAAATTCTCTCTCTCTCTCTCTCTCTCTCTCTCTCTCTCTCTCTCTCTCCCTCTCCCTCTCCCTCTCTCCCTCTCTCTCTCTCTTTCTGTCAAAAAAAAAAAAAAAAATTGCAGCCCGTGCCCCGGGAGAGAGGCAATTCAGAGTTCTGTGTGCATCATCTGGAAAGAGGGTCAGGGCCAGGCACCCAAGGCTGTGCTGAGCACCCCATCCTCTGGAGCACCCTGTCCCACGGAAGGCACAAGCAGCAGATGAGGGAGTGGGTTTTGCCTTTGTGATGTCCATGCCTGAGGGGAACTAGTTAAGTCCACTCTGGCAAGAAGCCACAATGACCTGGCATTTGCTGTGGTATGAGGTCCCCGGGGGAATACATGGATGGTAGGTCCCGCTTTCCCTACGTGGCTTTCTGTCTCTTGCTTGCACAATAATATAAACAGTCACTGAGGCCTGAGCTGCTGGACTGTGGAGATAGGGAAGACGTTTGAGACCATTTTTCCCTGAAGAAAACCTGGGGCTCCTTAAATTCCACCACTTCCTGGCCCTGTCTTTAAAAGCAGCTCCTCCCGCTTGTCTCCCAGGCCCACTGTGATTCAGCCAGGAGGGTCTGTGACCCAGCATGCTTCCTGTCCACTCCCATTCTTAAGCCCAACTGAATGGTCACCCTGTTCTGACTTATTTTCTTTTTTACTTTGGGGTGCTGGGGATAGAATCCAGGATCTCAAGCTTGCTAAGCATGCACTCTTCACTGAGTCACACCCGCAGCCCCTGTTCTGATTTCTGCCACGTGTAACTGCTGTACATTAGGCCACATATTAGCCGAGAGCCAAAAGTTCACTTCTGACTCAGAATCCTGTGTTCTTTAAAGGCTGGTTGGAGCTCTGCAAGAGCTAATCACCCTGCTTATCTGGGTGTGTTAACACCAAGCCCCACCATGCTTAATTATAGTCCTGTGCCACTTAATCACAGCCTGCTAGGTGAGGGGTTCACAGTATCTCCCTCTTCCCTTGTTGAAATTGGGCGTATCATATCTTTCAGACCCTAGACTTACCAAAGACTCAGAAAGGTCCTCAAAAACGTTTGCCCACGCTCACCTATCCATCAGCCTCTTGTTGGGGTAGCCACCATGGGAGTACTAGTGCACTTGGGGATGAACTCCCCAGTTTCTCTTTCAATTGGCCATATGCTCGTCATGCACACTGATTCCTCCTGTTCCTCAAAAAATCTTTCATGTGGGCCCATTCAGCTCAGACCTGCTATTGACCTCTGTGTCTGCGTCCAGTGGCCTTTGGCCCAGGGACCTAGGTTGCAGTTGTGTCCTGGCTCCTACTTAAGTCCTTGTCCTCCTTTTCCCTTGTCTCCAATGTTCTGAAACTGATCTGATCTGAGGAAAGTTAGTTTTTAATTTGGAACGAGCAGCCAGCTTCCCTGATAGGCTTTCAGAGGCAAGGCACATTTTGGCACTGTAGCGGGTGGGTGGAAGGAGGAACGGAAAATTGCCTCCTACCCTTCTGTTTGCTGCGGACTGGAGGTCTCTAAGGCCTAGGAGGGTTCCTTCAGTAGGGCTCCAGGCTTCCTGAGACTTTTTAGCCCCAGGAGCGTGGGGGTCAGGAGCTCAGCAGGCCCACTGAGGGCCTTACACCCTCTCTTATCAACCCCTCATGGCTTTTTTTTTTTTAAATATTCATTCTTTAGTTTTTGGCGGACACAACATCCTTGTCTGTATGTGGTGCTGAGGATCGAACCTGGGCCGCATGCATGCCAGGCGAGCGCGCTACCGCTTGAGCCACATCCCCAGCCCCCCTCATGGCTTTTTTAACAAACCTGGGAAGTGTCCTGGCGGGCTCTTCTGGTCTCTTTTCAGAGCTGTCCTTGGAAAGCTGGGGCAGAGTGTGTAGGCTGCTTAGCAGCTGGTGCCTGCCTCTACCCCCACCCCCTCCGTGCAGCCAGGCCTGGCAGGCACTTTTCCTGAGCACTCATCTGGGGTTCGTTTCTGCTCATTTCCCGTTAGGCAGTCACAGGGCCCCACATGCATGTTCCTAGAGGATGACTGCGTCTTCCTTTTCCACTTGGCTCCTAGAAAAACTTGCTGACTGGGCCCTGAGCATGGGGTCATGCGGAGACTTCCCCACCAGGGCCGGAAAATAGATGCTGTTTCCTTCCCGGACCTGACTCAGCACTGGCCCACTGACCGCTTTGGACAGGACTGTGGCTGGTTAGTTTCCCCACCTGGCTACAAACCCCAGCACCCTACGTGGGTGTCTGCAGGGGCTCACAGTCCTGGCAGATACTGTGATTTCTGGGAGTACTAGATACCCAGTGAAGCTCCAGGGGAAGCTCCAGGGCGGGAGGCTGTCCTTCCCATCCGCCTCTGCCCTTGCCCAGGCATCTTTCTGGTCTCAGGAGTAGTGAGATCCTGGCTCAAAATTGCAGATAGATTTGGGGATTGAGTATTCCAGTGTCCTTGTCACTGGCTTATAAGCTCTTTGCAGACAGATCTAAGTATTTCTGCTCACCACTATAGCCTTATTGAGCTGGCCTGTCCCTGGCCTGTCCCAGGAACTCGGTGAATATTGGTTAAAAGGGTAAATAGCCTTGCAAAGCAGCCCCTAAAGGAGAGAAGAATGTCCCCAGGGGGTCTGGGGTACAGTCAAGCTAGCTATTTTCTGGCATTTTGGACTAGAACTTCTAAAGCCCTTACCTGGGTCCCAGTTTTCAATCCCACCCTCTTCCTCTCTGGGTGACACATACAGTCAAACTGGTCTGCTCTGCTGTACTCTGAGCCCTATATGCCCATGTTCTCTGCCTCCTGTCTGGTGGCACTGTCTGTCCTCTTCTTGTCTGCTTCTAAAGCCCTGTGCCTCTCCTTCACCCTCACATCTCGTGGGACTGCCTGCTGGAGGGGCGTCTTCCCCTGTGAGCAGCTGGCCTCTTGGCTTCCCACCCACATCACAGTCCTGTCCTGCACCAGCTGTGCTCTTCTCCCATCAGACAGCAGCTCCTGAGGGCCAGGCCAAGCTGGGCACCTTGTGTCAGGCCTGGGGCCTACTGGGTAATGGCTTGCCCACAGGCTCATCAGAATTACACATAACCAGGTCAAGTTGATGTGCTCCTTCTCAGGCAGGAGTGGGGCTGTCTCCCAGTGGGGCCTCCCACAGTGTCCCTAATGGCATCCCAACACCAGTTCTACTCTCTTGACCTGGTTTCTGCTCAGTCCTGGCAGAGTTCCAAGGACTTGGGTGGTTGAGAAGATCTTTGAGAACTTGGTCAGGAACAAGTCCAACTAGTCTAAAAAAAATTAGAAAGCTCAGAGATTGTTCTCTTTGGCTTAGGTTGTACTCCAGGCACAGTGACCAAGAATGACCTGCACTCAGCTGAGGCCAGAAGGGCCTGGCTGGTGTCTTAAGTAGTCTGGTAACATGGATCCCACCAAGCAGGCCCTGTGGAGCAGAGATAAGATTTCCACTTTCCTCCTTGAAGGAGCCAGGCCCAGAGTTCCTAGGACTGCCCAGCCTCGAGGCCTCCTTGGAGAGGGTATTTTCCTCACTTCCAATTTTCCCTAAGATAAATCATGCCCTAACCTCCAAAAACCTGCTCCCCAGGTCCAGGCCCTTTCTTAGACTTAACTGTCTTTAACCTCACTGTGCTTGACACCCTACCTCCCAGATTCCACACCGAGGACTGTTTTGTTTTTTTGGTACCTGGGATTGAGCCTGGGTACAGTTCCGTGACCACTTATGAGTGCTTTAAGCACTTAAGCCACATCTCCAACCCTTTTTTTTTTTTTAAAGAGAAAGTGGGGGGGAGAGAGAGAGAGAGAGAATTTTTAATATTTATTTTTTAGTTTTCGGCGGACACGACATCTTTGTTTGTATGTGGTGCTGAGGATCGAACCCAGGCCGCACGCATGCTAGGCGAGCGCGCTTCCGCTCGAGCCACATCCCCAGCCCTCCGACCCTTTTTATTTTTTATTTTGAGACAGGGTCTTGCAAACTTACTTACGGCCTCACTAAGTTGCTGAGGCTAACCTCAAACTTGGAATCCTCTTGCCTCGGCCTCCCCAGTTGCTGAAATTACAGGAGTGTGCCACCTCACCCAGCCCAACATTTTGTTTTATTGTTTGTTTGTTTTTAGTACGGAGGATTGAACTCATGAGCACTTAACCACTGAGCCATATCCCCAGCCTTTTTTTTTTTTTTTTTTGTATGTTATTTAGAGACAGGGTCACACTGAGTTGGTCTAAAGCCTTGCTAAGTTGCTGAGGCTACCTTTGAACTTGTGATCCTGCTGCTTCAGCCTTTTGAGCTGCTAGGATTACAGGTGTTCATCACCACGCCTGGCCCTGTTTTGACTTCCCTCTCTGGGCTCCTCCAGCTTGTTCCCCTGGGTTCTTTGGATTTTGCTTTCTACCTTGGCCTACTGTCTCCTTGGTATCCACTAACCTCTCTGTACCTGACTTCCAAATCTCTCCCAGTCCCAGTGTCACCAGTGACACTCCCACCCACCTGTGGCCCTGTCTTGCTGGTTCCCCTCCCTCAGCCTGAGCACCAGTGTAGACCACCACACCATGGCCTGCAGCAAAAAGAAGTGACCACCAGGGCTCTTCACCTGCTGCCTGTGCTGTAACTTGAGCACAATGGTTAATTTGGCTTTTTTACTTTATAATAAGTTCGATTTGTAAATGGGTTTAAAAAGAAATCTTGGTCTTACTCTGTGTTTTCAGTAGTAGTAACTGGAACAACAAATGCAGCAGCAATAAAACAGTGCAGTTGGTCCTCTTAGGTTCCCTGCTCTTGGCTCTTCTTGGTTAGATTCTGCAGTAGTGACCAACCGACCCCCCCCACACACACACACACATACCTCAAGTGCCTCCTGGCCAGAGGAGCAGCACAGGAAGAACCGCAGCAGAAATAGTGTCCTGGCCATACAGTTCATGTATCTGCCTCTCACACACATGCTGTGAGATACAGGGCTGCGCTTCTTCTTTACTCTCTCATGCCTACTGCTCTGCCCTGCTCAGTCTCAAATGAAGACTCAAGAGATCCAGTGGACCTGAGTAAGGCTCAGAGGACAGCTATGGCTGCAGGTAAACCTGGCTGTGGCCAAGTCCTTGGTGCCTGGGGGAGGGCTTGTCAGTCAATGATGTTATCACATTGATTTCTTATTCTAAATGCCACCATGGCCAATGATTTCAGTAACTTTTGCCAGTAAACCCCAGTCAAACCTGTTTTCTTTAAGCAGGATGATAACCAGTGGCTTTTCTGGGTCTTGACCCTAGCAGTGAGCAGAGACTTGTTCACAGAAAGCTTCTGGGAAAGAACCCTTAGGGAGCTCTCTGTCCTTTATTTTAGTTGTAGATGGAGACAATACATTTATTTGTTTGTTCGTTTATTTATTTTTGTATGTGGTGCTTAGGATACAGCCCAGTGCTTTACACATGCTAGGCAAGCGCTCTGCCACTGAGCCACAACCCCAGCCCTCTCGGTCCTTTTTCCTCCCCCACCGTGGGAATTGTAACACATGGGCTCCCAAGAGTCCCTCCTCAACCCTGCCATGAGCTGACTGTGGCAGGAAGGCAGGTAGGTGTCCTTCAGTTTGAGCCCTCAGAGTCCTGACTGTTTGAGATGGACAGGCAGTGCTGGCTTTTAAAAGCCAGGCTTTGTGGCTGGAAATGGCAGTCTAGGAAGCTAGGGTGGAATTTCTCTATGCCCTGGTCTGTCCTGGCCTAGGTTGTCCACCATCTCTCATCAAGGCCTCCTGTGTGCATGTTCTCTGAGAGTGAGACACGTTGCTATTCATTTAGAAAGGCTAAACTAAAAAAAAAAAAAAAAAAAAAAAAAAAAGCGCCAACCAATAAGTTAGGCATGATGACAGATGCCTGTGATCCCAGCTTCCAGGAGGCTGAAGCAGGAGGATTGCAAGTTGAAGGCCAGGCCTCTTAGGGAGACCCTGTCTCAACATAAAATAAAAAGGCCTGGGGATGTAACTCAGTGGTAGAGTGTTTACATGGCATGTGTGAGGACCTGGATTCTATTCCCAGCACTGAAGAAAAAAAAAAAAAGCAAAAACTACTGGGTTAGTCTTTTGCTTCTTGCTTCTTAGTCAAATCTGCATGTTACCCTTCAATCTGAGTTGCTGTGGATCCTCTGACAGCTGGGTGGACTGTGTGACACTTCGGGGTCATGCGGTCATGGATTCTCTTCCCTTGGCTTCTTTGTTTTAATCTCACAGTTGCAGGCTCTCTGGGAAGCCTCCATGCCCTCTGGCTCTCTCCCCACGCATGCAAGGGCACCCAAGTGTTCTGTCTGTCCCTATATTGCCCAGTACAGGGGTAGAAGGCCACAGCAGGCCCCTCTGCCTTCTCTGCACTGGAGTGTTGGGGGTTCCTGGGTGGGAAGCCCACAAGGAGTGCTGCAGAGAAGCAGGACTAGGAAAAAGGTGCCTTGGCCAGCCTGCCATGGTGTTGTTTCTGGAGCCCTAGGCCCAGAAGCATCATTAAAGTTTACAAAGGACTAGGGATATAGCATGCATGAGGTCCTGGGTTCAGCTTCCTAGCACTGCAGGGGGGAAAAAGTTATAAGGTGTTTCAGACATCAAAGAAATCTAAGGAATGGCCAAAAAAATAATCAGGTGCACATCATTCTACTTAAAATAAAACAAGCAGTGCTGGGGCAGTGTTAGCCCCTGCCTTCTGCCTTCACCATGCTTGGGATCATTGCAGAGAAATATGTGGTGTAGTGCTTCCTCCGGGTGGTACCCTGCAGTTGGCTTGGGGCTTGGCTGAGCATTTTCTGTGAGCTGTTTGCACCAGCCCACATTGCTCCAGTTCCTTTCCATGGTCTTTAACTCCCCTCCAAGAGTCACGCCCAAGCCTTAGTCCGTTCTGCCAGTGGACATTTGGGATGTCTTGAGTTTGGGCTCTTCCATGCCATAGGGTGGTGAGCAGTCTTATGGCTGTCCGGGCACGAGTCGGAGAGTTTTCCCTAGAGCTGTACCTTGTTTAATACAACCATATAGGTTTTCAGTGGTCCTAGCCTGGAAACAAACAAAAAAAGCTTTTCAGTTTATGGATGGAAAGTCTTGGACCCAGAACTGGTGGGTATCACATGTTCGAGCAGTTGTGAAGTGTGATATTTCAGCCATCCCATTGTGCTGTGTGTCCCTGAGGGGTGTAGCCAGCTGGGGGTTGCTCCCCAGGCACAGGATCAGCTCTCTGGTCCAGAGAGAGATGGACCTGGGGTACACCAAAGGTGCCCACGCTGCGTTCAGCTGAGACCTCCATTAGTGCAGGTGCCAGAACCCATATGTCCAGTTTTGCTTTGCACAGGGAAACTGAGTTGCAGAAAGAACGTGCACCTGTACCCTCCCAGGCCCCTCCCCCTCCATCTCTAGGGCCTTGGCAGGATCATATAGGTGTCCATCCTAGTTGTTATTCTTTCAGAATTTTCAAACATACTTTCTTGCTGAAATGTATCCTAGCCCCCAAATCAACACTCAAGCTCTTTCACAGTCATTCATGGATGTGCACAGAGTAGTGAAAACTTTCTCTTCCATATATCTTCCAGCTAGGGCCACAGGCTGCAGTGCTGTTGTGCTGTCCCAGCTGTCATGCTGTGAACCAGGATTCTTAGTGCTGTGTTTTTCACATTCTGGGGACTTTGTCTGGCTGTTTAATGTGATCCCTGAGGGCTAGGGACTGTGATGAGCCTCAAAGAGGAAGCACTAATGTTAGAAAAGCCTCAGGTATGAGCACTAGGATTTACTGTTGACTGTGGGGTCAGCATACAGAACAACATCACATGTTGATCAACTGACAGAGTGACCAGAGGCCAACAGGGACCTGCCCACAGCATGTTTCCTCTGAGAGCAATGGTCAGTGTTAATCAGCTTTCTGTCTCTATAACATTCCCAAGGGAGCCAACTTTTTAAAGAAAAAAGTTTACTTTGGCTCAGAGTTGGAAGGTTCCAATTTATTGCTGGGTTGGCTTGTTGCTTTAGGCCTGTGGCAAGGCAGGGAACATGTGGTGGAACAAAACAGCTCACCTCCTGGCCAAGGAGCCAGGGGCCCACCAGGCCCTACCTCTTTTTTTTTTTTTTTATACTGGGGAATTGAACTCAGGGGCACTCGACCACTGAGCCATACCCCCAGCCCTATTTTGTATTTTATTTAGAGACAGGGTCTCATGGAGTTGCTTAGCACCTCGCGGTTGCTGAGGCTGACTTTGAACTCGCGATCCTCCTGTCTCAGCCTCCTGAGCTACTAGGATTACAGGTGTGAGCCAATTTGCTTGGCCCAGGCCCTACCTCTTAAAGGTACCATTATCTTCCAGTAGCCCCAAGCTGGGAACCAAGGCTTTAACATGTGGGTGTTTAGGGGACACTTAAAGTTCAAGCTGTAGCCAAGTGTGTATGGGTCTCCATTCCCACGTAACCTCCAATTTAATGACTGAGTTAGTATGAATTAAGTGGAATTGTGGAAACTGGCCACGTGTTCAGATGTGTGCAGAAAATGATCTTTCTTGTCCAACCCTGAGGATACCCCACACCCAGAAACCCCTCTATCAATCCTATCCATCATGCTTAGGGCCATCCTGAGCTTGGTGGCACACTTCTTCTGACAGAAGAATGCTGGAGGCTCATGCCAGACACTCTTCTTAATGACCCTCCATGTCTTCAAGGTGGACCTTTCAAAATCCTGTCTGGGCTGTTTCTGAGCCAGCCCTTACTAGCACAGATCTCCATGTCCCCTTCTTTCTCCCTTTCCTCACATTTTCTTCCTTCCTCCTTCAAAGCCAGTGCCAGGCCCTCGCCTTTGTGGCGCATCTGTGGCCCTCTCCCTGCACAGAACACCAGGTGTCTCGTGCCTGAAGGCCTCCCTCTATAACCTGGGGCATCATTAGTGTGTGCCTGTGTTATCTCTGTTCTTTTCTCACCTGGCTGGATGTGCAAAAATAATGAGATACTTATTGAATGAACAAGCACAACCTTAAAAAGATAGATCCAGTCAGCTGACTCTAGCCCCGGAGAGTCACCCTCCCGCTTGAGAGTGGGTCAGCCCAGGCCAGAAGAGCATCCCAGACGCATATGATGGTGGCTATAATTGAAATAGGGCTGATGATGATGCGCCTATGAGTGTCGCGACACACGACTAAACCAGTCAGGTCACTCCCAGTGAACTGGGCTGGCACAAAATAATCACACAGAGACAAAGAAATACCTTTTTCTTTGGGTTCTATGACAACTCCTTTGACCCAGCTCCCACAAAGGAGGTAAGGCAGGCGAGAAAGAGAAAGAGCACACCTTGAATCCTGTTTTATTTGGGGAGAAGCCATTCAGATGAGGCAAGGGGCCAGGTTGCAGGGGGGGTGAGTCTACCTTCTTGATGTCTTACAGGTCAGCAGGTCACGCTCATCTCATGTGTTGTGTGATGATCAAAGACAGAGCAAGCAAAAGGAACACACATACGTGCACAGCCCAGAGAGGGCTGCATCGTCAGTCCAGTCCAGTGTACTCAGAATGCTCACACTCACAGCCCATGGCTGGCTCGCCACGTCTCCACATTCCCATTGCTCAAAGCTAGGGGGCATTCAGCTCTTCATGTGGGAGGGGAACCCGAATGGTTCACACATGCCACAGGCTCTGAAGTGGGCAAGATTGGGGTGTAGGAAGAGGATAGAAGGAGGGATCCGAGTCTCCAGTACAAGCGACCCCACCCTGGGCACTTCCTTGGGCCATCAGGAGGGGGAAGGCCTAGGTTGCTTTCCCCATCATCCAAGGGCCAGGCAACATCTGTCTGTGGGTCGGTCCTTCCAGAGAGCAACAGCGGTGCTGGAGGAACCCTGGCCACTTGGGAGAGATTAGAAGACTCTATAGCTCTCAGCTCAGGGAGTGGCTGCGCCAGACCCTGGCACAGAGCAACGCCACAGAAGCAAAATGAGGCCTCGGGAGAAGACCAGAGGACAGGGCTGCTTTTCTTTTGCAAAAAATTTAAAATCTCAATCACAGGGCATTGCTTAGTACTTTGAGTTTGCACTGCAGCAGCTGTCTGTCCCCTTTGGGTCCCCTAGAGTCTCCTGTGCAGATTGTGGGCCTTGTGTCCTGGGAGAAATTGTGCACCAGCCCCATGTCTGGTCTCTTTGCCAGAAGGATCTCTTTGCCAGGCCGGAAGCAGATAGAGGGATGCACAGGGCGTTAGGGTTCACTGCTGTGCAGGCAGGGTGATGGGGCAGCAGGAAGAGGCCCTGGGGCCATGAGACTGCTGGGCATCAGACACAGGGGAGCTTCTCCACAGGCCTTCACATTGAGCCATTTGTCTCTTGGCACTGTTCCTTTTCTACCTGCTTCTTCCCCCACAGGAGAGCATCACAGGGTCTATTTGCATGTTCACAGAGCCATTTGCATGTTTGTCTGGCATGGGGAGCTGTGTGGTGCTGGGTTACACCCCAGCACCTGCCTCAAGAGCCCGTGGCACAAGCGTGGGTTCAGTCTGCGCTCCATACTTTGACTCTGTCCCAGTGGTTTGTGTGTGCGCAATCCAGAGGTGGGTGTTACTCCAAGAAGGATGTTCTTTTTGTCCTTCTAAAAGAAGGGTGTCCATATAGCCTCTCAATCCAGGAAAACTGGGTGCCAGTGCCATATGAGGGGCTGAAGGAAAAGCCCTCTCCAAGCTTCTGTGGGCTGCACCTCCCCGGTGTGTGGTAGAGTGGGTAGTGTGGGATCTGCAGAGCAGCTTGTGGTTCCTGACGTACCTGCACACCTATGTCCTACAGCAGGCCCTCTGTAATCCCCCTGCTCTACAGCTGAGGAACCTGAGGCCAGGGGAGTTTGCGGTTTGGGGGGCACTTTATCCTCCCCCCAGTACACACAGTGCTGGGGCTGGAACCCAGAGCCTCTTGCGTGCCAGGCAAGTGCCCTGCTACTGCACTAAACCCCAAGCCCTGAGTTTGCATTCTTTCTTACAGTGACAGCCTTGATGGACAGAGCAGAGCAGAGCAGACCCAGTCTTGAGACTGCCAGTCTCAGCTCCCCTCCCCTTCCCTGTCACCTGCCCTGCCTTGTGACCTAGTGGGCATGACTCTGTTTTGACTTGTTATTGACACACTGAGAGCAGGTACATTCATTTGTTATTTATTTATTATCTCTATAAATATTATTATTATCCCAGCAAATATTCAGTAACCAAGCACATGTACCTCTACTAACCCTGTTGATGCCCAGCCCTGCTGTCGGGAAGCACATATTTGGGGACAGAATATGTTGGGGTGGGCAGAGGATGCCAGCTGTTCCCTGGTAGTGATACACAAATGTAACCACGGAAGAGGTCCAGTCTCACAGGCAGGTAAAGGGCCTAAGAACTGCTGTTCTCCATTGTGTGGCCTGAGGGGGATCCTGGGAAAAGCCACACACTCCCTAGACCTCACAGGTGTGGGTGCTCTGGCCTCCCCACGGGCACAAGGGGCAGTGTCAGCAAGTGCTGTGTGTGCCTCAAGGAGGAGAGGCCACCAGCCCCACTGCTATAGTGTAAATGGCAAAGAGGCAACAGCCCTGGCCAGTGCCTACCTGTAGCAGCCCAGTGCCCGCAGCTTCCTCCTGGCTTCCTCCTCTGTGTGTCCTGGGGTGGTTAGTGCTAAGATTCAGTCAGCTCCAGGTTTTCAGGACCAGCTCTGACATGTAAAGGGCAGGTGCCTTTTGTGTTTAGTGGGTGAGAACCAGGAACTGGAGCCAGTACAGATGCCTGGGCTCCGGGACGGGCTGCCCTCAGGGTGATCGAAGCCAGCATCTAACACAGCTCAGCTGACAACACAGCCAGCAGACACCCAGGTGTGGGGCCCTCTGACTGCCTCTCCGCTTGCTCATCCACCCTGCCCTGTGCTGTCCTTGGTATTATGACCTACTCGGGCACATTTGGTAGTCAGGGCTCAGAATTCTGGTTTCCCTGATCCTGGCCACATGTGACTTGGCAAAGGCACATTTGTCAGCCCAGCTTCTCACCAGCTGCTGCTGAGTAGGTTTGGGGACTGTTTCTGTTTGGCTTTCAAAGGAATTTGCCTTTCTAGTATCCTGGAAAGTATAGCCAGACTCCATACCCATGGTTTTCTCAGGAGATGGCTGTCCATAACAAACACCCAATGCCAGGGCCCTCAGAATAGTCCAGTCCCCCAGCGTACAGGCCGGATTTGGCCTGGCTTGCTTTGTTCTTTGCGATTTTTCCCAAACCTTCAGCTCTCTAGTGAGGGAGCCAGCTGTGGGAGTGGGGCTGACAGCCTCCAGCCAGGGCCAGCCCTCCTCCAGCCCCCAGAAGCAACATACCAGAACTTGCTGAAGGAACAGCATCCTCTGGCTGGCTTCCCAGAGCTCAGCCCCCTCCAGGGGTGGGGTGTGGCAGCAGGAACCCCAGAAGTCTCAGGCTCTGTTTTTCATTCCAGGGTAGATATGGCTCTGACTCAGGGTACGGCAACGGGGGAGGCCATAGGCGAGCAGATGGAGGCATGGTGATAGGTGGTGTGAGACAGGACAGGGCAACAGCATGAGGGGCTGGCTCAGGGTTCACACAGCAGGTCCGTGGAGGGGCAGCACAGATAGGAGCAACCAAGGAAAAGGTCCTGTGGTGGGCATGAGGTTGGCACCTTCATGGAACAGAAAGCAGGTGGGGCAGAGACTTGCAAGGAGAGATGGCCTTTAAAAGTGGAAGGGGTTGGGCTGGGGCTGGGGCTCGGGCTCAGCAGCAGCGCACTTTCCTGGCATGTGTGAGGCACTGGGTTCGATTCTCAGCACTGTGTATGAATAAATAAAAAATAAAGGTCTATCAACAACTACAAAAAAACACAAAGTTGAAGGGGCCTTAGGGACTGGGCCTGTGTTTCGTGGGGGGAAGGGTAGGAACAGGGGCTCTAGGCTCTAAGTCAGTCACCCTGGCACATCAGTCCCCAGGGAGCTGTGACCCTCCTTGGGTCCTGCACCTCTAAGCTGTGCTCTCAGTGTGATACGGAGGCTGTCCAGTGCTGTCGCAAGCCAAGCAGTCCCCGCCTGACCTGCTTGACAGGATTGTGCATCCCGTCCCATGATCAGGCTCTTCCTGAAGGGCTCTTGCGTCAGCCTTGCCTTTGATGAGAGATTTGTTCTTCCTAGAGCGCCTTATCATTTCCATGCACGTGTGAAAGGCTGATCATGCCTCAGCCAGCAACGCCCCACAGGCTCCTGAAGCAGAGCTGTGCTGCCCTGCCCAGCAGGGACTCTGGGGACTTATTGCCTCATTTGTTTGTGGCTTGGGTTTTTCTTTTTATAAGTTTTTGTCTGAAATTTATTTTATCAGCATGTGACATGCAGCCAACTTGACCCCAAGATGAAAAACTAAATGTAGAGGCTGATTTATGTTTGGAAGCTGCTGCTCTGGTGGTAGGAGCAGGGTCTGTGGCCTAATTTGGAGCCAGTCTCTGTCTCCAGCAGGTTTGTGCTCACATTAGGTCAGCTAATGCTGTCCCAGCACCCTGATGGCCCCTGGTCCTAAAAGAGCACTGAGGAAGGGGAGCCAAAATCAGGGTGTAGGCGCAGCCTCTGTATAAAGGAAGGTGTGGGAGCCCAGGACTCCCTCAGCTTCATCAAATGCTTGGAGTGCTGACTGGCCATGGACAGAGTGGCCTCCTCCTCTTCCCATCTGTTGAGTGAAGACACCTGCCCTGAGGTTATACCTGAGCCAGGTGAGTGAGGAGGGCCCAGATGATGAAGGAGCCAGCTGGGCAGTAGATGGAGAGAGCAGCGAAGTGTCCATGCCACATTTGAGGCCAGGCAGTCCTGCCTTGCCCACAGACACTGGCAGAGCACTGGCCTGCTGAAGCAGAAGAAAGGATGTGCCCTCCCAGACATGGCAAAGCAACCAGGGACTGGTAGGCCATGAGTGGAAGAGGGGGCAGTGTTAAGTGCCCTGCTGCTTGTGGGGAAAACCTGGCAACTCTGTTGGCAGTCCCAGGGATGCCTGTTAGAGCTGGACCTGGAGAGCATTCTCATCTTGTAGATGAGGAAGCAAGGGTTGCTGCAGGAGTCCCCAGAGGAGCTGAGGACAAGGACCATGATCTGCCCATCTCAGGCCACTGCCTCACACACTGGCTTCTGGCTAGGCTGGCTGTGAGGGGAATGCCCATTCCCTCCCCTCCACCACCCACAGGGAGCTGGGCCAGCAGGGTGTGAGCCTTCTTACCCCTTTCTAAGGACTGCTGAGTCACCTCTGAGGGAGGGGTGGAAGACTGAAGCCATCCGCCTATCTTGTCCTCACTGGGACTGGAGGAGCAAGAAACAACACTGCAACTCCTGTGGCTGCCTTGTCGCACAGTGCAGTGTTGTGGGCACCCTGTGTGCCAGGCAGTGCACAGGTCCCGGGGTAGCAAGGAGCGCTGGCAACTGCTGTGTGGGGCACTGGGTCAGCCAGGTGTCCATCACCCACTGGACTGCAAGACGATGTACTGGTCATGGCAGGAAACAAGGCCCACGGAGACAGAGGGGGTGCTGAGTTAGAACATGTGCTTGGAATGGCTTCCTTAACAGGAAGTGACACCAGAGCCCAGGCCTCCAAAGCCAAGTAGCAGTTTGTCCAGAGCAGAACAAATGGGCAAGGGAGGCAAATCCCAAAGAGGCCCTGAGCTGCCAAACAGCGAGGGCTGCGTGTGGACAGAGGGCATGGGTAAGGCCTGCGGGTGGCAGGCTAGGGAGTAGGCCACACTGGAGTCCTAGGGAAAGATGCCAGGGTGGGGGCCTTCCAAGGGACTCAGACCAAGGACCTCATCGGGAACGGATGATGTGGACAGAAACCTCCATCAGGACTGGTGACTTCGCTGTCAACACAGATGAGTTCTTTCCAGCCCTGTGCAGAAGGGGTGGCCATGCCTGTAGCTGCCCTGTATGCCACTAGACAGTACCGTTTTCTGTCGCAAGGGTGATGACACACAGAGCTGCCTCTTACAGCCTGTCTGTTGTGACAGCCACTGAATGATCTTGTCCATTTGCTATTGCCATTACTGTCTAAAGCAGCTCCCTTCTGACAGCAGCCCCTCTGCCTCCTGTCTGGACAGTGCTGGGCCACAGACGCATGTTTCAGGTGCCCCTCTCACTGCAGGTTCCCTCCTGCCTCCTGCAGCCTGTGCAGGCAGAGAGGCAGCAGCTGTCACTGGGAGTGCTCTCAGCTCCCTGCCTTTCAGGCAGCAAGTTGTAGCCAGGCACAGTGGTGCAAGCCTATAATCCCAGTAGCTCAGAAGGATCACAAGTTCAAAGCCAGCCCCAGTTACATAGCGATGCCCTGTCTCAAAATAAAAAGGGCTGGGGATGTGACTCAGTGGTTAAGTGCCCCTGGGTTCAATCTCTGGTACCAAAAAACAAAGTTGCTTATTCTCCATGCCAGCTGGGTGCCATCCTTAAGCTCAAAAAGCCACACTGGGAGATGGGGTCAAAGTGACTAGTGCTACAGTGACAAAAGACATCCTCCAGGAGATGAGCCTGACCACGGCCCTAATGCCAGGCTCTCCACAGCCCATTTGTCCCTCTGACAAGCCAAGTCCCAGGTGAGGGACCTGGACTCTTGAGAACCCCCATAAGCTGGCCAGGAGCAGAGCCCTTTTGGGTGGGGTGGTGCTGGGATTGAACCCAGGGTGCTCTACAGCTGAGCCATGTCCTTTTTTGTTTTTTATTTTAATACAGGTTCTTACTGAGTTTCTGAGGCTGGCCTTGCCATTCTCCTGGGTAGCTGGGATCCCAGGCATGCACCACCACTCCAGTCTCCTTTCTAACTGATGTCGAACTGTTGTCTTGTCCATCAGCCCAAGTCCAGGGGACAACCCCATGGGCTAAGAGGACACCCTGGGCTTCGGTGCTACTGTGCTTTGACACCAAAGCTTGGTTCCCCAGTAATCCTTGACAAGCAGTACAGGGGGTCAGTGGGTCTCTCTTAGGACTTGAACTAATGGTGGCAGTAGCACATGGAAAGCCATTTTAGAAGCCTTTTCCTGATTCTTCTTCTCCTGCTGCCATTCACAAAGGTTGCTTGCTAAAAACAGCATGGCTTTGGTGGACAGAGAGGCCATCTGTGTGGGGAGGGCACATCCAGGAAGCCTCGGATGCCTGGTGTGTGACAAAAGTGGAAGTTGCACCTCCTGCAGCTATGGAAGGGGTGGTGGCCACCCAAAGTCTTATTTACACAGCCTGAGGTGGAGCGCGCCATGACACATGGTCCTCCCCTTACCAGCCTACTTCATCCTCCTGCCTCACCCAACTGGGGCCAGAGTAGGAAGCGCCTTTGGCACAGTGGTGCTCCTGTGACCTCTTTTCTCTCTGCCCTTTTCCCTGCCCACGTGCTGCTTCCATTCAGGAGTGACAATTCCTGAGCTTCTCACGCAGATATCCTGAGGGCTCCAGGGACAGGACCCTCTGCAGATCACATCCAGGCTGCACTCTATGGCTTTTCCTCTCGTGGAATGATCACTGCCCCATAGCCAACATCTCTTAGTTGAGCCATACAGGAGAAGCTCACCTCTGGACATCATCCTGGTGACACTGGGGACCACTGAGAGGTCCCTGGCCAGAGCAGACAGACGAGGGCAGTGCCAGCTAGTCATTTTCCTTCCTGGAAGATCCAGTGTGCTGTCAAGTCCCTCCTGCAGGGCTTTGCCAGCATCCCCCAAGTCAGGAGCCACGGCATAAGCATAGAGTGAGCTGCAAGGATGCCAGCCGGGCAGCAGAGCAGCCTGCAGGCGTGCCACCTTTTGGCCCATCTCAGGAGGAAGACTAATGGAAACTGGGAGGGTAGCTCCATGTATGTCTGCCAGTGGCTTCACAGATCCAAGCCAGCATGGAAGGGGTGTAGCTGGACAGGGACAGGGACAGGGACCTACAGACCACAGATCTGCCCTCACGCCCCTCCCTTCCCTTTCCCTACCCTCTCGCCCAGTGCAGGGATTTCTCCACACTGCCCAGGACAGTCTCAGCCACTTCTTGGGCCTCCCCAGTTATGTCCCACACACAGCTGTCTGACAGCCCTACTTCCTGAAACCCAGGCCTCCCTCCTCCTGTCTCACACATGGGCGGAGTCAGAACTGGCCACCTACAGGAATGTCAGGTTGGACCAGTGGTCATTCAGCTTCCCTGCCTACAGTTTCAGGGCCATAGAGTTCCTTGGCCTCTCACCCATGTCCCCATCTGTAAAACGGGTGTGTCCCTATGTGGTCATCTAGTGGGTGTTACTAATCAATGACATGGGCAACATGGGGCCCAGTAGGTGGTGCTCCTTTTCCGTACCCTGCCCACCTCTCCCTGCATCTCACCTGCGTGGCTGGTTTTGCCCATTGGGAACTTGCCTTGTGAGTCCAGCACAGGTGACCTGTTCCTGGGCTCGTCGCAGCCAGGCCCTCCTCCCTCACTTCCTGTAGCTCATTCCACATTCTCTTTGCTGATGTTCTGCCTCATTTCTTAGCCACCTGGTGGCTTCCTCAAGACTAGGACAGAGACTTACCACACTGCTGAGCCCTTAGAGCGCACAGCATCTAGTTGACAGCCTGTTGATCAGGGCCTCCGGCTGGCACTAGTCTGTTGCTGTGGTGGACACAAGGCATTGGTCCCTCCCCAACTGATTGCCAACTGGGCCACCCACCAGCCCCACCCTAGTTCCTGGTCTACAGGGTGCTGAGCCAGGCTCCCTCCAACAGAGAAGAACAGGACTGAGACACACCCTTGAGAGTTCCACTGAGAAGGACTCAGAAAGGAGTGTGGGACTCTCTTTGTGGTGTGGTGTGGACAGTGTCACCACAGGTCTAATGGCTGGGTTGGTAGAAGCTCACAGGCAGAGGGCAGGAGGGGAAGCCAGCTCCAACCCTCACCCTGGCCCAGAGAGGACAGGTGACCCCTGTGGCCTCCTGTAGGAGGTTACCTCCCACTTCAGGGTCCTAAGGAAATGAGGCCCAGCAGCAGCCCTCTGCCCTCCCACTCCTCCATGCTGCTTTCTTTCCTTCAAACAATCCACCGAGCCTGCAGCTGGCCACTTGTTCTCCATCCCGTTGCTTGTGATTCATCCCCCACTCCCACCCCCGCTGTGGTGCAGCAGCTTGGCAACCTGTTCTGTGCATTTCCACTATGGCGGAACCCTCCTGTGTGTCAGTTCCTCACTTCTGCCCAAAGATGGCTAAGGATTAGGACTCAGAAGAACGCTTGTCTTTGAAAGAAAACCGCTTCTCTTAAGGTCTTTTCTCTTTGGTTGGTTGGATCCCCATCCTCAGTAATGGGGATGGTGCCTGGGGCTTGGTGCACGCTAGGCAAGCGCTCTACCACTGAGCCACCCCCAGCCCTGGTCATTATTAATACTGATGGGCCACCTGTGCTACCAGGAGTCACATGCTCTGGAATGGAGACCCATCTGATTGCTTGCTCCCCAGGTGCCTGGTACACAGGTGACAAACACAGTAAAGGGGCCGTGCTGGTCAAAAGCAAATGTGTGTGAGCGGGGGGCCAGGCACAGGTGGGTGGGGCACATGAGGTAAGAGCAGGCAGGTCTCCACTGGGAGACCTCAGGCTGACTCTGGGGTCAGGATCCAGCCTCAGGAGGTTCTGAGGATGTGTCCTGCAGGCAACAGGACTTCTCAGCCCTGCTTCCCACCCAGCAGGGACCACCTAGGTATGGCCTCTGCAGGAGCCTTCACAGGAAACGGGCTGCTGCCCAAATCTAGGGCAGTCTTGGATGAGTTCCCTCTCAGGGTCCAGCTCACATCTGTCCTGGGACTGGGTAGGAGTGATGGTGTGGGTTTCACGCTGGCTGCCCTCCTGGGCACAGCAGTCACTTGGCTCCACAGCTGCTCTGCCGACCCCAGCAGGTGCTGTGCCACACAGCTCCCTCAGCAGGGCTCAGGCCCGTGCTGTGTGTGCTGTGCACCTGGCTGCCAAGAGGCAGTGTGGACTTGCTCCTCGGCTGTCTGTCCTCAGGGTGGGACTCCAAGTGGCCTCACTTTGGGATGGGCTCTGTCAAAGGCTTCATTTCATATCTGCTGCTGAGTCCATCAGTGGCTCTCAGCAAGGTGGGACAGTATGCTAGTCCCCTGTGGAGATGGCGTCAGCCCCTCTAGGGTTGGCTGCCCTGTGACAGGGACATGAATGGCACCACTCCTCACGTGGAGACTAAAGGTGTGTCCTTGTAACCCATATGTGTATGTTCTGCCCCTGCCCGGGTGCTGTCCTTCTTCCAGTGCTACTGGGCCTGTAGTCAACATGAGGCAGACTCATCTCTCCCACATCTTCCTATTGGCCTTTGATCTTTCTGTCCATTTGTGCCTGTTCCTAGCCTGTGGAGCTGCGGAGAGAAGGGACTTCTCAGTCTTACAGATCCCCCCTGGTATAGACAGGTGGCCATGTGAACATGGAGGTCCTGAAGACGTTGAGGGGGCCTTGGGAGGCTGACGCCAAGAGACACATAAGAACCTACCAGCTGTGCCATGCTCAGAACAGGTCCTTAGGCCCAGGTGCCCTCAGGAAGTGGTGGTTTGTGCCTGGTTGGCTTCAGTTCTCAATTCACTGCAGGAGCTGGGCTCACATTTCCCCGTGGGCAGCCCCAGCTCTGAGAGCGTCCTGACTTCCCACCCACAAAGGAAGCGAAACTGACCCATGAAACTCAGTGGAACCCCCCAGAACTGCCTAATCCCTGGGCCAGCCTCCCTGTGGGGTGGAGCACACTGTGCAGGGCCAGCAGTGACAGGGGGCCAGTGTCCCTCCCACTTCTTTCCTGCCTCTCCCCTAAGTCCTAGGCGCCTCCTGGACCAGGAGTCCAGCCTCCCAGTGGGCGTGGACAAGGGGATGTGCAGTTGGGTGATCTGGAAGGCTGCCTTCTGTGGAGCAGGCCTGCTCCTGGGTCCAGCAAGCACATCCGGGAGGGTGGGTACTTCTCAAGCCTCCCCATTTCTGCTCTTGGGCCATTTCCTCCTGGGTTGCTGTGGTTCCTGTGTCCTGGGCCACCAAATGCTCTGCTAGGCCTCCCCTCATATAGCACACTGGGCACTACAGGGACCATCACAGCATCCCTTGCTCACATCTTGCAACATTTGGAGCCAGGGAGACTGCTAGGTGTAGAGTGGCAGGCACCCCTCAGTCTTGGGGTGATAGTCACCAGTGACAGCAAATGATACCTTCTACTCTTCTGCTGTGACTGTTAGCTGCCAGAAGGACACAAGCCTGTCTCTGCTGTCCGGGTGTGTGTGCACACATACATACCTGCACACTGGGATATGGTCACATACCATTAGACCAGGACATTAAATGTACATGGTCACTTGAGTGACATCAAGCCTCCTGACAGTTGAACCACGTGGGGGTGTGGTGAGTGAGCTGTGGAAACCACCAGAAGACTCAGGCCATCCCACATAAACACTGATTACTGGAAGGAGCCCACGGCTGTCCCTCCTCTCGCCTCATGCTGCCCACTCTGGAAAAGTTCTGATAAGTCCTGCAGTGAGAAACCCTTCTTAAGTAAACGGGGCAGTTTCCGTGTGCTGTCTGCCCCTGGGCCTCTTCTGCACTGGGACCTGCTCCCCTCTAGGTATGCCCATAGAGGATGGATGCCCTCTGGGAGATGGGGGGCCAGGCCCACTCAGTTTCCTTCCTGGAGAGGCAGGGAGCCTCTGGTGGGAGGTTGAGGCACTGCAGTAGCCCAGGAGCAGCCTCGCTGCCATCCATCAGCCCCCTACCCAGGAGGGCATCCCAGCCCTGTCATAGGGTTGTCAACGTGTCATTCAGCCACAGTTGGCCTCTGCATGCACACCTGGTGGTACACAGTGTCTCTGAGCAGGTGTCTCTAGACACCAATTCTGTGTGTGTTGGCATCTCTGTGCCCACAGCCAGGCCTAGCACCAGACCTAAGGTTTCCTCCTGGGGTGGGGTGGGGTGGGGCTCCTCAGGGTGCGGTGAGCCTGACGTCCAGTGCCACCTGGACTGCCAGGTCTCACCCAGCCACCTCCCAGGCACAGGAGCCCTTGGTCAGGGGGCCCCGCAGCCTGTCCTGCCCAGGTGGTGGGAGGTGGCCAACCTGTTCCATTTCTTAATCTTGCTCCAGCTGTATGTAAGAGGGTCTGTGTTTGGCTTAGAGAACTGCACATTCCTTGACAGGTGCTTTGTCTCGTCCCCATCTCCCTCCTGGCTGAATGGACTGGGACTCAGGAAAGGTACAGCAAGCCTGCCTTTGTGCTCCCTGTTCACAGTGCCCTGAAGGCACTGGGCAAGGAACCTCGGCAGTGCAGGGACTCGGGTCTCTGCCCTGCTCCCTGGGGCCCTCAAGGTTTCCAGTAGACCAGCCTCCATGTCACACAGATGTAAACCTGCACCAAGCCCTCAGTGTGCCAGCATGATTGAGGCTCCCCTGGTAATTCTTCCCAGTTTCAGGGCTACTTTTGCAGCCAGGCACTTGGTCAGAGGATGCGATGGTATTCTTGTTGTGCTTACCCTCGCATTCCTGTAACTGGTTTACATCCCTGACTGGCCACCCTTGTAGGTCATTATAGTCACAGTACTGGTCAGTCCCGGAGGACCCAGGTGTGCACTCACCTTGTGAACTTCCCGGGAGCTCACAGTGTGCGTGTGGGGCAGCCGCGCCTGCTCTGCAGCTCGGGAGGGGGTGCCTGGGTGTCAGCTGCAGGGGTCGAGCACATGCACGTGCACCGGACCCGCTCTGGCCACCTGCCCCTCTGCACAAGACCATTTACCTGTTGGCTGGCTCTCAACCACATTATGAGCAGGGTTTTGGTGGATTTGTTTGTTTTTTCACTCGATTGAAAGACACTCAAGAAAGGTGTGGGGCAAATCCGCACGTCTCCATCTGCAGGGGGTTCATGTAGGCACTTCTGGAAGTGTGTCTCCAGGGCTGTTTTCCTACACAGTGGGATCCTGCGCCCCTCACCTGTAGGTCTGCCTCTCCAAGGAGAGTGTTCAGTCCTGGGTGCACCCCTGAGGTCCAGTGCCACCTGGACTGCCAGGTCTCGCACAGCCACCTTGTCAGTCCTGCCGTCGTCACCATGTTTAGGTTCCCTGTAGGCCATGGTGGCTGTAGCAGATGTGACTAGGATACACCCAGGGGTTCCTCTTCCTCCTCCTCTGCACTTCACATGATCTCCCTCCTTTTGTCTTCCAGTTGGTCAGCGAGAAGGTCGGAGGGGCAGAGGGGACCAAGCTGGACGATGACTTCAAAGAGATGGAGAAGGTAGGGAACTGCCCAAGCTCCTCACGCTGGTCAGTGCTACTGAAAGGGGCCCCAGAGTGCTACCTCACCGTGGAGCCCCAGTGGACGTGCCCACCCTGGCAGGGCTGTGACTGACAGGCCCCTGTCAGTCAGGTGGACTCATAGGTAGCAGCTTCCATCCAACCCCAGGCAAGCAGCGATGGGGACAGGATGCAGCTGAGCTGATGGACAGGGTTGGGCAGGCCTGTTTTGGCCTTGGGTGCCAATGGCTGTGGAGCCCAAACACTGCCTCTCTCCACAGAAGGTGGATGTCACCAGCAAGGCAGTGGCAGAAGTGCTGGTCAGAACAATCGAGTATCTGCAGCCCAACCCAGGTAGGGCCAGCTTGCTGTCTGGGGTCTGCCCAGGCCTCCTGTGTCAACAAGAATCTTAAATTAACAGAGCACAAAGAGGGACTACTGTGCCTGGGTGGGTGGGCTGCAGGCATGGCTGGATCCAGGGGTCCAAGCACCATGTTTAGGATCACGTACTTGTTTTCTACTTGAGCTGACAGCTTGCCTTCCTCTACGCTGGCTTCACTGTAGGGCCAACTTCTCCGCATAACAATCTTACCCTTCGGTAACCCCGCCAGCCAACAGGCCCTGCAGAAAAGAACATCTTTCCCCTCCTGACAAACTGGAGCAGTGTACGGGGGGGTGGGGGTTGGGGGGGGTACCAATCTCCTGATCTGGCCAGGGCTCCATCCTTGGAGTATGGGGGCTGACTCCTGGGCCCAGAGCAGGCAGAACCTTTCCCCTGGCTCTGCAGTGGGAGGCAAGGAGCACAGATGAGCAGCAAATCCAGCAGCAGCCACTGGAGGCCAGTGCCAAGAACAGAAAGGGACAGAGGTCCCCAGCTGTGTCCCCTACCCCTGAGGCCGCACATGCAGCTCCCTCCTTCCTCCTGCAGCTTTTTTTCACTGCACTCACTTGGGGACCCGCTCTTCCTGTGCACTGCCAATTCTTTTTGGCTGCTGGGGTGTCCAGAGGGGAGTCACACTCCTGGCGGCCTGTCTTGTGGGCGATCTTGGGAAACAGGTCTTGCACAGGTGCACTTTAGGAAGGGACAGGTGCGGGAGGAATCCCCATGGCTGCCCCCATGGCTGGTCCTGTTGCAGCCTCTCGGGCCAAGCTGACAATGCTGAACACGGTGTCCAAGATCCGGGGCCAGGTAAAGAACCCCGGCTACCCGCAGTCGGAAGGCCTCCTGGGAGAGTGCATGATCCGCCACGGGAAGGAGCTGGGCGGAGAGTCCAACTTTGGTGAGCTGCACATGCTGCCCCCTGCAGGGCAGCCCTGAGCATAGTCCCCAGGGGCACAGCTCTCAGGTCCTCTGTGTCAAGTGCCATCCTTGGGACTGGGGATATGTGATGGCACAAAGAGCTTCCCCATGCAGGGGGCTGTCCAGACCAGTGGGGGTGGGCGGGCAGGGGTCGATTCACCCAAACCTGACCATAGGGAGGGACACTAGGGAAGAGCCTTTGTTTGGTACCAAATTCCAATTGCCAGGATGTTGGCTGTTGAGGGGCCGTTCAAGAGCGGGGAGGATATCGATCCAGCAGGACGGGCCCCTGCGACAGCTTCCCATGCCCCTCTTCTCTGCAGGTGATGCCCTGCTGGATGCAGGGGAGTCCATGAAGCGCCTGGCTGAGGTGAAGGACTCGCTGGACATAGAAGTCAAGCAGAACTTCATTGACCCGCTGCAGAACCTGTGTGACAAAGACCTGAAGGAGATCCAGGTGCTGCTGCAGCGTCCCACTGCCCAGTCCTGCCCTCAGCCCAGCCCCAGGGTCACCCTTCCACAACAACCAGGTCACATGTTGGACAATTCTCCCGTCTGTCCTGGGAGCCACCAGGTGACACTTGTCCCCTGCATCCTACAGCACCACCTGAAGAAGCTGGAAGGTCGCCGCCTGGACTTTGACTACAAAAAGAAGCGGCAGGGCAAGATCCCTGACGAGGAGCTGCGCCAGGCCATGGAGAAGTTTGAGGAGTCCAAGGAAGTGGCAGAGACCAGCATGCACAACCTCCTGGAGACAGACGTGCGTGGCCGTATCCCGCTGTGCCCTCCTGTGTGACCAGCTGCTCTGGTCGTGGGGATGGGGTGGCATCACAGGCTCCAGGGTAACCCCTCCTGTACCTGGCACACCCAGGCTCAGTGAAAGCTTGAGGGAGGCCACATGGCTTCAGGGGGACAGAGGGCTGCAGGCAGCAGCCTGCCCACTGCCAAAAGCGAGGAGCACTCCCCAAACCTGGGGCCCTGCTCAGGCTGCAGCGTGGGGGTCAGCAGGGAGACGCCACCACAGTGGTGTCCCTCCAGCCCTGCTGGTCCCACAGATCGAGCAGGTGAGCCAGCTCTCAGCCCTGGTGGACGCGCAGCTGGACTACCACCGACAGGCCGTGCAGATCCTGGACGAGCTGGCCGACAAGCTCAGGCGCAGGTGGGCCGCCTCGCTGTGGCGGGCATCTTCTCTGCTGGAGTCCCTCTTGTTCTCTCCCTGTCCCCCAATGGCTCCCCGCCAGAGTTCCCTGAAGCCTGAGTCCCCATGCTTCCTGCAGGCCCTGGGCCCTCGTGCCCCTCTGTTGGCCATAGGGACAGCAGCCCCATGTGTGAGGCCGCCCTGGTGTGAGCAGGTTCCACTGCACGGCCCTGAGTCTGCTTCCAGAGTCTCCCAGGCTGCCTGAGTTGGGAGGGGCCACATGAGGAAGCAGAACATTATTAGGCTCGTCCTGGTCCCCCTGGGAGACAGCAGGAGTGACATGAGGGCCAAGAGGTTAGAGGAGTGCTGAGCCACCCAGTTCACCCTGAGGTCCACAGTAGCCTGCTGACCCCTCCTCACCCATGCCCTGCCTGAGGCTCACCTCTGAGGCGTGTGGTCAACTAGAGCTGGGCCGGCTTCAGGGAGGCGGGACAGGACGTGCAGGGCACCTGCTTCCTGGGCTGTCGGGGACCTCACAGCGTAACCCGTGCACTGAACTATCTAGAAGTAGTCTGCAGCTTCTGAAGGTGCCGGGCGGGAGTGGGGGACCAGCCCAGGGCCTCTGACTGGTTCCAGGAGCCTCCGGCCAACAATGTCCCCTGTGGCGGGGCCTAGGGCATCAGCTTGGATCTGGAGTGCTGAGGCCCTCATGGCCAATGATTCCCCCCACAGGGTGCGAGACGCCTCCTCGCGTCCCAAGCGGGAGTACAAGCCCAAGCCCCGGGAGCCGTTTGACCTTGGAGAGCCTGAGCAGTCCAACGGGGGCTTCCCCTGCACCACAGCCCCCAAGACCACAGGTAGCAGGGAATGGAATGCTGCTCTGGGTGGCAGAGGGCTGGCCCTGTCCCAGGCCTCTGAGAGCCAAGGCCCAGGAAAACCCAAGCCCACTGTCCACCTGGACTCCAGGAGGGGTCCCCAGGGACCAGGAAATGGCCCCCATACACACTGTGATCAGTGTCCCTCTGTTCTGTTCACAAGCAGCTTCATCGTCCTTCCGATCTTCGGACAAGCCCATCCGGACCCCCAGTAGGAGTATGCGTGAGTGTCCCCTGCTAATGGCTTCCCTGCTGATGGCAGGACTTAGCTGGCAACACTGCCTTCTGTTGTATTCCGAAGGGGTCTTTCTCCTACACATCTCCTGGGCCAGGAAGTCCCGCCTGTCCCCTGTGGGCAGTGGGCCCCAGATGGTAGCTGGTTGGACCGCCCCCACCGCTGGTGGGTCTCCAGCCCCTAGACTCATGTGCACACCAGGGGCTCAAGTGCTGAGGGCCAAGGACACCAGCCTGGCTCAAGGCTGTCTTGCCTGTACAGTGCCCTGAGTGCTCTGGCCAGTCTCCCTTCCCCATGACCCTGTGGACATCTCCAGTGCTTCCCAGCAACACTGTGGCTGACCATTACCAGACCTGGCTCCGCCTCTCTTTCTCCAGCAGTGGGGCGGGGGGGGGGGGGGCGGCTGAGTGGCAGGGCCACCAGGGAGAGGGGCCAGGGCTTGGTGAGAGAGAGCTGGTGAGGGCACAGTGGCCCTCACATCTCTCCTGCCCCCAGCACCCCTTGACCAGCCCAGCTGCAAGGCACTGTACGACTTTGAGCCCGAGAACGACGGGGAGCTGGGCTTCCGTGAGGGCGACCTCATCACGCTCACCAACCAGATCGACGAGAACTGGTACGAGGGCATGCTGCACGGCCAGTCGGGCTTCTTCCCCCTCAGCTACGTGGAGGTGCTCGTGCCTCTGCCGCAGTGACATGCCAAGGCCCTCCCGCCCTCCGTCCACACCAGCTGGGTCTCCTGCATTCCATTTAGCAGCTGATTCGGGCCCACCAGGCGGCCTGTCACCAGGCTGCAGGGCCCACTGGGCAGGCAGCTCTCATCCGGGCAGGTGAGGCCCGTCTGCACCAGTGAGCGTGGGCCCGCACTGGAGGCAGTGGGCTCCCTTCCCCACCGTCTGGCAGTCCTCCTGGGGCTGGGCTGCGTCCTTCCTTCCCTTTCATGGCCTCCTTCCCCGGCCAGCAGGCCTGAGGTGGGACTAACACTAAGGTGCTCTTAGAAACACTAATGTTCCCTGGAGGAGCGGCAATTCCCTCCCATCCTGGGGCCATCCCTGTTGTGGCTGCAGGGCCCAGTTCCTCTCCCTGTCACCTGACCTGCTGCCTTAACAGGGTGGGGTGGGACTGAGGCAAGACCCCTGGCCACCTCCCCACATCCCAGGTTTTAAATCCCCTCCCCGCCCGTTGCTGGCGATGGGCCAGGCCCCCATCCAGGGCACCCCAGAGGCCTGAAGTCCCAGAGGTGCTGTCCCTGAGCCTTGCACACATGCTACTTCCTGGAGAGCTGGGGCCCTCAGAGGCCCCTAGGCCAGGGCGTCCCCCACCTCTTAGAACCTGCTGTCAGCTCTGCTTGTGGGCAGGACAAGATAGGCCTGGGTTTTCGGGGTCTGCCTGATCAAGGACAAGCCCTCTCCCAGGAGCCCTGGGCCCACCGCTGTCTCAGGAGCCTGCCACCCTCCCAGCCAAGTCCTCAGACCCTGGCTGGCTTGGACCCACCCACCCACAGCCACCCTCACGAGGCCAGTGGGTCCAGTCTCTTAAAGCCCCAGCCCAGCACATGGAGAGCTGTGCCCACCCTGCACACAAACAGCTCACTCGGGACCACGGCCCATCCTGCTCTGCCGGAGGTTGAGCGCGAATGCTCTGAAGACTGGCACCTCAGACCTGGCTTGCCAGCACCTGCCTTCCCTACACCAAGCCAGCAGCTGTGTCCCGAGACCCCTACCCAGACCAGCAGGATCCCAGCCCCAGCTTCCACTCCCTCTCACCTAATCCAAACTTGACTAAATGGAGGGACCTCTGGGCTTGGCCACATTCACATTCCCTTCCCCAGGACTCCACAAAGCCCCTGGGACACCAGGCTCTGCCCTTCTCTTTTGCCCCTTTGTGGCTGCCAAGATGGGCGGTGCGACCTGGCTTCCCATCCAGGGTGGACTGAAATGTACGCCTAATTTTTTTTAAAAAAGAAGTATTAAATGTTTCTTTCTACAGCCCTTGGTCTCGTGTTGGTGCAGGGGTAGGCCTCAGCTCCTCTGTGCTGGCCAGTAAGGGGCACCCCTAGTACCAGCCCCCAGTCACTTGTGGGTGATTCTGCATCCCAAGGTGCTCTGCTGCCTAAACAGCAGCCCTCACCCAGTAGGTGCTGTGGAGCTGGCTGGGGAACCACTTGCATCTGTAGCTCAGTGCCCTGCCCTGCCCTGCCCTGCCCTGCCCTCCAGAGGAGGAAGCCACACTTGGAGCTGCTCAGGGGACCCAGCTTGGGCATGCAGCTGGCTCTCGTCCACCCATGAGACACATTGCAGGCTGCTGGCTGCTCAGTTCTTTATTATCCAAGCCTGTATACATCACACAGGATGGGACAGCAACAGACGGAGTCCTTGAGCCAGGCCCCATAGTCACCTCTGATCTCAGGACAGTACCCTCAGCTCCCCTGCTTGAGGAGACTGTAGACCTGCTCCAGCACATGGCACAGACCTTGGTCTTTGGGTGTCCTGCTGGCCAAGGAGATCTGAAACAAGCAGGGCTGGTGGCTCAGTGCCCGCCACCACCCAACCAAGCACACAGTGGCGTTCCTAACTCCCAACTCGCCAAGGGGAACAGTGCTCTTGACCCAGAACCAGTGGGCTACAGGCACAATGTCCAGGCGGGGGGGGGGGGGGGGGTCTGCCTGCCAGATCCCAGGCCACTGAAGTCCAAGTGTGAGTGACAGGCCACAGGCGGGCAGGAAGATTTCTACACAAAGTACACAGATTCAAGTAGGAAGTAAACAGGGCACCCTCGGAAGGCGGCGCCAGCGGCCAGCCACCAGAGAAGCCAGCTCACACACCAGCTGCCTCTGGCCTTGCTGGAGCTCAAGGCTCCAAATCAAATCAAAACCTGTGTGCCCTCTTCAGGTGGCCCTGTAGTGACACAGGGTCTGATGGAGAGGCTTCTCCAACTGGGACGTCCTGGGGGTTGCGAGGTCCAAGGGGCTTTGTGCAGGGGAGAACCAGGGCCTTGTGTGTGCTCAGCACAGCCCCTGCTAAGCTGCTCACCCGGGCTGTTCCCATTTTTATTTTCATTGTGGTCACTTTCTTGGGGTGTCCTGAGTATAGTCCTGGGTGTTCCCTATGCACAGTCCTTGGGGCTACAGCTCCTGGGGACAGATGTGGTCTCACCTTTAGCTTGTCTAGGTAGCTGTGCTCCTGGCTCCAGGGCTCCTGGAACCTCACCAGGTCCGGGGCGCCTTTATAGAACTCCACCAGCAGCATCTGCAGGAGGGCAGGACTGAGTGCCAGCTCCCTCCCCTCCCTAGACCAAGCCAGCAGCTGTGTCCCAAGACCCCTACCCAGACCAGCAGGATCCCAGCCCCAGCTTCCACTCCCTCTCACCTAATCCAAACTTGACTAAATGGAGGGACCTCTGGGCTTGGCCACATTCACATTCCCTTCCCCAGGACTCCACAAAGCCCCTGGGACACCAGGGAGCAGGCCTGCCCTGCTGCCTCTTCTAGCCGAGGGCCAAGGAATGGCACTCAGGCCCAGCTGTGTGAAGAAGGCTGGCTTTTTTTTTTTTTTAGCACATGCTGAACATGTGGTTGTCAAGCCTATGACCTGGGCTGGGGTGCTTCCCGGTGAGCAGCGCTGGCGTAGTGTGTGCAAGGCCCTGGGCACAACCCCAAACTGCAGTTTCTCTACTTGGAGAACCAGTGGCGGGTGCAGAGGGCCAAGGGGGGAGCTAGCCAGGAACAGGGAGAGGGGCTGTGGAGGGTCTGGGGCTTGTCCTAGGATTGGCAGTCAATCTGGATGGGCTGGGTGCCTCTAGCAGGGCATCTCCCCGGTCCCTCCCATGTGGAGCTCACCATCTCGTGCAGGATGTCGTTGGTCAGGAAGCCGTCCTGCACGTAGGCCATCTCCACCTCCATGGGGATGCCGTAGTCACTGGACCTTTGCTGAGTGCAGTGCATGCCAGTCAGAAGACCTTGCAGCCCACCCATGGCAGTGGGGACAGCAGAGGGCCTGGGGCTGGGATCTGGGGCTACGGACCATATGGGGCCTTGGTAGAGCCAGATAATGGGGCCAGCGTGGCATCCTGCCCACAGATGCCAAGAAGAGACGGAGCCCAGAATTCCCTCCAGGGATGACCTCTGACCCCTAGCGGGGCCTGGGCAGTGAAGCCAGGCAGGGCCTGGGAAGGAAGCCGCCGCACTAAGAGCAGCGTGCTGCACCCAGGCCCACATCAGGCCTCAGAGAAGCTCAAATAGGGTGGCCAACAGCATCTGCCGGAGGGCAGGACTGGGTGCCGACTCCCTCCCCTCCCTAGACCAAGTCAGCGGGAGAAACAGGCCCAGAACAGAAGTGCCCTACCTTGAGCCACCAGCACACCCTCCTCGCCCTGGCACATCTGCCCACACGGACTCACACCCCCTGGCCTCCCAAGAACCCCGGCAGCCCCACCTACCTCAGGAGGAGGCATCACCCAGAAGGGTGAGATCTTGGACTCGGGTCCCGGGTTGCCAGAGTAGTACGGGGCTGGGGAAGGAGGAGGAGAGGGCTCTGGCTGGAGGCTCAGCCAGCCCGGCAGGGCGCCACTCCTCGGCCCAGGACTCACAGCACAGCAGCGCCAGGCAGGGCTGGAAGCCGTTGCTGGAGCCCTGCAGCCGCAGCTGGTAGTCCATCTGCGCGTCAATGTCCTGCAGGGAGGGCAGCGCCGGGCTGTGTGGGTGACTGTGGTACCAGCCGACCAGGGACAGGCCTCGCAGGAACAGGCTCTGGTAGATCTGGGCAGAGGCAGCAGCAGGGTGGGGGACAGGGTGGTTCTGTTCAGTGCCTCTCTCTGCTCCTGCAACTAGAGTGGGCCCTCTATCTGTGGGGGACACCGGGACCCCAGGGTGCTCTAGTCCCTTGCACAGCGCAGCACAGCATCTGCACGGAGCCTGTGCACACCCTCCCCTAGGCTGGAACTGTCCTGGGTGGCCTGATACCTGACACACTGTGTGTTGCTCAGAGAATGGCAAGCACCAGGGTCCCCGCGCCCACGGTTCCCATCTGCCGTGCCAACTGCGGTGGGAGGCACAGAGCCCGCCCGGCCCGAGAGGGACCTTCCCAGCCATGAACAAGGAGGGGCAGAGATGGACAGGGCGGCGACACATGTGCCTGATCAGCGCCTGCTCACTGTCCCCTGCGGGACACTGTGACAAAGCCTCGAAGAGTGGTTGCAGAGGGCTCCGCGCAGTGCCAGGGACACACTGAGCTCCATCATGGCAACAAGACTAAGAGCAGCAGTGGCATGGAGCACAGCCCGGGACCCAGGAGTCTCCCAGGTGAGTCACGAGTCCCAGGCCAGCCTGGGTCACCTAGCAAGACCCTGTCTCAAAAGAAATTGAAAAGGGCTAGGGATGTGGCCCGCGGAGGAGCACCTGCTTATCCTGCGGGAGCCCCGAGTTCCAGCCTCAGCACCACAGAAAAGGGAAAAGCACGCAGCAGCCCCATGCGAGCTAAGGGCCAGGTACCGGACTGCGTGAGGCAACGACACCTCAGGTTTCACAGAAAAGAACACCGAGGGTCTGAGGGGAAGGGCTGGTAGGGTTGACAGAGAGCCTAGGAGCCAGGGCTGGGTCCCATTCGCACATCTGCTGAGCGCTAACACTGCCAGCTGCCAGGACAAGGGCAGGACAGCTGCGTTCCGCCCAGGCAGCCCCTCACCTCCTCTTCAGTGGCAGCTGCCGTGTCAGCGTCCCCAAGTCGGCTCCTGCAGGGGAAGGCTCTCAGCACCGTGAGCACTGCAGGGTGATGGGGAGAAGAGATGTCAGTCCTACTCCCAGCACCCCGTCCACCCGGCCCCAATACGCACTCTGGCTGGTGATGTCCCAGCGGCCTCCAAGGTACCCCACGACCTCGCTCCTAGTCAGGTGGCTGTGGAAGTCCTGGGGAAGGGAGTAGTGGGCACTGGCTCAGGCTGTTGCTCCTGCCCCCTACAGGCCCAGCCCACCGTCCTCTTCCTCCACATATTTATTGAGCAACTACCACTTACCTGTAGCAGACATGTGTTGAGAACCTACTATTAACCAGAACAAAGCTCCCTGCTCCTACACAGCTGCCATTTCAAAGACCCCTCCCTCCCTCTCTTCCTCATTCCTGGGTTCCCCAGTCCCCTTTTCAGGCCAGGGAGCCCCTTGTCTGGACACAGGGCCAAGGTGGGAGATTAGTCACATACCAGCAGGAAGAGCACATTGCTAGAAATGGCCACATTGAACGGCTGGAACTTGTTAATAGCTGCAAAGGATGTCACTTCCACCAACGTGTGTGGGTTCCTGGAGGGGCCAAGAGTCCCACAGCCTCAGGCCCCCCTAGGCTCCTCCCTCACCCCTGAAACTATCTCCCCACCCCACCCGGCCAGCCAGGGCTGCAGAGGCGCATCTGACCTGGCAGAGTCTCGACTGCCCAGCATGCAGTAGCGCACAGGCGCCCGGGGCTTGTTTTCCACCCGCTTTCCTGGGGGTGTGGCCTCTGAAAAGGGGGAGGAGAGAGAAAGAAAGCCTCGGAAAGCCCTCCCCAGGCCAATCTGCATACCCAGGCAGTGCAAGAAACCAAAATAAATCCATCTAGAGGCAGCCTTAAAAATCAGGCAGAAACAGCTGGGAAATAAATGTCAACAAGTCAGACAGATAGCCTTTTACAAAAAGAGCTCAGGGGGCTGGAATTGTGGCTGAGGTAGAGCGATCACCTAGCACATGTGAGGCCCTGGGTTCAATCTCAGCACCACATAAAAATAAGTAAAATAAAGGTAGCGTGTCCAACTACAACTAAAAAATAAATATTTAAAAGAAAAATGAGCTCAGAGCCAGGCACAGTGGTGCATGCCTATAATCCTAGAGGCTCAGGAGGCTGAGACAGGAGGATTGCAAGTTTGAAGCCAGCCTTAGCAACCGGGAGATGCTAAGCAACTCAATGAGATCCTGTCTCTAAATAAAATACAAAATAAGGCTGGGGATGGGGGATGTGGCTCAGTGGTTGAGTGCCCCCGAGTTCAATCCCGGTAATCAAAAAAAAAAAAAAAAAAAGCTCAGGAAAGCAGGTAGTGGGCCAAAGAAATCAGGGAGCACAAAAGGAAATGGGGCCGAGGTACTCAGAAACCCAGCATTAGAGTTTAAGAAGCCAGGCAGCAAATGAAATTGAGCAGCGGGGCTACCAAGTCAGCCAGGCAGGATCTTGGGGGTTCCGGAGAAGAGCAAGACCCCAACTCTCCCTGCTCTCTTCCATGCTCCAGGGCCACCCGCTTCCCGCCCTGCCTCTCCTGATCCCCTCACCAGGGTGTGCAGGCTCCGAGGGACCCTTCCCAGGGGGTCTCCGATTCTTGTCCTCTGCTGAGACCCCCGCCAGGACCTCCTCCTCCTCTTCCTCCATCAGTAGCTCCTCCTCCTCCCCTTCGCTGGCCGGGCTCTGGCGGGGACAGCAGCCGGACACTCAGCTGGACACTCAATTGGGCACCCCTGAACCCAGACTTCTAGCAGACCGGAGCCCCAGGTGTCATTGCCCAACACGACGGCTAGAGGGCGAGAGCGAGCAGAGGCAGTCTAATGCGCAAGCGCAACTCTGGCCTGGCTGGCGCCCCCAGGCTGCTTTCCCTCTGGTTCAAATTTGCTCTGCCTCTTACAAGGGGGTGTGACTCCAGTGGACAGCCCTAACCCCTCCACTCCCGTTCTTATCTGTCAAAGGACCCAGTGGTCTCCAGCCCCAATGGGCTGAAGTAAGATCATACGTGTAAAGCATCTGGCCTGCGCCCTCGAGTTCGGTTTCTAGAGCAAGTTACATGGATCACTGTAATTCCCCTGACTGCCGCTCAAAAACCACCTCCTGCCAAGGTGACCTCCTTGGATTCAAATCTAAAGGTCACATTTCGGTCCCTGCACTCACCCTCTCAGCAGCGTCTGCCACTACAAGACCCCCTCTGTCTAGGAGCATCTCCCCTGATACCCAGACCCAGCACCCGGGGCCCCCTGCTACCTCTACGGGTCCTTCCCCAGGTGGATCCACACGTAGGCCTCAGGCCTCTTCCTCCACCCACACCCTCCGAGTGGCCTTGTCCATCTCAGACTAGGGGTCCAGCTGCCCACAGATGTCTCAACATGGCAACACTGGGCCAGACTAGGCCCCCTTACCTGCTCTTCCATGTCTCTCATCTCTTGAGCTCAGCTCCGCCCACCCACTCAGGATCCCTCTTATCTGATGCATTAAGTCCTGTCAGATGCACTTTCAAAAATATCCAGGACCTGGGGCTGGGGCAGAGCGCCCACCTAGCACTTGCAGGGCCCTGGGTTCGCTCCCCAGCACCACATAAAAATGAATGAATGGAAAAAAGATATTGTGTCCAACTACAACTAAAAATTAAATATTAAAAAAAATCACATCGGGCTGGGGATGTGGCTCAAGCAGTAGCGCGCTTGCCTGGCATGCGTGCGGCCCGGGTTCGATCCTCAGCACCACATACCAACAAAGATGTTGTGTCTGCCAAGAACTAAAAAATAAATATTTAAAATTCTCTCTCACTCTCCTCTCTCGCTCTCTCTTTAAAAAAAAAAAAAAAATCACATCGATGGCCTCAATGGCTCCAGCTGCATCCTTAGCTCACCAGGACCAGCCCAGTCCCCTCTGCCTGGTCCCAGCATTCCCACTCTCACCCCCCAAAGCCTGTCCTCCCTACAGCAGCCACCACAGGGCCCCTGTGAACACCAAGAGTCAGTCTCAGTCCTCTGTTCACAGCCCTCCATGGTTCGCATCTCCCTTGGGGAAAAGGTCAAGTCCTTCAAGCAACCTTCAGGGCCCTGCAGGAACCACCCTGTCCCCTCTGTGCTTCACCTACTCCCTCTATCTTCCTCTCTGCTCCAGTCACACGGGCCTCCTTAATGTGCTTCCAACACACCAGACTCTGTCCTGCCACAGGTCCTTTGCATGGGCCGTTTCCCAGATATCTTCATGGCTTCCCCATCCCCCTTCAGTTCTCTGGTCAAGTCACCTTCTCTGGTCCAGCACTAGAAGTGCTGTATGCAACTGAGCACCCCTCATCCAACAGTAAGTCGTAGAGCGTTTACTGCAGGAGCCAAAGGACATACCTCATCGGCAGGAGCTACAGGCACGTGCAGCTGGTGCCGTCGGAGCCAGGCAGCCTTGTACTTGTCCAGTTTTTGGCCCTTGTACTTGACAGAGGCCCAGCCACAGCCAGATTTCTTGGCAGGGTTCACCAGTTTCTTGCAGTGTGTGGCCCAGGCACTGGGAGAGTTGAAGACCTGCCCAGTTTCCTGCCACACAATTCTCCCATCTGGCTGCAGATCCCCAATGAACTTCTTTCCCTGCAGAGACAGTGGGCTGGCTGTGCCCAGGGCCTGGTACCCTCCAGGGCCTGGTACCCTCCAGGGGACTCCTCCTGACCCATGCTCCCTGAGGCAGAGCTGCACTTTCCAGTACAGTGACCCTTCCAAGCCCAGGATCCTTTCCTAGGCCAGTTCCCTCGTCCCTGGACTGTGAGCCCTGGAAGGGCAAGGACAGGGTCCACCTTGATTAGTACTATACCCCAGTACCCAATATGCTCCTTGGCATACAGCAGGTGCTCAATGCAAAAATTAAGCAATAGCAACCACGACAGTACATGCTTTTAAAGCCCTTGCTGGACAGCAGAAATGTGTGGACTGCTTTATTCACTGAATCCACTGGAAAGGGACTGGGAGAGGGAAAACACCCATTTATACAGAGGGTGAAACCGCTACCACCCAGAGAGGCTGCGGAGTCACACAGCCAGGAGGGCCCATCTTAGCCTCAGACTCTCAACTGCAGAGTGGGGCTTTAGATGAACCAGGTCCTCCAGCCCAGAAGGGGCTCCATCCGGGGTCAGGCTGCTCCGTGGCTCAGTTCCCCTCCCCACATCGGGGTCTCGTCCTGCGGCAGGGCGCTCTGGGCCTTGGGTTCCCTTCTTGTCGGAGCTGGGATGAGGGTCAGAGGACGCTCACCAGGTAGTAGATGGACAGCACCCCGGCGCCAGGCTCCAGCAGGGCGTCTTTGAGCAGCACCCGCAGTGTGACGGCGCGCCTGGTGAGCGCGCCCCCCAGCGCGCCGCAGAGCCCCGGCCCGGCCCCGCCAACGCCGCCGCGCCCGCAGCCCGCGCCGGCCGGCCGCTCGGGGTCCTCGGCCTCCGCCTCGTCCTCGTCCTCATCCGGCGCCTCCTCGCCCGCGCCGCCCGCGGGGGACAGTGGCTCCAGAGCTGCGGGGCAGCGAGGAGCTTAGAGGGCCGCGCCCGCACGGCGGGTGCAGCCCCCGCGCGCACAGCCTCGCCCGCCGCCCGGGATCGCCGTACCTGCCATAGTTGCTGCCGCCCGGCGCCCCGCCCCGCCCCGCCCCTCGCGCCACCCGGCCCCGCCCCGCGTTACCCGGCTCCGTCCCGCGCCACCCGGCCCCGCCCCGCGCCTCCCGGCCCCGCCCCGCGCCTCCCGGCTCCGCCCCGCGCCTCCCGGCCCCGCCCCGCGCCTCCCGGCTCCGCCCGCCAGCCCGTGTCGCCTGGCTCCGTCCCGCGCGGGAGTCCTGGGACTCCCGCCTCCCGGACCCTGACGGAAACCAGCGGGAGGGCGGCCTGGGGGAGGAAATCGAGGTCCCGGACCTCGTCTTTCATTGGGGTCGTGACTCCGCCCAAGGCCACCACCTACTAGTTGCAGTCTGGGCTCAGGAGTGGCGCAGCCAGCTGGGATGAGCGGGGAAACTGAGGCGGGAGCGCGGTGGGGGCCAAGAGGAGGAGACTGAGGCACCAAGCCTCCGTCTTCGGAGACTAGTGGCCCCACCCGAGGCCACCACGTGCTGAGTTGCAGCCTGTGGGTGCAGGAGTGCCACAGCCTGATGCCACGGAGGGGAACTTTTGAGCTGGAGCTGGAGAAAGGAGAGAACTGGGTCTTGCGCTGTAGCCCTTGCCGCCGCGCTGCACCCGTAGTACTTGACACTGAACCCAGAGGCGACCTCCACCGAGCTACACCGCTGGCCCTGTTTTTATTTTATTTTGAAGATTAATTTGCTGAGGCCGGCCTTGATCCTTCTGCCTCAGCCTCCCGAGTTGCCAGGATGACAGGCGGACGCCACACGTGGCGTGTGGTGGGGGGTCTTAGCGTTCTGCACCTCCTCTGCTGCTCACATCTCCTTAGCATCTTAGGTCTCCACCTTGGGGCGTGATTTTTAGTATGCTAACAAAGTAAATGGAAGGCTGCTTTGCCGCTCAGCACCTGGAATCATCTCTTTATGGGGAGAATCCCTAATGTTATTTTCAAAGCAGGGCACACTGTTGTCCTGTCTCAGGTTTAGTGACCTTGTCTTTCTGGCTCTGACTTCTTGAGTTTATAACACAGAGTGGAGGCCATAGGTTCTTTGTCTCCTGAATTTGGAGAATGCGTTCCCCAGACAGGAAAGCAAAGCAACAAGATTTATTAAAATGACAGACAGAAAGGAGAGCTCTGCAGTGGAGGGCCGCCAAGGTGGTGGCCAGGGGCGTCTGCTGTCCAGGTGTTTATATGATAAGGTTAGAGGGGAGAAAGTGCCTTGAAGACCACAGGCTAGAGATGTTCAAAGCAGTGGGTCTTGAGTCCAGTAACACCAGGGCACCTGGGGTCCATGTGTCTCCTGGCCCGTCAGGTTACAGTGTTACCATTTGTCCTGGTTTGGAAAGGGCACTGGGTCACAGATGTTTCAGTTTCACCTGGTTTTTGAGCTGGCCTGTCTGTGGTCATCCTGCTTTGTTACAGAGGCATCTGACCCTCCTGGGGCCAACGTTTTCGGTCTGTCTGCCCAAGTTCCTACCTCAGCCAGTCTGCTGCCCAGAGTCTCAGGCTGGGCTGACTCCAACCTGCCAACTGAAGGCGGTCATCTTAATTCCGTAGCCTTGAAGGATGGTCCACTCTAAGTTGCTGAAGCTGGCCTGGAACTTGCATTTGTCCTGCCTCCCCCTCTCAAGTAAATGAATTTACAGGTAGTTGTCACTGTGCCTGGCTCCGGACGTTTATTTTTGTGTGTATTATTTGTTTGTTGTTTTGGGCACCTGGGATTGAAGCCAAGGACCCTTAACCACTGTGCCACATCCCAGCCCTTTTTATATTTTATTTAGCGACAGGGTCTCACTAAGTTGCTTAGGGCCTTGCTAAGTTGCAGAGCCTGGGTTTGAACTCATGATCCTCCTACCTCAGACTCTGAGCCTCTGGGATTACAGGTATGCACCACTGCACCTGGCTTCTGGTGCATTTTTAATATATATATTTAAATTTTTTATTTGTTTTAATTAGTTGCACAGTACGATGATCTTGACATATCATACATTTGAATCAGATGGGATATAATTTCTCATTTTTCTGAGTGTACAGGTTGCAGAATCACATTGGACATGCAGTCACGTATATACACACAGCAATAATAATGTCTATTTTATTCTGCTGTCCTTCCTTTCCCCTCCTTCCTAAAATGTAGATTTTTTAAGTTGTAGATGGATACAATACCTTCATTTTATTTATTTTATGTGGGGCTGAGGATCCACCCCAGTGCCTCACACAGCAGAGGCAAGTGCTCTACCGCTGAGCCCCAGCCCCAGCCCTTCTGGTGCACTCTTAACTCCTAGTTTTCTGGTGTTGTTAAGTAGCAGTGAGATGTGAGCAGTGAGGGGCAGGGCTTTAAGAAAAGAATAAAATCGGTTAATTGACAGGCCTGCCTCCATGGTGCCTCCGGTGTGACAGGGTACTCACTTCAGGCCCTGCCTGGCCTCAGGAGGAAGATGGGAAACCAGGCTAAGAACCAAATGGCAAGGGTACGCACCTCAGAAGGTCCTGGTGGTGAAACATCTTAAGCAAGACCCTGGACAAAGCCGACCAATGGCCCTGAGGCCCGAGACAGACCCAGGACCAAGTCCCTGGGAAGACAGGAGGACTCGGAGCCCACCCACCATACCCCTTGCTCATCAGCACAGTGTTACAGCGTCATCCTCAGAACCACAGCTCTTCTCCCCACTCGTGGGTCACGCAGGCGCAGTACAGGTTTAGGGATCCAAAGCAGCTGCAGGCACAGGGCACACACCCGCCCGTCATCCCAGCAACTCGGAGACCGAGGCAGGAGGATCCCAAGTTCAAAGCCTGGGAGACTTAGCAAGACACTAAAGCAACTTAGCCAGACCCTGACTCAAAAAATAAAAAGGGCTAGCAGGGCAGCCCAGTGGTTAAGCACCCCTGGGTTCATCCGTGGTACCACACACACACACACACACACACACACACACACAGGCACACTCGCGCGCGCACAGACATGGTGTTTTATCAGAGTTGAGGGGTGATTCTTGGGTAAGACCCTCTAACACCTCCCCAAAGAAAATTCCAATAACCCTGAGAAAGAGGAGCAAGTGGAGACCCACGCCCGTCCTTGCTTTTTCTCGTTTGTACTAAGCTGTGTCTCCCCGACCCCCACCAAGATCTCACTCCTTTAACTTTGGGGTGCTCTTCTCCATCAGCAGGGCTGTCTCAAGCCCATTGGGATTAGCAGGAAAATGGAGGCTTGGGCCTGCCCTGCATGGGAGCGGGAGTCCAGGGCAGGAGCATTCAGGAGAGAGGCCAGAGGCTGGTGGTGACCTAGTGGAGGACGTCGAGGCCCAGGCCCTCCTCTTTAGGAGCCCAGTGGTTCCACCCAGGGCCACCACCGACTGGACTGCCACTGGGGCCACCCACTTCCAGGCCTAGGGCTAATGAGGCAGGGGGACTTTGGCCTCTGCTGCTAGAAACAAAGGGGCTCCAGTCAGGATGAACCCCTGCCAGACTTTATTGGGGCTTCTGTTTAAGTGTGTCAGGCTGGTCAGGTGGTGGCACATGCCTGTCATCCCAGCCACCAGGAAGCGGAGGCAGGAGGATGGCAAGTCCCAGCCCAGCCTGGGCAACCCAGTGTGATAAAAAAGGGCTGGGGGTGTAGAGCACCCCTGAGTTCAATCCTCAGAACAACAAAACAACAGACCCTGTCAGGCTGGCCCTGTCTTGTTCACGAGTGACGGTTTCAGGGGAGCTAGAGGCTAGGATTTTCACTGGCTTTCGGCACAGTTCCAAATGTGGTCTCCTGGGAAGGCCCTTCAGTTTTGAGGGATGGGGGGTGGTTCTGGAAGCAGAGCTCCTGTGGCTGGGGATGTGGCTCAAGTGGTAGCGCGCTTGCCTGGCATGGGTGCAGCCTGGGTTCGAGCCTCAGCACCACATACCAACAGAGCTCCCATTGGGCAACATCCCATTTAAGGGTCATTGGGTTTAGGGCGAAGGCCTCTTCTTGTAACTTCTTCCTGTTACGGGGGGACAGCTCAGAAAACACTCTTAAATCCAAATTTGAAACAAATTAGAGTTTTTATTACCTGGCCAGGGACTGTTTCTCACAGGGACCAAGAGACCCTGTGGGGGAACAGCCCCATCTGTCAGTGGCTAGCATATTTAAGGAAGGAAATCACGACCTTTGTAATCTGCGAGTTGCTAACAATCAGGGTACAAGGGCTGAGAAAGCAGTTAGCAGAGCAAAATCAGACAAGTCCATCCTGGGTTCCAGCACATCTGTGGCTCCATCCTAGGTTTGAGTACATTTGTGGGAGTATAAAGTACAGAAAAACTATTTTTTTTAGCATCTTAGAAGAGCTTACATAACCGGTTCTCACAGGAATCATAAAAATGGAGTCACCATGTGGCTATATTTACTTATACCTGTCTATAGTTAGATCTCGTACTCAACTACTGTCCCACTCACCTACACTCACCTGTGACTATATGAACCTATGGGCTCATACTTACCACCTTCCACTGTTCCACATCTTATTTCTAACAACTTAGATCTTATGTCTTACACTTACGTGATTATCTTCTTGTAACTCAAACAGAGTAGCTTAACATTATTTATTCCATAACACTTATCACATAATGCCATTGTCCTACTTATTAATATTTCATAACCTTTCATCTATATTGACCAAGCTTAGATCATAACATTTCTGCTGATATGGGGACGTTGATTCTGTGTATCCATGGAGGTTACAAAGATGTCTTGCGCCTAATCTACAGGGGACAGGATGGACCCGGCAGGCTCCTAGTCTGGGAGGGGCTTGTATTTCTGGGCAACCGTTCATTCTTTTTGAAACTCCTGGATTGTCCAATCCACAGCCTTAACCACCGATGGAAACAGGAATAGGCCAGAAACAAGGAACAGCAAAAGTCTAACCACTAGACCGAGGACCGAGGCACCCAAGCTTTCCCAGCGCCCAGCTGGCGCCTGGATCTGGGTCCTGGTAGCCCCTGCGCAGCCGGGAGGCCTGTTCCTCCAGCTCCTCCGGGTGCGAGTCCAGCTCCCCGACTGTTCACACAGGTGCAGCAGGTTGTACTAATGAGGACACAAACACCCCGGTGTTCTGCCAGGAAATCGTCCAGGGAGAGTTGGTTGTCTGGATCACGTCTGCCGGGGGTCTGCTGAAGACTGCAACGCAAAGATGTTTCCCGCAAATGGGGCCAAGTCCTGCAGGGAGTCGCAAGGTTCCGAGGGTGGCCTCATGGGAAGCATGTGGGGTCCCTGGCACTGCCAGTCGGGTGGCGGCTCTCCAGCCCTCCAGGATCAGCGCACCCTCGTGTGCCGCTGGCCCAGCGCCTCTGAGCTCCACGCGCGCCAGGATGCATTTTCTGGAGGACTTGGAAGTGCAGCCCAGGCAGGCGTGTGCCAGGTCGAGTCCCGGGTGTCCCAGAGGAGCGCGACGGTCGGCGCCCCTTCCCAGCCACGCTCCAACTGAGGCCCCAGGGCGGCGAGGGTCCGACGGGCGGCCAGGTAGGGCAACTGGCGGCGCCAAGACCCCTGTTCGTCGTGGGCAGATGGCTGGAGGGGGCGTGTGTCCGGGAGGATCCGCTCAGGCGCATTCAGTGGCCGGTCTGCTCCCCTGTGCAGACGGTAGGGCCCAGGTTGAATTCTCGGTGGGGGCCCACCTGGAGATGCCCGGGCCCTGCGGGGAGGGTGCCTAGCGACCCCGGGTAGGCTCCTTCCATTGAGGCCAAGGGGATCTTTTGGGAAATGCCCCTTTGGAAGGCTTGGGGAGCCCCAAACCAGGAACAAATCTTCAGAGGCATTTCTGTGCTCTTAGGAAGCTTCTCCCCGCCCTGTGAAGTGTCTGGCTTTCCAGGGGAATTTGGGTAAAGGGCAATTGCCGACTTCCCCTGAACAGGTGCCAGGTGGTGGACAGGCTTTACAACTTGGGGACGGCTGGGGATTCTTAGAGTCATTTTGTATGCAAATCTGCCAGCCCTGAACAAGCTCTTCAACAGTCTTAGGAAGTCTCTTTCCAGGCCCCAGGGTGTGTCCTTAATGGGTGGCCTGGTGTGAATGTCTTCTGTCTTCCTTGGTCAGCCTCAGGAGTCCCAACCTGTCGTCCATCTGTGGCCACAAGATGGCCGTCCTGCCTCACTGACACAGTAGCCTAATTTATTCCACTTTTTTCCCTGCTGGTACTGAGAACTGAGCCCAGGGGTGCTCTAGCACTGAGCCACGACCACTGAGGCACAACCCCAGCCCTTTGGGATCTTGCTAAGTTGCGGAGGCTGGCCTTCAACTTGCCTCAGCCTCTAGAGTCTGGGATCACAGCACGCACCACCACACCTGGCCCCATGTGGACATGTTTAGAGCTTGACCAGAGCAGGGGGCCCAGGATCAGGATCTGCAGCATACCTTGTCACGTAGACTCCTCCGTGGGCCTTGGGTTCTTGGCCAAAGCTGAGCAGTCTCATGGCCATGCTGGGTTCACGGCTTACAAGGATCTGTCCCATGGGGCCCCTCACACTGACTCACTGCCCCCTACCTGTTCAGGAAGCTGCGTTGCCTTGGAAAGGTTCCGGTGAGGGCCTTATACTTTTTCTTTTCTTTCTTTTTTTTTTTGTACCAGGGATTGAACCCAGCAGCATTTAACCACTAAGCCTCATCCCCAGCCCTATTTTGAATTTTATTTAGAGGCAGGGTCTCACTGAGTTGCTTAGTGCCTCACTGTTTGTTTTTTTTTTTTTAATTTATTTTTTTTAAGAGAGAGTGAGAGAGGAGAGAGAGAGAGAGAGAGAGAGAGAGAGAGAATTTTTAATATTTATTTTTTAGTTATGGGCGGACACAACATCTTTGTTGGTATGTGGTGCTGAGGATCGAACCCGGGTCGCAGGCATGCCAGGCGAGCGCGCTACCGCTTGAGCCACATCCCCAGCCCCTGGGCCTTATACTTTTTGAACCCAGGGCCTGGTGCATGACAGGCAAGCACCCTACCAACTGAGCTACAGCCCCAGCCCGGGTCCTTAGACTGTATTGGAGAACTTTTAGCTGTTAACACCCCCTTCCCCCCGTAGCAATGTGGGCCTGAGATCCTGGAATCGGGGCTGCAATTTCCAAAGGGCCCTGGCTTCACAGGTCACTGTCTTTTCCCAGGGCACCTGACAAATGCGGGTGGTGACCACGCCTGTCATCCCAGCAACTCAGGAGGCTGAGGCAGGAGGGTTGCAGATTCCAGGCCAGTTTTAGCAAGACCCTGTCTCAAAATAAAAAAATAAAGGGGAGGATGGGGCTCAGGGTGCTGCACCCCTGGGTTCAATTCACGGAACCAAAAAAAAAGCAAAAAAAAAAAAAACAAGCAAAGTTTAATTTAGTCTGAACTGGGAAGGTGTGAAGGGCATCCCCTGGGGTCAGCCTCCCAAACTGGCTCCTACAAATCAAGTCCTCCCCAGGGATTAGGAGGAGGGGCTTTCTCTCTGTTTCAAGGGTCAGCAAATGAAGGCTCCACTCTCTGAACCTGGCTCCTGGGGGATGACAGGCCTGCTCCTGCTCAGCTCTGTAGGTCCCTCCGTAACAGAGGGACAGGGCACTTGGGGACACAGAGAAAGGAACAGGAGATGGTTTGGGAACCGACTCAGAGCAAGAGGGAAGCTCAGCGTGTCACTGGGGCTCGCTGTCTGCTCCCTAGGGTGAGCTGGGGCAGTGCGGGCCTCCCCAGTGTGGACAAGGAGTTTGGCGGAGCAGCCTCCTCCAGTGTGAGGCTGACCGGGCTCCTGGGGCCGCGTGGGGCTCAGCCCTGTGATTGCAAGATGGAGTCAGCTTCCGGTGGCGCCAGGAGGGCTCAGGCTGGGGAGGCCACTTGGTCACCCTTGGGAGGGGACCATCGGGGCACTCTCCGAGCTCCTAGGAGGGCTCTTCGCTGGGTCACCAAAAGCTGGGGTTTTAGATAACTGTTGGCTCCCCCCAGCTCCTCTGCCCCGTCTCTGTTTTTATTTATTTGGTAGCAGGGACTGAACCCAGAGGTACCTCACCACTGAGCCACATCCCCGGTCCTTGTTATTATTTTGAGACAGGGTCTCACTAAATTGCTGCGGCTGGCCTCAAACTTGTGACGCTCCTGCCTCAGCCACCTGAGCCACTGGGATGACAGACGCCCCCTCGCCCAGTCTGTCTCGATTATGAATCTCCAAAGGCCTCATCAACCGCTGGCCGTCGAGGCTGATGTCCCTGTTGTAGGTTTTGAGTTCTCTCCTCATGCCCAGGCTCACTGCCCGTACTCTCAGGGCCTCCCGGTGCGAAGTCAGGAGCTGCCCTGGTCTCCCGTCTGATAGCTTCCGCCATCCCCGTTAGGAATACGCTGGACGCGGCCCTTCCTAGGTCCCTGGGACTCTGTCCTAATCTACAGGTTTCAGGGTGCCTGTGGGGAGCCATTCTGACACGTGATTGGGTGACTCCCGTTAAGGGCCTGAGGCGCTCTGGCTGTGTCGGAGTTATCCCGACCCTTTCCTGATGAGAGAGCCCATCCGTGTGGGGGTGTGCGTGACCACTGACCCCGGGGACCCAATCACTGACCCTGACCTTGGAGTGCAGCCCCCCCTCAACCTTCATTGGATGGAATTCTCCCCTGAATCTCTTGTTCCCCAATAAAAGGCTACTCCCAGGCGTGTTCGCTCTCCCTCTCTCCTCCTAGCCCAGAGTAATCCTCGCTGCCCTGCTGGGCAGCTGGAGGCAGGAACCAGGGAGGCGAGCCGTCTCGGACCTAGCAATGTAAAATAAGGTACTGGTTTGTGTGTTTTATTTTGATCTCTTCTAACTAACTTAATGCCTAGAACCTCATTAATGAAACCACTGCGCAGGCCGCGTGGTAGAGGTGCCCTCTCCTGCCTCGGGTACGCAGGTCTGTCCACTCCCCGTGGCCCCCACCGCTGTAATCCCGTTCAGGTCCTTCTCGGGAGTGTCACTCCCCGCCTGTGTCCACCGCTATCTGGGCGGGTGATACGAGTCCACTGACCACCTCCCTTGCCTTTGCGATCGCTGGTCTTTTGGTTTATTCTTTTTTTCTCTTTCCTTGTCCACCGTTAGGGAGAACATAGGCAGCGCCATTTTGAAGTACGTCCTCCATTTTAGAACAAGGGTCACTGTGACCCAGAAGGGCGGTCCGCCTGACCGGAACCCCAGACAATGCCTGTCATGGCCCAAGGACCAGAATTGTTACAGGGAGCTGAACTCTTGAGAAGCATCCTGTCCCGCATGGGACGGCCACCTCAAAGAACGGAGGTGAGGACCCCCTAGCAAAGGCCACAAGGCAGAAACTCCCTCCCCCTCGCTGCCCTGAGTATAACCCGGGGTGGGCTCCAGTCTCCACTGGCTCTGCCTCCAGAGGTCTGTCCCCCAATACTCCTGAGCTGCTGTTGAGCAGCCGTGTTCTTCTCTTCATTTACCTCGATCTGTGTTTTACCTAAAACCACGGAGCGGCATCCAAGCATTTTTACTTACTTATTTTTTATTTTAAGCCAGGGTCTCACTAAGTCACTGAGGCTGGCCGGCCTCCAACTTGCGATCCTCCTGCCTCAGCCTCCAGGGTTGCTGGGATGACCGGCATGGCCACCACACCCAGCTCTAGTCTTTTTATCTGTTGCTCCAGGACCATCATTAACTTATCCTGGGATTTTCCAACCCTTTTTCATTTTGCCTGGTTTGGAAACACAGACCCTCTGAAGTGCAAAGCTCTAACCTGTTTAACTTCAGTACGTCCTCCTCCCAGGAGGGAGAGCTGCATGCGAGGACCTCTGCTTTTTGCCCCCCACAGAAGGGATCTCACCACAGAATGGTGTCAAGCCCAGGCAGCGGCCAGGCAGCCCTCAGGGGGAGGGAGAGGGGCCAGGGACAGCAGGACGCAGGGGCTGGGGAGGAAAGGGGCTGGGTCACCAGGCAGAGGGCTCAGGGGCCAGGCTACCTGTTGCAGTGACCCAGGAGGAACCAAGAGGGGCAGCTGGCATCTCTGGCAGGGGTCACACCGTCTGGGTGGAGCCACCAAACGATGATACCAGAGGCAGGACGTTTTCTGAGGGGGCAGGAAGGCAGGCGGGAGTGAGCCCAGGTGCCCAGGCCGGGCTGGACTGGACATCAGGCTGCTCCCACAACAAACCAGGGGCTGGTTTTATTCGCATGCAAGGGGCCAGCCGAGCAGGGGTCTAGGTCTTCCACTGGCTCTCGGCACATTTAAAAAAAATGTTTCTCCCCCTTCTATTCCGAGGGGCGCGGGCAGTCACTGTATCTCCCGGTGCCACATGAACGTCTTTGCCCGTGACAGGGGTGGGCAGCTGCACCTGGAGCCCTCCAGAGACCAGGGAGGGGGTCGGAGGGAGTCCACTCCTGCAGGTCAGGCCCGGGCGCCACTGCAGCCCCAGCCGCCTCCCTTGTCCTTCTGCTGTCCAGCCCGGGTTCCCACAGACACATCCTGGCTTGAATGAGGCACCTGAGTCTTGAGGTCAGCAAGAAGATTTGAGAGAACAAGGGACAGGGGGACAGGCTGCTTGGGAAGCCAGACTTAAAGGCAGGCGGTCAGCGTAGCTGGGCGACTCGGGTCTGAGGTCGAGTCTGGGAGAGAAGGGAGGCCGATGGAGTCAGGGAATCAGAACTACACCCCGGAGACTGAAGTGTGTGTCCCCAAGGCCCCGGCCATCCTAGAGCAGCTCCCAGCAGAGAGGGAGGTGCTGACCAAACCACCCTCGGCCCTTCCTGCCCCGTCACGCCCCGCCCGGGGTCCACCCGTCGTCCACCTTTGGCCAAACCACCTGCGTCCCCCATCACAGGAGGAGACAGAGGAATAAGCAAGAAGAAGGACAGGAACGGAGGAGGACAGAGGAAGACCTTGGATAGAAAAGGGGACCCCAGGGCTGGGGGTGTGGCTCAGGCGGTAGCGCGCTCGCCTCGCATGCGTGCGGCCCGGGTTCGATCCTCAGCACCACATACAAACAAAGATGTTGTGTCCGTCGAGAACTAAAATATAAATATTAAAGATTCTCTCTCTCTCTCTCCTCTCTCACTCTCAAAAAAAAAAAAAAGTAGCTTGGGAAAGCTGCCCTTTTAAAAAAAAAAGAAAGAAAGAAAAGGGGACCCCATTCCCTGCCTTTCGGGTCCCCTTTTTCCTGGGGGGACTGTCCTGCTGTCCTTTAATAAAGCCTGTGACCTCCCTCTCTGCGGGGGCCTCGGGTGCTCCTCTGTTGTGCTTCACATTCGGGGAAGCAAGGCCTCGGCAGGTCCCCCGGATCACTGCCCAGGGACGGGGATGAGAGTGGTGGGACACAGGTTAAGAGAGTAATTCTATAAGCTGGCCCCTGTGCTGACCCCCACAATGTTTTTTTTTTTGTTTGTTTGTTTTTTTTTTTTTTTTTGCCAAAAAATGATCTGCCGGCAGCTCCTCCTTGCCTGAGGGTCCACTCAGGCCAACTCGGGCTGCTCTTGATCCCTGTGGAAAGAATCTCTCCTCGTGCAGCTCTGGCTGGAGCCCCTTGCAGAAGGCAGGCTGCAGACACTGTCCACCCACCTTTGCTTGACTCACAGCTGCGTCTCTCGTGGACATCTGTGCGGCTACCCTGACATAAAGACCCCTGTCTGGCCTTTACAAAAGCACTTCCTGGGAACTCAAAGAATGGAAGAAGGGGCTGGGGATGTGGCTCAAGCGGTAGCGCGCTCGCCTGGCATGCGTGCGGCCCGGGTTCGATCCTCAGCACCACATACCAACAAAGATGTTGTGTCCGCCGAGAACTAAAATATAAATATTAAAAATTCTCTCTCTCTCTCTCTCCTATCTCACTCTCTCTTTAAAAAAAAAAAAAATGGAAGGAAAAAAAAAAAAAGATGTTTTTCTGTAAATCTCCAGCCCCGCACCCAACACTGGGTATGAAGTTCAAAGAATTTCCAAAATCTTTGTTCAGAGGAAGAATTCTTAGGCGAGAGCCACCTCTGAACCCTGCAGTCAATAAACCTGCTTCCTGAAAATTCCTCGGGTGTCCAGCCTCGGCTGTCCCTTCCCCGTCCCAGAGGCTGTGACTCTGCCCATCAGCAGGAACAAGGGGCTTTTAAAGAGGTGATGGAAGGCTCCAGTGGGGGGGTGCTCAAGACAGACACCGCTGCCCAGCGCGGGGGAAGTCCCTGAGATCAGGGGGCGCAGGGAGAGAGGAAGAGGAAGAAACCGGCCATTAAAAAAGTAAGCCGCGGGGGCCCACAGCCAGGACTGTACTCCAAGCCCAAAGTGGACCAGTGCCCCAGATGGACAGGACACGTCCCATTCCTCGGCAAACTGAAGCCAGGGGCGAAGGTCAGGCCAAGTACAACTGCAAAAATAAAAACAACAACGCAGAATCCTGAGTGCTCAAACCCACACTCTCTAATCTAAAGGGACGCAGGGCGGGCTGTGTCTTGACCTTTACAGACCCCAGGACTCCCTTGAATCATCGCGCCCTTCTCCCCAGCGTCGGTGCCCAAGGGCTGCAAGGAGCCGGAGCAGAGGTCAGCCGCGGCCACACACCATCCTCATCCTCCCCTCAACCCCAGCGGTCACCGCCCACAATCACGCCTCTGATGGACCCACTTTCCTGGTGGAAAATGAGCCACTGGCCACAGGAGGAGCCGGTGCCTTTGTAGGTCACACTGAGATGGCTTGATTGGACAGTGTAGTCTGAGCACTCAGGTTTGTGTTGTTGTTGTTTGATTTATTTATTTTTTTTTGTAGTTGTGGATGGACAAATGCCTTTATTTTATTTTTGTTTATTTATATGCGGCGCTGAGCATCGAACCCAGTGCCTCATGCATCCAGGCAGGCGCTCTGCCCTGAGCTGCGGCCCAGCCCTGTTGCTGTTTTTATTGGGCAAGGTGGAGGGTCCGGGTGTGTGCCAGCATCCGGAAAGGATTCATTTTGGGAGAGATCAAAGCTAAGTCTCTTCCCAGAGACTCTCATTCTAGGTTTGATGGACACCTTCTCCCGGGGGACTGTCTTGTTACTGGGAAGGGAGGTATTCAGAAAGGATCAATGTCTTGTCCTCTCCCTCCTCCTCTCTCCCCAGGCCACACTGTGTTGGGGTTTCTCGTGGTTGGTATTGTTATGGGCCAGGCTGTATGGGCAACGACCAAACAGACTCCATTTTGCCCTGAGACTGGACGTCATGCAGAATGCGTCTCCCATGGGAACACCCTGCCCCTGCGCCCACCAAGAGTCGCTTAGCTCAGCATGTTCGGCAACACAAAGTGGCAATTCTTATACGACGTAAAATTGTTCTCTCTTTGGTTCCCACTTTTCTTGGACAATGTCCCTGTCAGAGATTGATTATCTAGACGTTAGTGACCGTCCTTCAACTTGTACTCAACGAGGGTCTTTTGATCCACTCCCCCTTCTGCTTAGGATTTGGGATCTCATGTCATTTGTTTATGGTTTTGAATCATAGCAACAGCCCCTGATGACCAATGTGGTTTTGGATTATAAATGACGGGGTCGAAAGGTGGACTTGCAGCCTGCCCCTCGGGCTACCAGCTGGTGAAAAAAGATGTGTTCATCTCCTGCTTTAAATCAACTCGGTGATTGATGGCAGTCTTGCTGTAACAGTATGTTAAAACCTCCCCCAGCCTTAATTAAGAAAAACCACCATTTCCAGACCCTGTGATCTTCATCTCTAGTAGCCAAATTTCAAAACCATGTTGTGATGTAGATAAACTGTCCTGAGAATTAGTGCTGGCAAAGAGAGAGGGCCCCTCCTCTTTCGCTTTAGGTCAGCCCTTCTTCAGGAAACCTGATTGACACCTTAGACCCCTACCTTTGCGATTGTTAATCATGACCTCTAGGAATCTAACTTCTCCCCTTTGAAATGTAAGGCCCAAGGGTAGAGGCATAAGAAAGGCCCTGAGAGGTGCCAGTTCTGCAGTGACCCCACTCTCCTCTGGAAACATGCCCCCTGAGGGTAGCTTCCCCTCCCTCACTGGGTAGCTGGCCCATGAGAGATGCAAAGGGTTATTGTCAGAGGATTTCTGCCAGGCTGCCTTTCTGCAAGGTGAGCAGCCTGGGGGGACGATGACAGCGACTTCTTAACTGTATAGTCAAGTTCAATGGATAACCCGCTGGTCCCGTGATTGTTACCTGACATTTTTGGGTAGTCTGGGACTTTTTCAAGGTGGGCCTGGGAGAGCTGGTGCTGATTTTCAAAACGGAATCACTTTGGCTTAGGGACCTAGGGACCTCACACCCAGCCGGCACACCAAAACGGGCTTCTCTGCTGGGGCCCCTTGGACATGGTGGGAGTTCCGTCTCTTCCTGCTTAAACATATCCTGCTCCTTTACTCTTCCCTTCTGTGATGGTCTATGGATTTTATTCTTCAAAATTTGTGAAGAACCCAGAGGAAATTGGTGAAGCGTGGAATCTAGTCTCCTCTCAAAACTCTGGTTTCATTGGGCTCCGGATAAAACCCAGGGGCAGGAGAGGAGCACCATCCCTCTGGCCTCTGAGTGTAAGGAAAGAGGCAAGTGTAGGAAATAGGAAGCAGATGAAGTAGGACAGACAGAGGAGGCTGGCCCCGCAGAAGAGCAGGAAGCAGGTTTATTGGCTGCAGCCAGGTTCAAAGGCGGAGGGGGGGGATTTTGCCTTCATCAAATCACCCCTCTGAGCCCCAAGTGCAGAAAGTCTAGGACTTTACACCAGTGTGTAAGGGGAGGGGCTCAGAGGCTCACAGTCTATAGAAGTTCACACAAAAGCAGCCTTTTCACTGTTCTGGGCACCCAATTCAGGCCAAGGACATTTTCTGTGAAAATTGGTGTCTGGGAAAAAGAGAGTCCCCCTCCCCTTTCTTCCCACCATCTGCCCATCGTCCTTTGAGATGCAAGCCCCTCTGTGAAGGCCTTGGGTTAGTTTTTCTTATCACACTGTGTTTCTGCAGGCGCATCCCTGCCTGAAAATTCTTTTGCAAAAGTTTTGCTGAGAGTCTGAGAACAAATTATGGTGGGGTCTCTGGAGAAGCTTAATTAAGATTTCTGTGGAGAAGGGGGTGCACTACAGAGAGGCAGCTCAACAGTAGCACGGGTTTATTGAGGATGTAAGATTTATGTTTTCTTTTCTGTCAAGGTTGGAAATCAACATGGTTACTGTAACTCAAGTTTCACAGTATATAATGGAGCCATCTTAAGCTAGGGAACCAGGTGGTCAGAAGGAAGCCATCTTGAAAGGGTGGAGTCATGTGATTAAAATAGAGCCATCTTGCAATTAGGAAGTCATGTGACCAGAGTGGCACCATTTTTAAATTCCCTAACAAATGTCCAATCATAATTGTAGCTCTTCCCTTTCACTCACCTCAATTTTAAATTAGCTAATCACATAGATTGTACTGCCAAGCTCTTCCCATCAGGAGCAAGGAGCAGTCCTTCCTTGGGGATGAATGTTGGTGGACTGCCTGCTCAGGTGTGCTCGCTCCCAGCTTCTCTCTGGGAGCGCACCCTTCTGCAGAACACGTTTCCCTAGCTGACCCACTTCCAAGTACAGACTTAATTTCTTATGGCATCTCGTCATTTCTAACAGGGACAAACCTGCAGAGGGAGGCCCAGAGGATACTGGGATTCACTCAGTGGAGACTGAGCATGGGGTAGTTATAGAAGCATAAGGGAGTGGGGGGATTTTTGTGGTGAGGCCATTGCTAGGGGGTATGGGTCCTTGTGGTGTCAAACCAGTTTTCAGGATTCAAGTCTCAGATAAGAGTTCCTTTTGAAAGACCCCAGCCCCATAACCTAAGGCCCGATTATGAAAAGTAGAAAGTATGCAGTAAACAGGTGAGCTCACCACATGACCTGTTAGAAAGGGCACCCTGACCACATCACAGGACATGCTTGAGCAAACTGGGATCATAAGCGGGAACAGGGAGGAAACAAAATGTAAACCTGTGAGATTTATGAGTTTTTCGGGAACCTATAGTGAAAAACAAGTTTATCATAGTGAAAAACAAGTTTATCATAGTGAAAAACAAGTTTTCCCTTTAAGTGACATGTATGCTGGATTCAAAAACACCTGTTATTGTGCTAGGTGGAAAACAACTCCTTTTGCCCTATAAAAGATCTGTACCCCAAAGCCCGGTGTGCCAGTTCACCAAAGCTTCGGCTGAGGTTTTGCTGTGCACCCGCAGGCACCTGTGTATTAATAAACTTGCCTCTTGCTTTTGCAGCCAGTGTGACGCTAGTTCTTTTGGACGGGGGATTTGAGGGTCTGGGGGTCTTTCACTTTTCTTTGCATGATAATGGAATACTGTCTAGGTTTAGGTCAGACTGAGTCGGAGATCATGAGGAGACTCTTGTTCCAAGATGGAGTATATGTTTCAAAAGGCATTGCCTGTGACAAGTATTCCTAACAGAGAAGACCCACTCTCCCTTGAGAGTGTTCCCTTAATCCCTTTCCCATCCCTTCTACTAAACTCATCCTATTACTCTGAGTGGCTTGTCTAAAATCTTTCTACCTTGACGCCAAGAATTGGGGTTTAAACCGGGCACAGTTGCACATGCCTGTAATGCCAGCAGCTCAGGAGGCTGAGGCAGGAGGATCGTGTGTTCAAAGCCAGCCTCAGCAACAGCCAGGTGCTAAGCAACTCAGTGAGACCCTGTCTCTAAAATACAAAATAGGATTGGGGATGTGACTCAATGGTCGAGTGCCCCGGAGTTCAATCCCCAGTACCCCTATAAATAATTGGGGGATTGGAAGGGGGAAACCTTCGGGTGACTCAGTTTCCTGAAAGATCCCAGCTCTGTAATATCCCCAGGTGGCCCTTGAATTTCTCAGTTCCACCGAAAGGACCCTTTGGGAGCGCACCCTTCAGCAGTTGCAGCCTGGCGCTGAGGGCGCAGGAGTGGCTCAGACTGCTGGGCTCAGGTGGAAACTGAGGCCTCAGGCCTGACCACCAGCGGGGAGGCCAGAATCTCAGTCCTCTAGGACCATTTGGGAAACTGAGGCCGTACGCTGGTGGTGACCTGGAGGAGCAAACTGAGGCCCAGGACGAAGGTCATACCACCCTGAACACCCGACCTCGTCTGAGGCCCGGGACTAGGGGTTGCAGGTTGGGGCCGCGGGCTCAGCCTTACTGTAATGAGCAAGGAATCTGAGGCCCGGGATCACCGCTCTGGAGGGGCTTGGACGCCTTGCCTGTTGGGACCCGTGGGGACACTGAGGCCCGGGGACCGAACGGACGAAGAAGGGTTAGTCTAAAGCGCCCAAATCAGGCTCCAGCCTTCAAAGGGTTAAGGCTCCCCCCTCCCACCGGTTCCCCGATTGGACGGAGCGAGCTTGCCAAGTAATTATATAGTTCCCCTTCGGCCAATCGGCAGCAGCCGGTGTGCCCCGCCCCCAGTCAATATTTCGCGGCCGAGTCTGCCGGACTCAGCCAATGGGCAACGGTCCACATCGACCAATCACCAGGACGCCCCACCCCCGGTTTCACGCACCCAATCAGGTGCAGGGTCTGGTTCTCAACCAACCAATCAGCTCGCGGATAAAACCTGGACCTCGGCTCTGGCGCGCGGGCGGCAAGGGGGCGGAGCGGGCTGGTTCCGCGCTGGACCCGCAGTTTCATCCTTTGTCCTCGGCTCGGTCCCCGGCCTCTGCCCAGGGACCTTCGCCCCCAGGCCCGGCGCTGGAACTCCCTCAAATCCCGGATGGGACTTCGCCGAGTTGAGAGGCGCCGTGGACTGGCCTCAGATGCGGTGGGTTTTCCCGCCGTCGGAAAGAGAGGACAGATTGTGGGCGCCGGGGAGGACGCTGGGGACTCTGCAGCGCTCTGAGGAGCAGTACGTGACACGGAACAAGAGCAGCAGAAGTGTGAATCATCAGCATGTATTATTTTTGTAGCCCAGGACTCCTGTTTGAGTCACCACCCTGACTGACCAGCCAGTAACTGGACCCTCCAGCTCCCCCCAGACTCAAGAGACCCAGGTGGCCTCAGCTTATTTCCCACATCCTTGCTCACTTTCTCTTCCACCTCTTGCCTTCCAAAATTTTGAACCAGCCTTCCGGCTGCTAGTGCCCACCTGCATGGACCGCGGTCATTTTTCCTTGGGCACCCCTCCAGCTCCGCATACTCACCACCTAGCCCCAAAGGGACCTGGCTAAAAAGCTTGTTACCACCCCCCTCCCCTGAACTAAACCCTTTTATGGCTCCCTATTGCGTTTGACAAGTAAACCTGAAACCAACCACTGTGACCTAATGGGCAACTTACATGGCACCGTCTGTGTACGTCTTACATGGTTGATACTGTGTTCAGTTGCTTAGCAGAGGAAGAGATCTGTGGAGTACAAAGGCTTTTTGCTATCTGTATAACGTCCAGACAGCCTGTCTCTGTATTAAGAAAGTTGAATATGTGGTTTTTTTAATATATATAATTTTAGTTGTAGATAGACACAGTACCTTTGTTTTATTTATTTGATGCTGAGTGACCCAGTGCCTCACACGTGCTAGGTAGGCAAGTACTCTACCACTGAGCTACAACCTCAGCTCCCAATACGTGATTTTAAAACTCCAGGTTTTAGCAGTTTAACTGAAAAGTTCTGCCATGGCTGGGGATACAGATCAATAGTAGACCCCTTGCCTAATTTCTGTGAAGCTCTGGGTTCCAACCCTAGTACCACAAAAACCAACAAAACACTCCTGACCTTCTGACCTTGTCCCTCATGACTAGACACAGAAATCCTTACGAAATAATAGCAAATAAAATTCAGCAATCTATCAAATGAGCCAAGCTCCATGGCACACACCTGTCATCCTGGCCATCTGGAAGCTGAGGCAGGATTGGGAGTTCAAGGCCAGCCTGATCAGTTTAGCGAGACCCTGACTCGAAAAATAAAAAGAGCTGGGTACTCAGTTCAGTGGTTCAACACCCCTGGGCTCAATGAGTGTATATGATGAATCATACAAGTCAACGCTGTGAGCTAGTGAGGCTTGTTCCACGGACATAAGGCTGCTTCAGTATTCAAATTAATCAATGCACGACACCCATCATGTTTTCAGGCTGTGGTTGGCAGAATACTGTTCCCCTAACCTCTCATCTCAGGGGCAGTAGGTCGAGGCAACTTAGTGAGACCCTGTCTCAAAATAAATAAATGAAAACAAAAAAGGGCTGGGGATGTAACTCCGTAGTAAAATGCCCCCTGAGTTCAATCCAGCCACTCAGTCCCCTAAAGACGTTCATATCCCAATCATCAGAACCTGTAATTCGCCAGGGTATGTGGCAATGGGAACTGACGACCGTGGATGGGAGGCTGGGGTGCCTCAGTGGTACAGCACTTGCCTGGAATGTACAATCTATAAAATGGGTTCCATTCTGGGTTCCATTCTCAGCAGCAGCAGGGAAAAAAAAAGAAGTTTAAAGTTGCTGATCAACTGCCTTTTCAGATAAGAGCATCCTGAAGTATCCAGGGTAAAGGTCCACAAAAATGGAACAGAGAGAGCGGGAGTTCAGAGCACAGCCCCTGAGAACTCTTGATCCAGAGGGACCGACGGAAGGCTTTGTGGGTACAGAATAGGGGATCCGGAGGCTCCGAAAGCTTAGAGAATTGCAAAAATTAGATTCTCTCATCCTGTGAGAAGGGATGGCGCGGCAGGAAGGCCGTCAGGTTTCCTATTTGGCACGCCCCTTTGGGGTGGTTCCCGTGGAGACCCCAGAGGCGAGCTTGCTCCAGCAGGCCAGGGGCCTGGACCAGGTTCCTGTGAGGTGGCTGTGCCACCCCTCAGCCCTCAGGCGCCACCTGCCTCCCTACTCAGTCTGGCTCAGGAAAGAGCCCAGAGAGGCATTTTCCTGGGATCCTGGGCCTGCCCTGTCCCAGCCCCCGCCCAGTACTGGCAGGGGAGGGAGGTGACAAGCTGACAATCGAAAGGAAATTCCCCTGGAACCTGTTTCTCGACTTCCTGGCCCGGCTGGGGCGCAGGCTGGAAGGAAAGGCGGGCGGAGACCCGGGCCGTCATGGCCTCGGCCCCAAGCCCACCCCGGGTGCCCAAGCCCAAGGGCATCCAGCCTTCACACTATTATGAGAGCTTTCTAGAGAAAAAGGGACCCTGTGACCAGGTAAGGTGGGCAGGGAGCCGCAGTGCTGGGTGGCCCCGGCAGGTGTGCCACCTCTCTGAGCCTGTCTCCCTGCTGGCACGGAGTGGGGGCAGTGGGGGCTGGACATCTGGGCCTGCTGGGGCTGGGGCTGGTTCTGGCCCTGGCCTGGCTACCCCTGTGTCTCCGTTTCTCAGGCTCCGGCTCCAACCTGACCTCCTGTGTCCCTCCCGTCTATCTCTGCCTCCTCTCTGTACAGGTCTCAATCCCTCTTTCCATCTCTTGGGTACAAACAAATCCAGGGACTCCAGAAACCGGAGCCTTCTCACTCCCATGCCTCTCCCCGTGCCCAGCCCTCAGTTGGCCCTGTGAACTTTAGCTGCAGGGGTCAAGGCCCTGGACAGGTGGCCTGGGGGGCAGGGCGAGATGCTGGGGGCCACGTTCAGCAGGGACAGGCACCGGCCACAGGACCAAGGCCGGGGGCGGTGTGTGCTCCTCCGGGTGAAGCCCAGCCCTCAGTTTCCCTTGGGCACTGTCTCTGCCTTCCCCTGCCCAGATTCATTTTCTGCTGTAGACCCCCCAGCACCCCCTGCTCCTCCCTGCTCCCCCCTGCCTCGGCCACCGGGGTTCCCTCCATCTAATTCCATTGCCTTCTGCCCTGGGCACCCAAACCTTCCCCAATCAACAGATCCCTGCAGCAGGGGAGAGCCCCGGCTCCGCTCCCCTCAGTCCTGGCCTTTGGCCTCAGTCTTTGAGCCTTGGTTCCACCTGGCAGGATGTGGGTGGGTGAGCACCCAACTCGGGCAGGCACCTGGGCGCCACATCTGTCTACCCACCTGTTCTCACAAGACCCCAAGGTGGCAGCCGCTATCATTGCCACTGATGCCCAGGGAAACTGAGGCCCTGAGAAAGATGATTTGTCCCACAGCATCCAAGTTGAAGCAGGATGAAAAGGCTTTAAAAGAGCCTAGTCCTAGGACAGGCCCCGAGGTGCTGCGGGACCAAAGCACAGAGGCAGGCAGACCCCATTTCCCAGAGGGTAACTTCCTGGGGGACATTCTGACAGACCCCTGTGATTTGGTCCGGGTGGGGGTGGGGGGGTGGGGCGGGCGTGTCACTGTGTCAGGACAGAAGCAGCTTCATCCTGACTGGGCGGTACCTGGGTTATCCAGTTCGTCACACCCAGGCGCAGCAGGGTACGGTTGTGAAGTCCCACACAGCACTGTGACTGTGCTATCTATTTATAATCCGCCGGGAAACTGCAGGAAACATGGACTCAGATTATGCTGGGGCGATCTTGGTGGTTATGACCCAAGATGGCTGAGGTCACATTGGGCTGGATCCATAGCACCACCCGAGGTTAGCCAAGTACTGTCCATTCCGTGCCTGACAGTGCCTGGTGCACGTGGTCCCTATGGTAGTTAATCTCGAGTACATGTCTGTGGGCAGCTGGAGGGAGAATTGATGGGCAAGTGGGCTGCTGGCTGGATGGCTGGGTGGACGGGTGGATGGTAGATGGACAAATGGTAGCTGAGTGGGTGAACGGCTGGCCGGCTGGGCAGATGAGTGGATGGCCAGGTGGGTGGCCGCTGGCTGGTGGAAGGAACACCACAAACACAGTTCACCTTACTCCTTGAGCCCCCACCTCCTAAACCAGAAGGGTGCTCTTTAAGTTTCTTCTTCTGGGGCTGGGGATGGCATGCGTGCGGCCCGGTAGCGCTGGCCTGGCATGCGTGCGGCCCGGGTTCGATCCTCAGCACCACATACAAACAAAGATGTTGTGTCCGCCGAGAACTAAAAAAGAACAAATAAATATTAAAAATTAAAAAAAAAAAAAGTTTCTTCTTCTTCTTCTCTTGTGACTCTGGAGATGGAGCCCAGGACCCCGCTGGCCCCAGGCCGGTGCTCTACCACTGAGCCACACCCAGCCCACAATTCCTTTCTGTCTTTCTCGGAGGAGAGCAAAGCCCTAGGAGCTGGGCCCTGGGTGTGAAGGCCCTGGAGAGGCAGCCTTGGAGCAGACGGACAGACAGCGGGAGCAGGAGGGAGCTGTGTGGGCTCTGGGGAGGGTGGCCGGCCCCGAGAAGAGCCAGTGCCAAGGCCCCGAGACCCGGAGTGTATTGCAGACGCCCAGCCTTGCCACCTCACCTCCTTCCCCTCCACCTGTGCTCCGCAGGGTTACAAGAAGTTCTGGGCAGGTCTCCAGGGCCTCACCATCTCTTTCTACAGTGGCAATCGGGACTTCCAGGTAAGCGCGAAAGTGGGGGTTCATGACTGGTCCATCCTCCATCCCGGGACCAGGAGAGGGTATGCGTGGTGTGGCCACCACAGCTGCCACATCATCTAGAGGGCCTGAGGGGACACAACCTGTGCTCAGACCCCTCTTTTATGCCCCAGCCCCTGGAGAAGCTAGACTTGAGAACCTTTGTGAAACTCACAGATGAAGCTCCCCGGGCAGGCTCACGTGACCCTGGCATCCACTTCAGCCTGGTCCTCCGGGATCAGGAGATTAAGTTCAAGGTAGGCCACTTGGAGGGGCTTGTCCTTCCTTATTTCCCTGCCCCATTAACACACACAAACATGGAATCAAGTGGACTCTTATGCCGGGTTGGTGACGCTGTGCAAGTCACTCAACCTCTCTGAGCCTCAGACATCTGTGAAAGAGCTCACGGGCAGAGGGTACAGCTTGTGCCAAGACCCCGAGGCAGGACAGAGCATGACAGAGTCCGAGTGTCGAAGGCCTGTGTCAGGAGAGGGAAAGACAGGAGGGAAGGCAGGAAGGGACAGGGAGGGGCTTGTGTGCTGCAGGACTTGGGAGCCATGGGGAGTTGAGCCTGGGGAGGTGTGTGTAGTCTGATTCATGTGTTTTCCCTTCCTTGCGTCTCTTTTCCTCTTTCTCCTTCTCTCCCTCTCTCTCTTTCCCTCTCTTTCTTTTTTTCTTTCCTTGTGCTGGGGATGGAACCCAGGGCCTCACACATGCTAGGCCAGTGCTACCGCTGAGCCACCCACATACATCCCTAGTCCTAGATTCATGGTTTTATTTTTACTTTCGTATTTATTTTCGTACCAGGGATTGAACCCAGGGGTCCATAACTGAGCCACATCCCCAGCCCTTTTTACACTTTATTTTGAGACAGGGTGCTCACTAAGTTGCTTAGGGCCTTGCTAAGTCGCTGAGGCTGGCTTTGAACTCATGATCCTCCTGCCTCAGCCTCCCTAGCGGGCGCCCAGCTAGACTCCTGTTTTTCAATGGTTGGTATAATAACTAACAGTGATATACCCCACATTCGTGAGGACTTATATCCAGACATCATTGTACATTAGCCTGCCTAACTCATTTCATCTTCAAATAGCCCGTGGGAGCAGGGACTGTTATTCGCGGGCGGTTCCACAGCGGAGCCCATGGGGTCCAGGTCAGCGCTGGGCTCTCTTTCCCTCCCTAGGTGGAGAGCCTGGAGTCTCGCGAGATGTGGAAAGGCTTCATCCTGACGGTGGTGGAGGTGAGTATGGCCCTGCACCTGCTCCCATTCCCCAGCAGACCGCCTTAGAGATCCTCTCCCTGTCCACCCCTCAGTCAGAAGGAGTCTGGAGTGTGGCACACTGGTCACTAACTGGCCACTTGCGGGCACAGGTAGCCCATAGACATCTGTTTGGCCAACATAATGCTAAAACTCAAAGTTAGCTGCCATTATTTCAAAACCAGAAATTTTAGCCCCCATTCCTGATTTTTCTCATTTACTTATTTGCTTCCTGCCTGACCCTGGCAGGCCACTGAGTTTGGGACTTGCTGCCCCTGTAGATTGTGGAGTGTGAGACCCCAGACTCCAGCACCAGCAGCGTCCCCCTCTGCAGGGCCTCGTGTCATCCTCTGGAAGCCCTCTTTGCCCCTACGGTGTCCTGAGGCCCTGGAGCCCTCAGACCCGGGGTTCTTACCTGGCTCTGCGAGCCGGCCTCGGTTTGCCTGTCGGGGATGTGGGCCCACATGCTGGTTCACGGCTTGTGCCCTGATCACCCCTCAGCTCCGCATCCCATCCAAGCTGACCCTGCTGCCAGGACACCTGTATATGATGGCCGAGGTCCTCGCCAAAGAGGAGGCGCGCCGCTCCCTGGAGATGCCGTTGTGAGTGCCAGGGCCTGAGGGACTCCAGGATGGGGACGAAAAGGGGAAGTGGCTGAGGGTGTCCCTGAGCTAGCTCAGGTGACCTGGCTCGGGTTGAGTACAGGCTGCATCAGGGTTGGAGCGGGGATAAGAACTCATACTGGGTTCGGTGGGATGGGATCTTGGGTCTAGAGGGTCTACAGATGGCCTGCAGGGTGGCCAGGCCTTGTGGGCAGACGGGCGTGTCTGGACCCTGAGGGCGGGGCCTGAGGATGGGCCTGGCCCTCAAGAGCGGTCCTAGGTTCCTGGGGAGCCCTCCAGGGAAGGGTCTGGGTTTGCCGGGCGGGAAAGTTCTCCAGGTGAGTCCTGAAAGGTTTACCTGGCCTTCTGACTAGGGGATGGAGTAGACCTCCAGGGTGGATCACGTGCCCAGAAAGCAGGACTGGGTCTTCAGGGGCGGGGTTACTGAGGAAGGCGGGGCTTAGCTTTGGGGGCAGGCTCTAGGTCTGGGGGTGGGTCTGGGTGTCCGGGGCGGGGCCTGGGCTTAGTTCTGGGGGTGGGACCCAGGGACGGGGCCTGGACCTGGGAGGTGGGCTGGGTCCTCCGGGCCACCGGCTCCTGCGGGACCTGGCGGTGCCAAGTAGGTGGCGCGGCTCGCCCCAGGTGCTTTCTGAAGGTGAGCCGGCTGGAGGCCCAGCTGCTCCTGGAGCGCTACCCCGAGTGCGGGAACCTGCTGCTGCGGCCCAGCGGGGACGGCAAGGACGGCGTGTCAGTCACCACGCGACAAACGCTCAACGGGTACGCGGGACGGCCCAGGGGCTTGCACTGGGCGGGTGGGCGTGGGGCGTGCTCGGAGGGGCGGCCGAGCCGGGACCTAGGGGACCAGCGTGACGCTGGATCTCCCTTGGGCTTCGTCGTCGGGGTGGGGTTGGGGCCACGTTGAAGGTGGAGGGAGAATGTGGGCTCGCGGCCGCCGCAAGAGAGGGCTCCTTCCCCTGGGGTGCGTCGGTCGGCCGGGTCCCACCCTGGGCCAGATCCAGGACCAGGGCCGGGTCGTGCCTGGGCTACCTGGTACCTCTGGGCTACCTTGCAGGGCGCCGGTGGTCCGGCACTACAAGGTGAAACGCGAGGGCGCTAAGTACGTGATCGACGTGGAGGATCCGGTGAGCACGAGGGTGCCGAGAAGCGCCCCGGCGCCATCCGCACCCTCCGCCCTCGCCGTGACCACTACCCACTCTCCGCAGTTCTCCTGCTCCTCGCTGGACGCAGTGGTCAACTATTTCGTGTCGCACACCAAGAAGGCGTTGGTGCCATTCCTGCTGGAGGAGGACTATGAGAAGGTGTTAGGTGCGTGAGGCTTTGCCGATCGGGGGCGGGGCGGGGGGTGTGCGCGCCTCTCCTGTCCTGGCCCTGTCCGGGCCACCCCGGGCCAACCTCTGGCTATGTGCCTTCTCCAGGCCACCCTCTCTGTTCCAGGCTACGTGGACGCGGATAAAGAGAACGGGGAGAGTGTATGGACGGTGTCCTCTGCCCCTGACTCCGACCCAGGTGAAACTCCCTCCGCTTATGCTGGGGCGGAGGAGGGAGGGACCTAGGACCCATGCCACCTCAGCCCCTCAGCACGTGGGCTCAAGTGCCTGATTCATACCCGGAGTCCAGGGGCAGAAATTACCCAGGCCTTGTCCTGAGGAGCTTGCAGGTTGGGGGCGGGGATGGCCACAGCTGGACACAGGTAAATCCCATCCCTGTGGGGTGGAACGTGGGATGAAGGAGAGAGAGATGGGAGCTGAGGAGGGGGCACCTTGAGGAACTGGAGGAGAGGGAGACGCCTGCAGGAAAGGCTTCCTGGAGGGATGCTGTTGGCCGCAAGGCCCAAGGGATGTCAGTGGGCAGAGAGGGCATTGGAGGGACAGAGGATGCCCAGGGATGGGTGAGTGACAGGGAAGGGGTGGCAGTCCATTCTGCTTATGGGGCAGGAGGAGGCAGGACACCTGCAAAGCTCTGTGGGTCGGGCATTGCAGGGTCCCCACACATGTCCACACGCAAGCGCAGGCTGTGTGAGCTGCGTCCACCTGCGCAACCACAGGCCCCCGGGTGCCTATGTAGACACGACAGTGTACACATGCATGTGTCCCATGTTCCAGCCACGTGTCCACACCACACAGCACACACCTCCTGGAAGCTGGCAGCACATGTACACACACGTGCAGAGCCCTCTCAATCCTAGATCATGACAACAGCAAAAGGCATGGGCCAGCGCGGGCCTCCAGAGCTGCGTGGGGTCAGGCGCACAGGTGCAGCAGGCGCCTGCGTACAAGCTTTAGGCGTATATTTAACTTACGCAAATCCAGTGTGTCTGCTACCCAGGGACACAAATGCAGGTTCACAAAAAACCACAGATGCCCAGGGACATATATACGTATTCAGACGTGCACACAGACCCACCCTAAGGCATCCCTGTACCACATGTGCCTGACAGTGACTGTCCCTGCCAGGTCCTGCACCCCCTGCAGATGGCTCCAAGTCACTGCCTCCTGTGGCATCCAGCCAGGACAAACTGCCCCCACTACCTCCCCTGCCCCCGCTACCGAGCCAGGATGACAACTACGTGACCCCCGTTGCAGATGCCCCAGCTGCGGACTACGGGAATCAGGATGGTGCGAATCAGGATGGTGCGTGGGGCAGGGTCCTGTTGGGTGGGGGCAGGCTGTGACACTGCGCATTTGTCCACACAGTGTCTTCCTCTGGTTGTCCGGTTGTCCAAAAGCCCAAGAAGTTAGCAAAGTCTCCAGCAAAGCCTCCAAAGCCACCCACTGTGCCCAAGCCAGGTAGGGATCCCTCCCCAGTTCCTCCCTCATCTGCCAGCGGGCAGCCGGGTCCCACCTCTGCCTTCTTTACAGTGCCCAAAGGCAACAACAGGCCGCCGGCCAGGAAGTTGGTGGGTGGCTCACCCCAGGCTGCCTGCCTTGCAACAAGTAAGTGGTCTGTGGGTGCCTGCAGAGTGGGCTTCCAAAGGGCGTGACCTGGAGGGTCACACAGGACCCCGAGGGCCCTGCAGGTCAGTGCTCTGGTCTTCCGATTCCTAATGCCTTGGGACACATTTAATTTTGCCTTGGGCCCTGGACGTCTGTAGATGGTCCTGATGGGTTGGGGTGGACACAGGCTGGGATCCCAGGCCCAGCTGAAGCCTCAGGACCACCCCCCCTAGGGCTGGGGGACGTGACAGCCGAGCTGCAGGAAAAGCTGCAGAAGAGGAGGGCCCTGGAGCAGTGAGCCACGCCGCGGGACAGGAGGGCTTTGGCCCCAGCTCAGCACGCCATCTGCTCTCCCAGGATTAAAACTTGAATGACCAAGGCCCACGTGTTTGGCTTGGCTCTGGATGGGGTGGGACGTGTTCTCACGGCTGGCACCACTTACCCCAGACACCTCAGCTCAGCCAAGCCTGCTGCTGGGTCATCTAGGAAAGCCCGCGAGGCCCCAAGGCCAAGCAGCAGGCAGGACCACCCAGCCCCAGAAAGCAGCTCGCGCCTGCGCAGTGTTGGACCTTTATTAGGAAGTGAGGTGGGAGGGGCCACCTGGGCCACGCCCTGGCGGTGCACCCCTCAGGAGTTAAGGCTCCAAGCAGCAACCGAGAGAAAGGCACCCAGCTGAAAGGGCCGGGCCAGGCGGCCCACAGACACCCTGCCGCTGGGTGGCCGGGGGCCTAGGTGAGGCTGGTGTTGGAGCTGCTGGTGGCACTGCCCCGCTTCTGCAGGCAGCGCACGGAACTGGGGACCTGGAGGCCTGTCGTCACCTGGAAGCTGCCACACCACACCTGGGGCAGGTGGGGAGGAAGGAGGCTCAGCCGCGCCCCACACCCTCAGCCCCCCTCCTCCCCGGGCCGAGGGCCGCTCACTGTGAAGGCAGGCAGCAGCGGCTGTGTGAACTTGGCCTTGAAGGTGTGCAGCAGCTGCTTGGTGCGGGCATTGTAGAAGGACAGGAGGCCTGGGGCGGAGGACAGAGCGACAGGGACCGTGTCAGGAGTGGGATGCGGACCTGGGCGCTGGCAGGGGCAGGGCACGGGCAGCTGGAGGTGGGGGTCACCTTGGTGAAAGTCACAGTGCACGCCCAGGCAGTCGGGCACAGGGGCGTCCAGCACCTTGACTTTGTTGGCGTGCTTGGCCGTGAAGCTGACCTGCAGCCAGTTGTTGACGTGCAGGCACCAGGACGCAGGGGTCTTGCCCAGCTGCTCAAAGCGGCCCAGGCTGCGGTAGGCCACTCCAAGGCCAAAGGCCTTGCTGTCCGGTTCGTAGCGCACTTCCCAGTACTGCTCCCCGCCATCGATCAGCGTGTCGCCTGTTGGCCAGAGTAGGCAGTGGGGATGGGACAGAACCCAGCTCAGATATATGAAGGGAGGCCACCCAGGTACTCCCCACACCACAGCTTCTCCCTCCAGGTACTCCCCACACCACAGATTCTCCCTCCAGGTACTCCCCACACCACGGCTTCTCCCTCCAGGTACTCCCCACACCACGGCTTCTCCCTCCAGGTACTCCCCACACCACGGCTTCTCCCTCCAGGTACTCCCTACACCACGGCTTCTCCCTCTGGGTACTCCTCCTCAGGCCCAGTTGTCCCCCAGGTTTTATGGACCCTCTGGAGACTCACTAAGCCTAGATACTCTCCAGGACTCAGTGTCCCCTCCCCCGCCTTTTTTGTCACTGGGGATTGAATCCAGGGGCACTTAACCACGGCCACATCCCCAGCCCTCCTCCAATCCTGCAGCCTCTCACTTCTCCTCAGGCGCCAGCTTCTCTCCCTGGCTTCTTCACGTCACCTAAGCCCCCTTCCACTTCAGCCCTCTGCAACCCCAGGTGCTCCATAGGTCACCATTCTACCCAGCTACTCCCGAAACCCAGACGTGCCCCCAGCTCCCAGCAGCCCCCCACGCTCCCGGAGGTCTCCCCTAGGCTCCTGCCCGCTGCTCCTGCCCCCTGTTCCCAGACCAGAGCAACGGTTCTCCCTGGAGCCATTCCAGAGCGAGGTCTGGCCAACAGCTGCCCTGTCCATGGAGGGCGCTGTCCCTGCACCCTATGCCCAGGGTCCCCCCCAGTGCTCCTGTCCCCCTTCCTGCCCCTCCTTACCCAGCACCGTGTAGGATTCAGCTGTGAAGCGATCCCTCCCACCTCGCCCTGAGGACATCCTCTTGGGAGATTGAACACCTCTGTGGGCGGCAGAGAGGCAGCAGGGTTCAGGCTGCTCCAGAGGAGGCCTCTGTGGTCAGTCCCTGACAGGATCTGGCTCTTTCTGTATGGTGGGCCCTTCCGAGTCCACGTCAGAACGTGCCCGGGCCCCTCCTCCTCGCTGGAAGGCTCCTGCTCTCCATCGGCACCCTTCACAGCCTCCTGGAGCCCTGGGCTCCTCCCTCCTCCCCAGTTCTGAGCTCTGGGCTGTCCCGCCCCTCGGCTTGAGCCCCCCAGGCCTGGGCATGCAGGTACCTGGCGGGTGAGTGGACAGGAGACGCCGTCCGGCCCTTGCCCTCCTTCTCGCGCGCCTTGATATCCTGCACCTTCCCGCCCATGGCGTCCCACTCCACGGCCAGGTCTTCCACCCGCAGGTTCTGGTGGGATGTGGACGCATCCAGGCGGAACATGAAGGCTGGGCCGGCAGACAGGGAGTCACAGAGATGGGAGCACCCAGAGAGACACAGAGACAGTGACAGGCAGGACAGCAGAGAGACAGGTACAGAAACAGGCGGGAAAACACCAACAGAGACAGGAGGGCGCAGGCGGGAAACTGAACACGGAGCCAGAGGCGGAAGGTCCAGTCTAGAGGCAGCCCAAGGCATTGCTCTGCCCTGGGCCTCCACTGAGGACTCATCACAGGAAAGGGGAAAGACTACAGCATGGAGGACTTAGACTAGACAGCAGAGGGCCTTCCTGGTAGAGCGGGCACGGTGTCACTGTGGGAGGCTGCAGAATCTACCTTCACTACTGATATTCTGGGCCCAACTCTAACAGGACTGCTCTATTTGATGAGAGAGGGACAGCATATGTATGTATTAAATCATCCGTGTACAATGGGATCACTCTCAGAAAAAGCAGGGTGGTACACGACAGCCACTGTGGACTCAGCTTTGAGCTTCCTGGCAGCCAGGGCAACAAGGGCTGCAGAATCTGGTTAGTGGATTCTCATGACACACTAGAACCCAGGGCTCCAGAAGGGAGGGATGTGGACAGGGAGGGGGTGGGAGCCAGTCACCTGGTGTCTCCAGGGTCACCGGCTCAGAAAATTCTCCTGCAACTGCCTTATTGCAGGCTTTCACACGGAAGTTCATGTATTTCATGTCAAACTTGAGGCCTGGGATGCAACATTTGGAGGTCACTTCTGTGCACTCCGAAGCCTTGGGCGGTAGGGGAATGCTATCCTTCCCATGCCACCGTGATCCCACCGCCCCCACCCCAGGCTTGTCAGCAGCACCCTTACAAGCAAGTCTTCTTTCTGAAAAACTGTGCTGATCTCACCCACCCATGGGGGTCACGGATTCCTGGACTCCACCTCCAACCCAGAGCAGCCAATCAGAATGCTTTACAACAGAGTGGTTGGTTGAGATGGGCACATGACCCAAGCTGACCAATGAGAATTGGCCCTGGGACTTTGATCCCAAATCAAGCAGCGTGGCCCCTCCCTCTGGAAAAAGTGCCTTTAAGCAAATTTGCTGTCACATTTAAGAAACCTCTTGAGATAGAAGTTCTGCCACCACGGTCAAAGGTGACTGTTATTGCTAGAAGCCTTGAACTTAGCTACCCATGACTTCTTTTTTTCCTTTTTTTGTGCTGGGGATTGAACCCGGGGTGCTGTACCCCTGAGCCACATCCCCAGCCCTCTTATTTTATTTTGAGACAGGATCTGGCTAAATTGCTGAGGCTGGCCTCGAACTTTCGATCCTCCTGCCTCACTCTAGGATTACCCTGTGGCGTGCTGGTTAATTCTCCCTACCCCTAGGGTATAATCCATTCCCAGCCCAGTTTCCTGGATTCCACATGAACTACTGTTGTGTAAACCAGCACCACGGAGGAAGTTGGGGGAAGGGGACAAAGATCCTGAGAGCACTTTTTGAATTTTCACAACTTCCTATGTATCTGTAACCATTTCAAAATAAAAAGTTACAAAAAAACAAACAGAAAGCAGGAGGACCTAGAGGTGAGGACTGTGGAATCCCAGAAGAGAAAAAAAGGGTGTGCATGTGTGTTTGTTTTGATTCCCATGAAAGAAAAAAACCAATAGCTGCTCTGGCTGCCTGGGTGATTTTCCCCTCTGCAATTAGCAAGCTCATTATTAACCACATATGCTAATTACAGATAACTAGCAGGCTGATGACAGCCTGGGAAGGAGGAAGTGAATGGGGACACCCCTGACGTCAACACGCTCTCCGCCCCCAGGACTCCCCTTTCTAAACTCATTAGGGAGCCCCCACTTTCCAGCCTTCAGACCCTCCCCCAGCAGCTGGGTGGACTCCTCAGGCTTCTGGCTTCTTGTAGCTGCCAAGGAAATCCCGAGTCCTGGGAGGCCAGTCCTAGAGTCCCCGCAGAGGTAAGGCTGCGCTTGCTGCCAGGCCAGCCCGGATCAGCGAGTGGCTGGCTGGCTACTGGACAGCAGAGACAGGGAGATACTTGCTGCGCTTCCTGTCCTTCCTGGGTCACGCGGTGACCGCAGCCACACTTGCTATGTGTGTGCTCAGTCATGGCGCAGCGCTGCCGGCCATCTCTCCTCCATCCTGTTCCTTTCTGATGCTCCTGACCGGCCCACCCACAGGTTGCCCTAGACCCTGAGCTCTGGGGAGGTGGGCCAGGCCCAGATGGACTCATGGCTCAAAGGCACCTGGAGGCAGTGAGCTGGGTGGGTACCTGTCAAGGTGTACTCTGTGTGCCGGATGCCCTCAATCACCATCCAAGGCTGGTCCTCCTTGAGGCGCGGCGGGCCCTCGAAGTTCGTCCTTCGGTACTCCAGCACATAGTGGTCAATCTTGCTGTCCTCATCTGGCATGCGCCACACCAGGGTCACACAGTTATCTGCCACCAGGGACTCGGCCAAGTCGATCACAGGAGCGCTGGGCACTGCCCAGGACAGAAGGGAGGGGGATCAGGGTTCAGGGTCCTGTGGGGTACAGGCAAGGGGCTTGTGGCAGTGCCCCTGCCCCAGGATGACCTGTCTTCTACACCTGGGACAGCCCCTCTGGGTTTGTGACGTGGGGGTGGAGCCTCCTCAAGGGGTGGGGGTCGGCCAGTGCCTTCCCAGGGTTCACCCAACACAGTCAGACCCTGTCAGATTCCACCAGTTACAGGGGCAAGGTGGCCACGCCTATAATCTCAGGGACTCAAAAGGCTGAGGCAGGAGGATGGCGAGTTCAAGGCAGCGTGAGCACGTAGCAAGACAGTGTCTCAAAATGAAAAATAAAAAGGGCTGGGTATAGCCCAGTGGTTAAGGGCCCCTGGGTTCAATCTACAGTACCAAAAAAAAAAAAAAAGTCCACCATTTAGAAGCCAGACTTTCCCAGAATTCACTACCACCTGGGGGTGGCTTTCTTTAGGGCTCCACTGCCAAAATGTCTCTCAGAGTGTCAATTCCCTGCAGGGGGTGCCTCTCTAGGCCTTGTCCCCTGGGGACAGGGTTTTCCCAGGGCCTGGCTACTGTGCCTGTCTTGTGGCCCCACCCCCACGTGGGCGGGGCTCTACCAGGCTTTGCCGACATGGGCAGAACATTCTGAGTCCCACCCACATGGGCAGGCTCAGCTAGGGCTCCACCCCTGTGTGGGTGGGGCTAAAGCAGAGCTCCACCCATACAAAGGAAAGCATAGTTAAGGCTCCATCCCCACATGGGCGGGACTTAGCCAGGACTCCTCCTCACTTCCCCCCCTTACGGGGTGGGGTATTCTCGGGCCCCAGGGATAGGAAGGGGTCCTCCATCACAGGCTTCAGACACCTGTGGCAGCTTCCTTCCAGACACTTCCTTTCCTTCCTTTGCCTCCCTGGGCCATTTCCCTGAAATCCTCGCCCTCCAAGCAGGCCCCCCCTCTCACCAGGCAGAAACTTGAGGGCCTGTAGCATCTGCCGCTCCTGTGCAAAGTCCACCATGAGGTGACTCATGTTGTCGCTGACCTTGGCTTTCAGTGACAGCCGGAAGGCAGGGGCCATAGTCACACTGCAGGGAAGGAGGGGAAGCAGCCTGCTGGGGTGTGTGTGTGTGGGGGGTGACCCTAGGCCGGGTCATCTGAGATGTGGGGGGACCTCTCCCATGTGTTACTGTCCAGTGTCCTGGGTCCAGGTGCCCTTGCCAGGATGTCCCACCTTCATGGCAGTGTAGGGTGGGGGGTGTAGGAGCCAGATCCCAATATCTTACCCATCTTTGATTTGTTTGGCAGCCTAAAAGAGAGACAGAATAAAATTTAAAAATCTGTCATGACCAAGCCAGAAAGCCATTATACAGACAGGAAGATGGAGATGCAGAAGAGAAGCAATTTGGCAAAGTCCCCATACTAGGAGGCAGAAGTGGTGACCTGCTCTTCTTCTAGCTGTGCCTTGAGGGGACAGGAAAACTAAGGCATGACCCCACCCTCACCCTGCTCAGTGCCCAGTACATACAGGGTGCCCAGCTTAATTGACATTCAGATGAACAGTGAATGTTTTTAGTAGATCCTGTGCAACCTCTGAGAGGTTGCTAAATACTGCATAAGTGTCCATATTAAACACTCACTGCACTCACTCCTGAACTGAAATGCAAATTAATCTGGATGCACTGTATTTTTTATCTGCCACCCTACGGTACTCACCTGAGGAAAGTCGTCACTGTCGGTGGCCTGCAGGGTCTGGTTGGCAGTCTCCAGAAGTTCCTCCGAGCTCTCCAGGGCCCGCATGCAGGCGGCCAGCTGGTTCTGTGGGTAGCGCCGCCCCGGTCAGCATGGTGCCAGGGACCAAGAGGAGATTACTCACCGGGAGCCTCACCACCCCCAGGCTTCCCACCACTGCAAGGGCCAGGGCCCTCTCAAGCTCCAGACAGGAGAGGAAGTTGGGACCTGAGGGCCCAGCCCAGTTGGCCAAGACTCCAGGTGCCACCTCAGAACCACCTGGGGAATCTCTTCCTTAGAAACTCACAGACCCAGGGCACATTATATCCCCTGTCCTGAGGACACGAGTCTAGGGTGTACAGAGTTACCCGGGAGGGTTAGATGTGGGTTAAAGAACTCCGGCTTGGAGTGTGATCTGGGGAGCCAGCAGGAAGGGCTGATCAACTGAAGCACATGGTGAAGACGGGGGGGGATCGCGAGTCACAGGTGGGGGGGATGCTGGAGAGGAGTTGGGGGAGCAGCACAGGGGACTGAGGGGCCGTGGCTGGGCAGCGGCAGGGAGAGTCCACCGGGAGCGTCTGGGCTCCTCCGTGTTGGAGGTGGGGCCCAGCCGCACACCTGCAGCTCGTAGGTTCGGCTGGCCCGGTCCTGCTTTATCTTCATGAGCATGCCCTCCTTGAGCTCCTCCAGGACGGAGAGGAGGGACTGGAACTCTGCCTCAAGGTCCTCCTGCACCTTGGCCGAGTTCGCCTGAGTCAGAAGGCCAGGATTAGCGGGAGCCCGCGATCCGCTGGGGAAACTGAGGCCTGGCCTCCTACAGGATGGGAAGGAACAGGGCCACTGCTCTGGTGGGCACCCCCTCCCCTGCCCCCTCACCTCCACATTGAGCAGCATTTGCTTGAGGGAGTAGATGAAGCTCTGGATCTCCTCATTCTTCACAGCCAGGGTTGTGATGATCTTCCGCAGCGCTTCCTGCCCCACACATGCACACAGAGCAGGTAAGTTCCTCCACCTGGCCCACTCCCTGTTCTGCCCTCCAGAGATCCAGGAGGAGAGATGCAGCCACCATGCTAATGGGCCCAGGGACCAGCCACAAGCAGGCCTGGGTGAGCCTCTGGCCCTCTGCACCTCCCCTAGCAGGTGGGTTCCACAGAGCCTCCTCGTTTCATAGATGATGGGACAGACCTGACCCAGGCTTTGACCCAGGCTTCGACCCAGGCTAGGCATAAGCTGAGGGGAGCAAAGAACTTCCAGGAGGAAAAATGGGCTAGCCTGGGGAAAGGGCTATCTGTGGAAAGAAAAAACTCTAGGAGAGATGGAAAGCCTGGGATGAAGACTAGCCTAGAAACAGGGGTGAGCCAGGCAGGGGCATTCGCACCTGGAGAGCAGGGTTAGCAGGGAGAAGGTGATTACCTGGACAAAGGAGGCGCCAGGTAAGTGGGGAGGGGAAGGGAGGTCAGGGGAAAGGAGATGCCAGGTAAGTGGGGAGGGGAAGGGAGGTCAGGAGAAAGGAGATGCGGGGAGGGAGTCTTGCGGGCGGATCTGCTCCCGTATGTGGCTCCGACCCAGGCCTTGGATGGGACCCTTTTCTGGGGGCGCAGGTCGGTGGGATTAGCACTGCGGAGGTGGCGGGGCCAGCACTGAAGGCGTGGGGGATGGGGTCGGGGCTGGACCCGGATACTGGGCGGGGTGGGGGGCAAGGAAGGGACATCCTTGGCCCCAAGCCAAAATGATGGGGGTCTGCGTTCTCAGATGGGGGAGCCCTGGATCCGGGCGGGGTTGCAGCGGGGGTGGAGCCGCCGCCGCAGAGCAGCTGGGGTGGAGGGGGAGGGCGCTGCGGCATCACCTGGTCCCCACCCGCGCCCACCCCGCAGCGGCCCCGCCCCGCCCCACCCGGTCCTACCCTCTGGTCTTCCATGGCTGCAACCCAGGTTACCCCGGCCCGGCCCGCGGGCCCCGCTCGCTCCTTGAGTCCCCAAGCTGCCTTTGCCGCTGCCGGGAGCCAATGGCCCGCGGAGCCCTCGCCGCCGCCGCGCCCCCGGTCAGCGCTCCATCACTGCACGCAGTGCGCAGGCGCGCCCCCGCCGCAGCCTGGGAAATGTAGTTCCGCGCTGGGGGTCTGCGAGGGCCTGACCGCCAGAGACTGGGGCTCGTGGGGGAACCCTAGATTGATGCCAGCCGAAGATAACCCTGCTTAGACTCCTGTCCAGCGGCGTGACCTCGAGGTCATCCCAGTCCCCGCTGCCTCAGTCTCCCCACTTGTTCACCCGCACACCTTCTCCGTGGTTGCTCCAGCCCGCAGCCCGCCTGCCTCGCTCCACCTGGCCCTTGGCCACCTACACGCGATGCATTTTACTGAGGAGCCGGGTCTTTATCCACACAGGGGTCTGGCCTCTAAACCTCTTCCCTTCCAGTTGGCGCAGCTCAACTTCTATGCCTCCCTCAGAGCCCCAGACTCGACCTCCTCCAGAAACCCTCCACCAGCTCGCAGCCCACGGGGCTGGGGGTATTGTTATCCGCAGGTAGCGCAGGGCCCTCACTGGATCCGGGAGGGTTGGATCAGACACAGGCAACAGATGGACAAGGAAAGTGGTCCTGCCGCAGGTCCAAGCTGGGAGGGGGGCAGTCAGACGGCTTCTGCGGCCCATGTCTGCCCTCGCACGGAACAGTTACACCTTGCAGAGCAAAGCCAGCTGGTAGCCAAGTGTAGATCTAGTTGACCTGAAAGAGGACAAAGTGGGAGAGAAGACAGGACACTCACGCAGATTTAGCGACCCTGCCACACAGGGCTTCCCGGGCCCCTGGGGCTGGAGGCGGGGCCTTGCAGCTGCTCCCCGGGAGGACGCTGCTCTTGATTTCAGAGGGGCCCCCCAATTCAGGCTGTTTCCATGTCTGTCTCTCCTACCAACATGAAAGGGTCTGGGGCTTAATCCATTGGGGTCCTAGTATCACCCCTCCGGGGAGAGGAGTGGGGAGGTTGGAGGCTGAGCGAGGGTCTGCAGGGGCTGGGGACAGGGCCACTGTCGGCCTCCCTGTGGTTGAGAGGATGGATTCTGTGGAAGTGGCAGGTCTCGCGGCTCTGAGAGAGGAGGTCACTTCCCTTGTGATTGAGGCGAGACATTGAGGTCTCTGGGTCAGCTGCCTGCTTAGGGGACACTCATGACTAAGGGGAGGGTCACAGGGCCCTGGGCACAGTGAATTCCCACCTGTAAGGACCCAGTCATGAGCAGCCAGCCCTCCAGCCGGGCAGCCTGCCTGCTGCTAGTGGGAGACGTCGCCTGGCACGTGAAGCTGGGGTTCATTCCCAGCGCCCAGAAAAAAGAGAACAAGTGGGAGAAATCCATTCCTCTAGACCTCAAAAGGAAGACATTCTGGGCCACAGCAATTGAGACAGAAACCCCTCTGTTACTCGCCACTCTGGTCTCTGCCTTGCCCCTCCTCCACCTGTATCACTCTGACCGCCAGCGACCACACTGTGCCCCCCCCCCCCAGTGCCTCTCAGGTTGGACAGCAGGCGCCTGTGCACACTGCAGGCCGACAGAGCCCTGGCCTCTCTATGATCCTGCAGGGAGCCACAGGCCTGAGCATGCAGGTCAGGCTGGGCAGTGAGGTCTGGGAATGGCTCTGAGTGGCATGGACCAAGGAGAAGGACATCTTGTGCCAGCTGTTCATTACCAGCAGCAGCCTCAGCTCGGGGACCTCACCCTGGGGCCAGCCCACGGGGGCTCCAAGGAAGGCAGGGACCATGTGTGCTGGGCGACCATGGAGGGCCCTGGGCTGGCCCAGGGGAGGGCACCTCCTGCAGCTCCTGGCAGATGCAGATGTGAGAGCCGCGGAGGGGAAGATTCTGGACACTGGGACTCTTGACTCTCAAACATCAACCCTGAATTCCTCACCTGGGACTCAGGTCGGACATCCTGCAAAGGAGAGGACACCCCAGATAAATAGATAAAGATCTATTTTTTTAAAAAAAAACTTTATTTAAAAAACACAGCTTGTAGGCTGAACTTGGCCCACAGCTGGAAGTTTTCTGATTCCTGCTCAGAACTTCACAATCATAAGGCTCTTGGAAACATGTGATTCTGGAGTTTTGATCAAAATAATTCCAGAATCTTAAAGTGTTGTTAAAACATATTCCACCTGCAGAGAAAGGCACACGTCCAGAATATGCAGCTGACCCAGGCATCTACCACCACCCAGCGGAAATCACAAATTCCAGAGCCCTTGGGGTCCCCCATCACCTCCTGAGAGCTGCTACCCCATCCCTGGCACTATCCTGACTGCTCAGAGCATGAATCTCTTCTGCCTGGGGTTTGTTTCACTTAAATGCATCCATGGAGTGTCCTCTTGTGTCTGGCTTCTTGCACTCAACACGACATCGGAGGAACTCACCTGTAGTGATACACCTGGTGGTGGCTCCTTTTTCCTTGCTGTAGGGCCACATGTGACCACATTGTCATGGAACTCAATTTCTTCTGGTTTCTGGCTATTATGGGTAGCCAGAGCCACATCCCCAGCCCTATTTTGTATTTTATTTAGAGACAGGGTCTCACTGACTCGCTTAGCGCCTCACTTTTGCAGAGGCTGACTTTGAACTTGAGATCTTCCTGTTTCAGCCTCCCCAGCTGCTGGGATTACAGGCGTGTGCCACCGTGCCTGGCTGGGCTGCTTGTCTTTTGGTGAAGATATGTAGACATTTCTGTACCTAGGACAATTCCAGAATCTCAAACCACAAAATAGAATCTTGCAGTTCTAGAATCATAGGGACAGAAAGTTCTAGGCACCTTGATTTAAAGCATGTATTGTCTAAGGAGTTGGATGTTGGTCTTACTGACAAAACCAGATTTTCCTTTAAAAAAAAGTTTTCATAGCTTGGTGTGGTGGCATATACCTGTAATAACAGCGGCTCAGAAGGCTGAAGCAGGAGGATCGTGAGTTCAAAGCCAGCCTCAGCAAAACCAAGGTGCTAAGCAACTCAGTGAGACCCTGTCTCTAAATAAAATAAAATACAAAACAGGTGGGTTGGAGATATAGCTCAGTTGGTAGAGTGCTTGCCTTGCATGTACAAGGCCCTGGGTTCAATCCCAGCACCACCAAAAATAAATAAAATACAAAATAGGGCTGGGGATGTGGCTCAGTGGTCAAGTGCCCCTGAATTCAGTTCCTGGTACAAAAAAAAAAAAAGAAAGAAATTTTTTTCTGGTGTTGCGGGTGAACTCTAGCCCTCTTACATGCTAGGTAGGTGCTCTGCCACTGAGCCACATCCCCTGCCCTTTTTATATTTTATTTAGAGACAAGGTTTCACTGAGCTGTTTAGGGCCTCATTGTTGCTGAGGTAGCTCTGAACTTGTGATCCTCCTGCCTCAGCCTCCTAAGCCACTAGGATTACAGGCGTGACCATGTGCCTGGCTCTTTGTGTCCTATTTTTACATGTAAAGCTTAGATGCACGTACAGAACACAAGTAGATTTATAAGATACCCAAAAGGAATAAAATTTCATAGGGGAACTAATTAAGAATTTTTAAAAAACATCTAAAGCATCTCCTTTCCTTATTAGTAATGAAAACGTGAGAAAGCCCCAAGATAAAGAACTGGTCAACTCTAGAATCTTAGACTCAAAGTTCCTTAAGCATCAGACTCACTGTTGTACAGTCTTAGGGTGAGCAGAGAACCCAGAATCTGCAAATGAAAGCCATCAACGCTCAAAGCTGGCAGGAACTTTCCAGATCAGCAAAGCCAGCTGCTCCCTTTTACTGATGAGGAGGCTGAGGCCCAGAGAGAGCCCAGAGGTGTCCCAGATGTGTCCAGGGACCTCTGACAGGGAAGTGGCCAGTTTCCTGGATCCCAGCTCACATGACTCCACCCCACCATGACACTGTCTCTGGGGACAGACCCTGTGCAGGGCCAGACCCAGCCTATGCCACCTGGCTTCTGCCCCCTCAGTGGCTCCTGCCCTCTGTGGTTGCCCCCAGCCTCGGCACCTGCTCAGCACCCAGCAGCTGAGTTAGAGCTTCTGGCTCGGGCCCCAAGAGAAACCTTTCTTCTTCAGCTGGCGAGGGTGGGTGTTGTGGCTGAGTGGCGTGTCCCCACCCCTGCACTGTCAAGGGGGCAATTAGCAACTAGCAGAAGTGAGTCAAAGGCTCCAGGTGGTGCCTTGGCAGCTGCAAGGGACCCCACCCAGCTGCACACAGCTGGCTTCTTCATCTGGGAACAAAGGCTTGGCAGCATCCAGGGACCACCTGCCCACCTCGGAACCTGCGAGAGAAGCAGGCTGGGGTGCAGGACCTTATCAGTCCCAGCATCCAGAGCTTCTGGCTGGGTTTATGTCAGGTACACAGACCTGGATTCAGACTCTACTTTTTTCATTGACAGGCTGCGTGACCTTGGACAAGTAACTTGATATCTCTGTCCCTGTTCAGCTGTCAAAATACAGCGGATCTTGGGCTGGGGATGTGGCTCAAGCGGTAGCGCGCTGGCCTGGCATGCGTGCGGCCCGGGTTCGAGCCTCAGCACCACATACCAACAAAGATGTTGTGTCCGCCGAGAACTAAAAAAAAAAATAAATATTAAAAATTCTCTCTCTCCTCTCTCACTCTCTCTTTAAAAAAAAAAAAAATTAAAAAAAAAACACTGTAAAATACAGCGGATCTGCTTTTCCTAGCTAGAGTGGGTGAATTGAGAGTGGTTGCATCTATTAGTATGGGTCTGGGACATAGTAAGCCCTCCATAAACATAAGGTAGTATCGTGTCTATGATGCTAATTCAGCAAGACACAGGTTCAGATTGATGAAAACATGTTTTTCTCTGAAACAGAGAAGGGGGGACAGAGGTGAGGAAGGCCTTTGTTCAAAGCGGGTCCCTGTTGCTACCTGGGTGTGGGATCCCTGGCAATGACTTAGGCGCTCTGAGCCTCAGTTTCCCATCTGTAAATGGGTTTGGCCAGAGTAGCAACTCAAACAGCAGGGGCCAGGAGTGTGATGGTGTCATGGGAGAAGTGACCACGCTGGGTGAGGGGGATGGCCAAGGAGGGGGATGGAGTTCAGGGGAGCCGGAGCCTGTCACGGGGTGACAGGGCTCACAATGAGGACCCTGGAGCTCATGACAGGCCCCCAGTGGTCAGCTGTTCCAGTGACCCAACAAGACAGGCAAGGAGCCGAGGTTCCCAGCGAACACCTGCCTAAATTCAGCCCCACATGGGGTGACAGGGGTCTATAACCCCCCAGCGCGTCCCTCCCCAGCCAGCCCAGGTCCCCGCGCTCCCCCAGTCTCCTCTGGGCACTGCTGGTGGCGGGGTGCCGAGCGCAGCTGTGCCGTGGCTCTGGGCGTGGGGATCCCGGGTCTCTGTCGCCGCCCCAGCAGCAGGCGGGACTCAGGGGAGAGAGAGCAGGGACCGGGCGGGCCGGCCGCTGCCTGGCCAGGGGGCCGGCCACGGAGCTGGAGAAGGCTGCCTGCACACCTGCCTGCCTCAGAGACCTGGCTCCAGAGGGGGGCCGCGGAGGGACGCCTCCCCTGAGTGGCAGTCACCCTGGATTTGTGTCACCTCCCCTGAGGAAGTCCACTCTATTGCAATGCCCCATGGGACACCAAGGAAGAAGAAGCCTGGCCTGGAGAGGGAAGGTGCTGACCCTGCTGAGCTGCAGGCCTCCCCCGCTGCCCAGCCCAGACCCCCCCCATCCCACATCGGGGTCTCTCCTGGCCCAGGCCCCACTCGGAAGGCCGGCAAAGAGGGTCCTGGGAAGTCAGAAGAGGAATCTAGACTCCAGGAGACCCAAAGGGGACCGGCCAAGGACCACATGGGCAACTACTGCTTCCACGGGAGGAGGGGACGCGACAGCCCACTCCTCAGGAGGCTCAGAGGAGCCCCCCCGCAGCGCAGGGACACTCAACAGAGGATCCTGCAGAAAGCAAAGCTGCAGCTCATGGCGAATTGGGCACTGAGAACACTCCAGTGGTCATCGGGGTGTTCCAGAGCCCCAGGGAGGGCTGCAGAGGCTGTGCCCAGGCACTCTGTGACAATGGGGGGGACATGATCAAGGAGCAGGGAAGTGTCGCCCGGCCTGCTAGCCGAGTCCAGCGCTGGAAGACCCCTCCCTGCTCATCTGGTCCCTCCCCTCCATGGGCTCCCTGGTGTTTACCAGCCAGCAGGTCTCTAGTCACCTTGAAGTGACACCAGCTGCGCCTGCTCCCCTCCCCCACTTCTGCTGTTTCCATGGGGACAGATGTCCTTTCTGCTGATCTGGCCTAGCTGCCAAAGAATGAGGAGGAGCCCCAGCCTCACCCCGCTCTCCATCTTCCTATCTGAGGGTCCTCCCCCGACCCCTGGGTTTTCCTGCCTCCAGACCTCCCCCTGAGACTGGGTTCCCACCCGCCTTGGGCCCCAAAACAAAGAGCTGGGGAGGCTCTTGCCCCTCTAAGGCCTCTCTCCTAGTCCTCCAAGGGGCCAGTGGCTCTGCAGGGCGCTGGGACTCTCCCGGCAGCTCACTGGACACCCCTGGGGCCAATTCAGGCTGCAATGGCCGCCCAGGCTCTCTCTCTGCGATCCCCACCTCCCTGCGGCCCAGAAAGGACACTGGACAAAGACAGCAGCTTCTTTATTGCGGGGCCAGGGGAGGGCTTTTAGACACCATCTGGGCCCCCGAACACAGCAGGGACCCGGAAGGCCACTCTGATGGAGACTCGGCACGGGTGGGTCCCTGTGTCCATCCCTTCCCCAGTCCTCCTCCGGGACCAGAAAGACCTCCGCTGAGCGGCAGGACGTGGGGCCCTCTCAGGACTCAAGGTCTCTGCGTGGTGACGGGGTACAGCAGAGCCAGGTGCTCGGCTCCCTGCACCGGCAGCGGGCGAGCGCTGTAGTGGAGGACCAGCCCGGGCACGCTGGCGAAGGGCCCGCTGTGCTGCCCCAGCACCACCTGGTTCTCTCGGGTCCACGTGAACTTCAGATGCAGGAAGCCCTGGCTGCTCCTGGGGGTCAGGGGGCAAAGGTGGCCCTGAGCTCCCCAGACCCACCCACACTCTCCCTTGCGCCCAAGCCCCCCCTCACAGTTAGCAGGGTGGGTACTGGCTCCCCAGGGGCCTCTAAAAAGCCAAGGTCTGGTGGCCAGTGGTCAGCCACCACCCACAGGCAGGACAGCCTTGGCAGCTTTGTCCTGTAGACCTGAGGTCCTCCTGGAGCAGGGCTGGTGTGCAGGCCCAGCGCTCACCTGGGTCTGAGAGGAGCAGGTGCCCTCTGCGGGACCTCACTTCCTTCCCTCCAAGCCCTGCCTGGGTGGACTCACCAGCAGTGCTGGCCCTGTGGCACAGGGGCCCGAGGCACATTCACACCACACTCCGCTGTGGCCAGGGGAAGGGAGCCTTTCCCTTCCAGGATTCCTCCCACTCAGCTCCTGTCGCTTTTCAGAGACACCCTCAGCCCCCTGTGACCTCCCAGGGTCTCACATGGCTCTTAGCCCTTATCTCAGAGACTATCTTGATCTCTGGCACAGGCCAGAGTCTCAGCACCTAGAACAGGGCCAGGAACATAGGAGATGCTCAATTAATGTTCATTCAATGAAGGGACCAACCCTAATGGTGGGGGCTCTAAGACCCCTCTTGGCTCACTCCTAGCACCCCTAGACTTGGTCCCTTCTCTCTCCAAACTTCCAAACTTTCTTTTTTTGGTGGGGGGCACAGGAACTGGGGATTGAACTCAGGGGAACTCGACCACTGAGCCACATCCCAGCCCTTTTTATATTTTATTATTTTTTTATTTTTTGTAGTTGTACATGGACAGAATGCCTTTATTTTATTTGTTAACTTTTATGTAGTGCTGAGGATCGAACCCAGTGCCTCACTCATGCTAGGCAGGTGCTTTGCCACTGAGCTACAGCCCCAACCCCTTTTTATATTTTATTTAGAGACAGGGTCTCACTGAGTTCCTTAGCTTCTTGCTGTTGCTGAGGCTGGCTTTCAACTTGTGATCCTCCTGCCTCAGCCTCCCGAGCTGCTGGGATTACAGGCGTGCATCACTGTGACAGGCTCTCCAAACTTTCTGATCCCCCCAACTACTCCCTCCTGGGTACTACGTGGTCCGCAGGTGTGGGGGTGAGGGGTGGTGGCCCTAGAACCCTGAATCACTTTATCATGATTAACAGTAACTAAGCACCTCTTGTTTCCCTGGCACAGTTCTCAACACTTTTTGATTTGTGTTTTCTTTTAAATTTATCACCGTGCCACCATGATGTTGACACTGTTGTCCTTGTTTTACAGATAAATCCCAGGCCCAGACAGATTTGGTCATTTAGCTTAGGCCCCACAGCTAGAAAGTGGCCGTCAGGATTTGAATCTGTCTCCAAAGCCCCCTTCTAATTTTGTCCTTTTAGATCTTGCTCCCAGATACCTGGTGGGATCTTGGGAGCATTTTATAGTCACACTCAGAATCTTAAGGAAAAACACCTCACTGGCCCACTCTGAGACTAGGGTCTGAGATGGACAAATGGATGGACTTCAACTTTCTTTTTTTTTTTTTTGTACTGGGGATTAAAGCCAGGAGCCCTTGACCACTGAGCCACACCCCCAGCTCTTTTCTGTATTTTATTTAGAGACAGGTCTCACTAAGCTGCTTAGGGCCTCACTAAGTTGCCGAGGCTGGCTTTGAACTCACGATCCTCCTGCCTCAGCCTCCGGAGCCGATGGAATGACAGGTGTGACCACCGGCACCACAGCTCACAGCGTCCAGCTTGCTCCCACCTTATTAAGCCCAAGTATGAGGCATGGGGTCCTGTGACACTCTGTCCCTGCAAGGCTGGGGTCTCACCTGAGGGACAGGGAGCAGTCCTGGGCGCTGGTCTCACTGAGCCGCACGAGGTAGCTGCCTTCCTTGCAGAGTGACAGGAGGTTCTCCGCATCCACGCGGCTCAGCGGTCCATGAAACCACCTGCAGGCGGGGGCAGGTGTCTCCTGAAGGCCACTGCCCTTTGACACCCTGGGGGAAGGTCAGGCCAGGCAGGTGACATCCCCCACACAAGCCAGGAAGTCCCCTTGGGAGGAGCTGGGGCTGGGGCCATTCAGCATGGGCACCTGACCCCCACCCCCTTTCTCTTTTGTTGTGCTGAGGGTGAGTTCAAGGGCATCACGCACTGTATCTGAGCTACAGCCCCAGCATCACTGATCTTAGGGCCTGCCTGGCACCCTGGCCTCAGCAGCCCTCTCTAGTCCCCAACTTCAGTCTCTCTCATCTGCTTTGCCACATCCTGTACCCTGCCCCCCACCGTTCTGCACTTAATATTTTTCATTAATTGTGCTAAAAAACAAAACAACTGAGCATGAGCCAGAGAGAGGAGCACCCAGCTGCTGGTTTCTATCAAAGAAAACTTAAGAGGCTCCTCTCACTCTGGGCCTCGTGCTAGGTGACAGGCCCCGCCCTCTGCAGGGGTTTGGGCCTGGGGGTGAGGGCAAGGCCTGGGCTCCGGGCCTGGAGAGCACCTGAGGAGCTCGCCGTGCTGGAGGGACACAGAAGACCCAGAGCCCCTCAGCTCAGGCCCCACACTTCCGCACAAAGTTCTGAGCGAACTGCTCCTCCCAGTTCCATTCCAAAATCTTCTGGGGGTGAGGATGATTCCTGTGTCCTTCGCAGGTTCAAAATCCCCTCCCAAGTACCCAAGTTCAGGGAGGAGATCCTACCCTGAGCCAGGCACCCAGGGGGTTTTGGACTTGGATGCTTAGAAGCTGACGGTACTGACTGGGACCACACAGCAGGAGATGCAGAGCAGGGGTCTGAACCCGAACCTGGTTCCAAAGGGAAGGGGCCCTCATCTGCGGGGAGCCTGTTCAGCAAGCAGTGTGTGTGGGGGACAGTGACTAGCTGAAGAAATCAGTGAAGTTAATAAATGAATGAATCCAAGTTCTTCCCAGTTCCAGGGTCCCAGGTGGGAAAACAAGAAAACTTCTGCCTGCCGGTGCAGTGGGGCACACCTGTAATGCCAGCAACTCGGGAGGCCAGGCAGGAAGGTCGCAAGTTCGAGTCCTGCCTTCACAATTCAGCCAGACCCTGTCTTAGCATTTAAAGGGTGGGGGTGCATTGCGGGAGGGGGACCTGGAGACCTAGCTCAGTGATAGAGCGCCACTGGTTCAATCCCCAATACCAATAATACTAATAAATCAATTTTAAAAGGAAAACGTTTGTTGAGTAAATCAGAGCGTGTTGATGGTTCCTTCAGCTTTCCCACTCACGGCTGTTTCTCCAGGGGCAGAGCAGGATCCACACGCTCTGCAGGCTGGGGGCTTCTGGGTGGGGGTCTCCGTAGCTCCTTGACTGAGCCTGGGGTCCTTTCCCACTCTGGACTGTCAAACTGCACTGGAAGGGGAGGGTTAGAGAAGAAAGAGTTAAGTCCAGCCCACCTCAAGGGGGCGGGGCAGAGTCAAGCCAATGAAATTTCATTGGGGAGGCGGTGCCAGTTTGGATCACCTATCAGAGCTCATAAAAGGAGGAGCTAGACTAAAGAATGAAAGGATTGACACAGGAGCAGCCAATTGGCTTTCAGCAGAGAGGGGCGTGGCAAATCATGAATCTGGGGGCACGGAAGGGGCGGGGCAGCAGCAGGAGCATGAAATCCAAGAGCAGGTCGGATTACAGAGCACCTAGGGCTGAGTTCCCTTTGGGTTCTGTTCCAATTCGGACCAAGTCTTAAAACTAGAGACCATCTTCCATATAAATACAGTGGGTGGAAGCAATGAGTCCCAAACACCCTCCCAGTCATACAACTTTTGAGGCAAGGTCATGTGGGCACCAACCTTCCCGGCCTGAGTTCTTTTATTTAGTAGTAGTAGTAGTACTGGGGATTGAACGTCGTCGTCGTCATTGTTGTTATTACTATTATTATTCTGCTTTACTTGACATAGGATCTCCCCAATCTGCTGAGAATGGCCTTGAACTTGAGATTCTCCTGCCTCAGCCTCTTGAGTCCACACCCAGCCTGAGTTATTTATTTATTTTGGTGCCAGGGATTGAAACCCACGGACACTTAACCACTGAGCCACCTCGCCAGCCCTTTTTATTTTTTTTTTTATTTTTAGACACGGTCTAGCTAAGTTACTCAGGGCCTTGCTAGATTGCTGAGGCTGGCTCTGAGCTTGAGATCTTCCTGCTTCAGACTCCCAAACTGCTGGGATTACAGGCATGTGTTACCAGGCCCAGCCTGAGTTCTTTTATTTTTTAAAGCTCATCTTATTGTTACTATTTTTATAGAAGAGGAAACTGAGATTCAGAGACTCAGTCAAGTTCCCTCAATTCAGCTAGGGATTGACCCCAAGTCCTCCTGGCTGACACAACTAGACGATCCTGCCCTTCCCGTCTAACAGCTCTCCTGTCATTGGGCCCTGGCCAGCATTCAGTTTACAAGAACTCTGTTCAGTAGGTACTATGATGACCTTTTATTTTGTGGGTAAGGAAACTAAGACTCAGTGACTTGTCCAAGGAAGTGACACAAACCCAGGTCTAGTGTTGACCAAAGCCCTGTTCCTTTCCCTGCACTATGCTGAGCAGAATGAGTTAGGTTTTATTTCACAAGGCCTTTCAGTTGCCAAAGAATATGCAGGTTTTCCTGGGGGGAAGAATTTGTGACTATCAGCCATTCCCACTTTAGTGAGAATCAATGAATTATCTCAAGGCAGGTAATTGGGCTCTACTTTATAAATAGATGCAGAGAGGTGACTAGATGAAGAAATGGAGGATGGGCCATTCAGAGGTCAGGGTTTGGTTCAGAGAAGCACCTGCAAATGCTCTGGAGATGTGGTCTTTCTTCCACTCCCAGGGCTGGTCATACTCATCGGCTGGACGTTCATCCTCTTGGGGCAGCCGACTCTGCCGAGGCCTCTGATCAAAAGGGGGCCCGTCCCCCAGCTCTGGGTCCTGCTCTTCATAGGGAGTATCATACAGCTGTACCACCGCGCCGCAGGGCAGTTCTGGGAGGCCAAGGACACCGGTCAGCCCCCATCCCCTGGGGACTTGACACCTCCCCAGCCCTGCTCACTCACCACTTATGACCCGCTGGGCGTCATAGGGCTCCATGTAGCCATCATCTGGGGGTGGTGGGTGAGGCTGGGCATCGAAGGGGTCTGAATACTCAGTGTCAACTTCCAGCTGGGAACAGAAGAGGAAGGGAGAGAGCTAGGGAGACCAGCTGAGCTCCAGAGAGCCCAGCTGGGTGGTGTCAGGATTCCAGCTGGCCCAGCTTACGTCCCCCTGTACTAGATGCTCTGCATGTGTTTATCTGCAAGAGCAACACTTAGCAAGTACACAGGCCCCATCTTACAGGTGAGGAAACCAAAGCACAGAGAGGGCAAGTGACTTGGGCAGGTCACACATCTGGTGAGTGTGAGGCAGTCTGACCCTAACCCTTCTGATTTCCCTGCATTCCCTCCTCCCTGTGCTCTCAACCACCACCCAAGAGAGCTTTGGTGAGGCTAAAAACCATGTTGACAAGAAGGGTGGGCGCTGCAGGCAGCTCTGGGTTAGGTTCCAATGTTAACAGTGCCAGGCTTTGACCTTGGGCTGGAAAGTCACTTCTCTCCTGTCAGCCTTAGCTTCCACTTTTGTAAAATGGAAATCAAGTAGGAGGGGCAGCATGGCTAGGGAAACCTTGCTGGCATCTGTCTTCTAAGCTGGGGCCAACGTCAAAGGAGGGGATTCTGGGGGCGCTGGTGTCTCCCGCCCCAGCAGGACGGACAGCACCACGTATTTAAAAGAGGTATCAGACTCTGCTGAGCAGGTGGGGGCGGAAGTGTCCGGTGCCCTGCCCACCTCTGGGATCGTGCATAAACCACGCTCCCTGGATCTGGGGAGCAGAGCAGGACCCTTGCACCCAGTGTCCCGCACCGCTGTCTGCAGAGCTGCCCAGGCACGCACCTCTTCCCCGGGGTTGTCCAGCAAGGCTTTGGCTCTGGCCATGTCTGCGGCCTCCACTTTGATGAGCCGGTGCTTGGGAGAGTCAAACTTGGAGTCTCCGGGGCCCTTGGTGTCTCCGGGGTCTGCAGGGTCTGGCTCTGGGCGGCTCTCGGAGTCCTCATAGGGGTCCTCAAAGTCCAGATTCTTCTGCACCCTGTAGGCCCTCAGGATATCGCTCTCCGTGTAGTCCGGGGTGGGCGGCTGCGGAGGGGGTCTCCGACCGCCAAAGCTCAGGTAGTCCCGAAGCCACTTGGCCATTTGGGCTCGTGTCACCCCAAACCTGGCTGCTGTAAGAGAGGGACCCACATACCTGTTTTGGGTCCATTCTCAGAGGGGAGGAGTGCAGGAGGGAAAGGAGGAGACGGAGGGGGAAGAGCTCAGGTGTGCCCTTCGGTTGGGCTCAACAGGGGAAAGGTGAAAAGGTGAGAGAGGGAGAGGGGAGGAGAAAGAGGAGGGAGGAGGAAGCCCACCTTCGCCCGGCTCTCCAAGAACCACAGGGTAAGGGGCGCCCGGCAAGTCCCTGAACGCGGCGCGCGGGGTCGAAGGGCCGTGGCGAGGGGCATCCGCTGAAGCGCGCAGACTTTGCGCGGGCAGCGCACTCCGGTGTGCAGCGCCGCCTCCGCCGCCTGGGAGGCTCCGGGATCCTCGCTGGGGCTCCGAGGTCCGGGGAGCGCCGCCCGCGGACGCCCCCAGCCCTGCTCAGCCGGGACGCCGGGCTTCTCAGCGCAGCTGGCTGGCTCCCCTGGGGCGCGAGCGCCGCGCGCGAAGTTGCGCGGCGGGGACGGTGACCCTGGCAGGGTACATCCTTTGTTGCGCTCTGCTCCGCTCCGCGCTGGGGGGAGCCCTAATCCCAAGGCCCCCGGCCGGCTGCCTCCATCCGGCCCCAGCCACCGCACAAAGGGAAATAAAAACCTCCTGCAATCCGCGTTCAAGCTTTCGGGGACTTTACGCGCGACCGCGGGCGCGCGTGGCCGCGAGGTGGGACTTTGGGGAGGGGGCGCTCCCGCGGTCGCCCGGGTCCCTACCCGCCCCGGGCCGCGTCCTGGGAAGCAACGTCAAGGCTTCCCCGCCCTTCCCCTCCCCTGCGCTCCCCTCGGAGGTGACGGAGACCTTCCGCTGGTCCCGAGAGGGAGGGAGGGAGGGGAGCCGCGGCCGCCGAGGGAAGGGGGCTGGGGGCACAGGAGTCGCTGGGGCCGAGACCGCGGCAGCTGGACACTGACCCGGAGGCCCGAGATGCGCCGAGGCGAGAGAGGAGCGCGGCAGGTGGGCACGGCCTGGGGCGGACACAGCTCGCCGGCCGGCGCAAGAGGACCCGGGAGGCAGAGCCGGGAGACGGGGGGCTGGACTTGACCGCCAGAAGGGACGAAATTGACCGGGAGATGGGATGAGAGTGACCGCTATTGAGGGTCGAAATTGAGCCGATGACCAGGCAGTGGAGGGGGTGGAACTGTCTGAGAGGTCAGTGGCTAAAATTGACACTGACGCCGCGAGGGAAAGCGGGAGGTGGGAGCCGGAGGACTGGCCTCCCCTCCCCCAGAGGGCTGGCTCTCTCCCTCCCCAGGGGACCCCTTGCAGGGCTGGGAGGGGTTGGGGCAGCTGGCCGGTAGGGGAGATGGTATCTGTGCCTGTCTGGTGGCCTCGCATCTGTCCCTTTGTGGCTTCCAGGGCGGGAGGCTGGAAGCGGGGAAGAAGTGAGGGGGGTCTGCCTGTCCTGGTCGCTGCAGCTGCCTGGGGGGAGGGCACCCGAGGTGTGGGGGTCAGAGACAAGGGGGCCTTTTCTCTCCTCAGGCGGCTCGTGCTGGGCTCCCCTTAGTAACTGGAGTGGGGGGTGTCAGGAAGAACCGAGGCTCCCCAGGAGTACAGCTCTGAGGAGCAGGGCCGGAGGAAGTCACCTGCCCTACCTGTGAGCTGTGCCCTCCTCAGGACACAGACCGGGCAGGGCCTTCCCTAGTGCCTAGGTCTCCTCCACTAACAGGGGGATCCCAACAGGGAAACCCAAGAGCCCAGGAAGGACTGCCAGAGGGGGCAGTCACCACCCAGGACGCTCTTTTATGGATGGGAAAGCCGAGGCACAGGGGGAGGTGGCCTGGCTCACAGCTACCCAGGGGCTCCTTTGTGCCTGGACACCATCCTGTGGCTGGCTTGGGTGGCATCAGTATCTCCCTGTGGAATTAGCCGTTCCCCCTGTTCTCCCTCCCCTCCACTATTAGCCCCATTTTTCAGATGGGGAAACGGTCCAGAGCCCACGGGGCCAAGACCCCATAGCAGCGGGGGTCTGCACACTTCCATATCTGCCCCTCGGAACCAGCTGTCCCCACAGCACCTGTTGAGCTCCCCCCTCCCCTCTGCAGCTCACTTCCACAGTCCTCACCCCCCCACCCTTCCTGATCAGCGACAGCAGCGTCCCCAGAGACCTGGGAGCGCGGCGGGTAATTGTCCTGTTTTCTGTCAGCCGCAAGGCAATTCCCGGCTCAGGGATGAGCTGTTGACAGATCTCATCAAATCCGAGTCCCCTCTCCCTCCGATAAATAGGAGGCGTCGGAGGTATAAATATTTGAAAGGGGCCTTCTAATTACAGTCCTCCTCAGGAATAGCAATCAGAGGCCCCCAGGCAGAATCAAGCGCCGTTTGACTTCCCTTCGCTTTTGAACTGGCTGCAGCCGTCTGCCCCCCACCCCAGGAGAGGAGAGGGGGAGGGTGGTGGGGAGGGGAGGGAGGGGGCAGCCAGGAAGGAAGCCAGGCTGGGGGTGGGCCAGCTCGCTGATGGCTGGGCTGTGTGACCTTGATGGGGGCACCCCTCTAGGGCTTTGGCCTTCTGATCTGGAGAGGCTGGGGGGGGAGGCCGGAGGTGCACTGTGGGTAGAGGCCAGGAGGCCGGATGGGCTGGGGCTTAGGGCAGTGGGGACCTCCTTTCCTTTGGAGGTTGGGAGGCAGGCTGCTAAGGCCTCTCGGGTGAGCGGGGCTCAGGGTTCCTACCTGGTTCTCCAGAAACAGGTACTGGAGGCTCAGCCGGGGACCTCACCTTGGGTAGGGCCCGGTCGGTGTCCTGGCCCCTGTGAGCGCTGGCGGCCAGCTGTGTCTGGGGTGCTGCTTGTGTTTTGGATATAGTCCACACCCCCTGCACTCACCCCCTCTCCGGGGGCTGGGGGGCGCTTTCCTACCAAGAGCCACACCTGGGTCCTTCCCCGCACTCCATGAAGAACGTTAGATCACAGGGTACACTCAGTAGGTCTCCGTATATTCTCAAAGCTTTGTGACTGTCACCGCTGTCTAGTTCCAAAACATTTTTGTTATCTCAAAAAAAATAAACATGTGGCAGTTCCCTCCCCAGGCCCAGAACCCTAAATCCACTTCCTGTCTCTGGACCCCTGCTGCACTTCCTCTCAGTGACGCCTCACACTGCGTGTCCAAAGTGTCTGCCTCTCTCCCTGAGGCAGGTCCTTGAGTCCCATCAGGGCTGCGGGCTGCAGCTCGCGGCATGTAGTAGGTGCTTCATGTATACTTAGGCTTGCCGGGACTTCAAAGGCCACCAGAGGGGTTTCCTGGCCAGGGTTGTGCCTGCCCCTGTCCCCTTGGTCTTCTCATGGAGCAGCCTCATTAGTCTGGTGACAGGTGGCATCCCAGGCACCAGGACAGGCAGGGAGAGTGTTGGTGGTTCATGGTGGGCTTAAAAGTCCCTAACCTGTTTGGGGAAGTGAAGCCCTCCCTTTCCTCTCTCCCTCCCTCCCTCCCTCTCTCTCACTCCCTCCCTCCCTCCCTCTCTCTCCCTCCCTCTCTCCCTCCCTCCCTCCTC